>NC_062575.1:29343752-30704752 GCF_022837055.1 Prionailurus viverrinus | reverse complement strand
CCCGTGAGGAGCCCTAAGTTCACACGGTTCCTCTACTCTTCCATCCCTATTTCAAAACAGAATTACCTTTTGTTATTGGCCTGAATTAAAGTCTGCCCTCATTTGCTTCGCTGGTTATCGTGCATCAGAAATCAAAACCGCTTTCCTGCTGCTTGTAACAGACAAGAGGAGGGAGGAAACTTCATGCTTCAATGCTGCAAATCAGTGGCATGTCAGCAACGGGTTCTGCTCTAATCACTCGGAGACCCATCTACCATGATCACCACAGTAGTGGAAAGGGGACACAGAGAACAAGAATAGTACCGGCTCTCACACGGCCCCCCTAGCTCGACATCACCCAACTTCCTTCTTGTGCCAAACCCCCCTCCCTCCCCTTTCCTGTCCTCCCGGCTCTGTATTCCCTCACTCCGTCTATACCTGGGTGTGCAGAGCACTTTTCCGCTCTACCCAGCCACGGGTTGAGGTGCGGAGGCGAGACGAGGATGTGTCTCACGCCAGCCTGAAGCGTCTCCTGCTTCGGAACGAACAGAGTGAACACCCCAAGGCCCTCCCACTCCTGTGACCTCTTGAAGGGTAAAACCCCAGACTTCAAAGTACGTATCTGTATATCGTGCCCACGTGGGGAAGAGGCGGGGAGAGAATCTCGAGTAGGCTCCCCAACCCACGTGGATCCCAAGGCGGGGCTTGATCTCCCAACCCTGAGATCGTGACCTGAGCTGAAACCGAAGAGTCAGACGCTTAACCGACTGAGCCACCCGGGCGCCCTGCAACGTGATTTTTTTTGAAGGACAGAAGACTTGAACAGCAGTTTCATAAAGTGTGTGGGAATTTATGAGTGCCCAGAAACACACAAAGACGTGCCCAACGTCGTTAGTCATCAGGAAAACGCAAATTAAAACAGAACTTGAAGAGCTACACTCTACACCCACCAGAATGGTGAAAACTAAAAAGACCGACCACATTAAATGTTGGTGAGGTTGCGAAGCCATTGGAACTCTCACATTTTTGACGGGAGTATAAAATGGTACTAACATTTTGGGGAAAGCGAGGCAGTTTTTTATTATATAACTGAACGTACAGCGACCTGATAACCCAGCATGCCAAGCGCTAGGTATTTATTTCCCCAAGAGAAATACAAGCGTGTGTCCACCAAAAGTCTTCTGCAAGAGCGTTGGCGGCCACCTAATTCATAATAGTAAAAAATCTGGAAATAGCCTGGGCGTTCAGAAGTAGGAAAGTGGGGAGGAGCAAATTGAGGTAAAGGGAAGAAACTATTGATACATACAAAACTTACGCGTTGGCGTGCTTAAAATGTGTGTTTTAGGGGCGCCTGGGTGGCGTAGTCGGTTAAGCGTCCGACTTCAGCCAGGTCACGATCTCGCTGTCCGCGAGTTCGAGCCCCGCATCGGGCTCTGGGCTGATGGCTCAGAGCCTGGAGCCTGTTTCCGATTCTGTGTCTCCCTCTCTCTCTGCCCCTCCCCTGTTCATGCTCTGTCTCTCTCTGTCCCAAAAATAAATAAACGTTGAAAAAAAAAAAAATTTTAAAAAAAAAATGTGTGTTTTATGGATGAAAATTTTGCTTTAAACCCTAGTGAATGTTACGCAGGCTGATGCGTTCAGGGGTAAAGCGTAGCGATAGCTGCAACTTACTTTGAAATGCGCACACGTAAAAACAAATGTTTGCGTGTAATTCCTTTAGTGCTGCGTATGGAAGCAAAAATCTCCATAGGTTGTGGAGCCCAATCCTGCCGGATTCAAGGCCGTGCGGCCTCGGTCAAGTTTCTCACCACGTCGAGTCCTGGGTTTTCTCGACTCTACCAACCTACTGGCATGGTGGTGAGCACTAAAGGGGAGGAAGCTTGCAAAATCCCGCATCCCTAACAAATGCCGAGGACGTCTGAGCTACTGTGATTTTAATCATTATTCCCTTGTTTGTCCCGTGTCGAATTTTCCGGGGGCGAATCACTTAAGAACAACTCTGCCCCTGTCCTTCTCAAGTTCCAAACCCACAGGATGAACAGAGAGCCTCTGTTCACTTAGCACGATGCCCAGCACGCAGGAGGAACTCGGGAGGTGTGGGCAGGCCCAGAACTGATGGGGCTGCCTTGGTCATAACATCATGACGAACAACCTCCACCCACCAGAGAGGGGACTCGCAGGATCATCTTCGCAGAAGCCAACCAAAAGCCGGCTCTTCTCGAGAACGCGTTTCCCAGGTGCGAGGGCTCTGGATCTTTCTAGGAAAGGAATGCCCAAGACACCTTCTTTCGTTTTCTTCCTCGCTGGAGAAGCCAACCCCCCCCCGCCCCGTTCTTTAGATTTCCGAGGAGGCCAGTGGTTCTCCCCCACCCCGGGGACGCTTGGCAATGTCAGAAGACGTTTGTGGTTGTCATAACTGAGGAGGGCTGGCTTGCTCCCGGCAACGAGTGGCTCGAGGTCAAGGGTCCTGTTACGTATCCTACAAGGCACCGAACTGCTCCCAAGCCCACCAACAACAAAATGGGTCCTGCCTCGAACGTCAATAGTGCCAAGGTTGGGAAACCCCGACGTACACTGAGAAGGCAAACAGGACAGAGCAGCTGAGTCAATACGACTCATCTGATGGTCACTTCCCCAGCTCGACATAGCAGACCCTGAGCTCACCTGGGAAGGGAGACACACAGACCACCCGCCCCCCCGCCGCCGCCCCGTGGCGCTTGTGATCGTGGTGAGGGCTGCCACGAGGGTATTCCCCCCTCAAGTCTCCTCCCTCCCCACCCCTGCATCCTCAAACCACAATGTCCCTTTAGACGTTCATGGCAAGTGGCCACGCAAAGCTCAGAGCTCCGTCCCTCTTCACTCTCTTCAAAGCTGAAACGAGGGTTGCCTAGAATGTCTCATTGATTCACATAATAGATTTATTTAATATACCCATTACCCTGCGGCCCCCAGGGAGACGGAGGCCAGGGGCCGCCTAGGACAGCGCGTGAGGCTGTGAAAACCACAGCGACGTTAGATGCGATTGATTGGCTGAAATCTGTCTCCGGCCCACATCAGAGGGAGCGTGTCATAACACTTCTGCCACAACATCTGATTTCAAAGGGGCCTCCAGCAATGGAGAGTGTGACCCTGGCCAGCCTGCCGCACCAAAGCTTCCTGTGAGCTGTGTTTGGAGGGCCCGACCGAGCCTCTCTGCCCCCCGGCCCGAGCCACAGTGCCTACAATTCCCCCATTGGATTCCTCCTCGGCGGTCAAGCCTCATTCCCTCTACTTGGCTCTCTTTGAGAGCATAAGCATCCTCAGGAAAGCCTTCACTCGACACATTCCTGAGAGTGTGTGAATAGTGGTAAACCACAGAGGCACACGTCCCCCGGGAGCCGTGTGATCTTGAAATCATGGCGGAACCTCTCTGTGCCTTGGTTTCCTCATCTGTAAAATGGGTGACAGCGGTGGGACCTACTCTCGCTTTGCCAACGGCTCCTACACGAGGTAGAAAGCTGTCGCTGGTCTGAGGCGTCTACACAGCGGGGAGGGACCGTGGGTTCGGAGGGACGGTGTGATGCCAAGCCGACGGGAGGTGGAAACGGCCTCCGAGCCGGGCCTTCGGGGACCCGTGTGTGGGGTGGAGGAAGAACCCGGGTACAAGGTCTGCCGGGCACTGGGCACCACGTGGGCAGAGGCCAGAGTTGCTACCTTCGGCGTGCGGGGGGGGGGGGGGGGTCACCGCCCAAGGACACCTGCAGAGGGTGAGTCGGGGCTGGAACCCAGCCACACACGGCTCACGGGGCCTGTAGCTAATGGGGCACTTTCTACTCCAGATGGTGGAACTTGGACCCGGGATAGTCAACTGAGGGTCGATTTGGGAGGGCCTGGAGCCACGGACTCGCATGAAATCACAGTGGCAGGGCCTGACAATCATGGGTTCAAATCCCTGCAGGGCCACTGGCCGGCTGCGTGACTTCGAGAAATCCATTGCACCTCTCTGGGCTTCAACTGCCTCCTCGCCCAATGGGGCATAATTGCTCCTGGCCCGTGGGACCCCTGGGGACTAAATGAGATCACATTTGCAGAGCTCTAGGTACGGTACAGGCGCAGACTCCGCGGAAGTTATCGCTTACGTTTGAAGATAGAACAAAGCCGGCATCCGCCGGTGGATCCGACGTGTGCTACGTTTTCGGTGCGTTCGCCGGACAAGTGGCCCAAAGGCGCCGAGGAAGGTACGGGTGCCTACTGGGGAGGGGCGCAGGGGGGAAGCCGGCAGTGCCCAGGAGGCAGAGGTCTCTGGCCTCCTGAGTGTGCGGAAGCCCACTCTGCCCCCGTCAGCCAAGCGCCTTGGTCTCCCGGGAGGCGGATGCATGGCCTAGGTGGCCTCGGAACAGGCTGTCTGCTCCCGGTCTGAGTGCAGGTGTGGCAATGGCGGACAGTTCTCCCCTGCGGTCTCGGGGCCCCCCCGGGGTCCAGCACTTACAAGGTGCCCCACGTATTTTTGTGAATGAGGAAAAGGTGAGGAAGATGAACCGGGCATAAGAATCCCCAATACCAGGGACGCCGGGGTGGCTCCGTCGGTCGAGCGTCCCGGCTTGGGCTCAGGTCACCATCTCCCGTTCGTGGGTTCGAGCCCCGCATGAGGCTCGGTGTCGACAGCTCGGAGCCCGGAGCCTGCTGTGGCTTCTGAGTCTCCCTCTCTCTCTGCCCCTCCCTTGCTCACGCTCTGTTTCTCCCCCCCAAAAAAAATAAATAAAGTAAAATAAAACGTTGAAAAAAAAATCCCGCATGCCAGATTTACACCGCAGTCACCCTATGCAGCGACACCCATGCATACATTCACGAACGTACCACGTCTCTCCGCCAGGCACGTGGAAACCTACAGAAATTCACGAGAACACCCTCCTCTATCCATGAATAGGACACCTCCCCATCGGGAAACAGACAGAGGCACATACATATTCACAACCGCACACGCGTCCTCACCTGCCCCCGCACGTTCACAGATATACACGCATTCCTCCACGTTCACAGACAAGGCGCACCGCCCCCCCCCCCACCCGGATCCACACACTTGCCTCCCACGTTCACACACGCACCGTCACGGGCGTGTATACATTTCCGTGCACATGCACAGATAGACCCACATCCTCCCCCATCCAAACAACCGCACGCATTCACAGTCGGGCATGCAAACGTTCCCACACTCCCACACCCGCGCACACCCGCTATGGCCTGAGCTGCTGAGCGAATTCAAAGCCCTCGGCGCCTCCCCGCCTTGCGGGGAGCACCTCGGAGTTTCCTCCAGCTCTGGGTCACATCCGTCGCGTCGCAGACCCGCTGGCCTCATCCTCCTGCCCTGTTCCAGAAGCCGTTCCCATCCCCCGAGGGCCATAGGAGAAGTCCAGAACGTCCTGGGTGTGGAGCGGCCAGGATGGGCTTCCCTACCCCCTTGACAAGCTTTTGATCAATGGCCTTTGATCAAAACGTCCGCTCCTCCAAGGTTCTACTTCCGTGGGGACTGACACCCACGTGCCCACCTCTCGAGGGAGAGCACGGGACGCCCACTTCTGTCTCCACTCACCACGGGACTCCAAACTCCAGACGAGAAACCACCTTTTTGCACTCAATTATAGCAAGCTGCCTTAACCATAAATTAAGTTATAATGCCTTTGCCCACCAGATGAGCTGGCAAGGCACCTCTTGCCCTTGTCATAAATTAACTCCTTGATCAAATTTTAAATGAATTATAAAAGTTGAAAATTAAATCTGGCTAAATTAGGGGCTTCCCCTTCCACTTTAATGAAGCAGGAGCCTCCGGTGGCCGAGAGCAGGGCTGTGACGACGTCCAGCCCAAACTTCAGCTGCAGACTCCCGCCAGCCGCTGAGTGGGAGGAGGTGCTCGGAGCTTTCAACCTGACCATGACCATGGCTTAGGTCTCTCGGTGCGATGGGCTTGTGTATTCTTTTTTAATTTTTTTTAACGTTTATTTATTTTTGAGACCGAGAGAGACAGAGCATGAACGGGGGAGGGGCAGAGAGAGAGAGAGGGAGACACAGAATCGGAAACAGGCTCCAGGCTCCGAGCCGTCAGCCCAGAGCCCGACGCGGGGCTCGAACTCCCGGACCGCGAGATCGTGACCTGAGCTGAGGTCGGACGCTTAACCGACTGAGCCACCCAGGCGCCCCTATGTGCATTCTTAATGACTGATTTTTAACTCTTGACTATGGAAGAGTAGCGAGGATCTTAAGATGAACCCCCACGCCCTGTCACTCAGCTTCAAGATGAAAAATGTGTTTAGAGCTAAACCCACATGTCCTATACCTGATAATCGACGATGCCGATGTGGCCCATGCCTGAGAGTGGATGACGTCAGTGCGCCCCAGCCATGATGGTCAGCGATGCTGATGTGCCCGTACACGATCATGCATGACGTCTACGTGCCAGTTTTTCTGTGGCGTCCCCCCATCTCTGCATTTAGCGTCTCGGGGGAAGAAAAAGAGAGCGATCACTGATCAACATTGTGCCTCAGTGTGGACTCTGTTGAGTCTAGAAATAATGATCATTGTTGGGGAAAAAGGAGACATTCAGAACTTCCGTTTGTATGTCAAGAGCGGGCCCGGAGACGTGAACGTAAAGCTTTGTATACACATAGCCTAGAGAGCATGGGGTTCATGATGTCAAAGAGGTTCCCATCCGACAGGAAGCATGAATGTCTTTTCAGTTGCTTAGGGCTGGCACAGCACGGCGTGACCTCATGCCCAACCTGGAACAGCATGGTCCAAGGACACTGTCAAGGTAGACAAGCTAGCCTTTAGTCAGCCCAAAGCATGTGGGGTACCCCAAAATTACCACATGACATAGCGAAGGGAGAGAGAAATCGTAAGAAAGAGTGAGTCAGGAGAGGGTTAAGGTGAGGCAGCCACAGAGGGCATGCTTCATAATTTGAGGCCACTGCAGAGGCCAAGCCCTCAGCGGTGGATTCAAACCCCGATGTTCCAAAGACCAGAAGGAATGGGTCCACACCTCCAGATGCCAATATAAGGTGCTAGGTTGCCACGCAATGGGCAGTCAGACTCCTCAATGGGGCACCAGAGAATAACCCAAGGGTTGTTACCCCCTTCTCCTCACTGCCATGGAGTCATGTAAGCTTCCATACCAGGCGCCATGTTGGAAGTGACAAGGGAGACATTGTTGGAATGTGAAGAAACAGCTCTGTCAGGAACTTTGAATACATTTCATATTTACTCAGCAGAGATGATCTTAAACCCGGGGACACGGCAATCAATGAGAAAGGGACCCTTGAGAGAGATGAGGTCAGTTACGGAAAATATATAAAGTGACATTTCTTACCATATCTGAGTTTTAACGTGTAGGCTTTAATTATGCTGTTTTAGGTCACAGAACAGCATAAGATTTTGCAGTTTGCTGATCTTAAACAAAGCTCCGGGTGCATATTTTCTAGTTTTCCCTTGACCTGGAGTAACGATGATGATTCAACAGAGATCTACGGTATCCTGGGCGGAGAGAACTGGCAAAGTTGATTACCCTTGCTACGTTTCTATGGGTGCAAGAACCATAAGAGATGGGCGTCACTGGTCTTAAAACCGCTGAGTTAAAGTCCGGAGGGTTTGGGTCCGTTTATGGGGGTACCCAGGGCCACGGGGGAGGAGAACGGCTGGGCTTTTCCCCCAAAGCATCACCCCTGCTTGCTCTCTTTCTTCCCTCCCCGTCCTGCATCAGGGATGTTGACAGAAAGAAAGATAGCGTCTGGGTCGAGAACAAGAGGCATCTCTCACAAGCAAGCAAGACGATGCTGGCAGACAGGCTATTTTAAATTTGCTGGCTTTTAACAGAAACCTAGCTGACTCCGAAGCAGAGAGGCCCAAATACCGAGCCCCAAACCCAGAGGCCCCGGTTTTAAAGGGGGGAGGCGTTAAGACCCCCGGTCGTCGCTTCCCCTTCGCACTGCAAGGAGCTCATCACCACTCGGAGGCAAGGAACCAAGTACTCCAGGCCACCAATCCGAGGTGCCACAGGAGACAGACTCCGGGGAATTGTGACACCGAACGAGGCCTGTCTCCGAGAGCAGCCGCTCTAATTAGCCAGCGCTGGCTCGCCGAGGTGCCAGGGATGACGGGCCACTCAGCCCAAAGAGACAGAGAGTGGCAGTAGGGTTATTGAAATGTGTGCAAAGCCCCCTTCAAGCAGGCTTTCAAGATAATTAGGAAGCAGAGGACAATACATTAGTGGCCCGAGTCCCCGTAGCATCGGCTTCTCCTGCATTAACACGGGCTTCCGCCTCTACTTGTATTCGCTCTCTCATTTCTGGGCAAAGAGTATGTAGTGTTTTTCAAACTTGTTGACTGTGGCCCACGGGGTGCGTGTGCGTGGGCACATACCCACAGACGCTGAAAGGAAAGTTCCGCGGTCAGACTCCCCTTTCTATGTGCGACGCGCTCTGCTACTTTCTTTTCTATGATATTCTATTCCATATTTTTTAAAAATTTTTTTTAGTGTTTATTTTTGAGACAGAGAGAGACAGAGCGTGAACGAGGGAGGGTCAGAGAGAGAGGGAGACACAGAATCCGAAGCGGGCTCCAGGCTCTGAGCGGTCAGCACAGAGCCCGATGAGGGGCTCGAACCCACGAACCATGAGATCGTGACCTGAGCCGAAGTCGGACGCCCAACCGACTGAGCCACCCAGGCGTCCCTATTCCATATTTTTTTTTAACGCCAGCCATGGGCCCACGAAATTGAATTCGCCACCCACGAAGGGGCTGCAGCTGAAAAATACCGCTCTATAAGTGTACCCGTTTGCCGTGATATTTCATCTCTACCCAGCGGGTTTCCGGGTAGGCAATGTGTTTGGGGTTTTACACTCCGATTATCTTGAGCTTCTTCTATCTGAGATCCAAGGTACGGAGCAGCATATTGCAGGACTGTTGGGACTGAGTCATTGTTATTATTACTTTGAGTATTATTGCAGTTATAAATAGCCCCGTGATGTCCGGTTCAAAAAGGCAGTGGGGATACAAACACAATTTCCAGTCAACTACATGGAATGGGTGGAATTTCTAAAGAGCAACTTCTTTTTCTGGGTTCGTCAAGGAGCTCCGTCTTTCTGGAAACGGGGGTCATTACAAAAAGACCGACGTCGCCTCATCCTCCTAAAGTAAGCTCAGAGCTACATGCCAGGACACCTGGGTCCTAGACTGACTGGCTAGCGCGTGATCCTGAGCAAGGCCTCATCCGCTGTGGTGGGTGCGGCGGGTTGCCTCATTCGGTGCTGGTTCCCTCCCTCCCTTTGCCACCTCCCGTGATGCAGCTGGAAATCTGATTCTTCCTTCCTTCCCCAGTGTCCTTTGCGAGCCGGGAGCGGCCACGTGACACGGCTCTGACCAATAAAAGGTAAGCAGAGGCCTAATGAGGACTGGATGGTCCGGGGAGGGGGGGGGGGGGGTGGAGGGCTTTTGGTTGCCTGATAGAAGGTACAGGGGTGCCCGTCTCCAAGCTTCCTCTCCGTTCTTCCTGCTTTGACTGGACACGATTTGGGCACCTGCAGCAACCTGCTCACAGCTACGTGATGACAAGCAGAAAGATAAAAAGCCGGCCCAGGAGGGATCACAGAAAAGAGAAATAGAGCCGAGGTTTCGGGTGACTTCACTGAGCACATAAACAGCCTCAACCACCAGCCTCTGGATTTCTGCTTATTGGAGAAAAAGAAATGTCGGTTCAGTCATAGCCCGGGCGTTTGGATTTCTGTTTCTGCAGCCAGAAACCTTCCTAGTTAATACAACGTCTCTGAGCAACGTCCGATAAGGACACACATAAGAAATGTCTCCAGCCCTACTTTCCGCACAGCGATATCGTGAGGGTCAAAAACAGGAGTCCTCGCTGATCAAAAGGAATGATGGGTGTGACTGTACCTGAAAGGTTAAAATTTCCATGAGAGTGGAAAATAGTATTGTCAGCGTACAGGATTTCATTTTAGATTTTTCTCAGTTGTTAAGACTCCAGGTTTCTTTTCTTTTTCTAGATACGTTTTACACGCAGAGTAGCATTTCCTGGCTAAGTGGAGAAAACACAGCAAAGTTCCCGGGGATCAGAAGAAAAACCCAGCAATACATCCAACAGGATTTCGCAGAGGAACAAGAGTTAGTGGCCAAGGTGGCCAATAGGGCTGTTCTAGGACGTGTTGCACATTGATTAAAAAATGACATCGAAGCAAGGTCAGCCTTGCCTCCTCCTGCGCTTCCACAATAAGAGTCTGGCAAATCTACGTCCTTCAGCAATGTCCCACTTCTCCAGTACCCGGGATACTAAGACCGGGCGCACTGTTTGCAAGTTATTCATTCAAGGAGTTGCCGCAAGACGTCGGATCTTTGGTAGCAACACGCTAACCTTGGGCAATGGCTCTCTGTCTTTTGAAAACAAAAATCTGGGGGCAGCTGGGTGGCGTCCAATTTCAGCTCAGGTCATGATCCCGGGGCCACGTAAGTTCGAACCCCGCACTGGGGTCTGTGCTGATGGCTCGGAGCCTGGAGCCTGCTTCAGATTCTGTGTCTCCCTCTCTCTCTGCCCCTCCCCTGCTTTCTCTCTCTCTCTCTCTCTCTCTCAAAAAATAAACATTAAAAAAAGAAAGAAAACAAAAATCTGTATGTCTTCTGGGTCTTCTCCAGCCTTTGCCCCCACCCCGCCCCTACCTGGCCCCATTTCTCACTCCGTGTGGTTTGGGAGGAGCCCTTCTGTTCTAAGCGCCAGCGTGCCATGAGACCCAGGTACGAGCCAATCAGCACACCCCACCTTCTGACCATTTGGTTCAGAGATAGGCATATGACCCATCCTGAACCAATTAGAGACACTCCCCGACCGTTGGGGGAACAGTTGGGAGCCGGAAGCCGTTGCACCAATTAAGGAGTCAGCGGGCCTGAAGAGAGAGCCAACAAAGAGACAGAAGAGGAGAGAGACCAGATCTTGTTAACATCATCTGATGAGAGGTTCAGCCCGGATCTAGGCCCCTCCCCCACCCCGCCCCCGGGCACTTCTTGGCTGCAGGAGGCAGTAAGTAGATTTCCCATTTTTGCTTAAGGTAGTTCCGAGGGGGCCTTTCTCCTTCATAGCCAAAGCCAGTGCAGCCACAATGATTTCATGGAAGGTGGTCCTTCTTACAGAACAGCCCCCCGCCGCCAGGCAGGGAGGGAGGTGCTAATGCACTGGGGCGAGGTGTTTCACATTCAACTTACTGTGAAACCTCTCCACAGACTTAAAACCTCGAAGAAGAAGGAGAAGGGAAAAAGGGAGAGAGGAGCAAGTTCAAAGCGTAAGGAACGAACGCAAAGAAACCCAGCAGTCCGTGTGCCCATGTCCCCCTCCCCTCCCTGCAGAAGATACCGGAGATATATGGGAGACTTGACCCTAAAAAGCCACACTCTGGAGTCAGCCATTAATAAAGATGTCTTTGGGGGACCTAGAAACTCATAAAACAGGATCTGGCTGAGTCTCGAGGTGTTGGTGGCTGCTTGCCCAGAGCACCGTCAGGAAACCCTGAAGCTTCTGAAACTCCAGAAATACCGGTTCTGTTTCATTCCCTCCCGCTCTCGCAGAGGAACCTTGACCCACATAACTCGGTCTAATGGCATGCGTTGAGCTCGCTGGCAGAAGTTCCAGGCGCCGCACCTGCCTTATTTTTGCCACCGTGACAAATAGGGAAGCCACAGTCACTTCAGTCCAGGCCTGGTGTGGCCACCGTGCCAGAGCAGGCAGCCTCCTCCTTCTCAGAAGCCCTGGAGGAGTGTGTGCAGGCTCAGCTTCACGCCTGGGTCAGGGCGGCCCCTGGGAGACCACCCTTCCGGCCTGTTCTCGGACACACTGGCTGTTTCCTGGAATTTTCCATCTGGTCTTCACTGATTCCCTGATTCTACGCTGCCCTGTATCTCCTGGCAGAGTGTGTCCTCTTTAAGATGCCACTGGTTCGGGGGCGGGGGGGGGGGGGTGGGCGCTCCTGGGCGGCTCAGTCGGTGAGGCATCCGATTTCAGCTCAGGTCATGATCTCGTGGTTCACGGGTTCGAGGCCCGCCTCGGGCTCTGTGCTGACGGCTCCGAGCCCGGAGCCCGCTTCGGATTCTGTGTCTCCCTCTCTCTCTGCCCCTCCCCCACTTGCACTCTGTCTCGTTCTCTCTCAAAAAACAAACATTAAAAAAAAAAGATGCCACGGTTTTGTGATTCCTGCCTAAGTCATTAAACACGGTTTCACCCACTAGGGGTCTGTGGCCTTCTGACAATTAGGCTGAGAAATGTCCCCTCTGTCCCAAGGAAACCGATTGGGGGCGATAAAAATAACTCAGTCATAGCAACTAAGTGCCAGAATACCTTTCTTTTTTTTTTTTTTTTAATTTTTTTTTCAACGTTTTTATTTATTTTTGGGACAGAGAGAGACAGAGCATGAACGGGGGAGGGGCAGAGAGAGAGGGAGACACAGAATCAGAAACAAGCTCCAGGCTCCGAGCCATCAGCCCAGAGCCTGACGCGGGGCTCGAACTCACGGACCGCAAGATCGTGACCTGGCTGAAGTCGGACGCTTAACCGACTGCGCCACCCAGGCGCCCCGACCCAGAATACCTTTCTTTCACACAGAAAGACTTGGGTTCTGGGGCACCTGGGTGGCTCAGTCAGTTAAGTGTCCAAATCTTGATTCCGGCTCAACTCATGATCTCGTGGTTCACGGGATCGAGCCCCGAGTCAGGCTCTCCACTGACAGAACAGAGCCTGCCTGGGATTCTCTCTCTCTCCCTACCCCTACCCTGCATGTCCTCTCTCTCAAAATAAATAAATAAAAACTTTAAAAACTTACATGTTTCCAACATCAAAATTCCTCATTTAAAAGAAGAAAACAAACGAAGGGGCACCCGGGTGTCTCAGTCGGTTGAGCGTCCGACTTCCGCTCAGGTCATGATCTCACGGTCCGCGGGTTCCAGCCCCGCGTCGGGCTCTGTGTTGACAATCGTGGAGCCTGGAGCCTGCTTCAGATTCTGTGTCTCCCTCGCTCTCTGCCCCTCCCCCACTCACACTGTTTCTCTCTCTCAACAATAAATAAACATTAAAAAAATTGAAAAAGAAAAAAGAAAAGAAAAATAAAAAAAGACTCAGGTTCCAGCCTCGATCTCGAGATCTTGTGTAAACAGACTAACCTCTTAGAGCCTCTGCCTCTTTATCAGAGAAAAGGGGCCAATAATCCTTTCACTGAGCTATTGTAAGAACCCTGTGTCCAGCGCATAGAACCACACGCTCGCTGCCACCAGGGTGATTATTGCCACTGTTAAGGTTCTAGCCCAAGTTCTGGATTCACTTCTTTGCCAACCCCACTGCAGGGCGGAGGTCAGAAGGGCCGGCCCCGGCCTCTTCCCTTGGTGCCCCTTGCAGAGGGCAGCCTGAGCGAAATCAAACGTGGGTTACAGCGGTTTGAAATGTGCAAGAGGTTCTTCCCAACAGTCACCCCAAGATGAGAGGGGGTGACTTTTTTGTGCCCACCCCGCCATCACCCTTCGCGTGTAGCAACTGCACTTGGCCACGAGACGGTGGCGATCGGTTACAAGTTACCAGGGGGGACCGCAGCGTCGCCTCGGGCCAAGGGACGGGCCGTGATGGCATTTGAGTAGGTCTCGGGGGCCCTCCAGGTGTGAAGTGCTCACTCCCTTCGCCAACCTAACGTCGGGCCACAGATGCCAAAACCGCTCCATCAAGAGCGCTGTTTCATAAATAATTGGCCAGATACAAGTTTGACTTAATCAAGAAAGGCTATGTAAAGCAGATTAATGACACTTTGATGAACTTTTCAACTCAATTTGAAAAGCCATGGTACGTTAAGCACAGTTTCCAATTACCCTCCAGGAAAAACCCTGGGGAAAGTCGAGACCTCCCTGAAGTACAGAATGTGCTCGTAAGAGAGATGGTGATCTAAACCACAGTCATCTCCTGAGATCCTTTCTACGTGGACGGTCAAGGGAAAAAGACCTAACTGAACGAAACACATGAAATGAGCTATCTTTCTTCAAGGGAACGATCCAATATGATGCAAATCGAGGATGTAAGTTAGAACCGTTTGATTTGTGATTGTAATCGAATGCGGCCAAATCAGGAGAAAGGACCAGGGTAAATCCTGCCACCAGACGTGACTCAGTTTCCTCCCTTCCAATGGCACTTAAGGGTAAACCTGTTGCCTTCCGGGTCTCTCCCCTGAACTGGTAACAGGCACTGTGGGAGGAGTCAGGTGACCAGCCTCCCCAAGGGAAATCTAAAGTTCCCCGATGGCAGACATCTTTGTCTTATTCATTCATCGCTGAGAAGTCAAGTAAGGGGAGGGACAGGACCTGACTTAAACGTTCAAACGGTCTGTGTGGATGGTAAATAAATGTGATTTTTGGTTTCTAGAAAAACAGTAAAGGTATGATCAGGTCCATTGTATTTCCTCTCTCGTTGTGGCCCTAGATGAAATGGTAAACAGAGGTTTTCATTATGTTTGCGGGTCCATGTGATTCTTGTGGCCACACTAATTTCTGAGCACCCTTTGGCATTCGTGTCTGTCCAAACTCACATGCAGCGCGAACAGAGCCCTAGGTTGCAGCATTTGGGTGATGGCGTCAGCAACAGTGTGGCCCATATCCTTGCTGAGGCTGGGTGCACGATCTAGTGTTACGTACGGTCTTAGGAGGGACACGCTATAATTTTTACTCTGACGAATTTTCTGAAGCATATGTCCCTTTCACAAAATTGTTATTACTTTTTAATTTTATTTTTTTAATGTTTTTACTTATCTTTGAGACAGAGAGAGACAGAGCATGAGCAGGGGAGAGGCAAAGAGAGAGAGGGAGGCACAGGATCGGAAGCAGGCTGCGGGCTCTGAGCCGTCCGCACAGGGCCCGTTGCGGGGCTCGAACTCACAGACCGCGAGATCGTGACCCGAGCCGAAGTCGGACGCCCAACCGACTGAGCCACCCAGGCGCCCCTCACAAAATTATTTTAAAGAAAAGTTACATTAAACATTTGCTGGCAAATATCTCCCTTGCTGCCTCCAAGGCTTTGGGCCTAGAATCCCTTCTTTCTCCCACATACTGTCCCTTATACTTCATCTGTTAAAGCAGAAGTAAGAAATAAAACAAAACAAAATAAATACAATACAATACAAGAATTTAAAAGGGGCGCCTGGGTGGCGCAGTCGGTTAAGCGTCCGACTTCAGCCAGGTCACGATCTCGCGGTCCGGGAGTTCGAGCCCCGCGTTGGGCTCTGGGCTGACGGCTCGGAGCCTGGAGCCTGTTTCCGATTCTGTGTCTCCCTCTCTCTCTGCCCCTCCCCTGTTCGTGCTCTGTCTCTCTCTGTCCCAAAAATAAATAAACGTTGAAAAAAAAAATTAAAAAAAAAAAGAATTTAAAAAAGGAGTCGTCTGTCGGGGCGAGGCCAGGACTCACGTGAGTGAAGCAGGCTGGGTGGGTGTAAGACGGGACCCAACTCCTTACCTGAGACTCCCAAACGCGCAAGCCTTTGGACGCGGCACGTTTTCTGTAAATCCTCTGTGGCAGAATCTGTTCTGACCAACTCTTATTTGCCAGCAAACTCTGACCAGACCAGATGAGAGGCCACCTAAAGCCTTTGTTTATCCCACTCGGCGTGAATGTTCAGACGCTTTACTCCAGAAGTAAGAGTTGACTCATTACGGGGGGGTGCTGCCCCAGACGGCGTTGGGGTTGTAAGGTCATAGAAGGTAGGCACCATATCGTCTCTCCGAAATCTCGAAAGGTGTGAATTTGGATATGCATCTTCCTGCTAAAGTTTTGGACGCGGACTCGTGGGCCTGCCCCATAGGACGCGGTAAGGACTCTGGAAAAGTGAAGCTGGGGGCTTCTAGACAAAGCACCCACCAGCCAGCTGGCACGGTTTGGGAAGGGCCAGCTCAGTATCGCCAAAGCTTTCCATTTTTCTTTTTTTTTTTTTTTTTTTTTTTAATTTTTTTTTTCAACGTTTATTTATTTTTGGGACAGAGAGAGACAGAGCATGAACAGGGGAGGGGCAGAGAGAGAGGGAGACACAGAATCGGAAACAGGCTCCAGGCTCCGAGCCATCAGCCCAGAGCCCGACGCGGGGCTCGAACTCACGGACCGCGAGATCGTGACCTGGCTCAAGTCGGACGTCTAACCGACTGCGCCACCCAGGCGCCCCAAAAGCTTTCCATTTTTCAAAAGAAGCGGAATATCGAGGTGCTTTCTCTCCCCCATTTTAAAAACACTGTGCAGGGGCGCCCGGCTGACCCGTCAGTGGAGCACGATCTCGCAGTTCGTGAGTTAGAGCCCTGCGGTGGTGGGCTCGCTGCCCTCAGCACAGAGACCGCTTCGGATCTTCGGTCCCCTCCCTCTCTGCACCTCCCCTGCTTGCGCGCGCTCTCCCTCAAAAATAAATAAAGCAGGGGCGCCTCCAATGCTCCTCCACCAGCAGGTGTTCCCAGAGGCCCCATTTGTTGTGGGCTGACTTGTGTCCCGTCCGGAATTATATATTGAAGCCCTAAGCCCCGGTGTGGCCGTATTTGGAGATACGGGCGTTTGGGAGGTCATACGGGTGGGGCTGTCATCTGACTGGTATCCTCAAAAAAAAGACGAGACATCAGAGCGCTGTGTGTGTGTGTGTGTGTGTGTCTCTCCCCTCTCTGTGCTCCCACTCACGTGCACATGCACATAAAGAAAAGGTCACGGGCGGGGGTTTGGGGGGGGACACGGTGAGATGATGGCCGTCTGCAAGCCAGGAAGAGACACTTCACCAGAAACCAAGCAACTCGATGGCACCTTGATCTTGGATTTCTAGCCCCCAGAACTACGCGGAAATAAATCCATTGTTCAAGCAACCTAGTCTGTGGCATTTCGTCATGGCGCCTAAGCTGACCACTACACCATTCCTCATTAACCTCCTACCTCCGTCCTATGTTCCCAGCAATGGCTTGTTTTAGTCCACATTTGCAACATTTTTTTCTCTTTTGCGTTGTCCCATCTATTGCCAGTGGATTACACACGTAAAACCCTTAGCACAGTGTCTGGGGCATGATACAGCATCTACAATTAGTGTTTACTATTACTGTTATTATCATGTATTGTTGTTTTACGTTATTCTGGGGAGCACAGACACATCTCACGCTTGTGTGATTTGATCCCTTTGGTAACAAACCTCGCAAGCCTTCCAGCTCAGGGAGGGGTGTGCGATAGTGTGAGAAGACGTCTCTTGCCTGAGAGTCTCTTGGAGGGGTTGACCCAGATCCAGAACCCTGGGCAAGTTCTCTGTCTCTGAGTTCTTCCGTCTCCCTGACGATAAATCATCCCGTTCCTTCTCTGCCTCCCCCTCCCCACAACTATCCTTCCCACCGTACGTGTGTGCACACGGCCCCCAGCACCCAAATACACAAGTACAAACACGCACGCGCACCTGAGCACACACCCAGCGAGGACACGCGAGATTTAACCAACTGAAGAACGTGGAACTAACCGAAGACTCCCACAGACAGGTGGGGAGCGAAGGGGCAAGGAAAGAAATTGGGCTCAAAGTGACTTTGGGGGAAGGAAGGTGACCTCGGATGAGCTGGTGGGAGTGGCAGTGCCCGGCAGGGCAGATCAAGGCGAAGCGCAGCCACGATCCCCCCGGGGGGGGGGCTGGAACATTCTGACGGGCGTGTAGCAGAGTGATGGCAGGGTGACCCAGAGTTCTCGGGTTCAAATCTCAGCTCCTTGACCTTGGAGAGATTGCTGAACCAATCCGGGCCTCAGTTTCCTCAGCCATAAAGTGAAAATTAGAGCCTACCTTCTTTACAGTGTATGAGGTACTCATGAATTGATGCTCAGTAAATAAGGAGTAAATAATGGGCAAACGGTCCGAAAACACCAGCTGTTCCTGTTGAGGAGCCACGGGATCTGTTACTTCTTGTGAAGCAATAGCTGACTTTCAGCTCGTAAGGTACCCTCTCAGTGTATTTATCTTCCGGGTGGCCATGGGATTCAGCTCTATATGCAAGTATAGTGTCACAATATCAGGGAGCATCACTATTATTTTTTTTAATTTTTTTTTAACATTTATTCATTTTTGAGAGTGAGAGAGACAGAGCACGAGTGGGGAAGGGGCAGAGAGCGAGAGGGAGACACAGAATCCGAAGCAGGCTCCAGGCTCCGAGCTGTCAGCCCAGAGCCCGACGTGGGGCTCGAACTCACGGACCGCGAGATCATGACCTGAGCTGAAGTCGGACGCTCAACCGACTGAGCCACGCAGGCACCCCAAGGAGCATTACTATCAAATCCATATTCTTCTAGGGGCGCCTGCGTGGCTCAGTCGGTTGAGCGTCTGACTCCTGGTTTCGACTCAGGTCATGATCTCTCAATTTGTGGGATCGAGTCCTGTATCGGGCTCTGCACTGATAGCGCAGAGCCTGCTTGGGATCCTCTCTCTCCCTCTCTCTCTCTGCCTCTCTCTCTCTCCCAAAATAAATTAATAAACTTTAAAATCTGTATTCTTCTTTAAAATATTAGTATAGGGGCGCCTGGGTGGCGCAGTCGGTTAAGCGTCCGACTTCAGCCAGGTCACGATCTCGCGGTCCGTGAGTTCGAGCCCCGCGTCAGGCTCTGGGCGGATGGCTCGGAGCCTGGAGCCTGTTTCCGATTCTGTGTCTCCCTCTCTCTCTGCCCCTCCCCCGTTCATGCTCTGTCTCTCTCTGTCCCAAAAATAAATAAACGTTGAAAAAAAAATTTTTTTTAAATAAAATATTAGTATAAATTCAAGTTTATCATGTAACTGTGCCAAGGAGGAAAGAACAGTTTATTAGGGGCCTGGCGGCCCAAAATCCTACTGCGGGTTCGGCCACCCAGCCCACAGGGGGACAGGGGAGGGGAAGCACCTTCTTCCGGCAAGAAAAGTCGTCCTGGAGAAAGTTTCCCGCCGGAGTTAGTTAATGCGCCCACAGCACTTACTTACCTCCTTTCCTCATTTTTTCTCATCTGTCAAATGGGGATCAGAATTGTAGCTACTTTATAGGGTATTTGTAAAAATTCAACAAGTTGATACATGCGAAGGGCTAAGAACGGAATAAAAATGCCTGGTGCATGTGGGTACCCCCAGAAATGCTAGCTAAGTCTTATGTTATCTTGTTTGGGGCTAAGGAGAGGTTACCAAAAAAAAAAACAACAAGAAAAAACAAAAAAAACCCCACCACCACCAACAAAAAAATCCGCTCTCTCTGGGATCTTTGAAAATTCCACAGCTCCCATTGTGGGGACCCTGACAGCTGATTCCTCCTGATTGTGGGGCATCTCGAGAATCGGTTATTTTCATTTTTTTTAAATGTTCCTTTACCACCCTTCGGCCAACCTGACCAACCCCACCGCAATCCAGCCGGGTGATTATCCCGGGATAAAAGCTTTTATCATGAAAAGTTTTGTTTGAGAAAGCGGGAACTGTGCATCTCAGTGCCGGCTTTCCCGCACGCCGGGATTCTGTCCACACTCCTACAAAGGCCGAGATTATCTCTCTCTGTTAAGGGTTTAAAATCCTACAAGCCGGCCATGCAAGTGACCAGTATCAGATTATGATAACAAGATCATGTCCAGTTATAAAAACAAGTGTCCAAACTTTTCTCATGTCACTTTCGCCCGGGGGTCCCTCCTGAGGGGGGTGCTCGGCTCATTTTGAAGGCAGCTCTTTGAACTGAATTCATGGGGTATTTGCATAAGAAGATTTGAGGCTGAAGAATGGGTGCCTATTGCATGGGCCCATTAATATGCCTGCTAATTCAGCACATTGTAAGCCTATTGACGGCCCACAAAGGGCTCAAATTCAAGGACAGTTATCCTATGGCCATTGTGAGTGCTTCAAATCAAGGAATATGTTCGCTCGAGGAATACAGTTGTTACAATTAGATATTTTTCATGAAACATCATAAAGAACTAATGACAACTCGGAACACAATGCTGCAACAACCACCAAAAAACATTCAGAACTCCATGGGTAAGCTTGTCTCTCTGTCTCTCTCTCTCTCTCTCTCTCTCTCTCTCTCTCTCTCTCATAATCTCCCACACACTTACTTTCCCAGATGCAGCAGGCTGGAGGTGGATGGAGATCTCTCGATGTGAAAGCACGCTTATCTGCTCCCTAAATTTAAATAAAAAGCGAAATGAAATAAACCGATCCCAGCAGAAGAGGAGAAACCCACATCGCCGGCATAAATAGTGGTTAATTTAATCCCGTTTATGAAAAACATCACACCGTCGCCTCCAAGGGCTGCGCGAGGCAATATTTTAGAGCCAGGAGGAATTATTTGAGGGGAGAAAGCCTCCCTCTTTGTCAGAAGTTGAGAAAAGAGGTTTATGCAGATCCAGGAGAATTTAAAACAAGCAGGGGGAAATGGTGCTAAGTGTGGCTTTGTGTACGCGGCTGGGGGGCAGGGGCATTTTAGGGAGAAAGTCGCAGCTCTCAGAAGGGTCCTTGTAAAAAGGTCTGGTCGGGAAGGCAGGCGGTTCAGCTGGGCCGGGGAGGCCAGCAGGAACTTTCTAAGAAATCGGGGGCTAAAATGCTCTTTCCAGCGGAGTGTTTGTGAACGAATGGCGCGCCCAGGGACGCCTGGGATTGGGGACATTGTCTCGGCATTGTGTTCAGCCCCCACTCTGCCGGCCATTGTCACAGGGGCCCATCAAGCCCCTGGCCTGAGCACCGGTTGTATTTTTCTTACTCTACATCCCTCAGAAAAGACATCAAAGACCAGGGAGATGTGCTTTTTGCTTTGTTTGGTGTCTGATTCTCAACATGTGGCTTCCCGGGCCAAACTTCGGCACCTTTTAACCTATTCTGTTCAGCTTAGGCCTGAGCTGTATTTGAGCATTAGGGAAACTATAGTAACCAATAATCTGCCTGTTGCTGAAAAGAAACTATGTATCTTGTCACACAAGAGCTGTCGGACGATCACCGTCCTAGACCAGACCCTTTCGGGGCTCCCGGCTTTCTTTCCTGGGGCTCAGCCTGTCCCTCTGAAAAGGCGTCCGAACCCTTTGCCTTCCTGGCACAGAGGACCCGTGTTCATGTTCATTTATATTTAACAAATAAGGCATTGTCCCTTGCAACGTATCAGCATTTGATTATCTATTACAAATGTTTCCATCAAGTCAGAAATGAGGCCTCACCACAAAAGAGAGGAAAAGAAAAAAAAAAAAAAAGAAAAAAAACCCTTTGGTGCGACCCAGGGATGGGGCAGAGAGTGGGATTTGCTTGGTGGAATATTTGGGTTCTTTGCCACATCACATTCGCATTAGACCTGTTGCATATGGAGCCACCAAGAGGAAAAAAAAGAAAAAAAGGTGCCAGGGGCATCCCGGGGTAGGACGGCTAAAGATGCAGTTATATGGGCAAATGTGGGCTCAGCAGAGCCGTGCGGGGTATCTTTTGAAGGTATAAGCTCCAGGGACTGACTCCAAGGGCTCAAGTCCCTCCTCTATTTCTTACTAGCTGTGCAACCCTGAGCAAGCCTCTTGAGGTCTCTGAACTCCGAACTTCATGTTGCCCACATTTTTTTTATTTTATTTTTTTAATGTTTATTATTTGAGAAAGAGACAGAGAGCCAGCAGGGGAGGGGTAGAGAGAGAGGGAGACACAGAATCGGAAAGCAGGCTCCAGGCTCTGAGTCAGCAAAGAGCCCGATGTGGGGCTTGATCCCACGGACCGGGAGATCATGACCTGAGCCGAAGTCGGACGCTCAACCGACTGAGCCACCCAGGCGCTCCATCATGTTGCCCATTTTAAAATGGGGATATTCACCCACCCTAGATGGAACGGCTGTAGAAAGGTTAGCTGAGCTAATCGCTGCGACAGCACAGGGCCCAGCACACAGGGAGTGCTCAAAAGGGCAGGGTTATTTCACAGAGCAAATGCTGCACCACGGGGCCTAGGCAGGTTGGGGGGGGGCAGGCGACTCCACACCGGGGATCCAAATGGGCAACTGTGTCCGTTTTTAGTGTCGTACATCTTTCTTGGTACCCGATGGATGAAATAAACACGAGAGAAAACGTGAAAGAAAACCAAACAACAGAAATGCAAAAATCATCGCCAGAACAATTCTGTTGTTTCAATAGACAGCTCTTTAGTATTATGACGAAGAGTAACCCCACGCAGAAATAAAGAATGAGGGTGAAAATAACTAGAAGAGTAAACAATGTAGAAAACAGAGAGAAGGAGCCCCCCGGGCGCCCAGAGTGAGTGAAAGTTTGCAGCAGGTCCTGCGGGACCCTGAGCCTGCAGGGGAATGGGGGCGGGGAATGCGGCAGACCGGGGACACGTCCAAGGACGTGCTAGCTCCAGGGTGGGGCAAGTGCAGGTTTTGTGCTCTGGGACCATCACCGGCCTCCCTGGTCCTGCTCCCGAGATCCCCACTGTGAGAAGTGGGACCTATTCTTTGGCGGAGATTTTTCGTTTCGCGAGCGAACCAGCGTTTCATTTGGCAACTTGACCTTCCACCCTGGGGACTGTTGGTGAGCTCACTTTTTCACTTTCCCAAGAGATTTTGGACACCTTTCCATGCAGAGAATATATAAGCCCTGCCCCATCCTTGTGCTCTTTTCCTTCCTTAAAACAAAACAAAACAAAACAACAAAACAAAACGACGTAAAAACAACTCACCTTTTTTGTTTGGCTCGCGCTTATGTAATACAAACCATTGGTGACCGTGGTTATCATTTTGTGACAAATCCTGCCCCCCCCCCCCCGTTGTTTTTTAAGCTTCTATGGAACTCATGACAGCTCACATTTTACTGGATGTCTTTTAAGAGCCTGTGGTAAGAACCTTACTCTGTATTAACTCAGTTTTTATTTTTATTTTATTAATGTTTTATTTATTTTTGAGACAGAGAGAGACAGAGCACGAGCAGGGGAGGGGCAGAGAGAGAGGGAGACCCAGAATCCGAAGCAGGCTTCATTCAGGCTCTGAGCTGTCAGCACAGAGCCCGACGCGGGGCTTGAACTCACAGACCGCGGGATCGTGACCTGAGCCAAAGTCAGATGCTTAACCGACTGAGCCACCCAGGCGCCCCGACTCAGGTAGTTTTTTTTTTTTTTTTAATTTTTTTTCAACACTTATTTATTTTTGGGACAGAGAGAGACAGAGCATGAACGGGGGAGGGGCAGAGAGAGAGGGAGACACAGAATCGGAAACAAGCTCCAGGCTCTGAGCCATCAGCCCAGAGCCTGACGCGGGCTCGAACTCACGGACCGAGAGATCGTGACCTGGCTGAAGTCGGACGCTTAACCGACTGCGCCACCCAGGCGCCCCATCAGTTAGTTTTTGTAACAACTAGATGAGGCTGCTAGGCGTCCATATCACCCCCATTTTACAGAAAAGGAAACTGAGGCCAAGAGTGACGTTAGGTAATTTGCCCCATCCTGGACTTGCTGAGACTACAGATAAGAGCTCCGTGCGCTTCCTAAAGCCTGTGACCTCACAGATGCGTTAAAGACGTGAACTTGCTCTGCTGTGTGTGCGCGCACGCACACATCTTGCAAAACCGCCATCAGCCTCTGTATATTGTCTGGAAACAGACAAGAGCATCTGATGACGGCAAAACGGTCCGTCGCACGGACGTACCGGAGTGTACTTAGGTTGTCTCCAGCGTTCTGTTCCATCGGGCGAACTTGCTGCCTGTCGTCTGGGAGGGTTTAGTTACCCTGTCAGCTCAGCGCCTGTGGAGAAGCGGCCCAAACAAATCAAACACTTGTGCTGGCAGAGGCAGGTGTTGATTATGTTTCTTCCCGAGGTGGACACTGAGTCTCAGAGTCGGCGCGACAGGTTCAAGGTCGTGAGGGAGTTAGCGAGGCTGGTTGGGTAGGAGACTACCCAAGAGGCATTCTTGGCTCTCCAGGGAGGCCTGGAAGAAATGGCGTTGGAGCGCCCCCTCACTGAGCCAGCTACGCAGGCCGAACTTAGGGCTGGGACTTGAGCAGCAAACGCCCACTCCTGGTGGTGCCAGAGGTAAGGCTGTTCACGATCACCCTACTCGACGGACAGTCACATCTGTTTCAGCCAACTCTGGGCTTGGGATTCCAAACCCATGAGGTTCTCATTCTTACCCACCTCCCTGAGCTCTGGAAGGCAGCCCCGCAGCCCTTCTCCAGCCCCAATGGGCAGACAGGAACCAGAGCTCCAACACCACCCATGTGCCCCCCCCCCTGCTGTGAGTCCTGCACTCCCCTGACCCCCAACTCAAGCTGTCTGGTGAGCCCATCTGGGCAGCTTTCTGATGGCTCAACAGCATTCTGAGCCTTTTCCTGCTTCCCGGGGTTGGGAAAGACAGCCGTCTCATCCTGGTCGCTACTCGTCCCCTGGCCTTGCTCTCTCCACCTCAATCTTTGATTAAAGGCCAACTCACAGTCTCCCTGGAAATCATCCAGTCCAACCCGATGTGCTTCAGAAGGGGAGTCTGCCTTGTCCAAGGTCCAGAGGGAGTAAGTGACTTGTCCAAGGTTACAGAGCATAGAAGGGGTCAAACTAGGACAAGGAAGGGCCCAGGGCTCTCTTGACACGCAAAGTCATGTCTTTAACAGGTATTTAACGAGCATCCACTGTTACTCCAGGCAATGCGCGAAGCCCCCAGTATACCAAACCAGATGAGTCACGGGATCTATCGCCAAAGACCTTCAGAGCCTCATTGAGAGGATGGACATATAAACAGTAAGAACAGAGAACTTTAACCGGTTGGTGCATTAGTCAGCTTGGGGTGCCATAACAAAACACCATAGACGGGGTGCTTAAACAACGCAGATGTATTTTCTTGCACTTCTGGACGCTGAGAAGCTCAAGATCAAGGCGTCAGCCAATCAATTTCTGGCGAAGACCCTCTTCCGGGTTTGTAGATGGCCGCCATCATGCTGTGTCCTCACGTGGCTTCTTCTCCATGTGGGCAAGTGGTCCACACGAAGGCCCCAATTTTACGGGATTTGTGTCTCACCCTTATGACCTCCTGTAACCTTCATTATCTCCTGAAAGCCTTAGCTCCAAATGCAATCGCATTGGGGGTGGAGCTCCGACATGAGAATTTGGGGAGGGCACCGCGGAGCTCATAGCCGTTAGTAACACACATGGTAACAATAATAATAGCCCGCGTTTACTGAGAACCTCGTATGTACCAGGCGCCGTGCTAAATACTTTATAGACATTTTATCATTTAATCCGTACAACAACCAGGGGTGTCAGAACCATGATCCGTGCCCATTTCACTGATGCGTTCACTGAGGTCCCTCGACGGGTTAGGTAACTTGCATACGGGCCTCACAGAGCGACCCCAGAGCGCACCCCCTCCACCAGTTCTGGGGGCGGGGTGGCGGGGGGGGGGGGGACGGTGGGGCAAGCTTCAAGGAGGAGGTGACACCTGAGAGAAATTTTGAAGGAGCGAGTGTCAACCCACGCTCCGTCCCTCTGAATCCAGGGACCGGGTCATTTTCCCAGTCCACCTTTTCCTTTAAAAAGTTGGTTAACTGCGGCCAGGCCAGAGGGAAACGCTGCATTTGCAACAAAGTCCCTGGGCTCCCAACTTAAGTTCGCCTGCATTAAGTGCTTTCCCGGTGACCCAACACCGCCTGGCAACTGGCCGCCTTCTGCTTTTGACAGCTTGGCATATTTGGTCATTTACTGGGTGCATGTGAAGATCAAATGGGTTAAGATTCTTCTCTTTAAACAGCAGGGAAAAGAACATCAAAAAGGTGTACATTTCATTTCCCCAGTTTTGATTAAGTCAAGCATGAAATGAAATGTAATACCCTCAAGTGGCTGGGGTTTACACCATTCAGGTCGTTACTTCTGCTTCAGGAGGCCCAGTCAGCCCTGGGCCAGGCGAACAAGCTAACAGCGTTTTA
This sequence comes from Prionailurus viverrinus, assembly GCF_022837055.1. Lineage (NCBI taxonomy): Eukaryota > Metazoa > Chordata > Mammalia > Carnivora > Felidae > Prionailurus > Prionailurus viverrinus. Next base: position 30,678,881 of record NC_062575.1, on the reverse strand, counting down.
GGGTGGCCAGATGGACGGGGTTTACCGTGGTTGAAAAGGCAGCTTAGTGCTTGCCTCTTCAAGCCAACTGTGTGAAATCCTGGTGTGGCCCCTTCCCCCACCCCCACCCCCACCCCCACCCCCGGCTGGCCCTCCAGCAGCAACCCCCCCCCCCCCACCTCCTTCTTTCTCCGCCATTCTGGAAGAAGCAGCCAGTTCCCGGATGCCATGGCGAGTCCAGAGTTGCTCAGCCTGAGATGTTTCCTGCCGTGACAGGGCACGAAGGACATCCCCCTGTGGTGTGTCTGCTGGGGCAGGGTGGCCCCAAGGAGGAGTTAGCCTTCAAGGCAGCAGTACGAGCCTGAGCCTCTGGATGCTGGCTCGGGAGCTCATTACTAAGTAAAAATCATTGTGTGGGAAACGGATAGGGGCACCCCCTTGGTGCCTGGTACCGTGCCTGGCCCTGAAGGGGTGAACCCAGTCACCTGACTCTGTTTGGTCTAGCCAGATCCCGAGAGGGAAGCTCGGAGCGCCGAGTAAAGGTTTTAAAGGCTGCCTCTGGGGTTTACCAGCTGACTCAACTTGGCCTGAACATCACATCGAATCGATATCGGGCAACATTTTTGTGCGAGCAGAAGCCATTTTATTTTTTATTTTTATTTTTTTTAAGTTTTTTTTTTTTTTTTTTTTTAAATTTTTGGGACAGAGAGAGACAGAGCATGAATGGGGGAGGGTCAGAGAGAAGGAGACACAGAATCTGAAACAGGCTTCAGGCTCCGAGCGGTCAGCACAGAGCCCGACGCGGGGCTCGAACTCACGGACCGCGAGATCCTGACCGGAGCGGAAGTCGGACGCTCAACCGACTGAGCCACCCAGGCGCCCAGAAGCCACTTTAATCAGCGGCTTGAGAGCCACAGACTTGTTTCCTCTGGGGAAGACAAACGTAGAGCCCTGGCTTCCAGTTACACAGAAGAAAAACTTCAGGGCTGAACTTACCCAGGGTTTAATGAAATATCTAAAGAGGGAGGATTGTGTCGATGCCTCCGAAGTCTAACCCTTGTCTGATGGGAGTAACCAATGAAGACTAAATCGGAAGCTTTATTATGCTTTATTTATGATTTTCTCATGCATACTGAAATGATGACAATATTCTAAAAAGGCTCTCAGAAAAGATTTTTGGAGGGAGGGAGATTACATCTAATGTGAGATGGATGTGGTGCATCTTATATATTGGATAGAATGGGGGGGGGCGGGGAGGGTTCCCAAATTCAAAGCTTTGGGGCCTGCTGAAATTTGGAAACAGCTGTGCCTGGCAGCCGGGTCGATGTTTCTGAGCTGGGCGCTACGGTCCAACAGGCCTGAAATCAAGGTGGGTTGAATCTTGGGTTGGAGGAGACCCATTTTCCAGAGGTGCTTTCTGGAAGATTCTGCTCCAGGCTCAGCTGAAAGCTTCAGGCTCTCAACAGCTGGAGGAGACTAGCAGGGCTTTGGGAAGAACTTACTAGAATCCTTAATGCGGCTGACAATCCGCTGCTATTGAACTGCATTAAGTAGATATTATGGAAGGACAAAGAGGTAAATAGCTCGACATCACCCTCATTCGCATGCGGGCCCCCCCCCCCCCCCCCCCCCCGGCCGGGACCATTTTATGGCCACCGCCATTGTTACCACGCTCCCCAGGTTAGCTTTAACTTGCAAATGATCCCCTGAAAAGGAAAAGAGATGTGGTTTTCTTTTCTTCTCTCTTTCCCTCTCTCTCTCTCTCTCTCCCTCCCTCCCTTCCTCCGTCTCTTTCTCTCTCTGTCTGTCTCTGTCTCCCTCCCTTCTCAAAATGGCCCTCACAGAAAGAAAATCATTTTAGGCCATAAGAAAATGAAAGGCATTGTTGCCATGGCTTGGACCGTAGCAAATGAAATACATCACGGGCTCGGGAGCAGAAAGCTACACTCGAGCTGTTTTATTTTGGTGCTTTGGAATGTGGTCCACATGAGAACATAAACAATGCCAAATCTGTATGAATTAATAGGCCGGGCTTGACATATTTCCCTTTGTTTGAGGCCAAACAGGCGGGGGGTTGGGGTGTGGGAGGACAAGGAGACGGAGAAGGGAGAGGAGAATCTTATTTGATTAAAAAAAAAATCCAATAATCCAGCTGAATAGGAGGAGTGATCGCGTGGCACCCCTTCTTGAGATGGGCCTTCGGAATCAATGGCGAGCCAGCGGCCAGCCCGTGGAGCCTCATCACTTGCTCTGATCAAAATGCTTTTTTGAGGGAGGAAAAAAAAAAAAAAAAAAGTCTCCATAGGATTGTTTGCAAACTGCAAAGTGCTCCAGCGAGTGACAAGAAAATGCTGGAAGCCGGAAACCTATTCCCAGGCAGAGGCCTTCCCTGTCACCTTGGTGGGTGAATAATTGTGCCTTTTGCATACGCCTTGTCATCAGCAGCAGGAATGAGGGGGCCCCAAGGACCGCCCTGGCAGGCGCGGGTGTTGCACCAGCAGAGTAAATTAAAACACGGATTACAGCAAGTGTGATTGGGGCTGACAACCAGGGCGGGTGTAGCCACAGAACGAGCCGTGTTGCCCATATGGTCCTCGGGAAACCCACGCAGCGCGGCTTGCTCCCCAGCCTGCTCCAGCTGCCCGTCTGAAGGGGGCATTTAGGAGGCCTCAAGCCATTTTCTGGAACTGGGGAAATTCGTTTCCCTTCTTTGCGAGTTCAGAAATGCCAGCAGCTGCCAGCAGGTACTTGGAAGTTTATGTGGCAACACCCGTCCTCCCCACCCCTACCTGGTACTCAGTGGAAGGTGGACGGGGTGGGTGGGCTCTGTGATGGGCAGGGCCACGCCTTTTGGGTTCCCTTGCTTGAATTTAGAAAAAAAAAAAAACTTTCCGGGCCGTGGGAACCCCTGCCAGTGTGGTTGCCATGATCGAGGGTGCCGGAAGCCAGGACCGCCTGGATAATAACACTTAGCAATACTGGCAAATACTTGCTAAACATGTACCATGTCCTTTTTTTTTTTTTTTAATGTTTATTTATTTTCGAGACAGAGAGACAGAGTGAGAGCAGGGGAGGGGCAGAGAGTGAGGGAGACACAGAATCCGAAACAGGCTCCAGGCTCTGAGCTGTCAGCACAGAGCCCGACGCGGGGCTCGAACTCACGGACCGCGAGATCATGACCCAAGCGGAAGTCGGACGCTCAACCGACTGAGCCACCCAGGCGCCCAAACACGTACCCTGTTCTAAAAGTTGCAGCTTTATTTCCAGGTCCTGTGTGAACAACTTGGGCAGACAGCACCTTGTCGAAGCTACCCCGGAGGGACCAAGTAGGGCTGAAATAAATCTCCGCGTTCTCTTCACCAAGCCACTGCCCCCCTGCGGGGGAGCGTCCCCAGGAGGAAGGGGCGTCTTACCCATTTTCCACCAATGCACCGTATGGGCAGACAGCGGCCCCGTATACTGCCCAACTTGGCTACGACTGTATGGACAGGTCTGATCATCAGTCCCATTTTACTGATGAGGAAACTGAGGCTCAGAGAAGTTCAGCGATTTGCCTAAGGCGCCTAGCTAAGGAGCGGAGAGAGCTAGGACTCCAACTGTGCCTTCTGAGTCCAGAGCTTGGGGTGAGAACCGAGAAGCCGCCCCTGTTCAGAAGCTCTGTCAGCACAGGGGCCTGGGAACACGAAAGGCTGTGGTGATGGTTCCTGGAATTGGGACACGTGGGAGAGGAGGAGAGGTTGGGGACACAAGTGGGCGAAGCAAGGTGAGCCCCTGCAGAGACAGTGAGTGAGTGGAGGGTGACATCCCGCACAGCCCTGTCTGATTTCTGCACGGCCCACACCAGAGCCCCGGGGCACTCACGCACACGCGCGTGCACCCACACACACACTCCCCAATAGAGCCCTTCTGAAACCAGCACCAGTGGATCGCACACTCACCTGCCCTCCTGGGCAGGAAGACTTGTCATTTACATCCTCAATGACAGGGATCATCTCAGGGCAGGCTTATCCCTTTCACCGCTCCTGCTAAACTTAGTACATGAAATAAACCTGAGCCTATCAACGTCTCGTGTAGAGAAAATTCCATACGACCAGATCTCTCTTTACCCGTCACGTGTAAACTTCGACCCCGAAAAGTCGCTAATTATGTATTGTTGGCTCGGTTCCTGGGATCGAACCCTGCTGACAGTACGGAGCCTGCTTGGGATTCTCTCCCTCTCTCCCCAACCTGCTCGCTCGCTCTCTCTCTCTCTCTCAAAATAAATAAACGTTAAAAATAAATAAGTCAAGGGGCGCCTGGGTGGCACAGTCGGTTAAGCGTCCGACTTCAGCCAGGTCACGATCTCGCAGTCCGTGAGTTCGAGCCCCGCGTCAGGCTCTGGGCTGATGGCTCAGAGCCTGGAGCCTGTTTCCGATTCTGTGTCTCCCTCTCTCTCTGCCCCTCCCCATTCATGCTCTGTCTCTCTCTGTCCCAAAAATGAATAAACGTTGGAAAAAAAAAAAAAAGAAAAAAAAATAAATAAGTCAATATCTGCAAATGTCAGAGTCTGGGAGCAAGAGCCACCTCTTTTCGCCACTTGGACGTCTACTAAGGGTCTCAGAGTGCTCACAGATGAACTTCTGATGTCCGCTCTGATCTCAACCTCTCGCCGAAACCTGCTCCGGCACCTTCCTCATCTCTGTAAGCGACAAGCCTGTCTTTCCGGTGGCTCAGGGCTGACTTCCTGGACCCCTCCATCAGTGACCCTGGCAGTTCTGCCTTCAAAGCACGGCTGGCCATCCCCACCGGTCCAAACCCCCCTCGTGGTCTGGATTGTTGTAATAGCCTCCCAATGGCTTCCTGGTTTCTACCCGCTGCTACATCACGACCCTGGAAGAGATCCCTCTGCTCGGAACCCTGCCATGACTTCTCTTGTCACTCAGAATAAATGCCAGAGTCCTCACCAGGACTTACAAGACCCCCCTGGCCACCGCTGTCCTTTCCTCTCCCGTCACCGCCCTCCCACATCACTGTGCCACAGCCACAGTGGGCTCCTCGAAGTGGCTCACATACACCGCCCTTACTGGCCCCTCTGCAAAGGCTGTTTTTCCCCCAGATATCTACATGCTTCAGGCTACCATTTCCTGCCTCCGGGGCTCTTGTCCAATGCCACCTCAGCACAGAGGACTTCCCTGGCCTCCCTAAAAGCAATAGCCACGCCCCTCCCACATCCATGTCACTTTCTGTCCCCACCCCTTAGCCTGCTTTGTTTTTCTTCCTAACACTTCACACCTGAACTCTGTTTTTTTTTTTTTTTTCTGGTAGCTGGAGACGGAGACCCGGGGGGCCCAGATGCTTTGTGCCTTTCACAACCCCAGGCCTGAATCACGGGACTGGGTTCAAACACGGAGATTCTTGGAAAGAATGAGAAAACGGGCTCCTGAGCCTTTCTTTCTAGAAGCCCCTTCAGTCTGTGCTGGGAGAGGAAAGGAGGCCTTGAGAGAAGAGGCAGGGTCAAAAATAGCCCCCTGAGATCACCTCGCAGAGCGCCTGGCACCTAGTAAGTGACCAATAAAGGTTTACTGTAGTACTGAGGTTATTTTCATTCCCTGATTCTTAGATCCCACGTACATCAATTACAAACTTTGGTAAAAGCTTTAACTTTAGGTATCTAAATTAAACAATAAGGTCATTTACTAAATATAACCTTTTTTTTTTTTTTTTTTTTTTTTTTTTTTTGCTACTAACAACAGTGCTTAAAATGGATATAACTTTCAAAACATTGTTCAAGGGCACCTGGGTGGCTCAGTCGGTTGAGCATCCGACCTCGACTCAGGTCACGATCTCGCAGTTCGTGGGTTTGAGCCCCGCGTCGGGCTGTGCGCTGACAGCCCCAGAGCCTGGAGCCTGCTTCAGAATCTGTGTCTCTCCCTCTCTGCCCCTTACCTGCTCATGCTCTGTCTCTCAATAATAAATAAACGTTAAAAAATTTTTTGAAAACATTGTTCAGGGGTGCCTGGATGGATCAGTCCCTTAGGCATCTGACTTTTGGTTTTGGCTCACGGTTTGTGAGTTCAAGTCCCGCATCGGGCTCTGCGCTGATGGTACAAAGCCTGGGACACACACACACACTCTCTCTCTCTCTCTCAAAATAAATAAATAAACTTAAAAAAAAATAATAAAAGCATTGGTCAAACTGACAAGGGTAGAAAACCCAGTGCAATACCCAATCCTATCCTGGGTCTTGCCTTTCGGGGCGGCGGGGGGATGGTGGGGAATTGCTTGTAAAGAACATTACTGGATCCACTGGCAAAACGGAAACACAGATGAGGAACGAGATAAAAGTCACCACATCAAGGTTCACTTTACTGATGTTGAAAACTATATCGTGGCTACGTAACCAGAGCATCCCTGCTGGTAGGAAGTCGCCACCAAAGTATCTGTGGGCATGTAACTTGAGCCACGGAGGCCGAAAGAAGCACATTTGGGGTGTTTCTGTGCATGAGATGTACACAAACAATAAAGCAGTGAGATTGAACGTTAACAGTGGGTGGCCGTAGGCAAAAGGAAAGAGTGTTCTTGATACTGTTTTTAGTTCTGGAGAATTTCTGTGAATGTGACCTTATTTCCAAATAAAAAGCTAAAAGAAACACAAAACTTGGTGCTGCGGATTGCGACTTGCATGTTAATTTTTGAAAACAGGAGTGTAGGGTCCCTGACCACACTGGCCGAAGAGACAGGAAATTCGCTTATCAACCTTATGCCAACAGAAGAAGATAAAGTTCTAGCCCGTAATGAGCAAGGTGGGTGCTTTTTGTTGCTCGGTTGGCGGTGGGGCGGGTTTTGTGGTTTTGTGGGGTTTTTAGGAGTGTTTGCAAGGCTCTTCAGACGCTGAAAAATGAGATTTCATCTTAAAGTATCCGAAAACTTTGGAAGGTTATTAAATGAAGCATGCATTTAGAAGCTTCTAGAGGAGGGAGCTTCTTTGAAGTAGGTTAGCATTTCAGAGCTTCGCGTGTTAATTGCATGCAAAGAAATAAAACAGTTAAGCAAACTTCAATCTAAGGAGATTTGCATAAAGGATTAGGACCCACTGGTCCTCGAAATGGGTGCGCCTTGCTCTCAGATCCCCCAAATTTCTTTGTGCTCTCATTGAAGTCCGATTTAATCCCGCTTTCTTCATTTATACCTTCTCCCCAAACCTCCCAGGCCTGAGTTTTGAGAGCCCGGGATCATTCTCCTCCCCAGTTGAGGGGGGTTTTTCCTTCATTAATTTCTCTAAGAAGATTACCGAATGCTTGTTTGTTGTTGTTGAAGCAACTAATTTCCCTAAAGCTCTTTGTTTTTCCAACTGGTTTACACTTTAATGCCCTTGGATTGAATTTCAACAACAAGGGATCCACTGGACCCACCAACTGTCTTTAGGAAGAAAACAAAAATCGGGAACTTGCTGTAAACTATTTTAACCGCAGGCCTGCTTTAAAAAATACGCATTCCGCCATTTCGACAGTTTTCAAAGAGATGTGTCCTAATTAGCATATCATTCAGGCCTTGTTTCCTTCCTAAAGTCAAGGTGACCTTCACTGAAACCGCATTTCTCTAATTCCTCTGGCTAAGTGATGTGAAAGGCAGCATCCCACAACATCCTGTCAGTGCAGCGGGATTTTAAACGTTTGGCTTGTGTTTTCTTTTTCTCTCTTGGTGTCTTTGTGCCTCTCTAAGACTTCTTGCCTTCAAGAGTCTAAGGAGGAAGCAGAATGGCAGGTCCGCTGCTAAGAACTTTCAAGAATGTTACTGTCATTTTGCAAAGTGATCAAAAAATGTTGATGTCATCTTGTTTGGAAATCCCTTTTGACCAGGAGAATTGTGTGGAAGCTGAGTGGCAACCCCCTTCACTCGGATTCACAGCCATTTAAACATTTGTGCCAGTTAATTACCATAATTGGTTTGTTTAATTAGCATGAGGAACACTGGCGCTTTCACACAGGGACGCCTTTACTTACTCGGGGATGCCGCCACAGTCACGCAGCCCAGGGACACCAGCCTGGCTATTGAGGCCCGGGCTCGGCTGCAGGTCTCTGGGGGAGTTTCTCCTGCCTTAAGCACCTTGAAGATTGACCCCTGAACTTTCTAAGCCTAAAATGCTATTGATATTCTGTACTTGGTCAGAAGAAAGGAGGTGGGGGCGGGGCCGGCAGCGATGCCCTGGGGGAGGGTGGAAGTCAGGGGCCACAGCTAATTGCAGGGCTGGGGGCTCACCAAACTCGCAGGCGGGGTTACGGGGAACCCTGCTGAAGGCAGGGTCTGGGGGACCCCGTGCTGTTTTGCTGAAGGACTGTTAGCCCACCCATAAGGCCCAAACGAATGGCCAAACTATAAAGCGCGGGAACAATCACTGAGTGCCTAATACGTGCAGGCTCATCTACGAAACGGAGCATCCATCACACGTTGGGAAAGATCCCAAATGCGAAATTCAGATCATCCAGGTGTAAGACCCCGCATCAAGCCCTGCCCTGAGTGAGAATGGCTGGGAAAGTTGGTTCCCGAGAATTCCGTTGAAATCATCCAGTTTCGTGTTAATTTCAAGATTTAATCGGAGGGCTCCGCTGGTAAAGGCCCGGGATGCTTTCAAACTGTTGCGAGTCCTTGGTCTCGCATTGTTATGGATTTTGGAGCGGGTTCCTCCTTAAAATAGCAGAAATGTGTTAAAGAGAGAGGATTATTTAAAACTATCCCAACAAAAGGAATCCCACATTCCAAAGGGCAGCTCTCCTAGAGTCACAGTGAAGGACTTTTGGCTTCCCCTGAAATTATTCCAAGGGAGAAGGCCGGAGTGCTCAGAATTCCAAAGGGCCGAAGTGTAAATCAAGGACAAAGCACCTTCTTAGGTCTCGACCAGGCAAAACCTGCAGATACATATACTTAAAAAGCACCTGGAGGTAAATATCTCTAAGGACCTCTAGAAGAAAAGCCTCAATTGGAAATCTATTCGTCGTGATTTTGGTTAATAAATGAAATGAGAACATCCTGTTAAGGAATAATTTTTGTGTCTTTGGGTGGGACGGTAATCACTTTACTTTTACTTTAAATTTCTGTTGTGGTTTTCCATTTATTTATTTTCTTTAATGGCTTGTTTTATTTCTGAGAGACAGCGCGCAAGCCCCGGGTAAGGGCAGAGAGGGAGAGGGAGGCACAGGATCCGAAGCAGTCGCCAGGCTCTGAGCTGTCAGGACAGAGCCCAACGCGGGGCTCGAACTCAGGAACCGTAAGATCATGACCTGAGCCGAGGTGGGACGCTCAACCCATTGAGCCACCCAGGCACCCCTGCTGTTGGTTGTTGTTTTTTTTAAAAGGAATCCGCCATCGTAATTTTGGCTATGATGCAACTTAGCTAAAGGTTCATGGCTGACCAACAGCCTTTTGTACACAGTCATAGAATTTAATGAAAGCGAGTGCACGCCATCTTTCAAAAACTGCACCAGTGCCCAGCTATTGATCTGACATTTATCCAGGCGTGTCTTCTTGTCCAAGTGTTTTAATAATCTAATTTTAAAATAGGATCCTTCTTTGAGACTATCTGAGTTTGACCCCCACGCTTCCTGCAGCCTATGGTAATGTGGGGCTAATATCATTAGGAGGTAAGCTAGCCTCTGCCTGGTTTTATGAGGAAGTGGGAGGGGGGCGGGGCATCATTATTGGACAGTTATTATAACTTTAGAAAGAGTCCCCGCGAACTGGAGGTGTCATGAATAATTAAGAGACGCGTTTCGCCCCCGCCCCCACTTTAATTAGATCTCGGTGCGTTTGAAAAGGTACTTGTGGAGGGCTGTGTGTGACAACCAGCTATCTCTTACTTGGGCGGCCGAAGATAGGTGGGCATTCGGCTGTTATTATATCTCAGCGGTAAATTGCCAGTTCCTGAAAGGCGCCGCCGCGAAAGGCAACCTCCACATTGGTGCCCCTTCTGCCCGCCTCGCCTCCCTTGTCAACACCAGGCCCTCAGCATCTCCCACCCCTTCCATCTGGGCCAACATCAAGATGCGGTCGCTTCTCACATCATCATTGCTATCAACCGGCGCAAAGTCAATGTGCAAAGCGACCGCTGATAGAGCACTGCTTGACATCGCATCTTGAACCTGAATAAGCAAATAGGCCAGTCGAATCTTCGGGGTCAAGCTTTATAGTCATTTTTATGACCCAGGAAATCATTTTCGGTGACAGTGATGACAAACGCTGAACACGGGGCCTGTGGAAGTACATCCATGAATGTTGCATTACAAACCCTCAGGGTCATTGTCTGCCCAGGGCACTCCCACCAAGACACCTGCAGCTGGGCTGGAGCCTACCCCACTGGAAGAGAAAAGGTAAGAGGGATCAGCATGTTGACTCTAAGTTTCCAACAGTCTGGTGTAAGAGCGGGAGAGAGCCCTGCTTAATGGGGTAGTTAATGAGGTGGTAACACCTTCGAATTTTCCCGATACTGCTGTTGGCACAGAATAGCTGGTGACCGAAGTTCTCAAACTTGGCGACCTCCTGGAATTATCCCTAAAAAGAATCATTAGACTGGGGCGCCCGGGCGGCTTAGTCTGTTAAACGTCTTGATTTTGGCTCAGGTCACGATCTCACGCCCCGTTCGTGGGTTCGAGCCCCGCATCGGGCTCCGTGCTGACTTGAGATACTCTATTTCTTCCTCTGCCTTTCCCCCCCCTCCGCTCATATTCTCTCTCTCTCTCTCTCTCAAAATAAATAAATGAACTTGAAAGAAAAATGACCCATTTGAAAAAGTGAAAAGAATCTTTATAAATTAAAACAATTTTTAATTGAGATAATCCTAACTCAACTTTGAAATGTACCTTCATGCCAAGCTGCCACCTCTGACCCATTACGTCAGAATTCCTGGAGGCAGGATCCAAGCACCGGAGTTTTGACAGTCTCTCCTAGCGGCTCCACACGCAGTCGCCACGTTGGAGAGCACGTGGTTTAGGAAACATTTTGAAACAGGCTACTGAGGGCAATCGTCTTATTTCAGAACCTCAGGTTTTGATGGCGACCTTGTAGTTCTCCAGAAACAAACAAAATAATAACGATCGGTTACAGATATGGACACGCAATGGCCTAATTACGCAAATATTGTTGGTACCCCGACGCCTCTGCTCGAGAGCCTCCTGTTTTCCCCAACACGGTATGTTTGTGCTGCTCTTAATGGAAACCTTCCTCCCTCCCGCCCACCATCTATTGAACGAGCTGGAGCCGGGGCCGTCCTTTATCTCATATTTAAAACACAAGCAACGACTGAAATTCATTTTCAATTTATTTTCCAATCATATGAAAGGAAGAGACAGAAAGATTATTCTATTGAATCTTCTTCTGGCTGGTAAAAGGTTGGTAAGGTTTGTTCGGGAGGCAGGCAGAGAGCTCCCGGGATAGTCTATAGGGAGCAGAGTTAATCGAATAAACTAATCTTGGCTGTGGAGATTAACTCTCAGTGGCTGCAGGAAACGAGGAGAGGCAGAATGCAAAAAGCAGAGATCTCAAGGTGCTGGAGGCGGTTCAGAATGTCCCCTCCCTCGTCCCCGCGCTGGGCTCGCGTCACCCTGTTCCTAGATTTGGGGAACGCGGTGGCAGTGTGGTTTCTGCCCGCTTGCCTGCTGGGGGGAGTTCAGCCCCCCGGGTGTGGAGCTTTGAGGCCGGGGCCCATGTGGGATGCATTCTGGGCTTTTCTGAAGGGGCGGGACAGCTGTCTTGGGGAGCTGGACCTTGGCCAGCTGCAGAGAACCCAGGCTGTGTGTGTGCCGTGGGCCTACACTACGTGGAGGTGAGGATTGGGTTCAGAGCTGGGCATCCTGCCCCCCACCCCCCCGGGAGGGCCGTCTTCCTGTTTGCACAGTTCTTGGGCAAGCCATCTGAGTGCTGGTCTCCTGGGATCTGCCTGCTCCTATAACCCCCAGCCGGAGCGAGGAGGTGAGCCCCTCACCCTGACAGGAGAGCCAGTGGAAAGTGACAGCAAGGTCCCTGGAGGGGCTCTCTGGTGAGTGGAGACCTCCCACCTCCCCGCTAAGTGCTGAGGCAGTCAAGAGCTAATTCGTTTATGCCACAAATAAAATTGGGGTAAGTGCAAAGGTGGGAACACCTAACATCCCTAAAACTGCCGGGTGCCAGGTGGGCTGGCTTTAAAGCCCGGCTTTGCCGCTGATCGGCTGTGTGATGCTGGACGGGTCACAGAAGCCTGTGGTGAGCACTGACCACGGGGACTCGTTGTGACCCCCCCGTCAATACAGGCTTAGAAGACAGGCTGGCTCGCGGCACGTCTGCTGTCACGACTGTCACTGCCACCCATTCGCTGGCTTTCTATTCTTCAGCCGCACTGGCTTGCTTTCTGCTCTTCCCGCCTCAGAGTCTTCGCACATGCCGTTCCCTCTCCCGTGCCTTGCGTCTTCCCCCAGTTAGACAAGAGACCCGGAAGGTCCCTGGGCTTCCCCATCATCAGCCCTGATTAATGCTGAAATGTGGGCAGATTCTTGCCTGCCCTCAGAGGAAAAGCAGCTCTCTCCCCTCCCAGAGCCCCGAAGCCACCTTCAATGGACTTGGCTAAATCTGCGCCCGAAGATCATTGCAGGCTGACAGCAGGGGGCCTCCAGAGAGTAACCTGGGAAGTGGTAACATTTCATCATCTCCGGAGGAGCGGGGCTCTGGGGGGGGGGGGGGGGGGAAGGGCTACATAATAAAAGACAGCAAAAGCGTTTACAAGCGATCCAACCCAGGGCGCGTACCTTGGCTCTCGTGAGCACTAATCTCTGAGCCCTCAGGGTGTCCCTGTGCCTACCAGACATTGCTCTGTGTGCTCTCTCTGTAGAGGATTCCCGTTCATCCTCAGGGGAGTTTTACAAGGTAGTTATTATTGTGTCCTTTTCAGAGATAAACTGAAAGGGCGCCGAGAGGCTAAGCGACTTGCCCAAAGCCACACAGCAGAGCTGAAACCTGGACCAGGTCTTTCTGATGGTGGAGGCCGGGATCTCAAACACCACTCTGCACTGATATTCAGGGTAGGCTGTGGTCCCGATTGAATGCCCCCCCCCCCCCCCCCCCCCCCCCCGCTCATAACTGAGCTGGGCGTGGAAATGCTAAGTCTTGTCTTCTGACCGTGAAGACCCTGAACCATGGAGTTATCTGTGTTTCGGGGGAAAGCTAAGACCCAACAGTGTCTTCAGGTTTTCACCGCAGCCTCTCTTTCAAATCCCAACTCCGAGGGTGCTTCTTCCGGGCAATGGTCTGGGGCTCCCCCAGGGCAAGGCTTGTCTCTCAGGGACTCCTCTGTGTTTCTGCCGTACCCGATGGTGGAAGGTAAACTCCCCACAACCTGACAGTGGGGACTGTTCGGGTTCAAGCCAGCACCTCCCTGTCTTTTGTTGCTACAGTGCCGGGTTCATGGGGAGTGTTTCGCACACGTCCGTGGACCAGGACAGACAGCAGACTGTCGCTGGGGGCTTCTCCATAGCAAGCCGCCGCCGTAACAGGAACGTCCTCCACAGCCTCAAAAGCAGGTGTATGAGAATAGACCTTCATTCCCTGCTGACGGCACTGAACTTTGCTCTCCAGCCTGGACTCTACCCAAGAGCAGAAACCCTGATCTAGCAAACAGGCATACGCCCCGGCCAGATTCCCCCCCTTACTCCCTTTGGGATAAATACATCCCGGCAAATGCAGGCACGCCCCCCTCCCTCGTCTTATTGCCAATGTTGATTTAAGTCCCAGGAGCCAGGGACCCCAGAAAGGGGGAGGGGGGGTTATCAAGGGCATCCAGGGGACGCCTCTGGTCGAGCCTTAGCAGCAGCTGTCCATTCTGGGTTCTGCTGTTGGCCATGGCTAACCAGCAGTCACGGCACGCGGAGAGATGCGGCGACCCCTTCGATGGTAGTCGAGACTCTGTACTCCCAAAGAACAGGTGCCCAACAGCGGGCAGGAGGTAGGACAGAGGAATCTGTCTTTCACACTGTAGATCTTTCTCTTCCACGTCTTCAAGAATAGGAACGTGTATTTTTTTTTTAGTTTATTTATTTTGGGGGGGGGGAGGGGCAGAGAGAGAAGGAGAGAGAGATAATCCCAAGCAGGCTCCGTGCTGTGAGCACAAAGCCCGATGTGGGGCTCGAACCCGCGAACCGTGAGATCGTGACCTGAGCCAAAATCAAGAGTCAGCCGCTTAACTGACTGAGCCCCACCCCAAAGCGCCCCAGGAACATTTTTCTTTTTTTTTTGGATATAACTTGGACTCTACACACAAAGCAGCCGTTTCATAGGACACTCTACCGAATGACCAGTGATGTTCGCCGACACGAAGTCTATTTGGAAACTTCTCTAAGTTTCTACACTGTAGTTACCTGCTCTTCGCCAGCTTCTTTGGAATAAGGCTCTGTTCCCACTGCTCCTGCCCTTCCCACTGCTAAAGACTGACAGGGGTCGGGCCTGGGGCTGGGGCACTAAATGTGCAGAGCCACAGGGTTCTCAACCAGCTTATGAGGAATGCTCGATCGTTATCCCTCCATGCACAGAGGAGGAAACTGACGATCACTGACGGAGGCTAAGGGTCACGGCCGAGGCCCATAGATGGTAAGTGGCATCACAGGAGTTAACTGTTGCTTCTCAACAGCGGAGAGGATTTAGCAGTTTAGGGGCAACATGACCAACCCTGCCCCTGATCATGCCTCCAAAGCAGTTCTTCCGGGTGAAAGAGCCCCTTGAGGGGCACCCTCAGCTCCTCTCAACCTCACACTAAAACCCTGGTGTCTGGGACGCCTGGGTGGCTCGGTCAGTTAAGCACTGGACTCCTGATTTCAGCTCAGGTCATGATCTCATGGTTCGTGAGTTTGAGCCCCGCAACGGGCTCTGCACTGAGAGGACGGAGCTTGCTTGAGCTCCTCTCTCTCATTCTCTCTCTCTCTCTCTCTCTCTATCCCTCTCCTGCTCGATCTCTCTAAATGAATGAATGAATGAATAAACATTAACAACAACAACAACAACACTGGTTTCCTTCACTGGTCATTCCTTTGATTACCGGTCTCCATTCCCATTTCCACGCTGCCCAACCAGCTGACCAGTGGCCCGCCTGGTTCGGGTCGGATCCCCAGGTCCTGGGACAGCAGGTGTGCACTGAATATCTCCCAAATAGATGCATCATGCCGTCCCCTCCATTCTACATGTTTCTGCCTGATTTGTTCTCCCCAAGACAGTTGTGTGTGTGTCCCCTTTGCTCAGACCCCTCTTGTAGTTCTGCAATGACCCACTAGTGAAAGCTGTGCCCTTCTGTCTGGCATTTCACGCCCCTGGAGTCCCTGTGGTACCTCAGTGTTCAGTCTGCTCTCGTTCAAATCCAGCTTCCCCTGGGGGCCACTTCTTTAAGGAGGTCCATACGGTTCCTCCTTCTCCATCTTGGCCACGCCTTTCTTTGGGGCTGGAAGTTTTGCCCTGCCTACCTCTCACTCCCTGCAGAACTGCCCCTACCATCCAAGGGGACAGCACTTTTCCCTTAAGGCCACATCTTCCGATCTCCCCATCCAAGCCTCCAACACGCTGGTGTCCTCCCCTATGGTGCAGTCATTGAGGGGTCAGCTCTGGGGTCAGAGAGTCCTGTGCGCAAATTCTGGCCCCTGTCACTTCTGGCTTTGTGACATTGGCCAAGCCGTTGAAGAAATTCAAGAGCAGGAAAACGGAGACAATCCGCACAGGTGAACTTGGCACTTGAAGAGAGATGGTGCTCTTTTTTTTTTTTTAACTTTTTTAAAACATTTATTTTTGAGAGACAGAGGGACACAGAGCATGAGCAGGGGAGGGGCAGAGAGAGAGGGAGACACAGAATGCGAAGCAGGATCCAGGCTCTGAGCCATCAGTACAGAGCCCGACGCGGGGCTTGAACTCACGAACCATGAGATCATGGTGTCTTCTGCAGAGAAGTGTCTATTCAAGTCCTATGCCTGTTTTTTGACTGAGTGGCTTATGATCTTGCTGCTGTTGAGTTGTAGGAGTTCTTCACATATTCCGGATATTCATCCCTTATTGGGTACATGACTTACCAATTTTCCCATGCAGTCAGTTATCTTTTTTCCTTTCTGGGTAGTCTCATTTGGTGCAAAAAAGTTCTTAATTTGGGTCCAACTTACCTATTTTTTATTTTGTGGTTTGTGCTTTTGGTGTGGTATCCATGAAATCATTGCCAAATCCAATGTCATGATGATTTTCCCTGATGTTCTCCTCTTACGAGTTTCATAGTTTCAGCAATCCAACTTAAATCTTTCTTTTATCTTGAGTTTATCTTTGTATATGGTTCAGGGGAAGGGTCCAACCTGATTGTCTCGCAGGTGAATATCCAGTTTTCCCAGCACCGTCTGTTGGAAAGACTGCCCTTTCCTCATTGAATGGTCTTGGCCCCCTGGTCAAAAATCAACTGACCATATGTCTTCGTTTGGGTTGCTGTACCCAAATGCCATAGATTGGGTGGCTTGACCACAAACGAATATTTTTCACAGTTCAGGAGGTTAGAAGTCCAAGATCAAGGTGCCAGGGTGGTTGAGTTCTGGATGAGGGCTCTCTCCTTGGTGGGCAGAAGGATACTTTCTTGCTGTGTCCTCACATGGCAAAGAAAGACATTGTCTCTCTCATGTCCCTTCTTATAAAAGTACTAATGACACCATGTGGACCCCACCTTCATGAACTGATCACCACCCAGAGGCCTTACCTCCAGGTACCATCACACTGGGGACTGACCAAACTTTCAGCCCATAGCACCATAAACGTGAGTGTTTATTTCTATTATATTCCATTGGTCTGTATGCCAGTCCTGATATTAGAGCTTTGTAGCAAGTTTCAAAGTCGGGCAGTGTGAGGCCTCCAACTTTATTCTTCTTTTTCAAGATGGTCTGGACCGTCTGGGGCCCCTTGCAATCTTGTATGTATTTGAAGACGAGCTTTTCCATCTATACAAAAAAAAAAAAAAAAAAAAAAAAGGCTGTTGGAATTTTGATCGGACTCTGCAGAATCTGTAGATCATTCTGGGAAGTACTGATATCGTAACAAACGTTACATCTTCCTATCCATGGACAAGGGATATCTTTCTATTTATTTAGATCGTCATTAAATTCTTTTGACTTTTTAATTTTTTTGTAGCTTTCAGCATACAAGTCGTCTGTCCACATGCTTGGTTAGATTTCTTTCCTTTTTTTTTTTTAATTTTTTTTTCAACGTTTATTTATTTTTGGGCCAGAGAGAGACAGAGCATGAGCGGGGGAGGGGCAGAGAGAGAGGGAGACACAGAATCCGAAGCAGGCTCCAGGCTCTGAGCCATCAGCCCAGAGCCTGACGCGGGGCTCGAACTCCCGGACCGCGAGATCGTGACCTGGCTGAAGTCGGACGCTTAACCGACTGCGCCACCCAGGCGCCCCTAATTTTTTTTTTCAATGCTTATTTATTTTGGAGAGACAGAGAGAGACAGAGCATGAGCAGGGGAGGGGCAGAGAGAGAGGGAGACACAGAATCCGAAGCAGGCTCCAGGCTCCGAGCCGTCCGCACAGAGCCTGACACGGGGCTCGAAGTCATGAAAGGTGAGGTCATGACCTGAGCTGAAGTCAGGCACTGAACCGACTGAGCCACCCGGGTGCCCCATGGTTAGATTTATTTCTAAGTATTTGGTTCTTTTAGGCAGTAATGTAAATGGAATTGTTTTCCTAATTGCATTAATATTTTTTTTTTTTTTTTTTTTTTTTTTAACATTTTTATTTATTTTTGGGACAGAGAGAGACAGAGCATGAACGGGGGAGGGGCAGAGAGAGAGGGAGACACAGAATCGGAAACAGGCTCCAGGCTCTGAGCCATCAGCCCAGAGCCTGACGCGGGGCTCGAACTCACGGACCGCGAGATCGTGACCTGGCTGAAGTCGGACGCTTAACCGACTGCGCCACCCAGGCGCCCCTGCATTAATATTTTTTAAAAGCTCCCCCAAAGAGGCTCATGTGCCGTTGGGGTTGAAAACTACTGTCTCGGTCCAAGCTTCTGAAGCTGGATGGAAGGCCACCCCTGCCTTGTTTCCCTGATCCCGTAGCGCCTGGCAGGGACCCTCACACTGAGTCACTGGTTGATACGTCTTTTTGGATGCATGTATGCACAGCTTCCTTCTTGGAAAATACAGTTTTTAATTTTAATGTACTTTATGCACCCCCCCCCCCTTTTCCACATCTGTCAGTCAGCTCCCAGAGGGAAGGACTATTTATCACTGACCCCTCTGCAAGACTGGGCTTGTGGAGGGAGGGAGCTGATATTGCCTACAGGGCCTCACCTACCGGGGTGGAACTGGGGACGCCCCCCAAAGGAAAGCAATGATGCCTGGTTTCAGCCAGACAGTCCCTGCAGAGAAATGACCCCTGGGGACCAGTGGTAGTGTGGCCAGACTGGTGGATGGGACAGCTGGAGGAAGGAGGTGGTTTGCTTTTGAGGAGACCAGGACGGGCCCCCCCCCCCCCACACCACGATGCACATATAAACACCCCTTGCCACCACCTTGGTTCACATCTATTACAGGCTCCCGTCGTGACTTGTGTCTGGGGCCCCCCAGTCCCTCTTACTCGGGGACGCGTGGCCTTCTGCCGCAAGGTTTCCGGTCAGGAATTCACAACAATGAGGACTCCAAGTTCACCAGCCTGATTGGCAATGCTCTCTGAGAAACCCAACAGATGGGCTCTAATTGCAGACCTGTTGTGGGGACATTGTTAACAAACACACAAGTAGCAGTATACAGGGCTTTCTGGAACCGAATGTGACTTGGCAGCTGGGGACGGCAGTCTAATTACCAACATCTGAGTTTCTTGTTTAATGAAGGGGAATGTGGAAAACGGCCGTGCTTGAAGCAGCCGGGATGGAGGAAGATGCCAGGCAGGGCTGTGACAACAGGGCCCGCACACTCTCTTGGTGGCCAGGCGCCTCCGTGTCAGGCGGGCGCGCCCGCTGCCTCCTCCCAGGAATCCGGGCATCACTTTTGGGAGACAGGATGGAGTCCCCGAGATCCTTAAGTATCAACCCCGGACCATTAGAAAATAGTGCAGGTCCCGGGGCGGGGAGGGGGGGGGTGGGGCGGGAGGCTCAGTCCCTTAAGCGTCTGACTCTTGATTTCCGCTCAGGTCATGACCTCACAGTTGGGGACAACTGGAGCCTGCTTGCGATTCTCTCTTCCTCTTTCTCTTCCCCTTCCCCTCTTGGTTTCTCTCTCTCTCCCCCTTTCCTTCTCGCTCTCAAAATAAATAAATAACCTTGAAAAGAAAATAGCGCAGGCCTCTGGTATTCATTAGGTTTTTCTTCTTAAATCATCCAACTGGCACTCCAGGAAAATAAACCACGCTTAACCTGTGACCTCTTGTATCCTTTTGCACGATGAAATACACCTTGAAATACACATACCCCGGCCCCAGAGTTCACAGCGTGCAACCGCATTTGCTCAGGCTCACTGCAGACTCACTTGGTCAAAGTCCTGCTTTAAGCACCTGACCTGATCAGCCCATTTAATCCTTTTCCTAAGCTATTTTAAATTTTTAAAAAATTTTTCCTAGCTTTATAAGTTATGATGGATAGGTAATAATTGTATATATTTAGGTCATATGGTGTGATTTTTTTTTTTTCGTTGTTTGTTGAGAGAGAGAATGAGTGGGGGAGAGCGGGCAGAGGGAGAGAGAATCCCAAGCAGGCTCTGTGCTTGTCACGGAGCCTGAGGCAGGGCTCGATCCCACCGCCCTGGGATGGTGACCTGAGCCAAAACCAAGAGTTGGGTGCTCAACCGACTGAGCCACCCAAGTGCCCCCATATGCTGGGAAGTTTTTAAAGGTTTACGACGTGATGGTTGAATGCACGTATATATTGTGAAATGATCCTCACAATCCAGTTAAATAACATATGCATCACCTTACATGGCTCACATTTGTGTGTGTGAGTGCGGTGAGAACACTTAAGATCTACTCTATTAACAAGTTTCAAGAACACGACATAGTATCGTCAGCTATAGTCGACATGCTGCGCATCAGATCCCCAGAACTCACTTGTCTTATAAACAAAATTTGTATCCTTTGACCCACATCTCCCCATTTCCCCCTCA
This sequence comes from Prionailurus viverrinus, assembly GCF_022837055.1. Taxonomy (NCBI): domain Eukaryota; kingdom Metazoa; phylum Chordata; class Mammalia; order Carnivora; family Felidae; genus Prionailurus; species Prionailurus viverrinus. Next base: position 30,658,801 of record NC_062575.1, on the reverse strand, counting down.
CCTCGCTGAATTCTTTAAATGACCTTAAGCGATAGATCTCCTTTTGATTTCCACTGCAGAGATGGGAAAACTGAGGCACGGACAGGTTAAGGAACCTCTCAGGGAGAAGCTGGCCCCAGGTTGCATTCTGGCCACAGGCTGGCCTGTGTGACGTTAGTAATAACTGGCACTCGGTGGGGGGGGGGGGGGGGTTGCTGAGTCCCAGAAACTGTGTTTTCCAGGCTTGTCCTCACTTATTCAAGCCTCAGAGTGACCGTCTGAGGTAGACGCTATCGTTGTCTCTAGGACTGAAAACCGACGTTGAGAAGACTGAGTAATTTGCTCAAGTCACAGAACTCCGGGTGCACTGAGCTGGGACTCAGACTCAGCCTGTCTTCTCTGGGCCGCACTGTCCCTCCGCTCTGTGAAAGGCCCTGACATGCAGCCGCCCTGCAGGGATTCTGTTTTGCTTTTCACATCATGGACCATCTATCTGGTCACGGTGGCCTTTTAAGAGGGTCCACGGAAGAAGCTTTGCTTGGGTTTCAAGACCAGGGAAAAGCGAATCATCTCTGGAGAGATCCGATTGCTTTTCCTTTATGGACACGGGGAAACCTAGCAAACCAACCTATCACACCAGGATACAGATTCTAATTCCTTTCTTTGTTATTACCTTTTGTGGCCGATTGAATTTTCCCAGATTGAAGACCGCCATATTTCTGGTCTCACATGTGCCTTCAGAGCTTGGCCACACCCTCCCCTTGAACCAGAATGGGCTTTTTGTAGGTGCCTGGACTGACGGGGGGGGGGGGGGGGGGGGGGGGGGGCGGAAGCGACGTCACATGACTTGCAAGGCGAACTCATACAAGATGAAATGGGTTGGTTCTGTTTCTAGCCAAGATGGGGTAAGCACACCTTCCCTTGTCTCTGTCAATGAATGCCGCCACAAAATGCAGACGCACTTGGAGCAGATATGTGAGGGCTCTAGAGGGTTAAGACTAGCAGGCAGATTCATGAAGACCAGAATTTGAAGTATCCCTGAACTGGGAGTGAGCGTTCTCATTTTCTTTCCCACTTGGCTCTGGATATAGGTGCAGTCATGGAAATATATAGCAGATTGGGATAAGGAAAGCCCCAGGTGCTAGGATAGAGAACAGAAAAGAGATTCCTCAGTGTATTAAAAAGTACCAGGGAGGGGCGCCTGGGGGCTCAGCCGGTTAAGCATCCGACTTTGGCTCAGGCCGTGATCTCGAGGTACATGGATTTGAGCCCTGCATCGGGTTCTGTGCTGACAGCTCAGAGCCTGGAGCCTGCTTTGGATTCTCTGTCTCCCTCTTTGCTTGTACTCTGTCTCTCTCTCAAAAATAAATAAACATTAAAAAAAAAATTAAAAAAAAAAGGACCAGGGAGATAAGAAATAGAGTAGAGTTTAGGAAAGTAACTCCATAAAGTGATTTATGAGTTCCTGGGCTTCCTTCTGGGCTATGCACAGGTGGAGCTGAGCCCAGTTAGCATAGCAAAGACTTTGAAATGGAAGTGACACATGGACCTCGGCCCAAGTGCCAGACTGGCCCCTGGGTGGTGTGCACACAGAACCAGAGTTGAAGAGTGCTACGAAGACTTTCAAAAGTGAACTTTAAAAACCTACCCCCCGGAAGACAGGTTGGCACTTGCGGCCCTAACTAGACACGTCAGTTGTGTGCTAAAACAAAATGGCAGCCTTCTCCATAGGGCTTATGTAAACCCTGGAGTTTCATAATAGAACAGTCGAAATGTCCATGAGAGTGTCCACAATCACATGCGACGTTAAGAACTTTAAAAGTCTCAACTTTTATGAGGAAAAGACAATCAACAGACGCCAACGCTGAGATAACAAAGCTGTTGGAATTACCTGACAGAGAAGCCATTATACAAAAACTCCAATAAGCCATCGTGAACGCACGCTTGAGGTAAATGAAATAATAAAAAGCTCAGCCCCGTCCCACCCCGCAAAAAGCTATACAGAGTAAAATGAAGATTGTAGAATTGAAAAATATAGTAACTGGTGGACACTCAGATGGGCTCCATGGCAGAGCGAGATGGCAGACGACAGAGAAATAAGCAAGGATGAGACAAAAACCTACAGGTTCAAGATGCTCAGTGATCCTCAAACAGGTAAACCTAAAGGAATCATAAGCGAAAGGTGAAACACTAGATCGAAGAAAAAAAATCTTCAAATGAACCAGATTCAGATTCAGATTCAGGTGTCCCCTGTCACCTTCAGGGGACAACGATTACAATAATTGTGAATTTTCCAGCAGAAACCAAGGAGGCCAAAAAGAAGTGGAATAGCATTTTTATTTTTTTAATTTTTAAAAAATGTTTATTTATTTATTTTGAGAGAGAGAGAGAGAGAGAGCCATCCAACATGTGGAGAGGCAGAAAGAGAAGAGAGAGAGAGAGAGAGAGAGAGAGAGAGAGAGAGAGAGAAAATCCCAAGCAGGCTCTGAGCTTGATCAGTGCAGGGCCAGACATGGGGCTCGATCCCATGAACTGTGAGATCATGACCTGAGCTGAAATCAAGAGTTGGAGGCTTAACTGACTCAGCCACCCAAGCGCCCGTAGGATGGGCATTTTTAAAGTGCTAAAAGAAAAATACCAACCCAGAATGCCATAACCAGCAAAAATATCCCTCGGAAATGCAACGGAAATAAACATATTTTCAGAGGAAGGAAATCATGAAGAAATGTATACTACTCTTCCCCTCTTAAACTCCCTAACATATGTTTCATGTTTCAGAGCAAAAATGATAACATTGTCCGATGGGGGTTTTAGTGCATATAGATATAACATATACAATAATTATATCATAAAGGAAGGTGAGTAAAAGGACCTATATGGTGGTAAGGTTTCTACTTTCCACTTGAAGTGCTGAGCTATTGATTCTAAGTAGACTGGAAAAGTTAAGTATGCATATTGTAATCTCTACAGCAACAAATAAAAACCTAAACAAAGAACTATGGTTAAAAAAAACACACAATAGAAAAATTAACATCAAATACTGAAAATGTCCAAACAGCCCAAAAGAGGGCAAGAAAATGGAAACAAAAGAACAAAAATAGAGTTAACAACAAAGAATAAATGATAGACTTAAATTCAAACATCAATAATTACATTATGCAAATGGTCTAACATCATCAACTAAATGACAGAGGATGTCAGAATAGATAAAAAAGACTTGGCCTACCTATATGCAGTCTACAAGAAATTTATTTCAAAGATAATTATAAATTTTGTCTTAATTGACAAAAAGGGAAGAACACCTGGGTGGCTCAGCTAAGCGTCCGACTTTGGCTCAGGTCACGATCTCACAGTTCATGGGTTCAAGCCCTACGTTGGGCTCTGTGCTGACAGCTCAGAGCCTGGAGCCTGCTTCAGACTCTCTGTCTCCTTCTCTCTCTGCCCCTCCCCGTCTCGCGCTCTGTCTCTCTCTCGCTCTCAAAAAATGAAAAAAACATTTTAAAAAATTCAAAGACAATCAAACAAGAAGGTTAAAAGTATAAAGATAGGGGATGATGTCATGTAAACACAAATTAAAAAAACAGCTACATTAATATCAGCAAAGTATATTTCAGACAAAAAAAATTGACTAGAGATAAAGATGGATGCTAATTAACGGTAGAAGGGTCAATTCACCAAGTAGAGATATGATCCTGAGTGCGTTTGCACCAAACAACGCAGCTTCAAAAAGACATGAAGAATAAATTGCAGGCATATCTCCTTTTATCGTGCTTTGCTTTATTGCACTTTCCAGATGGAAAATGCATCTGGAAAATGCATTTGGTTTTTACAAGTTGAAAGTGTGTGGCAACCTTGCATCAGACAAGCTTGTTGGCACCACTTTTCCAACAGCGTTTGCTCACTTTGTGTCTCTGTGTCAGATGTTGGTAATTCTCAGGATATTCCAAACTTTCTCATTGTTCTTATATCTGTTATAGTGATCTGTGATCACGACTTGCCAAAAGTTCAGATGATGGTTAGTATTTTTTAGCAATACGGTATTTTTTTTATTAAAAAATTTTTAACAATTATTTATTCTTGAGAGACAGAGAGAGACAGGGCACAAGTGGGGAGGGGCAGAGAGAGAGGGAGACACAGAATCCGAAGCAGGTTCCAGGCTCTGAGCTGTCAGCACAGAGCCCGACGTGGGGCTCGAACTCATGAACCACAAGATCATGACCTGAGCCAAAGTCGAACTCCTAACCATCCGAGCCACCCCAGGTGCTCCACAATACGGTATTTTTTAATAAAGGTACAAACATTGTTTTTTTAGACATAATGCTATTGTATGTGTAATAGACTACAGTACAGTGTAAACATAACTTTTATAAGCTCTGGGGAAACAAAGAATTCATTTGGCTTGCTCTATTGTAATATTTACTTTATCATGATATCTCTGGAATGTCCGTTTTAGCACTGAAAGGAGAAAAAGAAAAATGCACAACTATAGTTGGAAACTTTAACACTCCTCCCTCACTAATACATAGTAGACACAAAACCTGCAAAGGTGTAAACACATAAAAAAATTCAACCAACTGGATCTAAATGACACAGTTTACTCTTTCACCAATAGTATGTTCTTCTCAAGGGCACATGGAACATCCATCCAAATAAACCATATAGTGGGTCATCAAGCAAATTTTAACAGATATAAAAGAATTAAAATCATACAAAATATGTTTTCGGGTCACAATCGGATTCAACTAAAAAATGAATAGTAAAAATAACAGAAAAATCTCTAAACCCTTGGAAATGAGACAACACAGTCCTCGAGAATCCATAGTTCAAAGGAGTGTCAAAGGAAATTAGAAAATATGTTGAACTGAATAGAAAACACCGTATAACAAAATATGTGGGATGCAGATAAAGCAGTGCCTAGAGGAAAATTCATAGCGTTAAAATGCTTACATTAAGAAAAGGAGAAAGGTCTCAAATCAAAGCCTACGCTTCTATCTTAAGAAACTAGAAAAAGAGCAAAATAAAACCAAAGCAAGTATTAAAAGGAGATAAGAATGGGAAAAGCAGAGCTCAGTGAAATAGAAAACAGAAAATGATAGAGAAAATCAATAACACCAGAAGCTGTTTCTTTGAAAAGATAAACTGTTAAAACTATATCAAGGTCGGCAAAAATAAAAATATTAGAGATGAAAAATCATAGACATTAAATTGATAATAAGGGAATACTGTGAAAAAAATCTAAGCACTTAAATGAAATTACTTAAGTAAAAATGGACTGATTCCTCATAAACCATAAACTACCCAAACTCACGCACAATAGTCCTATAACTTAATCAGTCTTAAACTGGCAAATAAATTAAATTTATAGTTTAAAATCTACCAGAGAAGAAATTCCCAGTCCCATAGAGTGTCACTGGCAAATTTTATGAAACACTTAAAGACGATGTAGCACTATTATATCTACAACCTGTTCCAAATAATAGAGGAGACAATAATTCCTAACTTAATGCTGAGACCAGCATTACCTTGTTTCTAAAACTAAACAAAGAGTATAAGAAAAGAAATTCAGACCAATATTCCTCATGATGAGACACAAAAGTCCTCAAATAAATATCAGCAAATTGAATCCAAGAATATATCAAAAGAACAGTATGTCATAAGCACGTGAGGTTTATTTGGAGAATGCAAGGCTGATTTGATATTCAAAAATGAGTCGGTGGGTTTCATCATAAATAGAGTCTATAGAAAAAAAATCACATGTTTATATAAATTGGTGTAGACAAATACGTTGACAAAATTCAGAGTACATTCAAGATAAAAACTTGCAACAAACTAGAAATAGACATTTTCTCAATGAAACGACAGGAACCTACAGAAAATCTGCATCTTAGATAACATTTAATGGTGAAGAGCTGATATTTTCCCCTCCAACATTAGGAACAAAGTAGGACGCCCAATCTAACCATTCCCATTCAACATCACACTGGAAGTCCTCGCTGATACAAAAAAGAAGGAAAAAGAACTAGAAGGCATCTGTATTGGGAAGAAAAAAACAAAACTGTCCCTGTTCTCAGACTACATTATTTTCTATATAGGAAGCCCCAAGGAACTTCTAGATTCTTCTAGAACTAATCTTCTAGAATTAATTCTTCTAGAATTCTTCTAGATTCTTCTAGAACTAATAAGTCTGCTTAGCAAAGTCATAGGATACCAGCTGAACCCAAAAATCAATTCTATTCTGGTAGACTAGCAGTGGACAATTGGAAACTGAAATAAAAAAACTTACAATACGTGCCTCCCTCCACCCCAAATGAAGTATCTAAGTATCAACCCAACACATCATACACAGGTTCTATGTGCCAAAAAGTACAATGCTGCTGAAGGAAACGTAAAAGGACCTCAATAAATAGACATGTGATAGTCAGGGACTGGAAGACTTAACAGAGTAAAGATGTCAATTTTCTCTAAATTGCTCTTTAGAAGTCATGACAGGATTTTCATCATTGTTGATACAGACAAGCTGATTTTAAAATTTGCATGCAAAGCCGAGGAGCTAGAATCGCTAAAACAACGGGGAAATAAAAGAATATTGTCTAAGGAATCGAATTATTTGACTTGACATCTTACTGTAAAGTTACTATAATTAAGACAGTTTGGCCCAGATAGCCAAAGCGACGTTGAAAAAGAAAACCAAAGCAGGAGGCATCACGATCTCGGACTTTCGCCTCTACTGCAAAGCTGTAATCATCATGGCAGTATGGTACTGGCACAAAAACAGACTGGTGAATAGAATAGAGAACCCAGAATTGGACAGAACCCAGAATTGGACCCACAGGTGTATGGCCAACTAATCTTTGACAAGGCAGGAAAGAGCATCCAATGGAAAAAAGACGGTCTCTTTAGCAAATGGTGCTGGGAAAACTGGACAGCGACATGCAGAAGAATGAACCTGGACCACTTTCTTACCCCAGACACAAAGAGAAACTCCCAATGGATGAATGACCTAAAGGTAAGACGGGAAGCCCTCAAAACCCTAGAGGAGAAAACAGGCAACGACCTCTTTGGCCTCAGCGGCAGCAGATTCATGCTTGACGTGTCTCCGAAGGCGAGGGAAATAAAAGCCAGCTTCCGCCTGGCCATCTCTGAAGTCATGAGCCCCCATGAAGCCACCCCGGGGGATAGGGAGAGATGCTTGAGGTGTCCTACCCGTTCTAGTTCCCACGTGTTCTGTCTCTTTAGCTCGGCACCCGCTATGGGAATGAGCTAGCCTTCAGATGACTCCAGGCTCAGCTGTCCGTCTGCAACCGTATGAAGAGCCTGAGTGGGGACCACTTGGCTGAGTCCCATTAATCTTTGGAAGCGATAATGAAATGGTCATTGGTGTTTTAAGTCGGGGGGGGGGGGCGGGGAGGTGTTACACGCATCACAGATAACTGGAAAATCATTATTTTTCAAATCATTTTAAGCTAGCTCAAATCCTTTTAGGTACCAGGTAGAGTGGAACCAATGAAGTGACACAGGAAATAGACAATGATTGAGATAATAAGCGATGATGTTGTAAAGGCCGAGCCTCACCTGGCTCATGGGTGGATGGTGACGTTAGAACCTATGCTTAGTCCCAGCCATAGTCCTATGCCAAGCTACCCCACCCAGGGACGGAGCTTCCCCCTCCTAATTCCTGGCCTTACTAAGGGGCACGTTAAATCCTTATAGAAAGAAAGAAAGAAGAAAGAAAGAGAGAAAGAGAAAGAAAGAAAGAAAGAAAGAAAGAAAGAAAGAAAGAGAAAGAAAGAAAGAAAGAAAGAAAGAAAGAAAGAAAGAGAAGGAGGGCGGGGGGAAGGAGAGAGGGAGGAAGAAAGAAAGAGACAAAAAGAAAAAGAGAGAGAGACAGTAAAAAAGAAAGAAAAGTAATGAAAGAAAGAGAAAGGAAAGAAAGAAAGAAAAAAAAGGAAGAAAGAAAAAGAAAGACAGAAAGAAAGAGAAAGGAGGAAAGAAAGACGAAAAGTAATGAAGAAAGAAAGAAAGAAAGAAAGAAGGGAAGAAGGAAAAAGACACACACACTCCATATATTTACATATAGTTAATGTATGTAACCAGCCACGCAAGAGCTAAGACCCCAGGTAGGGTCAGTGAGAACACACACAGCTCAGCAATAAGAACTCGTTGCTGCCTCCAGGGCTAAGGGACAGGAGAGTAGATGGCATTGCAGAGTCCAGGGCTCAGGGCCGTCGTGTAGAAGCCACAACCTTGGACAAGGCAAGGAAGCCTGGGAAGCGGTTTATAGAGGTCGGTGCCCTGTGAGACGCAACAGAACAGGGGGAGAAGGGTGGGGTGGGGGACCGAATCTTCCAAGCAGACAGAGCGAATGACCAGGCTGGAGGGTCGTCACAGTATCTGTCGCATGGAATCCTCGGTAAAGGGCTATCTGAGTTAACAGAAGAACACTTGGAACTTACTTATAAAGGACAGCTGCTATTCCTAGGAAGGAATTATAACACCCCATCGACCGAAACAGGAGGCAAAGCGAGGCTTCCAGAAGCTGATTGATTTGTCATACAGCTAGGAATGAATGTCTTTATACCAGGAGAAACCAGACACGATGGAAGAGAGTACAAAATTGGAAGAGTACAAAGTGAAACACGGATGGTTTAACGGAAGGGGACAGAGGTTGCAAGATTGATGGGAGGAGGAGGGAGGGCCAGGTCTGGGGACATGTCTCACGGCAAGAGCCGCCTGGTCTGGAGATGACCGCTGGGGGTCACTTTTTCCTCTCTCACCACCATTGGGCTTACGGCAACAGCCTCTGAGCATCACTGCTATTTTAGAGGCAGGGTGGGGCGGGGGGGGGGGATCTAATTTGGTGACCTCACGTCACACACGAGGAGCAGTTGGAAAGATGCCTCTCCTTCAGCCCAACCCTTTCCAAGCTTCCCTGGGAAGAGGTCACTTTGGGATCTGGGATGTCTTCCTGGGCATAGTTCTCCTGCCAGATCTAGCTTGAGTAGAAGGGTGATGATCAAAGGACACGGGCTCCAGAGTCAGACTGCCTGAGTCCAGATCTTAACTCCTGTAGCAACCAGACGCTGCAACCGTGGGCAAGTCCCACTCTCTCCGCCTCCAGTTCTAGATCTGAGAAATGGGAATAAAGTAGTTAAATGAGCTAGTGCGGGCAAAGTGCTTGGAATAGCCTCTGGTCAGGAGAAACGGCTCCATGAATGAAGGAGGTCATTAATAGTAGGAAGGGGAAGAGACTCTGAGCAGCTGCACGTTGATGGGGGCGGGTGTATCAGTTACCGCCCCTAATATGCTGCGTAACAAACACAGAACCCGGTGACTCAAAAACGGAAAGCTTTTAGTTCGCTCATGGACCTGGTGGTCGGATGGGTGGTTCCGCTGGGCTGGGCTCCCTCAGGCGTCTTGCTCAGGTGACCAGTCACCTGCAGGCTGATTTTGCAGCTCTTGGCTCCCATTTTGGGAGTTGGCGGGCTCTGGGTCAATTTGGATGGCTTCCCCTCCGCTCCACGTAGCCAATAGGCTAGCCCAGGCTTGTTTCCTGCCGCTGTGGCACTGGCGGGGTTCTGGAGCAGTCTTGGGAGGCCTAGCCTTGGAGCTGGCCACTTCTGCCACATTCTCTGGGCCAAAATGTGTCACAGCTTGAGCCCAGATTCCACACACTGAGATCCTAACTCCTCGTACTCAGAATGGGACCATATTTGGAGAAAGTGTCTTTATTAAGCAGGTGATTTAGGTAACATGAGGTCATGTGGCTTATGTCCTCATAAGAAGAGGAGATTCGGGAGTGGGAGCACCTGGGTGGCTTATGTGGTTAAGCGTCTGATCCTTGAGTTCAGCTCAGGTCATGATCTCACTGTGCGTGGGATCAAGCCCCGCGTCAGGCTCTGTGCTAACAGCTCGGAGCCTGCTTGGGATCCTCTCTCTCCCTCTCTCTCTCTCTCTCTCTCTCTCTCTCTCTGCCCCTACCCCACTTGCTCTCTCTCTCTTCAAATAAATAAACCTAAAACAAACAAATAAAAAGAAGAAGAAGAATAGGAGATTAGGACACAGACATGTCCAACATGGAAAAGAAAACCATCTGCGAGCCAAGAAGAGAAGCTTCAGAGGAAGCCAACCCTGCTGAGACCTTGATCTTGGACTTCTGGCCTCCAGAACCGTGAGACCGTAAATTTCTGTGGTTGAAGCCACGCAGGCTGTGGTCCTCTGCTATGGCAGCCTGAACAGACTAGCACAGATTCTGGTAGAATCTTCTACCTCTGGAGGTGAGAAATTAAGGTAACGTCGCAAGCAACGTGTTTCCGGGGAGGTGTGAAAAATGGGGGTATTTTTGCCATCACCTTCCTGCGCCTAGGGACAGCGGTGGGTAGCTGAGCCAATAATCAATGTGGCAGAGTGATGGGTTGGAAATCAGGGGGCTGGACTGTCCTTCCAGCTCCGCCTTCTCTGGGCCTCAGTTTCCTCAACCGTGGATCGGGTCTTGCAAGGATGCTCCCCCGCCCGCCGACCCAGGTCTGACAGCCGAGCCTCCAGTCCCAAACTGGGATCCTGCCCACCTCTCTGCCTGCCCAGCTCCAAAGTGGGAGTGAGGAGAAGATGTTCCTTCACCTGCCCCAGGGGCACCCCTCTCGGGGGACTTCAGCCCCACCAATAACTGCCTCCTGCTTTACAGACAGAGCGCACCTGCCAGGGAATGTTTACCTACAAGTGCCTAACAGGGAGAGCCTCTGCTCAAAAGCCCGCGTAAAGGAAAAAGCAACAATGGTATCTTTCTTGTTATCTCCCGGACTAGTCCCCTTCCCCTTGGGAGGGCAATTTAATGAGTATGGATTTGGGGGAGCTTTGTTTGTGGCCTTTGGAGAATTTGGCTGACAGGAACGATAAGAAGGGGAAACTCAGACAAGCAAGAATTAATGAAATCCCAGCAAAAAAAAAAAAAATAGCTATTAAAGAAGGAGGGGTGCCCGCGGAGGGGGCGTACTTGGCAAATCTGGAAACACATCCATCAGGTGACCTGGAGGAAAGGAGCGCCTGGGCGGGGGGGGGGGGGGCGGTGCGGGGAGCGTTCCCCCAGCAAACCTGGCAGAATCCTTAATCCTGTGACATCGTGGATGGAGGAGACGAACCAGCCAGAACCTTTGAAAGAGCAACAAATGGAAATCAGTCCTTCCATAGTAATAATAATCTGAGCTCTTGATGTCTGCTAAGCACCGACCTACGTTTTTTAAAGTGTGTGAACTCACTGCGCTCTCACAGAAGTCCTAGGAGGTAAATACTGAAATGCTTTTATCACTCGTCTTACAGACAAGGCAAGAGGGAGTACAGGGGAGATTGATTGTCGCGCCCAAACTCTCACAGCTAATAAGTGATAGAGCTGCCCTTGAACTCAGGCAGGCTGTGTCCACAGGCCAGATTTTAACTGCTTTTGCTGTAGAGTCTCCCCATTTTCTGGAGGCTGCTACGTGAGAGACGGAAAAATGGCTCATTTTTACAGACGGGGAAACTGAGCCCCCGAGAGGGCTCCCAGTGACACCAAGGGTCTGCGGTGTGCTTGAAACGCGACGTGCTTTTCCACCTGCGTGCCTCATCCTCGTTGTCCACCTGGCGAGCTCCTACCTACTTGCCAAGGTTCTCGAATGCTGCCTCCTTTGGGAACTTTCCACGCTCACCTCGGGCTGATCAGACTCTCACGGGCAGGATAGCATGTGTCCTCATTAGAGTGTTTTGCATAGGCAGTATTTTCTTTCTTTCTTTCTTTCTTTCTTTCTTTCTTTCTTTCTTTTCTTTCTTTCTTTTTTCTTTATTTTCTTTCTTTCTTTCTTTTTTCTTTCTTTCTTTTTTTTTCTTTCTTTCTCTCTTTCTTTCTTTCTTTCTTTCCTTTCTTTCTTTCTCTTTCTTTCTTTCTTTCTTTCTTCTTCTCTTTCTTTCTTTCTTTCTTTCTTTCTTTTCCAGAATCAAAAAAACCCAAAATTACATAAGTAAAGGTTTTGAAGTATTCATGTTCCCATGAACTAGAATTTATGTTTGTTAACATTCTGCCATAGTCACTGTATCTTCTTAAATAAAAGAACTCCAACAAAGCAAATAAAATGGAGGTATTATTTTTTTTTCTTTTATTAAAGAGAGAGGATATTACAGGTGAAGTTGAGCCACCACACCTGCCACCTACGTTCCTTCCTTCGCCACTGGCACGAATCTGTTGAGCGTCTTAAGGATTTCTTTTTAAATTCACATACATCTCGGGCGGCCTGGATGGCTCAGTCAGCGAAGTGCCTGACTCTCGGTGTCGGCTCCGGTCGTGATCTCCCGGTCTGTGAGCTCGAGCCCCGCGTTGGGCTCTGCGCTGACAGCACGGAGCCTGCTTGGGATTCTCTCTCTCCCTCTCTGACCCTCCCCCACTCACGAGCTCGCTCTCGCTCCAAAAAATAAATAACTAAACATTAAAAAAAAATTGTTTTTAAATCCACATACTTCTATTTACCAACCCGCGTGCGCGTGAACTGTAACTGACATTCGGAGAAGAACCCATAAAGCAGGCATGTGCAGGTGGACCAGGAATGGATGATCACCACCGACAACAAAAATCAGCACCGCGAGTGCCTCAGAGGCTCACTGCACTTCCTTCCTGATTGAAATCCCTCCCTTGCACCACCTGTAGATTCTTAGTATAATTTAGTTTGTCCTGCTTTTTGAGCTTTGCCTAAATGGCATTGTTCAGTAACTATTCTCTTGTGTCTTGCTGCTTGGGCTTAACCCGTGACGGCAAAGCATTGTTGCCTGTATCGTCTGGTATTGAACGCTACCCCTTAACTTCTGTCCCCGTTTCTCAGGTGATGGGAATTGGGCCTGTCCCCAGTTCGAGGCCACTGTAAGCACCACGGAGCTACAGACGTTCTTGCTCGCGTCTCCTCGGGCACACGGCACGTTTTTCTAGGACACGTGCCTCGTGGAAGAATTGCTAGGTCAGAGGGCAGGGGTAACGCTAGTTGCCTTGCACGACACTAAATTGTTTTCTAAGAGCTGGAACTCCTAACCATGGTGCCAAGCTGCCTTACCAAACGCATGCGTTGAAGGAATCGATGGTTTGGGGGGAAAAATAAACGACATAACGAATCCAAGGAAGGGATCGCCTTAACTCGAATCCAAGCATCTGTCTGCTGAAGTCTGTGTCTCCCTGTGGCACGTGCGGGCTCAGGATCCTGGAAATGGCTGGAATCGGCTGCTCCGGAGGGTTGTAAGGCGCCCATCGCTCTCTTCCAACTCTCCGCCTGGACGGCGTCTGCTGACAAAGCAGAAAGATAGGTGTTACCAGTGACGTGGGCTTTATCTCCTCTGCACTGGGTGGCCCTGCCTCGGTTTCCCTTTTGCTTTGCCGGGACTCCCAAGGACCTAGAATGATGGTCGTGAGCCAGACCCCAGTGTCCTCTCGGGGACTGCTCTGGTACACACCCATTCCACCTTCATCCACGATATCAAGTGGGACCCCATCGGGGTCCCCCTGAATGACCGAGAAGCCCCTTCATTATTCCGCTCAATATGTCAGCCGGGGCTGTTTACAGATCCAAGGATTCTCTTGCCAAATGTACAGCCTGCTCCCCAGGCTTTCATGTTATAATGAAATGAAGAAGAAGCAAGACATCTTAATATCCTATTCAGTGAGAAAGTGAGATTCCACCCCCCCTCCGCCCCACCCTTCCTTCTCTCTTAATAGATAAATTAATATCATCAAACATGCTGAAAAGATCCTTTATGAAAACAAGTCTCTTGCCAAAAAAAAAAAAAGTTTATTATAAACCTAAAGAAATTTGTTTCAACTTGGTTAAAAGCCCTATTCTCAGCCACGAATTCGGTTCCCACTTTTTTTTTTTTCCTCCTCTTCAATTAATTTCACACTAATCCATTTCTTTATCAGACGGTGGAGTGGATGCAGTAGACTGAGTGATGAAGATAAGGGCCAGTGGAGGTGTTTGGCTCTGTAATTTCATCCTTGAATTTTGTGATTACTAACAGGACAACTTTTTTAATTTGCTCTTTTGTCTGGATTCCCTGGCTGGCAATCTGCTCGGTGAGCCCGGCTTTTTAATCAATCACCTAGATAATCAAATGTCACTGGCTATCTGCTCCGTGTAATTACTTTTGCAATTAAAAATCAACCTCAAGTTGCCTCATCTAATTAGAGGGATGGGCAGATTTTCATCTAGATTGATTTTTTAATAAATATTGACTTAAAATGCCATAATCTCATCATATTCTTTCATTTTCTTTGTACCAAAAATCAAACAAATGGAAGAATTAGCAAGCAGAAGGAATCGTGGGACTTCAAAAGCTTCTGGTTCAGACACACAAAACTATGCTGTACAGAAGCCCAGCTTAGCCAGCCTAATAACAACACTCAATGGTTTCCACCTTTTATTGGAAAAAGGAACAAAGCAATTCAATGATTATATTTCACACTAACATTGTTGCAAGTGCAGAGTGTTAAGAGCTTCTAATTTCATTTATTGCGCTGCCAGGGACAATCGTTTCTGTTAATGCTCTTATTTCTTTCAAAGCAATCTCACATTTGCTATTAGAATTTTTAGCATTAAGGGGGAAAAAAAATGTAGTATGTTTCCTACTGGAGCCGCCGCCCCTGTGAGTTTTCTTAAATGCCCCACTGCCACTCCTAGGCAGATAATTTTCTTGTTTTTGCTGTCTCGTATCTTTTACGTCTTATAATTAAAACATTGTCAATAACACAGTTCGTTGCTTTTTGGTTGTAGTGGCTGATGTTGAACACGGAGAATCCACAATCTGGTAAGGGATTACCTCCAGGAAAATAACACACTTTGCTCAGAGAACAATCGTCCCGAGATGAAATGTAATGGTATCTTGTGTGCCTGTTTAAAAAAAAAAAAAATCATGTCGGTGACCCCGACAGAATTCCATTTAAACCTCAGCTGATTGGGGAGATGATGAAGAAGTAATAATCCTTCTAGCATCCTTGCTTTATTCCGGCACAAAGAAGGTATTTCTGTCTCCTTGTGCGTTCACACTATAAGGCAGGAATAGCGAAATGCCCGCATCTGATTGCACAATTCAAAAAAAAAAAAAAAAAAGAAAAAAGCCATAGAAAATAGAATAGAAAAAAAAAAAAAGCCATAACTAAGGCAAGTCAAACTTTTGGCTCTCGTTGGTGGCAAGACAAACAGGGGAGTAAGGACAGACCCAAACAAAAGAACCAAGAACTACGAGAAAGACAATAGTGATGTCACTCCAGGCCTCCCTCTGCCAGGGAGAGAAGTTCCCGCCTGTGTGGCTATGTCATCTGTAACGTCCGCCATACTCCTGACTTAGCATCCCGCCCAACAGTTCCGGAAAGGGGACTCCTGGGCCTATCAGTCCCAAAAAGCGTCGCTCCAAAAATGAGGGCTCTGTGGTCGAGTCAGTTTCAAAAAAAAAAACCACACCATTCTCTACCTCTTAGCTGGAGAGAAAAAAATACGTTGCAATCCTAGAAAGTCTCTGAGAAGTCCTGCAAACAAAGAAGCCTGCTTGGCTCAGAAATTATCAAATTTATTTCTCCTTCGACTGTCCGTTCTATTTATCTATCTATCCGTTTATCTATATCAATCAATCCATCAATTATTTATTTATTTAGGGGTACCACGTAGAAACAGTCTTTCAGTACACACTTTGGGAAACGCTGGTTTTTGCACAGCACGCGCACAAAATCTCCTTTCCGGCCCCACCTGCCTCTCTGGGGGATGAAACTTGTCTTCCGGATGCCTCACTGATTGTGCTTCCTGAGTGCAAAGTGATGTCTGAGTTTGCTCATGGCCATTTCCAGGGACCTACCGAAAACGAGGCAGGCAGTGGGCCACCCTGAGCTTTGTTTGCAGCCGGTTCTGGCCAGAGGGAAGTTCTGCCAAGAGTGTGCTTCTGCATCATCAAGCCTCACGCAGGTGGCAAGGGTTGTCCGGGTGCCCGCTTCTGTGGGGAAGCTCCACCAAGGGTTCGAGAAAGGAATCGGGAGAGAGAAAGGGAAGGGGCGCGAGTGAGACTAGTTGTTTATTGCACACTTCCCGCGTGGCGGGCGCCGGGTTACAGATTCTGCCATCAAGTGACTTCGGATTTAGCCACCACAGGAGCCCTGTGAAGTAGGCACCATTTGGGTAATTATTCTCCCCCTAGTAACAGACGAGGCAACTGAGGGTTCCCAAAATGAAGTGCTCTTGAAAGGCGAGGGAGCTGGGAATTGGCAGAGTGGAGTCCCAGACCCATGTCTGAAGGCCACACGACACTTGGGGCTCTGAACTTCATGTCCTAGGAGGAAGCCTGGGGACAGGAGACGGGGCCGCAGGCCAGGGGATTGTTGCCGCAGCAGAAGAGACATCATTGCGAGGCTGGGGATCACAGTTCACCCGTGTCACAAACCACTCCCAAACTCGGCGTGGCCTAAGCAATCGGCTCTCGAGTCTGCAGGTTGACTGCGGGACTCTTCTGGTCTCCGCTGGACTAACTCCCGTGGATGCGGGCAGCCGTGGGCTGGGTAGGGGACTCTGCCAACGTTGGCCGGCTCTCTCCCTCGTTTCAGGGCTCGCTGGCTGCCATAGCTCCAGGATGGCCTCGGCTTGCACAACCGGGCAATGTGGCTCCGCTCGGCGAGCCATAGCTTCCAACACGCGGGCCTGGGGGGGTTGGCGTGGAGAAGGCAGAAGATGAGGAAACGCACAAGCACGTTTCACGCCTCTGCTCGCTTTGTGTTTGCGGACACCTTCTCGACCAAAGCAAGCCACACAACCAAGCTCAGGGTCAAGGGGCTCCCACGGAAATAACGGAACGAAGGGCATAGATCCAGGGAGGCCGAAGGCTCGCGGAGGAGGAGTGGCCTGATTGCCAAACCGAGGCTGCCAATTGACCAGAACTCATCTCATCCGACCGTCGGCTGCATGGGATGTCTCATCTGTGCCACACCGAGGCCCGAGCCCCGTCTTTCTCCCTGGGCTGCCGTGGGGCGGGTTGCCTCGTACCACTGAATGATGCACTCCCCCTTCTGGAAAGATCAGCCAGTGCCTGGAGGTCGGTCTTCAACAGGCCCACTCAGGAGCCCGAGTGAAGCTCTACAGACATACGAAGCCTAGGGTACAAACTCAGACGGCAGCAGAAACACTGAATAAGTGAAACCGAATTCCCTGAGCGCAGGCACACTTTTGTTCATACGTAAAATACAGAGAAATAGTCTTTTAAGTCAACGTGGAAATATGCCCTCTACTATTTTCCTTAAAACGTGGTCCCTCTAGGGTCTGACTGTTGCTTTCCACTTTCGTTAGTATTGTGGTTGTCGTGGTGTATTTCCTCCACCCTGGGAAAGAAGAAATACAGACACGAGGACAAATGGCCGTTATTAGTCGGTGTTGGTGTTGGGCACCGATAGAGGGTGGCGGAGACTGTGACACGTGGACAAGCACTCGGTTCGTCTGGACGATTCATCTGCTTCGTGGGAGCCACCTCTGGCTGGGGGCTGGGGGGGACCGGGGGGCCATCTCTCATGGCTTCATTTTCAAAAGAAGCCACAAGTCTGGATTTTGATACGAACTCTTGGAGGGTGGCCCTCAGTTAATGAAAGGAACATGTAGACCAAAGGAAATGCACTTGTGGCCAGATCTAGCCCATGGGGCACTGGTTTTCAGTCTCTGGTCTGAAGGACTCCATTGCACTGATAGGGAAACTGAGGTTCAGAGATGGGAAAGGCCTTGCCTGAGGTCACAAATAGTCCATTTCAGAGATTTATTCACTTAAAAAAATGTTTAAATGTTTATTTATTTTTGAGAGAGAGAGAGAGAGCTGGGGAGGGGCAGAGAGAGAGGGAGACACAAAATCCAAAGCAGGCTCCAGGCTCTGAGCTGTCAGCACAGAGCCCGATGCGGGGCTCGAACTCACGAACCATGCGATCATGACCTGAGCGGAAGTCGGACACTTCACCGAATGAGCCACCCAGGGGCCCCGTCAGAGATTTCCCTAGCATCAAACTCCTTAGATTGTCTCGTGGCCTGGCCTTTGATACTTTCCCAGCCTTAGTTTCCGGAAGTTCTGTCTTTCTCAGTTATGCAAGTATCCCTCAAACTGACCTCACCATTAAAAAGAGAAGCTAGGGACGCCTGGGTGGCGCAGTCGGTTAAGCGTCCGACTTCAGCCAGGTCACGATCTCGCGGTCCGGGAGTTCGAGCCCCGCGTCGGGCTCTGGGCTGATGGCTTAGACCCTGGAGCCTGTTTCCGATTCTGTGTCTCCCTCTCTCTCTGCCCCTCGCCCGTTCATGCTCTGTCTCTCTCTGTCCCAAAAATAAATAAACGTTGAAAAAAAAAAAAAAAAAGAGAAGCTAAATGCTATTCTCCCTTCAGCAATCCCAAGCCTTGCTCAACTCCCCAAGGATAACCCAGGCAGCAACCCCAGATGCACCAAACTCCGAAGCCAGCGCGGTGCTGGGACAGGAACCCACGGCTTCGGGCCTCCGGCACAGCCCTCCTCCTCCGCCCCTGCTTTGAAGTAAGACTCCTTGCAAAATCAGCAGCCTCTTCAGCAGCCCGAGACACCAACACAGCCGTGACTTTGCTCATCGGGGTCTTTCCCACGTGAGCCTCGGTAAACATGTCCCCGAGAGCACCTGAACTCAATATCAGCCCGGGCCTGGGGATTAGCAGGCAGAAGGGGCCGCAGAAGTGGGATCCTTTATACGTTTTCATCTCTCTCCTCTCCAGGAAAACAAACAGCCTCTGCTGAGTCTCAATTGTCCTCTCCGGCCGGGTCTGTGATCATCCTAAGAAGGCAGCCAGCCCATCAGCCACGGAGGCTGTCGTGTGCTAATAATGCAAGATGCTACTGGAAACCTCCCCATACAGGGTAAGTTAGGTGTGGGGTCCGCTTCGACAAAATGCTCCCTTTCCGCATTCAATTACGGCTCTTTGATAATGATCATTATTATAACGATAATTATTTTTATTGTTCTCACTTCGGTATTATATATCATAAGGCAATCCCCCAGGTTGAATTTATGACCAAATAAATCAGCCGACAAAGGAGAACAGCCTTGCCTTGTTCGGTATAATATTTTAGTTGTATTTGCATTTGGAGGAGGATTTGTGGCGAGCTGAAGGATTAAATCCCATGAAATCATTATACAAATTTCAAAATGTCAAGTGCTCTGATGGAGATTATGATTTTATCTTCTTATTTTGACAGGAAACCGCGTGTGGCCACCTCTGTCTTAGAACAAGCGAGGAAGGGAGGCCAGGGGAGACCAAATAAAGATAGAGGCACTTGCAAGTTTCCTGATCAGCTGTCTTTTTATTCTGCTCGCTTGTACGACAGAGCGTAATAGACATTTTCCTTTGCACAAAATAATAAAAGCAGTACTTATCGCGTGGTGCCTCCAGCCAGTGGCAAAAGGAAATTAGAAAAGTCCAATGAAGCTGAGAAGTAATTAATCATCATACAGTGGGGCCTGTCAAATCAGAAGGGTCCTTCCAGCTGATAATGCTCCCCAACTCAATTTAGACTGATAGAAATTAGAATTTTTTTTCTCCTCTGGCAAAAACAAAAAGACTGTGGAGTTAGCACAAACGTGGCCAGCTGTTGGCTTTCTTGACTGCCTGACCCATTTCCAGCGATGTCTGCATCAAGCTTAACTCAAGCCAAAATTGAGGCAACGCCGTTTACTCCTCAAGGCAAAGGGGAATCAAAACTATACTGTTTTAAGACGCACCCCCCCCCACCCCGCCCACCGCCGCCTTCTTTTTCCCCTCCGCCCTCGCCGTCTAGCCCCGGCTAGGTAAGAAAAATTAAAGTTTGGGTCTATTGATCAAGTCAGCTGATCTCCCTCCCCATAGAGCTGTGGGGAGGGAAGCCTTTACCACCGTCTATAATGAGGCCAGACTCTTTGGAGATCGAGGAGAACAAATAAAATGGGTCCAGCAGAAAGCGCTGAGGGCTCCAGGCAGAGCAAAGAGGATAGCAACCTGCTTTCAGAGGTTCTTGAGCTCTGGGGGGGGGATGGGGAAGATGGCAGTCGCTCGAAGGAAGACATCTGCCTCTTGGAACAACGTAAGCAGTTTACCCCACAGTCCGCTGCTTCCCCCACCCACCACCGGCACTAATCCTGGTCTCACCGTGATCCCAAGGGCCAGGTCGTATTTTTACTGCCTCCTCCAGGTACTCCTGAAGGTGAGGGTCTCTAAGAGGCCAGGGCGGGGATCTTGAATTCAAACGTCTGCGGACCCTGGGATGGAAAGGACGTAGGCGAAGCTGGCAGAGGCTGAACAGTAGGGAATGGTGGGGACTGTGGCCAGTTGGAGCTGGTCCGTCTTTCCCGAAGCAAATAGCCTTTACTTGCTTCTAAGGAATCATTGTCGAGGAACCGTTCATACACTACGTTGACGGGTCTTCTGATCGGCCACGATAAGCTTCAAGTCTAGAATTTAACATAACGTCTTCTAGTTTTTGAATATAGGCAACTCATGAAATGAAGACAAAAAAAAATACGTGAGGGCATCCACCATCGCCTACCATTTGTGGCTTTGGTCTACAGTAAAGTGACGGCCTCAGCAGACACCGTGTTTCAGACGAGGCTTTGGGTCCTGCGGGGCCGGGGTTTGAATCCTGGGCCCACCCTCAGCAGCGGTGAGCTGCAAATCGAACAGCTTCGCTGTTACTACCTCAATTTCCTCATCGGTCAAAAGCGGGCCACAATCAGTACCTACCGTATAAGCTGGTGACCAGCCCAGTGCTGGCACACGTCAGCGTCCAACTCAGGGCAGCCGTTCATTGGGTCATCACCCTGAGCCAACCACTCACCCTGCCTCCATTTCAACACCGTCTCCAGATACCCTGCTACGGATACCCCGTCCCCTTAGCACTCACACGGACTTTTTGTTACCTCCTCACTTGGAACTTGCTATCCTGATACTAGTGATTTCCTTCCATTTGAGAGGCAAAGCAGGAACCCACCAAGTTGTCAGAATCATGGGATTTCAGATTCAGCAGTTGCTCAGAGCAAGCTTATTCTTATGTAGGAACCATAAGGGTCACCACCCCCCTCCCCTCCCCAAGTCAACATGGCCGCGCTCTTGGTTGCATTGTCTTGCTTACCATCTGAGGCCTGGGGGCGCAGGCTAACTTAGAGGGCAGTATGGTGACTCAGAAGAAGATAATTTCCTATACGTGGTATTTACCTAGCGAACCTTCGGTGCCAAAGGTCTCAGCGATACCCACTCCTTTGGCTTCCTTCACGACTGATGGCGGAAAAACCACCACATTGGTGACAACCACCATGGCTGGCGATCACGGCCATGTCTTTCACATCGTGATAGCAACACCGCATGGTTAAATATTCCCATCCCCTTCTTACCGATGAAGAAACTGAGGTTCAGAGAGGTGAAGTAACTCGCCACAGGCCACACGGCTAGCGTGCGCCAGAACTAGGTTTGGCCGCATTCACAACTCATGCTACCTCCGCCATTTTACTTTGGGGAGAAGACCCTGGTGGGTTGTCTTTCTCCTCCCTCTCGACTTCTTTCTTTTACGGTCCTGCTCATCCACTCACTCACTCACCCAATATTTACAGAGTGCCTGCTATGTGCCAGGCTTCTCCTTACGAAGTCCCAGTATGGTTTCCAGCCATAGTGACCAATGGACTGTGGGGCCTCGGGGAAGAGCGGACGGGAGCCAGGCCTTAGGGTCCCCTCCGAGGCAATTCATGGCAGCTGGCACTGGGGCCCCGCTGCTGTCACGGAGACTCGCCAATGCAGACGCCCAGCGCACAGAGCACATACAGATACAAACATCTGACAAGAGTCCTGAGGAGTGGCCCCCAGCTCCGCTCCATGTGCTGGATCGGAGCTCGGCTGCCTCTCCAGTTGCCTTGTCAACCCCTAGGGAAGGGGTCAGCAAACTTACTTTGTAAAGGGCAGACAGTAAGTGTCTTTGGTTCTGCCACTTACCAGGGCTCTGTTACAACTCTGAGACTCCCAAGCAAGAGCAGTAATCAAATGCTGGGCGTGGCCAGGTCCTCCGGGGGCTGGATTTGGGGTGGAGTTTGCCGACCCAGCCCCAGGGCATTGCCTTTGCCTGCTGAGTCTCCACCTAGACCAGGTTCCAGCCAGCCCAAAGTGGCACGCCTGATGTGTTAAAGCCCGGAACTCGAAAGTGGCACACATCGCTTGGCTGATGTTTGATTGGCAAAAAGGAAGTGGGTAGCCAACAGTCTGCTGCAAGGGAGTCTGGGTAATATAGTCTAGTTGGGCCGAAGGATCAAGGGAGAGCATGGACTTCGTGTGGACAGGGTGCAGATCTCGCCGCAAACCTTAGCCAGAGCCAGGGAGTCTGCAGGGACAACGATGCTCTTTCCTCAGTGACAGATGCCCTCCGCCACCCTTCTGGTCCCACGTTCGCCTGGGGCTCATGAAGCCCATTTGGAGACTGCAGGTGAGTGTCGTGCAGCGATGCAGCTCTCATTTAAGAAATCCTTATGATGCTGGGACGCCTGGGTGGCTCAGTCGGATGAGCGTGCAACTTCAGCTCAGGTCATGGTCTCAGGGTTTGTGGGTTCGAGCCCCGCGTCAGGCTCTGCGCTGACAGCTCGGAGCCTGGTGCCTGCTTGGGCTTCTGGGTCTCCCCCTCGCTCTGCCCCTCCCTGCTCACACTCTGTCTGTCTCTCTCTTTCAAAAATAAACACTAACAAAAGAAAAAGAAACAAAGAAAGAGATCCTTATGATTCTGATCACCTGAGCTGTGAATTACATTCCAAACGAGTCTCATTTCACTATAGGTCCTTTCAAAAAGCCAGCTAGGCTTGAGCATGTAGGGGGAAAAAAACGATATTCACAGTTTCTGCTTGTAGGCGAGGAGTGATGGATGCGCGCCGCTTTTTTCAGACTCAGTCTGTTCTCCAGGGCTGCTCCTGCCCTAGCAGAACGAGCTCCAAAGCGTCCCGAGAAGACGCTCTCCATTGGGTGCCCTGGCATCTGGGGCCAGCTACCCCTCCGGGCACCGGATGTCTGAGAAGTACGCACAGAACTTTCCTCTAATAGCACCATAGATGAGATATGGGAGGCAGAGTCCCTCAGCCTCCATCCAAACTGCCCTGGGGCTGGTGGAGAATCTGGAGGCCCAGGGTGTGCAGAAAAGAGGGAGGAGGACCTCCAGGCTGTATTTCCCGCCGGCCCTGCCCCTCTGGTCCAGGAGACGCTTGGTGAGGCAGCACAGCCGGCCTTTGGGAGTGCAGAGCAATAGCACGCACTGAATTTTCCCTCCATCCATCCTTGAGGGGACGAGGGCGCGGGCACGACCTGTGGGAAATCCCGCCCGTGAAGGGACCCGCGTACCTGTCACCGGGGTATTTGTCCAAGACCACAGGGTGGAGAACCACGTTCAGAGGCACTGCTAGCTCTCTGAAAACAACCTCAAAACTCCCTGCACGTCAATAATAATAACGATAATAATAATCATAGTCCCGGCCAAGGTTTTATGTGTGCCACAGGCCATGTGCCATTCGAACTCATTTAATCGCCACGTCAGCTCCACGGGGTGGTGCCGTTACGGCCCCCACGTTACTGACGAGCAAACTGAGGCACAGAGAGGTTATGTGAACGGCCTGAGGTCACACAGCTGGGACCCGCCCCCCACCAGAGGTCAAGCCCAGGCAATTTGGTTTTGAGCCCAGGTTCTCACCACGCTTTACCATGTCTTGCTGCCCGAACTTAAGAAGCCTCCATCAAAAATACGGCCCACCTCTTTGGGTTTTGAGGGAGAGACCAGCCTGCCTGAGAGTAACCCGCACTCCCACTGCCGTCGAAATCTCCATTTTCTCCTGGCTTGTTTACAGACTGGGTGTTAGAGCCTAATAAATGGGAGGATTTTGAAAAGGTCCTCAGGATAGCAGAGCCAAGCTAAGCAAACGGCTCGTGTACACAGCCCGGGCGAGATGAAAGGCCCCGGCCGTCCAGGACCACTCAGGCCCCTTATCTGCCGCTGGCTGGCCCTCTGTGGGTTCGAGAAAGCCCGAGTGGGTGGCGCTGGCGGAAAGTTCAAAGTCATTTTTGAACGGATAGCGCAATCAAAAGTTGGCCTATCTGTTGAAATATTTAGGAGAACAAGATATCACGTTGACCCGCCTACACCTGGGACCTTTCTGAATGCTGTTAAACTGGGTTTCAAGCTTGTTTGTAGTCTTAATCTTTAATGGGCTTCTGCATTTTTCAAAGGGTAGAGTTTGGCACAACAAACCCAGCCTCCCCGCCCCGCCCCCCCCCCTCCAACCCCGCCGAGAAAAAAAGATATTTCTTCCCCGTCAAGAGAGGTATGTTTGGTGACCTTCGCCATTCCCATGCCTTCTGGAAATCAAAAGGGAAAAAGACGGATGGTCCTATCTCAGCCTCAGAGTGGTCACGGTTTCCTTTCTTCAACCCAAAGGGCTAAGATAGGGAGCTGACGCCTGCGCCTGACTCCCCACCCCCCCCCCCCCCCCCCCGGAGACAGGCCTTTAAAGAAGACAGGGAACCCAGAAATGAAGCTTCAAGTTTATGGTGGACTTGTTTTTGTCCTGGGGGCCCTGGGGGCTTTGAAACCAAACGGGATTAGTTTACAGAGTGCAGGGCTAACTCTTTAGAAGGAAACTCATCTAGTAGTTGAAAAAAAGCAGAGGGTTTAGGTAAAAACGGATTATCTTGACTCTCTTCCCTCTAGACCAGGCTGTCCCTGAGTCTTACTGGGACTATATAATGGAGATCATACTGTTAGCATGAGCTCTAAAGATGCAGAGTCTATGTAAGATGTCCACATGGTGTTTGGCATGCAGGAGTAAAACGCGGGTAGCAAAAACAAACAGAAAATGTGGCTTCTTTTGCCCCTCTCCTCCTCCTCCTCCTCCTCCTCCTCTTCATCATCAACCATCAGGATGACTCACATGGGTCTACCAAAATGTACCTTCTTCTAGCTTGATGGTGGGAGGGGGTGTTTTGTAAGGTCTGCCCCTAGTTGGTTCAGTGGAGACCCCTGCCGCCTGGGTGGGACTTCCTCCGTCACAGGGATGAACCGATGGCCAGCTGTCCTCTCCCCAATCCATGAACCGAAAAAGAGAGCCCAGTCGATGACCTTCACATTCCTGTGTGGAGTCTAGACCCAGAGCAGGTGCAAAAGCAGTGAGGAAAATGGCAAGCGTCGTTCAAGATGGGAGCTCCAACCTAGCTGCCATAGTCTTTCCAGGTGGTGGTGATTCCAACAAGTCAGCTACGGGTCACAGGCTATTGCCCACGACGGTCACCTCCACTGCTTACGTTTCTCTGGACCTATCTCTGCTCACAAGCTTAGAGCTAGTATGTTTCCGGATCCTGATCCCTCATCTATAAAATGGGGATCATCACAAGATTAATCATCATACTAATACCTAACCCTTGACAGAAGAGTTAATAGGTGCTATGCACAGTGATAAGCAATATTGCTTTTTTTCAAGTTTATTTATTTACGGTCTCTACACCCGACGCAGCGCTCAAACTCGCGACCCGGATCAAGAGTTGCACACTCTTCCAAAGGAAGCTGTACGCGTTCATCCCAACTTCGTTAGTTAGCACGGCGCTGCAACTTAAAACTGTTGTGTGTTGCCTTTACGTTCCCATCAGTAACCTCGACTTGGAAACAAGTGACCTCCCCTCAGAGCAGGCCTTCTCTCTGAGGAAGGGATGGATGGATATGATGCAAGAGAGAGACACGGAGGTCTACCTACCGTATTGTAAAAATCCATTTCTTAAGCTGGGTGGTGGGTATATGAGCGTCTGTCATGTGACTTTTCAAAATATTTTGGGGGGAGTCTTCAATATTTCATAATTCGTTGGTAAAAAGAAACGTGTCGAAATGAAACAAGCAAATGAAATGAAAGTCAGCCTCTTGGAAGACAGAACTTTCTGGAGAGGAACCCGCTGGAGCTGCAGTGGTCACCTGGGACCCGCGGGACCCCTGGGACACCAATGGGTCAGGAGGGCCGGCTCACCTCGAGGTACAAAAGCACGCTGCTCGTGGCCACGTGCCCTGGCATGAATCCCAGGCACAGGCAGGGTCAAGATGGGGAGCAGGAAGCCCCTGGATCCACAGAGGTCCCCTCGCGAGTCGACGGGAAATGATGGACTTACATATTTAATGGGAAGGAAACTGTAGGATAGTAATAAAAGTATGGTCATGTAGGCAGGTATGTTCGGTGTGTGTGTGTTTAAATCGACACTCTGGAGCTCCTGCTCTGGTACAATTCTTTTGTTAGATCAGGTAATATTTTTGAAAAACAGCATTACAAAAGGTTAAATGTAGAACAGATGTAAGTTATAAAATACAAGCTGATCAAAGCTGAGATTTTGAGACAGATATGTTAGCAAATGATGATAAATCCGTCCCAGTAGGACTGTAAGGAGCAGACAAATGTAACTATGGGAGAGCGAAAGTCAAGGGTTGAGACGGGGGGAAGGGGGGAAGAGTGAAAACAAATGTTGGAACTAATTCCGGGGGGCTCGCGCAGAACATCAATGAATGTGCGCCGAGAGAGGAGACCAACACAACGGACACAATGTCCTCCGTTTTCTTTCAAAGAATAATCAGATTCCTGGGTTTTGAATAATCCAATTATGGATTCCGATGCCAGAGCCTCGGCCGGCTTCCCTTATACCGGGTTCTGACCGTTGCATTCCAACCTGCCGGCTTCTGGTTTAAGGCTTTTAAAACTCGGCTTTCGAATTCGGGCTCCTACCCTTCTCATTAAAAAGCCAGATAATTTATAGTCACATCATTAAACCGCTTCCTTAGCCACCGCGATAAACTTATCATTCGGGGTGGAGGCTGGGGGGGGGGGGGTGGGGTGGGGGGGAGCGGGGAGGGGGGGGTGAGATTTCAACAAAACATTACCCCTGCTTTCTGGGAAGGCAGCAGAGAAACAAAATTAAATAAATCAAGCCTCTCTGTGTCAATAAAGGAAGCCCACGAGAAGTCAACTATTTACTGAGGCTTGAGTGAAACAGAAAACATTTAAAGATCAAGAAAGAAAAAAAAAGGAGGTAATTGTCCAGGCTGTCAGCAGGGGACCGCTGTGATAATTTGATCTGAACTCCGCTAACAAATGACCGAGCCGTGCTTCCAACTTTAGTATCTGTTTATGCTCCTACAAATTGAAACCCCGCCGCTCAGCTGCACAGAACAGGGCCCCGTACAATAGCACATCAGCCCGTCGATTAGTTCAAGGTGAGGATCCATCCCAGGCCTCCAAGCCCTCCCGAATATTTTGTCTTTCCCTGCTGGGGTAAAAGGGTGCAGACATATGTAACTAATGAAGAAACAGGCTTCTATGGACTGGAGGTTGAATGAAAAGAATGCAGAACAAAACTATAAAATAATAATGGACAAAGGGGCAGTGAGGATGGGGGGTGGGGGAGAGGGAGGACTCTATCCCTCCTCTGCTCACCCAGGCACCGCTGCGGCACCAGCATTCCCGCCCCCCCCCCCAAAAGTTTTCAGAATGCAAGGGGGTCTGTTATGTGTGTGATCCCCTAGCCCACGGCTCCGGGCCAGCCATGCCAATGTGCCGAACTGACGTGAGATCAAAAGCCTGATAAATGAGAGGAAAGGGAATGTTTGACCCACTAAACCATATTCTACAAGAATCCCAGGCTTTTAAAGTAATAAGCAAGGCCATAAATTACAATGTCTGGGGTATATTCTGATATATTCTGGTGCACATGAATGCTATTCGTATATAATATTCTTAGAGAGATCTATGAGCCCTTGAATGCATAAGAGTCTAGTTCTCTATTAGAATTCTGCGTCTAGGGTCCCCATTTGGAGAGAAACAACTTATCTTCCTGGGGTTTCAGAAGCTAAAAGGGATAATTAGGTGAAAAAAATATGCTTTAACGAAATGGGAGCAAATTCAAAATGACACCAGACATCCATACACCGCTTTATTGGATCAATAATGAGTCACATTTAGAAAGGGGACTTTGGGATCGAGTGAAAAAAAGAAGATGAATAAATGAGCGTCAGCACTATAGCATAGGGTGAAAACCAGGCTCTGTCGATTGGAGGCCTCTCTCCACCACTTTGAGCTGGGTGATCTCGGTCTGCTCACTGGGCCTCCTCAAGGCTTGGTTGTCTCTCAGCAGTAATAGTGGCTCCTGAGTCCCAGAGCGATTGAGAAGGCAAAAGTAGGTGGGGTGTGTGGGGCACGGCGACCAAACACGTGGTAGGCGTTCAATAAACACTAGGCAACGTTTCGTTGACGTGGTTATTATAACGGTCGCCGAGAGTGTATAGATGAAGGATGGACAGAACGTTTTGGTTAATCCATCAAAACAAACAAACAAACAACTCTGCTGAGAAATCAGAAAGCTCGTGGAGACAATTCTAAAGGAAGCCACCGCAAACGTTGCCTACCAATTGGATTGTTGCATCGGCCTTTCTTTTGTGCTTCTGCTGTTTTCTAAATTTGGAAACCATTCGTCCCAACCTACTCTGAGGCAACGCTGACAAACTTTCCAGCAGAGGGCACTGGCCCCATTGAAAGTCGGGGAGACCATTTTGAAAATGGCCTGCCTTAACTGCCCCAAAGAAAACACTCCTGCTAGCCACTAAGACAAAAACATTTCTTTCTGTCCGGGCAAATTTGCCTTCAGACCGAAAGCATCTCAAGATGGCCAACGGTCTTGCCTGCTAGGGTGTTGCCAGATAAAACAACTGCTTACTAGGACCAAAATAACTCCAAAAGCCATGTGATGAAGAAAGCAATGCTGAAGGAAAAGCCTCCTTAACCTCAAGCCTTTCGTCCTTCAGCTAGTCGGGTAATTCTCAGCCAAGGGTGATTTTGCTTCCCAGGGGATATTGGCAGGGTCTAGAGGCATTTTTCATTGTCATACTGGGGAGAGAGAGGGGTTGCTACTGGCATCCGATAGGTAGAGAGTAGGGATGCTGTCGACGTTCTACAGGATGTTTTGGGACAGGCCTCCATAACACAGAACGGTCGGGCCCCGAATATCAATAGTGCCAAAGTTGAGAAACTCTAGACGAGACACAGGCCCGACACTGGTCTTCCCCCTGGCTCAGCTTGGCTGGGGTATGCATTAATGCTGGAGTCGCGATGCTATGGAGTGTGAGTCTCAGCAAATTAAAACAAAAAGTAATCATGAGCAGAAGCGGCTCTTGGCCAATCAAGCTTCACTCAGGGAGGAGACAACACAGGTGCTGAGGTCATGACTTTGGTTTTCTAGTCCCAAACTCCAGAGAGCCCGGCACAATCGGCAGATTGTCCAGCTCGTTTTCTTTTCCCAAAGTGGAGAAGTTGATGGCCAGAGACTGAATACTTACGGCTATACTCAGAACCCCCGGGGGATGCTGAATACTCTAGAAATTAACCAGAGATGGTAGGTAGATACATTGCGTGGGAGGAGAGTCCAGAATGGCATCAGTCCAGGTCCGCGCTTAAATCCCAGCTTAGTCTCTTAATAATTGTGTCACCTTGGGCAGGTCAGTTAATCTCTCTGGGGTCTCAGTTTCTTATCTGCAAAACAGGGTTAACGCCATCCACCTGGCAAGATTGCGGTGAGGATTAAGTTAAATAATGTATCTAAAGTTCCACATTTTTCCCTTCAAGAACGAAATCCATGCATCAAAGCGCCCCGTAGATGTTGACATTCCATGTTAAAGTTCAGCGACGTTTTCTGAGGCTTCAGTAGGCGCCGTGATTCGCACTGATGACCTCACTTTTGCCTTCTACTATAATCCCTATTTTGCAGATGGGTAAACTGAGTAGCAGAGGCAGGGTTTGAACCGTCGCGGTCGGATGCCAGAGCCCACACTCATAACCTCTACCCCGCCTGCCACACTGAAAGAGCTCAGGGCTGCAAGAAATAGCAGAGATCATTTGGACCATCTTCCTAGTTTCTCAGATGGACAACTGAGTCCCACAGGGACCGAGCAGTTTGCTTGAGATAAAGCTGGTGTGGACACTGGGGGTGGGGTAGGGTCCTGACTCCCATTTCTTCCAACAAAGAACAGCTCTGAAAAAAATTTTTTTTTTTTTTTTTTTTTTTTTTTTTTTTTTTTTCAAAATCAGATACCATTTTCCCAGCACAGGGTAAACACAGGACAAATCACTTAGCATGTGTATCTTAATAACCCAACTTGACTGAGATGAATGGAGTCACATTCAGTCATCATATAAGCCTATTAAATATTCTAGGAGGCTGCAGTATACATTTTAATGGATGTTGAAACACTAAGCGTGTGTGTTTATGGCTCTTTTAATCTTGCCAGCTTTACTAATATGATTAGTTCAGGAACCATTTCACATTGAGACTCAGGTATCAAAGAGAAACACAGAAGTTTCTAGAACCATTTTGGACCTTGATTTTTTTTTTTTTTAATGGAATATTTGGTTCTCACCTAAGAGCTCAGTTAGAGAAGGAAAACACGAGGGGCCAAAATCATCACATCAGTGCCTCTGAGGCCTCCGGGGGTAGAAATCTACCATGGCTCACTGTGAAATGTTCTCCTGCATGGTTATCAATTGCGCTACCCCCATTTTGGGGGACCCCAGGACTTCACAGGCCGCTGTCCCCAACTACACCCAAGTTTCAGGCATGAGGGTCCACAGGGCACAAGTTGGGGTACCTCTAACCCTGCCTCCTCACCAGCTGCCCCCGATCTTTAACCGATCACCCACCATGCCATGGTGAATGGCGTCCCAATGAGGTGCTCCGTGTCTGGGAAAGGATTTAAATGGCCAAGTGCCACAGTGAGAGTTGTTTGTTCTGGGAATGGAAAGAGGAAATTGTCAGAGGAAGTGAAATCGGAAATGAAGAGATCAAAGGGAGGAGGAAATGAGGTTGAATGGAGTCCTTTCTGATTCAACTTTGCACTCTTCGCCCATGGGAGGCAAAGAGATTAGGCTTGAAGCGGCTGGGGTGGGTGAAACACTTTCCAGCGGGTGCATCCTGGCGATGGCAGCCCTCGTATCCCACCCCACAAAGGGACAGAGGTTGGGAAGCTGAGGGTAAGCCAGACCTACCTCCCACAGAAAGTCCAATGGTGAGTGTCCCAAGCAAATCCCCAAATGCCAATTGAACCACTAACCTATGGGACCTGATGAGTGTAATGCTTGAGCCCAGACTCTCTCTCCCCCAGAAGAAAGGGAGTTCTCACCCAGAACCAGCCATTTTCCTAGTTCCCAGGGAGGGAAAGGGGGCTTCCAAAAGGCAGAGTGAACAACAGGAGTTGGGTTCCAGGGCCTAATGGGGTTATGAGCTGTAGGGAATCAAGCTCTAGCGATGATCCTTTGTCCTGGCCTGAATGTCTGGTCATTGCAGAACTTTGTAAGGACCCAGAGGCAACAGTTGGCATCTCATTCTAGAGTTAATACCTACTTATCCAGTTGGGGTTCTGGTCCCTCGCTCAGCCCAGATGACACAGTCTTTCAATAACAGAGATTTACTGATCCCTTAGAGTGAGATGTTGGGGAGACAGAAGTGAACAAAACAGACTGCTCTCAGGAAGCCGCTGTTCTAGGGGGGCAGGGGGCAGTCAAATGAGACCAAGAGGTTATAAATATATGGGGTGTTTGAAGGTGAAAAGTTCTGGGGATCAGATAAAGATAGGAGCTAGAGAGTGTTCTAGAAAAGGCATCCAGGGGAGCTTCCCTGAGAAGGTGAAGTTGAAGGAAAGCCCCGAAGGTGGTGAGTTAATGAGGCTGGGGCGACATCTGGGGAAAGAGCTTCTCTCTTACCCTTCTGTCCTTCCAGCAAGCACATGGCCACACCCTTCTTGGGCCTTAAAGGGGTTTTCCTTCTTGCAAACAGGAAAACTGGTAAGAAGCTTTGTGAAAAACTGGTCAGATGGAAACAAAAGAAGGGCTTTTTCCTATTGCGGGATCTCCCAAAGGCCTACCGAGATGCCAAACACCTGACTTCGGGTGCCCATCTCCGAACCCTAAAACCAGGCTGATCTGCATTCCAGAAGACACAGTGGGAGGGTCTCCAATCCTAGGCATTTTACCTAAGGGAGAGGTGTGGCGGGGTGGGGGTGGGGGGGGCAGAGGCAGGGATGGAGGGGGATGGGTGAGGAAACAGCCCCGGGGCCTGGAGGAGCATCCGTGGGCTAGAGACGGCCTCTGTCCTTCCTCATCACCTCCTGCGTGCCTCTGCGGACCCTGTCGGCACCTGGGGCAGGGGTGGGGTTATTCCAAATGGTGGAGAAAACCCAACCAAAGCTGGGACGGAAGAGTGGGGCGGGAAGGTGATTTCCAAGGCCACTGCTCTGGGGAGATTATACATGCAGAACGTAAGGAGTGAGGCTCTGCGACAGTAATGGCTAGTGTCCCTTCTCTAGGGATCCAAAGAGCTGCTTTGAGACACCTGCACTCCACGGCTTTGCACAATACAGCATGAGGAGGTCTGTGCTATTAACAAACAATACTAAGACACACACACACACACACACACACACACACACACACACTGCTTTCTATACCTAGCAAAGTAGACGCTGTTGAAGGTTTGGGATGACACAAGAGAAGGAATGGGTAGAGACTTAGATCACAGCTGTGCAAATGACTTCCTAACAGCCATCGCCACTTTTGGAAATCCTTCCCAAATGCTCCCAGCCATGAGGGATCTTTCGGCAACTGAGCCACTCCACATAGCCAGCGTCCAACCGTTTCCTGTTGTCGTCCCCTCACGTGCTCTCCCAGGGAATTTCTGAGCTCCTGCCCACTCCTGTTCCCACCCTCAGACCCAAGACGCCTACGGTGAGCGGTCCCAAATCTATCGAGGTGGTCAGCAGAACCCGAAGACCTTCTTTTTAGTCAGTTTCACTCTTCTTGGAAAGCCAACTCCCATTGCAGATGATGAGCTCTATAATTTGGGAGCTCAGATGGGTTAGTCACATGGCAGGACAACTTCTCGTCTCTCCACGACACCCCCACGTGGTACCAGAACACGACTACCTCTCGCATAGACTTCCTCCTTGGCTGTTTGGTTAAGCTCAAAATGCTGTTGGGGCAAGTCTAGGGGAAGACTCCCAGGGACTCGGGGAAGAATGAAGACTCCGAGTGTGGGGAGGGGGGGGTGGCGGGCAGGCACTAAGCTGTGATGGGAGCCAAGAGTAAGCACTAAGAAGAGATTTTGATGGCCCTTTTCTCTGTCCCTGTCTCTTGGCATGTTACCCACTTGTGGTGGCTATCTTCTGCTTTCTGCTCAGCATCGTTGTTGTTGTTGTTGTTGTTGTTTTTAGTTTATTTATCTACTTTGAGAGAAAGAGAGAATCGAGAGAGAGGGAGAAAAAGAATCCCAAGGAGGCTCTGCGCTCACTGGGGCTCAATCTCACGAACCGTGAGATCATGACCTGAACCAAAATCGAGAGTCAGATACTTAACCCACTGAGCCACCCAGGTGCCCCCAGGGTCTTTTTTCCAAGAGCGTTTACACAGGTCTACCAAGGCCGCCAAGAATCACACAGCCCCACCTCCCCCGCTGTAGGGTAGAGAGGTGACCCAGGCCAGCCAGTTTGGCATAGCACAGTGGTTCCCTATCAGGGGCATCTCGAGTCTTCTGCTAGAGCTTGGGGGAGAAGCGTGCCCTTGTCTCTGAACCCTTGCTGAAAGGAGGACGTAAATGTCTTGGGTCTTGTTGTCCCCGTGGAAGACAGGGGCAGGCGTCAGTGTATGTGTGCAGGTGTTGGGGTTTTAAAGTGGCTTCGTTGAGGTGCTCACGCACGCTCAGACTTACTGCCCCGGGGTTTCTGCCTTCATTGCTACAAGCCACGCGGCCAAATGGTGCCCTGCTGTCTCTTCTCTCCCAGGCTGGACTCCTCAACTCCTTTTTCCTGTCGCCCCACGCTTCTGTGCCCTTCCTCTGACCTGTCCCCGGTGGTCATCTGCCATCTGGGTTTCATGTTTGATTTTCGTAATCCTGAGTTTCCCAAACTTCACTCCTGTATGTGTCACCTTCACTTTTTTTTTTTTTTTTCCTGCTACAGCCACCTACCATCGGGGCTACTCATTATTTAATGAGTTCCTTTAGGTAGATTCACGACTTTTCCGATTATAAAAGAAAATGGTATTTTGTAAGAGTAAACCGAAAGCCAGGGGGTTCTGGCATAAATAGAATGTAAATAGAGATACAAAAATAGTGTCATCGAGGGCTCGCTAAGTCAGTGCCGAAGGTCGTACCCTGAAACTTGCCCTTTTCATGTTAAAAGGGAAGCTGGCAAGATGTCGCAAAGTATTAAAGGCATACTGGCGCAAAATTTAGACTGTCTCTCGTCGTTATGGAAAAGCTGAGAAGGGATTAAAATGAACTAATTTTCTCATTAATTCATTAATGAATGCTGTGCACACGTACCACTTAAAAGTGTTTGAGTGCCCCTAGAACTTGGGGAAATGCTAAATTAATCAACAATCGATACTTACGCCCTTTTATTTCTTCCTGTCCTACACTCACCATGTCTTCTCCAACTAGACTATAAACCCCTCAAATGCAGAGGCGAGACTCGTACTTTTTTTTGTTTGTTTAATTTTTCACATTTATTTTTGAGAGACAGAGAGAGACAGAGTGGGAGTGGGGGAAGGGCCGAGGGAGAGGGCGACAGAATCCGAAGCAGGCTCCCAGGCTCTGAGCTGTCAGCACAGAGCCCGACGCGGGGCTCAACGTCATGAACCGTGAGATCATGACCTGAGCTGAAGTCAGGTGCTTCACCGACTGAGCCACCCAGGTGCCCCCAGACTCGTCCTTCTTAATACTCCTAAGAACTCACAACTGTGGGGCCCGTAATCGTCATTCAATCAACGCTCATCGCCCTAATCAAAGGTTTGGAACCCTTGGCAAGCAGGGCTGATGTTTTTCTGAAACTTTCTAGAGTACTCTCTTGTTAAGATTCTCTAGATGACAGGGAATCAGATTGTCAGAAATTATTGACTTTTCTCTGAAACTCACAGAGGAGAGACTTTTGGAGGTCATACATCCTTGCTGCCAAGTTCCCCACGCACCCAGGCTGTTTTCTCTATATTGCCCTTGAGGACTTCAGTGGGACCGATCAGCCCTGCAATCAGCTCACCAGACGTGATTTGATGATGCAATGTTTTTTTCCTCCCGTGATGGAATTGATCCATAATACAGCGCTCACACACATGACAAATACCGGGATCTGGAATTAGATCTTAAGGTCAGTTTTCTTTTCCATGAGTATTTTGTGGCGCGATCGGGTTTCAGAGGAGAAGTGCACAAAGGCTCGTGAGTAATTTTGTCTCATTAACAGCCCTGGGGAGTCCTAAACCTCTCTTCACTGACCTGCCTCGTTTGTTTAGTGGAGGGATTGTGGGTGGCCGGGCAGGGGTGTGGGACAGAAAAATTGGTAATGAGAATTACACTTGAGAACATAAATCCTTTTTGAGAAGTTAGCGGACAGAGTGCTGATTTGCCACAAAAGTAGGTTCCTAGCCTTCTTGGACTAGGAATCTAGTTTATGTTTTTGTTTTTGTTTTAAATTAGTCCGATATTTAACATTTAAGGACAGCATCATATATTGCTGTAGTGAAGGCCTGAGCAGAATCTCAATGAACCCTCCAACAGGAGTGATTTGTTAGCAGGCACTTGAGATCACCAGCGACAATTCATTTCTGTAGAGTAATGTAAACTAATTATCTACAACGCGGAAGCGAGGACTGTGTCTGCATGGTAAATTGCCGAATATTGCATTATAAGAAGAAATATTAATTCACATAACATAACATTAAAATTGATGACGGACTTTTTTCTTTTTTAATTGTTTAATTTTTTAATGGCTATTGTCTTACAGCAGCAGACATCACGTACCTCAAGAGGCACACAAATGTATTTGCCTGAAAGCACATTCTTGGCAAGAAAAAGAAACGGTTATTCAGAAAATGACTATTCGTTCTTTCGCTCGTTTCACGGAAATTTATTTTCTCTCCTGGGAAATAAATTTTAATATTGGGGGGGGAGGATTTTTTCTTAGTGTGTGAGTGTAGTTTCAGTCAGAGAAAGTCGTAAACTTTTAATAAAATAAAGGAAGCAGGGCCATCGAGACAAACACAAAATCCTAAGAATTAACATTCTGACTGGAGGGTTGCACTTTATACTTTCTCTCAACCACAAATTGTTATTTGCCACCATTTTCGGTCCCTGAGTGCTTAAGATAATACTGACGACTTGATGGAGAGATTCCTATCACTTAGTTCTCTCCATAGGTACAGCAGAAAAATGCCTAATTGAATTATTTATTTCTTTGCTGTTCCAAATGAAATTAACAGTGCGGGCCCTGAATGAGTGGATCTTGCCAAGAATGTCAATCAAGCAAGTGGCTCTCAGGTCATTACACTTAGATTGGATTGGGGTGGTGAGGAGGGGGAGGAGGAGACGGGCTTTTCCAGGGCACCATATTGTCAGCCCAGGGCTGGTTCTCCACTCATTCCTGGATTTCTCTACAGCTTACAGTTTCGTGGCGCCCTGGAACTTTTTGGGGTCTGGGCATGAAGACCCACAGGTGCAAATGAGGTGGCATGGATTCTGTGACCTTGTTTCCCTCCCTCCCAGCCAGAGCTGACTGAACCAGAGGTTCTGACCCAAAGACGATACGTCTCTAGACAGTTCTATGGCACACCAACTCTTGGCATTACCAAGAGTTCCGCCTAATTCGAGGTGGGGGGGGGGGTGTCAGTCAGATTCTCCTCCTGGGCAGATGGGCTGAGGTGCTAAATTAGTTACGGTTGTGCAGACAGGTTGTGTGACGTTGTGGCTGGCGGCCATGTTGAGTCAGTGGAAGTCGAGGAGGAGGGGGAGAGACGGAAATAGATAGGGCAAGTAAAAGCAGAGATAGGAAATTACGCTCACGACAGAGAGAGATGAAGAGTATTGACTGGCCCTTGATAGTCAACAAATCCCCTGAAATCTGGCTGCACTGTCCTTGGATGGCAGGACACCTTGGTGCCCTTACAATAACCGCGTATTTTCCACTAGTTTGACTGGCTTTCTGTGCCGTGCTACCTAAATCGCCACGCGTGGCTCATCTTTGGAAGATGTTTCTCGACGGTTTCTTGACCGTCATGCCCTCTGACCTCTGGATGTTTGCACACGCGGCTGTCTGCCTGCAGCACCTTTCCCCTGCTTTCTTTGCCGAATCAACAACCATCCTTCCCTTATGTCTCAGTCAGGGACCCCCTCTTCCGGAAGCCCGTCCGACCCGCCATGAGTTAGGTGCCTTCTCTGTTCCACGGTCCCCCTGCCGTGGCCTTCACCACACCGTTCAGCAATCAGCAACCTGCACGTCTGACCGTGAGCCCCGTGAAGGCAAGGCCGTAACACCCATCTCTTGATTTTAAGAGCCGGGACACTGAAAAGGCTCCACTCCTTCTCGTTGAAAGATTCAACGTCGACAAAGCACCTCAGAATCTTGTATCGACATTCTTTGGCTTGGCCTTCAAAACGCTTTATAATCTGACCCCATCTGCAAACCCATCACATCTGCAAACCCACCTCTCCCCACGGAGCCCCACATTCTGGCCTGTTCGGTACACGAAGACGTCAAGAGCCTGCTTCGGTGTGCCAAATACGTGTTTGCCAAACTAGCTGTTTGCTGGCGTTGAATCTTAAGGCTTGACTCGGGGAAGTAGAGTTTGTTATTCATTATTATTATCAAAAGTTGATTATTTAGAAGCGAGTTTTGTTATTAGAAGCAAGCTCCTTCTCAAGGTGGTCTCTGGGGCGCCTAACTTAACCTCCTGGCTTAAACGGAAAGGGGGGAGCGCCGCTCCGGGAATCCTTTGCACCTCACGTCCACCAGTTTCACAGCAGGTCAGAATCATCGGACCCGGATCTTGCCTCTTGCTTCTCCACTTAAAGCACAATCTCCTCAAGAGCACACATACCCAAATTAACGGAAGGGTTTTTAGCACGGCGTTGTTGGGCTTGTTTATTTATTTTTGAGAGAGAGAGAGACAGAGCGAGAGCAGGGGAGGAGCAGAGACAGAGAGAGCCAGGGAGGGAGAGAATCCAAAGCAGGCTCTACGCTGTCAGCTCAGAGCCCGACTCGAGGGTCGATCCCATGAACCATGAGATCATGACCTGAGTCGAAATCAAGAGTCGGATGCCAAACCGACTGAGCCACCCGGGCCCCTGCAATGACCTTCTTGATTTTGCCTCACCTGAGGACTACTTATAGGAGCATTTACCTAGTATTGTTCTTAAAATCGATTCGTTTATTTTATATTTATTTTCTTTTTAAAGCATATATTCAATCCCTATCCTCTAAATGGAAAAAACGTGTTCACTGCCTCTAAATCAAATATAAACATTTAAAAAAAAAAGCAGAGCGAACAGAAAATTTAGTATCATTAACTCGAGGTGGTCGCCGTTGCTAGCGAAGTCCCTGAGCCTGAGTCCTTCCCGCTCTTTGGTAAAAATGATGACGGAGAAGCGTTTAAAAGGTGTTAAGGACGTCTTACTGGCAAACCGAGACCTCCAGGTTGCTACAACCAGAAGGATCTTGAGAGGACTGTTCAGGTAGTAACTTTCTCACCGTGCAAATCTGTGTCATTTAATACCCCACCCAAAAGGCAATTAGCATCCCAACCTTTGGAGATAACACCGCTCCACAGCAACCAGTAGCAACTTGCTACTGACTCAGTTTACAGCCTCGAATTCTGTTCTTTGAGATGCAGCTGGAAGACACGAGAAGGCACGAGATGCTACTCGAAGATCCTAGAAGACGACACGAGCTTGAGGAAGCATCATACCCGCCCACACAGTTGCATGAAATAATTAGCCTGCTCTCCACGCCAACAGCAGCATCCCTGACAGCCATAACAAAGACACCTGCTTTTCGCTTCAAGAGACAT
This sequence comes from Prionailurus viverrinus, assembly GCF_022837055.1. Lineage (NCBI taxonomy): Eukaryota > Metazoa > Chordata > Mammalia > Carnivora > Felidae > Prionailurus > Prionailurus viverrinus. The sequence goes on along the minus strand of NC_062575.1, from coordinate 30,619,907 downwards.
TGGTCTTTCTCTGCTAATACTCTAATACGCAACCTGGACAAACAGGAACAAGTGGGTAGGCCAAGTGTCAATGTCAACATGCATGTGTGCATAGGTGTGTGTTCCTGTGAAGTTAAACGTTACCAAAGCAAACAGTCCGAGGCATGCACACGGTTGACACTCGTTATTGGCCGGTGTGAAGGATACAGAGACATTCGCGTGCTTCTCTTCAACAGTCTGATGGCCAGGAGCTGTTCTTCCCACAGTCCCGCCATCAGCCATACGTACATTCCCAGGCGGGGTCCCAACTGGGTTGAACACACTGGTTTCAAGCATGTCCAAGGGCTTTCTTTTGTTACATTCACCCAACCCTGTTGCTCCTGCTGTGTTTTATTAGGCAAATATAAAATTAACAACACAGCAATAATTATTTCCTAAACTGGTTCCAACACAAATTTCCAATTTGAGGTCAGATGTATTGCCTAATAAAATTTTTACAGCTGCAGTCAAATTGTGGTAGTTAATTCCTGGAAAATACAATTCTTGATTCGCCAGAATTAGTTTTTAAGTCTTGCTTTATCCTATAAAGACGAATGTGTGTTACTGCAATTTATACAAAATGTTCCAACAGTGATATCCAATATAATAGCTTGCATAATTTCAGCTAATTCTGTTAGAGGTATTTGACCTACTGATGATTTCACTGAACCATACATCACGGCTTTAAGATCACTGGGTCTGATCTTTCTAAATTGCCCTTTCTCAAACTGTGTTAAGTATTGCTTAATGTTATGCAGCTAAACACGGAGTCGTGTCAAAAAGGAAAAGAATAATTAGAATATCCATGAAGGAGGATTCTATTTATACTCCTTCTGCTACAAGTGATTTGTTGCTTTGAGACCTGTGCCTTCATCACCCACTTTGAGCCACTGTTCTGAACTGGAAAATTCACCCACGTGTACTTGCAGAATTCAAACCATTTCATTTGCTCAGGTTCCCCAGGACCTGGAAATTACGGAGTTAATTAAAAATGTTCAGTAGGAAGTTCGGGAAGACTATCGATAGCAAACTCAGCACCTACTACGTGCCAGACCCTGTTCTAAGTGTTTTACTCAACTTTTTAATCCTAACAATCCCGAGAAACATGAGGCTTTATGATTCTACCCATTCTACAGATGAGAAAACAGAGGCACAGCGATAGTAATACGTCAGATGCAACCAAATTGCAAGACAAACAGAGGACGTGGGATTCAAGCCCAGGAAGTCTGGCTCTAGGGCCCCTGTTTTTGACCACTTGGCGATACTGCGTAAGATAAAGAATCATACCTTAAACAAGCAAACGATCAATATTCACCACAGATGGTAAGTCCCTCTTCGTCTCTTTTTAGCTACGTAATGACAGCAGCAGAAGAGGATTGTCACGCGTCTTCTTTTATGCCGCGTCTCATCTACACGTTGTTCTCTAAGCGTCTAAGACCGGCCACGGCATCAACAAAAATCGGGAAAATTCTACAGACTTCTGGCAGTGGCCATCTTCTGCAAAACAAATGCAGACCGGCTTCTGGCAAGAACCAAGCAAGTTCAGTCATGCTTTCTTTGGCCTCTAGAAATAATTTGTTCCTTGGCACCTGGCTGCAGAGTGGCGGAAAAAGAAAAACTTTTGTACCCTGACAGGCCTGAGTTAATTCCTGTTGGGCCACTCCCCGGCTATGTGGCCTGAAGCAAAGCACTTAATGGGTCTGTGCCTTTATTTTCTTCGTTTGCAAACGGCATGGATCTGTCTCTTCCCGCCCCACCCAGATTTCTGGGTCTGTTAGGGTTCGTGAGTTGCAAGCAACGGTGACGAGCGCCCCGGCGCTGGCTAACCTAAGCAGAAAAAATTTACTGGAGAGACAAAGAATGTAGAAGGCAAAGACTCAGCTGGGGAAGGAACGAGAAGGAGCTTCTCAGAATTACAGCCACAACTAAAGAGATAAAGCATGCCAAGTTCATGGTACGTTGAAAGCACTCAATGAAGTTGCATTCTTTCCCCTTCTGTCCCGGGCTTCTTTTCACCAAATTCTCCATCCGTTTCGACACATACGGTGCGTCTACGCTGCGCAAAGCACAGCGATCAGTGTAAAGAATGTGAAAAGGAGTAACTCAGCCCCTGCCAAAAAGTCAGCCATGCCCTCCCTCACCCAGAGTATTATTTTATGTTGTTGAGAAATACCCAGATGAATCATTCATCTCCGAAATAAATGGCTAATGTCAAAACATTTACTAATGCAGACAAAGCTGACTGAAATAAATGGTTGAATAACCCATTGTTTGGAAATCTACAAGAGTAATATATATTACAATCAGATAAATCAAAATTACAAAGGATTTTCTGCTGCTTTTCAAAATGCTTGCCAGAAGTTGGTCAAATGACAGCAAGAAGGATAATCAGTTTAACAAGTGGTTGCCAGTTACCTCCAGGGAATGAACGGGGAGGTGGTGGGGGGGGGGGGCTCTGAGGCACAGGAAGGAGTGGGGGACAGAGAGGAAGACCACTTTTCATCTATGATCTCCTGGAGAGTCTGACTTTTTCAGCGAAGTGTGTTTATTTTAGAGCAATGAAATAACGAGTTTATAAAAAAGATACTTATCAGCCCACTTTGGGTTGATTAAAAACACACACACACAGACAGTGTGAGCTAGCCTAGGCAGAAAGGGGGGATTTAGTGGCTCAGGACTGTAGGTGAGGGAGGGAGGGAGGGAGAGTGGCACCAGAAGAAGGTCTCTATCTAGCTCCACCATAGCTTCTCGTCTCTGCATCTCTTCCTGTGGCTGTGGCCATGAAGTTCGTGCTTCCGTTAATGGTGGTTCCTGGCCTCCCGTCTTCACGGCTTTGTGTCTGGACATTAAAAGGTTTCGTCTCTAGTTCCTGGTGGAAAATCCTGAGGGGAGCGCCCAGCTGGACTGGCTACAGGCTCCCGGCCACCCTTGGCCTAGAGTTGAAAGAGTGTAATTGGCTCAGCTCGGGCGAGGCGCTGACTCATTGACCAACCAGCGAGGCAGAGAGCAGGTCGTTTTCAACTGCTTCACAAAGAGGGAGGATGGAGTGAGGCCGGGTGACGTCAGTCTTGTCACCAGAGGTGTGTGGTCCTCTCGATGTGTCCGCCCCTGAAGTCTCTTAACCTCCCGGCTTAGAAACCAGATCCCCAATTTTAGACGAGGCTTATGAAAAAGAACTTAAGGTGTCTGAGTCTTTCGTACTAAGTCACAAAGTAAACAGTGCGTTTTCCAATTCTTGCTTCCCTTCCAAGCTGAATCCCATCAGATGAAGAACAGGACTGTAAGCCCCTTGATTTCTTCTCATCTTTGGATCCTCGGGGCTACGCGTTCACCCCACAAATGTTTATTGAGCACCTACTATGGGCTGGGTACTACGGGCACACGGCCATAGGCAAAATGCACCTACTGGAACATGTGCTGTAGCGGAGGAGACAGGCAATGAACCCACGCGCACGCACACACACACACACACACACTCTTACACACTCTGACACAGATCTTTGACAGTTTCGGGTTATGATGGGGGCTAAGAAGAAGCTGAAAGCCAGGTAAGAAGGGAGAGTATCAGGTGTCGGGGGCGGGGGGGGGGGCGGTTGGCTTACAGAGTGTGGTCAAGGACAACCTCTTTGAGGAAATGATCATCGAATGGGAGAGGCAAGTGGATGAAGGAGAGTTTTCTGGGCAGATTGGGCAGCATGTGAGAAGGCCGAAGGTGAAAATGCAGTTGACCTGTTCTACGAGCAGCAGGGAGGGCATCCTGGTGGGGGGGGGGGGGTGGGGGCAGAAGGGGAAAGGGGGCGGTGGAGGGAAATGAAGAGGAAAAGGCCCTAGGCCCTGGTCCCAGGCAGCCTTGCCCAGCAGGAGATGCTGAATGTTGTGATAAGCAGCTGTGGAGTGTTTTAAGTAGGGCAGTGACAGGATCTGATTCATGCGTTTACAGTGCCTGGCCAGTGGTAGGCTCTCGATAAATATTAGTTAACAATTACAAAAATACTCAGACGCCTCCAGAAATGTAATAGTCTCCTTGGCAGGAGGGAGACGGTGCTCCTGGCGACGAATGAAAACAGACTGACATTTATCCAGGGCTGTATGGTTTACAGAGCCCTTTCGCCCCGATGATCTCACGTGACCTCTCATCTGGACACAGATCTATGACCACAGACACCAAGGCAAGGCCCGCGCGCGGCGCAGACCGGCCTGCCGCGTTTCACACAGGTGTCTCCAACAGCTGTCGGCCACCAGCAGGTCCTTAGAGCCCCACGCCCCCTCCCCCCAGCATGCTCTGCCACACCCAAGCAGGGAGATTCTCACACTCATCTTCCAGGAACCCTCCTGAAGGCTTAGCTTTGCAAACCAGGGGCCCAAGAGACCAGAGCAAGAGGAGATTATGTATGCTCTGGGAGATTTCTTGTTTTCCTTTTCTTTCTTTCTTTCTTTCTTCTCCCCTCCCTTCTACTCAAACGTGAGGGTTTCTTTGGTGGCTAAAAAAGAAAAATGATTTAGCTTGCCCCTCAGGCCTGGGATTAAGGCCATTAGAAACCACGGCGGTGGGGAGTCCCTAGAGAAGCCCCTGATTTAAAGAGCTGGTGTCACGGCCCTCAGTTACATCATGGGGCCACTCTTTGGAGCCGGGCTGGATAGTCGCCACCCCCAGACTCACGGCGCCTCATGCCAGGGCCTCGGAAATCACAATGTCCACTGGGCGTCTCGGCGTCCGTGAAAGGATCTTTCCTGTGCCATTCCTCCTCAATCCGTACGGGAAAGGTGGACCCTTACCCTTTCTTCTGGGGAGCCCTGGAACACAGGGAGGGAGGGCGAGGGGAGGGAGGGAGAGATCTGGAGGGGATCGGTCCCCCAGGCGCCTCCCATAATCCCAGGTCGGTCAGGGTGCTGGCTCCAATCAGTGCCCTCACTCACAGTCTTTGTGACCTTGGGCAGCGGGCAGAATGGCTGCCCAGCCAGGTATTGGCAAATCGGAACCTCGAAGGGCTCCCGGTTCAAAGGCAGTGATAAAAGATGAAGGCGGGTCAAACGCAAGCCCCTTAAGGTGTGACCCAGTGATGGGAGCCTCAGAGCCCCAGAGGTGGCTCTTTCCGGGGGCCCCCCGGCGTGGGCGGCTGGCCTTTCCCATCGAAATGCCATTTCTGCCCTGGCACACACAGTGCTTAAAACGTCCTTAAGTCTCGGGGTATTTTTGAACGTGTCTTCGTGCCGCTTTCCAGCTACCCCTTCCGAGAGTCTCGGAAGACAGGGCCTTCAGGATTTGTGGAATGAACACAATTGTTAACTGGCGGCCACAAGCAGCAGCAGCAAGAGGCACGCGCGCGTTCTGCGCTCAAAACTACAGTCGTACGGAAAGAAAGCAAATCTACATGTTCTGTTGTCAATCACGTTTATTAAATTAAAAAAAAAAAAGTCCTCTCCCAGGCAGTAGGAAAAGTTGGGGCGGGGTAGGGATGGGGGGAGAAGTGAATGCATTGTATGTTGGAGAGCTAAGCTAACAATGTCATTAACAGACGCAATTATGCATTCTGATGCAAAGTGCTTCAAGCTGCCAGTCTGGGGGGGGGGGCTTACAGTGGGGCTCCCAGACCACAGGCTGCAAAATCTCTAACAACTTTATTCATCTCCCCTGGCCTGCAGTTCAATCCCGCTTCCTTTGAGTATCTCCTGCAAATAAAAGGCCCCATTCTTTGGCTTCCCCGGGCTTTATTCGGAGTGAAAACATCACTTTGTGCCCACGTTGTGTTAAAATAACAGATTTGTGTTCGTTCCTGTAGGTTTCGGGTGAGGGGACGAGGCCGGGCGATCCTCAGTGCGGATGGTGAGGCGCCTTTTTGGGGAGGAGGCTGGAGAGAAAGGGTCTCCAACAGGGAACCTTTGTTCTGAAATGCAAATGAGCCTCTGCGACCCGGCGCAGACAATGCCAGCCTGGTCCCAGCCACGAACCCCATCCGTCCGCGGCTATTTTGTTAACCTGATGTTTCGTACGGTCTTTCTCTCACACCGAACACTTGATGTTGACAGCTGTGAATTTTAAACAACCATTCTGTGTATGCTTTTCGAATTTTGTGTATTCAGATCGCTCCTCCATATTGGGGTGGGGGGTGGGAGGTGCCCTTCGGAAGCCAAGTGTCTGAGGTTCCTTCCTTCGTCTAGAGATCTCATGCTTTTCCTAAAGTCGGGGCCACCCGGAGTGGGAAACATGGCAGAAAATGGAGCTCGCTCATCGGCGGCATTGGAGATGACCAGGGAGTACAGAAGCACTTGTGATGACAAGCCACAGTGGCCCGGAGGCAGGACTCTGGAGGGACGAGCCACTCAGGCGTACTCTAGTGGCCCCGAGGAGCTGGGTCCTCTTCACGTCTGCCCTTGCTTGTCTGTAAAATGGGCCACAGCCACCTTCACAAAGGGCCGAAAATAAAGACCTCCTGTATCCAGGCCATCAATCCGATTTTATTTCCTCTGTCCAATTACATTGTCCTGGCAGCCAATTTTTCTTCCTAGAGTGCAAAGTCATGGGCGTTAAGTTTTTAAGCGGAAGGAAAACAGAAAGAGCTCTCAGACTGGCGGCTTGGATTTAGAAGACACTAGATTGGCTGCGTGAGTTTTTAATTTGGGTGTTTGTTTGTTTGTTTGTTTCTTCCTCTGCCTCTTTGGTAGGACACGGTTCACACCGAAACACACACATGCGCTGGCAGCAACTCTGACCAAGAAAAAAGAAGGTTGCAAATGGGGTAATTGTAAGGCCCATTGTATTTGCTATCACTGAACTTCCAGATCTCAGACTCAGAGCCTCCCGGCAGCAAGAGTGAAAGGGGAATGGTGGCCAACGACATCGCCTCACTTCCCTGGAACACACAGTTTTCCAGAGGGGAGAAACATTTTCCAGATGCTTCATCTGAAAATAAGCTTTATGCTCAGGGCCCTTCGAAAGGGGGCAACGAGAACTGAGAAGTTCCATGTTCACGCGAGAGCAAGCACAGTTGCAAAATTCCCAGAGCCAGAGTAAAAAAGTCGGGCCGGCGGGTGCCTGCCTAGTGCCCGCTCGGGTTGTTCGGTGGTGAGTTCGCAGAACCCCGTCGTGAGGAGGATTCAAGGCCGCACGGAGGCTGGACAAAGAAGGCAGATGATTGACCGGGCATGCTATGTCGCTCCTTACCGTGGGCTAAATAAACACAGCACAAATGAGCCGCTTTCTGGTGACGGCGTGGTCCAAAGACAGAGCTCTGGGGCTAGACAGGGTATGGCTATCATTCTCCTTACATGTCCCTGAATGACCTTGTTCTCCATTGGGTCTTCCAGAAGAACTGGCAGGCTGGGTGGTGTTTCTATTGATGCTTGAAGTCAGAGGAAGTGGGTGGCAGGTTGAACTAAGAGGCCTACGCTGCAGAAGCCTGCCCAGTAATCACATCTCGATTCAGAGCCATGCCGCCCTCCACTTGGGCCTGGGCCACATGCTTTTTTTTTTTTTTTTTTTTTTTAATGGTAAAATATTTATTTCTGCAAGACTTTTGAGGGGCTTCCACTTTCTTTTACTTTTCTGTATTGGTTGAACTTACTATATAGCACATATTACTTTGATGATCAAAATCTGGTAGCTAGATCATTTTTTTTTAAGTTTATTTATTTTTGGGAGAGAGAGAGAGACAGAGCGAGTGAGTAGGGGAGGGGCAGAGAGAGAGAGAGAGAGAGAGAGAGACAGCGAATCCCTAGCAGGCTCCACACGGTCAGCACAGAGCCCGATGTGGGGCTCGAACCCACGAAAGGTGAGATCATGGCCTGAGCTGAAACCATGAGTTAGATGCTTAACCGGCTGAACCACCCAGGCGCCCTAGATCATTTTAAATTAGTCATTTTTCTTTCTTCCTTTCCTGGTTTTCTTTCTTTCTTTTTTTTTTTTTTTTTGGCTTCGAGTCAGATCAACGTTCTGTAAGGGCTAGTCTCCCAGTGCCCTAAGACAGAGCTGATGAAGAACCTTATCTAACTCAATTCCAAATATCTGGAACTGTTTCACTCAGGCCACCCTTGGAGAGGAACGGAAGATAAGAAAACAGTTTGGAGAATCTGTGATGTCTGCCGAAGACCCATGGTTCTGAGACAGTCACCTTGCACACGTCCGTGGCCCAGGAACCCCACAGCCACAGGCCAATGGCCAACGTGGGGTCCTGGAGGCCATGATCCAGAAAAACAACAACAACAACAAAACATTCACTAAATATCAAGGCAGGAAACACAAGGAGGAAACACCTAAAGAACAATTTTGAAAAACCGTTCAAAACTGGAAGGGGTTGCTGTGCAAGACGTCAATTCTGGAGAGCGTGGCCGGATCCTTAGACACTGCCTTCCACCGACTAGGGATGTGTGCACACGGATGCCCACTCCTCTCTTACTTCTGAGATTCGCCTTCTCCGAAAGCCTCTGGCCACGTTTGCAGAAGACTCTGCAGCAGGGGTGAATTTCCAAAGCAGTTTTTTTTTTTTTTTTCTGGTTAGCCTTCAATTAACCAGAAAATCAAATTAATTGTGCATGAAGTTCTATTTCCAGGACACAGGCTGACCCATGGAATATGCAAATCTGGGTAAAAATAAGTCATGTTCAAGTGGGGGCTCTCTCGTGTTTGTTTTAGAGCGGGGAAGAATGGAAAAACAAGACAGTGAGGGCCCAGGGCCAAAGAAAATGCTATATTTAGACGTGAAGGGCTTTGTTTGGCCCCGATACCAGTGTAGACACAGCCAGTCAGGAACAAGGGGGCCATTCAATCAATCCACCTGACACGCTACTGTCGCCGGCCTGTGCGTTCCACGGGCACCGAGCTCAGAACCATCCTGAAAGGGGCTGTCGGCTGGGAGGCGGTAACAGCTGGTCCGTGGCAATTAACCGGCAGTTTCTGTTGCTGAAGGAGATTATTTTGGATGGCGTAAAGAGATTCAAATAAAAATGTCAACGTGCCCATTATGGATGAAAGTTAGAAAAACTTAAGTGGCCCCGAATTAATCACTATGTGACAGCGAGGCACGCAAATGAGTACCGAAAATCCTCCGCAAATCTATTTTCCTGCCTTTTTGGTAATCGTAAAGAAGCTTGCTGGGGGGTGTGGGGAGGGCATTTCTCGGCTACAACCTTAATTCATCTCGGAGTGAAGATTTAACGACAAAGTTACAAGCCCTTAAAGTCGCATTTATTGAGGGGCTAATGAGCGTCCCTAAGAACTCTGTGGAAAAAAGGAAAAAAATAGAGGCAGCCACCAAACATAAGAGGCCTTTGAAAATACCGAAGAGAGGGGAGTTCATTAGGCTTTTTTTTTTTTTCTTCCCCTTTCTCAACAATGAAGATTTCTGCTGCCAAACCTTCAGGAGTAGGGTTGGTTTCCTTTCAAGTAATTGATGCGGATTTTGCTTCTGCACGGAGTCCAGACAAGCTCTCCAACGAGAAGCAGGAAATCACACCGTCAAAGGGAAACTGTGCATTCCTTCCTCCCTGGCTGGGTCGGCCCTCTCAAACACTGGATTTATGCTGCCTTGCCAAACCGCCTCCGATTTCCATGCCCTCCCACGGCTAAGATAACGGATGCTGCCTTCGGCCTCTGCGAGCGGCACTTACTTAAAACTCCAGCTACGCGGTATAACAAAACCGGCTGCTGTCACCCCAAATCGAGCAAATGAGCTCCTGTCCTACAGCATAAAAGGTAAGAGAGTTATTGAATGTTCCCCGCGGGGAAGGCCCCATTCGCCCTTGCCCTCTCCTGCCCCCCCCCCCCCCCCCCCCGCACCTCCTGGAATCTTCTAGGCCCTCTCGCCTCCACTCCTCCTTCTGTCTCCGGGAGCACAGGAAGGAGTAGCTGGAGCCAGTCTGTTCTAAACAGATCAAGTTTTCTTAAGTCAGGGCTTTTCTTCTTTTTTCAAAGTAGAAGTGGGAAGGAATGCTGTGAAGAAAATAGAAACTGGCAAAGCGCTTTAACTCCAAATATCTCCTGGTCAGTGCTGATGCACAGAACTATTGCTGTTCCCGGCAAGTAAATACAACTGAACAGTTCTGGGAAGTGGGGAAGAAACGGGGCGGGGGTGGGGGTGGGGAAGGGAGGGGCCGGCCGCAAACCCCCAAATGCGAAACAGGTATCGTGACTTCTGCTCGCTCAAGTCGAGGAGAATCATGTTTTTTTGGAGCTATTATCCCCGAGGAGTCTCGAAAATGATCTGCAACATGCAGTGAAACTGACACGCAGAAAACATGCGTATTTAGGAAGTATTCCCGGCGTGGTTTGTACGTAGCCAAAACATTCTGTTTCTCTCGGGGTAGAAAAGAAAGTCTGCACTCCAACTGCCTCCATTTGGAGAACACATTTATTAAAATGCCATTTTCCGTGGCTGTGTTAATGCGCGATCCGGGAGACGTTTCCTATTTGTACGCTACACCCCTGCTTGCGAAGGTCTACACCCTGTGGCACAACACCGGCGCTTGAGGAGGCCAGATGGCTAATTCTGAAAGAACTGTCTGCTTGATATCACCCAGGAAGGACTCAGACTAATTCACCCCTCATTGGGGCATGTCTGTATGTCGGAGAACATCTCTTTAAACACAGTCACATCCTGAAGGCTGCGCATCGTCCTTGTTTCTTCCGAAGTTGACAAAATTCAATTGGCCTCGTTTAGATGGATTTTTTTTTCAGTAGCATATAAGCAGTCCTCAGTTCCAAAAGGGAAGCTCGACTGGGGACTGCCGGCTAAGGTCACAAGGGAGAAAACACTCTTGCCGTCTGTCTTCGGGGCAACCGCGGCTAAGACGGACGGTGTCCAGGGTCCCTAGTAAGGAGAATATTCATAGTGATTATATACAATCCGTTAGGATGGTAGCAGCTTTCACTTGTGTGCCAAACTGTAGAGTAACACTTGGCATCCACTTTTTCAGTTAAACACGATTTCAAGAGGGCTAATAGGCACTGATCTACACTGACGACACTCCAAGAGCTCAGAGAGGTTAATTAACGTGCCGAGTTCACACGACTGGTCTATGGAAGAGGCAGAACTCAAACCGGAACGGACCTGCACGCAAAGCTTTGTTCTTAAACACGGTGCTGGTCTGCCCTTTGCTCTGCTACCTGTATTCACACTTGGCTGACTTTGCGGTCACCCTTTCCTCTGTCCACTCTGGCCTGCCCAACACATAACCCTGCGCTCCAGAAGGGAGGCAGTGTACCCCTGGTCATTAAGAGTTGACGGGCTGGGCTCAGAATGCCTGGATTTGAAACCTGGCTCTGTCATTTACCTACGGGGCGACCCTGGGCGTGCTTCCAGCCTGTGAATGGGAATATGGGAGATTTCCACCTAATACGGTTGCTGTAAAAATAAAATGGGCGAAAATATTTCAGTGCAGGATCGTTTGGGGTACCTAGTGCCACCACGCAGTTAATGTGAGGGAGGGAAGGCAGGCAGGGAAAGAGGGAGTGGGAGGAAAAGAAGAAAAAAGAAACGAGAAGAGAGGAGGAAAGGACAGAGGAGAGGAGAGAGAAGGAGGAGAAAAGAAAAGGGAGGAAAAGGGAGACAGGTTGGAAGACAGAAAAGAAAGAACAGGGGAAAGAGAGCAAGGAAGGAAAGAGGAAAGAAAAAGGAAGCGAGGTGAGGCCGAAAGGTAAGAAAGAAGGAAAGAGAAAAAGGGAGAGAGAGAGAGAAAGGGAAAAGAAAAGAACGTCAAAGGAAGGGGACGTTTCTACTCACTGGGTCACCACGGAAGGAGGGCCATTACCCACAGGCGATGGTGGAGCGAGGCACGAGCATCTCAAGGCCTCAGGCAAGCCTAGTGGGCAGCCCCAGGGCCTCTCCCACTGTTCACCGACTCAACCCCCTTCGCGTTAACCCTCTTCCTGCACAGCCTCGTCCCCCGCAAGCTCCGGAGGCGGTGCCAACGGCTTCCCAGCCTCGCCGTCCTGCGGGGGTGAAACCGTCCTGGCCCAGCCTTCTCCGCGCGGGTCGGGTCACGTGACCACCCCCGAGCCAATCACCAAGACCCAAGGCCCACCGCCTGCCGATCGGCTTTCTGGCCTCACGCGCTTCACCCTTGCTCAGGAACCGAGTCCCACGGACTGCAAGGTGGAAGAGGGAACGATTCCGTGGAGGGACTTGGGGTGCAGCTGCCCAGCAGAATGCACGTGGGAGCGGCAGGTTGCTGGCTACCGCGGGCGAAACTTGCCTGCTGAGAGCATCCCCTCCCCCCACCCCCGCCCCCACCCCCGTCCTAGACGATCCCTTGTTTCGGTGTCGTTGGTGTGGTCCCGGGACTTGAGCGCTTGGGTTTGACTCTTGGCTTCATCGCTGACTAGCTGTGCGACCCTGGACGGGCTGATCCACCTGTCTCTGCTTCAGTTTCCCTTGTGAATGGGGTCAGCAATCGATCTTCCTCACCGATGGGCAAGTACTACCGTGTCCGGCCTAATGTGAACGCGTACTCGGCACCCAACACATTTTCGCCGTTGGATATTCGAAGGTGATTTGGTGAGCACCCGGGAGGCACCAGACCCGCTTGGGTGGGTGGGACACACTGGCGAACAAGACGGAACGACGGCAGAACCTTCGACCCCCTAGACCTAATATTCTCGGGCGGAAAGAGGCCGTGCCCGAAAGAATGAGATCGTCCCACGGAAGTTAGGGAGAAAAGAAAGCAGGTCAGGGCGGAGGGGACTTCAAGAGCAGCGGTAGTGGGGGGCACGTAAGCCCAGATTTGGAGCGTGCGGTGAGTTAAGCCAATAGGATATGGTGGAGTGGGGGGGATTCCAAGAAGGGGGGGCAGGCTGCGCAGAGCCCCAAGGTAGGAGCGTGCCTGGACTTTCCGCAGCAAGGGGACCAAGGTGGCTGGAGGGAACAAGAGAGGACAAGAATTTGGAGATGTGAGGGGCGAGGCAAGAGAGGAGATCAGGAGGGGCCCCGGGGGCACCCGGGGAAGACTCGGGATTTGCCTCTGAGGGAAGTGGGAGAGCGGATGTGACTTTGTGCAGGGCTCGTGGTGGCCCGCTGTGTTGAATGCCCAGCAGCTCTGGCTATTATTATTTTTTTTTCCAACGTTTATTTATTTTTGCGACAGAGAGAGACAGAGCATGAACGGGGGAGGGGCAGAGCGAGAGGGAGGCACAGAATCGGAAACAGGCTCCAGGCTCCGAGCCATCAGCCCAGAGCCCGACGCGGGGCTCGAACTCACGGACCGCGAGATCGTGACCTGAGCTGAAGTCGGACGCTTAACCGACTGAGCCACCCAGGCGCCCCTGGAGTTGTTTCTAATTTCTTACTATCATAAATAAAGCTGCTCCCTGTATCTTTTGGTGAACATCATTCATGCATTTCTCTTGGGTACATAAGGCCTAGGATGGAAACGTCTGGGCCATAGGGGGTCCATATGCTTGGGGTGAGTACATTGTGCTGAGCAGTTTTTTCTAAGCGGTTCCACCAATTGGACCTCTATCCACAGTGCGTGAGAGTCCCCACTTCTCCACATTCTGGACAACGCTGGCATTTTCTGATTAGCCATTCTGATATAAGGGGTAGCTCACCTTTTGAGTTTGCAAACGATTATCTTGTCTTTCAACTATCAAATACTTTTTGGACTCCTCCTCTGTGCCGGGTTACTTCGGCAGACATCCGCACACACATCACTTCGCACAGCGACCTCACCAGGCTCAAAGGCTTTATTGGACTTCCCAGGATCACGCACGTACGGTCTCGGTTTGGCCAGGACATGGGACTTTCAAATGCCAAACCCGGGAGAGCCCCCGAAAACGAGGCTGGTTGATAATCCTACAGCTAAAAGACGCCAGAGCAAACATTCGGAGATTTCCTCACATCAAGTTTTCTTCTCTACACATTACGCTCTCGCTACTCAAAGTGAGGTCCCTGGACCAGTGACATCAGCCTCGCTCGGGAGCCAGTAAGAAAGGCAGTAGCTGAGGCACCGGCACAGACTATCTGAATCCGAACTGGCCTTCCAGCAAGATCCCCACGGGCTGTGTTTGTGCCCTCACAATTTGCCAAGCACTGCTCTGTGCCAATAGCTCTCAAGCTTGGTTGCACTTAGGAGTCACCTGGGGAGCTTTGCTGTTAACTGTGGCCCGGATCCCATCTCTGGAGGTTCTGATTTAGTTGGTCCGGGATGCGGGCTGGACAGCGGGATTTTTCTTTTTTCTTTTTTTTTTTTTGTTTTAATTTTTTTTTTTCAACGTTTATTTATTTTTTCTTTGGGACAGAGAGAGACAGAGCATGAACGGGGGAGGGGCAGAGAGAGAGGGAGACACAGAATCGGAAACAGGCTCCAGGCTCTGAGCCATCAGCCCAGAGCCCGACGCGGGGCTCGAACTCCCGGACCGCGAGATTGTGACCTGGCTGAAGTCGGACGCTTAACCGACTGCGCCACCCAGGCGCCCCGACAGCGGGATTTTTCAAAGCCTCCTGGGCTATCGCCAAGTTCGAGAACCGACACCGTCGTCTATGCTACGCAACCTTGGATGGTATCCCTTTGTTGTAGTCTTTTCCGGATCTTATAAGCAAGTTTGCGATCACCTTTAGCTGCACAGTGGAAAGAATTTAAAGACTTAGGTCATCGTCTCGTTAGACAACACCCTCCCAGGGTGAGGCACCCAGCACGGGTCTTTGCTTTTTCCGCCCATCCTTCTGCCCTTGAATGAAAACCCTACAGCTCCCTTACAGTTCGACGTGTAACTCACCCTGAGTGGATCTGATGGCCCGAGGAAGAAGAAGGGTTCAGGCCTGTATAACAGGTCAGAACTCAGTCACACAGACATCCTCCAACACCCACATGCTTGACAACACAGGCAAAACAGCCAGGCCACTGACCATTTCTTCTTTTCATCCCAGTGACCTGAGCTCACGTAGCTGCGACCCACTTAAAGGCTAGTCCAGGCTAACAGCCCGTGGGCCACAGCGGCTCAGGGAAACGCTAGGCCCGAGACCCCGCCAGCCTTTGCTCGACAGACCCTGATGATTCCTTCATGGGGTAGTTTCCCGGACATGCCCTGGTTTTCATGTAAGATGGTAAGGCCTCTGTGGTCTTCCACGTGCGGACCAAAGACTTCTGGATGCTCGGATGAAGAAATCCGGTCCTGGTGAGGGCAAACTATCTACATGTTGATTTAAGCTTGTCCATGAAGTTGGGGATAAGGAACACTTCCATCGAGAGAAGGGAGAAACAAAAAGTTCGGTGCTGCAGTGGCCTTTCGATGGTACCTATTTAGGTAGAAGAGCCTCTTCCAGCACCTCCCCCCTTTCCCGTTCTTTTCCCTTGGATGATTTTGGGGAATCCTCAAGTTCCTAGTACAAAAATAATTGATAGTGTGTTACCCTGTTGGGGTGTGTGTGTGTGTGTGTGTGTGTGTGTGTGCTTGGAGGGAGAGGGTCAGCTACAACAGCTGTCTAAAAAGTAGAATCACATAGCTCATCTCAAAACACTTCCCTCGGGGTGCCTGGGTGGCGCAGTCGGTTAAGCGTCCGACTTCAGCCAGGTCACGATCTCGCGGTCCGGGAGTTTGAGCCCTGCGTCGGGCTCTAGGCTGATGGCTCAGAGCCTGGAGCCTGTTTCCGATTCTGTGTCTCCCTCTCTCTCTGCCCCTCCCCCGTTCATGCTCTGTCTCTCTCTGTCCCAAAAATAAATAAACTTTGAAAAAAAAAATTAAAAAAAAAAAAAAACCACTTCCCTCTACCTACAAATGTTTCAGTCTGTTACGTTGTAACATTATACAAAGGGATTTCCAATTTGACTTGTTATTTGCTCATATCTGCAAAGGTTGGTGCGTTCTGTTTCGAAATATTGTTTTGGAACAAAAGCTGTACTGTGGTAAGTTTTGTAAAATGCAATATTTTGAGAAGGCTTATAGATGCTGAGAAAAAATATTCACAGAAGCATCTTCTGGACTCAGGAGACATTCTGGTGAGGCATCATTGTAATAATTAATAGATAGTTTTGTACACATATATACCCAGTGTGTATACTATGATCTTGGATAGTCCTAAGTGCTTTATACGTATTAGCATATTGATTTCCAAAGCCCGTTGGAACAAGTGTGTTGTTATTTGCCTTTCGCAAATTAAAAACGGGGTCCTGTAGGTGATAAGTGATGGAACCGGGATGCGACTCCAGGATGTCGTCTCGTGCCCCAGCGTGTGACTCCGTAGTTTTGGTCCTGGAAGTCCTGTGCCCTGGGCACCGCCTCAGTCCCAGGCATACCCGGACCATTCGTTTTCTCACCTGTAACACTCACCTCCTCCTGTATACAACTTCTTAGACTTGGGATGTATTCATCTTCTTGCAATTCCAACACCACTGTCCGATCCAGTAAGCATTTTCAACTATCCGCTGTGATCAAACAGCTCTTGGCCAGGTGCGGCAGAGACCCCGAAATAAATAAAGACATAAACCCTACTTTTTAAGTCACTCGTAAGTACCCCGAAGGGAAGGAAATGTACGTTATTTCATCAAGAAGTCATGCAGTATCTTCAGCATGGTACCTGTACAAACGCCAGATTTCGGTGTCAATGTGTGTGCAACACAGATATTGATTTGCAGGTGGCAGCACAATTAGTTACTATGACAGTGCAACATCTTTGTGAGAACAGTGTGGGGCTGGGGTGCTTGGACCTGCTCATCCATGCAAAGACTCCTTGTCAAATATTTTAATGAGAAGAAAAGCATGGCAGTCGTGATGAAAATCCAAGGTGACCTTGGGCTGGGCAACACATCGCCGATCACCTAGTGGTTTTTCAAGGTCTTTTTTGGCGACGACGGCAATGGCTTGTTTACAGAGTTAGTCTCTAGAGGAGGGAGAGGAGGAGAAACGGAGAGACCAGCTTACAGAGAAGCTTCTTTGTCTCAATATTAGACATTCGTTCTAGCGAACACTAGATACCGGCATCTAAAGCCTGTTTGTCCTTGGTTAGGTTAAAGACCTTCCGCTCCTTCAGTGGGGGGCCCACACCCCAAGCTTCTCAGTTGCGTCTCCGGGCCGCCGTGGCTCTGCGTGAGCCCCTCCCTTGGAGTCTGCTCACGGGTCCCCATCACCCAGAAACCTAAGGGTCAACTCTCAGAACAGCAGGGGGCCACCAGGGACTCCCTTCTGACTGGACAGGGGTCTGTCCTGTGAGTCACCATTTTGAATATCAATTCTACGCACTCTGGTCAACTCCGAATAAATTCCCCTTTCTACTTCAGCGGATAGCGGCCCCTTCTGTGTTTGCAGTCCAAAGCCCTGGCCCATACGTGCACTTGTATACATTTAATTTTACGCAGGCTGTGTTTAAGGAAAGATCCTTCCCTGTTTCCGTTGTATTTTGCTGCTTCTCCAGGTGGGGGTTTCACCTTGTTGAAACATACAGAAGTCCCCTGCCTGCCAATATCAGAAATTCTATTACTTCTCTTCTCTCTTTGGATTAAGGTATAGACTCTAAAACATGTTTTCGAGCTATGTTTAAGCCACATTAATCCAGAGTACTTTATCAGAGATTACTTTTAAAAATTGGAGGGGCGCCTGGGTGGCGCAGTCGGTTAAGCGTCTGACTTCAGGCAGGTCACGGTCTCGCGGCCCGTGAGTTCGAGCCCCGCATCGGGCCCTGGGCTGATGGCTCAGAGCCTGGAGCCTGTTTCCGATTCTGTGTCTCCCTCTCTCTCTGCCCCTCCCCCGTTCATGCTCTGTCTCTCTCTGTCCCAAAAATAAATAAAAAACGTTGAAAAAAAAATTTTAAAAAAAATTGGCTAGTGCTTACCTGGGAAAGCAGAGCGTGGAGGGAATGGGAGCCTCCGAGGGGCCACAGGACCTTGGTACTTGCTATTTCCTCTGCCTGGAAAACAGAAATTGTTCATATGCTCTGATCATGGTCAATGTGATCTTGTTTTCATTTTCCTTTCTCCTCCTCCCACATCAGTAACACTGGCTCCCTAAATTGGTAGAAGGTAATGGAATAAGGATGAGGAGGAATTGTCAGAGAGAGAGAGAGAATAGGCTGAAAAGTCTCCCCTAGTGATTTGGATATCAAACCCTTTCCTTCCTTTCTGACTGAGAAACTCCTGAGTCAACAGAACATTATTGCAAAATTTTTGATCAATGCCTAGGAGTTAGTTTCCTGGGATGGACCAAATTGTAGCATAATTATAGAAATTAACTTCATTTAATCAAGGCAGAGTGGGTGGGAGCTTGGTGGGGGGAGCAAATCACCTACCTTGAAACAAACCGGACGGAGACCTTTAGAGTTTCCTAAACCTTGAAAATATTATGGTGCTCCCCTGACCTACCATGGAGAGTTCAAAAACTTATAAAATCATAGAATACAAAACTTGTATGCTGATCGACAAATGGCTCATTGGAAAAATTTCTTAATGCACATTTCCATCTAAGCTCATCAAAACTTAAATTTCTGTGGTGTCTCCGTTTTCCTGGTGCCGTAAGCCACATGCTTTGCTGGTTCTTTGAGCCATCTTGCACTCACCAGTAGTCAGAACCCTGTGTCCTAGACATTTATGAACAGTGTGGTTCCGAGTTAGCCTCAGCTTCCTCGGATACAGGATTCGTGGTATCTATTGTCTGCCACCGTGAGATATGACCATGAAAACACTTGATAAATCGTAACGGGCCGTACAAGGTACGTCGTTGTTAATTCTGAGTGGATAGTGAGAAATAGATTGTGAAGGCATACTCCGTGCTCCCGAGAATCTGAAAAAGTTAGTGACTCCAAAAACATGCTTCTCCATGTTATGCATATGGACATACCCTGGATCAATGAGGTAGGGGAAACCACAAGAGATTTTTATGATGTTCTGGAAAGGGCTCACTCGCAGCCTTAACATTTGATGGTGAGATTAGGAAAAAGGCATTTTCAGATTAAAGGAATAGGCATCTCATGAATCCACAGTCAGAAGTTACTAGATGATGTCACCAAAAGACAGGCACAGAGTTCCAGGAAACAGAGATCCCACCTAACAAAAGAGTAAAGGGATTCCTGGGATGATGTTGAAGAAAGATACCAAGAAGTCAATCTAGTGGACTCGGTCCAGACCGAGTAGGAGAATGGGGTGGTGCTAGAGTCCAAAAGAAGAATCTAAGAATCCCTAGATTCTAGAAGAATCCCAGACTGGTCAAAGGGCAGACATATTTTTAAATGCTGAGAGAAGAGTCACAGTTTTGATAGAGAGGCTGCAGGTGAATTACTGGAAAGGTGGCTAGAAAACAAGGCTCTTAGCAACTCCAGGGAAAACAAAAAGCTCTGTAAGAAGGAGATGTAATTATAATCAATGGCTCAGCTGAGGGTAATACTGACATGATCATAACAAGGTAAAAGGCTGAATATTGAACTAAATCAAATTGTGTCCTAACTCTATTGGGAGGAAGGTGACAGGAAGTGAGCCTGATGTTACCAGGCATATGTGTTGGAGGGGGGCAGCGGTGAGAAACGCATGAAGACCCAGAACACCTCATATTCTACTGTAGGAAGTTAACAGACAATACAGAGACTTAAAACTAAACACAAAAGCCTTCCAAACATCTTGTTTAGAAACAAGGAAGCACGTTCCCAAACATATGTCGGAAAGGACTGAAGGTCACCTCTAGAGAGCAGGATTAGGGTGCGTGGATAGGACCTGGGGAGGCAAGGGGGAGCCTCACAGAATTCT
Organism: Prionailurus viverrinus; assembly: GCF_022837055.1. Classification (NCBI taxonomy): domain Eukaryota; kingdom Metazoa; phylum Chordata; class Mammalia; order Carnivora; family Felidae; genus Prionailurus; species Prionailurus viverrinus. The sequence continues at coordinate 30,600,236 of NC_062575.1, read as the reverse complement.
TCTTAGAACCAGGAACATGCATGACTTCAAGGGAAGGTTTTTAATTCGAAAAGAGAAGGGAGAATCTGGGCTAAGATGACAACAGACAGGACAGAGGTCGGCACTCTTTAGCCACAAACAAGGAGGCGTGAAAGCAGGAAGTGCAGCGGCCGGATTAAGAGCCGCCAGCTCTCTATCTTGACTCTGTCTTCGTCTGGGAATTAATAGGTTACAATGAACATCTCTACCTGGGAAAGGCCTGGCTGGCGCCCAGGGTCCGCACTCCACAAACACTGACAACAGCAATAATGAAGCTGCCAGTCCCAGGGGCACGCTGGGGACGCATCTGCCACAGGCTGGTCTCGCAAGCTGTCAGCTTTCTTAAATGCACATTGCCAGGCCAGGGGAAGATGTCACCTGCTCTCCCTGGCGCACCCTCACCGCTTATTGTCCTTGCTCATTCCCACGAATTCGGCCCCGGTATGTCTCAATACGGGTTTCTTCTGTGGTAAAGAAGGTGCTGTTCTGCGTTTCGCCAAAATTCTTGGAGAAAGAATTTTCTCCAAGAAAAGTCTTGGAGCTCTTTTGGAGCTCTTGGAGAGCTCACGAAATTCGCCTGGAAGTGGATTCCTAATGTGGGATCTATGGAGGGAGGTCTCGGTGGGTTCTTTGAACCCCCCTGAAAATCTATGGAAACTTGCATATGTATGCGGATGTGCATTTATTTTGCGGAGGTTCGGCACTTAGCCGTGCAGAGGGCTGGGGTTTGTGACCCAAAGCACCAGACTGAAAGCATCGGGTACCAGGCCAGGATAGAGTGATGTCGCCATGTTATGCCATCCACTTAATAGAGACTAAAGAAAGGGCAAGCATTGTTGGGGTCCATGGGCTTCTAGGTAATTCCCAGCGCTGTTCTTTCAGCTCTCTGCATCTTGCGGGAGTAAACCCATGCAGCAGCCACCTGGAGAGGCGGGGACGTCTGCCTAAGACAGGAGAGAGGCAAGGCAGTCTGGAGAGCTCAGCGATGCTTTACCCTGGGATTCACAACACCCTCCACCCTCCACCCCAAACCCACCCCCACGGCTGTGTTGCCCGGTGACCCTTGAACAGCCGGGAGACGAGGCAGATTCTCAGAGCTCGTTTTAGGGGCTCTCGTTGGAGGCTGAGATTCATCAAACACGGGAAACTGTAAAGGGCACGATACAGGTATTTGCAGCAAAGACCTCACTCCCAGGAACGCGCTGTCGTGCGTTCCCCCAGACTTGGGTCGCCTTTGTGCCATATTAACAGGTGGGCTGGGGGCAAGTGGTTTAACATCTGCAAACCTCAGCTTCCTCGTCTGTTAAATGGGAGTCATTTGACTCAGTTCTCCAGGCTTTCCTGAGGACTACATAACGATATATATTCAAGCATTCGATGCCGGGGAAATGGCTAGCGTTCCGTAGATGATAGTTGGGATTATTACTTTTTAAAAAATAGGGAAATAAACATCATGGGATCTCATCTTTTAAGGAGCAAATGATTGGACATTATGTGTGTTGTTCATGCCAACAATAATATTCCTACAGAACTCATGATCGCTTTTCATTTCTGGAGTTCAGTTGTTCTCGGCTGGGAGGGAGGTTCGTCCCCCAGGGGACATTGCCATGTCCGGAGACATTTTTGGTAGCCACAACTGGGGGGATGCTACTGGCACCTAGTGGGTGGAGGCCAGAGATGCTGCTGAGTGTCTGTCACGCCCTGGAAGGCTCCCACAACAAAGGATTAGTTTGCCCACGACGTCCGTGATGCCGAGGTTGAGAAAGCCTGTTCCAGCATTACATATGAAACCCAAGTGGGAAAAGAATACACTCTAAGGGCCCTACTGAGGGCACTCCCCCGTTCTTGGAAGAGACAGTGGCTTGATTTTAAGAACAGTGTTTCCAGCTGCTTGGCTTGCCATCTCTATTCTGACAGTCAGCGAGAGCGAATGACAGCATGACCGCGGCCGCAGGGTGAGGCAGACCAGTGCTGGGGTGGGGGGTGGGGGGGTGTCCTGCACCCGAGGGGCAAAGAGAGCCAGCTATTGTCTGGCGCTTTGGTAGAAACAACAAAGCTCTGTTAGTCTCCACTGTGTTATTAACTTAAACTTTCAGTAGGAGATTGATTGGCAGAGGTAAAGTGAGGCTTAAGATTTTTTTCAAAGCGCCAGAGTGGAAGGTGGCAAGTGTAACCTTTTGACGCGCCCCCCACCCCCCCCCCCCAAACCTCTCCCATGGCATTCTAAAATAAGGCTGGCTCCGATTGGGGTTGGGGAGCCCAGGATTAAACGATGATTTCCACATCACGGTTTCTGAACTGTTGGCCATCCTTGCAAATTGCCATCTTGGAAGCCATTGCACACAGACAAAAATTTCAGCTGGAGGGAGGTGACTATTTATCCAGCAGCACCCTGTTGTTTCTGATGGGGTTTTCCAAGACGGAAAGGCTCAGAAGTATAGAAAGAGCAACATCACCCACACTTCCCTTTCTCTTCTCTCGCAAATCCATACCCAGATGTGCTAACAGGAAGACCGTGGTAGGGCAGGAAGGATACCCAAAGTGACGGGAGGACTCCCGTGGTTGAACGGTGGGTTTTTGTCCCAGCGCCCGGAAGCCAGCCATCCTCCCCACCTCTCATCCGTCTTTTGTGTGAAAGTCTTTGCTAAGAGTCAAGTCTCAACTGATAAGGCCTTGGAGACATAATCATTTTCCATTGACGCCACTTTGCAACCAATTCACAAACATTTTCATATTAATATTGAGCAATTTCCCTACATTCTAATCCGTCAAAGTAGGCTATTAATCCTTCCTGTACCATTCTCTATTCAAATGCTAACAATTTTCTTCTCACAAGCTAAAACATTTGTCCGACAGCCCCTCGCACAAAGACCCTGCATTGTTAGCGATGATGGATCAGAGTGCTAATATGAAAGATGCGATGTAAATTACATCATTGATATTGTACCTATGTAGAGGAAGAAAATCTTTTTCAGCGATCATTTGTATGCTAAAGATAATGAAAGTGATCCCATAGCACAGCAACCTTAATTTTCCTTTCTAAGAGAGAAAAAAAAAGGTTCTTTATGGTAGAGAATATGGAAATCCATCACGATTTACAATGGATGGCGCACAGGCCATCGTTTACTTTCTGAAAAAAAAAATACACCATTTCTTTTAAAGAACTTATTGAAATGACTTGAGAAACCGTGTTAAAATATCTCTTAAGAATGGCATACCCCGTGGTTACCAGGAGAACGATGTGGATCAGAGCTGAGTTCGGGTTGAAGAACAGAGAAATGCCCCCATTCGTGGTTGCGAGTGGTCAGACAATTTGTATTAATTATCAAAAGCCATTGAATGGTATAGAGACTTGGAGGCGAATACGTTTAGGGCCCTCACAAAAGGGGGGACACGCATCCCGCGTCAGGTTCTGGGCTGACGGCTCAGAGCCTGGAGCCTGCTTCCGATTCTGTGTCTCCCTCTCTCTCTGCCCCTCCCCCGTTCATGCTCTGTCTCTCTCTGTCCCAAAAATAAATAAACGTTGAAAAAAAAATTTAAAAAAAGGGGGGGGACATGCAGAATAGCGCGTGTTACAAAATAGGATGTAATTTGTAATTTGTTAACATGACAAATAATGTTTGTGATAATACCTGGGCTCTCTAGCATGGTAAACTCCTGGGACCAAGAACTGACCATCTAACTGGAATATCGTCTTGTTCTCCCAGTCACTTCAAGAAGTCATTGAACGTCATTTCTTCTCAAGTCATTTCAGTAAGTCCTTTAAAAGAAATACCTAGCAAGTCAGGGGTCTTAAGTAGCACTAAAGTAATGGCTGCGATGATTCATTCACTTCTATTTACTTTCCGCCTCTGAGTTTGCTGGCCTCCAGGTTTTTCCTTCTGTGCAAAGGGCTGCATGAAGGCAGATATCCAGGATACATCCTTCCTATCTTTCTCTCCCCCGTCAGCCCCGCACTTAAAGACTCGTCCATTCTCCCTGAAAAGACTTTCCCTCCCCATCAGTCTCTCCATTAGCCACTTCCGGTGCCTTCAGCCGAGACTCCGCCATTTTTCATGTGGACTTCCGCCAATCTGGTCTCCCCGCGCGCTTGACCCCTTCTTCCCAACGGAACCCAAGAGATCTTGAAAAACAAATGTGATCATGTCGCTTCACTATTTTAAAAGAAAAGTAAATTAAGTATAAAACAACCTCTTTGTCCTTAGGGATCACGTTCCGGTGCCTTCCTTTGGGCTGGCAAAATGTCGCTAATCGGGCTCCTGCTATGTGACCCCATCTCCTGCCACTTCCGCTAGAGAGCTCCTTCTTCTGGCCAACGTCTTCCCTTCCAAGTGTCCTTGCAGACGTTCTTGCTTGCCTGGCAAGCTTTTGCTCTTGCTCGTTTCCTGCTTATGTTCCAAACATATCCTTCAGGCATCAGCTGGAACACCATTTCTTAAGGAAGCCTCCTTTGTCGACTCGCCTTGTACCACCCTCTCCCGCCTCCGTGCACATCAGTACTCCAGGTACGCCCTGCACTTTCCCTTCGCCACATTTACCAAGAGTTATAATTCACACATGTGTGGTTATTGGTCCGACATTTGTCTTCCGCTAAGCTGCACACCCCAGAAGAGGAAGGATGAGGTTGATTCCACTCCCGCTTCTCCCCACACAGTACTTGGCAAATGAGCAACTCAGTAAGCACTAGAAGACACGGGGCACCCGGGTGGCTCAGTTGGTTAAGCACCCAACTTTGGCTCAGGTCATGATCTCACGGTTCGTGAGTTTGAACCCCGCGTTGGGCTCTCTGCTGTCCGCACAGAGCCCACTTGGGGTCCTCTGTCTCCCTCTCTCTCTGCCCTCCCCTGCTCGCGGACGCACAAGCTCTCTCTCTCTCTCTCTCTGTCTCTCTCTATTTCAAAATAAATCAGCATTAAAAAAAATCTTTAAAAAAAAGCAGTTGAGGACATATGTGTGAATGAACTAAATCTGCACAGAGCATTTTACTAGGAGCTTGAGGAATAAATACAAGCATAAGACACAGTATCTGGAAATGACGGTGTGAAACTTGAACATCGTTAAAAAAAAAATTAATAATAATAATAATAAGAGAAGATCCGAATCTCTGTGCTCGAAAACTCCCGGGAAATGTTCTCCCCCATCTTTGCATGCATTTGGTTTCTTTGGGGATTTCAATAGTTTTGCATCTGAAAAGACAATTGGTGCTTGAGCCCCATTAAACCTCATTATTGCTTTCTGAGGATTAAGACTTGCCCCCGAGGAATTAGTGATTGGGGGGGGGGGCCCTGTTCTTTTTTTTTGTTTGTTTTTTAAGTTTATTCATTTACTTTGAGAGAGACAGAGACAGCCTCGGGTGGGGTTGGGGCAGAGAGAGAGAGGGGGAGACAGAGAATCCCGAGCAGGCTCCGTACTGTCAGCAGGAACCCAGATGTGGGGTTCCGTCTCACCAATCATGAGCGGAAACCAAGAGTCCACGCTTCGCCACCCCCTGAGCCACCCAGCTGCCCTGAGGGAACCCCTGTTCTCAAGCAGCTCTTGTGATGGGCGGAACTGAAGACTGAGTTTCTGGGTCTCCAGCCCAGGGGGTAACGCCCATGGAGTTAAAGCTGCTCCTGGCCGTGAAACAGTCAGGCCTGATACTCAGGCAAGAGAGAAAAGGGGGGTTGGAAGAGTAGAAGGGAGAACAGAAAGAGAAGACTAGAGAAGGAGTGACGGCGGCGAGGTTTGACTCATCTGTGGGCATGCTCAGATAAGGGGCTTATGCCCCAGATCATTGTTTTCCCCGCTGGCTTCCCGGAGCACTCTGTGACAGGTATGGGGGGGGGGGGGCAGGGGTGGGGAGGAAAGGGCCCTGATACAGAAAGAAAAGAGCCCTGGGATGTAGAGGGTGTAGAAAGGGAGACTACAATGGGGACTACCACCTTCCAGGGCCTCAGCAATCCGTGTGAGCCCAAGTCCTCCATTGGGAGGACTGCCTAGTCCTCCACGAGCACAGCACTGGGCACCCAGCACCCTGCAAACATCTGTACACCTGGTCTGCATTTCCTCAAACACCGCATCCTGATACATGCCTGATGACCTGAGGATCTACTTGGCACCACTCAAGTCTCCATTTGCCTGCACAGAGCCCTCGGATCCGGGGATGGGAAGGCCCGCTCTTCTCTTCGCTTGGGGAAAAGACCTGTTTACAATGCGCTTGTCATCCCGGCTCCCTGCTGAAGATTTGCAGCAGACACAAAGCGATCATTTTACAAGATCGAGGAAGTCTGGGAAATCAGGTTTTCAGAGTATCACCTTCTGCTTTGGCTCATTGGCTTAATCCATTTTCCTTAAACCAAGTGACTCGCAAAGAGATGGTTACGGGGTCACAAGACAACATGTGGCTTTTATTTCCTCTTTCCTAGCCAGTATCTGAAAAGCCCCGTGTTGGAATCTAAAATAATTCAGGCAGTCATAATCCTCACCTGCTGAAATAGTATTATATATATATATATGTGTATATATATATATGCACACACATACATATAATGAGTAACCTAGGAAGTTTCCTGCACCTGCTGGTTCACTACACGGGCCGAACTTGGTGAAGAGTTGGAGAGGTTGGGGGCAAGATGTCCAACCTGGCATCGTTTATAATAACCAAACACTGAAAAGAGCCTGAATGCCCACAGCTAGGGGGATGGTTATGCACGTGACGGCATAGCCCTGTGGGGGAATATAATGATATCATTAGCCAAAGCTTGGGGAAATGCCAATAATGGTCTGAAAATTGCTGAATACCAAATCGTCTACATAGGGTTGTCTCCATTATGTAGAAACGCACAGGGGAAAAAAAAAAAAAAAAAGACCCTCGAGATTTGCACTGGGAGGTAGGATCATGAACATTTCCCCCCCTGACTTATTTTAGATTTTTATAATTTCTGGCTTTTCTACAAAGGAGTCACATTGCTTTTATAAATAGATGAGCGTTTTCTATCTATTTCTATCTCTATCTATCTATTTATCGATCGATCGATCTATGGTTTTCTTTAAGGCGAGAAAATTGGTTTCCAGAAGATACCACACATTGATCTGATACCAAATGATTGAACATCAGCCCCAGGCTTAGGCTGCCCCCTCTCACCACATCTCGCTATAGGCTTGGGTCCAAAAGACAGGAGTTCAGATCATTCTACCTACGCTACTAAACAGGCCAAAGAATCCTCCGGAGAAAGCCAGCTTTTCTCCATCACCGGTGGCCATGATGACTGGTGGAATCCAGGCCAGTTCAAAAAAAAAATTTTTTTTAATGTTTACTCATTTTTAAGAGAGAGAGAGAGAGACAGAGTGCAAGTGGGGGAGAGGCAGAGAAAGAGGGAGACACAGAATCCGAAGCAGTCTGCAGGCTCTGAGCGCGTGGCAGCATAGAGCCTGATGCGGGGCTCGAACCCATGAACTATGAGATCATGACCGGAGCCGAAGTCGGACGCTCAACCGACTGAGCCACCCAGGTGCCCCAGAAATTCCTTTTTTTAAAATTTATTTTAATCTTTGTTCATTATTTTTGAGAGAGAGAGAGAGAGCAGGGGAGGGGCAGAGAGAGAGGAAGACACAGAATCCGAAGCAGGCTTCAGGATCCGAGCCGTCAGTGCAGAGCCCGATGCGGGGCTCAAACCCACAAACCCTGAGATCGTGACCTGAGCTGAAGTCCGACGCTTAACCCGCTGAGCCACCCACGTGCCCCTATGCCTATTTATACTGAAAGTCCATTTAGCAGACTTTCAAAAGAGCCGGAGAGCCATTTTGGAAGTGGAAACGAGGGGCAAGAAAACGGATTTTTTGCTGGAGCGTTTAGCAGAGGCCTCCCGCGACCCGTCTACGCACAGCGTGGGAGCATTTCCTCCAACCAGCTCCTTGCTTCTTAACTGCACTTAGGTTCAGGGCTGTTGTCCACACTCAACCAGATGGCAGCCCAGAGCCTTTCTGCTCCTGGTGCTGAAAGCCAGTGGGTAGATAATTATTCAAGGTCAGATTTTTAGAGTTGGATGCCAGGAAAAAAAAAAAAAAAAAAAAGCAAACATTAAGGGTTAGCCAATACTTTGCAAACACTTGTTTAAGGATTTCCTAATTACTCTAAGTGGCTCCTCTCGATCTTGCACTTAAAAGGCTGCTGCTTCGCGTGATGTCATCTCCTGCCCATTAGCTCAGCAGTCAATTTGCAGTATTAGGAGAGGCAGCAAGAAAATATTTGCAAACATCAACATTCTCAAGTCTTAAAAGATAATCCCCCTTTCAACTCCCTATGAGCATATCAGCGGTACAGTTAGGTTTTCAGATTCCTCTAAATGGTAACACCACCAGCTGGATTGTACAGAAAACCTTTCTTCTGAAGAACTCAAAGAAATTTCTAAGCGGTATCACATCAATTGCCGAGCAAGTCCTCAGAGGACTGGCCAGGCAGGTAGTTAGAGGGTAATTAGAAATGCAAATTGATAAGCTCTTTTAAAATAGCTCCAGAGCCAGCTCCCACCTGAGTAAATCTGGTGTAAGGTTTTAGTTTCAGGATTGCTTGCTTCCAAGAGATCCTGATCCGTTGACCATGGTCTTGTTTCATCGGTTCTTCATAACAGCAATATTATCACGAGCACCTCCATACTGCAGACGGGGAAACTGAGGCAGCCAGCGGCGAAGCAACTTACGCCGCCAGGCCACGCAGCTTAAGTGACAGCCCCAGAGTTGGAACGTGACCAGATGTGTCTGACTTTTAAAGTTTGACCTGTAACCTACCACGCGGCTACACGATCTCCTTTCTCTCCTGCGGAACGAGAGATGAGGGGATTTTTCACGAGCGCGGCGCAAAGAAGCGTTCCTCTACAGGTGGAAATCTGGCTAGAGGAGAATGCTTGCCAGACGGGTTTTCAATCTCTGTTCCTCCACTTATCCTTAGCTGGGTGACCCTGGCCAAATTACTTAGTTTCTCGGAGCTTCCGTTTCTTTGTTTGCATAATGGAAATGACAGTGGTTCTTACCTTGGAGCGTTGTTGTAGACATTAAAGGAGCTAATGCAAGTTAGATACTTACCACGGTGCCCGGGCACAGTAAGTGCTCAATAAAAGTTTGTGTATTATTATTAGGATGTATAAGCTATATGTTATTGTAATACATATTTTTATTATTATATACTATTTATATACAAGTATAATAAAGCAACAAGGTTATTATTACCATTAGTAGTATATAGTCTATATATTAGTATAATACATATGCTTATTACTATTTCTTATTTATATATGCATATAATAAACAGCATATTATTATTACTATTAGTAGTAGTACTTATATCCTATATATTAGTATAATACATACATTTATTATCATATCTCATTGACATCTGAGTATAATAAACACCAGGGGTACCCGGGTGGCTCTGTCTGTTGAGTGTCTGACTCTTTTTTTTTTTTTTTAATGTTATTTATTTTTGAGACAGAGACACAGAGCATGAACAGGGGAGGAGCAGAGAGAGAGGGAGACACAGAATCGGAAACAGGCTCCAGGCTCCGAGCTGTCAGCACAGAGCCCGACGCGGGGCTCGAACTCACGGACCGTGAGATCGTGACCTGAGCCAAAGTCGGCCGCTTAACCGACGGAGCCACCCAGGCGCCCCGAGTGTCTGACTCTTGATTTCAGCTCAGGTCATGATTCCATGACCTGATTCATGATTCCATGATTCCACACGGGGATCAAGTCTCGCTTCAGGCTCTGTGCTGAGTTACCCCTCTGCCCCTCTCCCCTGCTCATGCTCTCTCTCTCTCTCAAATAAAAAAATAAAAATAAAAATAAACAAGGTTATTACTATTACCATTATTATTAGTATATATATATCTTATGTATTAGTATAATACATAGATTTATTATTATATGTTATTTACGTGAGTATAATAAATGAACAGGATTATTATTACATATATTTATTATTATATCTTATTTACATATGAGTATAATAAACAGGATTGTTACTATTACTATTGTTGTTAGTGTATATATCCTATACATTAGTATAACACGTATGTTTATGATATATTATTTACATACAAGTACAGTAAACAGGATTATTATGACTATTCTTCTGATTACTGTTGTAATATTGTTCCTACACGCCCATCGTGCTCTCAGAGGGCGCCATCCGATTAATCTCAAACCGACAATTTGTGCTTGGGGGGCAAACTCTGTCCTGGGGATCCACTCACCCGAGCCTCCGGCGCCTCAGAGATGGGAGAGAAAGGCTCCCACACCGCTCTTCCTTGAGCCTGGTTCCCCCTCTGCAGTTACCAGGCGAGTATTTACTAAGCAAATCCTCGATCGACTTCCAAAGCAAGGAAGCTGCGGTTAATTTCGCATGCCAAGAGAGACCCATGGCGCAGCATTAGTGTCCTAATTTATGAAGAGTGAAATACACTCCAGACGTGGCCAGCTGGTTCAGGTGAGGGGATAATAGAATACTAGCAAGCAACATCATGCCAAGTAACTCAAATTGTATAAGATAAAATTCAGCAATATTTAAAAGCAATTCGGCTCATTGGAAGCTTCTAGACATTCCAAAACTCAGTAATAACTAAAGCGCACAGTGCAATGAATAAAATGAAAATGTGACCCGGGATCTCCCCATTTATTTAGAACCGAGAAACTGAAAATTGCTCTCTCTAACCGATAGGCCGAAAGTTATTACTTCATTCACTTAAGCATTTTACATAAGGCAATTCTCTGATGATAAATCACACTGAAATTGATTTCAGTCTAAAAATGAAAAAAAAAAATTCCGCATTAACATGTGGAAGCTTAAAGATCTGCGGATCTGAATTATTGGGGGGCTCACGCTAAGACAAATTGAAAAATAAGCTTGTAGTCACTCTTAGGAAATAAATCTGCTCCTCAGAACCACCCATTATGCGAGGAAAAATAAACTGCCTCTCATTTCATTAGGAAAGCTCATTTGCATTAACATTTATACTTACATATGTAATAATGCATGGTCCCAGCCTGAATACAAGGTGGTAATTCAATCAAAAAGCCCCGCTGATATGCTATCATAAACAGCAAAAATGGAAACAGAGCCTTGGGAATAAATCACCCTCTTACTATTCAGCTGGGACCACACTGGGCTATTTTACACTACATGCATTGGTGCAATATTTCACAAATATAAAAACTGGTATTTTCCTTTTCTTTACTGACATGTGGCTGTTGAACTGGTAGCTTGCGGAGCTCTAGCAGGTGGAGGGACGAATCCCAGTGGTGGAATCAGACGGCAGGCAATGACAAGAAGGCAATTAAAATTTTTTTTAATGAAAATAATTTCGATCAAAGTTTTGAAGAAAAAAAAAAAACACCACTTGAAATCTTAATCCAAAGCATAAGGTTTCTACACACATCTCCATTCGGAGGGAAGGAGCCCTGGTGAAAATAAGCATCGTTTTGGAAGCGGCGATATTTTCAGTGGCCAGTTAGGCATCTTCTCTTGGCTGATCGCACCATTTAGAAAACGGATAAGTGGCATTTTACCAGGCGCTACGAGGTTGTTTCTCGGACAGTGTCGAGGAATCTTGGTGGCGTTGCGCATCCCTCCTCCCCTGTCCCCTCCTGCACCCGGCTCGTTGTCATTCATTTCTGCGTGCATTTTCTCAGGCTTCCCTGATCACCTCCCTGTCACCGATGCTGTCTGTCCTATTACCTCATCCTGGTTTTCATTTATTTTTTTAATTATTTTTATTTATTTATTTATTTTTTCAACGTTTATTTATTTTTGGGACAGAGAGAGACAGCATGAACGGGGGAGGGGCAGAGAGAGAGGGAGACACAGAATCGGAAACAGGCTCCAGGCTCCGAGCGGTCAGCCCAGAGCCCGACTCGGGGCTCGAACCCACGGACCGCGAGATCATGACCTGAGCTGAATTCGGACGCTCAACCGACTGCACCACCCAGGCGCCCCTATTTTTATTTTTTGATTTTATTTTTTTAAATTTTATTTCTTTATTTTTGACAGTGCAGAGAGAGGAGGGGACAGGGGATCTCCGACAGCAGAGAGCCCGATGCGGGGCTCGAACCCATGCACTGGGAGATCATGACCTGAGCCGAAGTCGGACGCTTAACCGACTGGGCCACCCAGCAGCTCCTCCTGGTGTTGGTGGTTTTTCTTTTGGTTTTTGTTTTCAATTTATTGTAGAAATTTTTAAGCATATTCAAAAATAAAGGGAATAACAGAACGAGACTCCGCTTCGGCATCCCTGATACTTGGCCCCTGCTTTCTCCTCTTCTGCCCACCGCCTACCTCCTATTCATGCCAAGCAGAACATCGCGTCCTTCCATCTGAAAGTATTTCGGGGTATTTCTCCAAAATACAAGGACTTCTAAAAATATAATCACATCTCAAAAACTATCACACCTAAAACAATTAACAATATCTGAAAAATTAACAATAATTAGTATCAGTATCATGACATCACCAGGCCAGTGGTCACATTTACCTGATTTGTTGGAATCAGGATACAAAAGAGACTTGTAATTTCCTATGTCATATCAGTCTCTCTTGACCTTTGGGGTTTTTCTTCTATCTCTTTCTCTTTTTTAACTTGCAGACTTTTTTTTTTTTTTTTTGGAGGGGGAGGCTATGGTTGTATTAAAGAAGCTAGGTCATTTGTTGTGTAGAGCCTTCCACAATTTAGGTTTGCTGATTGCATCCTGCGGGTAAGTTCCGCTGTCCCTCGTGGATCCTGTAAAGTGGTAGTTAGGTCTAGAAGCTTGATCAGATTCAAGTTCAGTATGTTTTTGCAAGGTCGTTTCGTTGATAGGGTTGCGTCCTTTCATTAAGAAGTATACGATGTCTGCTGTCTCTCTTTCCATGACGTTACTACTCACTGATGACCATTGCCCAGATCCATTGATTCATTAAGCCTTACAACATAGTGATGGTCCACTTCCAAACATTCCTTCTTCACTTATTAGCTAGAAAACTCTATAAGGAAAAGCTTTTCTTCATCAACTATATGGCTACCCTGAGATACAGGTCATATAGAAAAGGCCAGATAGATGTTTGATTTATCAGTTTTTGCAAATATTTACGTGGTTCCCTAGAATCTCCCAAAGGGACCGATGACTCAATGACTGATCTGTAACTATCTATCTATCATCCATCGATCTATCCACGACCAAAGTGTCCTTGTTTGTAAAGAAATTTATCTAGGTGAACGTATGAGTTTAGTTTAAAAAAAAAAAAAAGATGTATCCATTAAATTATAGGGGAAGTGGGACAAAGCTATGTCCCAGATTGGGAAAGTCTTTTTTTTTTTTTTTTTTTTTTTAACATTTTTATTTATTTTTGGGACAGAGAGAGACAGAGCATGAACGGGGGAGGGGCAGAGAGAGAGGGAGACACAGAATCGGAAACAGGCTCCAGGCTCCGAGCCATCAGCCCAGAGCCTGACGCGGGGCTCAAACTCACGGACCGCAAGATCGTGACCTGGCTGAAGTCGGAGGCTTAACCGACTGCGCCACCCAGGCGCCCCGGGAAAGTCTTAAGTAAGTGACAGAAGGTTGGAAAATGTTGTCTTAGAAAGCAGATCTCACCAGAGTTGGGGAGGGGGTAGGAAGAACTGGGTTTGATGCACATCATTCCGTATTATAAGCACATCTAACACGGAATGGATCCATCAAAGGAGGGAGGTCAGCTTGAAACTTGGGAAGCACTGATAGGAGGAGGCAGAATGGGCTGGGGCTAGAGAAGATGATGGGCCTGTCCCACCAACTACAGACTTCTGATATCCTTGCAGGTGCAGCTTGCAAAGGGGACGTGGGCACTGGGCTGTCTTCACATTTTCTCTATCCTTTCATCTGGCAATGGACACGTATGTTGTTTTTCTCTCTTGGCTATTGTGAATGATGCTTCAATGAGCATGGGGTGCGGCTATATCTTCGAGAGAGTGGTTTCACTTCCTCAGATAAATACCCTGGAGTAGAATGGTTGGCTCATATGGTAGCTTTATTTTTAATTTTGTGGGGCAGAACGTCCATACTGTTTTCCATGTGGGTCGCACCAATTACATTCCTACCAAGAGTCCCCCAGGTTTCCCTATTCTCCATATCCTCCCCAACACTTGTTATCTCTTGTCCTTTTGACAATGGCCATTCTAACGGATGTGGAGTGGTATCTCGTTGTGGTTTTGATTTGCATGTCGCTGATGGTTAATGGAGTTGGGCACTTTTTCATGTACCTGTTGGCCACGTGTATGTCTTTTTTGGGGAGAAAAGGTCTCTACAGTTCCTTGGTCCGTTTTTCTAATCAGATCTTTTTTTTTTTTTTTGCTGTTCAGTTGTATGAGTTCCTTATAGGTTTTAGTTATTAACCTCTTATCAGATAGATGGCTTGCAGAGGCCTTCTGCCATTCTGTGCGTTGCCTTTTCGTTTTGTTGATGGTTTTCTTTGCTGTGCAGCAGCTTTTTAGTTTAATGTAGTCCCACTTGTCTCTTTTTCGCCTTTGGTGCTTGTGCTTCTGAGGCCATATCCAAAAAAAAATCATTGCCGAGACCAACGTCAAGGAGCTTTTCCCCTCTGTTTTCTTCCCTCACCCTCTTTGAGGTTGGGCATGGCCATGTGATTTGCACTGGCCAATAAAACGTGAGCCAAAGTGACCCCCGTGAGCAATTTGTCGTGTGCTCTCCCTCTGCCACTGCAGTCTGCAACATTCCAAGGGGGCCCGTGCCCTTGGCTCAGGTCCCAGAGCGAGGATGATACAGACTGGAGTGGGGCCTTAGTATGGAATGACCATCGTGGGGTTAAGCCACTAAGATATGGGAGTGTGCGTTATGCGCTATAACCTAGTCTATCCTGACTGATACAAGTAGACACAGGTGAGTGGATGGCTGGTGGAAACTATTCTGTGGAAAAGTAGAAAACAGCCTAGAGTATCTCAACCGTGGCATTATTGACATTTGTCCGCCATACTTGTCTCATGCAAGTTTAGCCCCACCCCTGGCCTCTACCCATCAGGGGTCAGTGCCACTCCCTCCCTGAGGTGTGACAACCCAAAATGTTTCTAGACATTATTAAATGTTCCTGGGTTAGGGGGGCGCATTCACCCATTTGAGAAGCACTGCTCCAGACGGAACACGGAAATTTGGGTCCGGGTGGGGCCTGGGAGAGCAGGGAACGACGGAGAATGCGGCAGGAAGGACAAGGGAACAACTCATGACAAGCAATTTAGGCTGGGGACAGACGTCATCAAATCCGTGCTTTGGAAAGATCGTCCTGGCTGTTCTGGATCACCCTAAAGTTTCCAGGCCTCTTGCCAGTGACCCTGATCCTCGTGAAGTGACATGTTGGGATGATGCCTGATGCACATGTCCCAGTCAGTGTGAATTAGGGTGTTGGTTAGCATAAGCCTGGCCCGAAGAGTTGTCACCGCTGGGTTCAAGGTGAGTTTCTGGAAGCTTAGCTACACCGTGGTGACAGCACCCATTTAACAGATGAGGAAATACAAGCTCAGATAACAGAAGTCACTTTGCAAGGCAGCACGGCTAGGAAATCCACCGAGATGACAACAGGCACAAGACTGAGGACTTGCCAAATGCAGGACCCTTGCTTGACTCCACGGAGGAGGAAGTATGGATTTTACATCAAAGAGAGAACTTTCTGACACCGCGTCGCCATAAAAGTGAAATTTCCTCCTTAGAGTCTTGCACGGGGCGTGTACATGTCAGGGACGCTTCGAGAAGCTTTCCCTGGGGCGCCTGGGTGGCTCAGTCGGTTAAGCGTCCCACTTTAGATTTCGGCTCAGGTCATGATCTCGTGGGTTCGGGAGATCGAGTCCCGCATCGAGCTCTGGGCTGACGGCGCAGGGCCCGCTTGGATCCTCTCCCCGTGTCTCCGACCACCCTCCGCTCGTGTGCTCTCTCTTTCCCTCTCTCAAAATAAGTAAAATAAACATTTTTGAAAGAAGCTTTGTCGACATTCCCTCACTTAAGCCTCATAAAACCCTGGCAGGCAGGCACCACTGTGATCTCTGTTTTGAGGATGGAGAAAACGAGGCAGAGGGAGTTTACATAGTTCACCCAGCCGGCAGAGCTGGGATTCAGATATGATTTGTCCATCCTCCGAACCCCTCTGCTATGCTGCCTCTTTGTAGAAACCTTAGGATGCAGCGGGCTTCCGGCCCCCAGAAATTTAAGCCAAGGCTGCTCATTGTACTGAGTGAGATAGGACACATAAAAACACAACGTATAGCACCTGCTACATACCAAACTCCCCGTCCATAGAAACCAACCTTTCGGGGGGGGGGGGGGTCCAGCAAGGATGCTGAGAGCACTGGGAGTCTCTCGAGGCCCCTCCCAACTGGTGCTGTCATCAGCATCCCCCAAAGAGGCGCGACAGCCCCGCGCCGCGCGGTGCGGACAAAGCAAACGGCTCGGGCAGGCGTCACCGCACAGGAACGGGAGCGGCTTACGTGGCGTGGCACCTGCCCATATGCCAGGCCCCGTCCTAAGCACACGGTGGACATTAACTCCCCCAAACCCCACTCGGGTACTGTTGTCACGTAAGGCTTCCAGGTGGGGAAACAGAAGCTTAGAGAAGGTGAAGCGACTGGCCCACCTGATTCTACTGGAAGAGGTGCGATGGATGAGCCTCAGGGTTTTATACGACGATGCTGACGTTACAGGCTCAAATCCCGGTCCTGAAGCGGCGCCTGGTTTAAAATTTCGACGAAACAGGGGCGCCTGGGTGGCTTAGTCAGTTAAGCGTCCGACTTCGGCTCAGGTCATGATCTCACGGTCTGTGAATTCGAGCCCCGCGTCGGGCTCTGTGCTGACAGCTCAGAGCCTGGAGCCTGTTTCCGATTCTGTGTCTCCCTCTCTCTCTGCCCCTCCCCTGTTCATGCTCTGTCTCTCTCTGTCTCAAAAATAAATAAACGTTAAAAAAAAATTAAAAAAAAATTTCAACGAAACAGGCCCAGGCATTATAGGTGCAAAAAAAAAAAAAAAAAAAAAAAAAAGTCGCTCCTGGTGGAGAAGGTCAGAGATACTCCAGAAAGGGGTGTTCACCTGTCGGGGATGTGGGGAGGGGGCCACCCTGGGCCAGGGTCGTGAGGGCAGCAAGCAGCAAAGCAGCTTATTTTTTTTTAATTTTTTTAAATGTTTATTTATTTTTGAGACAGAGACAGAGCATGAATGGGGGAGGGTCACAGAGAGAGGGAGACACAGAATCCGAAGCAGGCTCCAGGCTCTGAACTGTCAGCACAGAGCCCGATGCGGGGCTCGGACTCATGGACCGCGAGATCATGACCTGAGCCGAAGTCGGATGCTTAACCGACCAAACCACCCAGGCGCCCCCAAAGCAGCTTATTTTAAGGAGTTCGGAATCCAGACAGGGGGAGAGAAGGTACGGCAAAGTCTCTCGGGACGAAGAGAGGAGCGGCCAGTGCCACCACAGGAGGTGACAGGGCTTCTCTCCTAGGGCGCTGCCTCTCACCCTTCCAGCCATTTGCGGCGCCCCCGATCTGGGTTCCTCCTTTTAATTCTGTAAGCAGCAAGAGACAAAGCCAACGTTAGACGCGTAGTCCCAAAAGGGCCTCCACCATCCATAGAGGCCCTGGAGAACCAGGAACGCGCCATTTACTATCTCTCAGGGCGCCTGGGTGGCTCAGTCGGTTAAGTGTCCGACTTCGGCTCAGGTCACGATCTCGGGGTTCACAAGTTCGAGCCCCGCGCCGGGCTCTGTGCTGACGGCTCAGAGCCTGGAGCCTGCTTCCGATTCTGTGTCTCCCTCTCTCTGACCCTCTCCCGTTCATGCTCTGTCTCTCTCTGTCTCAAAAATAAATAAACGTTAAAAAAAATTAAAAAAAAATTAACTATCTCTTCTGCAAACACATGCCCACGCACGCGGGGTGCATCCACACGCGTGCACACATGCACATCGGGGAAAGGAATCGGTAAGCCCCCCCTTGGCTTCCAGGACTCGGGAATCCCGATGGTCAGGTGGGAGGAGCAGAGGCCTGAGTCTGGACACTTCCCGTTTGAGCACCTGCCCGTGTGCCATGCGCTGGGATTCGTTTTAAAGCCGGAGGTTTTAAACCGGGGGGGGGGGGGGCATGTGAGGTGCTGCGGGAGCCCAGGGCGAGGGGAAGGGACTGAGTGCATCTCCGAGTTGCATGGTCGCCGGAGGCAGGACTCTTGTCCTCTTTGCCCTTCGGATCCCCAGGGTCTAGCAAAGTCTTGCCACACAGAGTCGGCCAGCCAACCATGTCTCTTGAACAGACGAATGGAGAAGTCTGTGACCTTGGCCAAGGTCAGCTTCTTCCCTGCTGGCATGAGGGGTCCTACAACCCACACAGGGACGCCCTGCGGAAGGATCTAGTGACCGAATGTATGGGGGAGGCTTCCAGGAGGCAGGTGGCCCATTTCCTAAGCAAGGAATCTCCCTCTGTGACAGGCTACGCATTCACCGGACCTCCCGTCGCAATAAGAAAAACACACTTCATGGTACAGTTCTCCATTTTTATTTTTAACGTTTATTTATTTCTGAGAGACAGACAGAGACAGAACGCCAGTGGGGGAGGGGCAGAGAGAGAGAGAGGGAGACACAGAATCCGCGCTGTCCGCGCAGAGCCCGACGCGGGGCTTGACCTCACGGACCGCGAGATCGTGACCTGAGCCGAAGTCGGATGCTTCACCGATTCTGAGCCACCCCGGGGGGCCCCATAGGGTTCTCCATTTGTATTTGCGCTTTCTGGCTTGCAAGAACATAAGCAAGGCAAAGCTTCCTCCTCCTCTGACACCCTCCGAGAAGTCCCACAGAGCATTGCCGTCTGTCCCCCTCAGCACAGCTCGGCCCGTGGGCAGCCCGGTTCCCTTCCGTCGTTGGCCTCTTCAGCAGATGAAAAATAAAAACCTTTCACTGGTTGACAACGAAAAGGCAGGGCGGCCTCCACTGCGAGGTAGTTCAGGAAGCCTCTTTCTCATTTTAATTGGTTTCCTAATTGGACTGTTTATGGGATGTGCAATAGCCCGGATGAAAGGCGAGGGCGAGCAATTACGTGCCTGGCATTCCTATCTGGCAGGAGCTAATAGTTTAATCACAAGAAGGAGAAACCCCCGAAGTTCACCGGCATGCCATGCTTTCGTTCTCCAGAAATCCCTCGGTCCCACACAATCCCCCAAGTCAGAGATTGTGTCAAGCCGCGCTTACCGACTGGCAAGTTGGTGCTCCTTGAGGCTTTGGGTTCCCTTTTGATTTAGTGGAACGTGCAAGAACGGGGGCTCTCCGGGGCCTGTCAGGTTTATAACTGCGAGCTCCCTCCTTGGCTGCAGATGAGGGGGTGAGCAGGGCCCTTGATGGGCCTGATTGATTCTCTGGAACGAAGTTTGTCTTCCGGCAGAATGGATGACTTCATTCTGGTAGATGAGGTCACCCGAGTCAAGGCAATAAAGCGTCTGATATTCACATGAAAGCCAGTTTTCAAAGCAGCCTCTGAAGGAAAGCCTCACCATGCCCCCATTTGCCTACACTCCATCAGCAAGCTGTGTCTGCCCTGAGACGCTTCTTTCCTCGGTACAATTTTTTTTTTTTAATTGTTTTTTCAACGTTTATTTATTTTTGGGACAGAGAGAGACAGAGCATGAACGGGGGAGGGGCAGAGAGAGAGGGAGACACAGAATCGGAAACAGGCTCCGGGCCCTGAGCCATCAGCCCAGAGCCCGACGCGGGGCTCGAACTCACGGACCGCGAGATCGTGACCTGGCTGAAGTCGGACGCTTAACCGACTGCGCCACCCAGGCGCCCTCCTCGGTACAATTTATTCCAGCATGAAACTCTCCTCCTTACTGCCAAGAAAACTCCTGAAGCCAAATTGGATGGTTCTAATTTATAAAAATTTGAGGCGGGGCGGGGGGGGGGGGGGGCGGTGTTGTGCAGAAAAATTATCCGTGACGACTCGGACATTTGGCTGAAAGAGGCTGAGTGACGTCTTGCCAAAGGAAAGCATATTCTAATTGTTGCCACATCATTTCAACTGGGTCCTTGGCTGGTTTAAACAAGCTCACTGGTCTTTTTCAGTCCCTGGTAACAATTTTCTGGTAGAGAAACGGCAGACCGGGAACGTAGCTTTGGGCCTAATCCTGTAGATTACAAGTAACGTTTTCAGTAACGCTACCGCACCGACAGGGCGTTATCTGATGCGGCAACACTGGGGGAAAGTTTGGATTTGGGAGAGGACAGAAAAGAGGTTTCTTTTTTTTTCTTTTTTTTTTTTTCAAGAGAGGAATAAGAAAAGATGATCTCTGCCTGGGACCGCAAATTTGAAATCCTAGCCCAGAAGGCAAAGTCTGTTTATGATTTGGGTTTCGAACTGATCTCATCTAGCCTCGTTTTATGTGCTTTCTACACACCGGGTCCGGCGCTTGGTGCTTGGTGGTGGATCTGAGGAATTAGCCAACGTCCGCACGGATTGGTCTGTTAAATGTTAAACCGTCCCCGCCCAATGCTAAATAAGGAAATCCTGTATTTCCTAGACGCTGAGATGCCCTCAGTTCCAAGAGCAACATCGCCTTATGTCTCTCCGAGAAAGGAAGACGCTGGTGTTTTAAACCGTATCCCAAAACGTTCTCGTCATTTGGAATTTTTGTTGAAGAAGTGGTTGGGTTATTTAAAAAAAATGTTTTTTTAATGTTTATTTATTTTGAGAGAGAGAGAGAGGGACAGAATCCAAAGCAGGCTCCAGGCTCTGAGCTGTCGGCACAGAGCCCGACATGGGGCCTGAACCACGAACTCCGAGATCGTGAGCCGAAGTTGGACGCTTAACGACAGAGCCACCCACGCGCCCCAGGGGTTTACTTAGACACAGATTTTCACCATATATCACCCTTGGCATTCATGAAAATGAATGTGGGATATATCGGTTAAGGCAAGGACAACCAGGTCGTGACCCCTGCTTGGCTGGAAGCAATCGTAAGAAGCCATCAATTAAAAGGCGCACGATGACTTCAGAGATGTTCAGACGGGACATGGTGTATGTATGTGACAATGGAGGACGCACAGGAGTTGGCACATAGTAAATGCTCAATAAAATACAATCATGATAATATTAAGTATTATTCTTGAGAGGACGTGTAAGGTAATTGCCAATGTTCTTCTTCTCCACTTTTTATCACAAAGGAGGTTTCAGCAAGTCTAAGGGCTGAGTTTACTTGGGACAACGACATTGCTCGCCACCTCCCCTGCACTGTCCCCAGGTCTGACCAGCCTGGCTGTCTTCCGGTAATTCCAACCGGGGACCCTCATTGGCCCCGCTCAGGTCACACGTCCACTCTGAAGCAGGGGAATGGGAGGTTCTGAATGGCCAGATTGGGTCATGTGCTCACTTCTGCAGCCGGGGGCAGAGTTGGTCCTCTCTCAGCATCCTGAGAGTGGGAAGGGGTGGTTTCCCCGGAGGAAGATGGCGATGATGCATTACCAGGAAAGAGAGGAGATGGCTGGCGGCAGTTAAAGCCAACTCACTGGATTCAGCTCGGGACTCAGTCATCCACCTTGATGAGTCACCAGGAGCCCAGTCCTCCCCAGGAATCCAGGCAGCCCCCGACACCCTCAGTCCCCCGTGAGGATCTGGGAGACTCACAAGCGCCCTGGCCGCAGGAAAATAAGGCACTATATTTCTGTCCACAGTATCCGCAGCTCCCACGAAAGACAGACACGAAGCATCGATCGCATCTCTCCCCAAACACACATTTAAGGATGGTACAACCCAGGGTCGAGCATTCGCAAAAGGGCATCAACCATGTTCACTGTGCTTGTGTTTCCTCTTTTGCAATGCTGGCTATTGAAAAAATGTGGTCAAACTCATCTGAAATACCAACAAACTGAGGGATGATGGGGGGCGGGGGCGAGGGGAAAATAGGTGATGGGCATTGAGGAAGGCTGTTGGGATGAGCACTGGGTGTTGTATGGAAGCCAATTTCGACAACAAAGTATATTAAAAAAAGAGAGAGAGATTTCCAAAAGCAAAAAAAAAAAATAAAATAAATTCCTAAAAGGACAGAAGCCATCAGTTAAAGAGATTGAATGAGAAAGATGTGTCAGCTGCTCATTCATTGGCCCGGAATTCCAACTTCATCCCTTGAACAACCCTCAAGAATTATGCTCGCTTGAAGTTTTTCTAGCTTCAAAGCATCATGTAACTCGCAGAGATTAATTTCCAATATTATCAAGTCTACTGCCATCATTTCCAAAATGTGGGTGTGATTAGTAAGTGTGATCTGAAAAAAATGACAGTACTGTCAAATAAGTTTGGGAAATAGTGTGATCGTTCGATGCAGGAATTCTCAGAGCCTTTGGTGACAGTATTACTCAATAGTTCCTGGATTCCTAATACATTCAGGTGCCTTTCATGAATTAGTTTAGTTAATTTTCTCAGCAACAATATCTTCAGGTGGTCGGGAATAATTCGATCATTCCCATTTTGTAGTCAAAGGAAACGAGGGCACATGTGTTTAGGCACAAAGATGTGGCCAGAATTCAAAGCCAGGCTGACCCCAGAGCTCACATTTTTTTTAAGCTCTTCAACCACACTCAACACCATTTGAGTGTTGATATGC
Source organism: Prionailurus viverrinus (assembly GCF_022837055.1). Taxonomy (NCBI): domain Eukaryota; kingdom Metazoa; phylum Chordata; class Mammalia; order Carnivora; family Felidae; genus Prionailurus; species Prionailurus viverrinus. The sequence goes on along the minus strand of NC_062575.1, from coordinate 30,577,607 downwards.
TTTATGAACTTCCAAGGGGCAAATGAGGGAGAGTTGAGTTTTTTCAAATTCATTTGGCACAAATGATCGTTTTAAATTTTTTTCAACGTTTATTTATTTTTGGACAGAGAGAGACAGAGCATGAACGGGGGAGGGGCAGAGAGAGAGGGAGACACAGAATCGGAAACAGGCTCAGGCTCTGAGCCATCAGCCCAGAGCCCGATGCGGGGCTCGAACTCACGGACCGCAAGATCGTGACCTGGCTGAAGTCGGACGCTTAACCGACTGCACCACCCAGGCGCCCCCAAATGATCGTTTTATAGGATCCTTGTATAGGATCTCTTGAAGTGAAGCTTGTGCACATCCCATTCTAGAAACTTCTAGCCAAAACAATTGCTCGTTTTTCTAACTTCTCAGCCCACATTTATGGACCCTACCCACCTCGCACATTCCAGGTGCTATGTTTGTGACTGGGGATAGAGCAAGAATCCCGCCCTAGGGGAACCCACCATCTAGAAGATAAGAGGATGGACACTTGGTGCCGTGGTGGACATAAGAATCACAGGCTGTGGGTAAACAGAGAGCCAAGGGAATCAACTCTACCTGGGGGGCACCCTGGAATATTTTCCAAAAGGAGATGGGCTTTAAAGGGTGGACAGAGCCTGCCAAGCACACACAAAAAAAGGGACAGGGTCACTGCGAGTGAGAAGGTGGCCCAGCTAGCTCTACTTCTCCCCTGGAGGAATGTTCCAGAAAGAATGACGTGGCATTTGAACGCTGGCGAAGACTTCAGACTTGCTTGTGAACTTCTCTCTCGAAGTCCCTATAACCAAGAAAATGGCACCACAGAAGATGCTGAGTACCTGGGCATGTGGGAGGGTGCCTGGCAGGCTCCACTTGCCCTTGGCTGGCTTCACAAAAACTGCCACCTGAGTTTGGCAGGGTCTTGGGCTCCACCCGGAAGCAGATCTCACCAGGGGTGGAGCCAGCTTGCTCCCCACAATGACCTTACGTGGTGTTTTAACATAGGTCTGCGCCTTCAAAGGTGGAGGCTTATTTCCTGCCCCTTGAATGGGGGTCAGATTCAGTGACTTGATCCTAATGAATAAAAAGAATGCGACAAAATAGATTCTGTGTGGTTTCTGGGGTCAGAAAAAGGACACAGCTTCTGCTTCGTTCTCTCTGTCTCTGCCTCTGTCTCTCCCTGTCCCTCTCTATCTCCCTCTCTATGTGTCTCCCTGTCTGTGTGTGTGTGTGTGTGTGTGTGTGTGTGTCTCTGTTTCTTGCTGTCTCTCTCCCTTGCTCTGGACGAGCACGTTTGGAAGGCAGCCGCCATGTTAGAAGGAAGCCCAGACCACCTGGAGAAGCCACATGGAGGGTTTCGCAGCTGGACCCAGCTCGGTCCTCAGCCAATACAGTCACGTGTGGAATTACATTATCAGCGCACTTAGGCTGCCCATATTTGGCTACATAGCCCGGTGGTTGTGATGGTCAGAGATGGGGAGTAGGGTATGCCAGAGAATTCGCTTATCTTTCACAAAAAATGTCTACTTGTGCGTTTCTCTTCTTCACTAGGCCCTGTGGGAAGAGAAGCACAGGAAAAAATGCAGAGAAGGGCACACATTTTTGGGGGGGGGGCTTTGGGACCGAAGAGGGCTCAGATCCAGAAAGTTCTAAGATATCACCTTACACAGGGGTTTAAAACCTTTCGAGCAGGTACCATGCAAAATCCACCAATGCTCCAAACACAGCAGTGATTCAAAGTATCTCAAAAGAAGTCGGAGACCTCCAGGGGTCTACCAGGCACTCACGGGCTTAGTTGGCCTGCTCCGCTGAATCTCGTCAACTGGCAAGAAGTTTCTCTGGACTCAAGAGCAGCCACTCCCCTAGAGGATCAGTGACAAAGCAGCTCCAGTGTGAGCTGGGAAATCCTGACCGGGCCTCTCATAGTTTCCCAACCTGCTCCACACCTGGGCAGGTGCTGGGTGAGGTGTGGGCGGAGGAAAGGAGGAGGCCATGGCGTTGGCCTTCATGGGTTTCAACCCGAGCTCTCTTTCCACCGCGGGTTCGGTAAATGCTACCGGAGGCCACCGTCTAGCAGAGGCACTCAATTTTCAGTTACGGGTTGGAGGAATCTTTCCCGGTCTTGCTCCTTGGAGGAAGGTGATTGGGTGTACCCTTTCTTAAACGCTTTTAAGCTCCGGGATGGAAATTAAAAGGGTTTGCTTTCTAACGGTTAAAGAGAGGGCTGAATTACCAGAAAAGACGACGGTCTAAAGCATTCTGGGAAATGGGGGGGGTTTTGTCTTCGTTATCCGAGGGCCTCCTGCTTGCCAGGCTAGCCGGCTGCTGGCATGTGGCTTGTTGGTGGAGACAGCCGGTGAGTAAGTAAAGGCTGAAATGGTTAATTACTGTGGCCGTAAGCGTTACAGGGAAATGCACTCTGAGGGCGGGTGATGGGGATCAGACCCCCCTGGGGGGCCAGGATTCCGTGTTCCCTTCCATGGCTATTTCGACCTTGTCCGAGCTGGTGCACAAAGTCCCTCCCTGAGCTTTGTGGCAGCCTTGTGAGACAGCTCGGAGGAAGGAAGGTGGCAGCCAGCTCCCCCCTTTCTTTATAGCCAGCATCCATATCCTTCCCCACCGGGTGCCTTCAGCAGGTGCACGAATCCATTCTCCCACCCCCACTGCCGTCCACACAAATAAAATCCTAAGAATGGCCAATATATTCTGAGCCAAGTCACAATAGCCCGCGAGAAGAAATGCATAAACTCATAACTTCAAACCTAGGCTATTTAGCATCCCATTAAAAATATTCAAAATATAAATCAAAATTCATAGGAATAAGTAATATTCAATTTAGAATTTATGGCATTTTAAAATAGGATGATTTCCTCAAATGTGCAATAAATTTGGTTTTGTGGAATTGCACTTGCCACCTTATCATGACAGTTGCTTTATCTACACAGCCCGCCAAAGCAGAGTCACTTTATAGAATCTAAATTCACAAATCAACTGTCGTCTTCACTTCACTGATTCATTGCTGATGGGCCTTTCACAAGGTAAAAAAAAAAAAAAATCCCTTCTGAGTTGACAAGAGTAATAAATGGGGAGGTGAGCACTGCCCATCCATCCGCTGGCCCGCTGACCCGCCTATAGTGATACATGGCAGAATAAACTCATAAACCAGCCGCATCTTTTGACCTTTCAGAGTAAATGGAAACAGAAGAGCATTTGTGAGGATCACGCTGAGAATCGGCGTCTGACCGGAGGATTCACAAACTCAAGGAGCACCTTGAAAACGAGAACCCGGGCCAGCCCGCTGAGAGTCAAAAGTTTTGAAATTTTGGACAGGTTTCCCCTTCATCAGTGTCTATCGTCCCCACGGTTCTGTTGTTTAATCAGGTGAGAGAGTGCTGGGGGCGGGACACATAACATAACTTGTAGAATCTGCAGAGAAAACACAGCCCGAAACACTAGGAAGAGGGAAGGAAGGAAACTGACCAGATCAAAAGACACGTTTATGTTGCCGATGTCCCCAGAGCTCGCTCTGTGTAGTTTCTCCAAACACCAAGTTCTCGCCCCAACTAAGGTAAGGAAAAACCTTATTTTGTTAAGCAAGAAATTACTATGAGTAACAAATACACCGTTGTTAAGGTCTTCAGGAAGAAACGCAGATTTGTCTTTGATTTGGCAAAAGTCAGAGCTTTAAAAAAGTCTTCAGTTAATTCAAATGTGGCCCGAGCTTTCTCACCTGGTTTAAAACACACACACACACACACACACACACACACACACACACAATTTGCAGAATGGAAAAGCATTTTTCGGTTCCCAATCGACAATATTCAAAGCCAAGCTCTTAATTATGCTTGACAGAAAAGTAAGAAACAAGTCCGGTGGCATCTCAGTCGTGACATTAGCACATGGATTTCTGCTTGTAAGAGGTACTCAACAGTAGGGACATATATAAGCAAGTGCTAATTCTGACCTCGGATCTCGCATCTGTACCCAGATGCTCTATTGGCAAAGTAAATGTGTTTTAAGGAACTATTTTAAATAGTAAAAAATAACGCCACATCATTGTAGAAGGGTTGGAAGAGGAGAAAGGTCATGGGCAATGAAATCACCCTACTATAACTACGGTGTTATTAGTTTGTTTATTCATGTTTCCTTTCACATATGTTCATGGGATAGCATATACATTATTTTATTTTATTTTATTATTTTTTAACATATTTTATTTATTTTTAAGAGACAGAGACAGAGCATGACAGGAGCGGAGCAGAGAGAGAGGAAGACACAGAATCTGAAGCAGGCCCCAGGTTCTGAGCGGTCAGCACAGAGCCCGACGTGGGGCTCGAACCCATGAACTGCGAGATCATGACCTGAGCTGAAGTCGGACGCTTAACCGACTGAGCCACCCAGGTGCCCCGCATATACGTGATTTTATACTTTTTGCTTTAATACCTTTTTTTTTTTTTTTTTACTGTTTGCTTCATGCTTTTTTTTTTTTTTTTTTGAGAGACAGAGAATGCGTGCACACGTGAGTGGGGAGGGGCAGGGGGAGAGGGAGAATCTTAAGCGGGCTCCATGCCCAGTGCAAAGCCCAATGTGGGGCTTGAAATTAGCACCGTGAGATCATGACCTGAGCCAAAACCAAGAGCCAGATGCTTAACCGACTGAACCACCCAGAGGTCCCTCACGCTTTTTGTTATTGTAATTTTAATGGCTGCATAATTATCTATCAAATAGATGCACTATAATTCGTAATTCAGTTTATCATCACTTAGTTTATAATGGTTGGATTTTCAGGCAGCTTCTAAAATTTCAAATTAAAAATGAGGCTCCGATTAACAACTTCATATTTGTGAAAAATGTACTCATTGACATTTAAATTTCGAAGGGCTAGTTAAATAGCAAATTAAATATAGCAGTGGAGAGAATTGGGGAACCACAAGATAGATCTGAGAAACTTACTCAGAATGCAGAATGGAGGCATAAAAAGATGAATCAGATGAAAGAGAGATTAGGGGACACACAGCATGGAATCAGAAGATCCAAACACATCTCAAAGGAGTTCCGGAGATGAGTGTAGGGACGATGGGAGGGAACATTATGTGTAAATTGTAGATGAAAGCTGACAGTTTCCTAGAATTGAATTGTCACAAGACCTCAAAAGAAGCATATTAAATATTGAGGAGAATAAATTAAAGAAATCCATACTCCTACATACAGGAACGCAAGTGCAGAATACCAAAGACAAGGAGAAAATCCTTAAAAGCAAATCAAGGGAAAAGGACTGGAATTGGAATGACAATGGGCTGATTAAAAACAATCAAGGCTAGGGGGCGCCTGGGTGGCTAAGTTGGTTAAGCGACTTCGGCTGGGGTCGGTCGTGATCTCAAGGTTTGTGACGTTGATTGAGCCCCATGCCAGGCTTTGTGCGGACAGCTCAGAGCCTGGAGCCTGCTTCGGATTCTGTATCTCCCTTCCCACTCTCTCTCTCTCGAAAAATAAAATTAAAAATGACCAAAAAATTTTGAAAAAACACAATCAAGGCTAGTAACCAATAGGGTAATATCTTCATGTTGTTGAAGAACAATACTTTCCCAAGGACAGATATTAATTATTTAAAAGCGAAAGTCAGAGAAAAGTTTTCAGATAAAGACTGATGGCGTTTCCTACTCAAAGGTCCTTGCTACTAAAAGATGATGTAGAGAAGGAAGGAACTGAATCTGGACGCATAAGGAGTAAACTGGTAAACTTTCTACAGACCACATTCTACGACCATAATACGATTACGTCATAAAGAAAGAACCAATCTTAGCCTGTATTTGGAAATTAGGCAACGACAATGAAAACGACCAAAATCTTCCACGTAGAGATGGGTCACAAAAGAAACTGTAATGAAAATAGTAACGCAGTTAGGAGTGAATGCCGATAGAGTGGTTATCAAAATTCATGCTACAAAGACAAAACAATACAAAGTGAAATAATCGTAGCCCCGAAGTCACACATTATGAAAGACTTAATGAGAGAAATATCCTAAGGATAATAGGAAAAAGAAGTAACAAAGAACCAAAAGGAATAACGTGGAAAATAAAATAGTGTGATGAGCAAAATTAAAAGCTACTTCTCTGAACAGATGAATGGACAAAACTCTGGCAAGATTAATCAAGGAAATAAAGGGACATGACCGTAAATACAGTAGGACTTTTCAAAATCATGAGAATACCGTGAACAGCCTTATGTGAATACATTTTCAAACTCAGAGGGCATGGGAAACTTCTAGAAAGATATAGAAATAAAAATTGACTGGTGAAGAAATAGAAAAGCTAAGTAGTACGTTAAGCCCATGTCATCAATGGTCCCCAAACCCCTTTCCACAAACATCAGGCTCAGACGGCTTTTTGGGTGAGTTTTGTCCAATCATCCAAGAATCGATGACCTCGGTTTCATACAATCTCTACCACAGAACAACAAAAAGGTAGACAATTTTCCATTTTTTTTTAAATTTTTTTTTTCAACGTTTATTTATTTTTGGGACAGAGAGAGACAGAGCATGAACGGGGGATGGGCAGAGAGAGAGGGAGACACAGAATCAGAAACAGGCTCCAGGCTCTGAGCCATCAGCCCAGAGCCCGACGCGGGGCTCGAACTCACGGACCGCGAGATCGTGACCTGGCTGAAGTCGGACGCTTAACCGACTGTGCCACCCAGGCGCCCCGAAAATTTTCCATTTTATGAAACTAAAAGTTAATCTTGACATCAAGACAAGACAAGGACACTACTGAAAATAAAATTATTGGCTTACTTAGGAATACAGATGTGAAAACCCTTTAAAAAAATCTAGCAAGGAAAACATTCATAAGCAGGTAGGATTGATCCCCTCAAGGGCAGTTTAAGATTAGAAAAACGCATTAGTGCAATTCTCTGTATTAAAAGATTCAAGAAAGAGCGTGATCATAACAGTAAATGCAGAAAGAAAATTCTGATTCAGCTCAACTCTTATTCATGATAAAAGTCGTGGCAAACCAGAAATTGCAGGGAATGCCTTTACCTTGATAACCAGCATGTATCAAAAACTCAGCAAATACTCTCTATGGTGGTCAAAGTTGAGAAGCATTACATTTGAAGTCAGTAATGAGGCAAAAATGATCTCTATTACCATTTTTATTCAACATAATTCTGGAGGTCCTATTAAGTGTAATAAAATAAGAAAAATAAAGAAGCAAAAGAGTGTCAAAAGTAGAAATTAAAAAAAAAAAATTCCATTATCCCTAGTGTAGAACAAACAGGACCTTGCTATTTTCTTGGGAACCCAGAAAACTTTCCACCATTTTTCTGCTTGTGAGACTTCGTACTTCACGCGTCTTCCTGGAAATGCCATCCTTAGAAGGATGAAGGCTGGGGTCTTCCACTCAGTGCTTCAGCCTATAATTTTAATCTACATTCATTCACATAGCAAATATTTATTGATCACTTACTATGTGCCAGGCAGAGTTCTAAGTGCTAGAGATGCAGCTGTGAATAAAACAGTCACAAGTGCCTGGCCTTCAGGTGTGCTAATATTAGGTGGTGGTCGATGCTTAGGAGAAAAATAAAGCAGGAGACGGGACAGGGAATGTTTATGAGTATATGGGCGTTGCTTAGGGCAGAGGGGGATGTCTGGAAGAGAAGGATCAGGGCGCCTCGCTGAGAAGGTGTAAAGACTTGAGTAAGAGACCTGTAGGAGATGAGGGAGTCAGCAACGGTGTTGTGAAAAGAAGGAACAGGAAGTACAAAGTGTCTGAGTGTCCTGGCTCATTCAGGAGACATGAAGAAGGCCATTAGGACTAGAATGAAGTGAGCACGGGACAGAGTAACAGACGAAGCTGGAGAAGTAATAAGGAGGATCCCAGTTGATGTTGGGCCCCGTACACCCTTGTAAGGAACTGGCTTTTACTTGGAGAGGTATGCGGAGCTACGGAAGGGTTTTGAGCTGAGCAGTGACACGACCTGACACACGTTGTTAAAGTTCTCTGGTCGCTGTACCAGGTGCACACCATAGGGCGCTTGGGTGGAAGCTGGAAGCCCAGTTAAGAGGCTACTTAAGTCCATTGGCTGATAGATGGTGGTGCTCAGGCAGGTGAGGCGGCCAAGGAGAGCAACCCCAAGCTTCCACAGCATCATCTTCCTCCAAAGCCCAGGGATGGCAGGAATTCAAGCCTCTCAAATGCCGCCTGTTGCCCCTGAGAACACTCTGGTGAGAAATCACATTATTTCAGGGCAGGCTTCAGCACAAGCATGTGGAGATGCGGTATATTCACACGAGGTAGCCACATCAAGGGGGGCGAAGGAGGCATGGAATGGATTCTGTTTTGCTCAACCTTGGCTAAAGACACAATCTTCTAGAAGATGCCTCCCCAGGGCAAAGACCAGAAGGCCAGGCCACGAATCCCCTGCAGAATCCATTGGAAAGAAGAGCTTTCTGATGTGGTTGACGCCTCCTCTAGACGTTCCCAGTTCCCACCAACACTCTGGAACAACAGCGGCTTAGTGGCCCTGACTCCCCCTACTTGATAACAAATACACGAATGCAGATAGATATAGACAGAAAAGATATACAATGATAAATTCCTGTTATTTTCATTACTATTTATTGATCTTCTACTATGTGCCAGGCATTGCATTAAGACTTCAACATAATTTATCTTATTTAATCGCCTAAAACAACCCAGCAAGGGAGGTATAAATAGCCCAGCTTTACAGATGGAAAATCAGGACTCAGAGAAAAGACACAAGTTAATATTAGACCCGGAGTGGCCTCGAAGCCTTATGCTCTGTCCACCATCCCACACTGCCTTGAATTGGTTGACAGATATGGTTTCCTTTTCCCTGTTTTTTTTTAATTGAAATATAGTTGACATACGATATTCCATGGGTTTTAGGTGTACTGCATCGTGATTAGATATCTATCTACGTTATGAAATACTCACCGTAAGTGGAGTTACCATCTGTCACCATAAAATGTTATTACGATATTATGGGCCCTACACTCCACGCTGTAGAGCCCACAGTTATTTTATAACTGCAAGTTTGGATCTCTTGGTCCCTTTTGCCTATTTTGCCCACTGCCGGACCTCCCTCGTCTCTGGCAACCACTAGTGGGTCCCCTGTATTTAGGAGTCTGTTTCTATTTTGTTCGCTCATTTGCTTGGTTTCGTTTTAGGCTCCACGTGTAAGTGAAATCATATAGTATTTGTGTTTCTCTGTCTGACTTACTTTTCTTAGCATAATCCCTTTAGGTTCGTCCATGTTGACCCAAATGGCAAGAGCTCACTCTTTTTTATGGCTCAGTAATATTCTGCTGTATACACACACCCCTCCTTCTTCGTCCATTCATCTGTCGACGGACACTTAGGATGTTTCCATATCTCGCCTTTTGTAAATAATCTGCAATGAACATAGGGGCACATACATCTTTTTGAACCAGTGTTTTGTTTTGTTTTTAAGTGTATTTATTTATTTGGAGAGAGAGAGATGGAGAGAGAGAGAGGACAAACAGGGGAGGGGTAGAGATAGAAGGAGAGAGAGAATCCCAAGCAGGGTCCACACTGTCAGCACAGAGCCTGATGCAGGGCTTGAGCTCATGAATCATGAGATCATGACCTGCGCTGAAATCAAGAGTCAGACCCTTGACCGACTGAGCCACCCAGGCATCCCTAGTGTTGTTGTTTCCTTCAGCTAAAGACCCAGAAGTGGGATTGCTGGATTATATAGTAATTCTATTTTTCACTTTTTTGAGGGACTTCCTATTCTTTTCCAGAGTGGCTGCACCTGTTTGCATTCCCACCAGGGTTCCCTTTTATGTACATCCTCCCCGATACTTGTTACTTCTTGTCCTTGTGATACTTGCCTTTCTGGACACATTTGAGGTGATATCTCATTATGGTTTTGATTTGCATTTCCCCGACGATGAGTGACGTTGAGCATCTTTTCATGTGTCCGTTGGCCATCTGGATGTCTTCTTTGGAAAAATGTCTATTCAGATCCTCTGCTCATGTTTTCATCGGATCGTTTGGGCTTTTTTTTGGTGTTGAGTTGTATGAGCTTTTTATTTATTTATTTATTTATTTTTAATTTTTTTTTTTCAATGTTTTTTATTTATTTTTGGGACAGAGAGAGACAGAGCATGAACGGGGGAGGGGCAGAGAGAGAGGGAGACAGAATCGGAAACAGGCTCCAGGGTCTGAGCCATCAGCCCAGATCCCGACGCGGGGCTCGAACTCGCGGACCGCGAGATCGTGACCTGGCTGAAGTCGGACGCTTAACCGACTGCGCCACCCAGGCGCCCCTGTATGAGCTTTTTTAAAATATATTTTGGATAGTAACCCCTTATTGGATATATTGTTTGTAAATACCTTCTCCCATTCACCAAGTTGACTTTTTGCTTTGTTGTGCAAAACCTTTTTTAGTTTGAGGTGGTCTCACTTCCGACACCGTTATTTCCGACGGTGGATTCTGGTGGACTTTGATGGAAAGTTTTGTGGACATGAACTTTATCTGAGCTGTCACTTGGACCCTTCTTTATTCCTAAGCCAGTGGTGTAAAACAGAGGTTAGCAACCTTTTTCTTAAAGGGTCAGACAGAACTTTAGGCTTTAAAGCTATCTGGTCTCTGTTACAACTGCTCATTCCTGTGATTGTAGCATGGACACAGCCATAGACAACATGCAGATGAATATGTGGGCTGGGATTGTGTTCCAGTAAATCTTTCTTTATAAAAACAGGTGAGGGGCGCCTGGGTGGCGCAGTCGGTTGAGCGTCGGACTTCAGCCAGGTCACGATCTCGCGGTCCGGGAGTTCGAGCCCCGCGTCAGGCTCTGGGCTGATGGCTCAGAGCCTGGAGCCTGTTTCCGATTCTGTGTCTCCCTCTCTCTCTGCCCCTCCCCCGTTCATGCTCTGTCTCTCTCTGTCTCAAAAATAAATAAACGTTGAAAAAAAAATTAAAAAAAAAAAAACAGGTGAACTCGGCCCCCGGGCCATAGTCTGTAGGTGCCGACTGTGGACTGAGAGAATGGTTCCTGGATCTCGGGCCGGGGTCACAACCTACTGGATTCTCAAGCTTCAGGAAATCAGTTCATCTCATTACATGAAATTGAGAGGGGCGCCCGGGTGGCTCAGTCGGTTGAGCGTCTGACTTGGGCTCAGGTCATGATCTCAAGGTTCGTGGGTTCGAACCCCACGTCGGGCTCTGTGCTGATGGCTTGGAGCCTGGAGCCTGCTTCGGATTCTGGGTCTCCCTCTCTGTCTGCCCCTCCCCCGTTCATGCTCTGTCTCTCTCTGATTCTCAAAAACAAATCAACATTAAAGATTAAAAAAAAAAAAAGAAATTGAGATAAGGATGTGGTGAGAATCAAATAACTGAATATGTGACTTAGAATTTCTCAAAACGGAAAGTATTATCGTGTGCCGCCCTTCAAGGTTTTTAAATTAGAACCCACATTGATTTTAGCACAACAAACTCAAGTCTAGGCAAGCCTGCAGACTTTGAGATCTCAAAGGAAAGAGCTCAGTGTTTTGGATGAGAGCCTATTGATTTTCTGAACACAGTATATTCACTGAGTACCAATTATGCGTCAGACGTGGGGCGACAGAAGGCGCTGATGCCGTGCCGTGCTCTGTGATAATGTTTGAGTTTGAGGGAGTACCTATTTGGGTTATCGGTGAAAAAAAAAAAAAAACCTTTCAGACAAAACAATTATTTTAATTTAGTGCTTTTGTGTTTCAAAACCAATCCACTAAGATGTGACTCTGAGGTCCTTAAGGTACAATTCACATCTGAACTTGACTCCAGTTGGATTTGGTCAGTATAGTGTAACCACCAGGGTATTAATTGAAGCACGAGGAAATACCTCTGGTCAGTTTCATTACCTAATGGCACTTTGGTTTTCTAATGCATCTTACTAAAGAGCTGTTGCATATGCATAGACTAGTCCAGATTTTACAAGGAAGAGTTTATGCTGATTAAAAAAACAAAAACAAAACTGGCCATATTCTCCTTAGGCTTCAAGAACTTATTTTTCCTATCAGTTTTCCCACATATGACTGTACTTTAAAATAATGGCTGGATTTCATTGAACACTATTAGTGTTTTTTGTTGTTGTTCGTCTGTAAAATTTAAAATCCTCTGCTGGTTTAATGTATATGTCTGAGTTGAGTTCCCGAATATTACTGACTATAAAAGACGCATTCCCTCAAAATGGTAAATACTTTCTTTAAAATGTGGTGGTTGTGGGGTGCCCGGGTGGCTCAGTGGGTTGAGCGTCCGACTTCAGCTCAGGTCATGATCTCACCATTCATGGGTTCGAGCCCTGTGTCGGGCTCTGTGCTGATGGCTCAGAGCCTGGAGCCTGCTTCCGATTCTGTGTCTCCCTCTGTCTCTCTGCCCCTCCCCTGCTCGCGCTCTGTCTCTATCTCTCAAAAATGAATATTGGCAAAAATTTTTTAAAAATAAAAAATGGTGACTTTATGCTAGGCATAACATTTTGTTTTCCTTACCCTGACTTCCTTTAAGAATTAAGTGTACCCTTTGCTAATTCAATTACTCAGTATCGACTCTAAACTTTCTGTTTAAAACCTGATTTGATGGAAAGCCATTTGAAATGTTAGTTCGTATTGTTCTCTCAGAGTGTGGGAGCACTGATATTCCTTGCCTGATACATGATCCGGTTCCACAGGGTTTTATTTTTGTTTTAAAACATATTGAAAGCACAGTCTAAAATAAGACTACTTTAAACTGTAATCATATCAATTTATTAAGTACCGACTGAGTTCCATTCAAATTTATGAGGGGGGAGAAAAAAGGAAATAAGAAATAACCGAGTCCTAACCCAATAGAAAGAAATTGTGAAAAGCCCTTTTTTTTTTTTCTTCAAAGTTGGCCCCTGTTCAAGCTACATATGGTCACATAATCTTTTAAAAAGCACAACTCAAGTCTCAATTTAATTATGTAATAGCATAAATGGAATTACACTGCTGATGAAGTTCAGTGCTTAAGCATCAGCACAGCAGGCTGGCTGAGTGACCCTGACTCGGTGCACTTGGCCATTGAGGCAGCCCGGGGCACCTCCACGTCTTGCCTCCCCTGAGCTAAATCACGGTCACTGGGCTGGATGGATCCTTCACATTCATGGCCTTCCAGTTACCTTGTAAACACGATCGTAATGCAAAGTCAACGACCGCTTAACAGGACGACCTTCTGTACGCGTTCTCCTTTTTGTATTTTTGGGGTCCCAGGGATGAGCTGATGGAAGAGCCTTGGCTTTCATAGAAGACTTCTAGCTTGAACTCTGGGTAGACTGAGCAACCGTTCTACTGAGCAAGTCTGCTTGGGCTCTGTACTGCTCTCGCTGTCCGCCGTGCTGGCCAGCCTCCATATTGCTAATAATCTGCAGGGAACACGAAAGGCTTTCAGTTCAGCCTTTTTCCTTTTACAGAGGAAGCAACGAAAATATGAGTGAATACCTTTGGCTATGGGTCATACCCTTGGTGGCTTGAGCTGGGGCCTGGCTCTTCTGATGTCAGCCACGGCCTTTAGATCAACACCATCCTTCGGTGGGCACATCCACCAAGCTAGACCCCCTCCTCTCGTGGCGCTGTCCGCTTAGGCGTCCATCAGGGCGCACATCACAGTGTCTTTGTGTTTCCCAGTAGCGTTGGAACTCTTCAAGGGATTGCATTTTATTCTCTGTATGCTCAGCACCTAGAACAGGGTCTATTGTGTATTTATAAAGGGCACTGTAACCAGAGAATTGCCTCTGCACAATGACAGATCTTGAGTCTTTATATTTACTAGCTCACAGAGATTTGTTTTGTCAATGTTTTTATTTATTTTTGAGAGAGAGAGAGAGGAGACATGGGGGAGGAGCAGAGAGAGAGGGAGACACAGAATCCAAAGCAGGCTCCGGGCTCTGAGCTGTCAGCCCAGAGCCCGACACAGGGCTCGAACTCATGAACTGCAAGATCATGGCCTGAGCTGAAGTCTGACGCTTGATCGACTGAGCCCCACCCCCTCCCCTCCAGGTGCCCCTGGAGATTTCTTTTTTCAGATTAAGAAAACAGACCCAACAAAGTTGGATAATCTACCGAGGTTCTCATTACCGCTAAGTGGCAAGACGGGATTTGGACCTAAATCTGTCTCCCAGACCCAAGCTCTTTGGATCCTACCCCGAAATAATGGAACGTACGGTTAAAAAAAAAAAAAATGATAGGTTCCCACAGAAACCGTATTTGAAGTGCCGTGAGACTTGGGGGAGGAATCACCACCGGCCTGAAAAATTCCTTGGCCCGTCTGCCCTCCAGGACTCTCAAATAACATCCAAGTCCAAAAGCGTGCTCCCCTGCTCATTTTCCAGTGGGAGTCGGTCCATGGCAGTGTGCTGCACCTAGTGCCGTTAGACCTGAGAGCCATAGGAGATTAGCCTTGAGAATTTCAGTGGAGGAGGAGGGCACCGCGGCCCGGTTAATCAGAAAGCATGCCAAGGTAAGCCCCAAATAGCTGTGCTAATGCAAGGCAGGCAATAACCCATGTAGCCTCTTCGTGGTGGCTAAATCCAACCATGGCTCATGCAGCGAGCCACCTGCCAGAAAGCCACTTGTTGGTCACAGCGCCATCCCCTGCCTGCCACCATGTGTCACTCTGTCTCATCAGAACCACTCAGCTGCTCCTTAGAACTTGTGAAGCTACTATTTGATCGCTCAAACCATTCTGCCAAGGGCGTGCTTACGGGTCATGAGCTACAACGCCAACTTGCATTGTCTATGATAAAGCTAGATCTGGGGTGATATTTCTGGCCTTTGAAACCGACATGTGATGGAGGGTGATGACGGAGATGCTTTCTCACAACTTGCTAACTTGCTCCTGTTAGAAAGAAGCCTTCTGGGGGTGGCCGGGTGACTCAGTTGGTTAAGTGTCCAACTCTTGATTTCGGCTTGGGTCGTGATCTCGCAGTTCGGATGTTCGAGCCCTGTGTCGGGCTCTGCTCTGACAGGGCAGAGCCTGCTTGGGATTCTCTGTGTCCCTCTTCTACTCGTGCTCTCTCTGTCTTTCAAAGCAAATCAATAAATTTTTTTTTAACGTTTATTTATTTTTGAGACAGAGAGAGACAGAGCATGAACGGGGGAGGGGCAGAGAGAGAGGGAGGCACAGAACCTGAAACAGGCTCCAGGGTCTGAGCCCAGAGCCCGTCGTGGGGCTCAAACTCACGGACCGCGAGATCATGACCTGAGCCGAAGTCGGACGCTTAACCGACTGAGCCACCCAGGCGCCCCTCAAAACAAATAAATAAACCTTAAAAAAAAAAAAAGCAACCTTCTGGTTCAAATAACATGGTAACTTACAGAGTCACCATTTTTTTTGTGTTTCCTATTCTATTACCTTGCCTTGAAAAAAAAAAATCTGAGGGGGCGCCTGGGTGGCTCAGTCGGTTGAGCGGCCGACTTCAGCTCAGGTCATGATCTCGCGGTCCGTGAGTTCGAGCCTCGCGTCGGGGTCTGTGCTGACCACTCAGAGCCTGGAGCCTGCTTCAGATTCTGTGTCTCCTTCTCTCTCTGACCCTCCCCCGTTCATGCTCTGTCTCTCTCTGTCTCAAAAATAAATAAACATTAAAAGAAAAAAAAAAGAAAAAAAATCTGTGCTTCTTACTTTTGCAAAAAAAAAAATCCTTTTAGAAATCGAAAGTTATCCTTTTTTTTTCATTTTATTTTTTCAACGTTTTTTATTTATTTTTGGGACAGAGTGAGACAGAGCATGAACGGGGGAGGGGCAGAGAGAGAGGGAGACACAGAATCGGAAACAGGCTCCAGGCTCCGAGCCATCAGCCCAGAGCCTGACGCGGGGCTCTAACTCACGGACCGCGAGATCATGACCTGGCTGAAGTCGGACGCTTAACCGACTGCGCCACCCAGGCGCCCCTTTTTTTCATTTTAAATAGGATAGTAAGAAGGAATAACTCATCATGCTTCCCTTTTTGCTTTGATTGCCAGGAAGCTCTAAACCAAAATCTGTTTTTCCTTGCACACGTTTTCCCCTAGTTCGATTGAATCACCATAATCGTTACCCATCACCCCATTATTACTCAGCATTGTTCTTTTTCTGTTCTTTTACCGTTTCTGTCCTTTTTTGGGGGAAAGATACCTAATTTCTTTTTGAAAAGCAGAGGAGTATAAATAATTGAATCATTCTTAACCCCAATACACACTGCAGATAAATGTAGCCTTTCAAAAATGATTCTTCCCTTCACCCTGCCATTCTGAAATTCCCGATGGCACATCCTTCATAGGAGCAGAGAACCACTGATGCTATACCTTGCATTTGGCCTCCAGCCTAGACCTCAGACACAGAAGCTGAGTTAGGGCCTCTCTTCGGGTACTCGGGAGGATCAATGTTATTGCCACTGGCAGCTGCCAGCCCCTCCCACAGCCTCCTTCCAACAGGTTACAGGATCAAGATACTCTGATGCTTGTTATCACTTATTATGGTTGACATACAACCATCCCAGAATAACATCTATTTTAACGTCGGAATTATTTTTTTCTAAAATTAATGGGCAAGATCCTAAAACTCTCCTTATTACAAAAGACAATGTGATTAATCACAAATAAAACCCCTCTGAGCATAAACGAATAAGGTTTGAGCCACTTCGAGTTATTTTTCCTGTCTGATAAAACCATTATCACATTTACAGCTTTTACAATGCTGAACCACATTCCTTTGATCATCTTATAAAATTAATTGATCTTGCTTATCTATTGTTCTATTTTAAATCATTTAATTGAGGACATTAAGAGAAGTAATGGTAACAACTGAGGCGTTTATTAGGCACTGATGTTCAAACCTGCAGTGTGATGTTCATCATCTGAATTTCTCTATCACCAAATTCTATTCTTGTGGGAATTTACATATAGAACACCTCCAGCCACAAATAATTTGCTGTTGCCTGACGTTCTGAAGGACAGACGTACGCTGTGGCAAATCACTGCGGCTATACTTAATTTTAATTATTCTTTTAAATCAGATAGATACCCTGCAGTGAAATTCTTATAATTAAATAGAACTTAAAAGTTTCTAAAAGCCTTAATTTCAACTTCAAATCTAAATGCAAATGAATGCAGGAAAGAGCCTCCCGCCCCCACCCTCCCTCGCCAAAATTATGAAGGAATTCTCTGAAAGCTTAGGTTGATCGGGAAACCTATATTGTGGCTCCAAAGAGGCCCTGCAGCCCCCGAGGCCATTCCCTTCTGCACGGCCTGGCCAGGGTCACCTGCCGGAGAGTCTGGAAGCCCCAGTTTCCCCAAATGACAGGTGGATGCATTCAGAGAAGTGGTCCCAGGGAACAGGATGGTGGAATCGACGGGCGGGACGGGGACAGGGAGGGAGCCCATTAAAGGTACGTTAACGAACCAGTCAAACTGGGGCTTGAGCCTGCTGGAGAGCACCGGGAGTCAGTGTCGAATGCGGTGGGTCTCAGAGTTATCCCATCTGACGGGCGAGGGAGCTGAGGTACTTATCCTTCACTCCAGTCAGTCATTAACAGGGCTCGCTTCCAAAGAGGGTCAACTCCCCGGCACGGAAGTCCTTGAGTGTGAGCCCCGTGGGTGCCTCAGCCCGAGAAGGACCCCAGGGAGAGGGCCCCAGCTGCTAAGGATCCGTGAGGGACCTAAAGAAATAAAGGACCAGGAGCACTATCTCCGGGGTAGGAAACATCTTTACCATAGGGAAGTTGCTGTTCAGCAAAGTCAAGGAACTTTCCCAAGGCAGCACAGCAAGAAACAATGCAGTCTGAATGCACCCCGTCTCCAGAGCTTGGGCCCTTAACCGGGAAACCTGCCAGATGCGGTACCAATGCCGACCTCCTCGCTCGTGTTCCCGGTGCGCCTCCCAGCTAGGGCGCTCCCGTGTCGTCCTGGCGACTCAGGACCCAGCTTCCTGGCTCCCCTGAAGCTCCTCCAGAATCGGGACCACTCCCACCTCAAGCCTTCACCGAATTCCTGCACCGCCTTCCATCTGATCTCTGCGATCGGACAGGAAACCCCACAGTGTCGTCTCCAGTCACTGACCCAGGGGGGTACAGTCCCAAGGGCAGGAAAAAGCATTTGGCAGACAAAACCACAACCTGCCAGACCAAGTTCTCATCCAAAAAGAAGCAAAGTGGCATTAAACATTTTTTTTAACGTTGATTTAGTTTTGAGAGACAGAGGGTCAGCAGGGGAGGGGCGAGAGAGGGAGACACAGAATTCGAAGCAGGCTCCAGGCTCCCAGCTGTCAGCCCAGAGCCCGACGCAGGGCTCAAACTCACGAGCCGCGAGGTCGTGACCTGAGCCGAAGTCGGACAGTTAACCGACTGAGCCACCCGGGTGCCCCTAAACGTATTTTAAGAATACGTTCAAGTCAAAGTTTCAGAAGGCATTGGTTTCTGGGCGGGGGGAGGGGGAAGAGCTTCTTTGCCTTTAAAAACTGCTCTGGAAGATGATGACAATGGCTGTGACCTCAAGGTGCCCCAAGAAAGATTTGCCCTCAACTTATACGCCATAGATCCCTATTAAAGTTTTCAAACTTGCTCGTGTTGATTTGAAATTTTAATGTCCTCTGTACCTAATATCATGTTGCTGTTTTCCTAATCCCCCCAAAAAGGTTTGCCTCTTTACAAACGATCGTGGTTCTTAAGGATACATTTTCCTGGACCGTCTCCCCCTCAAAGTTCATACAAAATTCTCTCTGTAGGACACCGTAGGTCTCCGTGATGTGCACTCAAAAGTCTTCAGGGGCAGATAGGTTACGAGAGCAAGTGAGGTGACCCAGGTAAGGTCGAGGACAAATTGGAGGTCACAGCACGGTGGTGCCTTCCATTGTTGAGGGACACCCGGAAACGCATCGTGTGAAAATCTCCCAGATGCTCAATATTGCCAACTGATTTCATTACATTTTCATGGTAATGCAGGCTCAATCCATACACGCGTGTGAGCTGCAGGGACCGAGCCCAGGGGCCACCAGAACACGGAATGTGGCTCGCAGGCCGTTTGTGGTCGTGTTCTTTCGGCCCGTGAACGCGTCACAGATCAACGGGACAGATCGACGGGGACAAGAGTTTCAAGTCTTGAAATCTACACGTGAAACCAACGCTGTGGCCGCAAAGGGTTCCTACACTTCTTTTGCGGCGTTCTGGTTTCCCTTCCCCAAACCGTAGGCACCTAAAGCAGACTTGTGCCCATCAACTGAGTGACTCTTTCATCCACTGGAGATGGATGGGCACCTGCCGTGTGCCAGGCACTCTCTAGACACGGGGGGAACAACGGTAAACAGCCAGACCAAACTTCTCTGCCTTCGTGGCACTTCCTTGATGGGGACGATGATACCCACCACACCTGGGTGACTAGGAGCCGGGGCAGGTGATGGACTAAACGCATCGAAAGGACCGATGTCCCCTGGTGCTGAGCTCGGTGTGGCCGGGCTCTGCCTGCTGCCCAGCCCGCCTTCCCCTTCCCCTTCCCCTTCGAAACCGGGAGCCTCACCGTCATTTCTGGAGCCTCACGTTTGCCTTCAAGTAGCTGTAACCCAAGCCAGATTGAACACAAGCCCCAGCACCTTTCCGGCTTCGTCTCTGCCCGCCCCGTGGAGCCGCGCGCGGCAACTGTGATTGTTTCACTGAAAACCATTTAGCAGACGAAATATCTCCCCGCAAAGAGCGCTCGTCCCTTGACCTGTCCTTTCAGGCTGAAGTCAGCGGGAGATGCGCACGGGGCGCGTGTGTTATTTGACAAGCGTTACATCTCCTACAACAGCAGAGACACAACCTTAAAGCTCATTGCCTGGTGCCATTTTGAACCCGGGGTGCCGGCGAGATGGCATTAGGGGGTAATAAGAAAGCTGATAGCTCAGAGCGGAGACGCGGGGTGGGGGAGGGGGGGGGTGCACAGACAGCAAAACAGCAGAGCAGTGCTTTGCTGTGATTTTGATCATAACCCGAACAGGGGACTCAGACACTCATCTTGCTCCAGACGCGCACGGATGGCACACGAGTTCCGGGCTGCGCTGTGGCTGTTAAGAGCCAGGGCATCTCGGTGACACGCAGCACACCAGAGGGAGTCCCTCTGCCCAGCCCCCTTTCCCATCGTTGCAGAACTAACACAAACTCACGGACACGCGCAGTAGAAGCGGTCAAGGGGTAGTGTTCTCGCCGGAAGGAATTCGATGAAGTGGGGGCGGAGGCAGGCCTGCTTTCCTCACGGAAAACGCTGGAAGGGGCCATAGTACTGGAGGAGGGTCAGGATATCAGAGTGCAAGTTTTAGCTCCGCCCAAGCCGCGCAAGTGGAAGGCACTCTGGCTTGGTTGGTGACGCGGGGTGGGGGTGGGGGGTGGGGGGGGTGTCTCCTCCAGCTGCCATAGGCTGCCCAGGCGTCACCCCTGCTGTCGAATACAGAGCCTTAGTAAACAGTTCCATTGGAGGCCCATTTTACAGACCAGGAGGCAGAGGCCCAAGGAAGTGAAGTGCTTCCCCTCAAGTCACACATCAAGCATCTCCTCGGTGCCAAGCAGTGCCCTATGTGCTGAATCCGGAGGGGACGAGGCCCCGGACCTAGTGAGGAAGCATACGGCATCACTGCTACATGGAGTAGAGACCCAGCAGGGTGAGGGGAAGCCCATGGGTGCGGGAGATGAGCTTCACGAGGCCGAGAGCAGATCCAGAGCCCTCCGAATATATACGTTCCTGGGGTTTAGGGCATCCCAGTTAGAAGTTTTTTCAGTTGTGAGTGACAGGGAATACAACTCAAACTGCTTAACAAGTTAATAATTTTTAAGGATGTTCTCATAGTTAAAACATGAAGAGTTCCACCTTCAGGCCTGGCTTGATCCAGTGGCTCAAACAATGTCACGAAGATTCAGCGTCTCATCACCTCTTATTAACATTTCCGTCCGCCTTGGCTTCACTTGCAGGTAGGTTTTCTCCATGTGACGGGTCCCCAGCCACCCCAGATTCATTCTTCATAGCTCTAACTTTGACAGAAAGAGAAAGCTTCCTTTCCCCAAGCAGCTTAAACAAAATCCCCAGGCCTGACTCTCATTGGCCCAAATGCGGTAACATGCGTATCTCTGAACCAATCACCTTGGCCAGAGACATGAGGTTATCTGATTGGCCAAATCAAAACACAGTCTGGGAGTGGAGTCCACACTACCCAAACCACATTGGCTGAGACTATGGGAGGGGCAGTTACCCAGGAGGACGATCCAGACGGTTGTCCTGGGGCTGACCCGGTTAAGAAACAAAGATATCCCTCAGAGCGGGCTGGCCTTTGACGAGAAAGCTAAGACCCTCCACCTCTATTTCCAGGCTTTGCAAGCACTGAGTTGCATAAAATCATAATCGCCGCAGACGCCTCGGCCACGTACCATTTCCGGCCCCTGGAGGCGGCTCTTCCCCTGTCTCTGGATCATAGTCTGGATCGCTTGCCTTTCTCCCCCTTGCAGACGCCCGACGGCAGGAGGCGGATTAAGGGGTCAAGAACAAGCCCCGGGCCCAGGCGGCCGAGGCCGTCACGTGCTGCCTGGGGCGCCGGGTTTCCTTGCGGAATCGCAAGCCCTTCAACTACAGCTCCTGTCGGGTATTCAGTGAGACGGCTCTTGTCCTCAGTTTCTCCTGTTGGAGAGAAAGGAGCAGGCGGGGCGGCCGCGGGAGAAACGCCGTGTGGGTTCACACTGGAGAGTGTCCAGTTTCCCACCAAGTTCGAAATAAACAGCGCTTGGGCACGAGGCTCCACCAGCTCCAGAGGTGGGTCTTCTGATGGATTCATCCTGCTCAGCACAAAGACGCGCACTGTTCTTGGGTTCTGCAGATGACGGGCTGTTCTCAGGCACGAGTCTGAACACGCATCCCGGGGGCTTGGAAAATCTGCTTCCCCCCGGGACCGGCGGCTCCCTCATGACCGGCCTCATGGGTCTGTGAGAAGTCTGGCCGGGCCTGGACGCCGGGGAATTTGAGCGTGAGGGTGACTAGCTGGCTTCTGGAGGGCTGGGGCCGGCAGAGGGATCGGGGATCTGGGGTCTTTCAGGGGTCCCAGGGCGCAGGCCTGGACGGCGGGGAGCCGGGGACAGAGGCCAGAGGGGACAAGCAGAAGAGAGGCGTCTTGGCCACTTAGCCCCCAAGGGAGGAGGGTGGGCAGTGTTCCCTAGGTAGTTCAAACCACACACACACACACACACACACACACACACAAATAAAAACTAAAAAAAGGTGACCTATCTAGATGGACTTCTTGGCCGCTCCATGGACAAACTTCCCCACGGTACCAGAACAGCAAAAATATTTGCCCCTGGGGGTGTCTACCTCTGGGAGCATCTCTGCTCTTCTGCGAGCTGCCGGCTCCTAATTTTACCAGCAGATTGCAGGGGGGAGGGGTCCTGAGTCCAGGGATGAACGCTGCTTGACTCTTTACCTCCCTCCTACTCCTGGAGCTTACACTGGGAGTCGGCGTTACCCACGCTCCCGCAATCCGCAGGGTCTCTTGGCCCTGGTTTTCAGCGAGAGGGATGGGTAGATATTGGCTCAGCCAGTTTGGGGGGAAGGGCACCCTCTGTGCTGGGAGCTGGGAGGTGTTCAGAGTCAGAGGTCCCCAAAGAGCTCTTGTCGAATGGCTACGAGAACCCCCAGCCTCCTACCCGCGCCATTGTGCAGACAGTGGGGGTGGTGGGGGTGGGGGTGGGGGGGCGGTTTCCGGGGAGGGGCCCCGAGTCGGGAGGGAGGAAGCAGTGGCAGAAAGGACTTGAACTGGGGCCTTGAGCCCCTTGACACAGGATGACGATACATGCTCCCGCAGCGTTCACTCCCCGCCCGGAACCGGTCCAAGTGTTTGCATCCATGAAATCACTTTGTCTTGCCGAGTCTACGACCCAAGCATAGCTGTTATCCCAGATAAGGGAAACTGAGGCCCCGACAAGGCCAGGACAAGGGGGAGGCCCTGGAGTATCTCCCTACATCCTACACCCTAGCAACTTCCCTCACTCTGGTCCTCGTCTGGCACTGAGAGGTCAAGTGACTGGCTGAAGGTCACACGGCTGGCAAGTGGCAGACCCAGGATTTGGAGCCAGGCGGTCTGACGGCAGAGTCTGAGCACAATGCCAAGCCATCCTGGCCCTCCACGCGTGTTTACTGAGCACCTGCTAGGAGCCAGGCGCTGCCGGAAGCACTGGGCGCGGAGGCAGGAAAACGGATGCTGTCCCTGCCTACGGCCTAGTACGTGTCGAGGATTCTCGAATAAGCAAACAGAAAACGACAGCTTTGATATCCACGGCGAACGAGAGGTCCATGGGGCCACGAGGACAGGAACGGAAGGATCGAAATCAGTGCAGATGAGGGCCAGGATTGGGAGAGAAGAGACAGCTCCCCAGACTGAAAACAGGGTCAAGATCAGAAGCCTGAGCAGGAGTTCGTTGGATAAAGGAGTGGCACACGCAAAGTCCCTGGGGCAGGAGGCAGCAAAGCCCTTCCTGCGGCTGAAGAGAGTGAGTGGCCAACTGAATACCTACGTGGAGAGGCAGGTTGTACAGGGCCATGGGGAATACAATTAGGGGCGTGGGGTTTATCCGGGGGGCTATGCGGATGGGCTGGGAAAAACAGACAAACAAGTAAGTAAGGAGTAAGGAAGCCATTGCAACAGTGGAAGGAAGAACTGGAGGAAAGACACTTCTGTCTTTGCAATTTTTTAGAGTTTATTTATTTATTTTGAGAGAGAGAGAGAGAGAGAGAACGTAGGCAAGCGGGAAGGGGCAGAGAGAGAGAGAAGGAGAGAGAGAATCCCAAGCAGGCTCACGGTGCAGGGCTCAAACTCACGATCCATGAGATCACGACCTTAGCCGAAGTCAAGGGTTGGACGCCTACCTGAGCCACACAGGTGCCCCTCCGACACTTAAGTTGAGCCGTTCTGCTGAGTGTTAGTGGCATCCCATTGTGGTTTCACTTTGTATTTCCCTGATGAAGAATAACATTGAGCACCTTGTCATATTCGTGTTGGCCGTTCACACATTTCCTCTTCCCAAGTTCCAGCTCCAGTCTTTCGGCCCCTTTTGTCTCTTTGTTTTGTTTCGCCCATTTTAAAATTGGTTCGTAGTGTTGTTATTGATTCGTGGGAGTTCTTTATATATTGTGGAGATGAACACATACTTTGCGACTATCTCCTCCCAGTCTGTGGCTAGTTTTTAATTTTCACCAACAGTTTTTTTTTCCCCCAATGGGAAGAGTTTTTAATTCTGATGCAAGTTTGATTTACCCAAGGACTTTGATTTACCCAAGGACTTTGATTTACCCAAGTTTGATTTCCCACTTGTCTTCTACCTCCTGCTCTGGTAACCCACGGCGCCCCTCCAGGGCTGACTGCCAGAGGGAAGAAACAGCCGTCCTGCTCCCCAGGGACAAAGACGCGCATGCGTTCTTGGTTTCTGTTTAATCCTTGCGGGCATGAGGTGTGGTGCTGGTGAAGTCTTACTTGTTCCATCTTTATAAAATATTTCGTCCTTTATAATTATACGAACTGTCGAGATCTGGGTGCCTGCTTTAGCCATTTCCCACTAGGCGCTCAGCAAGCACCGTCTCCCCGTGGCCTCTTCCGAGCATCTATCGCGTGTTTGCCATCGCTCCAAACCCATGAATCATATTTAAAGGCTTTCCGTATCCCATAATTCTCCTTTTACTGATCTATTCAGTTAATTACACTTGCTCCTTATTCATCTGAGACACACAGTTTGGGGCTGGGATTTGGAGGCAGACAGACGGAGAGAGAGAGAAATAATGAGAAGAAACTTCATAATGAAAATTCCTTCATATTGGTGATGTTTAACCCAGGTTTGTGTTTCAGCTTGCATGTTGAATTCTTTCTCCAACTGCTCCTAACTAACTCCATCTGCCTCTGGGTTGGTTGCCAGCCTTAGACTCATTGGTGGAAATCCCTTTGTACAAGGATTGCCTTCATATTTAATATATTTCATCAGCATTTCACCCGTTCGTGTCAACCACATCAGGCTGTATCGCCCCACGTCTCCAAAAAACCGAGGACGTAAAAATGGGCACAGCACAGCCAGCTGGTGGGTAGCAGTGCTACTTTTCTGAAACAGGAAAAATGAAAATGTGTGTAAATGCGTGGGTGTGGGTGTGTGTCTGTGTGTGTGCACGTGTGTGCGTGTGTGGGTATAATGAATACTTCCCCGATGCTGGCAATCAGCCACAAACCTGGTGTTTCATTAAACAAATAGTGAAATAAAATAACGCTAAGCCTTTATCGGTTTGTAGAGATTCCAACGAGGGACACGAGGTGAAAAAAAGGAAGCTGTCATCCTGCCCATGGCCTCCAAGGTCTGCACGACCGCTCCCGCGTCTCACTCTGACTCCTCTCCTCTCGTGTCCCCTGCACCCTGCTTGAAGCATATCGGCCTCCTTTCTGTTCCTCAGACATACCAAAACCCGCCTACCACAGGACCTTTGCACTTGCAACTCCCTCTCTCCGGAGCTAGCTCCCTTATTTCTTTATGTCTGTATTCCCCAAAGCACCTTCTCAACGCGGTCTTCTTTGGTCCCTTCGTCTAAAATTTCAACAACCGCCACTCCAACAGGTCATTCCTGTGCCACTGCCCTGCTTGCTTTGTTTTGCCTTGCACTTGTGACCATTAGGCACACTATTTATTTTAGTCATTTTTTTTCTTCTTTATCGTCCTTTCCCTTACTAAAATGAAGCTCCAGGAGAGTGGGACTTTCTGCTTTATTTTGTTCAGTGCCATAGCTCCGGGTGCTGGCACAGAGAAGGTCCTCAATAAAAACATTAGTTAGATGAATAAACAAAGTCACCGAGAGGGACAATTCTCAAGGCAAGGAACAGACTAGTGTATAACTGCGGGAGAATCATTAATGTAAATGTGGAAACTGAGGAACGTCAAAGAAGGCAAATTTGGTAAGACCATCTGCTAGTTACCAGCTCATTATCCCATCTCTTCTTCCTTCCCATAGGAAATCTGAGCCAAAAGCCAACATGGCAGCCAATCAAACACGTTATTTCCCAGTCTCCCTTGCAGGGAACGAAATTGTAGAAACAAGAAGTAAGTGGGCAGTTTTGGGCAGGGTTTCTGAGAAACTTCTTAAAAATTTGCTGACTCATCTGTTGGGGGCCATTTTGCCTCCCTCCCTCCCCCATTCTCCTTCTTTCCTAAAATGTTGTGATAGCTGGCGCAGTAGGTGCCATCTTGTGATGTTGAGGCAACCTTGAAGATGGGAGGCAGTATGCTAGGGATGGCCAAAGGGACGGGTTGAGGAACCTGGGAATGGAGCACCATGGCTGTGTCAGCATTGGGCTGCTCTCCTCAGGACTTCACTTTATGAGAGAAAATTATGGACCAAGTTATTGTTATTTGGGGCGGGAGGGGTCTCAGCTACTAATAGTTACTCAAACTGTCAGGCAACACGAGGGCACCTGCTTTGATTTCTTTGACCACTCAGTGATCATCCTGGGCAACTGTCTCTGTGTCATGATTTAAGAAACATGTTGTCACCTAATCATGAAGTATTATCCCTCTGCCCGAATATCATAGCACCCCAAATATCTATCCCTCTGCCCGAATATTATAGCACCCCATTTCAAGGCCATCCTATTTCAATGGAACTACATCAAACCCACCTCAGTTTCAAAAGCAAGCGTCGTCATACAGACTTGCACTTTTGTTGAAAATAGCAACATCTGTGGGGCGCCTGGGTGGCTCAGTCGGTTAAGTGTCTGACTTTGGCTCAGGTCATGATCTTGCTGCTCATGGGTCCGAGCCCCACGTTGGGCTTTTGTGTGTGTGTGTGTGTGTGTGTGTGTGTGTAGACACAAATAGATGCTCTTGTCGAAAATCAATTTGCCATAGATTTAATTGGGACACTTCCATGACCCGGCTTTGGTGACATAACACTCACTCGGGCCTCTCTCTATCCATTTGGCAGGCCCAACACATTCTACCTAGCCATTAAGGCTCAGTTCTGTGTATCCAGAATCTAGGAGTCGGTCTTTCTCTCTAATTTCCCATGCCTGATCTCTCAGCAAAGCCTGTGTACATGTATCTTATCAATCTCTCAAATCCACTCATTTCTCTCATTCTCTACCAGCACCATAAAACGTTTGAGGCTTATGTAAAAAAAAAAAATCCATAAACTTATTGAGGAATATAGCATTTTTTAAAAGCAAATGAAAAGGCATACCATGTCCATGGATGGGAAAGTTAATGATGCACAGTTGTCAATACTCCCAATTACACATTTCGTTCGATTGTAATCAAAGTAATTATTCGTTTGCACAATAAAAAAAATCATTATTGGTTAAGTACTAAATGTTTGCTGGTAAGTATTAAATGACAAGGAAATTTAAAAATTCTTCTGCTAATTAAATGGGCAAGACTACTGAAGATGTGAAAAAGAATAATAAATAATAAACTGACGAATAGAAAAACATAACATAAAACTGTAATTAGTAAGCCAATATGTTACTGACCCAGGAATACACAAAGAAATCAGTGGAACAGGTCAGTTTTCTGGAATTTCAAATTCTTGAGAAATCGATTGCAATCAGCAGTTTTAGAAAAACCAGTTAGCTCTTTAGAAAAATAAAATTTGATTCATATCTTCCACTAGATAAAAATAGCTTCTAAATCAATACCAAATTGTGTAAAAACTGAAAGGCTAAGTATCTGAGTAGAATATTAAGTAGTTATGTGTTTTTAGGGGGGAAAAGACCTTTCTACGCTTAAGTGCAAATGTAAATACCATGATGGACAAGAGTGGTAAGTTTGAATGCACAACAATGGAGGAAACATCACGATATCTTACAAATCTCAAAAAGGCAGAAAAACATCAAAAGGTAAATTAAGCAGAATATCAAATTAAGCAGAATATCTTACGTACAGAAGGTTAATACCCTTAAACTCTAAAAAGTGTTTACAAATCAGTAAGCAAAGCGAAAACCTTGGTTTTCGCAAGCAAATACTTAGAATCCAAACAGCTGATTCACAAGAGAAGAAACCAACAAATGGCAAAGTAATGATGGGTTTGGCATCGCTAGTAATTTTAAAAATACAAATTAAGACAATTAGTTACTATTTCTCTCGTCATTCAAAGAGTCAGCAAAACAGAAAAATTATGATAGACACTTTGAAATACTGTTGGCGGCATTATAAATGGATGCACTCTTCTTAGAGTTTTAATCTGGCAAAAGAGTCTTGAATATGTTCTCTATTTTGAACTAGTAACTGCACTGCTAGGAATTTTCTCCAGCCTAAGAAAATGACCTGAGGTGTCTGCTGTGATATGTGTGTGTGTGCGTGTGTGTGTGTGTGTATACATATATGATATACACACCGACATATAAATGTATATACATATATAATACATATATATGTACTTATGTGTATATATATGTATATATAAGTATATATATATACACATATATATATACATATATATATACATATATATATGGCTGTTTACTACAGCATTTCAGCTAATATAGCCACAACTGAAAACAATAAGCAGGTCTTAAAATGTTTGAATGCAGGGGCGCCTGGGTGGCTCAGTCAGTTAAGCGTCCGACTTCAGCTCAGGCCATGATCTCACACTCCATGAGTTCGAGCCCCGTGTCGGGCTCTGTGCTGACAGCTCAGAGCCTGGAGCCTGCTTCGGATTCTGTGTCTCCCTCTCTCTCTGCCGCTCCCCTGCTCATGCTCTGTCTCTCTGTGTCTCAAAAATAAATAAAAACATTAAAAAAAATTTTTAAATGTTTGAATGCATTAGGTATACATAATCTGATGGAATACCTCACAGGTATTGAATACACTGTTTTAATTTTTTAGTGTTTATTTATTTTTAAATTTTTAAATTTTCTTGGTTTATTCTGTTTTAACGTTTATTTTTGAGAGAGAGACAGAGCACAAGTGGGGGAGGGGCAGAGAGAGAGGGAGACACAGAATCTGAAGCAGGCTCCAGGCTCCAGGCTCCCAGCTGTC
This sequence comes from Prionailurus viverrinus, assembly GCF_022837055.1. NCBI lineage: Eukaryota > Metazoa > Chordata > Mammalia > Carnivora > Felidae > Prionailurus > Prionailurus viverrinus. The sequence continues at coordinate 30,548,575 of NC_062575.1, read as the reverse complement.
AGCACAGAGCCCAACGTGGGGCTCGAACCCACGAACCGTGAGATCATGACCTGAACCGAAGTTGGATGCTTAACTGACTGAGCCACCCAGGCGTCCCTGAGGTTTACTTATTTTTGTGAGAGAGAGACAGGGTGCAAGCAGGGGAGGGGCAGAGAGAGAGGGAGACCCAGAATCCGAAGCAGGCTCCAGGCTCCAGGCCCCCAGCTGTCAGCACAGAGCCCAACGTGGGGCTTGAACCCACCAACTGTGAGATCATGACCTGAGCCAAAGTCGGCCACCTAACCGTCTGAGCCACCCAGGCGCCCCTTGGATACACTGTTTTTAAAAGAATGTTTAATAAAATGAAGAACCGCTCACAATATGACGCAGTGGGAGGAAGAGGGGGTAGAGAAATATACAGAATTAAAGGGTGAGAAGAAATACAGCAAAGTGTCATCAACAATTTTTCCTGAAAGCTAAGCCTCTACGTGACTTTGATTTATATGCCACCCTTTCTCTCATGTTCCTGATTTTTCCATTGAAAGAAAAGTATTTTTGTTGCTTTTTCAAACGACGTTAACACGAACGCGTTATTACTGTAAAGCTTTCAAGTCATGGGTTAGAATCTGGAGTCCCTCTTTACCTCTTGTCCCTACTTGCCTCTCCAAGAGTAACTACTGTTAAATTTAATATGTGTCCTTGCAGACATCTCTCCATGTGTTTATCACGTATGAACAAACACGGTAACTACTTTCACAACCGCCAAGGTTAGTTGCTACAAAACGAGACAGAATTCGGGGAGCATAAAAAAGGCTGGCTAGGCATTTTCGCCAATGAGCCACAGCCTGAAACTTAGGGAAGGACAACTTCGCCTTGATTTCAGAGGGACGTCGGTCGCCTCAGTTTTGGAATGAGCGGAAAGGGCACTGGACGGGAAAAATGGGGAGGTTGTGGCGGTGGGCGGGGTACATTTGTGGATAGCCCAACTATCCTATAAGCAGATGACACCGTGTCCTTTCCCCTGTTTGTGTCAGACAATGTTAAACTCACCCCCCCCCCCCCACGATGCTCCTCCGTTGACATTTTTTCACACGTCTGTCTGCGAGAGTCAAAATCGTATCTGAAATACAAATAAATCCCCGGGAAAAGATCGGCCGCACAATGAGAAGACAGAACAATCCACGCCGACCGTCCCTGTCCCCCGGCCCAGCCCCCGTCCGCTCCCGGGGTGCCGGTGTGGGCAGCAAGGTGAGGCCGAGGATATTACGCAGCTCTAGTCCCATTCTGCTTTATGACTAGCTCGAGAAATGACCTCTAGCGAGCTCTGGTCCTTGTTCTGGCCAGCAACTAGATTTTTCTTACAGAAAATAAATTAAAAAGGTGTGACCTTGCTGAAGGCTTGCCGAGAAAATGAGGTACATCTTGTCACAGGCAGAAGAGCCTATTTGTTCAATTTGAAAGGCTGCCGCTTTGCTCCGATTAGAAGTTAAGATAAAGGCCGGGGATGAAAAGAGGAGAAACATTTCTAAGCGAGGAAATTAAAGGGCTACATTGGAGACCCTTTCAGCACTACAGTGGGCTTTTTGTGTGGGGTTTATCGGGCCCCATCAGCCACACCTTGTCCCTGTGCTTGGGGCTCCCTTTCCTCCGAGCACACAAAAGCCAGCCCTGTAGGGAGCGGGCAGAGGCCCCCTGCTGATAGCCATCAGGGGCACCCGACCCCCTCCCCCCGCAGCTCGGAAAGTCACCCATCCAAATTTTATTCACTGGGCACAAGACTCAAAGCCGTGTCACCCGTTTCACCAAAGGGACTCGGTCAAGAGGGTGGGTTCCTAGCTTCCCGGCCAACAAATGTATTATCACATCGTGGAGAATTCCTCCCAAACGGACATCGAAACGCCTTCGTGGCCATAAAAGATTCAAGCCAACCCAAATTTCCGCCCCAAAGCCCCTGAAGCAAAGAAACCTTTCAACTTGTCTCTTCATTTTATAGACATTTTAACGTTCCGGAATGCCTTTCCACTTCTAAAGTCATAGCTCGTATGGGAAAAGTGGAGGTGAGGAAAAAAGAAAAACATGCTGGGCTTTTCCACACGCTTTAAGGTTATATCCAACATCCCGTTCCCTGGTTCTCTCTGCCAACCGAGGTTCCCAAGAATGGCCCGAGAGACCACACTTCTCAGCTCCACATCCTTGATCACGGGAGACGAACTCACCTTTCCAGTTTTCTCGCTCCTTCTTCCTTCCCACATTCCAGCCTTGAATGTTATTTTCCCCTTCTCTTCCTCCAGGTCCTCGCTCGAGCTGCTCGTGTTCCTTTCTTCACCCTGTTTACGCTGCCTGGTGTCTTTATTTGCCGAGAGTCGACTTACTTGGCCAGGGTGCTTGTGAGGGCCGCCATGACAGTGGTAGCATAGACTGAGTGGCTTAACCAACGGAAGTTTATTTTCCGGAGGTGGATTTGCTGTTGCTCCACGGGGGCAGGGGCCATACCTACCTGGCCTCCGTCATCTCTGTAGAGCCTGTAGGGGTTCAATGCTCACTGCTTCATCCGTCACTGTGTCCTCCCACAGAGCCCCGAGTGGCCTCTCATTCTCAGTAGGCCCGCCAAGAAGGGTTGTTGCCACTGGAGTTTACGGTGAGGTTCCGGAAGCAGAGCAAGATTCTAGGGTGCCTTCGGTTTATTGAGGATAACTTAGCTTTCTTCACTCGGGTTTTAGCGCCGAGTGAGTACACATGGAGTTATGTGAGAATCGGTGATAGCTACGTACCTGAGGGTACCTCTGGGGAAATATGTGTGGCGATGACGGGGCTCAGAAATAAGGCCATGTACCATCAACCGGCCGTATATTGGGGTCCCGGCTCTGGTGTTTATCTGCACAAATGGTTTCATTTCCCCGGGCTCTGTTTACCTCGTTGAAATATACCTCAAAGAATGATATGCCACACTCCATCCCCAAGACTGGGAGGAGAGCTAGGACCTCATGTGAGCCCAAGCAGTAATTTCCAACGGGTCTAGTCCAACGTTATTTGCCTCTGCTTGAAAATAATGAGGGAATTGAAGGGGGGTTGATTCCTAAGCAAGGACAGGGAGAGTCACCAAGCCTTATGGCAAATACCATTAGGCCCAGGAATATTTACCGTTCCATTTTAAGATGACCTCTCTTTCGTGATCTAAGCACCATCCCTCTCTTCTCTCAAACCTTAGCCAAGTCTGCTGGGTACATGAAGGGCTTATGTGGGCGTTTTGTTGTTTTTTTTAATTTTTTTGATGTTTATTTATTTTTGAGAGAGAGAGAGAGAGAGAGAGAGAGAGAGACGGAATGCAAGCAGGGGAGGGATAGAGAGAGAGGGAGACACAGAATCCAAAGCAGGTTCCAGGCTTTGAGCTGTTAGCACGGAGCCCGATGCGGGGCTCGAACCCACGAACCGTGAGATCATGACCTGAGTCGTAGACAGACGCTTAACCAACTGAGCCATCCGGGCGCCCCTGTGTGGGCGAGTTTTAATGCGGAAATCAAGATGCCTAAGTCTCACAGCTGAGCTGGAGGATTTGGGATTGGGAGCAGAATGGAAGTATGGCAAATGATCCCACAGAATGACACAACAAAACAAAAACCCGAATCGTAGGGGATGGAAAAAATGCCCTCCCCCCACCCCCGCCCACCCACCGAGTCAAGGAGTTAGCCACTCCCTACCTTCCAAAATCTCCTGAGAGGTTAGGAAGGTCACGGGGCCCTACCGGTGCTTGAAATGGGACCAGGCCAATTTCTTTTGGTTCTTAAGGGACAGGGTGCCTCAGCCAACATCTGAATTGGGCTGATGTCAATCCTTGCGGCCTCTTCCAACATTAACCTTCCAACCAAATTGTTTTTCACAAACGGTTCAACAATAATTGGCTGCCATGTTTAGTTTCGAGACGATCATTTTAAGAAAAGCACTGAGCTTCTTAGCATATTTCCCCGCTGAAATACCTCTCTTGAGAGGAACGTGTTGCATTATGGCTTGTCCAGCAAAGCAATCTGTCCGTTGAAGGAAGCCCCAAATTCTTAACATCAGCAAGGCGATCCCTGGGCTTCACCTTATTATTGTAGGTATTATTTAGCATTCTAGGACTGTTGGATGCTTGGTCGCTTGCGAGAACACGGAGGAAATGCTACCAACTACTGGGAAACCCAGCGATCGGAAATGCCTGCTCCTTACGGCAGCTGGTTCCAAGGAGGAGAATTATGGCACCCTCAGAATATCCACCCTCAGAGTATCGCTAAACATTGTCAAGAACAAATTACGGTGTCCGACCTTAAACGACTCTTGGTTGAGACTGCAGGCTGAGGCTGCCTTGTGAGTATTTCCCCTGACATAGTTCTTTAGAGTCTGTCAAGTTCACCTTCCATTAAAGGGGGATCCCAGGAGTGTTCGTAAGACACTTGGTATGCCGTGCCATTTAATAACCTCGTTCATGGGGTCACTGGGTCCCCATTTGTTTACTCTATCTGCGTCTATATTTTACGTGAGACTAAAGAATGAGCTCTATTACCTTTTTAAAAATTAAAAAAAAATTTTTTTGGTGGGGGGCGGAGAGAGAGAGAATGTGTGCGTGAGGCGGGGGGGAGCGGGGTAGAGGGAGAGAAAGAGAGAACCTTATGCGGGCGCCACACTCAGCGCGGAGCCTCACGCGGAGCTTGATCCCGCGACCCTGGGATCAGGACCTGAACTGAAATCAAGAGTCGGAGGCTCAACCGACTGAGCCACCCAGGCGCCCTGAGCTCTATTGCCTTTTGCTTCTGCCTACGGACAATAATAATAACCGTAACAGTAGCTACCATTTTTGAGTGCTTATTAAGTGTTCGATCATATTCCGAGCATTTTATATGCTTTGTGTTTCAGGCCTTATCTGTAACGGTCTTAGGCACTCAGCGCTGTTTTTTCCCCAGCCTTATGAGGACAGTGAAGCCTAGAGAGATTGTCTCCCCAGGGTCCAGGTCCCATAGCAAGGAAAAGAGACAGGATTCAGATCCAGAGCCCGGGCTTGTCGCCATAGACCACGCTTTTAGCGATTATTCAGCACATTCCCAACAATGCTAAAGCTACAGGTATTAAGTAAAAGAGTGTTTCGGGATATATGCGTAGCATGTATGCTCCCAGTTTGACTGTCATAATGGGTGGTGAATATTTTCAATCTGAGGGCATGAAAAGTCACTGGTTGCAGACCCAGGATAGCTGATCCGAAGGAGCAATTGTGAACGGGCTAAATGCCAGATGATTACCTTGATCAAAACAAGTGCCAGGGATGATGTAAAAATCCAAGAGCGGGGGGTGGGGGGCAACACAGGAGCCAATGGCATGAGAGGGCAGAACACACGAAAAGGCATCGAGAAGGGAGTTCAGCACATCAAGAAGAAGCGAGAGGCTCATTCCCTAGTGAAAAGGGGCACAGCAGCTCTCCCCTGCTCAATCCTTATGATAACTATGTGTCAGCCATGGTCTGCTGGGAGCCCGCCTGCATGTTAAGCTGGCCTTGAACTCCAGCTCATTGGCCTGTGGCACAGGCACCACGAAGTCCGTGGGTTCCCTGGCTCACTTCGTTTCTCTGCCTCCATGTTCCAGGGGGGTGGCACGCGTTGCTTCCTCACATCAGCAGGAACAGAAGGCTCAGCCAGAACCTTCGCCAGGACTGTGGGAACTTAAGGGTTTTAGGGGTTCAGCGGCAGGGCTAGGCGGGGGCCGGCACATTATCAAGTGGGGATGGGGTGCGTGTGCCCTCATAAGGCCTCATGACTCTGTGAATCAGTTACTGTACTTGGATTTGTCCTTCACGCTGTTTCCTTAGGTCCCACCTCGCAGAAGTGAGATTTTGCTTTTTTCATTCGAGTTGGAACCTTCTCATACTTAGGCGTTTGGAGCCCACCACCCAAAACGAGAGATTCAGAGAGTGCTTCCGACAGACGATCGCTCGTCCCCTGACCTCCAAACCCCTCACCTATGACCCGCTTCTCCGTGCAGGGTCCCATCTCTAAGGTCACAGTGGAGCCCACAGAGACACCTCCAGAGCAGACACTCGTTCAATACATGGCTGGAGCTTAAATAGAATATAGAAATCCATTCGGCGTTAACCACATTCATTCCTCTAGACAATGGAGTCAACACTCTAACGCTGCATGAGCTACACTCACATGGGGAGCTTGTCTGAGCAAAGGAGGGGGAGGTCTTCGCTCTAATCTAAACACTGGTTCAAAAGCAGCTGAGTTCTGGTTTCCGTCTTCACGATTACTTATTGAAATCGTGTTATAAGTGACCAGAAAGCTTGTTGAAGGAAACAGGAGGAAGGAAAAGAGGGGAAAAGCAAGGAAGACAAAGGCGGGAAGCTCCTTTTTTGTGAGGACTTTGTACGTACCAGACAGTAAGATAACTAATCCCTAGAATGATAGAAACTCCTAGAAAATGTGTTGATCGCCTTTTTCCATTTCAGTTTTCAATTCAGTGGTTTCCTAGTTGTGTAACTTTGGTCTGCTCTAAAAGGGCTTTTGTAACACTTTCCGTCACTGCTTTCTTAAGCTTTTCAGACCCAAGTTTGTATATTCTAATTGCAAACTCCAGTTCAAGTTCCTAAAACCCTCTCTCACAATTATCACCAAACAAACGCGGTGATTCCACAAAAGCTCCAACATGTGTCCCATTAATTCTCACACCGAAAAGACTTTCATTTTTCTTGGACTCCAAGCAAAATGGACCATAAGCAAAGTGTTTGATAAAATGACAGGTGGAATCCCATCCAATTAAGACATAAATATTTTTCCAGAGGCTAAGCTCACTGCAAAATAATAATCTTCACTCAACACATCTTTACATGTCTTTGGCAAAACACCTGTCTAAAACTGTTAACACTAAATATTTTGGGAGCTCTGTACTTCAAAGGCATCCCTGAAAACGTCAAGCATTGTTAAAATGTTGAAGTAATTTTGGTTAAATGCTTCTGTGACAACTGTCGGACTTGATTTGTTTTAGCTAAACACATTCTGAATATTGCTTGGAATCTGTGAATTGGTCACTTGCCAAAAGATGAGAACTGGGCTGAAGTCAAAAGAATTACATGCATCAAAGAAGTGGAAAAATATGGCGGGGGGGGGGGATCTTTGAGTATTTTAAAAATGCAACTTATCTTCTAAGTTGGAAGCTTCAAAAGAACATTCTTCCCAATTGATGGCGTTCGCAGTAAAATCGTAAAGTATGTAGTAGATGTCGTTTGGATTCTTGGCCAAATTCATAGTGAGTCACACCTAGAGTTCTTCACGCAAAGAAAAAAGTATATTTTAAAGTACCTTGACAAATTCGTGATTCAGCAATACAAACTTGACATGTTTTCCTAGGAACTCCTGGTTGGTTGGTGGCTAAGTACTTAGAGTTCTTGGCATCACGGAAGAAATACTAGAACGAGTTAAAATATTAGTGAACTTGTAGTCGGACAATCCTGATTCGCACCCCCCCCCCCCCCGCTCCATTTTCAGATAGGTAAACTGAGGCCCCAAGACCTAGAGCAAATCATAGTTAACAGAAGTGCCTGCTGCAAAGAGCTTCAAACTTTGGGCTGAAGCGTGGGTGGTGGTGGTGGGGGGGGGGGGGCATTGATGGAACCTCTCAACATCTGATAAAAGCAGAACATAAATGTCAAGGAGGTATAGTGAGGTACAGGACCCAAGGTCAATTGCTAATTACTATGGGCCACACGTTGCACTGAGCACTTTATACACATTATCTAATTTAATTCTTGCAGTCATCTATACACAAGGCTGCCATTATTATCCTCTTATATGGATAAAATCTCTACACAAGTTTTCCAGATCAGGCAGATAGCAATTGACAGAGTTAAGACTTGGGAATCAGTTCTGTGTGATTTCAAAATCTTTGTTCTTAACCGTATGGTGAACTTCTTCCCGAAGTTCATGATCCCAGAGCTTGTTTTGTGTTTTTGTTTTTTTCCATGAATTCAAGCGGGTGCCATTACGACTTCAGAAATCGACGGTGATTGATAATTGTGAAGGTCTGGACCAGCTCTACAGGTCACACATAAGCTATACTCAGTCTGGGGAGAGTGTGATATCAGGGCTAAAAGTACAATGACCATGGTCTGGAATTTTCCATGAGACCCCAAGGCAAACGTTCTGTCTCATTGTCCCCTTAAGGACCCATTCTTGAGAGAGCGCATGTTCAGAAAGACGTCACAGAATGTTCCAGGCATCGACTTGGTCTGCGAGTCTTGGAGTCACCCCAAGAGTTATCCACGCCCCTGAGGCTTCCAGACCATTTACTTAACCTATTTTTATTGATTACCACTAGGTCTGAGGCCTGACGCACACCAAATATCCAGTGTTTAGTCTAAACCAGACCAATGTTGACCATGGAAGAAATCAGTTCTTTTCATTTTCTATCCGTAATTGGGTTCTTTCTGTGGAAGACGTCAGACACCTGAGTCAAACTGGGAGAAACAGAGAAGGGGCTATCCCAGCCCAGGCAGGTCTGTCTACAAATAGGTCCTCACCCAGGGACTCCAGGAGGGTCAACAACACTCAAGGCTGACACTCCATTTCTCAGCTATGTCTGTCTCTCTCTTAAGCAGAACCCTTCCCCATGGAGGGAAGGGACCCCACCTCCTCCTCGGCAGTTCCAGGCTTATGTCATTCTGGTCCCCAGAAGCCCAGCAACGAAAGAAACCTCAGAAGCCCCAGCTCGGGTCTCGTAGGATTGGCTCAGTCGCGTGTTCGTTCACCAGTGACGCGATCATCGGGGCTAGAGGGACAGATCGCGCTGCTTGGTTAGGCTTTGGTCACGTGACCACTTCTAGAAGCATGAAGACGGTGGTTCCCGTCTGGTCGCATGAATTAAGAGCAGGGGACTGGTGGTTCCTCCAGAGGAGACCCTGAGACCTGTTACCAGACGCGGGTGGGAGTGGGGAGAATCAATGCCAAACAGGCAAAGTCAACAGAGGTTATACCACCTCCCCTCCCTGAGACACTGCCATCCGGGAGAGGAAGCAGGGACCAGAGAGAATATCTAGAGTGTTTACCTAGGAGCTGAAACGGGTGGGTCGGGAAGCTGGATGTATGGCCCTCAAACTTCAGTTATGGTCGAATAGCGAGGGGCGGGGTGGGGGGGCTTGTTAGAAACGCACATTCCTCTTCTCCACTCCCAGAAATTCTAATTCACCGGGACTGGGCCATGAGAATTCACATTTTTAACAGCCCTCCTAAATGTGATGTGGGTGGAGGCCTGCAAACGAATTCAAGAGCCTTCGGTTTAGATGCTGGGGAGGGAGACCAGCTGTTGAGTAGTAAATGGCTTGGGCTAAATCCCAAGTAATAGCCAGGGGGAGTTTCTAAAAACAACCCTTGACAGTTCTTTGTGTGAATTTCTCCCTCAGTATTGCACCTCTGGCCACCTCTCGGGCAGTGCTTGGTGCTTAATAAATGCTCAGGAGACGAGGATCCGTATCAAGGCAACTTGCTGAGGGCTGGTTAGTTGATCAGGAACGTGGAGACATACGGGATTTACAAACAGCTTTGAGTGTGGGATCAGAAACACCACAGTTTATTATTAAATGTGTAAGCCCGATAATGGGAATATAGTGGTTTAGTAAAAGCAGTGGAATTCTAAAAAAAAATTTTTCAAGAGACAGAAAAGGAATTCTAAAAACACTGGTTTTATTTTTATTTTTTTTTAATTTTTTTTTTCAACGTTTATTTATTTTTTGGGACAGAGAGAGACAGAGCATGAACGGGGGAAGGGCAGAGAGAGAGGGAGACACAGAATCGGAAACAGGCTCCAGGCTCCGAGCCATCAGCCCAGAGGCCGACGCGGGGCTCGAACTCCCGGACCGCGAGATCGTGACCTGGCTGAAGTCGGACGCCTAACCGACTGCGCCACCCAGGCGCCCCTAAAAACACTGGTTTTAAAAGAGACAGAAAAGGAAAGAGACAGAAAAGGACAGACTTTTTTTTAAAGAGACAGAATTACTCCGTAATTAGACAATTAATTATATGCAAAGAGTAGAAACGATGTATTGTAATTTGAATTTTTCTGTTGTCTCTTGGCTGCACCCCCCTCTCTTTTCTTTTTTCTTTTCTTTCCTTCTTTTCTCTTCCCTTTTCTTTTCCTTCCCTTCCCTTCCTTTTCTTTTCTTTTTTTCCTTCATTCCTTTCCTTTCCTTTCCTTTTTTCTTTTCTTTTCCTTAAATGCACCATTGGCAAGCACAGAGCAACAGTGGAAGCCACACATCCTTTGAAAGTGCTCCCCACAAAGCTAATAGCACAGGAATCTCAGGGCAGCTCCCTCCTCCCAGGTCCTAGGAGAGCCTACTCCTTGAAACTTGAAACTTTACGAGTGCTATCACTTCAAGGCACACAGACCTAAGAGGATTAAGGTAAGTATCCCTCCTAAAAGCCTGAAGAAACAAAGATTAGTTTTTAGCATCACAAAGAAACATATATTTATATAAGTTCTGAAGGAGGAGAAATATGTGAAAACTTTCGGAGAGGGGGGTGGAGGGAAGGAGAGAGACGCTGGGGCAGAAAAGGCAAATCATCCCTCAGCAAGGGCGAGAACATTCCTACAAGATTATCCACTGTTTACAAGGAAACCGATCGGAGTTAAAATTTACGCAAAAGTAACAAAGAAGACCCGTGTGCCAAAACCTTCTCAAGCTTAATTGGTGAAGTGAGAGCGTTTGTGATTGGACCAAATGGCAGACTTTTTCTTTTTTCCGTTATATACAGAGGGTGCTGAGGCTTATGAGGATAATTAATAGTTAAATCAATGCCGCAGGAAGAACTTGTTCATCCTCAAGAAAAAAATACACTTTTAAAAAATAACTTCAAAAATACCTTTCGGTATATTCATGGTGGAATAAATTACTTAAACTCCTTCAAGTTTTCATTTCCAAAGAAAATCAGTGACAAAACATTTTTTTGACGTTCTGGAGGCCCTGATCCCATTAAAAAGTCTAAAAGAATCTATGAACTTCGCGAAAATGCACATCCATGCGAAAGTGTGCATATAACTCATTTATTGCACTGGAAATATATTCCTTTCATGTAGCCATCAATCAAATCGGTCGTCATGCAATTTTGTCTTTCACGCTTCTTTTTTCCCCCAGACAGAAATACATGGCTACTTTCTCCTCCCCCAAGAGGCAATAGATACAAATTTCCCGAAGAAAACAAAAAGTAAACATTCATTCTGCTCCAAAGTGAATTTACACCCAAAGCGTCTTTTGTTTGGATTGACCGCGGAGGTAAACCTGTGGATTCAGCATGGTCATCGACGACGTGCGACTCCTTTCTTTTCTGGTTCATTCTGAGAGTCAAGCGCTGAAAAGGCTGATGCACACACACGCATAGTGGCAAATGGTGTCAGAATCCCCGTTGCTCCCGGGGCCGGGTGGACCCGAGGCTAGTCAGAGGAACGCCAGAATTCGCCAAGACTTCAAGTGGGATGGGTTTGACATCAGTTCTTTTGTCAGGTCCGAGAGATCGTCTGTGTCGTGGGTCAGCATCTGTCTCGTCGACACCATCGCTGGCAGCAGAAGGCTGTGCGTTTCAATGTTAAGGTTCTCCGAGCATCAGAAAGCGTCAAAAACCCACTGTAGTCTCCCCAGGTGGCCACCAACTTCCAGCTGCCCCCAAACGGACAGGGCTTTGCCACCATCAGGGGTATCTGTGAAGTGTTCCACCAGCGCTGATCAGGTTCCATCCCATAATGCTTCATTCTCAGGGGCACGTGTTAAGATTTCTGGCAAAGGTTTGGTCCTCTTGCAGCCGATGGGCACATAGGGTGTCGGCCGTGTCTCCTCCTTCGCTCAAACTGTTATTAAAGTAACGACATGTCTCCGGGCACCTGGGTGGCTCAGTCCGTTAAGCGTCTGACTCTTGGTATCAGCTCAGGTCGAGATCTCGAAGTCGTGTGATTGATCCCCGCATCAGGCTCCGCGCTGGTGGGATCCTCCCTCTTCCTCTCTCTCTCTCTCCCTCTGCCCCTCGCCCTCTCGTGCGCGTGCTCTCTCTCTCAAAGTAAATAAACCTTAAAAAAAATAAAGGGATGACATGTCTCACAGCAGATTGCAGTTTAAAACCAAGGAAATGTGTAAACTCTCCACCACTTGTCCCGTCCTCTAGAATAGAAGTATGAATCCTAAAGGGCTCAGAGCTTATTTGCAACAGCTTTTGTATCCAGGGTGGCAGAACATCGCATGGAGCGATTTATACTGCTTATCTGGCTTTAAAAAAATCTGCCAGAGATGCCACAACGTAAAGAGAATCTTCCTAATTGTTTTGAGAACGGGCGCTTATCTCCCGTCCAAAAAAGTCGATCAAGCGCGTGAAGACTTGTTCTGGGAAACGGGGCAACTTCAGAATGCTGGAGCAAGGCTTCACAGTCTGTTTCCACTTTCTGACAAGCCCCCTGGAAAGACGGTGAATGAGGACCTGCCTCTGATCTCCTGGAGACTCTTCCCTGCGGTTGACCAGATGCCTGTCAGCATTGTTGGTGGACAGTTTTGACACTGGCGGAATCTTCCGGAAAAAAGCAGCGAGTTAGGATAATGCACAGAGCTTTGTGTTCACCAAGTAGCAAAGCCAGATGAAATGTCAAGCTTTGCAGGTGTATGGTGTCTGAGGCTGGGTTTCCCCCCCAGACGGTCCCTGACACGGGGATTTGAGTGCCAATAGTTGATTTTGGATGTGATCCCGGGAAGCACCTGTAGGGGTGTGGGGAAGTGAGTCAGGGGATGGAAAGAAGGCAATAAAGAGTGTATTATCGAACAGGTTATTGCTGGGGGCCACTCGGACTCAGTCTTGCTGGCAAATCCTGGGAGAGAGGGGAGAATGTGATTCAGGACTGTCCCAAGCAAGGGGTCGGGAAGCTCGGGTGCTTACACATCAATGTCCATCCATCACCGGTTGAGAGATGCTCCCCTGGAGATGTTCACTTTTCCAGCACTTGGGGCCTTCCGGCATTTTCCAGCCAAGACTATTCCAGCAGCCAGAAAATATTCTCAGGCAGAGAGTGGCAGGTGTTTACAGCAAGACGTTATCATAATGCAAGAATGCTGAGTGCTGAGTGCTTCACAGATACCGTGAATTTTCTTCCAGGCAACATCTCGCCATTTCCAGGGATGTTGCAATTTCCAGAAACAGGTTCACAAGCGACGAGTTTTCTTTGTTGACATCGTGTAAGGGACAAAAACAGAGCTGTGCAAAAACCGTCTCTAATCTTCTCCAGTTACTTGATGACGGGGCACGGACTGGCTCAGAATTCCTCCATGATCTGCTTCCAAATAGTGGGAAACAGATCAGGGATTCTGAACTGGGTGATGCCACTGGACCGAGGAGAGCCTACACTTTTATTCCTCCCTCCAAACCATACCCTCCCTCCACTATTTCCAAGGTGCATGGCTTCAACAAGGTCGCCACAACTATGTGGGCGACTTCATTGGCGTTGGGACAAACAATCTCATAGAATGCTTTGAAACAAGACAAGTTTTGCAAGGATGATAATGTGAGTTCAGGTAAAGTTCTGGCGTCTTCCAAACAAGTCTGCTTTTCACGTCACACCGTTGGGTCCAGAGGATTTTCGAGATGACAGATGGAAAATATTCCTTTAACGCTGTGGGCCTCATGTTTCATTGTCCCAGACCTCGCTGCACGAGAGGTGTGGCGTTTTACTGTGTCTTGGTATATCCAGGGCTGCAAGTAAAAATGGGCTCATCATATTTCCTTTTCTTTAACATTTTCCGATTAAATATGGCCTGATGCCATCAAAGATGGGAGTACATAAAAATATTGGAGAGTCTTAATTCCTGTCAATGGGGGGAAATAATATCAACCGTGATGATCAACACGTGTTACTCTGATAATCTGAGTGATGGTTGAGCATACGTTTTCTCCCTTCCTCTTGCATTCCGGGCAGGGCACACTTCCCGACCCCACTGATCTTGGGCTGGGTCCTGTGACTTGCTTTGGCCAATGGAAGTTTAGTGGACATGATGCTAGGACTTATGTCCTTGAGCATATTCTGGTTTGGCTCTTGTGCTCCCGCTTCTCTGTGAGAAGAACATGTCATGGGCGGCCATTGGGCCAAAGAGAATATATGAAGCACACCCAAGCCCCACCTACAGCTGGATCCTGGAGTCCAGCCTGCTCCAGTCAAGTTGTGGCCAATCCTCAGATCTATGGGTGACAAATACTTGTTATTTTAAGGCACCGAGTTTCAGGATGTTTTGTTACACGGCATTATTGCGGCAAAAGCTGACTAACACATTAGGGTATTGTATAAAGTAGCGACCTTTAGCCCCTCACACTAGCTTCGGAGTGAAAATAGCTTGGTACAGTCGGATTTAAAACCCTTTTTCCCCTCAAAAAGCCAAATTTTCAAAAATGAAAGGAAGGGCATTGAAAAAAATAATACATTCTTTTTAGCGTTTTCCTTTCACTTCTCCCGCAAACCATATGATCTGTGAGAACTGGCCTGTCATTCTAAGCTTCACTTTTGTGGCCGGCTCTAATTAACAGTCCGTAACAATGGCATTCTCCCAGTCGATGCCTTTTGATGTGAACTTTTTCAAGTTCCCTCTCATTGGAGTTATAACCTTACAACTTCCCACTCTGCCACAGTTTAATTTGTAATCAATATTATGAACTAATGAAATAACACAAGGCTTGTTTTAATAGGGCGGTTTGCTTGTTTGTTTTCAAAATTATACCAATTTGCCACTTGGCGATATTCACACCTCTTTTTTTTTTTTTTTCATGAAAGCCACGTCTTCACTATCACAATTTGAAATGAGATGCCTCCTAGACTTGTTGCATACAATTAAACCACAACAAAAGGAAGCCGAAGTCATTTCACTTTTCATAAGGCCGTAATTATTCTTTAACTATCGGAATACGACATCCCTGAGGAGCTAATTATCGAGAAGCTCTCATCACACATACGAAACACACAAACAAATCCTTCAAGCACAAAGTAAATGTTCAACATTAAAGAGCCCCATCCAGGAAGTCATACCAATCAGTTGGTCCAGCTAATTACTAATCTGATTTTGGGAGTAGTTGCATTAGATAATTATGACGCCTATTCATAACATGAAAAGCCCAGCCTTTCATTGACTTTAATAAAGATCTCGTTGCAAGAAAAAAATGTTCTAAGACCCACAATACAAAATTTGCATTTCAGCAGAACCTGGGAGAAGTGCGGTAGACATTTTTTTAATAGAAAACATTTCCTTTATCACATGATAGATACATTTAATATACCTTTTTATGGATGTCACGGTGAAAGGCAAGGGAGCTATTATATTGATATGATTTAATATGAGTCGTGCAGTACTGTGTAAGGCCCAATTCAAATTTTTAAATGTCTTATGAAATGCTTCTTTGAGTCAACTAAGATTCACATTAGATATATATAGCGTATTAAAGATTACACTATGGATCGTATTCTAAAGGAATCAAAGTCAAAGTCATGCACATAATGTGGTGACTGCTTTACTCGGTTTTCAAATATATTTCTATGGACGCATATTCCAATCCTTCTTAATTTTTAAAGGGCTTTAAAACTAATACGCACTCGCATAGACTGTTGACGGGAATGCGCATTAGCACAGCTCTTTCGGAGGGCGAGTGGTCAATAACTATGAAAATTAAAAATATATATACCCTTTCACCTAGCCATTTACCTTTCAAAACCTTTATCTTGTGGGTAGGCTTGTATTAGTGCCTATTAGTGGATTATATTAGTGCATATGGGTCTGTCTCTCCCTCTGTCCCTCTCCCTCACTCGTGCTCTCTCTCTCTCTAAAAAAATTAAGAAGTTTAATTAAAAAGATATATTAAATGCAAAAAAGCTAAGTTATACAACAATCTGCATAGTGTGAGCCTTTTAGGTAACCTAAAAAGGTATGCATATGTATCCCAGATAAATGTATGCACAGATATTTTTCATTCGTGTGTGTGTTCATGCATGTATTTGTAGAATTGTGAGTAGATAGATATATGAATGACAGGTGACAGATAGATGCAGATAAACCTTCTAGAAGGACACACAAGAAACAATTCTCAACTCTTTCTTCGGGGGAGTGGTGCCCTAAAAGTACAAAAACAGCCGTAGACGGAATGAGAAACAATGCGCATGGCTGTGTTCCAACACAACTTTAATGGAACAAGATGGCCGTCCCACGACCTAGAGTTTGTGGCCCCCTGCCCTAACAATTGAATCCAGTCCCCATGGCTCTACATACCATTTATCATTTACATGCTAATGACTCCCAGAAGGGGACCTCTCCAACTCCAATCTCGCCCCTGACTGTGATGCCTGCATTCTACCAGGCACTCCTTACTTCCACTTGGATGTAACAACAGAGATAAGTAACCATCCACCACTCAAGTGTGTCCTTCCATGGCATCGTGGCAGCTAGGAAGCAGCTACTTGGCCAAGGCCTACCTTCCCCCGTGTTTCACCCTCCTTGCATCCAGGGGGACCGTGTTACTAGTTCTTTCCCAGGGTGCTCTCCTCCTTTCTCTTTGCCATCTGCCAACGGAATGCAGCCCTAGGGGAGGGTAGAGCCACCGACAGAAGGTGCGAGCTCCTTCAGTCACTATGTGGAAGGTGTCTCATCAAATAAGAATATCTGCATTGGTCTAGTGAGTGAAAAATGAATTTATTTTAAGCCACAGAAATATGGGGATTTATGTTACAGTAGGTAATATCAACCATATATATATATATATATATATATATGGGTATATATACACCCATATGGGTATATATGGGTATATATATATATGGGTATATATATGGGTGTGTATATATATATGTATATGTATATGTGTATATATATATACATATATATGTGGGTATATATATATGGGTATATGGGTATATATATGGGTGTATATATATATATATATGGTGTATATATACACCCATATGGGTATATATGGATATACACACACACACACACACACACACACGTGTGTGTGTGTGTATGTATATATAATAGCCATCTAAAATTTAACATGTCCAAAATGGAATTTAGTTTTTGTCTTCTATGTTCCTTTCCCAATATCCCAATCTCAAAATGGCACCTGCATTTATCTATTTTTCAAGCCAAATACTCAAATACTTTGGTGTCTTCTTGACTCTACTCTTCCTCACGTACCTGACATCTAACCCATCAGCAAACACCTGAAAAATATTTCTAACATCTGATCATCTTGTAATGGTTCATATCGGACACCCGTACCAAAGTCAGCATCACAGGCCACCTGGGCTCTCGCGGTGGCTGTCTTAATCAGCCTCCCTACGTCCACCGGACCTTTCCCTCTCCACGTCTAATTTTCCACATCAACTCCCGTGTGATCTTTTCAATACGTAAGTCAGGTCATATTTACGCCCCTAGACAAAAGCCACACAATGGCTTCCCATTTTGCTCTGAAATGAAGTTCAGACTGTGAAATCCCCGTGTCGTGGCCCCACTTGATCTACTCCACAACCGTCTCGCCAAATTCACCTCCTATATCTCTTTCCCTCCAACTCTGCTAAACTGTAATGACCTCATTAACTCTTCTTCAAGCATGGCGAGCAAGCTTCTCTCTCATGGTCTTCCACGACTTTGGTCTGCACTATTGTTTATTCTCTAGTGTTCCCTTCTCCAAGAAGTCCTCTAAGGCCACCCTATCTAAAATACCAACCCCTGTCGTTCGTTATCACCTTGCCCCACTTTCTTTATATCCGTAGCGTTACCTACCCAATATTATACCATATGTCTGTGTATTTGCTTATTTCATTGTTACATTTCAACTTACTGTTAAAATGTAAGCCTTGTGATGGCAGGAACCTCATCTGTCTTGATCATTATTGTAAACCCGGTACCTTGAAGTGTGCCTGGTCCATAAAAGGTGTCCAGTAAATATTAGTTAAATGTCTGTTTCTTTTCCTCGATTTTTTAGAGCTCTTACTTATTGGGGTCTGTCCTCCTGAAAACTTCATGTATGACAAACAATCTGGATATATATATATATGTGTGTGTGTGTGTGCAATACTATTTGAGAAACTTTCCTTGCAAATTCCATAGATATTGTTCCGTTGTCTTCTGACATTCAGGTTTGTCCAGAAGAATTTAGAGGTGACCTGATTTTCATTCTATTTTAGATAATCTGAGTTTTCTGTATGGATGTTGATAATTTTTTGAAATCAGCATGTGGGCTGATTTGAATCCTTCTCTCTGTAGTTTTGCTTAACATGTAATCAACTTTTCAGATCTACAAACTCAAACCTTTTTCGGGGCGTGGAGTTTATTCCCAGTCATTTTCTGATCGCTGCTTGTACTCCACGTTTGCTTACTTCCTCCTCAGAAGCGTATAAAGCCATCAAGCTGTACCTGCATGGTTACACCATCTCATTGCTTTATGCTCCTGCTCGGGCTCGATTGAGCGACTCAAGTTTATTCTTCACGACCCTCAGTTGTCTTGCCTCCGATGAAGACTTTCATCCTGTTTTGGCATTTTTAACTCGCTCGCAACTCTTTGCTCTCTCACTGTGTGAGATTCTGTTGTCAATTTGTATCTGCCTTCTGGCTTTCATCTGCTTTTTCCAAAAATAATGGTCTCCTTGAGTATTCTATGGGGAATGCTAAATAGCTCTCTAATTTCCTCTTCTGTTTCCTGCAGTAAATCATTTTCAGAGGCTTCCTCGTTCTCTGTGTCTTCCGTATGAACGCTCTACGGTAGTTTTTCGCATATTATGCTTTCCCCCCTGTTTACTCATCCCTGAGTGAGGAGAGCTCTGTCAATGCCCAGCATTTGTCGTCAGACATACTGCCTCAAAGAGCAGCGGTCACTCGGTAAAGGGACAGATACACACGTTTCTAGGTGATAGGGAGCTTGAATTTGAGCACAGAGGGTGAAGGTGGGAAAGGAATAAATGAGCCCCTGATGGCATTATTATTTTGCGGGCAGGGGGGGTAACATAATACACGTGGGGCAGGATTATGTTTCTCGATCCAGTCCCACGAACTGAGAAAGAAGCAGCCAATCTCTTAGGTTCCCACTTTAGTTTAGGAAGAACTTAACTTTTGGCTTCCACCGCACCCTCCGTCAAATATTTCTCCTGGAGTTTTCCATTACCCAAAATATATTTCTCAGCTGAGTCTGGCCTTTATTTCAGTGACCGATGGCTGACATATATTTATTTACTCTCTACGGTACTGTTGATGACAGGCCTTACCGAAGAGTCTCATCACTGTTAATTACCCAATTGTCAACATTACTGTAAATGAGAAGCCCCAGGGAAATGGATATCAACTTCAATAAACAGCCTTTTTCACCTGCTTCTGAAGGCTTGAAATGTGTGTTGAGTACAGGGGGTCAGGCAGGAATGGCAGCCGGGGACTCCCCCAAAGAGAGCCTGTGGTCTGACAGGAGCTAAAAACACGTGCCTGGGGCATTTGATGGTACCGGGCCCAAGCAAAAAAATAAAATGAAATAATTGTGGCATTACAAAAAATGACCAGGTAACAGAGGTCTAGGCTTCGGGGAGGTGATGTTTGGGTGTGGTTTAGGCCCCAAAATGAGAAAAGCCTCCCAGCACGCGAAAAGGCTCCGATCAGAGTTTCCCCCGAGGTAGGAAAGCTTTCCTGCCTACGGATAGTAACAAGGATTTGCATGCGGCTTGAGAATAGGGATACGTTAGTTTCCTGCTGCTGTGGAAAAAACGACCGGAAACTTAGCAGCTTGAAATAACAATCATGTGTCATCTCACAGCTTCTGTGGGTCAGGAGTCTGGGCTCAGCCTAGCTGGATTCTGCACACAGGGCTGGAATCAAAGTTTTCCTCTCTGGAGCTTCTCTTCCAAGTTCACGTGGCTGTTGGCTCAACCCAGTTCCTCGCCATCGTACGATCGAGGTTTCCATTTTCTTGTTAGCTCTCAGTCAAGGTCGACTCTTGGCTCCTAGAGGCCACTCTCAGGTTCCTGTCCCCATCATTTCCTTCTTTGTAGACCCTCTCACAACGTGGTAGCTACTTTTTCTTTCTTTAAGTTTATTTATTTATTTTGAGAGAGAGAGAGAGAGAGACAGAGAGAGAAAGAGAGAGGGAGGGGTGGAAAGACAGAATCCCAAGCAGGCTCCACACTGTCAGCGCAGAGCCCGGCATGGGGCTCAAACTTACAAACTGCGAGATCGTGACCTGAGCCGAAATCAAGAGTCAGATGCCTAGGGGCGCCTGGGTGGCTCAGTCGGTTAGGCGTCTGACTTTGGCTCAGGTCATGATCTCACAGTCTGTGAGTTTGAGCCCCACGTCGAGCTCTGTGCTGACAGCTCAGAGCCTGGAGCCCGTTTCAGATTCTGTGTCTCCCTCTCTCTCTGCCCCTCCCCTGTTCATGCTCTTTCTCTGTCTCAAAAATAAATAAACGTTAAAAAAAAAAAAAAGAGTCAGATGCCTAACGGACTGAGACACCTAGGCACCCTGGTAATTTACTTTTTCAAGGCTAGCTGGAGAATCTCTCTGGCTTCTGGGAGATCCCAGTCCCTGTTTTTGGTCGGGCCCACCCAGGATAACTCTTCCAACTAACTCCAAGTCAACTGATCAGCAACGTGAACATATTCACAGGTTTTTCCCCCACTCCAGGGGAGGGTATTACGCGGGGTATATACACCACTGGAAGGAATCTTGGGAGCCTGATGAGAGTTTTGCCTGCTACAAGGGGTGACAAAGGGATTAGAAGGACCTAGGTTCTGGCAAGAGGAAGTATCAAACACTGGACGACCTTGATTGCCAGCTAAGGAAGCTTGGAGACTGACGAGTTTTGAGTTGAACGGCAGCACCTTAAGAATTAGAACAGGAGATGGCAGCATCTTTATCAGAATTCCGTAAAGATTTGGATCAAGTTATGTCACCGGCATGTTAAAGATTAAGAAGTTTTAGAGCAAGGATAGCGATTAGGTTGGATTAACTCTCCTCAAAAAGCAGTGGCTGCCTGGAGGGCTGTGTTGGAAGGGTCTGGGTCATTTCTGGGCCTAGCGGGTGGCAGTGCTGGGAATTCTTCGCACCGGCTGCCGGGGTGAGGGTTTTTCTCTACACACGAGAAAAAAGGTCTGGTGCCAGACGAAGGATTCAAATGCACTTGCTTCCGGACTTTGATGATGCCTTCCAGGGTTGCGTGGAACCATGGGTAAGAAGACAGAGGAGGGAGGTCAACGTCTTATGATGGGTCTGAGTCGCAGAAGGAAGCCCAAAGGTGGGGTCATGTGCATGTGCGAGGGAGATGCCATCGGGCAGAGCATGCGCTCACCTGCACCCACTGCTCAGGTTCTCCCACCGCCTCTCACCCATCAGAACCTTATGTCTTCTGACTCCAGGGCAAAAAAAAAAAAAAAAAAAAAACCAATAGCCTACATAAGCATCGTTTCCTATGACCAAAAGATCTTCTCGGCTACTTGTTACTACTTAAGACAGTGCTCATGAGACTATGGCTTCAGTGTTTGGAAACCCTGGGTAGTTTCTGGCTCTACCTTCTGGTGCAACGGGAGACTCGGCTCACACGGCTGGCACATAGTTTCTCTGCACCCCGTTTCCCTCACATCCTCGGAAGGACCACGCTTCCGTCCTCCATTGACGTTGAGGGTCGGAAGGACCACGCTTCCGTCCTCCATTGACGTTGAGGGTCGGAAGGACCACGCTTCCGTCCTCCATTGACGTTGAGGGTCGGAAGGACCACGCTTCCGTCCTCCATTGACATTGAGGGTGGCTATTGTCCCATGGTAGGCGAGGCGGACTTCCTACCCCACCGAGGGTGGGCTTGGCCACCTGACTTGCGTTGGCCAATGGGATGTTAGTGGTTCTGATAAGCTCAGAGCTTTCCCTTCTTGTGCCCTAGCCAGCGCTAGGAGGAAAAACGCGCCCAGACAAATCCCTGGGCCAAAGAGGAGGAGAGACATCTGGAGCAGACCTAAACCCAACCGCAGCTTGGACTCAAGCCCACCACCGCCCAGAGAGACAAGGCATCTAAATGGTTTCTCACAGTGACCGGTGTGGAATCGGCAGTTAATAAACAGTCCTCATCATTGTTAACGGCATGGTCTTTTCATCCGTTTATTTTTTAGTTCTGGCACAGATTAGTGGGGGAAGGGGAGGAGAGCCAGGTGTGAGAGTGGTTTCAAAACCAAGGCTATGTCCACACGAGCAAAGGAGCCTAGATCTGGCCCTCCTCCTTCAGTTAAGTATTCCTGCTCCCACATATCACGAAGGTGCTGCCGTATGCAGGGTCCTGGGATAATGCTCAGGACATAGACTTACGTGGTCACAAATCTTAGAAGGGTTGCAAGACAGGGGAGGGTCAGGGGTGAGGCTTTGGGGGCTGGAAAGAGGAGCCTGCGTAGGGGCTATATGTTGGGGGCTCACCCAGCAGCCAGTTCCGGGGCGAGGCTGCAAGATGAAAGTTGCGCCCCCAGAAGCTGTGGTGTGAGAGAGTTGCGGATCACTGAAGTTGGAAAGAAACTTCTGGAAGTTTCACCCCAAACCCAGCACCAATACAATGGCCCAGGGCAGGACTGTGGCTTAGAGCTCAGAGCTGAGAATGCAGAGTTGGAAGGAGAAAGGGTCCCCCTGAAGATATCCAGGAACAAGCCAGACGATTAGTCTGGGCTGAGCGCTTTGAACACCCACGACGCGGGGAGTCATGCTTAGAAGCACCGTGAAATAAGTAAGAGCTTGGACTCTGTCAGACTGCCTGAGGTTTGAACCCTGGCTTGGGCATCTACAGCTGTGTGACCTTGGACAAGTTACATAACATCTCTGAACCCTACTTTCTTAAGGGATGTTAGTTGACAAAACACTCTTGTCAGGTCCTTGCAAGGATTAAAATCATTATATATCTAAAGCACTCAAAATGGACTAGAGTAGTGTTTATTATTATTAATGTCATTACAGGCTCACAATCCCATATCTGAATCTGTTGAGCCGGAGATATGTGCTTTATAGTTTAGAATCGTTCAGCTTTTAGCAAAGAAATACGGTGCTCCTGTGAACATTCCAGAAAAGAAACATGGAGCACATACAAAATTGCGGCAGGATCTGGGGCTGCATTCCGTAACCAAATTACATGAATATTTATGCAGTGAAATGTATGAATATTTAGATCAAATAAAAACGATAAATAGCTTCAAGTCAGTTTGGGTCAGGTTTTGCTACTATGTAAGATTTTTTTAAAAGCAAAGTAAACAAATCAAAACAAAAAAAAAACCCTTTGAGTTTCCCGAGCGTTGGGGGTTTGGGAAGGGCACAGAGGGATTGTGGCTTAAAAACCACAATAAATTGCTGGAAGTGATCGGAGGCGCAGACGTCTGTTGAGCCTGGAGCAAGGGGCAGAGGAAAGTCTCCACCTGAGCCTGTGGGAAAGACCGTAGAAAGCGGGTTTGGAGCCTCAATGGACCCTCAATGACTGGAAGGGCCTTGAAGGCAAGACTCAGAAAGCAATATAGGTACCAACATGGCAGGAATAAGAGCCCAAGACGGATTGCTAAGAACTTGTCAAGAGGTAAACTAAGGCTGGATTATGAAGAGCCTTGAATTCAGGGATAGGCGTGTACGTACGTCATTTATATGATGAGCAGGAAGCTGGTTTTGCTAGGATGACACTGAACGCTCTTTGCTTCTGTTACGGAGCCTGGCAGATCCTTTAGGAAAGATGGTCTGGAGCCATGCCCTCATGTGGGGGTGGTGCCTTGTTCTAGAATGCCCTTTCCGTCACCTTCCAAGTCTTGCTCAGCCATGCGGTAGCTGTCCCTTTGGGACATTGCCTTTCACCACAGTGGTGGACACTGTCAGCTTCCTACCCTCATGACCTTGGCACTCACCTGTAGACACGGAAGGATGCTCACTGAGAACATCAGCACGTTTCTGCCATGGACCCCGGGCTCATGCACAGAGTAAACGAGACATGCAAAGCGTGAATGCCTCGACATTCACGAGGAACAGCCCTTGACAAGTGACGGTCAGGATGCTAGGGATAACCCCGTTCCTTCACCCATTGGGTGAACACTGAGGCATGTTCTCCATTGCCTCCCAGAGTTCCCCAGGGAGAATGAGCCCCAGGTGCCCTTGGCAGTAGCCTTCAATGCATCCTGTGTTGGCTTCTTGTCTTTTTTGGGTCTCCGTTCCTCGTCTTCTTGCCAGGTTTGGGGATCACCTTCAGAATAAACTGGTTGCACTTAAGTCTTTGTCTTGGGGTCTGCTTACGGGGGGAACACAAACTGAGTCACCACAGTCATAGGACTGGCCCTGACATTGCACTGACCTATTCGTGCCTTGGTTTACGGTTTCTGCCAGGAGAGGCCAAGCTCCTTGAGGACAAGAACTTTGAATTCACCATTGAATCCCCATGGCACCTGCAGAGGGTAAGTAAACATCAAAGAACGTGGATTGACTTGGAAGACTGGGTAAGTTGCACAAGAATATTTCCTGCCTCTCCGTGTTAGTCATAGCTTCACACCCACCCTGTTCCCAGTTATCCCCTGTCTTCGCTCCTTGCCTGTCCGTAACCCAGTCTCTGAGCCCTGGTCTCGAGCTTCTCGACATTTTGACAGAGTATTAAGAGAGTTCTGGTTGCTGGTCCTAAAAAGAACAGAGAGTGGGCTAACACTGAACATATTAGTCGCCTCGCGGGGCCTCAGTTTCTCTGCCTGCAGGAAGAAGTGAGGGTAAATGTTTTCTAAGGATCCATTTAGAACGATATTGGGTTTACAGAGCTAAATGAGAGAAAAATCTGAATGCAGAAGGAAGGCACCATGTGGTTTCACGTTGTTTCTTTTTAAAACACCGACTGAAAACTGATGTGTTTAAAAAAAAAAAAAAAAGCCTGTGCTGTTACACCCACCATGCCTCCTTTATGAACTGGGGTAAAGAGGAGAGATTTATTTGAAAGTCAATAGACTACAGTATTCACAGGTCTACTGTATGTGCTAGTTTAAATTCAGCATTTTGAATGGGGTAGAAACAAACACATCGGAATTTGACCAAGGATACATTCGTATGTCAGTTTAATGCTCCAGCTGTTTAATCAAAATATGAATAAAAGGTCTCAAGCCCAACAAGCAAAAATATCATAGTTGTGGGATTCAGCGATTGCTTCCCCATTGTCATCCAATTACTGTGTAATTTTTCCCTGTGACTGAATAACTAACTGTTAGCAAATAATGAAAAGGCAATTACAGCTACGCTTTGTTCGTATTACTCCCTTCGTTTTATTCCGGCTATAATTATTGTCAGTGCTGGAGGTTTACTGTACCATGCAAGCAGCACCAGGAGAGAAAATGGAATGGGCTGGTGCATGGAAAATTGCCAATGTCACAGCTACCTTCATCGGCACTGTTGGACTTCTGAGATTAAAAAAATCAGAGGAAAACGCTCTCCGTGTGGGTTTTACAAATTCCCTACCTCAAGCTGTTGTGGCACCTGGGGGAGCGGGGACAGGGGTGGGGGCGGGGGGCACGCAGGGAACCAGGCACCACGTTTGTCCTGTGTTCCTGTGTCAATCCCAAAGGACCGTGCCTTTCACCGCACTCCGCCTGAAAGCAACTCTTGGAACTCTTCTTTTAGCCTTTGCTTCTCGTTAATGGTCTCCATGCTGCTTCATAATGGGGAGTGGCATATAAATGATGCATTTTATGGGGTTTGATCTTTCTTCAGAGAGGAAATGTGCCACATATGGACAGATGTCGGAAAAGAAAATGATGATTATGCCCTCTTCGTGTACTTGCTGGGACCTATTTTTAGAAGATTTCACTGACCATATGTAGTATACCTCCCCTTTTGACTTTCGTTCTGTTCAACGAAATCTGGGGGAAATAATTAAGAATTAAAAAACAAACGAACAAAGGGATAGAGGTGTGTTTCTGATATTTTTATCACTGATTTGCTTAATAAACATACCCTGAGTACCTACGACGTACAAGGCACAGGCAAAGTGCCGAGGAATCAAAGCTGAGTGTGACACGATCCCCGACCACAAAGGCTCCGTCCTCACACTCAAATGTCTCTCTGCGTGAAAAGCAACTTAGCGTAGTCAAAAGCTGAAAGAACACTATGTTTGAAGACCAGGATTCTAATACCAGCTCTACAACTTGCTCACTGGTTTATCTCGATGTATCAGTTAGCTACTGCTGTGTAACAAACCATCTGCCAAACCCTGGCTGAAACCGACAATCGTATACGATGAAAGCTTACCAGCGTGCAGGTCAATGGGAGGCTCCATTCCAGGTTGGGCTTGTCCGGTGCATCTTAGCTGGGGGAGCTTCGTTCCACACGCCTCTCATCTTTCTCCTTGGAATAACTGGCCATCCTGGACCGTTCTTCTCATGGCGATGTCTGAAGAGCAAGAAAGCAAGCGGAGAAATGCAAGCACACGCACCAAGCAATTTCACGTCTCTGCTCTAGTTATGCCTGTTCACATCCTATTGACCAAAGCAAATTACATGGTCAAACACAGAATCAAGGGTCAGGGAAATGAACTCTACCTCTCAATGGGAAGAACTTCAAAGACAGATGACAAAGGGAATGAATACAGGGAGGGATCAGGAGCTGGAGGAATGAATGCAATCCACTTTCCTTGGGTACAATTTCATGCCCGTAGCTTCTTTGTCTGTGAAAACAGAGGTTTGCTTTACCTGCTTTAAAATACCTCTGGAAGTATCAAAAGAGATGAAAAGCATCACTGTGCCTTGACAACTCTAAAGAACGATCGCTAGGTAAACAATTATTGCCCTCTGCTTACTTTTAATACTACGAAAATGGTATGCTTTCTTTTTTCTGGAACAAACCGGGGCTTCTCGATACCCTTCAAATTTCTTTAAGTTCAACCACCCTGAATTCTTTCATTCGTCAGAGGAGTAAAACGGAAAATGGACACTTCTTACTCTAGATCTACTCTTTCTTGCTGTTGTTTGTAAAAGAGGTCACTTCTCCAAGACCCCGATCTGGGTTGAGGGCGGAAGGAATCTCAAAAGCTTTTGTCTTGGTTCCTGTGGCAGCCAGCCCTGAGAGTCTCCTGGGTTTAATGTGGAAGAAGAAAACATTTATAGGCTAACGCAGGCTGCTTTGGTAACTACTGCCCTTGGGTTATTTCCATAGCAAAAGGAAAGCAGGGTACAAGGGGTTGATTGGTCATAAATAAATAAGCAAGGATATACATTCGCAAGGGCAGGAGAAAGGCAGATAAGTAATACCAGAGATAAAGGAATAATTAAAAAAAAAAAAGTCCAGAAAAAAAACCTCAAAGAATCAGACACATTTGGGTTTGAATCCTTGCCCTCCTCCGACTTAATAACTGATTTATTTATCTCCTTTGAGCTTCTTTTTCCTTAGTTGTGAATTAGGGATGCAACACTTAACCCAATAGCAGAGTCTCCAAGAATAATTTTGATAGAACAAGCCGACCAACGAAATTGCATTTTGCCTGAGAACCTCTCAACCACCGTAGAAGTCAGAGAACCCGAAGAATTGTCCTCCTCCTGTTCCTTGTAACACATCCAACACTATTTGCATTTGGCAAAATGCCATTCATATATAGATGAACTGTCTTCTTCCTCCACACCAGGACATCTCTGTCTCTGTCTGTCTCTCTCTCCCTCTCCCCCTGCCTCTCTCTCTCTCTCTCTCTCTCACACACACACAACTTGTCTTAAATATGGTCAGTGCCTCTTGGAGGCCAGGATTGTAGTGATTTGAAAGCAAATTCGAAAACAAAACTTGCTCATCAGGCACAGAGAGAACCATGTAGGTACAGTATAAAAAAGAATGAAGAAAACAGTCGTTTCCATGAGAATATAGGTGTGGATGTCCTAAGAAGCATAGCCAGGTAAATTCAACAGATATATTTAAAAAAAAAAACACAAATGAACACACAGGATGTATAATATTTAATATCAGAAAAAATTCAAAATAATTAACCACATTAAGGAAGTTAAGGACAGTAATTACATGACAGTCTCGGTAGAAAGTAGAAAAAAATTTTAGAGCAGTGGCATCTAAAATTTCTTTTTAAGTATTTTTTTAAATATAAGACTAGTAGAGAACTGTCATCACTTGATGAAGACACAAAAGATATACTCAGTGGAGAACACTTTTTTTTTTAATCTTTATTTATTTTTGAGAGAGAGAAAGCAGGGGAGCAACAGAGAGAGAAGGGGACACAGGATCCAAAGCAGGTTCCGGGCTCTGAGCTGTCAGCACAGAGCCTGATGTGGGGCTCGAACTCACGATCAGCGAGTTCATGACCTGAGCCAAAGTCAGATGCTCAGCCGACTGAGCCACCCAGGCACCCCAAAGTGGAGAAAGTTTTTCAGATAGTATAAGCCGATAAGTTAATGCCTTTACACTAACAATGGCAACAAAAGATAAGATACCACTTATAATAACAAGTAAAATTCAAAAGCATCAAATATTCAAAAGTTCTCTGAGAAGAAAAGTAAATCAATGAAAACATTTTTAAAGGGCATAAAGGAAGACCTGAATTAAGAAACAGACGTAACATGCTCATGGCCAGAATGGCTTAGAAATATAAAAATGTTAAATCTCGCGGGGCGTCTGGGTGGCTCAGTCAGGTGAGCATCCGACTCTTGGTTTTGGCTCAGGTCACAATCTCACGGTTGGTGAGTTCGAGCCCTGCATCTGGCTCCACGCTGAGAGTGCTGACAGTGCGGAGCCTGCCTGGGATCTCTCTCTCCCTCTTTCTCTGCCCCTCCCCCACTGGCTCTCTGTCTCTCTCAAAATAAACAAGTAAATTTTAAAAACAAACAAACAAAAAAGATGTTAAATCTCCCCCCAATAAATACATAGAAAGAATTCCAATCAACGTCCTAACAGGATTTTGTACTTCACTGGTATCTAAGAGAAGCATCATCACCAGTGAATGAGAAAGTACAGAATATTTACTTAGTAAAAGGAGAAATTGACTCAACAGCATGGAGGAAAAGTTGGATCACAACCTCACACCGTATACAAAACCGTAAGCACGAGATGACTGAGATGAATGAAAGGCTGAGATATGAAGAGTAAAACTTAAGAAATAGAGGGAACAAACATGATAAATATATTTGTGACCTTGGAGTAGATGATGATTATTTTGTCAAAACCCAAAAGAACAGAGGGCAGAGCAGGGGGAACAAAGGGCAGGGGGTACCAATAAGACCTGAATATGTGTTTTCCAGGGAGGGAAACAAAATAGTTACCATGCATACAAAGCTCATGTGTTGCGGGAAGGGGAGTTGAAGGGCTGCACGTATTTTGGACAGGCATCTGGCAGTAATTAGTGAAATTAAGTACCCGGATCCTGGGACTCCCTCTTCTGGGCGTCTCCCCTGGGAACTTTCTCCCAAAGGCTCACAGCAAGACACGGATGAGGTCTGCTTTTGAAACATTGAACGGGCGGAGCCGGGGATGCGGAAGTGTCGTCTATCTAAGAGGCAGAACAGAGAAGTAAAATGTGACTCTGGTACACCGTCCCTTACCTGCAATTCCGAAAAATAAAAACCTCTGAATATACGAAGCTTGTGGGGGTTTTTTTGTTTGTTTTGTTTTGTTTTTCATACATTTGGGACAAACCTATTTGGTGGCAAAACTTGACCCGAACCGACACGAAGCGAGTTAGATTCTCTTTATTTCATTTAGGGTGATGATTCACACAGTTTGATGCAGAAATATATCAATGGGCTTCATGAGAGGACGCTGCCCAGGACTTTCAGGATGCGATTTGTAGTCCCACGTCACCTAATTATAGCACACGAAACTACACAAAATGTGTTCAAGGAGATGCACATATCGATGCACCTAGAAGTGTTCGGAGAGGCAATTCAAAGAGCCTCAATTAAATTCACTACAAGGATGCATGTAGGGGGAGTCAGAGATTTGGATTTAAGATGGGACATTTGGAATGAAGGGAAAAACATTTTCCCCCCCAATGGGCTACAGAAAATAAAAAATGAAATGGAATACACTTAAAATGAAATCAAAGAAAATATAACAAAATAAGATCAAGGACAATATAACAAATAAAATAATAATAAAATAAAATTTAAATTAAATTGAAATGAAATAAATAAAATTTAAAATAAAATAAAATAAAAATAAAATAAAATAAAATTTAAATTAAAATGAAATAAATGAAAATAAATGAAAATAAATAAAATAAAAATAAAATAAAATAAAAATAAAATAAAATAAAATAAAAATAAAAAAAATAAAATTTAAATTAAATTAAAATAAAATAAAATTTAAATTAAAATGAAATAAATGAAAATAAATTAAAATAAAATAAAATTTAAATTAAAATGAAATAAATGAAAATAAATGAAAACAAAGAAAATTTAAAATAAAATAAAATAAAAATTAAATTAAATTAAAATAAAATAAAATTTAAATTAAATTAAAATAAAATAAAATTTCAATTAAAATAAAATAAAATTTAAATTAAAATAAATTAAAGTAAAATAAAATTTAAATTAAATTAAAATAAAATAAAATAAAATAAAATTAAGAAAAAGAAAAAAAAATTAAGAAAAGAAAAGAAGAGAAAAGAAAAGAATTACCTAGCATGAACTGGAAGAAGAAAATAAAATCAGGCCAATAGATCATCATTGACCAGTAGCTCATCTGTGAAAGAGAACTTCCATAGAGGTTTCTACGTACATGTGGTTTCATTTTTGCAGAGGTCTCATTCTGTGATGCAACAACTTAAGCATTTTTTCAGGCCCTGTCTTCCCCATGGGTTGGGCGCTCAGAATTTGGGGCTTGAAAAATATGGGCTGGCCGCAAGTCTGTTGTGGCCAAAGCGGGTCATCTAGGGAGAATGGTGACACAAGGGCTGTGTTTTCGCACTGAGATCAGCCCCGGTGAACTATCATTCGGCCAAAAGAGCGCTGGGTTTATGAGCAGACCTGGATTCAAACTCCCAGCTCTGTCCGCTGTGTGGCTTTGGGCAAGTCACTTTGCCTTTCTGAGCTCCTCACTTCTACTCTGCCGCCTAGTCCTTCTCTCTTCCAACTGCCTCTGAGGTAGACTTCACTTGAGACATTTTTCAAATATTCTTTGGATGATATGAATGCATGACTGTTTCACACAGAGACATAAACACCTAGCGGACAGGGGCTGTATCTCATTTGTCTTTATCACCCCGAGGCCCAGCACGGCACCTAGCACGCGGTAGGTGCTCACAAACCGTTGGTCTTCACGTGTGGTCTTCACCATAGAAAATGGTCTTTACCATTTTCTATCCGTGCAACTACAGACCGTCGCCTGACTTCCCAGACCTTGTTTCCTCCGATATAAAATGGGCCAAATGATACTGCATAGGGTTTGGTGTGAGGGTGACATAAAAACATGAAAACTCTCAGGGTGGGAAGGAATCCCAAGGGTCATTTGGCCAACCACCCAACTGAACCAGCCATTTCACGGGGGTACCCAATACCTCCCAAGGTAGCCCAATGCCATCTTTGGGCAGCTCCCGCTTTTGGAAATGAGTTGAAATCTACTATCCTGCGAGGGCCTCTGGGGATGCAGGAACACACTGGGAGGGTGGAGCTAGCCTTCATTCTCACGCTCTGTCGTACGTTGACAACAATATTTCATCCATCTAGCACTTGGGGGAATCAGCTGATCTATGAACTATTCAGACGCTCTCTCGCTTGATTTGCAGTTTGTTACTCAATTTGGGTGATTCTCCTCAAAAATATTTCCAGGCACGAGTGGCTCAGCCAGTCGAGTGTCCAACTCTTGACTTTGGCTCAGGGTTTTAACCAGGGCCATGGGATTGAGCCCCGAGTGGGATCTGTGCTCAGCAGTGAGTCTGCTTAAGATTCTCTCTCCCTCTCTCTGTCAATCTCCCTCTACCCTTCTCCCCCACTTGCAATCTTTCTCTCTCTAAAACAAACAAACAAAAAATTCAAAGTATGTAATATACTTCCTTGCCTATCTACACAAGGGGTATGGATCAACCCTTAACCAAACTATAGATAACGGATGACTACATTGGTCTCTAAGACCGGGGTGTTCTCAAGGGCGGTTGGAAGAATCTGGGGGAGTGATCCCTGGACTAAATGATTGTAAACTGCTCTGCCTTCCATGTGTTTTGTGTTTTTTGTTACTTTTTATTTCTCTTTCAACACAAGGCTGGAAGCATCCCTCCTCGCTTCTCTAATTCTATAATTATAATCTCATTAAGCCCTTCCTGCCCCGCCCTGAGCGAGCCCCTCCCTACGCACCTCCCCCCTCCCCAAGCCAACGCTTAGGAAGAAGTACCAGCTCCAAGGCAGTAATGTTTGTAAAGTAAGAGTAAATAGGATCCCTCTCACTGAGGCCCTCTACGAACAAAAGGGGCTTTGGGCGATCTGTTTGGTTTCAGTTCCTTCTTTGCTTCTTCCAGTGTGCTGGGCAGAGGGTTTACCTGCTATTTCAAGGTGCCGATGGGGCCCCCTCCAGCTCGATCTTTGTTTTTCTTCACCTTGTTCCTATCTTTTAAAAAAAATTTTTTTTTTTAACGTTTATTCAGTTTTGAGAGACAGAGCGCGAGCCGGGGGAGGGGCAGAGAGAGAGGGAGACACAGAAACCGAAGCAGGCTCTGAGCTGTCAGCACAGAGCCCGACGCGGGGCTCGAACTCACGACGTGAGATCACCACCTGAGCCGAAGTCGGAGCCCCTCCTTGTTTGTATCTCTGAAGGCCGACACCTCAGGTTACCCAGCTCCCCCTGCCAGCAGGATTTCGGTTGAGTTTGGTCAGTGGGAGGTTCCCCGGGGGGAGACTGGAGGACGGGAGGAGAGAGAAGTTAAAGTCATAATCTCCGTTCCTTCCCCGTGCTCCCTGGCGGGGTCCGCCACTCTCCTTGACTACTGTTCCTGGCAGGTGGCCTCTCCCCCAAGGCTCTGCGTCTCACCGGCTCTGGTGACACCACCCTATCCTTCCAACCTTCGGGGTGGTGACACCTTCTCACTGTTGCTGGTTCCTGGGTGATTCCTCATCCCTTGTTTATTCCCCTAGTGCTAACCACACCTCTTAAGTTGTCCCTTCATTCAAGACTCCTCAGGGGCGCCCGGGTGGCTCAGGTGGTTGAGCATCCGACTCTTGACTTGGGCTCAGGTCATGATCTCCTGGGATCTTCCTGGGATCGAGCCCTGAGTTGGGCCCCGTGCAGACAGAGCGGACCCTGCTTGGGATTCTCTCCCACCCTCTCTCTCTGCCCCTACCCTGCTTGCGCACGCGCGCGCTCTCTCTCTCTCTCAAAATAAATAAACTCCTGCAAGCCTCAACGGAACCACTCACTCATTCAACAAGTATTTATTGAGCACCGACTATGCGCTCAATACTGGGGATACATATACATATACAGATACAGATGCATATACATACACAATATTGGGGACCCAATACTGCCTGGTGAACAAGGCAGACATGTTCTCTCCTCTGGGCAGCCCAAGTCTAGCAGGGGAAGACTGATCCTGAGCAGGTATTTGTGCATGTGATGAGCATTTCAAAAGGGGAGTGTAGGGTGCTTTGGGGGTCCAAAGCGGTCCCCTTTGGCACTTTATGGCAAAGTGGTCCCCAGGTAGGAAAATGCAGCTATCTACCTACGCGGCTAAAGCAAAACCATAAACAACAGTTGCCGTCTTCCGGGTCAAAAATTGACACCAGGAAATGATCATCCCAACTTTTTGAGCTCCCGAGATCTAGAAGTAAGAGAGAGGGAGGGGAGCAGGCCACACACGCCCTGAAAGGAGGAAGGGAGCCCGAAGTTGTGTTCAAACTAGAAACCCCCTGAACTTTCCCTACCTTGGATCAAGAGCCATGACGCTTCGTCTAATACCTTCCTGCTTCCAGGGTGCCACGCCACGTCACGTAAAATAAAGACACTAAATCTGAAGGTAAAAGGAAAGACGTCATTACCAGATTAATACATCGTGAAAAAAATTCACGCTGCTGATAGATACTTAACCGTGCGTTGGTGATTAAACTAATTGCACGTGGCGAACAGAAAGATAGCTCTTTAATGCATGTTAAATATTAACAATTGGAGATAATAGGAGTCTACGTGTCTCCTCTTTACAGCTTCCTCTGGCGAGGAAATGTACTTTCGTCGGAAGAATGAGATGTTTTGGAATGTGAGAGTCTTACCCAACGCAGGCCAGCAGCGCGCCCCCCAACACCAGGGCCATAGGCAATCAGCTTAATCACAAATGACCGGAACCAAATGGATTCAGGCAGCCGGGCTGACTACTGAGTTTCCAAGTTTTATGTATCAAGGGTCTGAATGCCAACTAAATCAAAACCTTTCAAGGCAAATCAAAGGGCCACCAGACGTCTCCTTACTTCTGCCAAGAGCTTTGTTTTCACTATTTCCTCCCGGGGCCAGCAGGAGGCAGCGGGCGCGGCGGTAAAGTTCAGCCTCATCGAGGGGGCGTCCGTACCTGCTCCGTTATCCCCGCGAAGTCAGCCGTTACCTTTACACTGAGAGCATCGGAGGGTGGGTTGGGGGGCAGGTGGGGGGAGCGGAAAGAAGCCAAACAAACTGATTGATTGCAAGCCCAGCTATGATGTCAGCATGAGTTCACGTTTCCCACGGGCCTGCTAATCAGCTCCATGACATAATAGCGGCTTCCATTACACCAGTGGGACATCAAAGTTATTCCAAAGATAACATAACACAACACTCGAAGCCCCAGGAAACTTCCACGACGCTTTCAGATGTTCTATAAGGTTACCAATCTTTTCATTGCCGGGGACACAGAAAAAGCTGAAAGGAAACAGAATATGGAATTTGGGAGGAATCAGGGCGGGAAAGTGATTTCATTCCGAATTCCAAATGTTCAAAGAGATAGTGGCAATTAAAAAGCTGTCAGGGGTCGCCGTTTAAAAGCAGCTCCACGCAGACTCTTTTTCAGGCGGGCAGACGGGCACGGTTCCCAATTTGGGAGAAAACAAAAAATCTAAGTCAGTATGAAAGGTATTTGTTCAAGTGAGACCACAAGGAGGGTGTCACATAGGAAAGGACGGAGTTCAAGGTGTGCTTCTCTCTTCTGACCCCGTCCAGATACTTGCCTTAGGGCCAACGATCTAACACCTCGGAGACTCGATTCCTCCTCTAGAAAATGGAAATCGTGATACCCAGCTCTCAGCAGGGCTGAAGGGCTAAATCAGGGAGCACGATTCACAGCACTGCATCAAAGCAACCCTCTAAATGCTCATTAGTAGTGCCCTGGATAAACATTTAACATTACTCAACACCGAGACGCTGTTACTGCTGGTAGTAACCCGTATATACAGCAGGTGGATGTGCTGTGCCAGGGATCCACACGCACCGGCCTTTTAAGCGCTCACGGTCCTACGAGTTGGGTACCCTTAGCCTAATTTACAGACGATGAAATTGGGGCACCGAGAGGGTTACGTCACCTGTCTGAGATCCAGACATGACATGACAGCCGGACTTCATGCCATCTGGTTCCAGTCTGTATTCTTCACCACTGCTTTCTCTATACTTTGCCCACAAGAGGACACACACACACACACACACACAGAGTCTACTGGCAGCCTCGGGAATATCTGGGATGGAAACTTCTAGAAGGGGACAGCTCTTTATGCCACAGGATGCCCTCAGCGTCTGAGAGTTACAGAGGAGGAGGGAGGAGAGTAGGGAGGGGGCCATTCCACTTCCCTACAGACATCGCTTCCTCTCTCAGACCCTCTGCAGGCAGATCCCTGCCCACTGGATGAGGAAGCCTCAACGTTTGTCTACTTGCCCGGCCTCCTCTCCGCCCCCGGGGCTGTCGGACCTGTGTTTATTTGTAGAGGAACAGTGGACACCTGGCTTCTTTCCTTGAGCAAATGAGCAGTTCAAAGCGAAGGCAGCACCGACACTTTTCTGGTATTTCTGCCACCGCGCGGGTCCGGCGGGGGGACAGTGATGCTGTGAGGTGGGTGGCGTGGCGGATGTCCCCAGTCCACGAGGGAGCCGCTGTCAAAGCCACTTTCTGGGCCTCGAGAGCTAGACCTGAGGGAGGGCAAGAGGGGTTAAGAAATAAAGGATGGGAGGGGCGCCTGGATGGCGCAGTCGGTTAAGCGTCCGACTTCAGCCAGGTCACGATCTCGCGGTCCGGGAGTTCGAGCCCCGCGTCAGGCTCTGGGCTGATGGCTCGGAGCCTGGAGCCTGTTTCCGATTCTGTGTCTCCCTCTCTTTCTGCTCCTCCCCCGTTCATGCTCTGTCTCTCTCTGTCCCAAAAATAAATAAACGTTGAAAAAAAAATTAAAAAAAAAAAAAGAAAAAGAAATAAAGGATGGGAGCAGAGGCCGGGGAGAGAGCCCAAAGGACAAGGGAAGAGATGGCCAAGAGGGACATGGAAAATAAGATCTGCCCCTGGAAGGAAATGCCCGTGTCTCTACCCGTGGCCTTAGTTGGACCCACTTAACTAAGTTTATTTGAGGCTAATGAATTATGAATGAATGAATGAATGAATGAAACCAAGTATCAGCTACAATTTTGCCTCAGAATTTGCTGGTTCCTTCCAGTGAGGCCTCCTGACTGGCCTGGTTTTCTTTTTGTTTCTGGCAAGTTTTTATTGTGCATGGGAGGTATTTCCTTTGATTTATTTACTTTCTTCCAACTTTGCAGGATGGACAGAACCGGGGAGGAAAATGTCTGAATTAAAGAAGCCAGCCGACTCTCGTGACTCTCCTCAGCTTAGTGGCATTCCGCGTTGCCGAAGCTGAAGCTGAAGTAAATGTGGTGCCCGATGCAGTCATTCAACAGAATATTCTCAAACGCTGTGTCTACCTGGGGACCCAGGGGCCGCACATCCCCTGTCCTTGGGTTGCTTACGGGCGAGAGGAGGAGAGAAATACAATGCAGAGTGGCCGGTGCATGCCAGACGCATCTGGTGACGAGCTCACATCTGCTTGGCCTTCCCTCTGATCTCAGCCGGTGCTGGGTGGACAGTGACAGGCAGGGTGCATCCCACTCGAGCTAACAACCCGACTGTCATACTGCTTCATTTTCTGGATGCCCTTGACATCCTAGAAGCCTGGAGGACCTCGCTCAGCCTGTGCTCCTACACAGCTAGCTGGAAAGTTCAAGGAAATTAGCAACTCCCGTGGCGGCATTTGGCCGATGGGGACTGAACCAGCGGATGGGTGGCCCCGCTTCCCATCTCTAGGTGGACATGCTGGCACCATTCCACATACTCACCAGCGGGACCCAGCGGAGCCGAGCTCCCCTGGCCACCGGCAGCAATCTCAGGAACGGACCTTAACCCTGCTTTTCTTCCTTACGGGTTTCACTCTCCCTGCACCCTGAGGTCGCTTCCCCAGTGAACTTCCTCCGCCCAAGTCCTTGTCTCAAGGGTTGTTTTCAGGGCGACCCAAATCGAACAAGGCGATCTCGTACATTCTAGAGACATCAAACAAGGCGATCTGGTACATTCCAGAGACATCAAACAGGGCGATCTCGTACGTTCTAGAGACATCAAACAGGGCGATCTGGTACATTCCAGAGACATCAAACAAGGCGATCTGGTACGTTCTAGAGACATCAAACAAGGCGATCTGGTACGTTCTAGAGACATCAAACAGGGTAATCTCGTACGTTCCAGAGACATCAAACAGGGCGATCTCGTACGTTCTAGAGACATCAAACAGGCCGATCTTGTACGTTCTAGAGACATCAAACTTAGAGGCATGGTAATGCCTCTAATTACACATCCTGGTAATGTGTAAATTGCCTACTAAATGTTGAGAGGGTGGTTAGCAAATCAAGATGCATGATGAGGGAGAGGTGGATAAGTGGCCCATGCAGAAATACACGAGCAGGAGCTAGGAAAACCTGGCACGTTTGCAGGACTGTAATTGGATAGCAAGGCCACTCACGTCGGAAAAATATGTTTATGGGACCGGACGGGAGAATTCTTCCCTGTCTTTGATGGCAAAGCCGAGAGCCACCTCTTTGGCATCGGAAATAATCACAGGGGCTATGGCGAATAATTGTTTTCTTTTTTAACAACCGTCTTTGCGTTCTGTAAAAGACCTACAGGAAAGGTGCCTTTCGTGTGGCCGGTGGAGGCCTTTGGATGGCTGGGCCAGAGAAAGCAGGCAAAGAGCCCAGCATACCGGGTAGAACCTGTGGGAGCCTCAGTTTCTTCACCTGTACAATGGGCCCGTACGTCTCAGGCAGCAGTGAGTCACTGGTACCCGTTGTGTCTCGACACAGACAGTCAGCGCAGCCAATCCAGTCTGGAAAAATAAATCATTTGGCCAGACGTTTCTTGACCAAAAAGACCGACCACATCCATTGTGCCATCTCTTGGAAAACCATTTGTCAATGGCTTCCAACAAGTAAGAGATTCCAATTTACCAGGGCAGGACCAGGGAAGGGCATGGGGGTAAAAGGCAGAGGGGGCTGGAAGCGTAATTGTACATTTTGACATTAAATGAATTACATGGAAATTATATGCAAATCATTATGTAAATGCGGCATATGTTGTTTTCGAGTTAACAGCTTGGACACTTTTAATAATTGCAGGCATTTTTCAGGGTGAATTAAGAGCCCCAATAAACTATATTTAGGATCCACTTCAGATGAACAGGATTTAATGGCCTTTGTTTTTCATTTTAAGTGGCTCAGGTTAAGACAGAAACTTGAAATGCTCTCCCTTAGCCCTCTGAAGGCCAGTATATATTATACAAGATTCTTTTGATGACAGTGACAATCTATGACAATTAATAAAGCACATTAATGCCAAAAGCCTTTGAAAAATATGAACTTCTCAAGAGAGCACTGCTTTATCTCATTTTATCCTTTTATACCTCGTGAGCAGATGTAAAAGATTAAAATGAAATATCCTTCCCTCTATTGTATTATTCCTCCGTAATTTAAGAAAAAGGAACCGTGACATCACATAATAAGAGGCACTGCCTTCGATGCCATTGTTCCTTCAGACAGTGCAGTTGCCTGGAACACCTCTGATTTCTTCATCTCCAGAGGAGATACTACGTTTCCTGCTCTCCCTTCCTCGCTCTTGCAAAACACCCTCAAAACGTTTATTTTCTGAGAAACCTCGGTCGTTGCCCAAGCCCGGTGGGTAGAGCGAGTGAAGCAGGGGCTTTCCATTTCCTTTGCAGACCTTCATTTCTGGGAATATTTTAGCCCAGAAAACCTGGGGACTCTGAGAATCTCAGACTGCAAAAGCTCCAGAACTCCCGGGTGACACGCAAGGAACATCCCTTTCGAAGGCCGGAAGGCCGAGCTTGAACAAAGAAGAAAAGGCATCAGGGAAATCCCCGAAGGCTTACGACAGAGACGCATTGGAAGTCCTCTGCAGAGTTGGCATGTGAAGGGATACTGTGGCTGCCCCGCCCTGGGGTGGGTTCCCTGGTACTCGGTCTGGGCAAAATGGCGGCCTGGATTTTTACCACCACGTAGGGATAGGAAGGAAGGCTTTAGGTAGACATAAAGTTAGGACGCTCAAGAACTACATCCTCTGTGGTCCAGGCAATCTTCTCTCCAGTAAAGAGAGATACAGAAGTTTGACGTGTCTAGGCGTGGGCAGAAAAGAAAAAAACCCGCATCAATCTCTCCCGCGAGGATCCACAAGGACAAACCTGGCTTGGGGTTCATCTGGAGCCCACAAGTGTGTGCCCTCTGGGAATATCCCCACGGGCAGCCAGCAGATGGAAACAAGCACGCGGGGAGGACCTAACAGGTTTCCCTCCCATCAAGCCCCACTAACAATGAGGTCACAATGCAAAATTACAAAACACAGGAAAGGAAAACGAGCTTCGTGTGTACCCAAACGGCGGGGCCTCGAGGTCTCTCTCCCAGCTTCCAGAAACAAATAGTCTGATGGTCTGAAAAATAAAAGAGTTTTCCCGGGGGGGGGGGGGGGGGTGCCCGGGTGGCCCAGTTGGTTAACCATCGGGCTTGGGCTCAGGTCGTGATCTCGCAGTTCGTGGGTTCGGGCCCCGCGTCGGGCTCTGTGCTGACGGCTCGGAGCCTGGAGCCTGCTTCGGATTCTGTGTCTCCCTCTCTCTCTCCACCCCTCCCCCACTTGTGCTCTATCCCCCTCTGTCTCTCAAAAGTAAATAAACGTTGGAAGAAAAAGAGAGATTCATCTCCGCACCATCCGACTCTACAAACCCCGCTAAGGGTTCTGCTTCCCCATGAATGTGGTTTCTGGCAAAGGGCCCTCCACGATCTTCACATGAAGAGTCAGGCAAACATAGAGAAAAGGGGGAGGGGGACGCTCATGTTTGTGTAATAGAAAGATGGCCATGAACTTCAAATCCCCAAACCCTCCAATCCTGACTGAGAGCCCACATGGAAGCCTGACTGACCCCAGTGCGGCTTTCAAGAACGGAAAATGCTGCCTCTCCTGGTGTGTTCAACCTGACACATCAGGTCCTGAGGGATAGATTTATATTGATGGGTTTTGTTTAATGTTTATTTCTTTTTGACAGAGAGAGAGAGAGAGAGAGAGAGAGCACAAGCAGGGGAGGGGCAGAGAGGGAGACACAGAATCCGAAGCAGGCTCCAGGCTCTGAGCTGTCAGCACAGAGCCCGACGCGGGGCTCGAACTCCCGGACTGCGAGATCGTGACCTGAGCCCAAGTCCAATGCCCAACCCTCTGAGCCGCCCAGGCGCCCCTGTTGATGGAGTTTTAAGCAGCATGCCAGGCATTTGGGATAAGGCTTCCAGGCAAGACAATGAGGCCTCAGGAGCAGCTCACCTAATGTACAAGGAGAAGGCACATTTGAGGAAATGTGGGTTCCTGGGGTAACGGAGTCCTGCGAGTGACTGACCCTAATAATGTCTACTTCCTGCTGGAGGGCCTTCAGCGAATCCCTGTCCTCAAATAAGCCCATCGCCGTGGCCTATTTTTAAGGACTTGATGACTTGGCTCCCATCTATGCTCCCGGCCTCATCTTCCAGGGCTCCAGGCAGACTGGACACCAGCTGTTTTCCAAACTCAGTTTCTGCTTCTCCACCTTCTGCTGGGGCTACCTTTCTCTCTGCTTCCCCCTCCCCGTTCCCATAGCTACTCATTCTGGGAAGCCTAATTCAAACACCTCGTCCTCCAGGAAGCCTGGATCCTCACTTCCAGAAGGGACCCTCCCCTGCCCCCCCCCCCCCCATGGCTGGAGACACTACCACCCTCTTCACGTCCTTCTGTGCCGAACGCGGGCTTGGCATCCCCCAGACCAAAGGGAAGTGAAACGCTGAAGTCACGTTTCCAACATCTCATTCATTCGAACGCCGGCTTTACATAATCTCTCCGTCTGCATATGATGCATACCGTTATTTACTTCGCACGTTTCTTTAAACTGACTCCAACATCGGAGGCGGGGGGAGGCGTCGTAGAGTGCAAGGGATGCTTGCTGCAGGAGAAGTGAGACCCAGGTTTGAACCCCCACTTTGTTCACCGCGTGGATGAACGATCTCGGAAAGTCACTGAGCCCCTTATATGTCTCTGAGCCCCGGTTGCCCATCAGCCAAATAAAGACAATGGAACTGTTTTTAGAGGGGCACCCGGAGCGTGGACGTAATGTTGACAAAAGGGCCAGGGAAGCACTTGGCACGTGGTAGGGTGTCACGTGGCACAAACATAGGCTGTGAGCGCTCTGTATATACAAGCCAGAGGGGCACGGACCTCTCCCTCTTCCCCCCCCCCCCCCCCCCGCCCACCGCTTTCTGTATCAATACCACTCGTGTTCTCATCTTCAGAGGGAACGACCTGAAGTGGCCAGGCAAGAGGAAGACTTGGAAGCCGTGTGATGCTCTAGGTAAGTAAAGAAGTCCACGTACGTGGCCAACGTGACCCCTAAATAATGCATTGCGTTTTCCACGTGTAATCCTACGTGCTTACTCATTCGCCCAGAGAGAACTCAGGAAGGAGGCTCATAGCTTCGTAGGTTTTCATTGCTAGAACAGGAAAAAACCACGGGCGCCTGGGTGGCTCAGCCGGGCAAGCGTCCAACTCTTCACCTCTGTTCAGGTCATGGCCTCACAGGTTTGTGAGTTCAAGCCCCGTGTCGGGGCTGAGCTGGTCTGAGCTCTGCTTGACCGCGTGGAACCTGCTTGGGATTCTCTCCCCCACCTGTCTCTCTCTCAAAATAAATAAATAAACTTAAAAAAAAAAAAAAACAGGAAAAAAACCATAGAGAAAAAAATGGAGCAGGGTAGGGATGGGGGACCTGATTATACTGTCTATACAAGCTAATATACAGCTAATATAAATATTTTCTTCCTCGGGCGTCGAAACTGACCAGGTGTTTGGGTATCGGACAAGCCGCGGCACAAGGTATTTTGGACATAACCTGTGCTCTCACGCCCGAGTCTTGAAATGTTAGTGACAAAGTGAGGGGAGTATCGTCTCCTTACCTTTCAGACTGTCGTCTTACTTCCTTTGTGCCCTTATTCAAGCTAACGTTAAGAGCCAGGAGAGCTGAATTTAAATCTCTGCAGCACTAATTCCAACCGAATGTCCTTAGGTCAGTCTTTTTAAACTCCCTGGGTCACAATAGCCCTCATCTACAACACGGATGAACAAAATAAAAGTTCACTTTGAGGGAGCGCTTTTTTTAAAAAATTTATTTTGAGGGGCGCCCGGGTGGCGCAGTCGGTTCAGCGTCCGACTTCAGCCGGGTCACGATCTCGCAGTCCGGGAGTTCGAGCCCCGGGTCGGGCTCTGGGCTGATGGCTCGGAGCCTGGAGCCTGTTTCCGATTCTGTGTCTCCCTCTCTCTCTGCCCCTCCCCAGTTCATGCTCTGTCTCTCTCTGTCCCAAAAATAAATAAACGTTGAAAAAAAAAATTTTTTTTAATTTATTTTGAGAGCACAAGCGGGGAAAGGGCAGACACACACACGCACATACACACACACACACACAATCCCAATCCCAAGTAGGCTCTGAGCTGTCAGCACAGAGCCTGACACGGGGCTCGAACTCACGAACTGTGAGATCACGGCCTGAGCCGCAATCAAGAGTTGTACGCTTAAGCAACCGAGCCGCCAGGCGCACTTGGGTGAGCACTTCTTACGTGCTCAATATCACACTTGGAGTTTTAAACCGGTTTATTATTTACAGATGTTTCCCTATTTATAGAGGTTATTTCCTTTAGCCTTACAACCCTGCGAATAAGGACCGCCCTTATAAGCAGAGGAAAACTCAGGGTCAACAAGAGGGGTGTCCTTGTGCAGATTCGTAGTGGATACGGGCAACAGTGAAACCCAGCTCCACGTGTGTCCTTCCAGTGTTCAGGTACCCATTGATTCACTCACTCATTCACTCACTCATTCATTCATTCATTCATTCATTCATCAAAGGTCTTCTGTGTTCGGAAATAAGCGTCATTTAAAAACTTACCCTACAGGAATGTTGTGAGTATCCCTAAGGGAACAGGTGGAGGCACTGTTGAAGGAGTTACGTGAATGAATGAATGAATGAATGAATGAAGTGCTGCACGTCTTTTAGTTCACAGTGGTAGCTAACATCTGGTGAGAACTTTCTAGATGCCAGGCGCTGCAGATTTCCCCAGCCCGTGGCAGAGCCAGTGACCCAGCTGCTCAAGGCCCCTGAAACGACCACTTCAAGGCCTCTCTGCGATGTCAGTGTCCTGGGGCCCCACTGCATCGTGAGGCAGCCTTCACCTTCTTCCACTCCTGAGTCAGTCTGGGGAAGAGGCAGAAAACATAGAAACACCTCCCACCTGGAACCAGCGTTCTCCAGGAGCAATCCCAAAGCATCCTGGGAAACAGCGACTCTCTTATCTAAATAGATGATAGCAAATTCTTCTTCCTCCCCGGCAGCGATCTCTGTCTCTGCTATCCCAGAGAGCATCCTGGGAGAGACGCTGGGGCCCCGTCACCAATGATCCCCGGTAACCCCTGGAAGAAATGTTCCATCCCATCTGAGCGGGGGACTCCTCACCTCAAGGTCCGTTTGCTCACTTGACACAAACACACTACAAAGCACATGGCCCCAGAGGGGAAAGAGATGCCGAAAGAGTGTTCGTAGCTCCCTGTCGAGTTTTCTCCATAGTACTTGGGACTCCTGAAGACAACTTGGCATCCAAAAGTTCTGAGGCCAGAAGGCAACCTCTTGACTATTCCTTA
This sequence comes from Prionailurus viverrinus, assembly GCF_022837055.1. NCBI lineage: Eukaryota > Metazoa > Chordata > Mammalia > Carnivora > Felidae > Prionailurus > Prionailurus viverrinus. The sequence goes on along the minus strand of NC_062575.1, from coordinate 30,504,414 downwards.
AGGAAACATCCATTCTTTTGGACTAGAAATGCACCAAATATTCAGTTTAAGCAAAAGTCTTAAAACGCACGGTAACTCTATAGCAAGCGCTTAGTGGGTGAAAAGAAACTTACTCCGTGATTTTCCAATCCTCATGAAATTTTGATGATCTCAGGGCACTTGATTCTTTTGCCAGAAATAAGACAGAAGGACTCAGACCGGCAAATGTAATGGTGGATAATAGTGTGTGTGTGTGTGTGTGTGTGTGTGTGTGTGTTTTAAAGTGGAGAGGAGAAGTCAAAGGGATTTATTGTTTTTATCATTCTAATTAGTTGTACCAAACAAACAAATAAATAATAGAACAAAGGATTTGTAAGGAAGAGAAGAAGCGCTGTTACACAGTAACTAAAGACAGAAAAACACTATTACACAGGGACGAAACAAAACGATAATTGACGATGGGTGAGGCTGTCATCCTCTGTGATGTCGAGATGATCCACTTTGACACAAGTCTATTTGGCTTTTGTTGTCAGCTTCGGTCAATTCCCTTTGAAAAGAAAAATCAAACTTTCATAGACCCACAAAATCTCAAGGGCCTCGGGTCCAGTTTGAGAAATGCTGGGTGGGGACCATCAGAAGTTTTACATTAAAACGGGTTTGCTGTTCCTGGTGAAATGGATAGTCAGAGGCCTCTTCTTGAAGACTGTCTTAAAGCACAGAATTCTACGTGCTGCGCGTGGAAAAAAATCACGGGACTGGAACATCCAGACCCTTGTGCCTGACCTTGACGCTGGCCGTTGCTTCCTTTGTGACCTTGAACGAATCCTTTCCCATACTGGAGCTTGTACTTCATCACCTGTCCAAAGAGATTGGACTTCTTCAGGAGGGAATCCCTTATTTTTCCTTTTTAGCTCCAAAATTATGGGAAATTTCTTCTTGTATTTGTTTGTTCCGCAGTTTGTTCCGTGACACGTTGAGATGTTTGGACTCACTCGTATTTGTCGTAAAACCCGGAGGTGTGTAACACTGATGTGCTTAGGTGGTCCGGTGGTCCTGGCTTCAGGGCAAGCATGGTTAAAGACTCACTCTCAGGGAACCAAAGCAGAAGGTGAGAGAGTGATGAACGATGAGCCACATTATCTAGTTGGGCTTGACTCTGGGTTTCTTTCCCTTGGGTCAAATATCTGATAATGTTTTACTTTAACTTATCTCTGCCCGGAACGAAGGGAAGAGTGTTCACACATGTCCAGCACCTAGGAAGGGGTGACCCTGCGATGCCAGTGAGGTGGCGGTCACCTGGTCAGCAGACGGCACCAAGGACAGGTGACTCTAAGGGTCAGAATGGACAACCCAAACAGATCACCCTTCTGTGCCATTGGCAGCCAGCTCTATAGAGCAGGATTCCATAAGCAGAGCTTATTTAAAGCTGATCAGTTGCTCTATATAAGCTCTCCTCCGTAGAATGGTGGTACTTTACATGTTTATATTTGTAATGGTGTTCATGGCTTACATGCGGAGCACCTATGGTTGGCGAAATCTTATGCCTATTGACCAAGTGAAGCAGACAGTGAAATGTTAACGTGCTCACCAACATCTGTCCACTAAATAACGATCAAGTCCTCAACTAGTGACCCCGTGAAGAGGAGTAAATTTTCAACACCACCCACAGGACCTCGTGGCATTCTGCACATGGAGTACAGAAAAGTTAAACTCAGGTTCCAGTACATCAGCCCCAGGATCATGTGCGGCCCCTGGCAGATGCACAGGATGCTAACAAGAGGACAAATGGTAGAGCAGGAGGTTCCCAGGACTCAGAATGCAAAGTCCTACAACATTCTTTTTTTTTTTTTTAACATTTATTTATTTTCGAGAGAGATAGAGCACAAGCAGGGGAGGAGCAGAGAGAGAGAGGGAGACACAGAATCCAAAGCAGGCCCCGGGCTCCGAACTGTCAGCACGGAGCCCAACGTGGGGCTCAAACTCATGGACCACAAGATCATGACCTGAGCCGAAGTCGGCCACTCAACCAGCTGAGCCACCCAGGCGCCCCAGTCCTAGAACATTCTTACGAAACTCTCAGAATACCATCTTTTTGCAAGAGAATATTTTGGCAAATAACAGCATTCCGTCTGCGATTCAATGATTTATCCCCACTGAGAGAATTTAAGGAATAGTGAAATGTGTGCACTTCATATTTCTGTGTATTTCAATTACGTTTTGTCATAATTTCACATCGACGGCCCAACCAATCTTGACAACAATCCAGGTACTATCTAGAAATGTGGCAACCATTTTGTAACCAAGAGGACAAAAGCTATGTACTAAGAATGGGGGTGGGGGAGGGAAAAGAGATGTGATGGTCCTGTGCTGGGTTGAGCATCCTTGGGTTCTCCAAGTCCGTGAAGAGCAGTCTGGGATTAGATTTGAAAGGACCGTGTAGTCACCCTCTTTGGAGATGCAGAAGTCAACATTCTTACTTTACCAGCTGTTCGGATTTTCTTCAAGTCCTTGAAAATCATGCAAGACGAATGACTCTCCAGAAAAAGTGTACATTTAGCATAATTTTTCTGGTAATTCTCTCTTTCCCTTCTGTTGCTAGTGCTTCCCCCAAAAGTTTCCAAAAAGATCTCCAGATTCCCTAACTTCAGAACACCCATTTTCTATAGGGATATTTCTTTTTTTTATATATATATATATTTTTAAGTTTATTTATTTATTTTTGAGACAGAGAGAGAGCATGAACGGGGGAGGGGCAGAGAGAGAGGGAGACACAGAATCCGAAGTAGGCTCCAAGCTCTGAGCTGTCAGCACAAAGCCCGACGCGGGGCTCGAACCCACGCCCCGTGAGATCATGACCCGAGCGGAAGTCAGACGCTTGACCGACTGAACCACCCAGGGGCCCCAAGAGCCAACGTTGAACAGGTCAAAAGTAGGACCACTGACATTTTGTAAATAAACATTTTATTTTAGGATAGTTTTTAGTTTGCAGAACACTTTGGAGAGAGTCCAGAGAGTTCCATGCCCACTTTCCCCTACGGTTTATATCTCATTTAACATCAGTAGGATATGTTTCTTACAATGAATGAACTGAGACTGACACATCATTCTTAACTGAAGACCATTAACCTGAAACATCTCTCATTTATTTAGATCTGCTCTGCTTTTCTTCACTGGTGTTTTGTAAGTTTTCACAAAAATATCCTGCACATGTTTTGTGAGATTTATACCAAAGTAGTTCTTTTCTTCTCTCCTTTCTTTTCTTTCTTTCCCCCTTCCTTTGTTTCCTCCGTCCCTTCCTTCCTTCCCTTCCTTCCCATCCTCCCTTCCTTCCTTCATTATTTCTTTCTAGTGTTCAATTTATTTCTTTTTCTCTCTTTTGATGACCATTCATGATGATATATATATTTTTTTTAAGTTTATTTATTTATTTTGAGAGAGAGAGAGAGAGAGAGAGTGTGTGTTAGCGCAAGCAGGGGAGGGGCAGAGAGAGAGGGAGAGAGAGAATCCCAAGCAGGCTCCGCACCATCAACATGGAGTCCTACCTGGGCTCAAACCCACAAAACCGTGAGATCGTGGCCTGAGACAAAATCAAGAGTAGGATGCTTAACTGACTGAGCCATTCAGGTGCCCCCATGATGATATTTTTAAAGATACTGCTTGGTCACCTTTGGGATGATAGGGAGCCCATCCATTATTTTGAAAATTAAATGTAGGGGAAGAATTAAGCCTTTATCCAACATCTCATATTGCCACTGGGCAATCCGATATAAACGAAGCCTCCCTTTATGTTCATCTTTCTATTAAATGCAAAAATAACAATAAAGTTAAACTAGTACCATTTGGCAAAGTCACAGGAAGGAAAGGAACTACGCATTGAATGTCTGTGGCGGCTAATATCACCAAAGAGCCCCACTCACGTGCTTCTCATGAAAGAACAGTCCGCCAACTATTTTCTTCCCAAACAGATCAGACGTGAGTGCCATCCAGTCCCCGGACCCCGTGACGAGAAAAAGCAGCAAGCAGAGGAACATTCTAAACGGCATATCCTGAATTTGCAACTGGCACGATCCGGACCGGGAGAAACTCTAAGCTGAAACGTCCCAAGTTCTCCAACAGAAGCAGTGTAAGGAGTAGAGACGAATGGATAGAAAATGGGTAGATTGGGGCGCCTGGGTGGCACAGTCGGTTAAGCGTCCGACTTCAGCCAGGTCACGATCTCGCGGTCCGTGAGTTCGAGTCCCGCGTCGGGCTCTGGGCTGATGGCTCAGAGCCTGGAGCCTGTTTCAGATTCTGTGTCTCCCTCTCTCTCTGCCCCTCCCCTGTTCATGCTCTGTCTCTCTCTGTCCCAAAAATAAATAAAACGTTAAAAAAAAATTTTTTTTAAAAGAAAATGGGTAGATTAAGAGAGAATTCATAAACTGTCTTTAAAAATGGTGGGGCGCCTGGGTGGCGCAGTCAGTTAAGCGTCCGCCTTCAGCCAGGTCACGATCTCGCGGTCCGTGAGTTCGAGCCCCGCGTCAGGCTCTGGGCTGATGGCTCGGAGCCTGGAGCCTGTTTCCGATTCTGTGTCTCCCTCTCTCTCTCTGACCCTCCCCCGTTCATGCTCTGTCTCTCTCTGTCCCAAAAATAAATAAACGTTGAAAAAAAATTTTTTTTAAAAATGGGCAAGTGTTCAGTGGTGCCCACTTAACTACAAAGAAAGGGTCGTGGGGAGAAAAAATGGCATCGCTGGAATGGGGCACACGAAAGGTCCTCTGGGCTGACTGGCAAAGTCAGATTTCTTGATTTGAGAAATCAAGTGATTGCATGGACATTTGTCGTATAATAACTCTTCAAGCCACACGTTTGGGGTGTGGGTTTTTTTTTTTTTTCTGTCTTATTTTACTTTAAAACGTTAACCGAAAATACAGTAAGAAGAAAGAAAATGGAGTATTCTCGTCTTCAAGAAAGGTCAAGTCAGTGATAAGCAAGTTACATACACTTACGAGTCGTGAGTAAGAAGTTAAACATTTTCGCTTTACATAGGCGCCAACGCGATTGGATTAGGTTTGCGCAGCGCTGGGCAAAATACACACGTGCCATTGCTGTTCTGAAATCCTGAATGGATCCTTTGTTACACTTCATTGTAACGATTATCCAAAGAAATTAGCAAGTGGAGGGGAAAAAGAGAGAGAGAGAGAGAGAAAGAAATGAATGCAAAAAAAGACCCGAAATCCAACAGCCTTTCCTTCTGTTTTTTTTTTTTTTTTTTGCAAAGATCACTCTGAGAGATTTTTCAAAAATCCAAGGAAATTGAAAACGTCCCCAGTGCAGATGATCAAAGCCCTTCCTATGGGATACTACCTGATAATTGAATCACGCAAACTGCTGAGAAGTTTATACCCAACCTACATTTTCTGTGATGTTAACCTATTATTCCTGGCCCCCTTGTGTACTTATATTATTCTCAAAGATATCGGTAAATAGTCCCTTACCCTTCCATCTTACCAGTCAAACAAACACGTACAGGAGAAGTTGAATGCATAAATACCCTCTGCTCATATATTTGCAGTTCAAAAGATTGGCCCACAAAGGGAAAAGCTAGAGTTGAAATTTTCTCTTTAGAAGTGTTTAGATATTCACAGGAGCAGAGACAAAAACATTCGTTGCGGAGGGAAGACACAGCGGCTTTATCCGTGCTATGGGAGGTGATCACACCGCTGTTTTTCCAGACCGGTCATAATTTTGCTACCTCTTACAGACGCACGACAATGGGGATCTTCCCGAAGGTGGGAGAATCCATATTTTATTTTTTTTATTTTTTTTTAACCTTTATTTATTTTTGAGACAGAGAGAGACAGAGCATGAATGGGGGAGGTCAGAGAGAGGGAGACACAGAATCCGAAGCAGGCTCCAGGCTCTGAGCCGTCAGCACAGAGCCTGACGTGGGGCTCGAACTCACGGACCATGAGATCATGACCTGAGCCGAAGTCGGCCGCTTAACCGACTGAGCCACCCAGGCGCCCCGAATCCATATTTTAAATGTAGGTGCATGAGAGTCTTCTCTTAAAATGGATTGACCTTTCGGGCTCGGATTTCACCCAGACCTTGGCCGGTGCTTTCCATTTTGCAGATGGGGAAAACTGAGGCCCAGAGAAATGAATGCACTCTCCCAAAGTCAAACAGCAAGATAGTCAGAATCGGGATTTGAGTGCAGAATTCTTGAATTGGCCGCTATGTATAGCCTCTAAGCAAAGGTGAACTAAGCGATATTTGTCAGGTAGCCCGGAATCGGGGTAGGGGTGGGGGAGCAGGTAAGAAGTTTGCTGTGCTTCTAAGGGCTGCTTTTAGGCCATGTTACCCCCTGGGGATCGGGGAACGCAGAGAGGCCACCTCGCTGGGCTCTCAGACGAATGAGTAAGCTTGGAAATCACATGTTCGGAAAGGGTCAAGGGTCTACCTTTGAGTCTCTTGGATGTCAAGGACCAGGGCCCCGCTGCGGGGCACAGACTTGGGGCAACCACGAAAAGAAGCAGGACGAAGACAAAGGAAAGAGACAAAGTACAGTGTTGGTGAAGGAATGATGATATCATAGCCAGTTCTACCCCAGGACCAACCTGGGGAGAATTCCGAATCCCCAAAGATCTTGGGTGGATGTGGACAGAGCTCGGGGTCCGCCTGCTGCCAGTTGGAATTCTCTGGATGACTAGAAGAGACTATCGCACCCGCGTCCTCTTTTTGCTGGACTCATTTTTGGAAATATGTACCACCTAATTACGACAGATTTTCTGAGACCACGAACTGAAACAATAATTTCACCTCTGTCAATACAATATAATCTTCCTTCCACTCAGGATGTCCAGAAAGTAAAATGTTATCGGTGGGAAAATTGCACGTATTAAAATCTTTCCAACTTTAATGTTGTTCCAAAGGAAACGACATCATTTACTTCCCTTTACTTTGGAAGCAGCCAAAATCCCTCTAGGTCAGAACCAATAAGCTGCAATTCGCCAACTAATTTAGACAAATGAAGGAGGGTCTGTTTGCCCAAATTACCCAAATAATTGGAACTTGGTAGACTTGCCCCCCACCGCAAATCACATCAGCCTGAGTCTGAATCTTCGCGGTTATCTTACGAAAGCAAACAGTGTACGGCACTACGTGATCTGGGGAGTTGGGTCTTTTTTCTAAGGTTTTGACATTAGATCTATTGGAAGCCGTGGCAGGAGAATCCCATATGGGTAAGAGGGAAAAAGATCCAATTAAGTAGGAAATGCTAACAAGCTGCTTGAGTGAGCTCTGAGGCATGCCGGGATATTACATGTCCACAAAGAAAATATTAATTTTAAGCTCAAAGAAAAAATAAAAAAAAGGGAATTTAAGGGAGGGGGAAGCAGAAGAAAAAAGTGTCAGGATATTTATATACACTGTCATTCCTGTGTTTTCATGAAGGCTCATGCCCTCTAAACAGTCAATCAACACTCTCTCTGATCACAGACTTCGCTCTGATTGAGTGGGGAGATGTCAGCCAAGGAGAAAAACATGTGGAAAATCTGTTAACCATGTGTGTCATTCCTGATGTCAACATGTAAGGAAATACGGGAGCGGCCTCACATTGGTGCATTTCCCCTCCAGCTCCCAGAATGGAAAAGGGCATCGCTGGCTTTTGAAAATATGTATTTATGATTCCCATTGTTGTTGTTGTTGCGGTAATGACGATGATGAAAATACACAGGACTCAGTGTCTGACCCACATAAATACAACAACAAGGCTACCTGCCCCCCCCCCCCCCCCCCCCCCCGCCCCAGGACTACCCCCTCCCCCCACCCCCCCCACCCCCTGCCCTGGGACTAATGTAACCCCAGTGAGGTGTGTGTAAATAACAGTTTGGGAGTTTGACTTTGCATTTCTTGCCAGTGGAGGGCTGCCTGGATAGGCTCTTTTTTACAAACACAGGGATTTTTTTTTTTCTTTCCTGGTCTTGCCTTAACACCCCTTTCCCCACAGGGGGTAGAATTTAAGTCAGCTTAGGGGCTCCCCGGGTGGACAAAGGGAGCTCCTGGGGGGCACCAGGGAGAACAGTGGGGGGTGCTCAAAGCTAAGTTCTAGCATGACCAGTATTAGCCCTTAACCTGGTGACATTGGAAAAGTCATGGAACCTTCTGAGGCTTGGTTTCCCGCAGAGTGAGAAATTTGGCCCAGGAAAGCACGTCTTGTGCCACAGCAGGCATACAGATCACCTGGGGATCTTGTCAAAATGCAGATTCTGGTTTTGGAAGTCTGGAAAGGGCCCTGGTAACTCTACATTCCCCCCCCCTTTTTTTTTAAGCTTATTTATTTACTTAGAGACAGAGAGAAAGAGAGAGAGAGAGAGCAAGGGAGGGGCAGAGAGAGAGAGGGAGAGAGAATCCCAAGCGGGCTCCCTGCTGTGAGCAAAAAGCCCGATGTGGGGCTCGAACCCCCGAGCCGTGAGATTGTGGGTGACCCCAGCAAAGATCAAGAGTCAGGTGGTTACCCGACTGAGCCGCTGACGCACCCCTGATTCTGCCTTTCTACCAGGCTCTGGGCATTCAGGGGGGTGGATGCTATCCTAACACTCCCCGTCCCCTCACCGCTCCAGGAATGGGTCCATGTCCTGGGCCCAGCCAATCAGGGTACTCCATCACTGTGATTGACTGGTACATGGGCAAATGACCCATGGCAGGTTAACACAACACAGGGCTTGGGCTAGCCCCACGACGGTGAAAGCGATGTTCTCTTAGCTGGGGTTATAAACTCTAGCAAGGATATTAGTCAGTGGCTTGGAGAAGCCATTTTATCACATCTTGGTAAACGTTGCCTGAAAATAAAGTTAAAAGAGAAGGAAAAAAAAAAAAAACCTGAGCGACCCAGTGACATCGTTTGGACTCCTAGATCCAGCCATGCCTGAAGGTGAACATCCCTGACTTCTTTAGTTACCCATGCTAGTCAAAAATGTAATGGTTACAGGCATGAAACACCTCAAAATTGCATTTGCATTACTGACATTTTCTCTACCGTTGATCTCTACCAGAGATCAGCAACTTTTCTGTAACAAACACAGATAACAAATATGTTGAGCTTACAGGGGCGCCTGGACGGCTCCGTTGGGTCAGCGTCTGACTCTTGAGGACATAATCCCAGGGTTGTGGGATCAAGCCCCAAGTTGGGCTCTGAGCCGAGTATGGAGCTTGCTTAACATTCTCTCTCTTTCCCTCTGCCCCTCTGCCCCGTTCACATTCTATCTCTCAAAAAAAAAAAAAAATACATACATATATATATATATATATATATATATATATATATACATACACGCACACACACACACGGGCACCTGGGTGGCTCAGTCAGTTAAGCGTCCAACTTCGGCTCAGGTCATGATCCCGTGGTTTGTGGGTTCGAGCCCCGCGTCGGGCTCTGTGCTAACAGCTCAGAGCCTGGACGGAGCCTGCTTCGGACTCTGTGTCTCCCTCTCTCTCTCCCCTTCTCCTGTTCATGCTCTGTCTCTCTCCTTCTCTCTCAAAGATAGATAAACATTTAAAAAAATAAAAGATACTATATATATTTATATCTATTTGTTTTATCTATGTATTTTGTATGTCTATATAAATTTATGTATTCTATATATAGATATCTATATATTTACTACGTATATGTATGTTAGGCTTGCAGAGCACACGGTCTCTGTAGGAATTCTGTGATAGCACACAAGCAACCATGGATAAGATGCAAACAAGTAGGTGTGGCTGTGTTCTAATAAACTTTATTTACTAACATAAGCATCTAGCCCTCAGGCTATAGTTTGCCAACCCTGGTCTAGGCAATCAACAAAGCCTTGATTTGTAGTCTTTGCCAATTTTTTTTTCATGTTTTTTTTAAGTATTTATTTTTGAGAGAGAGAGAGCACAAGCGGGAAGTGGCAAAAAGAGAGAGGGGGACAGAGGATCCGAAGCAGGCTCTGTGCTGAGAGCGGTGAGCCCACGTGGGGCTCGAACTCATGAACTGTGAGATGCATGACCTGAGCCGAAGTTGGAGACTCAACTGACTGAGCCACCCGGGCGCCCCCTCTTTGCCAATGTCCACAGTGCAAACCCTACCATGGCTGATGTCCGCTACCAATGTAATGCCCCTGAATGTAGAGCTGGGGAAAGGTCAAGTACCAGGTGACCTTTACCTGGTCTTTCTACCATACAAATACAATAGAGACAATCTCAGGAACACAGATCATAGTAAAATGATCTTATAAACTTATGAGGAAGTGCTGCGTTTGAAGCATTTATCAACTTTGTCTTGATATCATTTCTTTAACTGCAAGTTTATGAAGTTTACTTTTTTTATAATAGCTGTATCTAGCCCAGAAGTTCAAAAGTAAGGCAGAGAAAGCAGGATCCAAAGATATCACGACGGTAGATCAAAGTTTGGAAAGGGATTAATGGCATCTTCAGGAATTATAGCTTAAAATTCCAATGTATTAGACAAGTCCTTTTTGAAATGGTAATGCCTTGTACCTGAGTAGAAAAGACAATTAAGATAATGTGTTAATTTTCCCCTTGAATCTGACAGTAATATTTTGATCCTGTTAATTATCCAGAGAACAGAAAATGTATATAATGCGATCGCTCTGTGCACAGCTGACATGCTTGCCTGGTTAAGTAGGCACACTTATCCTATAATTAGCTGCTTGGAATGCAATTTCCATTCCTTCCTAAATACACCCGCTAAAAAATAAACCAATGTGGCGTTTCAGAGCGGTTCCAATCCGGTTTTACCCCCTGGGAAAGGGGCCGGTGATTATTTACTAAAAGTTATCCTCCTTTCAAAACTATCAGAAAATAGCAATCGTTTGCTAATGATTTCTGGCAGGTGAGGGTTAATCAATGCCTTAAGAACACCGAAAGACCATGTCATTAGGGCCCCAGCGTGCTTGCCTTCTCCGAGGGATAAACTTATCGATGCCACTAACTGAGCATTTTAATGAGAGTTCATGACAAAAGGGCAACCTTTTAAATGGGCAAGTCAGGCCAGAAGGGGGAGAAATGTGGACCCCCCCCCCAAAGCATTTTCAAAAGCTGGCAAGTAGGGCTTTCTAGATAATTTGGGGAGCTCTTGGACGATACTCTCTTCTGAATGCAAATGGTGGCCCATGTAGCTGTGCATTTTGAAACATATTTTATATTTGCTCTTCTAAAGCAACCCACACCAACCCCTCTCTGGGAAAGCTAGTGAAGGAGGTGCTACTTCCATCGGGACGGTGGCATTTGGTCCGTCACATCGTGGCGATCTGCATCTGCCCGTGGCACTTGGTATGTTCCGGGAAAGCACCTATCGTTCCTACCCTGTTTGATTCGTCACATGTCTGCGTGTCTGATCTCTTCCGGTATTTTTTTAACGTTTTTATTTATTTTTGAGACAGGGAGAGACAGAGCATGAACAGGGGAGGGTCAGAGAGAGAGGGAGACACAGAAGCTGAAACAGGCTCCAGGTTCTGAGCGGTCAGCACAGAGCCCGACGCGGGGCTCGATCTCACGGACAGTGAGATCGTGACCTGAGCAGAAGTCAGACGCTTAACGACTGAGCCACCTAGGCGCCCCACTTCCGGTATTTAAAAAATTTTTTTTTCAACGTTTTTTATTTATTTTTGGGACAGAGAGAGACAGAGCATGAACGGGGGAGGGGCAGAGAGAGAGGGAGACACAGAATCGGAAGCAGGCTCCAGGCTCCGAGCCATCAGCCCAGAGCCTGACGCGGGGCTCGAACTCACGGACCCCGAGATCGTGACCTGGCTGAAGTCAGACGCTTAACCGACTGCGCCACCCAGGCGCCCCTACTTCCGGTATTTTAAACAAACATGTTAGCGTGCAAATAACTCTAGGCCTGGGGTTGGAACACCCAGGTTCAGGTTCTAAATCCTTTCTGTTCCTGATCACAGGACCCTGAAAAGGACCTGTTCAGTTTTCTGGCTCTCGGGTGTCCACATCTATGAATAGAACCATCAGACCGTCCAGGAAATATACCTGGTGAAACACTCCAAGGGTCAGGAATTGGCTATCATTGCCTTTGGGTCCTCACACGGAGGGCCTTGTTCGTGACAGAGGCCCGCAGACTGCAGAATGAATGCATGCGTGCATCCCTTCGTTCAATAATCTTCTGTGTAGCCTAGAGAGTTTGAGATAGTGCCCTGGGGGAGCCTGGCGGGGTGGGTTCAAGTATCAGCTCTGCTGCTTGCTCAGTGGCTGTGGGATCTTGGCGGCAAATGCCTGAATCTCTCAGTGCCTCGGTTTCTCACCTGTAAACTGGGGAGGGTGATAACAGTTCTCCACTGGCTTGTTAGGAAGGTGAAATGAGGTGATAGACGTAAGTTTCTCAGTACAGAGGAGGCGCGACACAAATGTGAATTGCGACGGCTTTCCTGACGATGACAGAGAATCTGCCAAACAATGGGCCACGGGCCATGTCGCCCGCTCGGCACCGATTACTCCACAGACCCGTTTCTGCCGGGAATTACATTAATAGGAAAATGGATTTTTCCTTTGCGTCTCGCCCGGGTATACAGGCCTTGAGTCAGATACGTGGCCAACCTCTTGGTGGTCACTTGCTCTCCTTCCTCCTCTCTCTGTGGCTTGTTTACGCTCATGGGATCCACCGGGGAGCCTGGGGCTTGGCTAAGACCCAGGGGGCTGGGGCCATGTTGTCTTGATTAGCGATGACAGCAGTGAAGCATTGAGCGAAGCAAGCCCCATTCAGATCGAGGACAACAGGAACACTGTTTTCGGAGACCAAACAGGTGTTTTTATTTCTGTTTTGTTTTGGTTTGGTTTTTTTTTTTTCAATGCCCGGACGCGGCACGTTGCCCCATGTCCCCGACACGGCGAGGCACTCATACATTCAGCTTTCATTCATCCTCCCTGCATCGCCAGCATTCTCCCATTCCAACGCCTCTTCGCTACGGCGTTTGCTTTTTCCCTCCATCACCCGTTCCTTCAAACGCCTGTTGAACACCTGCTGTGTACCTGACGCCGTTCGGGGCCACGGGAGTACCAGAGTAAACTAGAAAGCCACTTCTGTCCACGCGGAGTTGGTAGCTAACAAGCTCCCGGGTCATGCCAAGGCTGCTGGACCGCAGACCTCCGTTCAGGCAGCAAGGCAGTGGACCGCAGGAGAGAGGACGTCAAAGGATGCTTTTTCTGCAGCCGTATCTCCTGTAAAATTGAAGACCTTCTCTCGCGATAGAGGAGTGAGAGGAGGGTCTAGTTTTAGGACAGACGGACCTCACAGGTAGTCCTGACATCACACCATTGCGACGTCTCTTTTTGCAGCCTGGCTTCCTGCCCTGAATATTGAATTTGTGCCTGTGCTGTGCCAGGCATTGGGCAATCCACTAGGAATTTAGTGGTGAGGAAGGCAGGTAAGATCTCTGCTCTCATGGAGCCGGGAATCCCGTGGACCTGGGGAGGCCTGACCTGGCCTGGGGGCTCGGGAAAACCTTCCTCACCAAAATAACGCCCCGGCTGAGATCCAAATGCTCCCGAGAAGGACTGAACCCGGGCAAGGGCAGAGTCTACACAGGGAGCGGTGCATTCGTAGGCCCAGGGGTAGGAGGAAACGTAGCGTGTTTGAGAACCTGAATGGCAAGAAATGGAGGTGGGGGATGGGGCTGGAAAGGCTGCAAAGCAGACAGGGCTTCTTGGGTCCTGCGCAGGACTGGGGGCTTCATCGAAAGAGAAGTAAGCTTTGCAATGATGCGAGGAGGCCCGAAGAACATGATCAAGTCACTCGGGCTGCGTTGATTTCAAAGGCCAGGACGGGCCCAGAGTAGCTCTAGTGGGCCGGTCGGGGTCTTCTGCAGTGGTTCAGGCAAGGGCTGATGAGTCCAGAGACTACGGCTGGAATCAGGAGCTGGTGTTCTGGCTCTCGGGCCGCCTCTGGGCTGTACCTCCCCTGTGCCCCCTCCCTGTGCCGTCAGATATGCGCCTTCCAGCCTTCGCCCCTTGCGGGCCGGGGCCGCCCTGGAGCCCAGCCCTATCTGGCTTGGCCTTAAGGAGCTCCCATCCAGGTAATGAGACAAAATGGAAAGGAAACTGTTGAAAGAACTGCAAAGCAATGAATGAAAACGGCTAGGTTAGGAGAAATGGAATGTGTGAGTGCTGAAAATCCACGGAGTAATGACATGATTAAGAGGGGCTGAATTATTAACTGGAAACATCCCCAGGAAGTGAACTGGTGGTAATCCATTAGCCAGACAGGACCCACAGGCCACTTTGATTAGACCCGCACTGTGCTCAGTAATGCAGCATTAAATCTCTCCCTCTCTCTCTAATAATAATATATATATTTATATATATTTATTTAGATAAATAAATAATATATTTATATATTTTATTGTATAGTATGTATTTATATATTTTATTATATCTATTTTATTTATATAAATAATAAGTAATATTAATAATTAATACATTAATATATAAATTAATACATTACTATAATAAATACATAAATAAAATTATATATTTATATATAATATATATTTAATATATATTATTATAGAGAGAGACAGATTTAACTTATATAGTTCTTAAAATATAATTTATATAATTACTTAATTTTATAATTTATATATTAATTAAATATATATTAATAATATATAATAATATATATATTTATTATATATATATTTAAATTATATGTCAGTGTTTAAATTAAACTTTGGGAGGTTTTGTGTTAAAAATCTGAATCTCCAGGGGCGCCTGGGTGGCTCAGTCGGTTAAGCATCTGACTTTGGATTTCATCTCAAGTCATGATCTCATGGTGGTGAGTTCGAGCCCTGTGTTGGGCTCTGTGCTGACGGCCTGCTTGGGATCCTCTCTCTCCCCCTCTCTCTGCCTCTCCCAGGCTCTGTCTCTCTCTCAGACTCAAGATAAATAAAATAAATATTTAAAAAAATTTTTTCTTAATCTGTATCTCCAAATCCTGTTGGGGGTGGGGACAGCCAAGAGGCACCAAGCCCAGGCCGTCCAGCAGTGTCTTCCCTTAGCCAGGGTGCACGCCCTGCTTTCCAGTCAGCCACAGTTCCCACCGCTCTCTCTCGTCTCCCAACACAGAGGCTGGTGCCATTTGCTCTGCGTCGTCACACCTGTGATGTCCTTCTGTGGGCAAAGAGGAACCTAATCTACTTCGCATCCGCTCGTCTCTATCCTTAGGGGGAAAATGCAAGCCGGACAGAGAGCACACAATGTCTCGGCCAACACTAAAAGCAGGCAGGTTTCTATGGGGAAAGTGAAGAACATGTCTAAGTATGACGTGTTCGTTACTTTGGCAGCAATGAGGTCCAGCTATCATGATACGAAACAAAGAGAACCCGCCCCAAAGCAGTGTTTACCAAAGTAGACCAGGGTAAATCAACGGGGGTGATGAGAAATTTCGACGTAACGCAAGTCTAACAGGCATGGCAGGGGAAGCCCACGCCCTCTGCCTTTTGCGTCTGTAGGGGTCAGCAGGGTTCACCCTCGGCCTTGGGTTGAAGGGGGCAGAACATCTACCAGAATGCTGGGGCCTGAATTAAGATTTCTCTTCCTTGTGTCTTGGTCAAGCAGACTTCCGAAGGTGGGCTTAAGAAATCTAAACACCAGGGGCGCCTGGGTGGTGCAGTCGGTTAAGCGTCCTACTTCAGCCAGGTCATGATCTCACGGTCCGTGAGTTCAAGCCCCGCGTCAGGCTCTGGGCGGATGGCTCGGAGCCTGGAGCCTGTTTCCGATTCTGTGTCTCCCTTTCTCTCTGCCCCTCCCCCGTTCATGCTCTGTCTCTCTCTGTCCCAAAAATAAATAAAAACGTTGAAAAAAAAAATTAAAAAAAAAAAAAAAAAAGAAATCTAAACACCAGTATTCCTTTTTAAGCAGCAAAATGGTTGGAACAGACTCCAATGATCGGCAGAATGTGACTTCCTTCTCCACCGGACTGGTTTTTCAATCAAGAGATGACTGTTGAGGATTCGCCCCATGCAAATAGATGAGTGTTTCTGTTGCTCAGAATTGAGTTACTACATTTAAAACTTCAGTTTGACAGAAGACTAAAACACCTAAGCTAAGGGGGCTCGAAGAGAAGGACCAACACGTTGAAATCGGGCTCTTAAAGAGACGCCTGCAATCCCCGTGGTCACCGTAGCAGTAGTCACACTAGCCAAGGGGTGGAAGCAACCTAGCTGTGCACCGACGGACACACGGATAAAGAAAATGTGGTATATCCATACGATGGGCTACTGTTCAGTGTTTGGAGAGAAGAAAATCCTGCTACCGGCAAGAAGCCGGATAGATCTGGAGGACATCACGCTAAGGGAAATAAATCAGACGCAGAAGGACAAATACTATTGCATGATCAAACTTGCATGAGGAATCCAAGGGAGTCAGACTTCCAGAAGCAGAGAATTGGAAGGGCGGTTGCCAGGGGCTGGGGCCAGAGGGGAAGATGGGGAAGCATTAGTCAAAGGGTAGAAAGTTTCAGTAATACAAGATGAGTAAGTTCTTGAGATCTCCCATGCGGTGTGCTGCCTAGAGTTAACAACACTTGACTATAGGCTTCAAAATCGCGTACCTGTTAAGTGTTTCTATCAATAATAATAATAACCATGAAGAGCGCAGGAGGAAGCCTTTGGAGGTAATAGATATGTTTGTGGCATAGACTGCGGTGATGGGGTCATGGGGGGGGGGTACCTCTTCCGTGCTGTGAACTTGCATTACATTAAATATGCACAGCATTTTGTCTGTCCATCACACCTCAATAAAATGGTTTAACAAAGTATTTCTGTTGGTACTGTAATAAGGGTTTTTCAGAAATCCAGAAGACCGAGTGTCGTTGAGAAAAGTAGGGAATGGGAACCCCTTCTTATGCGGGTGTACATCACTTTGGAGAGCGACTCGGTGGTCCTGGGAAAAGTTCACAATGCCTAGAGTTTAGACGTCGGTGCCGTCCCAAAGTCACCCTTTGCCTGTGTGCACAAAGCAACGTTGCCCCCGTGATGTCCGCTGCGGCCCTGTTTCTAACAGTGAAAAAGGAGAAACTACCTAAATGTCTCTGAGTGGGGACGTGGTGGTATCCCGGCTGCCAAAGAGTCCCAGAGGATCCAATTCAGTGGTCCCCCCGGGGTTGCAGCAGAGAGAACGGCAATAGTACAGGCCAAGTGACGTGCCTTGTCCCTTTAGGGAATATCAGCTGGGAACAGTCATGCCTCTTCTAGAGACGGTGAGCCAGACTGCCCAGAGTTCATCAATTCCTAGCTTGTGTTCATATTCCCACCAGCCAATCGCACTATCCAAATGCGAGCAAGTATCCGTATTCAAACTATGGCGTTTATATACAAAGAGATAAAAATATTTTTATATACAAATATAAATGTATGAAAATAAAAATATATTGTATATTATATATTAGTACATCTCTTAAGATACACTAATATATAAATACGTGTCTTAATGTATATTTATATATTAAGATCTGAGAGTGTCAAGTAATTAGGGGACAATATTACAAAGTCGCGTGTGTTAGGGAGTCCCGGATCCCAAAAGAAGACTTTGCCAGGAATTCTCACCAGGGCACATAGTATATGAGTAACAATTGCAATCATGGGCTGGGGTTATCAAGAAATTGTTAAAACGGCAAAAAAAAGAATGGATGTGAACCCACCAAAAACTGTTGGCAAAAACCACTTCAGCTCTTAAAACTCTACGGTTTAGTTTCTTGAGATTTTACTTACGTAAAACATCTTACTCCCATTCATACCAGATTAAGGACGCCTCTGTGCATTTTTCTCAAATGAATAAGGCATTGTTTCCTCGCTTCTCAAAGCGTTGTTCAGAGGGTGGTGACAGAGGAAATGTCTGAATTCGAAAGGAAGTCTTAAGGAGTTGTGAAGTCTCAGAAAGGTTCTTAAATGACTGAACCAGATGTTTTGAGGTCCCATACACTCTTAACCCAAACTGAAATTCATAACAAAGTCAAAAGCAATAAGAGTCAAATTGATTCCAAAATGCCTTTTCTAACAAATCCGACTGTTTATGCCAATTGACTCGAACGGGACCTAATTCCTACCTGGGAGAGATTCTATGGCCACGGAAACAATGGGATGTGGGAAATCAGGTTTGAAGATGAAATAAAACTTACAACTCAGGTAAGTCCTTAGGGCCAGCTGGATTAAGAATGCACGGTTCCGAGGCGACGCGGAACCTGGGTTAAGGACCCGAGCCCTACTGCGGACTGTTTGGATCGGCATCCCAGCTCTGCCACTTGCTTGTGGTGATGCTGGAAAAGTTGCTCACCCCTTCCCTCCTTCAGCTTCCTTATCTGTAAAATGGGGATAAGACTGGTACCCACCTCCTTGGGATGTTGTATGGATTAAATGGGACGGTGGCAGGAAAGGGCCTAGAACCACAGAAAATGATCGATAAATCTCACGTATTGGAATTATTTAATTTTTTTTTTAACGTTTACTCATCTTTGAGAGACAGAGAGAGACAGAGCATGAGCGGGGAAGGGGCAGAGGGAGGGAGACACAGAATCCGAAGCAGGCTCCAGGCTCGGAGCTGTCAGCACAGAGTTCGAACTCACGAACTGCGAGATCACCGCCGGAGCCGAAGTCGGACGCTCAACCGACTTGAGCCACCCAGGCGCCCCTAATTTTATTTTTTAAATATTAGTTATATTATCAAGACAGAGAAGTCATGGACAAGCTCTTTTTATTCTTCTTATATTTAAGTGCAATTAATTTACTATTTTTACAGTATTATTGAAGGAAAAAAGAGGTCCTCTAGATCTCATTGCGCAAGACACAAAAGTCCTAGGGAGAATTGAGTTCTTTTCAGTGGTTTGTTTACTTTGTGGATGGGGATGTATTTTAATCTGAATGGGGTTGGTTTGGTATATTTGGTAGAAAGCACTGGAGACCTTAACCAAAGTGTAGAGACAGGGTCAAAACAAAATGGCGCTGAGTTGCCCTGGATGAAAAGAGCCGTTGAGAAATCGAAAGAACACGAGACTGGGCTCTGGAGACCTGACTCCAAGGTGGCTTTCCTGCTGACCTGACAGGGGACCCTGAGCAAGCAAGTCACTTCCGCCCTCTGGACTTCAACTTGCTCACCCACAAAAAGAGTGGGCGGAACTAAATGGCCAATTAGGTTTCTTTGGACTGTAACTCCTGGCATAAAGCTGTGGTATCTGACCGTTCCCTGGGAGACTGACTCTGGACTTGACCCTCTAGCAGCCCCGTGCTCCAGTCCAAAGCCGGCCAGGCACCCACTCCACACCGGCTACCTTCTCACTTCCTGCTGTGGGGCTCAAGGGCCCTGGGCACGAGGACAGCCGTGGGTCAGCCCAAACCCCCAACCACCCTGGGCTAAACAACGCTGCTGACTCCAGTTCAAGCCGCGTTCCCCGTCTCACACAAAGCCCTGTTTATCCCACTGGAGAGGCGGGTGGAAGCCACTTTACTTAAAGCAGAGCTGAAGAAATAAATATTCGAGAAGCAATAGCTCATTATTTTTGAGGACCCCTGGAATGAAAGTCCAAGGTAGAAAGACAACCCAACAACAGCTAACATTTCCATTCTGAATAGACAATATATGCCAGAAACTTTGAAATAAAGATAGTGCGATTTGTTTATTATTCCTTCTCTTTAAAACCTGCATTAATTCCGATTTCTATTTAAATAAGAATGATTACATTTTATCAGCTGAGATGGAAATATTGTGATAAACACTGGCTCGTGGCCAAACTAATCTCCCAAGCCCACAGCTTACGGCCATTGTCTTGTATAGATATTTGAATGGCGGTGGGCTTTTATCAGTATTTCTAAAGGCACTCATTTAATTATGTGGTTGTAAGGATTTTCAAAACCCAAAAGAATACCATCAATACATATTCATTTCTTGGATTAATTCGACATCAACATCAGAAAATATTGTTATTTAAAGGATGCACATACTTGTTTTGGCTTTCGCAGAAAATAAGGTATCCCGTTTTGGTCGCGACGGTGTCTTTTAAACGTTCTGTTTAACTGAAACTAGGAAAAATGCAATGCACGGAGAGGTAAGGCTGGAATTAGAATTACCTGAGTTACAAGGAGGACTCAGAAACTTCCCAAGTCTTTAATAAAGAGGTATACGTCACGGAGGCTGAACCATAGCAAGGAAACAGAATCTCTGAACTAGGAATTTTGTCCACATGTGTGGATCTCGTCAATCAAATATAATATATTTGAAAGCCTCAGGAAAAAAGGTTCGAGGGCAGGGGCAGGCTACCTGCACAAAGGGTTCATACTTGGAAACCCGAGCGATCTAGATTTCATTACTACAGGGGATACCACATTTCTTCGAGAGCTGATTAAAGATACAAAAATACATCCGACACCTTTAGCATTAATGACATTTCCTCCAAACCAGATCTTTATATTTCAATTATGATGAAGCTGCCTGTGAAACAGACTCACCATCTACCTTAAGCTTGGGATTTCTTCTTGCATCAGGTTGGCTGACTGGGACAAATCCATTCACTGGAACAGAAAATCCATGTGTCCGTGGAATCTGCTTCTGCAAAGTCAACTTCCTTCCTTCCTTCTTTCCTCCCTCTTTCTTTCTTTCTTTTTCAGCTTTGCTTTCAATCTGACCAAGCTTCCTGTGTTGATCATTTGAGGGAAGGAGTAGGGATGGGAACTGGCGAGGCAGACAAAGAGAGAGAAAGGAAAAGAAATAGAAGGTGAGGGGTCTCCCAATCTTGTTAAGCCTGATGTGTTTTTACAGTCACCAGCCATCCTGATTTGCACAGGACGGAGGGGTTTCCTGGGATGAGGAGTTTTCGGCACCAAAATCAGGAAAGTCCTGGGCCAAAGCAGGACGGCTGGCCATTCTATCTAGGTCTCTGCGTCAACACTTTTAAAGGCTCAAAAAAGCTCAGAAGAGCAACATTAAAAACTGGTAGATTACCGAGAGGTACAGTTAGTCGTAACACAAAATGCTAAGGAAAGGGCATGGAGGAAGTTTATTTTATAGGACGAGAGAGTGAAGGGGACTCTAGAAACGATCTCCTGCAGAGCACACTCCGTGGAACCCTCATTTCGTGGGATGATAACTCAATTTGATGTGAAAAATGGTTCAGAGATCACAAAAATGCATGCTATTTAAAAAGGTCCCTTTATTGCAGGACTTCTCTGAGCCTTTAATAAGTTAGTATGCATTGTGCAGTAACAGGAATGTGTGAAACATGTTTAGCCACAGAATCCTTTCTGCCAGGGAGCATCTTTCGATATTAGGGCCCGGGAGATCCAACTTTAGAAAGCAACTGCTCTAGGCCACATTCCTCAGTTTTTAAAGCTTTTATTTTATCTTTTTAAAAAAATGTGTATTTATTTTGAGAGGGAGAGAAAGCACACATAAGCAGGAAAGGGGCAGAGAGAGGGGGAGAGGAGAATCACAAGCAGACTCTGTGCTGCCATCACAGGGCCTGACGAGAGTCTTGATCTCACGAACCGCGAGATCACGACCTGAGCCAAAATCCAGGGGCGGATGCTGAACTTACTGAGTCACCCAGGCTCCCCTCAAGCTTTTATTTTTTTAAGCAATCTCTACACCCAATCAGTGCAGGGCTCGAACTCACAACCCCAAGGTCAAGAGTCACACGCTCTACTGACTAAGTCCGCCAGCCGGGCAGCCCAAATTCCTCATTTTAAATACAAGAAATACTCAGATGAGGGCAGCTAGTTCCAAGGAAGGCTGGCATTACGTCAGTTTCTCAGACTGAATACGCGTAAGAACCGTCCGGGCCTCCTGTTCACGTGCACATCCTGACTCCAGAGGTCTGGCGGGAGGCCTGAGAGCCTGCATTTCGAACAACTCCCCAGGCGATATTGATGTTGTTGGTCCACAGACCACACTTTGAATAAAGAAGCAAGAAAGCAGGAAGCCCGTCTCCTGACTTGACGCGGGTCTCGGTGCCTTGTAGCCTCTTTGTAAGCGGGACTAACTTGTGCTTCTGTTAGAGCGGTGTCCCTTGCCTTACCCTGGTTTCATTTTCTGAGTTGGCATCTCCAGTTCGTCAAAGCTACTCGCAATAGTGATAGCAAACACAGCAAGATCAAGGGAGCGTTTCCGGGCCCCCAAAATAAATTTTCTCTTTGCTGTGTTATAAATTGGAAACAGATAAAGCTTGTGACCAGAGGCCCTGTATAGGAATTCAAATAAAAAATCACTCAGAGTAATCGTTTAAATGAGTCCGACCAACAACAACAACAAAAAGCTTTCTCTGGCCAATTTCGCGTTATTTTTCAATTCTGCTGGAAAAACACGGCCTGCATCTAACCAAAATTGGCTCCATGATGGTGCAACGCTCTGGCCATTGCCAAAATATGAATACAGTGTAATTACCAGATGTTCGCTCAGCATGGAGGTTCTACACTACGAGAAAAACATGCTCATCCTGACGCTTCAACGGCTTTTGGTACCCGAAAGTATGAGCATCCCTGCGATCTTTTATCTGTGGATGTTGCTGGGAAAACAAATCAGTTTACTGCAACTCCTTCAACATAATCACCATAGAGCTTGTCAGTTTAGGGATAGGGGAGGGATGCTTACGGAGAAATGACCCAGGGTGCCTGGGTGGCTCAGTCAGTGCAGCGTCTGACCTCAGCTCAGGTCATGATCTTGCGGTTGACGACTTCGAGCCCCGCATCGGGCTCTGGGCTGACAGCTCAGAGCCCGGAGCCTGCTTCGGATTCTGTGTCTCCCTCCCTCACTCATGCTCTGTCTCTGTCTCAAAAATGAATATAAACATTAAAAAAAAAAAAAAACTTTAAAAAAAAAAAAGGAGAAATGATCCAAAGTGAAGAACGCTAACTTACTGATTAAACTTTTTACTCTCCGACAGATGGTTGTGGCGTAATTCAAGGGGTAGACTCTGTCCATATCTCCATGACATTGAACCACAGATAGGCAGAGTGGCACCCTGACAAGCTGGGTCGCAGATGGTTCAAAAATTATTCTTGCTGACGGGCCAGGCTCTCCCCTGCCTCAAAAGGCTGAACTCAGACATTTCAGCCAACCTGGCCACGTTAGGTATGTGGCAATCCTCTGTAGATCTCAGCAGAAAGGGGGGTGGGGGGAGGTTCCCAGAATGTAAATGGCTGATGGGAGAAAGGAGAGCTGATCCTGATGCCTGGAGATCCCACCCCTGAACACTAGAAGCGGAATCTAACTCCAGACTGAAGGCCCAAGGAGCCTTCACCTGACTTTGGGTTCTCACACAGAGCAGGACTGCAAAGTCCCAACATTCAAGGCCTGTGTCATTTTTGGTCTGCTCACTGAAAAATGGGAAACAGCTCCAATGGCCTCATAGGCTGAGGAGGGTTAAATGAGAAAAATTTGCATATGTTACGTGCATATATTAAACGAGAAAATTGGGTATATTACTTTGCATATATTACAAGGCAGATGTCGACAGGGCTGAGCTATAGTTTGGGTTTGTATTTTTTAATTATTGTAAGACCACTTGGGACCGCCCCTCGTAAGGTTGTTTGTTTTTTTTTTTTAATTTTTTTTTTCAACGTTTATTTATTTTGGGGACAGAGAGAGACAGAGCACGAACGGGGGAGGGGCAGAGAGAGAGGGAGACACAGAATCGGAAACAGGCTCCAGGCTCTGAGCCATCAGCCCAGAGCCCGACGCGGGGCTCGAACTCCCGGACCGCGAGATCGTGACCTGGCTGAAGTCGGACGCTCAACCGACTGCGCCACCCAGGCTCCCCCCCTCGTAAGGTTTTAAACGCACAATACAGTGTTGTTAACTGACTTAGTTATGGTTTCACTGGCATCCTGTTTCGCTGGCTTTATACACTCTCGTCGCACATTTGTTTGAACATTAAGGGAGTTCCTTCTAAACACCGGCGTCGTGAAACACTAGGAAGTCAACAGTAAGACGCCAGCCCTGCCCTCAAGGGTCCCTCGTGGGCTCTTGGGAGGTTGACACTGAATGCAGCAATTACGAGACAGTGTGTAAGTGCCACACGAGAGGAAGGAGGGGCAGCTCGCCCAGCCTCTGGTGGAGAGGGGGAAGAAGGGGTGGGGGAAGCGTGAGGGAGGCTGTGGGGGGTGGGGGGAGCTTTCAGATGCCCTCCCCAGTCTCCGTGGCTGACTCTTCTCCCCGCCTGAAGTGACACACGGATCCCATCCCTGATCCTTCTCTTTTCAACCTCGTGCTCAGGGATGCTCACATCTCCTGTTCCACATCTATACCGCCGACCTTCACATCTGCACTCCCGGCTTGACCCTTCTCCCAAGCACCGGATCTGATGGTCAGCTGGGTCCTGCAGACAGCAGAAGCTAAAGCTGAGTCCAGAGTTAGGCTTTTATGAGGAGTCATGTCTGTGAAAGGTAAAAGAGGGTGTATCATTCCGCCATTGCCGTGTAACAAATGGCCCCATTGTTTCTATGGGTCAAGAATAAAGGCACAGGTCAACTGGGTACATCAGACTCAGCGTCTCTCACAAGGCTGCAAAGTGTCAGCTGAAGGTCTGGTCTTATCCAAAGGTTCAACTGGGGAAGGATCTTCGGCCAGGTTCACTTGTATAGTAATTGACAGGATTCAGTTGCTTGTAGCCTAGTGCACTGAGGGTCACAGATGGTCATAGGCTGGAGTCCAGCTTAAATTGCTTCTGTCTCCATAGGGCTGCTCACAATATAGCAGCCTGCCTCATGGGAGTGAGAAAATGGGAAAGAAAGCAAGAGAGTGCCAGTAACACCCAAGTCACAGTCTTTGGTAACCTGATCTCCAAAGCAACTGCCCATCACTTTTGTTGATTTCTGTTTGTTAAAAGCGAGTCACTGGGTCCAGCCAATATTCAAGGAGAGGAGATCGCACAAGGGCGTGAGGAGACCGAGATCATTGGGTGTCATCTTAGAAGGCAGCCTGGGACAGGAAGGAAGCCAGAACGGATGAGGGAGAGCCGTAGGGCAGTGCGGAACCATTAGCGATGAAAGGGAGAGTGGGGAGGAAGCAGGAGAAGGAAGACAGAACCTGAGAACACGAGGCTCATCTGATAAAGGCAACTCAACAGGGAGCTACAGAGCAAACCTGGTCATTGGTAAAGGTCTGCACTGGGCAAAAATGGCCAAGAGCTGGGGGCTGCCAAGAAAGAGCATGGTCTTGGCTGAAATGAGTGGGTTCTGAAGGCCAGTAGTTGGAGGCTGCTAGATAACCACCTGGACTGCAAGTAACTTGCCTTCTTCCTTGAAGGGGGATGAGAATGGCACACTTTCACGGCCACCACCTCCACAGTCTGCAGATCGGTGTTTTGTACAGTCTAGGCGCTCATCAAATGCCTCCACCAAATGCTTATCAAATGCATAAATTGTTAATGATGCTTATAAAAATATGAGTTATGTATTATTTATGTGAGATGAATATTCATCATCATGTTGAGACAGTAGCCAGACACACAGTCAACCCACGGGGCTGTCTGACCGCTCGATACATCCAGAAAGTTGAGCTCTTTCCCCGAGATCATTTATGATCTCAGCTTTGGGCGCATGACCTTAGAAAAGGGGCCGGAGTTGACCAAAGTGGATCTTAAGCGGATGGGTCTTCTGGTTGTTGGCTTTCTAAGCTCTCTAGTGAGAAGAGAGACACCCCCCCCCCTCCGAAGGGCTGGAAGTTGGAGTGTGATCACGCATCCTGCTCGTGGGAAGCGTGCCCTTCAATGTCACGAAGAACATGTTCCAACTTCCACGTGCTTAAATGGGACCTCCCCCGTCAGCTCTTTCACACGAAAGTTTTGCTAAGTAAAGGCATCATTTAGCCAAACCGATCTTCACCTGCCATACCCTGCCGACCACTCCTTTGTGAAGGATACCTGTGTCTTAATGGTTTGTGATGATCTGTTAAAGGTCAGTTGTGCCTCTATATTATGAACTCCATGACCCCTCCATGGATCCCATGACTCCAGGATAGATCCCCATCACCGAGTACCGGGCTGGCAGAAACGCAGAGATGCAATGACTGAATGAGGAGGGAGCTGCACCCCTCTTTGATCTGTTTGCGGAATCTCCATTTCCACGCATCAGACGGGCTCGAGGAAGAAGGTGGCTGCGTATTCCCAGATCCCTCATGAGGACAGACAGAAAAAAATGTGTCTCACTCAAGGGCTCTGAAATAACGTGCCCGATTTAGTAGGCTTGATAGCCACGTTATATTTTGTTGCGACGTTGCATATTTCTAAGATATATTAATCCAGCTATCGTGTTAACCTATATTCGTTAAGCACCTAGTGTGCGCCGGTCTAAAACAAGATTAATGGGTCATTGATTGACTCTCTTTCACCCTACTTATCCATTTATTCTCCTCATTTTTTTATTTACTCCTCGATCCAGGCACATATTTATTCATTCATTTATGCACACCATACCTTATTGGATGGATTAAGGTGGTTTATACAGATTCATAAACTACACCACTATAGTATAAATAATGAGTAGGTGAACAATGAAAAGGGAAAAACATAAACCAGTATGTATGGGCTGAGTCACTAATAATTCAGACGCTTCCCCAGCAAAAGAATGATGGACTGGACTCTAATGATCGTGGCAGGCGACCACGCACAAGATACTGGAGCAGATCTACTATAACCATTTAACCATTGGAATAATTCTTTCTTTCTCGTGTGTGTGTATGTCTTAGGGGGCTTTGAAGATTTCAAGTAGCTCATTCTTTCTATCTTTTTTGTTGCTTTCGTTCTTGTATTTACTGAGCACTTGCTGTGTGCTAGGTACTGCGCTCAGTATCATGGCGCTGAGGAAAAGGGTACTGAGTACATGTTTTTTATTATTAAAGAAGCTTCAGGTCTAAGAACTAGTAGACCCGCGTCCTGCTGTTGGCCGTGAGGTTGCATTACTGTGTGGCCTTGGCAGGTTCATCCCGGTCTCTGGGCCTCAAAGTCCTCATGTAAAAATGATGGGCTACGTGGGGCGCCTGGGTGGCTCAGTTGGTTGAGTGTCCGACTTCGGCTCAGGTCATGATCTCGCAGTTCGTGAGTTCAAGCCCCACGTCGGGCTCTGTGCTGACGCTCAGAGCCTGGAGCCTGCTTCCGATTCTGTGTCTCCCTCTCTCTGCCCCTTCCCGGCTCATGCTCTGTCTCTCTCTGTCTCTCAAAGATGAATAAACGTTAAAAAAGAAAAAAAAAATTTTAAAATGATGGGCTACGCGATCTTGGACATCCTTAACTGGATGTAAAGTTGTGTTCTATAGGACAAACTGGGCAGAAGTAAATCAATTCAGCCGCTCTGTCGGTCTCATCCAACAGATCAGATTAGTAGAGCTTGGGGAAAATAATCCACGTCCCCGGGAGGGTACATTTCTGGTGTTTCCTCCTCAGCCGGCATACATATCACATGGACATGTTCTGCTAACAAAACCCCAAAGCGCCATTACCTAACAGACCCTCTGAAAAAGATTTTGACGAAAAGGATAGGTACTTCTATAATAAAAGCTATCTCGGAATTCACGAGGACTTAAATGCAAACATCCCGTCTAAAAAATAATATTTTTAACAGATTTCTTTTCAGTTGACTTATTTCGGGCGAGAGCCCACACAAGCGGGGGAGGAGCAGAGAGAGAAGGCGAAAGACAATCGCAAGCAGGCTCCGCGCTGTCAGCACAGAACCCAGCGCGGGGCTCGAACTCACAAACCGTGAGATCATAACCTGAGCCAAAACCAAGGGTCAGAAGCTGAACCGCCCGAGCCACCCGGGCACCCCTAACAATAATATTAATAGCTCGCACTAATTGAGCTTTGCAAAGGCCAGACATTCTTCTAAACATTTGATAATGCATCATCCCAATTCTGGCAACAAACCCACAAGACCATATGCACGACTGTCCCTATTATCATGGCGCGGAGAAGTTAAGTACGGTATCCCACGCGGCGCACTGGAGGTGTGAGTCCAGGAAGTCAGACCCAGAGCAGGGCTCTCTCACTCAACCACATCTCCTCCCAAAGTGTCATACCTGTGAGCCCCTAGGTTCGCAAGGCGGTGGCTTAATGTTTCCAAACCAATCCGCCTTACCTATCCTCTGTTTCCGATGCCTCTAGCTGAGAAAACAGTCTAAATTCAGACAACGTGAGATTCTTCCCAGAACGGGTGTCCAACTACCTACTCGCGATTTGCAGCAATCGAGTTGCATGAAGATACTTTTCGTCCAAATCCAGGGCTGGCAAACGTTTCCCGGGAGAGGTGGATGGTAAATACTTTACATTCTGGGGGCCGTCGGGTCACGGTTAGAACTTACTCAAAATCTGCTTGTGTAGTGAGAAAGCCGTCAACGGTTAAATAGCACGGCTGTATTCCAATAAAACTTTATTTATGGACACTACATTTTGAATTTCATATAGTTTTTATGTGTCATGAAATATTATTCTTCTTTTGATTTCCCTTTACGATGTGGCAGACGTTAAAACCATTCCTACCTCTGAGGATGAACAAAAAAACGGGCAGCGTGTTTGATCCGGCCCGCGGGCTATTGTTTGCCAAACTGCCTCAAACCGCTTGCTTATATCCAAATCAATCTTTGGGAACACACGAGGCTTCTCTGAAGGTAAAAAATAAAACCACCACGTCCTCGGTTTTCTCATTTCTTTGCAATATTTATCTCTGTTTTCTGGGCCCAACTTTTTCTTTTTTTTTCTTTTTTTTAAAAGGGAGGTTTAAAATTTTATGTCAATAAATATTTAAGCATCCAGAAGATTAAATTCCACGTCTGCCTCGGCTGCCAATACGCAGAAATGGGAGTCCGTTGTCTCTACTTGTTCTGAAATTCAAGCCCAAGACAAAGTAAAATATATTCCCAAATATCTACAAATGCGCACACGAAATATAGGTGTATTTTAAAGAATAACCTAACAGAAAGTACTTGAAATTTCACAGCCTTTGCTAATGCAGGCAGCTAATCCTATTTACATTCATATTAGCCTTGGTATCTTTTTCCCTAAGATTTACCTATTTGTATGCTTGCATGAGTTAAACTGCCTTTTGCATGATATCAGGACTTTTGTAATTTAAATCTATAAAAGGCAATTTCTTTTAAATATACTTCCTAACAGTGGGTGAAAGCAGCACTAAAGTTATTTGAGGGTTGTACACCTCAGTAAACATGTGCACTGAACTCCAGGCAATGTGCAGACTGTGGGAATTAATCTTCTAGTATAAGAGTGGAACAGAAAATAAAATCAAGGCTGAGAAAGCCCTAGCCTTTGAAAAGGGCCAGTTTGCATTGTTATCGAAGGAAATGGCGTGTTTTAGAATGGGTGTTTAGACAAGGAAAACTTTCTTCCCCTCCCGACATCATCGCTGTGACTCTTTACCTCCAAAATGACTTCAGCCACACGGTGAGCAGGTTTTGCAATTTAATGTTGGTGTTGGCTGATAAACAGAACGTGCGGGGCCATTTGGCGGCTGGGGACAATTTTAGGATGTCATAGCTGTGACCCTCCCCGGAGCACAGGGAGCAGTTCAAGCGGGTATAGATTGGGAGGGCCTGGGGGTGAGGTTCCAAAGAACAAATTGTATCCAGCGGGAGTTACATTCCCTCCCCCGCCCCCACCGTTCCTGGGGAACGTTCGCCTTCACCCCCTTCAGTTGACACGGGGGGGGGGGGCGGCAAATAGGTTAATATATAATCTTGCCCCCAAATAAGTAGTGTCTTCCTGACACGTTGGACATAGGCATCAACTACCTCTCTCTCAGCAGGGCTGGGGTTTTCCTAGCCAAAAGTGCGTGAAATCAGAGGGAAGGGTCTCCCAGACGTGTGCCCTCACTCCTGGCTACATTGAGCATGCGGTCCCAGGAGAACGATCCCCGCCGGGCTTCACTCCCTGTGACTCAGGCACCCGTCCCAGAGCTTACCAGGTCACCAGCTTGGGCTTGAAGGAACCAATTTCCAACTCCGGTCTCACACCGAAAGCAACCCCACAAGGAAGCCGGAAAATACAGTGTTTTCAACTTTGCATCGGGAGCCGTGGGGCTGGCCGGACGTGGGGCCTCAGGCCCCGCACAGAACCAGGCCCCAGCTTGGGAGGCACTTGGGGAAGGGAATGTCCCTCCAACTAACCTCTTAAGGTTTGCCCTTCCGCCTTTCTGTGACTGTAATGGCTACACAACCGAAGCGTCTGGACGGAAAGGGGGCACCGTGCTCACTACCCGGTTAATTACACAAAGCCTCAGCCGCCGGCTCCTGGCTACCGAAGGCCACATGCACGCATGCGCGCACACATACCCCCAGACCCGCCACCCTGAAAGGAGCCATTATAAATGTTTCATGTGGAACTTTCACAACCTATCAGACTCACCAGAGTTTTCAAATTAACTCCCTTTCTGCCCAAGGGGATAGCTCTGAAAGAGATTTCTCCAGCCTGGAACCTCTGCGAGAAAATTCTGAATTTGAAACAGAATGCAAATAATGCATTTTGACTCCCTAATCAACAAATGGGATCAACTTGAATTGATTAAGAACCTTTGAAATTAGCTGTCTCTAATTCCCTCCATGGTCTGCTCTGCTGGTACCCTGAAGACTGGGGCGGGGGGATGGGGGGGGAGGGGTACGCACGTGCGCACGCGCGTGTGTGCACGCACACCGTTGTGTCCCTCTGTGTGGTTGGAGTGAGGGTTGAGAAGTTTAGTCTCATTTTCTTTCCGAGCTCGTATGATGGTCTTAAAAACAACAACAACAACAACACCAAAAAACACCCTTTTTTAAATTTTATTTTAATGGTGACACAACTCTCAGAAAGAAAGCATTCACCTGGTGCAATTATATGGGTTTTCGTGAAGCGCATTTCCAGTAGTTACTAGGCTGCATGAAACCCTGCGCAACTTTAGTGGGGGGAAAAAAAAAACAAACCATAAAATCTGAAATGAATGTATAAATAATATGCAACTGTCTAGACAGTATAGGGCACTTGCAAAGAGAGCAGGTCGGGAAAAAATTGTCCATCAGTCAGACAACCATATCTGATTCTGATGGTAAATAATGGCACAGATATTCAGCATTCTCTCTATGCGAAAGGCTTCGCTGGGCATTCATTCTTCCCAAGCCAGTGGTCTTCTATTTATCTAGTGCTTTATGCAGCCTTTGGAAAATGCACTTGCATTTTAAACATTAAAATTAATGCCCAAAGAATAGCGGTGAAACACGGGGGTGCCACTGACCTGTGTGATTGGCCTTTGGTAAAGCAAAAATAGCCCTTCTCGATCAACAATATGTGCTTTCCATACCCACAGAATCTTAAACAGATGTAGTTATGGAAACTTCAGGAGAGCAAAAGACACACACACACACACGCACCCTTCACGGAACATTTTTGTTCTCCAGTTACAACGTGCAGTGACAGGTTCAGGTACTTAAATCTTGTACTCTTGGTGTTTTTAAATTGTGATGATCCGTACACATGGCAAAAAAAAGGGGGGGGGGGAGGGGCTTGAAAATGAAATCAGACGTGTTAAATAATTATTCCAGCATTTTAGCACGAACGGTGATTGCCCTGCTCTGCGTCAGCCGAGAAGACCCTTGCCCGCAACGTGCGCCACACGGAAATCGCTCTCCTCCCAAACTAGGAGCACGGACAAGGTTCCTCAGCTCGTGCCTGAGGTTGGGGACAGCCACCAGCTGGTTCCCCGGCCTCACAGTCCCACCTGCTCTCTGAGAGCGAACCCCAAACCCCGCTACCGTGAACCGGGCCCCATGCCTACCGGAGGAAAGATCCTTCCTCACGCTGGAGGGGGGTGGGGGCGGGGGTGGAGTTCAAGGGCAGCCAGGTGGCTGTCCTGCTCAGGGCGGAGCAACCACGCTCCCCAAACCGGTCGGCCCCTTGGGCAAGGCGCTGATAATGATCAAATGGTAAGAGTAACCGTCTCCACGTATGGAGAGCTTACTGCACGTAAGCTGAATTGGGAGGCACCGTCTCGTCGAACCCTCCCAGAAATCCACCGCGGTTGTGACGATTTATTGTCGTCGTTTGACGTCTGAGAAACTCGAAGCGCCGAAAGGTCAAGTGACTTGCCTGCAGCCCAACAGCCAGGCTGGCGGCCGGGCGCAAGGTGGATGCCAGGCTGAGCTCGGGCTCTGACCTCTCCTGGGTGCCCGGATCTGTAGGGCAGACTTCCCCCAGGAGGGGCGGCGGGCACAGCGCTGGGCCCACCCACACGAGAGCGCTTTGCTTCTTGCAAAACAGCGAGCTGCGCACGTCAACCGTTGGCATCAGGACGGCAATCAAAATCAAGACCTTTTGGAGCCCGTCTTCTTGTACCCAGAGGGAAACTGAGGCCTGGACCCAGGCTTAATTCCCGTCTGGCTTGTGGTAGGTAGCGGTGTCCCATCTAAAACGGCTGTTGGTCGACTGGTGTTTGCTATTTAATATCTCACAGGCTCATGGCTTCGTGACTGTTTACTTATTTTTATTATTATTATTATGTTTAATGTTTAATTCGTTTTG
The DNA here is from genome assembly GCF_022837055.1 of Prionailurus viverrinus. Taxonomy (NCBI): domain Eukaryota; kingdom Metazoa; phylum Chordata; class Mammalia; order Carnivora; family Felidae; genus Prionailurus; species Prionailurus viverrinus. Next base: position 30,471,926 of record NC_062575.1, on the reverse strand, counting down.
AGAGACAGAGAGTGCATGGGGGAGGGGCAGAGAGAGAGGGAGACGCAGAATCTGAAGCAGGTTCCAGCCCTGAGCTGTCAGCACAGAGCCTGACCCCCGGGCTCCAACTCAGGAACCGCCAGATCGTGACCCGAGCTGAAGTCCGACGCTTAACCAACTGAGCCACCCAGGCGTCCCTCCTCGTGACTTTTTCAATCACGTAAATAGGGAAGCACAAGTGAGAAATACAGGGACTCCAGGTGGTTCCTCCCTTGAGTTGCCGCTGTTTGTATTAAACACAACCCCATCCGTGGAAGGGTTCTGGAAGGTTCAAAAGGCCTTCTAGAGCTGAAAGATGATTCTGAGAAAGCATGTATCAGGCTGGGTGTTCAGCGCTGAACAATGAAACCTATTTCCTTCCGAAACTGCCAGCGGACATTCTGGAACGCCTGTGTCGGTAATCTACCTTTTGGTTTTAAATGGGTCAGAAGTGCCCTCGCTCGGGCCCTCTCGCCGGGAGCAGTGACGGGCTGGTCCCCTTTCCCCCAGGGCTCCCTCTGCCGCCTCTCCCTCCCGACAGGCAGGAGGGGTCCCGCCAGGTGGCCTCCAGGACCAGGGCCATTGCACCCACCGTCCCTTCCTTCTGGGCTGCCCGCGTTGTTCCCCTTTAATGCCATTGATTCATTTCCCTCTTGTTTTGACCAGGCGAACAGCACACATTTGCTGCCACCAGCAGGGTGTCAGTAGTTCATACGGCTCAATTTGTCTGCCCCAAACCCACGGTAGGGCTGATCTCGCAAGGCTCGCGTCTCGAGTTTCCATTTCAAAGTATTATGCTGCGATCTTGGCATTAAAGATTCATAGGTTGAATTAAAGATTCATTTTGGGGGGGGGGGGAGGTTGCATTATTATCAGGCAAATCACGTTCCTTTCATTTTAAACATATCAGCTATTACGATTTCATCTTTTTTTTTTTTTTGCTAAAAGCTCAATTACATCAATATCACTCGAGACCCTCCAAAAACTATGCTAAAAGCCAGGCTTCTCGGCGGCCAAATGCCTATTGCCCTTTAAGGATTAACTTTGCTAAGAAGGAATCCCATCCCTCCAATGCAGAGTTATCTCCCTGATAAAACAAACCGGAGTGAGTTACCCCTCTGCTTGAGACCTCCGCTGGCTTTCGGTTGCTTCCTGAATGAAGCTTGAACTTTTTCCTCTGTCTTCCAAAGCCTTCCCCGGACCAGGCCCGGCCTGCTGTGCCTCCTGTTCCCCTCCACACCAGGCCCGGGGCCTTGCCAGAGCGGGCCCCGCTGCTACAAAGGAACGTTCTTCTTCCTGCTGCTTTCATTCAAGACCTAGGCTCAGTGACACCCCGATGGCCCTCGCCTTGGGCCTGTCTCTGTGTCTCGACGAGCCGGTTTACCTGGGCGTATCATACAATATCTCTATGTGCCTCCCTCCCCCAAAGATAGGGGTTGAGGATTATTTCTATTTGTAACCCCAGGGATCAGCACAGGGCCAGGCACACTCCATAGTGATACGTAGGCGCATCCATGAGTGAGCAAATGAATGGATCCAGCCGCCCGAGGACTAACACGCACATGGTCCACAGAAGAGATAGTAAAATCAACAACAACAATTCTTCCATTCAGCGAGTAGGGAAACATACAAGTAGGTACACGGAGTAGTGAAAGTCCTCAAGGGGGCTTCTTTTTTTTTTTTTTTTAATTTTTTTTTCAACGTTTATTTATTTTTGGGACAGAGAGAGACAGAGCATGAACGGGAGAGGGGCAGAGAGAGAGGGAGACACAGAATCCGAAACAGGCTCCAGGCTCTGAGCCATCAGCCCAGAGCCCGACGCGGGGCTCGAACTCACGGACCGCGAGATCGTGACCTGGCTGAAGTCGGACGCTTAACCGACTGCGCCACCCAGGCGTCAAGGGGGCTTCTAATACAGGGTGTGATCGCATGAAGTGCTCAAGAAATAATCCCAAAGGTCCCAGGCTCTGGTTGGTACCAGAGCTCCTGAAGTTCATGTTTGTTGGTCTGATCTAATGCGATTTAAAAGAAAAAAGTTTAGGTTTCTTTGTTCTGAAAAAAGAGAGCGAGAGAGCGGGGGAGGGGCAGGGAGGGAGGGAGAATGAATCCCAAGCAGGTTCCGAACCGTCAGCGAGGAGCCCGATGCGGGGCTCAAACTCACGAACCGTGGGATTCTGTGAGATTACGACCTGAGCGGAAATCAAGAGCCGGACGCTTAACCGACCGAGCCACCCAGGCGCCCCTGATCTAATTTTAAGAGTTTAGATGGGAGACAGTGATCCCATTTACATTTGACCAAGAAAGTGCCTGCCTTACAAAGCGTCTGGCCCAACACCTTGTCTTGCAGGAGGGCCTGACAGGCCAGGTGTGGAAGCCCAATCATGGGGGCCACAGATGCCAGTCGTATTTTCGAAACTGAATGGTGCCAGCAGTAAAAATGCTTTGATCTCCATCTGTCGGATTCTTGTAGCTGCTTCTTGGTCAATACTGAGCTTAGAGAGGAAGGGTCTCAATGAGCCACTGCTGAAAGCCCGACGGGTCGTCTGTATTCTTTTAGCTCAGAATTGGATGATGGGCCCCTGGACCACAGCAGGACCCCATGGAAAACTTTCTTTCTTCAGCGGACGTTTCTGACTTAAGGAGTCTGCTCCATTCGCTCTCATCTGGGGTCTCCATTTCCTGTTCCAGAAGGGAACCCCGAGTCCCGCATCAGCACTGGAGGTGTGAGCTTTACGCCAAAACGCGAATGATAACCACCGCAGCAACAACCCACACCGGAATGAAAGATCATCTTGGCGGACCACCAGCTACGCTCTATCCCACTGTTCATCCTACTCACTTTGAAACAGCAAAGTTTCACTGAACGGAAATAGGTACCCAAGGATCATTCACAGAGAGCTGAATCTAAATTTTTTCTTAAAAAAACAAAAACAAAACCAAATTGAAACAAAAACAAATCGTCAAAATACTTTTTTAGAAAAAAAATTGTTAATGTTCATTTAATCTTGAGAGAGACAGAGCGCGAGCCGGGGAGGGGCAGAGCGAGAGGGAGACACAGAATCCGAAGCAGGTTCCGGGCTCTGAGCTGTCAGCACGGAGCCCGACGCGGGGCTCAAACTCAGGGACCATGAGATCGTGACCTGAGCCGAAGTTGGACGCTTAACCGACTGAGCCGCCCAGACGCCCCTCGAAATACTGTCTGAATCGAACTGATGTTTCATTCTGTTCCAGCGTTGGGTACACATCAGGTGATACTGTTTTCCAAGCACAGAAAAATATTCAGCAAACTTGCCTATGTTCCTTGCTTCTCTTTCTACCCTTTAATTCCCTTGAATTAAATCACATTCCCTCTTGGTCACCACCTTTCACAGTTCTGTTTCATCTTTGACAATATAAATGCATGAATGACCAAAAAAGGTAGCCAAAAGATTTTTATCTAAGTTGGTATAATATTTCATGTTTTCTCAAAGACGAAATTTTGAAATTCATGGCCGGGGCACCTATGATGACAGAATATCCTCTTCTTAAGAAGCTTGAAAGAATTTGTGAAGGATGATCTTTTAATAGATTTCAAGTCGATGAAACGTGTCCTTTTGCCATCCACGGAGTTAGCCTGTGGGGCTTCTAGTTCTGACTTGCACACTGTTCCATCCTGACAGGGGAGCACTGGTTAAACAAGAGGGTTGGGAAACCATATGCCCATTCAGCAACTTGTTCATTTGCTCATTCATTCATTCGACAAATATTCAGTGAGTCCTTCCACGATAGGCCCAGAGCGGATCCCAGGGAATTAGTAGTAAATAAATCATAGCCCTCTGTGGGGTTCACAGAGATTAGTAGAGGAAAGAAACAGCCGTGGATAAATCGCCCCAGGATGAGGGCCACAGAGAGCCAGCAAGGAACTCTAAGCTCCTTACTCTTTCGGTTCATGGTAGTGACCATTTATTTATCCAGAGATGAAACACCTATTGCCTGAGGATTCGAGCGCCGGGACATAAGTTTCTTGAACTCTCTATAGCTGTACTCTGTCAAGCAGGGAGTACTTCTAAATCCGCCCAGGCCCTCTCACCAGCATGGGCTAGGCTCGAAAGTTAAACTTTTTATCTTCTATGAATAGTCTCGCGTGGGTCTAACACACACAGCTGACATTTTTAAAAAGCAGTAATGTGAAATCGAATAGGTAAAAATTCTAGGCATAAAAAGATGTAAAACATATTGAAACAATAGCTTAATATTTCTTTCAGTGAGACAAACTAAATCTAAAACAAAATCGGTAATGTTCGGCTCCCAAAATTTATGGTGGAAACATGCATGTAAAATCACTGAAAAATTATAGGTTATTTTTTTTTTAAAGTACTAAGAACAAGTTCCTCCCTCACTTTTCAAAGATGAAAGAAGGAAGACTTATTGAACTTTGGTGAAATAAAGATTTAAGCATTCATTCTGCCTGAGGGACTGTACTTAGTCATCATGCCTCAAATTCTGACAACTAGAGACACTCCTTTGAATTAAAACATTGTCATCAGAAGATTCCTATACTCTACATATTAACCTCAGAGGCAAGAAGCTTATTATAACATATTAGTATCTTGTGATAAAATATTATCGCTTAATTTGTAAAAAAAAATCAGCTAACCACAACCTTGGAAAGCCTTCAGCAGAAATATAAAAGAAGAGAGTTCAGGAAGAGTATATTTAACTAACAATGAATCTCCATGGCTTTTCATGTCATTTTGAGAATGCTCTTTCTCATTGATTTGTGAGAACTCATTATATATGTTAGTGAAAATCTGCTGGCTTTGCCCCTTCACATTCCTTCTCCTTTCTTCTGGTAAGAGAATCACTCTGCATTATGAAAAATGCATTCCGGACATTTTGTATGGCGCTGACTTACCCCTCTCCCTGCCACAAGGGTAGCATATGACCCAGGCCTGGCCAGAGACATGGATGGATAAACCACTAGAACCCAAGAACAAAAGAGAAAGTAACCCTCCTCCAGCCACAGGCTACTTCAGTGATGGCCATGTGACCCCATCGGGGCCAAAATCCTTCCAAAAGCTTGTCTCCTAGAGCTTCAGAGAAGCAGCTCTCTTGCCCGGGAGACCATTAAACTGGTAGGGCACCAGCCCGGGACTTGACTGTTACAGAATCTAGAAAATTCCCTTGTATGCTTCAGCGGTATTTGAATTGAACCACTGTCACCTCAGGTAAAAACAGTCTTACAAGTCATCACACATTAAAGACAACCGCCATTTTGTCTGTCGCGTAGGTGGCAAGGGCTTTTGCCCAATGTTTGTCTTTTAATTTTAAGGTTTCTGCCCTATAGAATGTTTTCATTTTTAAGGAGTTGATTCTTTCCCTCTTTAGGGAAACCACCTATGATAGTCTAGTTTTGCTGATATACCTCAAAACTCCTCCTCAAAAGCCTTCTCTAATCAAAGTTAACAAAATGACCTATTTTTCTAGGACTTTCATGGTGTCGTTTTTATATGTAACCTTTAATCCGCCTTCACTTTCTTGTAGTGTCAGGTGTGCATTTTGTAAATTTTGTTTATAGATGGTCAGTTGTCCCCAAATTGTTTGCTGAACAGTCCAGCCTTTTTCCAATTATTCCAAGGCTACCTTTTCTTTGTCTCAATCCATATTCGTGCTTGGTTTTGGTCTTGGCTCTCGGTTGCGTTCGTCTGGACCTCCCTCATCCTGCATCTGTTCTGTACCAACTTTAATTAGTTAATTTTTATACCTGGTAGAAGAAAGTTTATTTTCATCATTCTTGTCCTGGCTATTCTTGCAAATTTATATTTCCGGAGCACTTTTAGAATCAGTTTTCTTTCTGGGGAGCCTGGGGGGCTCAGTCGGTTGGGCATCCGACTCTGGCTCAGGTCATGATCTCACAGTTTGTGAGTTCGAGCCCCGCGTCGGGCTCTGTGCTGACGGCTCAGAGCCTGGAGCCTGTTTCAGATTCTGGGTCTCCCTCTCTCTCTGCCCCTCCCCCGCTCATGTGTGCGCGCGCGCTCTCTCTCGCTCGCTCTCTCTCTCAAAAATAAATAAATTTTTTTTTAAAAAGCGTCATTTTTCTTTTAAGTTTCATAGGGGGCAGCTGGGTGGCTCAGTCGGCTGAGTGTTCAACTCTTGATTTCAGATCAGGTCACGATCTTTTACGGTTCGTGGGATCGAGCCCCAGGCTCCGTGCTGGCACCCTGGAGCCTGCTTGGGATTCTCTCTCCCTCTCTCTCTGCCCCTCCCTCTATCTCTCACTCTAAAAAACAAACAAACAAATAAATAAATAAATAAATAAGCTTTAAAAAACAAAACCAAAAACCTTACTGGGGTTTCCTTTGGAACCAGGTATGTGTATGAATTTGGAGAGAAGTGATATTTTCATAAGACTGAGTCTGCTCATGCAAAGATAAAGTGCCCCCTTGAGTTATTAAGGTTATTTCTATGCTCCTCAGTAGAGTTTAATAACTCTCCTTACACGGGTCCTGGGCAGTTTGCGTTTTCGTTACATTTTTTAATTATGATTGTGTAAACCATCATATTTTCTAAAGAGTGTTTACTATTATATCGGCATAGAATCATAGATCTAATTCCAGAATATTTTTGCAATACTCTGGAAAAAAAGAAACCATGTATCTGTCAGCAGTCACTCCCCACCCCCCTCTCCTCCCACCCCCTGGCAAATACTAATCTACTTCCTGTCTCTATAGATTGGCCTATTGTGGTCATTTCACGTAAAGGGAATCGTGTGATATGTGGCATTGGTGTCTGGCTTTCAGTTAACATAATGTTTTCAGGGTTTACCCATATTGTTGCCTGTGTCAGTACTTTCTTTGTATGGCAAAAATATTTCATTGTATGGTTATACCATGTTGTTTGCCCACTCATCAGTTGATGGATATTCGAGTTGTTTTTGCTTTTATAAATAATCCTATTTATGAACCCTCGTGTACAAGTTTTTATGTACACATATTTTCCCTTGTCATGTGTGTATATCTTGTACCATAGGCTAGTTTTACCTGATATAAAAGTTGGTATAAATGGAATCATACTTCTGCTGTCTGACTTCTTTTGTTCAGCACGTTTCTGAAATTTGTTCACGTAGATCGTTCCCTCTTATTGCTGGGTACTATTTCCCTTTTTTAAGTTTATTTATTTATTTTAAGTAATCTCTACACCCAACATAGGGCTCAAACTCACATCCCTGAGATCAAGAGGAAAATGCTTCTCAGACTGAGCCAGCCAGGTCCCTCTGGGTAGTATTTCATTCTACGAATATATCAGTTTGTTTACCCAGTCTCCAGCGGATGGACGTTTGGGTTGTTCTCATTTGGGGCTCTTATAAATAAAGCTGCTCTGAACACGCCTCTGTACATCTTTTTATGAACCAAAGTTTTCATGAATTTTAAGTATAGAGCTAGGACTTGAATTACTCAACCCAGAACAGGTGTATGGTTAGCTCTACAAGAAAATTCCAGAGTTTTCCAAGTGGTTGTACCATACTAAATTCTCACCAGTGATGTATTCAAATTCTGGTCACTCCACATTCTCATTAACATTTGGTATTACCAGTCTTTTAAGATTTTAGTTACTCTGTTGGGGATGTAGTGGTATCTCACTGTGGTTTTAATTACTATTTTTCTGATGACTAATGATGTAGAATGTTTTTTCGTATGCTTATTGGCCATTTGTACCTTTTCTATTGTGATTTGTCTGTTCAAGCCTTTTGCACATTTTAGTATATGTGCTGCCGAAGCGAGCACTCTTTTGCACATTTTAAAAGTTGCATTGTCTTTTTAGTAAGGAGTTGTAAAAGTCCTTTATATAGTCTAGGTATAAGTTCTATGCCACATATATTTTTTTTGTAAATGTTTTCTTCCAGCCCGTACTTTGTTTATTCATGTCCTTGATGGTGGGATTTGATGAGTAAAAATTTTTAACTTTTGATGAAATATTACATGTTGTTGCTTTAAATGTTATGGTTATTTCTTGCAGTATCTTTTCCAAGACGTCTTTACCCCAAGGTCATGAAAATTTTCTCCTATATTCTCTCCTAGAAACTTGATAGTTTTGGCTTTTATAATTAGGTCTGTGATTCATCTCAAATTAATTTTTGTATATGGTGTGAGGTATGGGTCAAAGCTTTTGTCCCCACGAGCTATCCAGCTCTTCCAATGGCAATTGTTAAATGTTTTCCTTTATCGATTATTTTGGTGCTGTTGTCAACAACCAGTTGACTGTGTCATTGTGGGTTTATTTCTGGAACCTCTATTGTGTTTAATTAATCAGCCTGTTCTTACGCTTAATTCCACACTACATTTGTTACTGTACCTCTTCGTAAGTCTTGGAGGTAAGCTGTATGAGCTTTCCAAACTTGTTCTTATTTTTGAGGTTGTTGTAACCATTTCCATTTCCACTTGAGTTTTATAATCTGTTTGCCAATCTAGACCAAAAGACTGTTGGGATTTTTATTGTGGTTCATTTAATTTAGAGATCAGTCTGGGGAGAAGTGACATCTTAACAATATCGAGTGCTCAGATCCATAGACATTACATCTCTCCGTTTATTTAAGTCGTTCAGTTTTCTCCGCAATATTTTATAGTTTTCAGTACGGTGGTCTTACACATTTTTATTAAATGTATTTTTAAGCGTATATTTTTTATGATATTGTAAAAATTTTTTACTTTATTTTCCAAATTTTTGCTACTAGTATATGACAATACAATTAAGTTTTATAAATTTACCCTGTATCCTAGCACCTTGCTGAATGTGTTTATTTTGGCCCTTGGTTTTGTAGCTACTTTAGGATTTGCTGTGTGCATAATCAGGATGTCTGTGAATAAGAACAGATTTCCTATTTACTTACTCCTTTTTGAGCTATATATTTTTTATTTCTGTTTCCTGCCTTAATTGTACCGGCTAAAATCTCCAACACACTGTTGAGCAGATGTGGACTAGTACATTTTTATCTTGTACCCAGTCCTCAGAGGAAAGTGTTTAGCCTTTCACTATTAAAGTGATAGGATTCTCAACGATGCTTTTATCAGATCGAGAAAGTCTTCCTTTATTCCTAGTTTCTAAGAGTGTTTTTGTCTTTTTCAAAATCATAAAATGCTCCCGGAAAAGCACAAGTCTTACCTCACAAGGGAAGAGATGTCCCTGTTCTTGACCAGGCTGAAGCGGGAAAGGAGGTTAGTCGTAAATGGGAGGAGAGATTTTTTGCTCTTTCTAAGGCCAAGAAAGGTTGAGTCTGGAGTAAGAGGAAAGAGCATGCTTAGAAATTACGGGGATGGGGACAAACTGGCTTAGCCAAGCTGAGGTAGGCTAATGGCAAAGATGAGGCCCGAAGTGAGGTCAAGTCAGGGCTGTGGGTTCGAGAGACACCTGTGGTGAGCACCTGGGTGGGTCAGTCAGTTGAGTGTCCGTCTCTTAATTTCAGCTCAGGTCATGATCCCCGGGTCGTGGGATCGAGCCCCCCATTGGGCTCCGTCCTGAGTGTGTGGAACCTGCTTTGGATGCCCTCTCTATCTTCCTGTGCTCCTCAGGCCCCAGTCTAAAATAAACTTTTTAAAAAAGGGGGTTTTTTAGACACCTGTAGTATTAATAGGGTGAACATTCATCCTTGTTTGCCTGGGAATGTCCTGCTTTTAAAACTGAACATTCAGGGGCGCCTGGGTGGCGCAGTCGGTTAAGCGTCCGACTTCAGCCAAGTCACGATCTCGAGGTCCGTGAGTTCGAGCCCCGCGTCAGGCTCTGGGCTGATGGCTCGGAGCCTGGAGCCTGTTTCCGATTCTGTGTCTCCCTCTCTCTCTGCCCCTCCCCCGTTCATGCTCTGTCTCTCTCTGTCCCAAAAATAAATAAACGTTGAAAAAAAAAAGAATGTTTAAAACTGAAAATTCATGGGAAATCCCTGAGTCCTGGCCAAACTGGGGATGCTTGGTCGACCTAAGTATTAGTCGTATGTTACCCTTTGTGTTGAGCCCCCAAGACTTCAGTAAAGACCGGACTGGAAGTCCCAGCTCTGTCTCAGCTGTGTTTCGGAGAATAGGGTGGGGGCACACATCCATGAGTGAGGAGAACTTCTCTGGTGAGAGGCAGCCAGCTGAGACTCTGCGTATTAACCAGGACTTGTTAGTGGAACATGGAAACAGTCTTTGGGGATCCCAGTAGAAAGATCGGGAAGGCGATAGGGACAGCATGGAGCCTGGACTTCCTGCGGGCGCTTAGAGCATCATGTGTTTGATCATTAAAGAGAAGTCCTGACCTTGCACAGGTGAACTTGGGGACATCCGTGTTACATATAGTTCGAGATATCTTCCTGTCTTGTGTGGAAAAACACGTGCCAACCTCAGAGTTGATTGGCCATTCCTTTCTTTGTTGCCAAATATACAAGGGACACCTTTCATTCCCCACATCAGGTGTCCCGATGTAGAGTTGCCTATGTGTCACCATCTTCTCCATGGGAAGAGTGAGACAACTGTCTTTTTTTTTTTTTAATGTTTATTTATTTTTTAGGGAGAGAGAGAGACAAACAGACAGAGCATGAGTGGGGAAGGGGCAGAGAGAGAGGGAGACACAGAATCCGAAGCAGGCTCCAGGCTCAGAGCTTGTCGGCATGGAGCCTGATGCGGGGCTCGAACCCACGAACCGTGAGATCATGACCTGAGCCACGCAGTCGGACGCTTAACCGGCTGAGCCACCCAGGCGCCCCCTGTTAGACAGTTGTCTTAAAACCTGGCTGTACTGCTTTCTGGTTTTAGAACCTTAGAAAAATCTCTGGAGTCTTGGAAGCATCACTTTCCCTATGTCCTCCAGTCTTTTAGAATTAGGAGAATTAAATGAGTCAAGTTTTGAGAGCAGAGCCACCTTATGAAATCTGTGGGCCCTTGGCACTCCGCCTTCATGGGCCCCCTCCTCCATAAGAATTGCCCAAAAGACAAATACAACCCAGACGGGATTCATTATTACGTTCATTATCATTATATTATTTGTTTCATCTTATATTATGAATTGATTCATATGTTAGCAGATTATATTATTATCGCACTTATTATTGTTCTCTGGCTTTAGAAGAAATGAAACGGCACACATTCCTGCGTGCGCCGCAGCTCTTAAGGCAGCCCTGTCGCCCAGGGCGGACGCAGGATGAGCCCCTAGTCCGCGCTCCGGGACTTTTCCGCTCTTTCTCTCCCATCGCACGTCGAAAGCAGATCTTTCAAAACCTTCGAGCGGCAAATTGCAATCCGAGAAATGAAGCGAAGGGAAAATGCTCCCCGAGCCAGTGGATATCTGTAACAGCAGGTTTCACTTAGAGTGAATATCACTTTACTGCTTTTAACAAACTTCAAAGAAAATGTTGTAAGGCCATTCATTCTCCATGTCTGTTTTACATCAGTCACAATTATATCCTAGCTCCGCTTCTCTCCCCTTGTTATACCTCATAAATTGTGTAACTAGAATGTATGTGTAGTATATGGATTACATTAGGAATTGTCAGAAGCAGCCCTGATAATAAGCATCTGTACGCGCCCCCGCTTCTGGTGGATCGGGATGGCTCTGGAGGGACGGGAACACACAGCACCCGCGACAAGGGGGGTGGGGGGTGGAAATCCCAAGCTCAGGGAAAGGGACCCTCCGTTCTTAAGAGTCCCCCTGGAGAACCCCGGAGCTGCCACCGTCGTGTTGAAACCACGGCGCCGCACTTCTATGAAAACCGTGTTCGTTTACCGGTTGCATGGCCGAGCAAACATGAGAACAAAAGGCAGATGCGCAATGAACTTGAAATCTTGCTTGCGGCTCATGGGAGGAAGTGTGGGTGTCCGGGGCAGGGCGGTTGAGGCCCCCCCCCCCCCCCCCCCCGCTGCTCCAGAGATGTCACCGGGGCAGGACTTTCCGTAAGCGATGAAACCGCTCGGGGATTCCCACCTTGGTTCTTCTCTGCTCCAGGCAAAGACCCTTCTCTTCGCCTTGTAAAGAACCAGGAGATGACTCATCAGTGGGCAGCAGTTGTTAAAAAAAAAAAAAAGAAAGAAAGAAAGAAAAAGAAAGGAAAAAAAGGTACATGGCCAAAGAATACAGAGTCCTTGTTCGAAATGAAAGAGCTTTAATATATTTATATTTATCACTCTGGTTGCATTTATAAGATCATTGAAATTCAAGACTGTCTCGTTTCGCTAGCAACGGGAGAGAGAGAACTGCTTCCCACATGTGGCTTTCCCTGATAACCCAAGCTTTGTATCCTTTGAAGCTCCAACACTTGTTAAAGTAGAATCTTTTTTCTTTTCTTTTTTTTTGGATAAAAATTTCCTAAATGTCACACGTGTTTTGCAGCCTTTTGGAGCAGACTTTCCTGAAACATAATTGAGTCTTTGTTGAGGGTCAGCCCGTGTTCTGCTAACTCGTGGAGAGGGTCAGCGCTGCGGGCACTCTGGCATTACACGGGCTGGGCTCACGGGACACTCTGCTGCTGTCACCAGATGAAACCTGGGGTGGTTGCAAACCCCTGAGCACAGCCCCGTCCCCATCTGCAGCGATGGGACAGAGTCTGTGGGCTCCGAGGGATGCTGGGAGCGTTAGGGGACCTGCTGCGTACTTAAAGTGTTCCCTATGATGCTTGGGAGATAGTAAGCATTTTTTTAAGGGTAGTCAAGGAAAAGCGTGGATAATAACATAAATAAAATGAATAAGCAAAATAAAAATGTAATGAAAACTATAATACACCGGAAAAGCGTCTCTACGATACAGGCATGACGTCAAAGGCTTTTTGTGAACATAATTCATTCCACTGATCCTAGGCGGTCCCAAGGTTCCTTAACCTCTGTTCAGGATTTCCCTGATTTCCCTAACTTTTCTTTGTACAGTCTGACCATTCTCCCTGCTCCCTGGGCTCAGTGCTGACTTCAGGTGATGTCTCCTCTAGCGTCTTGCTTCTAACATCCGGTGAGAATGGCAGCCACATCAGGTTGGACAGAAGAATTTTTGAGCCAGAGCAGGTGAGTTCTGAGGCACGGTTTTCAGTAGTTTTTTCTCAGGTAGAGGTGGAAACGTGTGACCTTTCATGCTTTATATTAGTCAGGATGGGCTAGGTTTTGCTACAGGAACAGACAACTTTAAATTTTTTTTTTTAACGTTTATTTATTTTTGAGACAGAGAGAGACAGAGCGTGAACAGGGGAGGGGCAGGGAGAGAGGGAGACAGAATCCAAAGCAGGCTACAGGCTCTGAGCTGTCAGCACAGAGCCCGACGCGGGGCTCGAACTCACAGACCGTGAGATCAAGACCTGAGCCGAGGGGCGCCTGGGTGGCGCAGTCGGTTAAGCGTCCGACTTCAGCCAGGTCACGATCTCGCGGTCCGTGAGTTTGAGCCCCGTGTCAGGCTCTGGGCTGATGGCTCAGAGCCTGGAGCCTGTTTCGGATTCTGTGTCTCCCTCTCTCTCTGCCCCTCCCCCGTTCATGCTCTGTCTCTCTCTGTCCCAAAAATAAATAAACGTTGAAAAAAAAATTAAAAAAAAAAAAAAAAAAAAAAGACCTGAGCCGAAGTCGGACGCTTAACCGACCGAGCCACCCAGGCGCCCCAGGAACAGACAACTTTAGAGCCTCCAAGGGCCTGACACAACAAAAGTTTGTTTCTTATTCATTTGATGCGTTCAGCTATTTTCCCCTTTATACACATGACACAATTAAGACTGAAACTACTCAAGTCACTTGTCCACAGCCATAAAGATAGTAATAACATGGCTAAACTGATATTCAGAACAGGTCTGCCTGGCACCAGAGTCCCGTGTCCTTAACCAACATTTTCGGAATCTCAAATATACTCTAGTTCACTGAGGTTGATAAAAGAACCCTGGAATGAGGGACTTATATGATTGTTTCATCTGTGCAACTTATCTACTAAAGAATGGTCAAATTTTCCTTTGTTCCCTTTTCTCTTCCCCATTGTCTTTCCACCAGAGGGACCGCTTTCAATTTAGCAAACACATTATGAGCATGTACTATGTGCTTAGCTGTGGAACATTCCATAAGGGATTCCAGGGCAGGGAATAACCACCATAGTTCTTGACCTCTGATAAATATTCTATAATCTTTTATGGGAGATTACTGAATGAAAGAAAACAATTATAGAGGAGAGATAAAATACAAGACAGTTATATACAAATAAGGGAGTTAACAGAATATAAGGTGCATTATGTGCCACAGATAATTCTATTTGCTGTTGTCAACACCGGGGGATACGAAGAAGGGGCTTTAAGGATTGGCAGGACTTGGATCATAACACCCTAAAGAAGAGGATGGATGAAAAAGGAGGAGGTTGGCCCGATGCAAAGGGAAAATGTGTGCTGGGAGGGGGGGCCAAACTGGCTGGGGAAAATATAAGGCATCTCATGGGGGACCTTGACTATCAGGGGAAAATCTGCATCCTATCCCATAGGCAAAGGAATAAAGGCAGGTACAAAGCATGTGCCATTTTTTTCTTTTTCTAAGTGTTTTAATAGAACACGAGACGTCTGGGTGGCTCAGTCAGCTGAGCATCCAACTCTTGGTTTCAGCTCAGGTCAGGATCTCACGGTTCGTGGGTTCAAGCCCCGCGTTGGGCTCTGCGCTGACCGTGCGGAGCCTGCTTGGGATTCTCTCTCCCTCTCTGCCCCTCCACTGCTCATACTCTCTCTCTCTCTCTCTCAAAATAAATAAATAAACTTAAAAGAATATATATAGAACATGTCAGATAATGTTTGTCCTCCCACCCTGGCTCTTCCTGATTGTAATCATTACTTCTCTCTCCCAAGAAAAAGCTACTCTGTCATGATTTGGTGGGTAACAGTCCAGTTTCCATGTTTACATTTTTCTTCTATTGGTGTACAAGTTATGCATTAGATTTCCATCTTTTGTTATTATCCTTACCTTAACAGTAACACCTAAATTAAACTCTAGAATTAATCAATAACACCTCTTTTTGAATAATGTGCGCTTTAACTCTGATCTGTTCTCCCATCATCCACGGTTTTATGACTTAGAAATTTATTTCTACCTTAGTTTTAAATATTCATAGAGGAGACTTTTTTCAAGATTTGATTTGATTTTTTTTTTAATTTTTTTTTAACGTTTATTTATTTTTGAGACAGAGAGAGACAGAGCATGAACGGGGGAGGGTCAGAGAGAGAGGGAGACACAGAATCTGAAACAGGCTCCAGGTCTGAGAGGCCAGCACAGAGCCCGACGCGGGGCTCGAACTCACGGACCACGAGATCATGACCTGAGCCAAAGTCGGACGCTTAACCGACTGAGCCACCCAGGCGCCCCAAGATTTGATTTTATTTTAATTTTTAAGTGGCTTCATGCCCAGTGTGGAGCCCAATGCAGGGCTTGAACTCAGGATCCTGAAATAAAGACCCTGAGATCAAGACCTGAGCGGAGATCAAGAGTTGGATGTTTAACTGACTGAGCCACCCAGGCTCTGCCCCTTTAAGATTCATCATGATCTCAAGGTCATGATATCAAGCCCCATGTGGAGACCCACATTGGGCTCTGCATTGAGCATGGAGCCTGCTTAAGATTCTCTCTTTCCCTCTCCCTCTGTCCCTCCCCTGCTCAAGCTCTCCTTCAACAAAAAAAATTTAAAAAGTGTTTTTCAATGTTTATTTATTTTGGAGAAGAGAGAGAGAGAGAGTGCATGAGCAGAGGAGAGGCTGAGAGAGAGGGAGACACAGAATCCGAAGAGGGTCCAGGCTCCGAGCTGTCAGCACAGAGCCCGACGTGGGGCTCGAACCCATGAACCGTGACATCACGATCTGAGCCAAAGTCAGATGTTTAACTGACTGAACCACCCAGGCACCCCCAAAACAATTTATTTTTAAGTAATCTCTACACGCAACACAGGGCTTGAATTTACAATCTGGAGATCAGGAGTCACATGCTCTACTGACTGAGCCAACCAGGAGCCCCATAAAGGAGACATTTTAAACTATGTCACTGAAGGTTTATTTAGCTTTACTAAAACATTTATCACTTTCTTAAATACTGCATTTTACTTCTTTTCCTTTTGTGCCCAAGTAAATCTTCACATTCTACTTGACAAAGTATTATTTGCCAAAACAGTCTTTCAATGCCTGAAGCTGACTTTATTTTATTTTCACTCTGGAATGATAGTGCCTCGGTCAGCATTTAAGTGCATTTTTTTTCCCGTGCATCTATCCTTGCATTTATAACACAATAGCTATGTTCTGCCCTGCTTTCGAGAAGTATGCTCTTAGTAGTAGGTAATGTGTTCTTTTTCTTTCTGTTGGTTTTTGAGGCTGATATTCTGCAGTTCAGCTACTATGTTTTAAAATGGGCTTATTTCTAACTGTACAGCATGGCACCTGGTATACTTTTTAATTTGAAGATTCACGTCTTAGATAATGGAAATTCTTAACTATTATCTTTTTGCCTTTTACTCTATTTTTTTTTCCATTTGGAGCTCTTAAGAAACATGTAGACCCTTCTTATGTAATCGATTTTCATATTTTCCATCTCTATCTTTTGGTTATATTCTGAGTGATTTCCTCTGATCTGTCTTCCAGTTTGCTTATTCTCCCATCAGCCACATCTACTTATAGGCCTATTAGGTTTTCATCCTAATGACTTTTTTTTCTTTCACTTGTAGAATTTTCCTCCCAAATCTGACCATTTTCAAATAGTTTTATTCTTGGTTTGTGTTAATATTCCTTTTCTCATGTCTTGGAATGTTTTACAATATTCATTTTAAAGCCCTTTCAGGGCCACCTGGGTGGCTCAGTAGGTTAAGTGTCCAGCTCTCACAGTCTGTGAGATCAAGCCCTGTGTCTGGCTCTGTGCTGACAGTGCAGCACCTGCTTGGGATTCTCTCTCTCTCTCTCTCTCTCTCTCTCTCTCTCAAAATAAATAAATAAACTAAAAATAAATAAATAAAGTCTTTTCAGATTGTTGTTCTATTCTAGTTCTGGAGATGCAAATTTCCCCATTTGCCCCCTCTCCTGTGGTTGGCTTCCTTCTGTGGTTTCTTGTCTTTTTATTCTCTCTGTAAACTCTTCCTTATGGAGGTAAGAGAGAAAGAAAGGGGAGTCTGTGGAAGTTACATGTGCTCTAGAGCCTCCCTGTGTGGTGTTTTTACATTTACCAATTGTGGACGAGATTTTAGGAAAAATTCTTAGTTTGCGGTATCTGAGTAATGGTACCAGGCCTTACACCATTTGTGGCACAAATCTCCATTTCTTTTGAGTGATTCCTATTACTCGCATGGCCTTGGAAAATTACAAGCTTCTCTGCTCTTCCCCTTAGACTAGTGGATGATTTCTTTAGTCCTTGACTCAGAGGTTACTAGATAAGCTTCTCAGGACCCCTGGCTTTAGGCAGGCAGCCTGGTTCCTGCTTCTGGCACTCATGGGGCTCAGACCTACATGGTCCCACTCACAGAGCTTCAAACTTCCCCTGCTAAGGCCTCTCTGTCCTTTCGAGTCACATAGGAGCTTTTTCGTTTCACCTCCCTCTTATCACTGCAGCTGAGTATCCTGTCTGTGTCCCAACACCTGTGGATTTTCTTTTCTTGGTTTTGAGTTTGCAACTGTGTTAACAATTGGGGAGGGGGGGGCACGTGTTCACCAACAAATTTACGTATGTGTGAGTCTTGTCCTCGTTGTTTGCTTCTTTTATTTATTCATTCGTTCGTTTGCTGTTTGCCTCAGCTCAGGTTGGCCCTGTTGAACTGCAGCCATGGAGAGAGGATCTCAAATGAAAACGCACAGGCCTCGGCGACTGGTTACGTGAGATAGACCTAGTGTGCGTTCCCACTGCCCCCACCCCCAAAAGGGGATTCTGAGATGAAGACTTGAGAGCGGGGATTCTGATGTAAAGACTCGAGAGCTGGTCTTCAATATGGGAAGCGAAGGGAACAGCAGTAGGAAAGAGGAAGACAGGAGGAAGTGAGACAAGGAAAGGAAAGTGGCCGAGAAAGGGTGTTATCAAGCCAATTATCATTCTGGCAACCGGAACGCAACCCTCCCGGAGACACTCTGGATGTTCGATTCTTCTACCCAGAGGGTGAGGAAGCTGGGGTGTTTGTACGAACCACTGTTGTCACTGGTTGAGGAACGCTTCCAACATGTAATCCACCCACATCCCCAGCCTGCCCCATGCATGGTTTTAGTTATATGTTGATGAGCCGTAAAGGATCCCCAAACTTAGTGGCTTAATAACACATATTTATTATCTCAAATTGTTTGTGAAGCCTGGGGATTTTGAAATGGCCTCGCCGGTTGATTCCGGCTTGGGCTTCCTCTTGAGGTTGCAGTGAAGAAATCAGCCGGACTTGAGTTATCTGAAGACTTGGCTGACGTGAGAGGATCTAAGATAACTCCCTCACACGGACGGCCAGTCAGTGCTGGCTTTTGGCTGGAGGCCTCAATTCCTCTCCACACAGACCTTTCCGCTGGATGACTCAAGGGCCCTCACGACAAAGCGCGCAGCTTACCCCCAAAGTGAGTGATCAAAGACAGAGCATGGCCACAGTGCCTTTTATGGCCTAGTTTAAAAAATCACATTGTCATTTCCAACACATTCCATCTGATAGAAGCGAGTCAGGTCGTGAAGTCTGGCCCACATTCAAGAGGAGACGAGGGAGGAGTGTGAAAGAATCTTCGAACATATTTTTCAGCCATCACAGCCGGCAAAGCCGGCTTTGGCAGCCAGAGCCAGGCCTCAGGCAAAGAAATGCAGGTGCTTCTGGAAGTCAGGCAGGCTGAAACCGGTTAAGAGCAGAGGGAAATGGGTTGGGCACCAAGAGCGCCCTCTACAGGAAGAAGTAAAGATGAGACCAAACTATTTTCAAGGCATGAGGAAATTGACATGGTTGATGGGAAGTCAGAAAGTGACATTGCAAAGGGCACGGAGTCGGAGAGCCGTGAAGATTTGGAACATTTTAAGGACCAGTCTGCTGCAACCACTAAAGAAGGAAAAAATTTTTTGCCGACTAGATTCTGATTCCCAGTGACTGTAGGATGTATCCCAGTTTCAAGAGACACGAATATGAAAAAAAAAAAAAAAAAGACATCTTAGCGTCAACAAATACAGTAGTTGCACAAAGAGTTTCAGGGCTTTTCAGATACAATTGTTGCAAAAAGAAACACCGCTAACTTTTACCTTCCATTTTATAGACGTACCATCAAATACAAAGCACAGTCAGGAGTGTGCTATAGAGTTGTAGGTTTGGGTCCTTACGGGGCCATATCTCAAAATTGGAACAAGTCACATTCTAATCTGTCGGAGCCTCAACCTTCACATCTGCAAAATGGGGATGATGTGCTGCTCTGACTCTCTTACAGATAAATTAATAATGAATTCAAAGTCATTTTAAAATTAAATTGGGGGGGGGGGGGGCGGTGGTGGTGCCCCTGGGTGGCTCAGTCAGTTAAGGGTCCAACTCTAGATTTTTGGCTCAGGGCATGATCTCGCCGTGCACGAGTCCGAGCCCCAGGATGGGTTCCGCGCTGACAGGGCAGAGCCTGCTGGGGATCCTCTCTCCCTTCCTCTCTCTCTCTCTCTCCGCCCCTCCCCACCTTCTCTCTCAACGTACACAAGCGAACTTCAAAAAAAAATCACACTCAATGAAAATGTCGTCAAGGTGCGAGGTGCGGATGCGTGTGGCGAACACACGGAAGCATCCAGAAGACACCCGGGTAGCACGAGAGAGAAGGAACGCTTTTCTCTTTGGCGGCTCAAGGAACAAGAAGTTGCTAACTCCGTATCCTGCTGGTCAAACCGGAATGATCCCCGCATTTTATTTATTTATTTTAATTTTTTTAAACGTTTATTTATTTTTGAGACAGAGAGAGACAGAGCATGAACGGCGGAGGGTCAGAGAGAGGGAGACACAGAATCCGAAACAGGCTCCAGGCTCTGAGCTGTCAGCACAGAGCCCGACGCGGGGCTCCAACTCATGGACCGCGAGGTCATGACCTGAGCCGAAGTCGGCCGCTCAACCGACTGGGCCACCCAGGCGCCCCGATGCCCGCATTTTAAAAGAACCGTCCCAGGCTGGAGACGAAATGAGAAAAAGTGAGAGGTGGCGGTCACCAACGGGGGTGTCGTCCTCCCCGAGCCGTGCCCGCGCGTAAATGAACCGAAGAAATCAAAAGCCCAGCGGGTCGGGTGCCGGCTGGAGCAATAAACCCAGGCTTGGGAGAGCCGCGGAGCTCACCGGTGGGAGCCAGAAAACCTGGTTATTGTTCACACATGGCCACCTCCTGACGGCGTCTGCCCGAGCCAACCCAGAGACGGAGCTTGGGGCTTTCGGCCAGAAAGACCCAGGCTTCCGCTTGGGGAGCAGAACCTTCCCCGTGCAAAGAAATGACACACACCTGAGCAGGTCTGATATATATTCCTTTCTGCAGAGGGCAGTGGAATACATTCCTGGGCCATTCATCATGTTGCTAAAATTAGATCCTGCTTAGAAGGAATGATATATTACTGATTACATAATAAAGATAGCCATATTTCTCATGAGAAACAGAAGGGAGAGAGATATTTAGGCGGAGGGCAAATATATCCTTGATATGAAAAATGGATTCATTAAGTATTTAATCTTTATACCATTCTTGTGAAATAAATGCACACATACATCACACGTGTTTTAAAGTGACTTGATAATTAATATTGTTACACTTGAGAAAACTCCTGGCTCTCCGTCGAGAAAGTCGCGTCAGGAGTCAGAGAATACAGGCCCAGGCCGGCCCTCCACCGACGTCTGAAGGAAGCAGCTTGGCCGCCCGTTAAAAGCCAAGTGAACCCCTCCGTGGGCCCGGGGCGAGGGGGGGGTGGCGTGAGCTGTGGATTTGTGTCGCGATTGCATCGTATTTTTTTTTCCACAAATAAACCCGTCCCTTCTCTGTCTCGTGCCATTGCCCTCCTCCTCGATCCCGGGAACAAAGGGCAGCCCTCACGTTTCTTGAAACCTGTAGCCGCGGAGAAGGCCTTTGCAGATACCCTGGTGGTGATACGCCAACTTCAAACAAACATGAGTGTGTTTGATTGGAGTTTAAACAAGCACGCGGATTTGTAGCACCTCGGGTGTCAAAGATCAGTAAAAACAAATCTGGGTGGAATGAAAGAGGAACATAATTCTAAGAATAATAGCTTTGAACAAGGAGATGGGCCTCACTGACGGTTATCTCAGAGGGATGACGGTTAGGAGAGAAAGTCCGAACAGGGTGGAAGGGGCTAGAGGCTCGCTACTTGGATGTGTATGCTTGGGGACGCGAACACAGATTTGGAAGTCAGGCGGGCTTGGGTTCTGGTCCTCGCTCTGACGTCCACCAGCTGTAGGCTTTTTAGGCAAGCTGCCGAGCCTGTTTTGAACTCTCCTCCATCCGTGACGCAAAACTAAAACTCCTCGGGCCGCACCGTTCTAAAGGTTGGCCGCACGCACGGCATCCGGCCTGGCGCAGCGAAGACGTCGCCGTGGGCTCACTTTTGCGCTCCGTCTCCTGGCCTCCACCCAGTTGGACGAGCACAGAAAGGTGAGGCCGGAAACTCGTGCCCCCTCTCTGTGATGAAAACACTGCTTTTTCTATTTTACCAGGCCAGGGGTCAATGTTAAAGTTCTAGAGCACTTGCAAGGGCACCTTCCCCAGGGAAAGTCGTCAAAGTAGTCAGGATAAGCCAGGATCTGCTGCAACCAACACCCCCCCCCCCGCCCCCACCGACCTCCAATGTTCTGTGGCCTCACACAGTGAAAGTTCACATCTCTTTCATGCTGTCTGTCCAGTGGGGGTCAGCAGGTGGCTGAGCTCTCTGTAGTCGCTCAGCACCCATCTTTTGATGAGACCATCTCGACACGAGGCTGATGGTTCGTCGTCAGCAATGAAATAGAGCAGTGGCTCCTAATTGCTTCTGCAAGGAAGCGACGCACCATGCCTCGTCTCGCGTTCCGAGGGGTCGGGGATGTGCAATCCGCCAGGATGCCTGGAGGGGAGGAAATTCAGAAAGCTGTGGCCCGTGCGCCGGACGCAAAGGGTTGAACTCGGGCCTCTTGGCACAACTGGGTCTTACGCAGCCCTCGGTAACCCCAGCTGTGGCTGTGGGAGCCCTGGCTCTCATGCTTCCCTGGGAGAAGGCCGTTTTGCAGCGTGGACCTACTCGTCCCGGGCCGGATCTGACCCAAGCCCATTCTCTCCTCCGGTTGGTGTCTGTGAGCGGCACGCTGAGGTTTCCGGGTGATCTGTCTGAACAGTTCCCACACCTCTCTCAAGCCACGTTGAGTTGCCGCGCTTTGGACGCTTCGAGGCAATGTGATCACCAGTTATATTGTCACACCGGATTGCCATCCAGGATCAAAGTAAATCCGCCGCGTTGCTGACGTTCGTGCAATGCTTGGATGTTCGCTTCCTTCCAGAAATGCTCCATCAGTATCTCCTCTGTTGGCTTCCCCACCCCCCCACCCCCGTGGTTGGCTGATTGCATTCATGGTCCCCATTCTTCACACGTCCCTTTGCTGTGTGACCTTGTGGAGGAAGCCAAGACATTTCTCCGTGAATTCAAAGGTCTTGTTCAGGGGCCCATGTTCAAGGAAACTGACCTGCCAAGGGAGATGTGGCAGCAGCCTGGGGTATCAGACTCCACTATGGTTCCGGTGGTTCAACCCGGTGGACGCAGGATCCCAGCGGGCGGCTTAGGACCCAGGGAACTGGCCCTGACTGCATGAGGAGGTGGGGGCAGCGAAGCCAACAGTGGTCGGGCACAGAGAAGCAGGCTGAGGCTTGGGCTGAGGGGCCCGGAGGACAGCTGAAGAACAATCGAGAAACGGAAGGCGAGGGCCCAGGGAGGGTGTGGCCGCAGCACCGGTGGGTTCCTTGGACGCCGTGTTGAAGATGGCGGGACTGGTTCCAGAAACCACGGACAGGTGGACACGGGGATCCTGAGCTGGGTGAGAATCGGGCACCCGTACCCGGCGGCCCCGGCTGACAACTGTTTGTGGTTCACTTTCCGCAGGAGCAGATACGAGCAGCCTGCTGACCCAGTGCTTCTCATTCCCTTTCTGCAAATCGGGAAAAAATACTGGTGCTTGAGCTCCACCCCCCCACCCCAGATCTGAGTTTTATTGGTCCTGGTTGGTAGGATATATATATATATATATATATATAACATTATTAATAATGTGCAGCCTGAGCTGAGAACCACTTAACCAGTCTGTCTGTCCCCCAGCCCCCCTCAGCAGCACAGGTTTCTGCCCTGGTCTCTCTTTTCTTTTTTAAAGTCTATTTATTTATTTTTGGGGGGGAGCACAAGTCAGGGAGAGTTAGAGAGAGAGGAGAGAGAAGATCTTGGGGGCTCAAACCCACAAACCACGAGATCATGACCTGAGCTGAAATCAAGAGTCAGACGTTTAACCAACTGAGCCAGCCAGGAGCCCCTGCCCTGGTCTTTCTTTATAAATTTCTTCTTCCTTTTTTTTTTTTTTTTAATGTTTATTTATTTTTGAGAGAAAGACAGAGCATGAGCTGGGGAGGGGCAGAGACAGAGGGAGACACAGAATCCCAAGCAGGCTCCAGGCTCCGAGCTGTCAGCACAGAGCCCGACCGTGGGGCTCGAACCCGCAAACAGCGAGATCATGACCTGAGCCGAAGTCGGACGCTCAACCGACTGAACCACCCAGGCGCCCCCCTCCCTGGTCTTTCTAACTAAACTGTGGTGAAGCAATCCTGCCTACAGGTTTTAAATAAAAAAAAAAATTAATATTCACACACAAGTATACAGGGGTGAGAAAATCTCTCTTTTTTTTTTTTTGAGAATAACTTTTAATCCACTGATTATACATACACGTTATTTCGAACCTGTAAGTTGACCCAATATAGGCATTTGCCCCAGCCACATATTTGCAGGCCATCCTCAGTAACGATCTGAGTCCTCCAAAAGAGGGGGAACACATTGTAAGCCTTCAGAGTATGTGACACTAAAGAGATTCCTTAAGGGACTAGTTTTAAAGCTGGTCGTAACAATTGAGAAATGAAATATTAGCTCATCAGCACAGTTTTAAAATCTATTCTCACCAAACCCTGGAACTCTAGGGTTCTTTTTTTTTTTTTTTTAATTTTTTTAATGTTTATTTTTGAGAGAGAGAGAGCATGAGCAGGGGGAGGGGCAGAGAGAGAGGGAGACACAGAATCTGAACCAGGCTCCAGGCTCCGAGCTGTCAGCACAGAGCCCGACGCGGGGCTCGAACTCACGAACTGTGAGATCCTGACCTGAGCCCAAGTCGGACGCTCAAGCGACTGAGCCACCCAGGTGCCCCTGGAATTCTAGGGTTCTTAACACAGAGTCCTATGTGCTATAGAGCAAATGAAAGAGATACGCCTCAGACAGGGAGTTCTTTGAGATCTGGGCTTGGGACCGGCTTGGAGAGAGCGCCCCGTGATTTCGGGCTTGAAGAAACTGAAGGCGGCAGTTATCTGACCATGGGGGTGGGGGACGGGAGAGTTCCAGGCGGAAGGGACTGAAAGAAGGGTATAGGGTGACCACTCCGGGCGATGCACACTGGAGACATTTCCTCATCCAACGTGGCGAGATCCCTGACCACCTGAGGGGGGGACAGTGAATACCACAAAATAGATGAGGGGTAGGAGTGCAATCTATTTTTATTTTATTTATTTATTTATTTTTTAATGTTTATTTATTTTTGAGACAGAGAGAGACAGAGCATGAACGGGGGAGGGGCAGAGAGAGGGGGGGGACACAGAATCTGAAACAGGCTCCAGGCTCTGAGCAGTCAGCACAGAACCTGATGTGGGGCTTGAACTCACGGACCGCGAGATCGTGACCTGAGCCGAAGTCGGACGCTTAACTGACTGAGCCATCCAGGCGCCCCTATTTTTAAAGCACCATGAGCAAGCACAGCTGGGGTTACAGACACAATTCTGAGGTAGGATGCTGTTTTGCATAACATTTATTAAAAAAACAAAAAAACGAAACAAAAAAACAAAACAAAAAAACAAAACAAAAAAAAACAAAAACGGAGACCGGCATGGCCCTAGTCAGTTTTCCCTGTGAGTGATACAAAATAATCTTTTATTAATCTTATTTAAAGTTTGTTACCGTTGTACATGATCTCAGTAGACCAAGTGGAGAACACATTATACAAATCAAAGGAATAAATGAATATGAAAGAAAAGACAATTATATGCCCCGATAAAAAGTTCTGCCCATTCCGTTACACTCTGAAGCGTTTTGTAAATGTAAATATGGTACATAAATATTAAATAAATATATTAATATAACCTTCCTCTGGGTTTTTTAAAATAAGAATCTCCGTGGGCACAGTGTTATAATTTCATATTTAAAAGTTCTCTCGGGCCTCTGTTTTCCAGCCTCTAGCGCTTCCCCCCGGGAAGCCATTATCTCAGCAGAGACCACGAGGGTGAGGGCTGAGAGCGTTCGGCTGGGAGCGCAGGGAGCTAGATGCAAGTCTCGACTGTTCCATTTCATAGCAGTGTGCCCTTGGACAAAGTAGGTCACCTGCCTAAGCCCTCGCGTCGAAATGTGCCAAGTGTTACCATTTCTTCCTGATTATTACGATGGAAGAATTACCAGCTTATGGTTGGAGTACAATGAGAAGAAGGAAGGCACGGTGGCACGGTGAATCAGGTGACACGGTGTGGTCTCATCAGAGGGCAGGGACGTGTGCAAGGATCACAGCAGACAGGCTCAGGGTAGACTGTGCCACGGTGGCTGGCCTCACACCGGAAGACCTGGCACGGTCATCGTGGCTCTTCATGGCTTTCTCAGCCAACCCTCTCTTAAGAACCCAGAAGGGAGAAGATCAGCCTGTTCCCCGCCAGTTGTATGCACAGCCTAGCCAGTTTGGCTTCCCGTTCTTCATAAAGGAATTTGACCACGACCTTAAGAATGGTTTCTGGAGAGAATGCGTGTCACCTGGAAACCCAGAAGATGCCACCGATCCACGTAAATAGGAAACCAGCTGGACAGAGACGATTTACTTTGGAGAACTGTAAAGACTCATGTTATTCGTGATGGTGAAAGACATTCCACTTTAGGCATAGTTCCTGTGCTGCTCCAGGGGTATCGGCACATCTTCCCTCTTTTCCATTCGAAACAAAGACGGTCAGCGCGTCAGTTTGAGACAATAGGATCTGCGGCACCTGGGTGGCTCCATTGCTAAAGCGTCTGACTCTTGATTTCGGCTCAGGTCATGATCTCGAGCTTCCTGAGATCGAGCCCCACGTCAGGCTCTGTGTTGCAGGCACAGAGCCTACTTGGGATTCTCTCTCTCCCTTTCCCTTTGCCTCTCTCTCTCTCTCAAGAAAGAAAGAAAGAAAGAAAGAGTAGGATTTATTCTAGGTAACAACTTGGAATATAAATTGAGGATGAAAAGGATACCACGGTAAGGAATCATCCACAAAGACCTCCTCTGCCGGTGAAGTTACACCTTCTGGAGTTTCACTGTTCTCTGTCCTGAGGTTCATTCTGCTTAGCGGACCTCCCATGGAGCAACTGATGAAAATAACCACAGTCTCACGCTTCCTGCTTTACCCAAAGGAGGGGGATGTTTCCTTGCTGACGTCATCAAAGATCTGGCGCATCCAGATTAAAAACAAAACAAAACTTCGGTCCGTGTTGGATCAAAAAGAAAATGAGGTTTAAAACTCAGGCTGCTGCTACCCCTTACCAGACACCTTTATAAACACAAGTCCTTAAGGGCGTTTGCGAGCACCCTTCATAATCAACGTAGATGGATTCTCTAGAACGAAGAGCCTGCTGGCTTTTCATGGGAAAAAAAGTAACAAACCCAGAGGGAGGACGTGGGTTCAAGTCCGAGGTCAGTCACTGAGCCGCCGACGGCCTCGGGCCTGGTCGCTTCACTTCTCAGGACGGATGTACGCACCTATAAAATGGGAGCGGTGATATTCAGTTCGGGCTCCTCGAAGAGTTGTGGTGGAAATTACAACAGATGGGGTGTGCGGAGGGCTGTGAAAACGGTAGGAACTTCTGTGCAAATGGTATTGTTATTGCCAGTTTCTAAGAATTATTGAACACCATATCCTCAGACCGCATCAGCAAGCTGACACCTGACAAATGAGAACTCATTACTGTGTCATATCCCATTGTCTGTGGCTGTTTTCATCCTCAACGGATAAGGTGGGCCCATGGTGCCCTGTCGGCATAAATCCTTGGTAGAGGGCATTTCTCTAAACGTGGAAAGGGTTTCTAGTTCCCATCCCGTCCCGTATCTTCCCACATACCCCTAGAGCCAGCCAAAGGCCACTCAAAACACCTAAAGCAAGAAAAGAGACACAGGAAGAATGTAGGCACCTCTGTTTCAGGTCTCTCCATTTTTGTCAAGATTCTCTAGAGACCCAAAAGGCCACTGCCTCAACTCCCGAAATCTCCGTGTCACAATCCCTGATTTACCATTTGTCGAGCACTTATGGGAGGGGGTCGTGGCACACGCTCTCGGTGGGGAGTGTCTTACTGAACCGGCTACAACGCACACGAATAGCGTTACTGCTCCAAATCCAAACCTTGGGAGACGAAGTCTTGCAGAATGTGGACAGCTTTCCTGAGGTTCCCTAGCTACCAGATCCCCGGGCTGCATGGCTCCAAAGTGCATGGCCCGGCCATCGTGTTGTCAAGCTTTTCCTGAAAAAACGCGTTCCATTGTCACCGTTAGTTTTCTCTGGAATTCTACGTGGCACGTGGACCTCCTCCAGCATCAAAGCAGATGATGTCAAGTGATTCGGTTTTTCATCCAACACATATTTATGGAGTGCCTGCTGTCTGCCCGGTACAGCACGGGAGAGAGGGGTTGCGACTGTGAATAAACGCAGCCTCTCGGTCCCATAGAACTTCCCTTCTCCCTGAGACATGCTGGTGCACCTTGCATTAGGAAGTCTCTTCCGATCAGAATACAGACTCAAGAGGACTACTGTTTATAAGAAGGTTTATAAATTCCCTTAAGTTCATTCATTCAATCAGTGAAACAATAAACCCTAGGCAGGGGCCTCTTACGAGTCAGATAGGGCGCTAGCCAATCTAAACACAACCTTGTATCAATTACATCCTTTATTTACTCACAGTTATTCCAGAAACATGAAGGAACACCACCGATACAATGTCCATTCTCAGTTAACCACCTTGATGGGGGAAGGAAGAGAGTTGGAATAAAAAGTGCACATGGACGCTTACACCTGTGTGTGTGTGTGTGTGTGTGTGTGTGTGTGTGTATCTTCCAGGTTTTATATACCTGGACCAAGAATTTGAGACTCTTTCCACTTGAAGCTTTTATAAAGAACTTTCGAGCTTGTTATCAATCCTCTTATTTTGTTCTTGGGAAGAAGTATTTGCAAACGATACGACGCCTAAGGGGAAAGAGGTAAAAAACAAAAAGTGAAAAGACGCATGAATAAGTCAGAAGCTGAGCAAACTTGGGAATAATCAGCATTGTTTTTATTGTCCTTTCATGGTTTCGGAGCATCCACATCAAATCAATCTTACTTTTCTTTTTTTTTTTTTTCTGAATGGTGATACCACTCTGGACTTCTCATAAGGCTTATTTTCATATTTTGGGGAGCCTTTTCTTTGGAGACATGTAAACTTCCTGAAGGAAAAACCCCTGCTATATTCTTTGTACCCTCACGGCAAACAAAACGATTGGGGGCACATAAGAGGCACTGAATTCGTACTTGCTGATTCATGGATTAAGATTCCTAGAGACTTAACAGTGGTACACGAAGAATCCCAGAGACCAAAAGCAAAGATATTACCTAAAAGGGTTTCTCTTCCCACCCGCTAAAGGCGCTCCGCGTAGAGTGGTTAAGAAACCAAGTTCTGCCATTTTGTATTTCTGCATCTTTGGATGACTGCCTTCATCTAGTTGTACCTCAGTCTGTCCGCAACCGTAAGACTGAGTATAACAAGATCGTCTACATCGTAACGTCGCTGCGAGGAGTAAATCAGTTAATTCAAGAGCAACGTTTACAACAAAGGCACACAGAATGGATGAGAGATGTTAGCCACTGCTATTGGCGATTCTTTCCCCTTGTTTCTGAGAAGGCAAAAATCTTTCCAAATGAGAAAACAAGATATAACGTGTTAGTTCATTCTAACGACAGTACAAACTTTAGTCTTTATCACTTACGCGTAAGTGTAATTTAAACAAGGAAATGCCAAGTCAACTTCTGGGTAAAGATGGAACGCTGGGCACACCTGCATCTATTTTCATTCCCCTCCTAACATGGCAGGGAACAATCTTTTAAAGGGATAAACCCGCAGGGATTTGGAGGAGAGAGGAGACTAGAGCAACAGAGTTTCTTTAGTCAGCCTCACGCATATGGAAACTAGATTCCTTACAGCTCTGGCATTGATTTGCAGAACGGTGGGGAAGGATGGAGTGGGGGGTGGGGGGGACACAGCAGAGCATCCAAGAGAGGTGTACAGATAAAAGATCCAACTACGGGCGGTTAGCCTGCCACGAAGAAATGATAAGGAGAGATAATAGGCAAGACTTCTTCTAAAACGAATGACAGATATCAAACGACCCTTCCAAGATACTCAAAGAACACCACGCAGAATAAATGCTCCCCTTCCACAAGAGCCCCCAGAACCCGGGGCGCCTGGGTGGCTCAGTCAGTTAAGTGTCTGACTTCTGCACAGGTCATGATCCTGCAGTTTGTGAGTTCGAGCCCCGCGTCCGGCTCTGGGCTGACAGTGCGGAGC
This sequence comes from Prionailurus viverrinus, assembly GCF_022837055.1. NCBI lineage: Eukaryota > Metazoa > Chordata > Mammalia > Carnivora > Felidae > Prionailurus > Prionailurus viverrinus. The sequence goes on along the minus strand of NC_062575.1, from coordinate 30,442,173 downwards.
CTGCTGGGGATTCTTTCTCTCCATCTCTCTCTCTCTGCCCCTGTTTCTCTGTCTCTCTCTCTCAAAATAAATAAACAAATGTAAAGAAAAAAAAAAAGAAATGAGGTTGTTTGGGGGCATGTGGGTGGCTTAGTTAAGTGTCTGACTCTTGGTTTCAGCTCAGGCCATGATCTCATGGTTTGTGAGTTCGAGGCCTGACAGCACAGAGCCTGCTTAGAATTCTCTCTCCCTCTCTCTCTCTCTGCCCCTCCCTTGCTGTGCTCTCTCTCTCTCTCTCTCAAAAATAAATAAATAAACATAAAAAAAAAAACCCAATACCATAAGCATGTTATGTGGAAACTGCTGAAAACCAGAGACAAAGGGAAAATTATGAAGACAGGCAGGGCAAAAAGACACATTCCATACAGCAGAATAAAAATGAAAGCTAAGACTTGTCACAGGCTTCTTTTCAGAAACTACGCAACCCAGGAGGTAACAGACGATGTCTCTGTAACTGAACAGCAACGAAAGTCCGTCAGATCAGAATCCTATACCCAGCAGAGATGTCTTTCGAAAAGAAAAGGAGAATTAAAGGGCTTTGCCGAACCCAAACCAATACCAAGTCGGAGTGAATCCATTGCCTGCAGACCCACGCGGTAAGTAATGTGAAAGAAGGTTCTCCAGGCAGAAGGAGTGCAACAGCAGACAGAAACTGGAATCTACACAAGGAAATTGAGAACCAAATAACTAAGGGTAAATAAAAGTTCGACATCTGTTTTTTAGTGTTTTGAATTGCTCTGAAAGCTAACTAGCAAAAGCAAAAATAGTAGTATTGTGTTTTTTTTTTAATTTTTTTTCAACGTTTATTTATTTTGGGGACAGAGAGAGACAGAGCATAAACGGGGGAGGGGCAGAGAGAGAGGGAGACACAGAATCGGAAACAGGCTCCAGGCTCCGAGCCATCAGCCCAGAGCCTGACGCGGGGCTCGAACTCACGGACCGCGAGATCGTGACCTGGCTGAAGTCGGACACTTAACCGACTGAGCCACCCAGGCGCCCCAGAAAGCCATTTATTTACAATTGCGGGAAAAACATGAACTACTCCAAACTAAATTTAAGAAAGTACGTGCAAGATTCATATTGCAAAAACTACTACATCTTGCAGAAATATACTCACTAAAAACAAGCCACATAACATGCTTCTGAACTGGAAGAGTTTCAACTAGATCTATACAGTTCGGTGCAATCCCAATCAAAATTTCAAGCCCAGAAACCCCAAGCCCAGAAATTCTATCAAAGTTTTAGGGGAAAAAAACAATACCAGTTTTACACCAAAGTCTCGGGGAAAATAGAGGGAAATGCCTTCTAAGCTCTGTTATGGGGCCAGCATAACCCTGCTCCCGAAACCTGACAAAGACATTACAAGAAAAGAAAAGTCTAGACCAACATGATGCAGGAATAAATCTATATACAGAGTCCTCAATAAAATGTTTAAAAATCAAATTCAGGGGCACCTGGGTGGCTCAGTCGGTTAAGCGTCCGACTTCAGCTCAGGTCACGATCTCGCGGTCCGGGAGTTCGAGCCCCGTGTCGGGCTCTGGGCTGATGGCTCAGAGCCTGGAGCCTGTTTCCGATTCTGTGTCTCCCTCTCTCTCTGCCCCTCGTCCGTTCATGCTCTGTCTCTCTCTGTCCCAAAAATAAATAAACGTTGAAAAAAAAAATTTTTTTTTTAAATTTAAAAATCAAATTCAGCATTAGATGAAGAGGATAGATGTTATTCATGAGTGGAACTTAGGCCAGGATTGCAAGGTTGCCTTCCCGTGGGTTTTAAAAAAATTTTTACATTGTTGTATTTACAGTACATTATTGTATTACTCTATTACAACCAATCCATAGTTGTAATTCACCACCTTAATAGAATCAAAAAGAAAAAAAAAAAGATCCTGATGCAAAACTTTTTGATGAGATTTCACACTCATTCATGAAAAAAAACTCAAAAACCTAGGAAAAGAAAGGAATTTCTTCAGCCTGATAATGGGCATCTACAGAAGAATGACAGTTAATGTCCTACTTAATAGTGAAATGTTGAATGCTTCTTAGTTCGGGAACAAGATAGCCACTCTCTCTCCACTTCTATTCAGTAATACATGGAAGGTCCTAGCTAGTACAACAGTGTGAGAAAAACATAAAGGGATACAAACAAAAAAGAAGAAAATTTCACAGCTGGCATGATCGTATACATAAAACATTCTAAGAAACCTACCCCCCGAAACTTCCAGAACTGAAAAATGAATTTAGCAAAGTCATAGGAATCAAGGTCAGTATGTAAAATATAATTCTGTTTCAGTTTTTTACCAGCAAACAAATAGGAAATGAAATCAGAAAGACATTGATTTATTTTTTTTTTAATTTTTTTTAACGTTTATTTATTTTTGAGACAGAGAGAGACAGAGCATGAACGGTGGAGGGTCAGAGAGAGGGAGACACAGAATCGGAAACAGGCTCCAGGCTCCGAGCTGTCAGCACAGAGCCCGACGCGGGGCTTGAACTCACGGACCGTGAGATCATGACCTGAGCCGAAGTCGGGCGCTCAACCGACTGAGCCACCCAGGCGCCCCAGAAAGCCATTTATTTACAATTGCGGGAAAAACATGAACTACTCCAAACTAAATTTAAGAAAGTACGTGCAAGATTCATATTGCAAAAACTACTACATCTTGCAGAAATATACTCACTAAAAACAAGCCACATAACATGCTTCGGAACTGGAAGAGTTTCAACTAGATCTATACAGTTCGGTGCAATCCCAATCAAAATTTCATGAGCCTTTTAGTGGAAATTAAGAAACAGATTCTACGTGTATATGAAAAAGCAAAAGATGACGAATCGTAAAAATACCCTTAAATAGAAGAACGCATTTAGAAGACTTACACTCCGTGCGTTTAAGACTTACTATAAACCCACAATCATTAAGACAGTGGGTTATTTGCATAGAGTTAGAGAAGTCATGAAGCAGAATAATGTCTGGAAATAGATCCACGCGAATGCGGTCAGTTGATTTTCAACAAAGGTGCACGCATGCACGTGTCCACACACACGCACACACGCGCACACGCACACTGAGGAGAGGAAAGTTTTTGTAACAAATCACACTAGAATAATTGTATATCCATTTAAAAAAAAAAAAAAGATGAAAAAGGACCTTCACCTCTACCTCACACCATACACCAACTTTAGAGGCTTTAAGGTAATATCTGAAACCGAAAGCCTCAATGTTTTCTGCAAGAAAACATAGGAAAATATCTGTATGACCTTGTGGTCGGCAAAGATTTCCCCGACAGGATACGAAAAGCACTCATTGTGACAAAAAAAAAATCATAAGTTGGGCATAATCAAAAATTGAAATGCATGCTTATCAGACGCCACTAGGAAACAATGAAACACAGCCTGGGAGAAATGTTTTCCAAGCGGACTTCTGACACAGGATTTGTTATCTAGAAATACACGAACTTTCTGCAACTCGCTAATAAAAAGAATGATAGCAAAAAAAATGGGAAACAATCGAATGGCCATCAGCAAGCACGTTTGTGAACAAACGGGGGTTTACTCCCTCAGTGGAAACTACCATGTGGCAGTTAAAATGAAGAAATTTCTGCGTGAGCCTCAGAAACATCATTTCAAGCAAAAGCGATGCCAAAAAAAAGGGGGGGGGTAGTGGAGGATGTAGGAAGTTCTAGAGAAGGCCAACGTAATCTAGGATGATAGAAATAAAAGCGATCGCTTCATGGAGGGACACGGACCTCCCTGGGGTAGTGAAGTACCCCCACAGTCTGACGGGTATACAGTTACATGGGCGCCTTCATTTGTCAAAACGTCAACCTGTACATTTCAGCTCTGTGCATTTCATCGTACATAATTATACCTTGACTTAAAAAAAGAAAAAAAAAAAGAGTAATTAAAAAAGACACAATACCTTAATGGTAACCGAAAAGGAGCAAGTCACCACAGTATGATTCCATTTCCGTGGCGTCCAAAACCAGGCAAAGCCAAACAGGCTATTTCTCACTGTGAAATTAATTTCTAAACAATCTGCCGCCCGAGAGCCGTTAAGTGGTTGCCTCTGGGGAAGGGGGAGCTGGGGAGACTGCCATGTTTCCTCCCCACACTTGGGACCGTTTGACACTTTAAAATCTGTGCATGTATAACTTCAGCCAAAGTCAAGACCAAAAAAAAAAAAAAAAAAAAATCATACCCATTGCAGGCTGGTGATATTAGCCTCCATAGAGAATTGGCGACGTTCATTTCAGATAGGAAATTATTTCCGGTGGGTGAATCATGCAGAAACTTTCGGCCGTTAAGTCCAGGAGACTCTGTCCGTGTGCTGCTGGCTATAGAATAGGGGCCACCTTGTTACCAGTCAAGCATGAAAGACAGTGGGGGAGGAACTCGGCACATCAAGTGTGACAATCCACCGCAGCAACTGTGCCTTAAATGAGAGCACGGGCGCCGAATGGTGACAGGAACCCGCTCTGTGTTCCCTAATTGCGAAGTCTCACTTCCACCAAAGTGACACAAATGCTCAGTCAAATTAAATATTGTCTAATTAACCAGCAGACGCAAGACTTCAAGGCTGGCGACCAGGTATTATTCGGCGGGATCAACAAAACACAAGGACTTGCAAATTCGCAGCCAACCCAGATATGCCAGCGCAGCCAACTGCCACAAGGTTAGGCCATTTTGCTTTTACACGTCTCTCCCTTCAGGACTCTGCTTGTAATATTTACAGAAAAAGGCAATGCTGGTAAACAGTTTCACACAATGAGGTGTGAGAGTGGATAGGGTCCTATTCAAGCTCTGAACTCCCCTGATGAACTGCCAAAAGTTGTTATGAATGGCCCGGCTGACAGGGTGATGAGTGATAAAGGAAAAACAAACAGCTCGGGTAATTCATGAAAACACACAGCTCCAAAGACAGCTCAAAGTGGCGAGTGACAGTTAAGATAATGGAATTTTGGAAGCTTTTCTTCGGAGGTCCTCGCTATACAATTATTCCGTTAATAGATTCTCCCTTAATGTGGCTGGATCTTCGACTCGTTTTCCACCGAAAAATATTTATTACGACCGCTGGCAGAGACGCACGGGCCTCGGACTCCCCAACGACGGTCAGCTTCTCATAAAAAAACCAGAGCAGGCTGAATTTTGGTTGAGGCCGGCGTCTGCCATTTAAAGAAAGAAAATCTCCGATTTCCATTCTTATTACTAGAAACACCTCAAAGCGTTCTTCCCTCACTTCTTTCGTTTATAAACCATTTGCCGCAAACCTTTGATTAGAAAAGAAATATTGGTTTACGCACTCAACTGCTAATATTTGAAGGGAGAACCATGTAAATGTGGTTGAAAGCAATTTCCAATTCACATAGCCTATTTGGGGTTCATTTCCTTAAATCAGGCGTGACCAGGCAAGAAAGTGTCAATTTGTCAACGTTTTGCCTTTGTACCCAATGGTTTGTCAGGAAGTACATCGTGGTTTCTGTAACAATGGCCTACTTCTCAATTAATGTTTTAGGAAACAGAAATATAGAGACATATATAAAGCAGGTGTTTACGCGCGCGTAAATACCATCAGATCACGTGGCCAGAGGAAGAAGGAAGGAACAAGGAAGGAGGCAGAGCCAGCAAGCCCAGGAGGAAGATTCAAGCTCTGTGCATTCTATTTTATTAGAAAAAAAATTTTTTTAATGTTTATTTATTTTTGAGACAGAGAGAAACAGGGCATGAGTGGGGGAGAGGCAGAGAGAGAGGGAGACACAGGATCCGAAGCCGGCTCCAGGCTCTGAGCTGTCGGCACAGAGCCCGACGCGGGGCTCGAACCCGTGAATGAGGTCATGACCTGAGCTGAAGTTAGAGGCTTAACCGACTGAACCACCCAGGCGCCCCTTGTGTGTATTTTAGAGCCTGGCTACTTGTGAGGTCTGGGGAGAAGCAGCTGGTTGGAAATGCAGAACCTTGTCCCACCCTAGCCCCCAACCAAATCAGAACTTGCTTGAGATCCCAGGGTGAATCATAGGCATATCAAGGTTTTGAGAAGCTCTGTATTTTAGTTGGCTGAGTTTTCCTTAACAGTGTAAGTTTATAGCTATAAAAACTTACAAGGGTGATGATCTGTGTTCCACAAAAAAAAGTGGAAAACTAGGTCGTAAATTATTTACAGCTCCCTCAAAGTAATTTAATTTTTTTTAACATTTATTTTTGAGAGAGAGAGAGAGTACAAACAGGGAAGGGGCAGAGACAAAGGGAGACACAGAATCGGAAGCAGGCTCCAGGCTCTGAGCTGTCAGCACAGAGCCCGACTCAGGGCTCGAACTCACAAACTGCGAGATCGTGACCTGAGCCAAAGTCGGACGCCCAACTGACTGAGCCACCCAGGTGCCCCTACCTCAAAGGCATTTAATGTCTTCCTTCAAATGTCTTCTTTTCTTCTCCCCGCTCCCCTGAGAAGTCTCAGAGTGTTCTTGAATTCATCGAAACTTCTAGAGAGGTTCATTCATCCCTTTGCGAATCACTTTCCTTCTGCCCCAAATATTCACGGACTCATCCAGCACATTTTTGAGTGATAGGCATGGTCTTAACGGACCGGATTTTGAGAATTCAATCACCGCGGTGAACTATATGGCTTCTGTGGCAACAATAAAGACATTTGAAAAAATCATATCTTGATTGTAGTATCATACTGTTTAGAGGCTAGAATCCAGAGGACTGTATCTTACAGGAGAGCTGAATCATTGGAAAGTTCTAGACAACAGAGGTGCCCTACACCTGCCTACCCAAGTCAGCAAAGACCTTCTATACTTTAGGTTTTGTGATTGTTAGTACAACTAGCTAATTATAGTCTTCTGTAGACTTGAAGGGGCCGTGAGACCTGGTTCAACCCTCAACAGCTTTTCCGGGTGTTGATAAATCTAAATACGGATAAATTTCAAAACGTAGCCTGGCCCCGGACACTCTAAATAAAGGCAAAAGACAGAAGATAAGCTGGGGAAGCTCTCTGCCACCTACATTATAAGGGCTCATTTCCTTAACTGACAGAGGGTTTAACTAATTCAGTTTGAAAAACACACACCCAGTGGAAAAACGGACAAAGGATGTGCATCAGCAATTCACGGGGACGGGTACAAAATCCAAACTGAATAAATGTATGAAATGGCATTCAATCTTACTCGTAATTAAAGACATACGAATAAAGCCACTGCGGAAAAATGGCTCTTACCTATCACGTTGGCAAAAATCACCGTGTTCAGCTTTGGAGAAGCCGGCTGGGAATATCTACCAAAATTGTGAATGCACTTATACCTGAAGCCAATCACTGTGCTGTTAGAAGTCTGATCTAGGAAAATATTGGCAAAAGTGCCTGAGGCTAGATGTATGAGGATACGCGGTGTATTGGCATTATTGGATGTCTGGAAGCCACCTCAAGGAGCGTCCTGCCAGAGGGCTGGGTACCCCGTAACAATGCAGCCAGACGAGGGAAGACCGTGGCAGCCATCCAGAGAACCATCTCGACCAGCACACGCTGATACAGAATCATCTCTGAGATGTACCTGTCCTTGAAAGACAGAGAAAAGAAAAGCAGGAGATGGAACAGTGCATACAATTTCTAAGTAAAACAAAAACGTGTATATATTGGTCTATGATTGATTCCCCCCCCCCCCCCCCGGAAATATAAGAAACAGCTAAGATTGTCTCCTTTTGTGGTAAGGCTGAGGGATGGGAGAAAGTCTTTTCGTCGTAACTGTATGTTTATCTTTCGATTTTTTTTTTTCAACGTTTATTTATTTTTGGGACAGAGAGAGACAGAGAATGAACGGGGGAGGGGCAGAGAGAGAGGGAGACACAGAATCGGAAACAGGCTCCAGCCTCTGAGCCATCAGCCCAGAGCCCGACGCGGGGCTCGAACTCCCGGACCGCGAGATCGTGACCTGGCTGAAGTCAGACACTTAACCGACTGCGCCACCCAGGCGCCCCTCGAATTTTTAAAAAATAGTCAACACCTTGGCATGGAGATTAGAAGCCATTTTGTTTTATTAAGGCCCAGACATAAGAATATTGCAGAAAATTCTTTGGAGTGACACGATTCTCCATAAGCTTATCTTAACCATCGAATTTCTACAGGCGAGCAGATTTCTCGACCACAAAGTAGCAAGATTTCCCAAAGGACGGCCTTGTCCTCTGGAGCAGTGGTGACCCATTTTGGAAGTTGTGGAAAACATTGAGAATTTGGTGGCAGTATCGTCAGAAACATTTAGCCGCACACAGAATTCAGGGTCCAGTTAGGGGTTTTAGAGAACACCTGAGACCTATCCGTGGACCATGTGGGTTCCAGGCCTTAAGGTTTAGGATTAGCTTCCCCCAGAAATTCTCAAGGTCGGGCTTTCTAATTTTATACACAGCTTTTTGCCTGGACCACTTGGGTTTCAAGACTTTGATGGGCTGCTCTCCTGGGAAGACCTTCCTGCCTCTCCCAGGCCCAAGCTAGCTGAATCAGGGGGCCTGCTTCGGCAATTACATGGCAGAACGTGCTTGTCTCTATGGAGTGTAATATCTATCATGCTGTGTTATAATCGTTCACTTGTCAGAATCAACATCAAGATGGTTGGGCTCCTGCTGGGCAAGGCCACTGGTTTTATTGATCTTTCTTTGGTTAACACCTGGAAATATCAAAAAATGACCAATAAGCGAGCGCATGAATGAATGTCCAGCATAAATCGCCAAATCTTTGCGAATAACTACCTACAAACCTGGTTTTTATTTTTATTCAATGTTTATTTATTTATTTTTTTTTTTTAAATTTTTTTTTCAACCTTTATTTATTTTTTGGGGGGGGACAGAGAGAGACAGAGCATGAACGGGGGAGGGGCAGAGAGAGAGGGAGACACAGAATTGGAAACAGGCTCCAGGCTCCGAGACATCAGCCCAGAGCCTGACGCGGGGCTCGAACTCACAGACTGCGAGATCGTGACCTGGCTGAAGTCGGACGCTTAACCGACTGCACCACCCAGGCGCCCCGATGTTTATTTATTTTTGAGAGAGAGAGACACACATCGTGAGTGGGGAAGGGGCAGAGAGAGAGAGAGAGAGAGGGAGACACGGAATCCGAGGCAGTCTCCAGGCTCTGAGCTGTGAGCACAGAGCCTGATGCGGGGCTCAAACTCACGAGCCGGGAGGTCATGACCTGAGCTGAAGTCGGACGCCGAAACCGACTGAGCCACCCAGGCACCCCCAGCTGGGTTTGGTCCAGCCTGGGCAACACAACCATCTCTCTGGCCCCAACACACAACCAGCGTGGATACCCTCTGGAGTCATGTGGAGGAATTACAATTTTATGAGCCCAGATCCACATGGACCTAACATGTGATTTCTGTAATCCAGAGCTCTGACTCCTTCCTTTAGCCCTCTCAGCCTTCTGGCAAATTCCCTGGTCATAAGATGGATCCAGCCTACGAGTATAGATGGATAGTTGACGTTAAGCCATCTGGAGTTGGAAGAATAAATACCATTTAGACATCCATTAACCCAGCTACCAACTTGTTTCTTCTGACCATCAGCTTGCAGGCGGGTGAGAAGACAATGAAAATCACAGTGTAATGTCCCATAGCAGCACACTCTGGGGGCCTTAAATGTTGCATTCTGGACTTCAGCTCTTTTCCCTTTTCTAACTAAAGAGATAATGTTAGAAAGGATAAAAGATACCTGGCAGCCACAGATCTGAGAGGGAGTCCTAGATCAGTGTCCAAGAAATCATGGCCAAGTAAGCTATTTCCCATGAGACTCAGTGTATCAGTCAGGATAGGCTGGGCTATGCTTCAGTAACAAACGAACCTCAAAAAGCCGGTTGTTAACTACAGTACATGTCTATTTTACTCATATAAAGTCCCCTGTGAGTTAGGTGAGTTTGCCAGGGTGGCTGTCCTCCACGTAATGACTCAGCAATCCAGCCTCTATAATTGAATTGACTTTGCCAGCTCAACACAGGCTGCCGTGATGGGAAGACAGCGTGTAGGGCACCCGCACCCCCTTATTTATGTTTCCTCTGGAAGTGACACGTGCCATTTCCATTTACCAGCGGCCAGAACTAGCCACATAGTCCCAGCCTAACTGGGCAAGTGAGTTGGGGGGTACAGTCCTTAAAAATGAGACGTGCTCAACACATAGAATTATCTCTGCTACATTCAATAACCTCGTCCAGAAAATGAGGATATTATCTACCCTACGGAATGGCCACAAAGATTAAATGAGAATGCATGTAAAGAGCCTGACACATAGTAAACACTCATGAAATGGTGTCGGTTATTTTCATTGAAGCCAACAGCTCTGTCTGTGCTTGACCTTTAGAGAGGCTTTTGAGTTGGGGGTTACCATGTCTTTAGGGAGTGAAGCACCATAATGGGTGAAGCACCCATTAGTATGGCTGTTTATCAAAGGGAGAAACCACAGCCCTGCGGTATGACACTCAGGGCATCATGGGGCAGCGGGAACCTGCTCAGAAAGGCCTGGTCATCGCTCCCATGTGGTCACATTCCCATGAGACACCCAGACAGACGATACTTTCCTGGACTTACACCAGCGGCCAACAATAACAGCGAATTCCAACAATCCTTCACGTGAATTGTAAACTCAACTTAAAAAAAAAAAATTAAGTTTATTTTGAGAGAGGCGGGGACAGTGTGAGTGGGGGAGGGTCAGAAAGAGAGGGAGGGAGAGAGAATCCCAAGCAGGCACTGCATTGTCAACACAGAGCCCAACGCAGGGCTCGAGCCCACGAAACCATGAGATCATGACCTGAGCCAAAACCGAGAGTCGAACGCTTACCGACTGAGCCACCCAGGCACCCCCAAACTCAACTTTTTTTTTTGACAGCAATGGTGTCTGTATTTTTTTCTTTTACCAGTATGTTCCTCTAATTTGTTTTGCTATCGTATGTATAATGACTGCTTAATAAAGTTGACCTTGTTTGGTTAAATATGTTCAATGTATGTATAATTTTGATATATATTTTTTATATATTAGATATTAGATATATAGTTTTGATGATACACTTTTAAATATGATGTGATTAATATTTAAGTCCTGGGCGAAGGGAGGAAAGATTAAAAACTAGGACTATTACAAGCCTGGAATTAGGTAATACGATCCCATTACATTTGTGTTTTCTAGTTCCCTGACTGCCTTCTCCACGTCACTGTAAGCACTAAGCCTGAAAACATGGGGCTCACTCGCTCCACCAGCCCATCACGTTGGCAAGTGAGACCATTTATTTCAACTGTTTTTCTAAATAAAAACAAACAGGGGCGCCTGAGTGGCTCAGTCGGTTAAGCGGCCGACTTCGGCTCAGGTCATGATCTCACGGTCCGTGAGTTCGAGCCCCGCGACGGGCTCTGTGCTGACAGCTGGGAGCCTGGAGCCTGCCTCGGATTCTGCGTCTCCCTCTCTCTCTGCCCCTCCCCCACTTGTGCTCTGTCTCTCTGTGTCTCTCAAAAATAAATAAATGTAAAAAAAATTTTTTTAAATAAAAACAATATTCACAAAATAGTAACCAAATATATAGATTCTCCAGTAGCCTACTTACCCTAAGGATAGACAAAGCATTTCTAGTAGTCCTCAGTTCATTCGATTTGACTTCAATTTGTTCTTAAACATGGAAGACCAGGAGTGCAAAAGGCTTTGTTTAGAAAGATAAGCCAAATTTTACCACTTAGCATGGGCTCTGATGGACTTCATTCTACAACATTCCGTTGGCCCGGTTTAGACCTCAGCACAATGGAGTGACTGCAGAGCCATTTTGGGGGGGATTGTTTAAACACTGACTTTTAGGGAATGATGACCATCTCTTAGAGTCTTTCAGAACCCCCCAGAAAATTCTTCAGCTGCTACAATGGCCTAGCATGTCACCTAACTCTACGCAAAGCCCACTGGTACACCCAACGCGTGTTACAAGCAGGTACTATTGGTCTGATTCTCAGTGCCGTGTCACATTTGTGACACATGGCCGATGAATTAAATCACTTTTGACATAGACACCAGGCTCTGACACGCTGCCAATGTAAATGACATAACATACTAAAAGTGATAATATTTTTTTTTAAATGTTTTATTTATTTTTGAGACAGGGAGAGACAGAGCATGAACAGGGGAGGGTCAGAGAGAGGGAGACACAGAATCCAAAACAGGCTCCAGGCTCCGAGCTGTCAGCACAGAGCCCGACGCGGGGCTCGAACTCACAGACCTCAAGATCACGACCTGAGCCGAAGTCGGCCGCTCAACCGACTGAGCCACCCAGGCGCCCCTAAAAGTGATAATATTTAAAAGTGTAATATATAGATCCAAATAATTGACATGGAATAACACCTTCACATGTTAAAACGCAGCAATAATCACTTTGACCCCTTCCGAAAATCCGTCTTTCTCAGCATAACAGCACATAAATGATAATAGCGACCGGACGTGTTTATTTATTTAGTTATTCGCATTTTTTAATGTTTATTTTTTTGAAGGAGAGACAGGGCGTGAGCGGGGGAGGGGCAGAGAGCGAGGGAGACACAGAATCCGAAGCAGGCTCCAGGCCCCGAGCTGCCAGCAAAGAGCCAGATGCGGGGCTCGAACTCATGAACCATGAGATTACGACCTGGGCCAAAGTCGGACGCTTAACTGACTGATCCCTCCAGGCGCCGCACCACCAACATATTTAATACCTGCTGCGCACAGATATTATTATGAGGCCTTAAGGTACGTTATCTCACATCCTCCTCACGACAGCCCTCTAAGGTTGGTATATTACTGTCCCCTTTTATGGACAAGAAAACCAAGGGCCAGAAAGGTGAAGTGACCTCTGGCAGGTCACACGCCACTGGTGAGGGGCAGACGCTCCATTGACGACCTTGCTACATATACCTCCTTTGAAAGAAATCTAGAAGTTTTAATGGGCCTTTTCAAATTCACTCCGTCAACTCAATTATATCTCTGATAGACACAACCGAATAAGAAATATGGAGCGTGCAAATAGCATGTAGTCTTGCTACATGAAGGTCATCAGGCAAACGACTCAGCTTCCATGAACTTCCGTTCCTTTATCGCTAAAATGGAGACGATAGCATCCTCACTACAGACCTTGTGACCGTATTTGGAGACAGGGGCTTAAAGAGGCGATTAAGTAAAAAGGGCGGGCCCTAATCCTGACTGGTGTCCTGAATGAGAATGGAAATTTGGGCACACAGAGACACCAGATTGTGGCCGTCTGCAAAAACCAAGAAGAAAGGCCTGCTGGAGACACCGAACCAGCCAATACCTTGATCTTGGACTTCCAGCTTCCGGAAGTATGAAAAAATAAATTTCTGTTGTGTAAGCCACCCAGTTTGTGGGGTTTTTTGTTGTTGTTGTTGTTGTTGTTGTTATGGCAGCCCTTGCAGACTGAGCCAAATATATGTATTTTTTTAAATTTTTTTTTTAACATTTATTTATTTTTGAGACAGAGAGAGACAGAGCATGAACGAGGGAGGGTCAGAGAGAGGGAGACACAGAATCGGAAGCAGGCTCCAGGCTTCGAGCTGTCAGCACAGAGCCCGACGCGGGGCTCGAACTCACAGACCGCGAGATCATGACCTGAGCCGAAGTCGGCCGCTTAACCGACTGAGCCACCCAGGCGCCCCGAGCCAAATATATTTAAAATGATTAGTGTGGGACCTGGCAAATAATCAGTGCTCAGAAAGGGTTTTACTATTGGGTCACTTGTGGATACACACAAATACACAAATTTAATCCCTTTATTTGGGATTAAAGAAAATATTCGAATATACTCTGAAAAAATGCATCTGTCCCAATCAATAGACTTCATGAAACTTGAATCAAAGGACTGAATATGGTTCACTTTTCAAACTCTTAAGGTCTAGCTAGCACTGGTTAAACGTCAGTGACGATCATATGGCCTCACCGTGTGATGTGAAATTGCAGATGACTTTGAAAAGCTCCTTTCCTTCTTGGTAGTTATCAGGGCATGTGTAGTCCGTCAGGGCAGGTTGGAAATTTGCGCCATGTTGAGGGTAATAGACAAAAGTCACGAGGGAACGAGGGTGGGAATAGCCAAACACAAACCAGGGGCAGATCAAAGCAAGTAGGACACTGAAATGTCCTTGACTGAAGCTACCTAGATCAGAGCTGGCATCTAAATGTCATCTCAAGGGCCAGCCCCAATCACCTGACCTGACCTCTTTTGTTGAGAAAGGTTCTGTTCACACATCCGGGCTCAGCGAGGGGTGCCACGGGAGATGAGGGAGACACTGTTTGAACACGGGGAGAGAAGGGTAGGGGTAAGGGTGCTACGTGGTGACTATTCAGATCTGGAAATTGGTGAACGGGCCCTTCTAACCCTCATCTCACAGGCTCAAGGCCTACCAAAGGTTCAGACTCCTGTGCATATTGGAGGTGTTGGAGTACCATAACTCGGAAATTCTGAACTCACTAAAAAGTAAAGGTTTTTCTTTGTACATATATGTCTCGTGACATTCCAGCTTCGTTATACAAGAACGTAAGGAAGGAAAACATTCCGTCTTGAGCTAACAAAGCCCATCCGCTGAGCCACTTTTCACGTTGCTCTGACTCAAGCTGACTAACCCATAGCATCACACATTTTCAGAGGAAGACAAACTTTGCCTCAAGAAGTCACCGCGGTGGCCTTTTGGTTGTCACCAAAAAAATAGGGTTGCAGCTCACACGTTTGCATCAATGGCTTCGCCATCTCCAGGTACTCGTTAGCGCCTGATAAGTGCTTATTATCGTGGAGTAGGCTGGTCATGGGGTGTGATGTCCACGGAGCTGTCCCCTGGAATGTGAGAGGAGACATACTGGCCCCATAATACCCAAACTGTTTGCTTCTAGGCCGAGGACCTAGCTCACACTCTTAAGAGTGAGTCTCTCCCCCTTGGTGACTCCATTAGAGAAAGCCGTCGTTAAGGAGTAATAATTAGCATCTACATCCCAAGCGGCAAGCTGTCTAAAGAAAGGTGTGAAGAAGTCTAAGAACCTGAGTTTAAGCCCCAAGTGGGCCAGCTGGCTTCACAGGTAGACAAACAGAGAAATGTCCAGCTCACCTCCAGCCACAGTCCCCCCCCCGTACGGTTAGAAGAGGGGAGGGACAGAGGGCCTGACTCAAGTTCAGACCGTGTGGCACAGCTCTAAGAGCAGGGGCCGATCGCAGGGCCCCACCCCCTCTGGTCCCCAAGAGAATCCAGACTCCAGAATCCAGAGGCCAGACTCCACGTGTATCACTGCAGGAAGAAAAACCAAGGGGACCTTCCATGTTCTACGTGAGTCATTCCGTCCTACACACGTGACGCCCACAGTACCTAACTCAGCTCCTTACACACCGTGACGAACGACAGACAGTTGTCGACTGACGACATTCGAAAATAAAAATCAGTCTAGGGGCACACGGGTGGCTCAGTCTGTCACTATCGGCTCAGGTCATGATCTCCAGGTTGGTGAGTTCGAGCCCCGAGAGTTGGGCTCTGTGCTGACCGGGCAGAGGCTCCTTGGGATGCTCTCTCTTCCTCTCTGTCTGCGCCTCGCCAGCTCTCTCTCAAGACACATAAGTAACACAAAACATTTAAAATACACTCTCCGACTGTTCATTTAATCTAACAAATTATGCCCACATCAAGTCCATCGGAGTAATTTTGCTTCTGTCGGGACCAATTGTACTATGCTAAAAATTCTGCCAAACGTTGGCACATCTAAACAAATCCATTATTATATTGCCTTAACATTGCATGCAAACGATCAAATAGAACGAAATACGGACTATGTTGGTTTGTGTTCAGTACAGGAAACTACACAGAAGACTGTAGGGGCCGCTTTGAGCTCTGAGAACCTCACCGGCAAAAAAGAAAAGCAAAGCAAAAATTCGACGGGCTGACCACCGTGACGACTTCTCCGAACAGGGGGCGTCCAGCTAGCTTCTATTTATTCCAACCTCATCCATGCTTTCAGGCTAGGCACAGCGAGGGTTTATAAATGGCGCATTTCCTGTCCGCTCTGTCGGCAGCGCCTTGTCGGGCTGGCTTTGCCCCCACCCGTGGAACTGTCACGCTGGGGCCGACCCTCCAAGCGGCTGCTGTTTCCCTGAGAGAGGGAAAGAGAGAGGCTTTTATATGTAACAAGGATGTCCTTAGCTGATGCAGCGTACCTGTGCTTTCTGACCCTTGGACCTTGCCGATTGAGATTACATTTAGTTATGCTGTTTTTAAGACGTGGCTGCTAAGAGAACGCGACGTCTCCCTCGAGTGTCGGGGCTCCTAGCACGTTATCTGAAGAAACCCCTCAAGTTCCTCTGCCCTTGTGTCCCCTGCACGGCTGTATGGGGGCAGCGCGGGGGTAACCCTGCCCGTTTCCTCTTCTCTGCAAGCTCCTGGAATGCTCTTTGAAGTCCGCGGGAGCTCCGTAGGAGGTGAGGGCTGACCTTGGCTGCTAGCAAGCAGAAATGTTCAGCTACTTAACACTGGGCCACATGTGGTAGCTACAAATACATCACCAGGAGGTGAAACCTACCTGCTTCGACGGTGCTCTCCCTGCCCTCGAATCTTTTCAAGCTTAAGGAACCGCAGGAGTGGATGAACTTGGGGGGGGGGGGGGGAGGGGAGGGGAAGGTGGGGAGAGAGGTCTTGTGATTTCAGCCCGGAATTTGTCCCGTAGAGTAAATCTGGGAACCAGGTCCCGCTGTTTTTATTCCACATGATCCCCCGAGTCTGCGATCTCAGGCTGCTGGAGGGCTGCGCTTAAACACAGAGCCCAGGGGCTCGGGGGCTCTGGAAGGCCGGCCGCTGGAATCTTCCGTGTTTAGCAGTAACGTTAAGTCAGAAGGAAACGCACGCCACAGCAGATCCCCCGAGGGTCTCCCAGGCTAAGCACTGTCCTTATTTCAGGGACTCCAGAGTGTAGGTTGCGTCATCCTGCGGACCAAGGGTGGAAGTGTGGTGGCTTGCAAATGTCATTTTCTCCTGAGTGCCAACAGGAGTCGGGTCGGATAGAGGACCTGTACCACCTTTCCTTTCTCTGAGACGTCATGACCCCAGCCAGTGCTTCTGTGATGCAGAACCGGGAAGGAGGGGGGTGCCTGGGTGGCTCAGTCGGTTAAGCGTCCGACTTCAGCTCAGGTCGTGATCTCACGGTTCGTGGGTTTGAGCCCCCGGTCGGGCTGCACGCTGCTTGGGATTCTCTCTCTCTCTCTCCCTCTCTCTCTGCCCCTCCCCCCGCTGTGCTCTCTAGTCTCTTTCTTTCTCGAAACAAATAAGTAAACTTAAAAAAAAGTTGTTTTTTTTTTTTTTTAAAGAAGTGGGAGGGAGAACAGAAAGCCAGGGCAAACCATAGAATGACTGACTGTACCAGCAAAAACTTTGGCAGTGGGGACACACGGGCGCGAGTCCTAGCCCTTGCGTTCGTGAACCCAATGAACTTGCCTTCTGAGCTTCAGATGTCTTACTCGTAAAATAGGAATAACGAGGGTAATCTACCATCGTGTGGGAATTAAATGAGGTCACGCATGTTTGACATGAAGCACGGTCCCTGGTACACAGTAAATGCACAATAAACGTGAGTACTCATTAGTTAACGTCACGAGTCAACTTCCAACACCAGAGCATGGATCTGCACACTTTTCTCCAAGAGGAGCAGAGATGAATCGTCCCAGCTGAAACACAGACGTGGGGGGGGGGGGGGGGGCACGGGGAGAGAAGGAGGCAGAAGCTTCCTCTCTGCACGGATCCCGATGTCAACTCCTTCACGAGGCAGTACGTGGCTCCAGATCTGGCAACATTACAAGGTAACATACATAGGTGCTTCTGATGGCAGCCTCCTCCAGCCGGGGACGTGGAAAACGGCACGCCTCTTCCGTTCTAGAGCCATCCGGCCCCGCCTCAGTTAGCCTGGTTTATTCATGCAACAAAGAGGTACCAAGCCGGTGCCAGAATTTGAGTCGAGCGCAGGAGGCGATACACGCTGGAGACAACGGAGATTCAGGAGGGGTTTTCTGAGAAGGTGATCGTGGAGTTCTTCCTTCAGGAAGAGAACAAGAGCTCCAGGCATGCTCAACACAAGACCCAGAGGCTGAAAAGGGCACTGGCAGGAAGCAGGAAAAGTCGATCGGCCACAGCAAAACACTTAGGGGTGGCTCACCCGGCATCCATGGTCAAGGGCACCTCCTTCCAGAATCTTCCATACGGAGATCATTATCTCACCCTTCCACAGAGCTCTGAGGGGCACAAGCAGCCAGCAACTTTCAGAAGCTTCTCGGCTCTTTATTGGTTTCATTAAGATACTCTCTGTAATTACACTTGAGGTAGATCAGACCCGAATCCTAAGAGGTCTCGGAAGTTTGCACAACTGGAAAATTACCAGCAGGGTGAGCTTCCTGTGCATCGGTTCAGAAAATGAGAAGCTGGTGGGGGGCCGGGGCCGGGGGGTTTCACGCACCTTTTTGCTTGCCCTGTCCCCAGCCCTTGTCCCTGTGCAGTTCTGCCCTTGGAATTCAAGCAGTGGGTGCAGAAAGTCTAAGTTGTACACTCATCACAGTGATGCAATAAAGAAATTTGATCCTAGTAGTCCTTTTCACTTGGCATGGGTTAAGACCAAAACCAAAAGATGGCGTCTTTAGCAAGCTACTGTTTATTCTGCCGACTGAGCCAGCCAGCACACGTCTGCGTCTCCATGCACGAGTCTGTCTGTCCTTCGGGCCGCCCTGTCCTCTCCATGAGGGAGCATATAGGGAGCACCTGTTCCTGCGGCATTTCCAGACCAGCAGAACAGGACACGCACGTCAATCATGTATGCAACTGGCAACGGCCACCAGGACTGCCATGGGCCAGCACGACCAGGATCTTGTCCAAGCGTTAGGCAAGGGGGCTTACAACTGATCTCTCCCTGAAACCATCCCCCTTCCGCTATGACTCCTCTCGCAGCCACTCTCTCTTCCCTGAGGCTGTAAGCTCCGGGAGAGGCTGCTCAGGGGAAAGACGGTGTGTTTGATTGCGGGTGCATTTTGCCACCATCCCGGAGGCAATGCTCAGTGGCCACAGAGAGGGATGTAGATTGGGGGGGGGGGGGCGCTCCAAAAACAAGGCATTTTCTCAGAACCGTCCTTGCTTCCTGAGCTCTCCTGCTCGTCTTAAAGTCCATCCAAGACTTGACCGGGATTTCACTCCGGTTAGATTTTCCTGCAGCTAGTCCTCTTTCCCCTGGACACGTCTATCCTTCTTCTTACCCCAAACCACTTCCTCTGAGATGCGTCAGCTCCAAGAATGTCACGAGCTGGGTTTTAATCTCCTTTCGTTTCCTTCTGCTTATTTTTTTTTTTTTTTTCTAGGAACTTTTGGCAACTGTAACCAGCGGACTGACTCCTGATCCTTCAAATCCCTCTAACGTAGATCTCTTCGCTTGTGGACATGTCTGCTCTCTTCTCTAACAAGTGCTGACTGCTTGACCTAAATTCCGGACTGAGACCCTCCTGAGTTCCCGTCTCCCCAGTCAGCATGTCCTCCGCCCCCAGAAGTCGTTCACGTTACTGGCCTCAGTCTAACATTACTGACATTCCTCAGCTATCGTCTTAAACACCGGCACCCGCTTTGTTGGTAAAAAGCAACGACTATAACCCACTCCCCATATCTAAAGTCAACGGGTACGTTGTACAAATGAGAAAAAGACCCCCTGTCCTAGAGATGCTTTGTTGAAAAACTGTTAAGATAAATGTACGACATCTACCATGTCCACAACACGAACAATGTTCTGGTGCAGTGCGCAACCTGCAGAACCATACGCAGCAGCACTGCCAAAGAAAGAAAGGGACTCCTCGCTAAAGGTGATGGGAAAGGTCATTCTCAAGGTGTTAGGCCCTTTAGTTCGCCATTGACAGCAATTAGATGAGAAGGACATCCCTATTTGGTTCACCACCATATCCCTAGCAGGACTGACTTGTAATCTGTACAATCACCCTCTTACCTACCACCACTATAATTCAGGACTCCAGAGAGAGCGGCTGTATTTCAAAGAAGGTCTATTAAATTATTTTACAACGGGTATTTACACAGACTCGAAGTACGTCTCTACAGGGTACTTATTGTTTGCAAAGAGAAAATTTACGGTGGAGAAACCTGGCCGGCATCACCGTAACCAACTGATCAAGACACAATATCGTGTGCCTTCTGATGTGATGATCTGAGTAGAACTCGGCCTCACTTCTCGGGTTGTCCTATATTTATTTAATCATGAGAAAACATCAGAGAAGCCCGTCTGGAAGAACTTTCTACAACACAACTGGCCTGGACCCACCCCAAATGTCAATGGCATGAAAAAATTTTAAAGGCGTTTCCAGGTTGGAGAACACCGAAGAGTAATGACAACCAATGAGAAGGGTGATCCTCCATTGGATTCCAGGCTGGGGGGCGGGGGGAATATTTTTAAAACCATATCGGGATAATGAGTGAACTTTGCATAGGAATGGAATATGCCAGAGCAGCGTTGTACTCCTGTTAACTTCCCTGAATTTGATCGTTGTCCTGTGAAAGTAAGAATTCATCGCGCTAGCCTCGCAAATTTCCCATCGGTTTGAAAATGTTCAAAACAAACGCTTAAACCACGTTTTATGCTGCTTGAATAAGTCTATCTGGTAGGGAATAGCAATCATGGCTGACTTCTGCTTCAAGATGATGAACTTACGGTTTCCATTGGAGAACAAAATAAGCAAACGCGTCTCCCACAGCGCCGTAGGCAAGAAAGGAGCCGTGGACAAATCAGACGTTAAAGGAAGCTCTGGACGATGGGGGGCAACTAGTTGAGAATGAACTCCAAAGATTTGCCCCTGTTTCCTAGAATCCCCTAAAGGTACTACAAAGCAATAAAAAGGGCTCAAGTGTAGACGGAAAAAGGGAAGGGATGAAAACATGACTGCATAAAAGGCATCGAAACCATTTTAAAGGACATCAAAACTTTTAGAAAGCAGAAATGGGTGAAGTCATAAACTGGCTTTATTATCTTTTTTTTTTAATTTTTTTAACGTTTATTTATTTTTGAGACAGAGAGAGACACAGCATGAGCGGGGGAGGGTCAGAGAGAGAGGGAGACACAGAATCCGAAGCAGGATCCAGGCTCTGAGCTGTCGGCACAGAGCCCGACGTGGGGCTCGATCTCACGAGCTGTGAGATCATGACCTGAGCCGAAGTCAGATGCTTAACCGATTGAGCCACCCAGGTGGCCCCATAAACTGGCTTTATTTTTTTTTAAATTTTTTTTCAACGTTTTTTATTTATTTTGGGGACAGAGAGAGACAGAGCATGAACAGCAGAGGGGCAGAGAGAGAGGGAGACACAGAATCGGAAACAGGCTCCAGGCTCCGAGCCATCAGCCCAGAGCTTGACGCGGGGCTCGAACTCACGGACCGCGAGATCGTGACCTGGCTGAAGTCGGACGCCTAACCGACTGCGCCACCCAGGCGCCCCTTACACTGGCTTTAAAGAGTAAAGGCAGCTAGAGGTGTCTGGGTGGCTCAGTCAGCGAAGCATCCCACCCTTGATTTCGGCTTAGGTCGTGATTTCACAGTTTGTGAGTTTGAGCCCCCTGTCGGGCTCTGTGCTGACGATGCGGAGCCTGCCTGGGATTCTCTCTGCCCCTCCTGCTCTCTCTCTTCGTCTCTCTCCAAAGAAATAAAGAAAAAAGATCAAAGGCAAAAGAAGCTAAATTTTGCAGAGGAGAGCAATAATGAGAAACAATACTGTGGCATGAAAAGGCTTAGGAACAGGAGGAACCAGGTATGGTGGGGGTGGGGCTAGGGGCTGACAAGGAGCAAGGTCTGGAAGTCTGTGTATGCAGTGGTCAGGCTCCCAGATGTCCTCCTCTCTTCTGTGCATCCAGGCCAACTGTGTGGGGCAGGGGAAATTAAACGAGAGGCTCCAGACTTACACATACAAGGCTTACAGAAGGGCTAGATCAAGGCACGGGGCTTGGAAAGGAAGCACCCTGAATGAGGAACGCCCTGGCCCCTTCTTCCTCCCTGACTCCAGAATGCCACATCCAGAAGTTCAAGGGTGCCCCCATACCCAAGATTGGCTTGCCACTTGATCGTCTGGAAGTGAAATTCATCCACTGACAAGCTCCCTAAATGTACACAGGGCTTCCAGTCTGCTTTTCAGTAACTTCATTTAAAGTATTATAGCTAATGACCACAAGACATTGGAGGAGATCCTCCAACATGGAAGAAAAATACCTATGTGAACAAAAATGGGATCTGGAGGAAACTGAGACCTGCGGAGAACAAAAGAAAATAGTATTTAAAATCAAATTATTAACACAAGTCAAAGGAATGAAAGCAGCCGCCAGAAGCTGGAAGAGGCGAGAACAGATTCTCCCCTGGAGCCTCGAAAAGAAACCATCCCAGGGCGCCTGGGTGGCTCAGGCGGTTAAGCATCTGATTTTGGCTCAGGTCATGATCTCATGGTTCGTGGGTTCAAGCCCTGCGTCGGATTCCGGGCTGACAGCTCAGAGCCTGGATCCTGCTTCAGATTCTGTGCCTCCCTCTCTCTCTGTCCCTTCCCCATTCTCACTCTGTCTCTGTCTCTCTCAAAAACAAATAAACATTAAAAAAAATTTTTTTTTAAAGAACTAATGTCATTCATGAGTTATCAGTTTCAAAACCTTCCCCAGCTGGCTAGAAAAAGAGAAAATCCTTCCTAATGACTCCGCAGATGTATTGGAAGGCAGGTAAAATGAGATGGCACTTGGTGACAGGCCTATATTCAAATTCTGGCTCTCCCAGAATTTGTCAAATTTGAAGTGTGGACAATAATAGTCATATATATTTGTTGTCAGGATTTATCCCAGATGCTACCAAATTAAAAATAAGGCAAAAAAATTCTATCAAATTATTAATAACCTCAGAGAAATAAGAGAAGTTTCTGTATCTATGAAACAAGAACAGGCTGTTACAAAACAGGAATCAACAGAGTATAAAATAGAGCTTTTGGAAAAGTGTGATACCTATGGTAAAAACACTTTCAGACAAAAATGTTTTACTTCCACGCATATTTCCTTAGAAAGCTGTGGAAGGATGTGATCCATGAAAATGAGAAGCAAGAAAGAGGAGGCCATAGAACCAAGAAAACGGAGTCCAACACACAAAAAAGCACAAAGATAATCCTTGACTCATAGCCCCATTCTTTCAACTGCAGAGCCAGCAATCAGCAAAGCTCAGCTGAATCTGTCTCATATTGCATCACCCTGACGCTGACCTTTCTGCCTCCCTTTTGCACATTTAAAGTCCTTTGGGATTACACCGGCCCACCTGGATAATCCAGGATAATCTCCCTATTTAAGGTCAGTTGATTAGTGATTTCATTCCATCTGCAACCTTAATTCCCCCTTTGCCATGTAATGGAACATAATCACAGGTTCTGAAAATTAGGGCATAGACATCTCTCTTTACCACAACTTTACACCTTTCGAAACTATTTGCATTGGTTAACATAAATCTGCACTGCCTTTATAATTTAAGATTAAGAGTATTTGATAGAGATGGGGACGCCTGGCTGATTGTCAACAGTGTGCAACTCTTGATCTTGGGGTGATGATTCCAAGCCCCGTGTTGGGTGTGAAACTTACGTTAAAAAGAGAAAAAGAGTGATGCGTATTTGACAGAGATTTTTTTTTTAATTTTAAAAAGGATTTAGACTTTCTTTCATGTTCTAATGGTAAAAAGTGACGTGGCAGGATTAGACAAATGGAATATTCCAAAGAACTGGCAAACTGAAGACATAGAGAGGTGGGATATAGCATTAGGCAAGTGTCATATATCAAACTATGGAGAAAAAAGAATGGACAGTTAAAAAAGGAACCTGTGGTCGTTACCA
The DNA here is from genome assembly GCF_022837055.1 of Prionailurus viverrinus. Taxonomy (NCBI): domain Eukaryota; kingdom Metazoa; phylum Chordata; class Mammalia; order Carnivora; family Felidae; genus Prionailurus; species Prionailurus viverrinus. The sequence goes on along the minus strand of NC_062575.1, from coordinate 30,418,261 downwards.
GGAGCAAAAGCTTTGATCTTTATCTCACACCACACACCCAAATAAATCCCACATGGGTTAAAGGTCAAAGCTTCAAAAAACTTACAAGTAGTAGAAGAAAATGCAGGAAACCGTACTTGTAATCTTGACGTATCGAAAGGCTCTCTTACACCTCAATCCATAAAGCGAGACTTGGTAATATTAAAATAAAACAAAGGGGGGCGCCTGGGTGGCGCAGTCGGTTAAGCGTCCGACTTCAGCCAGGTCACGATCTCGCGGTCCGGGAGTTCGAGCCCCGCGTCGGGCTCTGGACTGACGGCTCGGAGCCTGGAGCCTGGTTCCGATTCTGTGTCTCCCTCTCTCTCTGCCCCTCCCCCGTTCATGCTCTGTCTCTCTCTGTCCCAAAAATAAATAAACGTTGAAAAAACAAATTTAAAAAAAAATTTTTAAAAAATAAAATAAAACAAAGGAAAATACAAGCAACAGGCTTAGAAACAAAATTTAATGAAGTATAGCAAGGAGTCAATAGCCGTTCTCAATAGCGGTCATCTATAATTTGATAAGAAGACAACGCTACAGGAAAACGTGCAAAGGACATGAACAGGTCACCTCTCCAAAGGAGAAATGTAATGGCAACAAATACACGTAACTGCATTCAAACACACTAACAAGGAAAGGCATGTTACAAGGAAAAAAGACAAATTATTTCTGCAGGCACGTTGTATTGCTTAAGAACTCATACTCTGGTGTGCCAAACCTCCAGGGTTTAAAGCCTAGCTCTGCTGGTTACTGCACTGGTGGCCTTGGGCAACTTCCTAACCTCTCTGTGCCTCAGTTTCCCTCTATGTAAAATAGGGATAAGGATAATAATATATATATATTTTTTTTTTTTAGTTTCTTTATTTTGATAGAAAGAGAGCACAAGCTGGGGAGGGGCAGAGAGAGGGAGAGACAGAATCCCAGTGTGGGGCTCGAACTCAGAAACTGTGAGATCAGGACCTGAGCCAAGCTCAAAAGTCAGACACTTAACCGATTGCGCCACCCAGGGATAATTATGCATCTTCACACTTTATTATAAAGATGAAATGAGTTAATATATGTACAGTGCTTTGAACAATGCCTGGCACAGAGTAATCACTCACTAAACATTAGTTCAATATTTTATCATGACACATCCACAAAGGTATACCCACATATGCCGCAAACATACACACAACTAGGCACACTCCAAAGTTCACTGTAACATCATTTTGCCCTAATAAAAATCTGGAGATGACTTTGAACGACATCAACAGGCAGTAGATAAATTTTCTACCTCCAGAATTTAGAATGGCGATTAGCTGTTAAAAAGAACAAGGAAGATCCAGGCACCAATATAAGCAGATGTCCATGATAAATTAAGCAGGAAAAAAAGCGAGTCACAGATGTATACAGAATGACCCAAATTCTGTTCTTTAAATATATTATATGTAGTGTCTACGCAAATATATACCTGTATGTGCACATGTATACTACGCGCAGAAAGTGTTATGAAGGCTTGATATGTTATCAGACTGTTAGCAAAGGTGACCATCAAGGAGGTAGGTAGGATCAGGGGTGAAGGTGCAAGGGAGAGCTTAGCGAATAAACTTCTACACTTTGCTTGTCTCCCTTTTGTGTTAAAACAGCATGTGCTTTTATCAAAATTACAAAAAATAAAATAGATAAACATCACGATCCGTGAGGGTACATTCTGACATAGAGACAATGGCACGCAAAAGAAAATTATGAAATCAAGTCATTTTGCAACTTTTTTTTTCAAGAAAAGATGGAAGGAACGGCAAAAGAATTAGTCTGATTGTGCTTCAGAGAGTGTCAGTTTCGCTGTGGTTTTGCAAATGCTTTGAATGTGGGCGAAACATGTCAAAGTCCTACCTCTTTCAAGGACAAAGACTCCACAACAAATAGCCTCCATTAATTGTTTCCACTGTCCCGTGCTATTTTGTGAGTTTCACGTCCCCGGGGGGGAAAATGTTTGCAAAATTCAAACCGTGGGCCTTCAATATTACTTAGATGACACAAACAAATTAAAATAAGGCCAACCTAAGCCAGTTGTGTTTATCAACCTGATCCCCTCTGAAAATGAGAAATGAAGTCAAATACCCTTTAATGCTATTTATTAGTGGAGTAATATAATACATTTTGACAAGATGAACAGTTGTAACAGGCAGCTGTTAAAGTCTCTACAGGGCCTGTTTAGAATGAAAACAGGCGGGAGAGACAGCTCTATAACTGGGTTTTAAGAACAGCTCAGCCATCAACTATATCCTAACCAAGTACTTTTATCCAGTTAATTTACGGAAGGAATCCCTTAGGGTCTCCAGCCGTCTACCAGCACAGCTCATTAGAGCCCAGTATCCAACTTTTCTCATTGTAACACTGAAAGCATTTATGCTTAAAATGTAATTAAACTTAAAACAAACAAGATCTTGATTCCCTGACAGTCCTGCTATTTTGAAATCGACAAGAGGCACGAACTTATATAGGATTATTTAGAAAGCACTATACATTTCAGCCACTTATGGCAAGACATCTTGCCCAACTGTTCATCCTGCATGCAATTAGGAATCTAAATACTTGGGTAACGGGTTTCCGCTGGGAATTAAACTTGCAGATCTCTTACAAACGGGTAATGTGGTAAGACTTGCTGTCCAATGAGGTGTCTTATTGAAATATCCCTGGCCGGTTTCACTTGTCGCGGCTGTCGTCTTAGCCGCTCGCACACACAGTGTATAGCTTTCATTACGAAAATAGAAATTTGTGTCCTAAGTGCTGTTACATTACTAATGCTAAATATTTAATTCCCTGGGGTTCCAATTATGGTTGAGCACCAGCAACACTGATTCTGCTCTTTAATAACAACTGTAAAAGCAATTTGAGCATTTTTCAATTAATTAAATACATAGTGAACGAGTAACCTCTTGTCATTTTGCCCTCCAGGACCTGAGCTAATTGGTGTAGAATAAAATGTTTTGAAAATTAACTGATATTCCGGTCGGCACAGTTATACCATTAAATTACAGTTTGCAGAATGAAGTTTGTCTTCTCATAGTTACACTCAATAGAGTCTGCAGATGTGAGAAGAAAGCACCTACATTTTATGTACTTAACGGTGCTGCTAATTAGAGCAGAGCTGAAAGTCGAGTGTAGTTTCTCTAAACACCAGTCAGTATCAATAACGCTTTGCATTGTTCACAGATAAATGCAACAGATTTCAACAGAGGAAGGTTTCCCGGATTTCATTCCGTGAATTCACAGTTTAGCTTAGCCATTTCAAAAGCTTGCCCAGAAGAATTCCTATTATTAATTGTACGCGCACCAAAAAAAAAAAAAAAAAAAAAAGCCCCCAAAATAGATTCTGACAATTTCTGTCACAAGAGAAAAGTTCCAAACCAAACGTCTGGGAAAGTCCTTCCTTTTTCAGCCCTCTGGTGTGGTTTCTCCTCCTGCCACAGAACAATGCCATAAAATAAGTTCTAAATTGGTTTCTCAGCTTTAAAAGTATGGCGGGGATGAATCATAAAAGCAGATGCTGTTTTACCCACATTTTTAAATGGACCTTTCTCTGAAGTGCAATGAAATCTGATTAAAGAGACCATCTCCTTGTAGAAAAACGTCTCTGACAGGTGTTCATCCAGCTCCGAGTCTTGATTGGCCATAATCTAAAATCCATGCTCAGAAATCGAATGCCTTTTCAGCAGCTGTCTTTCTAACGGAGATGATCCCCTAAACAGGTTTCACTGAATTAGGAATCTCAGCAAAAGCATTATGGCTCATGGAATGAGACACGGAGAGTGAAATTAATCACTCTGGGAGAGAGGGGAAAAATAATAGGGAAGATGTATACATTTCCATACCAATTTTTAGGGTTTAAGTCTTTAATATTTTGAAGATTTTTAGTAACATCTTGGAGAAATGAACTTTAATTACAGGATTAACTTGATAGTACCCGTCTGTTAATATAAATGGATCGGCCCAAATTGCTGATTATTGGAACTAAAGTAGAGAATGAGAGTATTTTAGAGGCTGGGTTGGTGGGGGGGGGGGGGGGGGGGGGGCTGGGGTGACTCTTCACAAAGCATTTCCAGTCTGTCAGCAGATACCCGCCCACATGGAAAAAAGAAAAAGTACACATCGGCTTAAAGCTTATTTCAATATTATTCTACATAGAAGGGAACATCTTCCTTTTGTAAGTTTATTTATTTATTTGGAAAGAGAGGGATGGAGAGTGAGTGGGGGGAGGGGTAGATAGAGGGAGAGAGAGAATCCCAAGCAGGCTCCGTCCTGTCCCTGCAGACCTGAGCCGAAGTCAGATTCTCAACCTGACTGAGCCACCGGGGTGCCCCTAGAAGGTAACATTGTATCAGACCTTCAAAAACGTTGGCTTACCATGGCCTGTCATCAACCATTCTGAAAACAAAAAGCCACAGAATTTGTAAATGACATCTTCAATCCAGTATTGCAAATTATCTTATTTCCAGCCCAAAGAACCGCTTAAATTTTAAGACTTAAAAATAGATATAAAAATACAAGGGATAAAGAAGATTTTTTGAAGATTATTTATGCATAGGAAATTATTCTAAAATAATTTACTTAGTTCTGAAAAATAAGGATTTTATGAACAGACCAGACCACTAGTTTGTGTCTGAAACACAACTAAATAAAACAATACGGGGCTCCCTAAAACACTGGACAGTTATCTACATAATACCTAAAACTGCTACGTTTCACCCCAGGGTCCTTAAATTATCACACCCGACTGACCAGTTGGCCCTCGGATCCCCAAAAGGCAGGAGCAGGATCACAGCCAGTTGAAGAGAGGAGACTTCTTCCCGCTCAGGATCACATGCCCATCCAATTCCCCTTCTCTTGCTTTGGCTGATCTGACACTTCCTCTACTCGGAACGCTCAGCACCCCCACTCTGCACACGGAGAACTAAGTCCCACCTAGTACTCACCGACACAATCACTTAGGAGTTGGGGGTGGGGGAGCTCCCCGGTCTGGGAACCAGAGGATCTGGGCTCGGTCCCGAAAGCAGGGACACTAGTATGACCTTGGGCAAGTCACCGGCTGCCCCTATGCCTCTGGTCGCCCGGTTCTCCCAGGGGGGACAATATAAACCCTGGGCTCTTCTGAAGACTGGATAAGAAAGCACGTTGCAAACACTGGAGAGGCTGGAAAGTGCCTGGAAATGTACGATAACCAGGACTTCCGGTCTACGGTCACCTACCGGCACTTTCAACAACGCGGTTTTCCTCCTGTTGTTCTGCAAAGAGCCTAAGGTTAAGCATGTATGTAATGCATCCATAATCACGTGCACTTAAAAGTTAGAACAAGTAAGGGCTCCACAGTTTTCACTAGAGATTCTCTTAGAATTAAGGCTTCAGCTTTAGTCCCAATAAATTACAAGCCTAAAGAACGGATGTTGAGCATCTTCCTAAAACAAGAAAAAGAAGGGGCGCCTGGGTGGCTCAGGGGGTTGAGCGTCCGTCTTCGGCTCAGGTCCTGATCTCACGGTTTGTGAGTTCGAGCCCCGCGTCGGGCTCTGTGCTGACAGCTCAGAGCCTGGAGCCTGCTTGGGATTCTGTGTCTCCCTCTCTCTCTCTGAGCCTCCCCCACTCACGCTCTGTGTGCATCTCTCTCTCAAAGATAAAGAAACACTAAAAAAATTTTTTTTTTAAAGGAAAAGAAGCAATAGGGCAAAGATGAAAAGGAGAATTAGCTGGATGTTATCACAACACACGCCTCATGTAATTAACTATGAGCTTAAAATGAGGTCCGTTTTAAACCTGATTTTCTTTTCTAAGGAGTGTTCAACTAGCTGCCTTACTTTGCAGACTGGAGACCCAGGGCTCCCCCTACCCTGCAGGGGACAGTCGGCTTCTGCACAGCCCTGCCAGGGAGAGAAGCATGTTGAGAGAAGGAGTTAGAGCAGACGCCCCCCCTCCCCAGTTGGGTAAAACACACAGAAAACAGACATGTTAGGGAACAAGGGTTTTCACGGGGACAAGAGCTGCCTGCACGTGAATATACCGCTGCGGTATCTGAGCCGCCAGTGGAGCCAGAAATCCTTCCCCAGGTCTGCCTGTATTCTAACCAACGCCATCACCGGTCCCCAAGTCCACAGAAGCATCAGCGATCCCAAGGGCAGAGGAGGGACCACAGGCAAGGCTGGTGAAAACTACAGCAGCCGGCAAATAAAGAACCCGTTCTAACAAATGGCAAGGAGAACGGAAGAACAAGCCCAAACTCCCACGGCCTTTAGTGAGAGCGGAGTCTTCCGGTAGGATCTGGAATGATGACCGCGAGTTGCCATCGGAGTTCACGAGACGCAGCTTTCAAAGCTTCATGGGAAAGGCATGATCCATTTGTAAGAGGTTTCCAACACAAATAGTTAACGGGAATTCTTACAACTTGGCCGTCTTGGGTAACCCACTCCGGGAGGGTTCCAGATTGTCGTGGTTTCACTGTAGTTAGATAGTTTATGGTTAATGTACTGCGGTATAAATAAATATAGCTTAGCCTGAGCGTCTCCACGGAAAATGTGTATGTCATAAAAGGACAAATAAAATAGGTCGATAACCAAGACCATAGTGAATAATTGAAGCAATAAAGGACGTAACATTAGAATCAGCTAGAACGAATCCTTTTCAAACTTAACAGTACGTTTATTCCAAATTCACTTCGAAAGGTAAAACTATACGTCCAAAGATAAATGGTGAGAAAGGGGGTATAAAATCACTAACTTACACCGTCTCGATAAAGTCTAAATAATTACAGCGCACCCCCCATGAGAAGAGTCTATAGGAAAACAAACCCAACTGACGTATCTGTGTGATGAGCAAGTAACATTCTACACCGTCCTTATTGGATTTTATATCATAAAGGTATACTAGGTGCTCAATAAATTGACGTTGAACTGAAATATCATTGACAAGTGGTTTGGATGTCCTATGCATAAGGTAGGAATGGCACCTAGATGGCTCAGTCGGTTAAGCGTCTGACTTCAGCTCAGGTCGAGAACTCATGGTTTGTGAGTTCAAGCCCCGCGTCGGGCTCTGTGCTGACAGCTTGGAGCCTGGAGCCTGCCATGGATTCCGTGTCTCTCTGCCCCTCCCCTGCTCATGCTCTGTCTGTCTGTCTGTCTCTCTTTCTAAAAAATAAGTAAACATTTTACATAAATAAATACAATCGGGGCGCCTGGGTGGCTCAGTCAGTGGAGTGTCTGACTTCGGCTCGGGCCATGATCTCACGGTTCGTGAGTTCAAACCCCGCGTCGGGCTCCGTGCTAACAGCTTGGAGCCTGGAGCCCGCTTTGGATTCTGTGTCTCCCTCTCTCTGTGCCCCTCCCCCACTTGTGCTCTGTCTCTCTCTCAAAAATAAATAAACATTAACAACAAATTTAAAATAAAATAAAAGAAAGAAAGAAAGAAACAAATAAATAAATACGTAAATAAAAGATAGGAGTCATCAGGAAGATCATCCACGTTTCCTGGGTGTGGTTAGATAGCTACCACACAAGAAAAGAGACCGAGAAAAGTCTTAGATCTTAAAGGACATTGATCCACTGACAGCTACAAAGGACACACTGACTTCAAAAGCTGCAGGGTGAACCATGTCCTGCTCTGGTGACCTTTCAGAGTAGGGGACTGCGGCCAATCTGAAGACGTCACAGTAGTGTCAGGAGATGATGAGGACAAAGTCAGGGCTCCAGCCACACAGCTCCCCCGGCACTAACATTGTTACTAGGCGGTCCTGTTCGGTCAGGATGACAAAACACGCCCCGATTTGTGACTTCGAGGGAAGAGGGAGGCAGGGGGACTTCCACAGAGCCCCTTCGGGGGCACAGAGCAGTGACAAAGGCCATACATGGTATTTCTGTAAGCTTCCTTCACACCCCTGCCTGATCTGGCTATGTCAGGGTTTCAGTAACCTCATTGTTGTAGATTTTAATTGATGTAGCTATTTGGTTTGGGCATTTTACGGAGTATGCAACGGTGGAAACATACATGCTTGCCTTTAATGTCCACTGGCTTCATTTATGCGTTGCTCGACTGTCTCCCCCTCTATTAGCTCAAAGACATTAGCAACCTGTGCAGTTTTGCACATGGGCCGTGAATTCTAGACGGTCCACCTAGACTACGGACACGCATGTCTTCTAAGTGCGAGCCGGACGCCCGTTTACGAAAAGTTTCACTTGGCCGAAAATTCACACAGCCTGCCGACCCCCAGGCACGGCCCTGCTGCTGTTCCAGCATCCCTTCACGGCAGGGTTTCTTTCCCAAAGGGTTTCATAGTAGGAATCTGTCTGTGCCTGTCTCATGACGACCTGGGTTAAGGATGAATTTTACAAACACTTAGACGGTGTTCGGTGCTTGCCAGGCCTCTTTCACTTTACCGGTAAAGGACGTTTCAAGCCTCGGCCACGGATCGGCGAGTCGAGCCAGATGACTCACTGTTTGTGCTATTTGGAAAGGAAAAAAAAAAAAAACCAAAACAAAACCCGAACAAACAAAACTCCAGGGATTGAGAAACTCTAAAGGTCAACCCAGAGATGCCTCTGAATTGCTGTTTAGAGATGGGGCCGAAGAAGGGGGAATACTGTCTCTCCTTCGAGCAGGGCTGGACAAACTACCACCGTGGGCTAACTCCAGCCTGCAGCCTGTTTTTGCAACTGTCGTCGGGACGTTTTTGGAAAAGCGTCGTTGGAACGCAGCCATACCCACTTAGCCACGGCTGCGTTTGCTTTGCAGTGACAAAACGGTCATGACGGACGTCGCCTGGCCCACAAGCCTAAAGGATTCACTGTGTGGCTCCCCGGAGGAGACGTTCGCGAAGCCCTGCTTCATCGGGCCCGTCTCTGAGAAGGATGGGAATCCCGGGAAAGCTGCGCCCATCCTAGAAACCACTTCTCCTACCACCGACCTCAGCTGGCCTCATCCCTGCTCTCCCCCCGAGCTGTGAGATGTCCAGACGCTGGTTCCAGAGTTGTCTGGTAACTCCTCCTACCCGATGGCCTAAGATTCGTTGCCCTCTCCGGTTGCGAGACGCCCAATGAAGAGCCTGGGCCATGGACTTATCAGAGGTGTGGCTGAATTTGCAAGTCCCCTTCCCAGCCCCACGCTCTCTCAGTACCCCCTGAGCACCTGGGCCCGGCCTGTGCACTTGACATCGAGTACAGGAGAGCCTCGGAGAATCTGAAAGATGAAACGGGAAGGGGTGTGTGGGATTTCACCAGAAGAGAGGTGAGAGGAGGAAGGGCCTTGTGAACAGAAGAGGTGACAGGTGCATCGGCATGGAGGTGGCAGGGCCTGCTGGGGTCTCTACTCCAGGAAAGCCAGCCCCCCCTGGGAGGGGTGTAGAAGACCGTGCTAAAAAAGCCCACCGGTCAGGGGTGAGCAGCCTCGTGAATGGCGCTGAGGGGCTGAGGGGCATTAGGCAGGAGAGTGTCTGCCTTAAGGATTTAAGCAAGGATGTGACATGACCAGATCTCCATTTCTGGAGGATCACTGTGGCAGCAGGGGTGATGTGGAAGGGGGGTGGGGGTGTCCGGGCTCTCCCCGATGCTGCTGCACCATCCAAACCGTGTGCACTCTGCAATCCCCTAATCGCCCTTTTCTACATACTCCAGGCAGTTCGACCTTCTTCCCTGGGCACTCAGGGCACCTTCAGCTGCAAAAGTATATAGTTTCTACCCTAAATCATCATTTTTCTCATTTTGTCTGACTGTCCGGAAAAAATTGCAAGGCATACCGAAAGGCAAAACACACAACTTAGAGAGACAGGGCAAGCATCAGAACCAGACAAGACAGAGATGTTGAAATTATCAGAATGGGAATTTAAAACAACTATAATCAATATGCTAAGACTGCTAATGGATGAAGTAGATAGCACACAGGAACAGATGGGCAAGGTAAGCGCCAAAGATGGAAATTCTAAGAAAGAATCGAAAAGAAATGCTAGAAATATACAATACTGTAACAGATATGAAAAATGTCTTTGATGGGCTTATAAGTAGACTGGACATGTGCCCGAGGAAAGAATCTTGAGGCTCTCTCAATAGAAAGCTCCAAAATTAAAGAGAGAAAAATGACTGAAAAAAAAAAAAAAACCACTGGAACAGAATATTCAGGAACTGTGGGACAACTATGAAAGGTGTACATGTGTTTACTGGGAATGCCAGAAGGAAAAGGAAGAAATAGGAGAAATATTTAAAGTAATAATAAGTGGGGGCGCCTGGGTGACTCAGTCAATTAAGCGTCCAACTTTGGCTCAGGTCATGATCTCACGGCTTGTGAATTCGAGCCCCGTGTCGGGCTCTGTGCTGACAGCTCAGAGCCTGGAGCCTCTTCAGATTCTGCGTCTTTCTCCCTCTCTCTCTCTCTGCCCCTCCCTCGCTCACACTCTGTCTCTCTCTGTCTCTCAAAAATAAATAAACATTAAAAAAAAAAGAGTTGACAGAAAAAAAAACCCATCAACCTAGAATTCTGTACCCTAAGAAATTGTCCTTCAAAAGTAAAGAAGAAACAAAGACTTCCTTAGACACAAATTGAGGTAATTAGTTGCCAATAAACCTGCCTTGCAAGAAATGTTCTAAAGAACTTTAGAGAGAAGGAAACGATATAGTCAGAAACTCAGATCTACATAAAGAAAGGAAGAGCATTGGAAAAGGAATAAGTGAAGTAAAATAAAAACTTTAATTTTTCTATTCTTTTTTTAAATAAATGTTTATTTTTGAGAGAGAGAGGGGGGAGAGGGAGAGAGAGGATGGGCGGGGGAGGGGCAGAGAAAGAGGGAAACAGGGGATCTGAAGCAGGCTCCTCGCTGACAGCGGAGAGCCCGATGCGGGGCTCCAACTCACCAACAGCAAGATTATGACCTGAGCAGAGAAGTCAGACACCTAACCAACTGAGCCATCCAGGCGCCCCTATTTTCCTATTCTTACTTGACCTAACAGATAACAGTTTGTTCAAAATAATAATAAAAATTATGTATGCACATATATGCTTATGTATGCATATGTATAAGTGAGCTGAGTGACAGCAATGATACGAGCGACAAGAGGGGGAGTTAGGATTATTTTGTTATAATAAGATACTGGCACTACCTGTGAGGTGCTATAGTGTTATTTGAAAGTGGACTCGTATTAGTTGTAAATGTACTTTGCAGACTCTAAGGCAACCACTAAAAAAAAAAATTTTTTTAAAGAGGTATAACTGATACACTAAGAAAGGAGGGAAAAGGAAATAAAATAAAATGGTTGATTGGAACCATAAAAGGCAGGGGAGGGGCGCCTGGGTGGCGCAGTCGGTTAAGCGTCCGACTTCAGCCAGGTCACGATCTCGCGGTCCGCGAGTTCGAGCCCCGCGTCAGGCTCTGGGCTGATGGCTCAGAGGCTGGAGCCTGTTTCCGATTCTGTGTCTCCCTCTCTCTCTGCCCCTCCCCCGTTCATGCTCTGTCTCTCTCTGTCCCAAAAATAAATAAATGTTGAAAAAAGAAATTAAAAAAAAAAAAAAGGCAGGGGAACAAAAGTAGAAGACAAAAACAGGGACGAAGACCAAAAGCAACGAATAGAAAACGGTGACAAGTATGATAGATACGAATTCAACAATATCAAGAATTAGTCTCAACATCAAGGTCCAAATATACCAATTAAAAGGCAAATACAGTAGGCATGGATTAAAAAAATAGTAAATTGAAAAGAAAAAATACAAGACCTAAGCTTATATTGTCTATAAGAAACCCACTTTAAATGTAAAGATACATACAGATTAAAGGCAAGGAGATGGAGAAAGATATACCATGCAAACACTTCTTAAAAGAAAGCAGGAGTAGCTATATTAATTTCAGACACAGCAGATTTCAAAGCATGGAATGTTGTCAGAGATAAAGAGGGACATGACATAAAGATAAAGGGGTTAATTCTTCAAGAACACATAATAATCCTTAACATGTATGCATTTAACAATAGAGTCAAAATATGTGGGGCATAAACCGATAGAACTACAAAGAGAAATACATAAATCCGCTATTATTGTTGAAGACTTTACCTTCTATCATAAGTGAACAGACCCAGCAGGTAGAAAATCAGTAATGACATAGCTGAACTCCATCACCATCAACCAACTAGATATAATGGACATCTATTGATTATTTCATCCAACAACCACAGAATACTCATTCTTCTCAAGCTCACATGGAACAGCCACTAAAGTAGACCACATTCTGGGCCACTAACCACACCTTAACAAAATTAAAAGAATAAGACTCATACGATAGATGCGCCCAAACCACAATGGAATTAAACTAGGAACCAATAACAGAGAGTTGGAAAAATCAAATACTTCAATATTAAACAACACACTTCTAAATAACACATGGGTCAAAGAAGAAATCACAGAGGAAATTTCAAAACATTTTTAACCAAAGGAAAATGAAAATACAACTTTTCAAAATTTGTGGGGTGGAGGGAAAGGAGTGCTTAGAGGAAAATTCATAGCTTTTGCAACGTTTATTTATTTTTGGGAGAGAGAGAGAGACAGAGCATGAACAGGGGAGGGGCAGAGAGAGAGGGAGACACAGAATCGGAAACAGGCTCCAGGCTCCGAGCCATCAGCCCAGAGCCCGACGCGGGGCTCGAACTCCCGGACCGCGAGATCGTGACCTGGCTGAAGTCGGACGCTTAACCGACTGCGCCACCCAGGTGCCCCGAAAGTTCATAGCTTTTGAATACACATATTAGAAAAAGCAAAAACTCTAAAATCAATAGTCTAAGTTTTCAACTTGGGACATTAGAAAAAGAAGAGCAAATTAACTCCAAAGTAAACAAAAGAAAAGAAATAGTAAAAATTAGAGCAGAATCAATGAAATTAAAACCAAGAAATCAATAGAGAAAATCAATGAAACCAAAAGCTGGTGCTTTGAAGAGATTAATGAAATGTATAATCGTCTAGCCAAGCTAATTAAGAAAAAAAGAGAGTGGATACAAATTACTAATATCATAAATGAAAAGGGGACATCCATATAGATACATGACACTAAAAGGATAATAAACATCATGAACGTCACGTTCACAGATTTAATAACCTAGAGGACACATACCAATCCCTTAACGGATACAATCTGCCAAAATTTACAGAAGAATAAACAGACAATCTGAATAGTCCTATATCTATTCAAGAAATTGAATCAATAAATAATAATCTTCCAAAACAGAAAGCACTAGGGCCAGATGGGTTCATAGGTGAATTCTACCAAACATTTGAGAAAGAAATGATACCAGGGGTGCCTGGGTGGCTCAGTCGGTTGAGTGTCCAACTTCGGCTCAGGTCATGATCTCGCGGTTTGTGAGTTCGAGCCCCGCGTCAGGCTCTGTGCTGACAGCTCGGGGCCTGGAGCCTGCTTCGGATTCTGTGTCTCCCTCTCTCTCTGCCCCTCCCCTGCTCATGCTCTGTCTCTCTCTGCCTCTCAATAATAAATAAACGTTAAAAAAATTATTAAAAAAACTGGAAGAAATGATCCCAATTCTCTACAGTCTCTTTTGAAAGACAGAAGCAGACGGAAAACTTCCTAATTCATTCTATGAAATATTACCATAATACCCAAGGAAAAAAAGACCTTTAGACACTACAGAAAAAAAAAAAATAAAAACAAAAACAAAAAAATTACAGAAAAAAATCTCTCTCATGAACACCGATGCAAAAATCCTCAACAAAATATTGGCAAATTGAATCTAACAATGTATAAAAAGAATTACATAACACGGGTGCAGAATTATACACCATGGCTGTATAAATGGAATTTATGCCAGGTGAGCAAGGCTGGTTCCACATCAGAAAATCAAGTAATGTAATCTGTTACATCAACAGGCTAAAAAAGAAAAAAAACACATGATCCTATCCATATATGCAGAAAAAGCATTTGATGAAATCCAACTCATTCATGATAAAAACTCTCAGTAAACCGATAGAGTAGAATTTCCTCAACTTGAAAAAACATGTCAATAAAAACCCCTGCAGCTAACATCATACTTCGTGGTAAAAAAAATAGAAGCTTTCCCACTGAGATTAGGAGAAAGCAAGGGTGTCCCTAATTGCCACTCCTTCTCAGCCTTGTACTAGAAGTCCTAACTAATGTGATAAGACAGGAAAAAGAAATACAAGGTATACAGACTGGGAAGGAAGAAATAAAACTGCGTATGCAGATACCATGATGGTCTATGTAGAAAATTGGAAAGAATCGACAACAACAACAAAAACTGGAATTAATATACAATTACAGCAAGACAGCAGGATATAAGTTCAGTATGGAAAAGTTAATTGCTTTCTTATATACCAGCAGCAAGTAAGTGGAATTTGAAACTATAATGAAATAGGTATAAATCTAACTTGTACGTATTGTACAAGTTCTATAGGAGGAAAACCACGAAATTCTAATGAGGGAAATAAAAGAAAAACTAAATAAATGAAGAGATAGTTCATGTTCATGGATAGGAAGACTCAATATTATCAAGAAGTCAGCTCTTCTCAACCTGATCTATAGATTCCACGCAATCTCCAACAAAATCCCAGCAAGTTATTTGTGGACACAGACAAACCAATTCTAGAATTTTTCTGGAGAAGCAGGAGACCAGCCTAGCCAACACAAGATTGAGAGAGAAGAGAGCAAAGTTGGAGGACTGACACAACCCAATTTCACGACTTACTAAAAAGGGACTAATCAAAGACTTGTAAAAGACTAGATGAACAGATCAATGGAATAGAATAGAGAGCCCAGAAACAGACCCACGTAAATCTCATCAACAAATCTTTGATAAAGGAGAAGAGGCAATACATAAAGCAAAGGGAGTCTTTTCAACAAGTGGTGCTAGAACAAATGGACATCCACACGCAAAAAAAAATGAATCTAGACACAGACCTTAAGCCCTTCACAGAAATTTATTCAAAATCGGTCACCGACTTCAACGTAAGACATAGGATTATAAACCTCCTAGAAGATAACATAGGAGAAAGCCTGTATGACATCGGATTTGATAATAACTTGTTACATACCACCAAAGGCACGATCCATGAGAGAAAGGACCGATAATGTTGGATTTCACTAAAATTAAAATTTTTTCCTGTGAAAGACACTGTCGAGAGAATGAAAAGACAAGCCACAGGCTTGGAGAAAACATTTGCGAAAGACACATCTGATAAAAAGGGCTGTTATCCAAAATAGACAAAGAACTCTTAAAACTCGTCACTGGGGCGCCTGGGTGGCACAGTCGGTTAAGCGTCCGACTTCAGCTCAGGTCACGATCTCACGGTCCGTGAGTTCGAGCCCCACGTCGGGCTCTGGGTTGACGGCTCAGAGCCTGGAGCCTGTTTCCGATTCTGTGTCTCCCTCTCTCTCTGCCCCTCCCCCGTTCATGCTCTGTCTCTCTCTGTCCCAAAAATAAATAAACGTTGGAAAAAAAAAAATTAAAAAAAAAAACAAAACAAAAACTCGTCACTAAGAAAATGTGCAACCCAACTTAAAAAGTGGGCCAAAGGTGTTAACAGTGGCCTCCACAAGGATATACAGGTAGCAAGTAAGCATATGAAAAGATCTATACGCCATACGTCATCAGCGAACTGCAAATGAAAACATTTATGAGCTCCCACTAAGCACCTATTGGAACGCCCAAAATCCAAAGCACTGACACCACCAAATGCTGGTGATGATACGGAGCAACGGGAACTCTCATTCATTGTGGATGGGGATGGAAAATGGCACAAGCACTTTTGTGAGACAGTTTGGCAACTGAATATAAAACTAAATACTCTTACTGTACGACCCAGCAAAGGAGCTCCTTGGTATTTACCCAAAGGACTTGGAAATGTATGTCTATGCAAACACCTGCACACAGCTGTTTATAGCAGCTTTGTTCATAATTGCCAAAACTTGGAAACAACCGAGACGTCCTGGATGAACTGGGCTCCATTCAGATAATGGAATATTACTCGGCCTTAAAAAGAAATGAGCTCTCAAACTCTAAAAACACATGGAAGAATCTTAAATGCGTATTACTAAGTGAAAGAAGTCAATCAGAAAAGGCTACGTATTGGGTGATTCCAACTATGATATATGGAAAAGACAAAACTATGGAGACAGAAAAAAGGGCAGTGGTTGACGAGAGTTAGTGAGGAGGGGGGGCGTGAAAAGGTGGAGCGCTGGATTTTTAGGGCAGTGCAACTATTCTGTAACGGTGGATACATTTGTCCAAACCCACAGAATGCACAACACCAAGAGAGAACTGTACTGTAAACTATGCACTTTGGGTGACCATGGTGTATAAATGTGGGCTCATCGATCCTAACTGATGCCCCACTCTGGTGGGGAAGGTTGGTTTTGGGGGAGGCTGTGCGTGTGTGGGGCAGGCGGTACATGGGAAATCTCTGCCTCTTCCTAAAACTGCCGTGCAGTCTGTGGACCACACTTCGAGCTGCACTGTGTAGACTGTGGCCTTTCTAAGTACAGAGACCTTGATTCCTCTGCCCTGTGTCCCTAAGTACCTGATCGCGGGGACAGACTCAGGGGTGGGATTTAAGGGGTTTTGGAAGGTAAAATTGACCTGACCTGATGGAAGCATGAAGTAACACTGACCTGATTTGGTAACTAGGGCAAGAGCGATGTCATGAACCGATACAAAATGTTCAGGAGGGCTCGGGAAAGAAGCCCTTGGGACAGAGAGAACAGAGGAGGCTCGGGACAGAGAGAACAGAGGAGGGGTGATCGGGAGCTGTCCCAGGAGACAGCTGAAAATCTGAGACCAGGGTTCCAGCAAGGGAGCCCGTCCTGAAGGGAAGGCAGCACCTCGGAGAGTGGTAAACTTTGTGTTTACTGTCACATCAAGGGAGGTGGCCTACAGAAGCAAAAGCGGCAGAGGCCAAATAACCCAGGGACAGCAGCATCTCAAAACCAGAGACACCGCTACATGCACAGCATGGTTGGGTCCAGTGAGATTGAAAACCATCAGATCCAGGCTTTTGAGTAACTAGAAAACCAGATCACGTGTGATGAATGGAGAGTGGAGGGAGAGTGAGAAAGCGGGAGTGGAGGGAGCGAACACAAAGCCCCGTTTCTACACACACATCTTTCTACGAGCTCGCCAGTTAGGGAGGGGAATGTTCTGAGTGGGGCTTCGAGGGAGAGACTGAGTCTACAGGGAAGATTTTAGAACGGGAGCAATTTGAGGGCAAGAAATGAAGCGACAAGGGAGATTTTTACGATCCAGAAGACGGAAATCAGGAGAAAAGGGAAAAGAGAAAACAAGCGGTTAGCTAGACAGGAGACAAGCGACCCATTCTGGAAAATGAGGGACAGTGGCAAGTAAGGCTGGGCACAGAAGAGGCATAGAAATAACGTGCTGTGGTTTGCTCCAAAAAATGATCTCCTTTGGTTTTACAACCAAAACGTGCATTAATTCAGCTTCTCAGTGGATGTCAAGGTTTTCAAAGGCAAAAATTGGAGTAAGTACCAAGTTCTAATTCCCTTCTAACTCTAAAATCTGGGTATTCAAGCTCAACTATTTTTGTCCTCACCCTTCTGAGCAAACAAGTTATAGCTCTCTATTTCGTAACCACTCAGGAAGAGTCAGGAACGATGGTCCGTACCTGCTCCGGTCTCTGCTTCCCAGCAGCCCCACCTCATCAGGTAGAAAGCCAAGGTGGCACGGAACTCTCTTTTGTTTTCCTCCTGGGAACATGGCAGCGCCCTCCGGAGGTGTAAATGTTCGCTATCATGGCTTTGTGAGTCCCGAGTTGTCCTCATGATGTATGTCAACGATTACGTTAAGCCGATACATCATAAAAAGCTACCTTCAGGATTAACGATCCACCAGCTAGACTGGAAACTCTGTGAGGGAAGGACCATGGCCACTGTGGTCTCTACTCTGTGACCCCCGCTGTCCAGTCTCCAGTCCCCAGCAGGCGCTCAGTAAGCACCCGTGGCTCGCACGCCCGAGGTGAGAAGAGCCAGAGAAGAGTCCGTACTAATCACCGAAGCGTACGTTGCAATCGAAACTCATCACGCCTCCCAAAACAAGAATATTCTCCAGTGCCTTTTTTCTTGGAAATGTTTTGCCTCTCTCCACCTTAAAATTTCTATGCATAATTGAAATTTAGTACACTTCACGTTTCGGAGACAACTCCGGGACGCTCACGTCACTTCCTTGACCTATTTCGGAACCCCGTCTTTTGCAAAACCAACATTTCCCAGTCCTATTGAGCAGTTCATCTTGGACTTGATTTTCACAGCTGTATCTCCACCTTAAAATGTCTATGCATAATTGAAATTTAGTACAGTTCACGTTTCGGAGACAACTCTGGCCGGGAACGCTCACGTCACTTCCTTGACCTATTTTGGAACCCCGTCTTTTGCAAAACCAACATTTCCCAGTCATATCGAGCAGTTCATCTCGGACTTGCTTTTCACAGCTGTATCACCTGCTTTTACACACACACACACACACACACACACACACACACATTTAATAGTGAAAGAAAACACACTTTTTGAGAAATTTTCTCATTAAGAGGGAAAAAAAATTGTACCACTGTTGGAAGAACAGATATGTTCCCTGCCTACTTACTAGATAGGCTGTGAGTTCCAAACCCCTGGGCTATTCTACTATTGCCTCGAAACCGACTGTCGGGACCACCCCGCGCCTTTTCTTCCGGGCAGACCTACTCTCCTGGGATCTCGGTCTCAGAACACCAACACCACGACCTGATGGTTTAGGTCCTGTGGACACCCTCGTTGCCATGTTTTTCTTTGACCCTCGTAGGAGACCAGTCACCAAGCCCTTTGATTCCTGGCACCGCAGTCTTTCCCATCAATCCTTCAACACCTCCCCTCCCCTGGCCACTCTCCGAGCTCGGGCAACTGTTTCCTCTTGCCCGAACACATACCCACAACCGTCACCCAACTAGTCTCTCGCCACCCGATCTCACTGGCCCCCCAGCGCACTTTCCCCCCTCCAGAACCAAAAGCGGGATGTCTAAAATACACACCTGAACAGGGGGACCTACGATGGAGCCCAAACTCCTCCTCGTCAGGCAGATGAAGCATCCCCTGAAGCCCCGGGCCCTGCTGCCTCTCATCTCTCTTTCCCATCTCCACACACACCCTTCCTGCTCTTCTCAAACTTCTCACGCTCCCAAATGCACGTGGCTCTCCTGGTCTTTGCTCCCCGCGCCTGGGGCTCTCTTCCTGTGGGGCTCAACCCTAATGGCCCTCTCCTCCAGGAGGCCTTCCTTGACCTTGTCCACCCTGGGGCAGGCTTGGTTAGGAATTGTACCCCTGTGGTCCCACGGCATCTGGCCTTCCCCGCCACCCCGCTGCGCTGAAACGGTCTGTTTCTGCCCCGTCTCAACCGCAGAGGCCGAGCTCGAACAAAGCTCCAGAAGCAAGCACGATGTGCTGTCCACAGACTCATCTCTAGGCCTGAGCCTGGTGCCCGCTTTGCTGAGTTCAGGGAATATGTCATATTCATATTTGGTTCCCTGGATTTATCACAACGCTTAAGTACAGCAGGTACGTAGAAAGAGCCATGCAAGAACGCAATAGTCTATTGGCGAAAATTCAGTTCTGAGATTAACACACTTGACCTTGCGACTTAGGCCCACAGTTGGCGCCCCACCGTCGGCATGACTTACACAGGCGGCGTTTATCTCTGACATAGGGAGAATAAGACGCACCAAGAATAGGGCCGTGATACAAGCATCCTTCAATTGAATTTCCAGAAGCGGGACAGGCATCTTCAAGAGGCCGCGTTTGCTTTGGATTCTAAAGATCCTCGTTATTACTTAGTAGCCGGTCATGTCATCTTCCTGGGACTCAACTTTCTTCATATGTAAAATGGGTCTTGTCCGGCTTCAAAAGCCTGCAAGAGGAAATGGCCGGCAATTTTTACGCATTGGGTTTGAAAGGTACTTTGACTAAGAAGGCTCTTGGAAACAATAAAATACTCCACCAACGTATCTGGCAACTCACACTTTAGTGAATTCATGCATGAAAGCTTAAAGATGGCGAGTGGGTTAAGGTAATCTAGCAATAAGTCGCTCTAGAAACATTTTGCGGAGGATATACATATAAACAACTATAGGCAGCATTACAAAGTGCCTGGCGTTTTAAACGACTGTACAGGGAATCAGGGCAGAGTTGGGAAGTCTAGTGGGAACCAACCTATGATTTCCAGTATTTGTAACAAATTTTTTCAAGACACCGACTGAAATCGCACGGCTCTCTTTAGTTTTTAAACTGCTAAACAGCATTACCAGATGATTCTGCAATGCTTCCTCTTCATGCCTACTCAAGACTCTGAAGTCGCTGACCTAGTGTAGCCCCTTTGCAAAACACGATTCGTTTTGGCCTCCTCATCAGCAACGCCACGCAGTTGGCTTTATCGGGATCCATATCATTACACGTAAAATCCCGAGTACCTTAATGCTGATGTCTTTTATGACCACTTGGCTCAAATCTACGATTTATATAAAGGTAACGATCCTTAGGTCTCTTCCCTTTTTCAAGTTCCCCAGTTAAAGGGGCCTCCGTGCTAGCAGAACTTCCTATTTTAGCTTCCTAAAATCGGATGCATATTTAAAAAATTTTTTTAATGTTTATTTTTGAGACAGAGAGAGACAGAGCATGAACGGGGGAGGGTCAGAGAGAGAGGAAGACACAGAATGTGAAACAGGCTCCAGGCTCTGAGCGGTCAGCACAGAGCCCGACGCGGGGCTCGAACTCACATACGGGAAGATCGTGACCTGAGCCGAAGTCGGACGCCCAACCGACTGAGCCACCCAGGCGCCCCTCGGGTGCATACTTAGAAAAGGCTCTTAACTCTCTTACCACCAGGAGCATTTAAAAAAAAAAAAAAATGATGCACAGAAAGACTTGCATTTGCTTAGCTTACTCAAAAGAGTCCCTGGGTAAAGCCGTCATTTCTCTCTGTGTGTTACAAATCTTTTCTTTAGGTAATGTTTTATCTATATGTGATCTTGCAGTTTTCATTTTGGAACTCTTCCAAAAGAACTTTAAGTTCTTCTGTTATTTGAAGCCTAAAACAAACTAATACTCTAAGAAGTAGGATAGTTTTATAGATTACGCATTTCAGACACCGGAAAAGTATCAAACCTCTGATTCCTTATCAAACACACAGGGAGGACAATAAAATATTGTTTTACACGTACACACCCACAAACAGATGGAGGCCTACACGCTAAGACGTAGGTCCAAGCCCATTTTAGGAGGAAGAGTATCCATTTGCTTTTCCCCTCAAACCCACATCTTTAAATTTAAATATTACTCTTTTAAAAAAAAAAAAAAAAAAAAAAAAGCATGCCTCATTTCTGGCCAGTTCCGAAAACATAGGAAGCTGTTAAACAGACTTTTGGGCAGTGACGTACCCGTCCGATGCCCCAGGAAATTCTAGCCAGACCAGATTCCACCCCACGTTCAACAAACCACACAAGAGCTCATTTCCGTCTCCTTGCTGATACCCTCCCCCGCGTGTACAATACACGCTCCTTCGAAGTTCAAGTCCGCCATCTTCTGTGAGGCCCGCGCCAGCAGTTCCGGCGGTCTTGGGCCTTCTCCCGAGTTCCGAAGGTTCTGGATTTCTAGGCATGCACAGTCATGTTGGTCTCTCGGTTTCTTTTTACTTTTTCCTCTGTCCCCACCCCCTAATCGATGCACTATGAGAACCAGACTAAGAGAAGCGGGTGGTGGGGGGTGGGGGGAGGCGTTATATTGCCTTCTTTACTGTCAGGGTCCCAGCGCTAGAACGCGAGGCGTGTCAGTACCTGCTTGATGATGAGTGACTACTGGTATTTAAAGACTGCACGTGCACATGCTCTCTTTTTTCCAGGCCATTTTTTAAAAAAAATTTTTTTAAACATTTATTTATTTTTGAGACAGAGAGAGACAGACCATGAATGGGGGGAGGGCCAGAGAGAGAGGGAGACACAGAATCTGAAGCAGGCTCCAGGCTCTGAGCTGTCAGCACAGAGCCTGATGCGGGGCTCGAACTCACAGACCGTGAGATCGTGACCTGAGCAAAGTCTGGACGCTCAACCGACTGAGCCACCCAGGAGCCCCTCCAGGCCATTTTTAAGGGCAAGGACTACTTTATCGTCTTAGGTCATTTATATCACTGTGGCCACGAACATGAGGGCTGAAGAGAGAAACTGTATTTAGAAGCATTGAAAGATTGGGGTCCCCTGAGCCTAGCGCCTCACTCGAAAAAGCGAAAGATTTGCAATACTGACTTTTGTTAGCAGGATCATTGTAACCAGTGCGTGACCCCCAACGTTGCTACGAAAGGAAATGGAGCTCCGTCTTCGGTGACAGGTCTAAAGTCCACATGTATAATGGTGGCAAATCAGAGTAAGAATCGTCCTGGGAAACCTTTTCATTGGCTCACCCCCAAAATACAGCATCCGTGGTTTTGTACATGTCTCACTACGTCAAGGTAAGTATAACAGAACAGTGTGATTTCCACCAGCGCTGGGACGAGGGCGGTTTCTTCCAGTCAGCCCCGTATAAAGTAGCTGGGATTTTTAGGGGTCGTGTATTAGGAAAAGGGCACGTTTTGGTTTTCATTTCCTTCTTTTTCTTCCCACACCAGTCTTGGAGTTGAATTAAACGATCGTGAAATGCAATGCGAGTGAATACAAACGGTTAAGATGATGAATGGATTCTGCAACTAAAAACTGCAGGCCAGGTCGCAGGGCCAAAGGTGCAAGTGTATCAATTCGGAAGCTGTTACGACACATCCTCGAGCGCCAAGTCTCTGCTAACACTTGGAAAATCCCCCACCCCCCAATTTCTCCAAATGACCCGTCAGCTTTGCGGCACCTTCTCTAGACTATATACCTATCTTCATCCCTTTACATATGAATGGTTCGCAAAAAAAAAGGGGGGGGGGAGGGGCAGCAACTTTTTTCAAAAGTATTTCTCTCAAAATAAGAGCAAAATCTAGGTTGTGGAAAAATGCTTTTGATATCTGGCTAAAGGTTATTCAGGAGAGTCTGCATATTTTTCAAGTCAGACGCAAATCCAGTTAAGGCAAAAACACCGCAAAAATGTCGATCTCTGCCTGGTCTCTCCTTCGACACACACACAAAATCAAGTCCAGTCACAAAAAGAAATGCTCTATGTAATTATCGTATGACCCACAATTGCACTACTGGGCATTTATCCCAGGAAAAATGAAAACTGATGTTCACACAAAAAC
This sequence comes from Prionailurus viverrinus, assembly GCF_022837055.1. NCBI lineage: Eukaryota > Metazoa > Chordata > Mammalia > Carnivora > Felidae > Prionailurus > Prionailurus viverrinus. The sequence continues at coordinate 30,394,982 of NC_062575.1, read as the reverse complement.
CTGTACACGAATGTTTATAGCGGTTTTATTCAAAAGGGTCAGAAACCGGAAACCACCCCGAAGTCCTGACTGGTGGTTAGACAATGTGCGGGGCTGCCGTACCACGGAACGCTGCCCAGCAATAAAACAGAACTACTGATTCGTGCGAGTTGAATCTCTAGGAAAAATGTGCTGAGTGAGAGAAGCCAGGCCCAGAAGGTAACATACTATGTAATTCCACTTCTAGAACATTCTCGAACAGACAAAATTATAGAAACGGAGAACAGGTGAGCGGTTGCTAGGGTTGGGAGGGGCAGGAGAGGAGGTGATTGGATATGAAATGGTACTATGGGGGCTCCCTGTACTGATGGAAATGTTAGGTACCTTGACCCTATCGATGTTAATGCCCACGTTGTGTGATGTGACACTGCATGTTATAAATGTCACTATTGGGGAAGACGGGGTGAAAAGTACAAGGAGCCCCTCCCTTAAGTAGGACACCTGCATGTGACATCTATTATCTCATAAAATAAAGTTTTATTAAAATTTTGAGAAAAAGAAATTGTTCTAGCCTAGTAAATTTACTTTGCGCTATCGAGAGCTCTGATTCTTGGCAAAGAATCAGAATACGGAATCAGAATACGGAAAGTGGATGAAGTACGAACTGGGTCAGTTGCAGAAGAGTAACTGCCCACATTTCCACGGGGGTCACCGGCATCCGTGAATCTCCCCAGTCCCCCCGCGGAGGACTCTTCTCTGATCAGACTACACCCTCACACACCGCAGAGGCCAGAGGAATCCTCCCACTTTCCTACCGCTGCCCCAGGCCACAACAAGGAATTTCCCAATGGCAAGGCCACCCGTCATTATTCGGTCCACGCAAATAACTCTGTGAAAGCACCGGATGGCACCTTTCTTTACGTAAATCAAATATTCAAACACTGTAACAAATGATCTGCCAGTTAAGGCGGCATCTTCTGGTATCCGAGTTGAGCTAATTTATTTTGGGGGAGAATGTTCCATTCCAGGGGGACTAATATAGAGCAGTGAAATATATGTATGGATACCCTGCAAGCCTTTTTTTTTTTTTTCCTCCCCTCAGCGTAACAGAGTTACGTTTGAAACTGATGTTGGACTGCTGGGAGAGTCGCTATGATGGAGACAGGGATTTTTCTTGGAACCTTCTTTTTCAAGTAGAAACATCCATTCAATCCAAGAAAGACATTTTGGAAAAGAAGTCAACGTATAGAATTGATTTTATTCTTTCTATGCTTGGATGAAAACAGAAACTGTTTGGTGATACTCTACAATACTAAGCATTTCAAGGAAACTGGATGGACCAAGAAGAGAACAACCTTCTTCTGCACAACAGCTGAGGGTCTTAACCGGAAAAATACTGCAGTCTATCAAGGGGAACATCCAAAACACGCTTGGACCTCTTGCGTACTTGATTGCTCCATGTCCTCTGCATCCAGGTGGAACAGACCACAGGAAATTTCAAAGACCGACAGCTGAATCTAAAAGAAAAAAAAAAAAATCCATTTAGTTGTCATGATCATTGTCCCTGTCAATGTCTAGTATCCCAAACTTCACCCACCGCACTGAACTTTGCCATGCTGCTTTGTGCTTGGGAGAAGACAAATCGCTCATCAATTACGTATACTAGTTAAAAAACGCTACCTTTGGGGCGCCTGGGTGGCTCAGTCGGTGAAGCGTCCGACATCGGCTCAGGGCATGATCTCACCGTCCGTGAGTTCGAGCCCCGCGTCGGGCTCTGTGCTGACAGCTCAGAGCCTGGAGCCTGCTTCGGATTCTGTGTCTCCCTCTCTCTCTCTGACCCTCCCCTGCTCGTGTTCTGTCTCTCTCTGTCTCAAAAATAAATAAAAACATTAAAAAAAATTTTTTTTTTAAATATGCTACCTTTAGGAGGCGTTTTAATACCTTAGTAATAAGGGTGAGTATTTCCTCTAACTGCCAACTTCGACATTTTCGATATCACGTTAGCCAGGATGCGCTGGACATTTGCAAACACTTAATGCTACACTCCACGTATGCTATCGAATTGCCCTCCAAAAGTGGTGGTATGGTTCTGCAACTGGTTGAGGTCACATGGAAAATAGAATTATATGCTAATTTGTTCCTACATTAAGCTATCATAGAAGGTCAGACCAAACATGGCAAAATGAATTCTGGAAAAAAAAAAAAAATTAACTAAATAGATTGGTATGCACCGTAGCAAAGTAAACTGTTTATCTTAATAGATACAAATACGAGAAAGATTTTTTTTTTTAAATCTTTCAAAAAATAAAGGTTTTAGCCAACCCCAGGCAATGACTTGCATGATTTAAAAACACTCTACGGAAATCATTTTTCCCTAAAGAAGAACAACGGCAGGGTATTTTTTTCAAGGGAAATAAACATGGAGAAGGGCCTAGTATCCAGAAGAGAGTAATTTCCCCAGAAAAAGCTCCACTCTATCTACGTATTTATCAGCACTTCATTCACGAAAGTAGCTATACCCACACGCTGTAAGATGAACACAACGTTTAAACTACACGATGGGGTCAAGAGGTGCTGACGACAATACCTTCATTATTTAATTCCAAAATAAACTAAACAACAATATAGATGCTTTCCTTAGCCTCGATTTGTCCGAAAAAAATACGCTTTCCTTAAAAAAAATTACTGAGGGAAAAATAAAATCTACATTCATTTCTTTTTCTGGAAGGCATACCTTATAGACATCGCCTGGTCTACGGGTAAGTTGAACAGATGCTACCTCAACTTCAAAAAAAGTACAGACAAATTAGTGATTGAAGAATTTGGGCTACCAGTTTCATATATGATGATGGTGTAGCCCTCACATTTCTATTTTCAAAGGTCTGTTTACAGAAAGAGGGAAAGAATTGGGGGGCGGGGATGGAGAAATCCAATCTTACAGCATCCGAAACCATGGGGTGAGTATTTTCTAAAGCATCGCGTCTACTGTAGAGCAAACTGAGACATATGACAAAGATCATCTCTTTTCCACACCCTTAGGTAAATTCTTGGGGCGGGGGGGGGGGGGGGGACGACGATAATTTTTTGTTCCAGAGTCTATCCTTTTTTCCATCGAAAGAGATGTTTATATTTTTCCTTTTATTGTAACATTTCCCATGGCATCCTGCAAGAGAACTAGCACTCCCCAAGAGCCATCTGAATTTTCTTTCAATCGGAACTCATTTCTACTTTTTAAAGGGACTTTGCCTAGTGCTTTTAATAAGATTCTATTACTATTAATTCTCCGAAAATACATTGGATTCCCATGAGTATCAGTTTGACGTCTTGTCCAAGTACTGACTTTTCCGCTATGTATCACCAGCAATGTTTACCCTATTTTCTCCTTACCAAGTTAGATAGGAAGATACTTATTCACGCACCCAGTCTTCAGGCTCCTTGGTGGACTACAAGATACAGCTATATACTTCTCTGCTCTTATTGCTGGTTTGAAAGACCTTATGTAATGGGATCTTCATCCATAAAAAGTTGAGAATTCCATTTAAAAAAGGGGGGGGGGGAGAGTCGGACAAAAACGAAAATATGCACTGATGCCTGAGTAAATTAATCTTCATTCCCACTGAAAGCAAGCTGATGTCCAGGGACTGGGAATTATTCTACCATAAAGTGCGGCACATTAAATACTACAATAAACCCATTTGAAATGTCTTAAGATAATTATTATGTCATCCGCGAATGATCGTACACATAGTTATATTTTAATATTCGGTACTGGAGGTGCCAATGCACAATATGTCGCAACTGTGAAAATACGAAGTCGGGTAAAAGAGAAGATCAAGCAAATCAAATTCCATGACTAAAGGTAAGACTCCAAATAAGATGTGAAAAACGGATCGATAAGAGGAAGGGCAAAATATCTGGCCCCTGGTTGTTATCACAAACAAACACTATCACTCCTGAAGGTTTGCATAGAAAACTCCTTATCTCCACGAGCTCTCGTTGAAAAGAATGGAAAGCTTCTTACAACCAGCTAAAAAGAAAGTCTTTACCAGGCTCCTGGAAAAAGCTCATTTTCACATTACTCAGGCTTCATTATGCTAAATCAATATTCGTTTAGTCACTGGGGTTATTGACATATTTTAAAATAAAAGTATACCCTTCAGCTACTGCACTCATTATAGGTAATTTGTCTTGTCAGAGAGCAGGGAATATTATCCCAGTCTTTCAAGGGCTGACAGCCCATGGAAATACCTCCCCATGGTTACAACTGTAAATAATTTTAAGGTAAAATATTGAAAAATCAATGACTGTTTCCTGCAATCTGTCACAAACAAATCAATCATAATCTGTACTGCCAGAGAGTATGATTTGAAGGAGATGGGAGCAGATGTAATTCTTGGCTGAAATCTCTCATTTCAAAATCACTTCACATAATGGTGTCATCATTTAAACACTTAACAGTCAGTGCAACTGCCACTGTAACATCTAGTTGGACAAAACCACAAGGAGGAGGAGGAGAAAACGCCATCGCTGTTATGTTAACAAACATTTAATTTAAATGGTTGCTGCATTAGTAAATTTCAGCTGAAAACACTTTCACCTGCCCTCTTTCACAGGCCTACATTAATCAAGGCGGCTTTTCTCCGTCCTAACGCCTAGTAAAAAATTAGCCTGTGCCTCAAAGTCTGACTCTCCCACCTACACCTTTTATTTCAAGTGTCCGTTATGGAGAATACCATTTAGCATTAATAAATAAGACATCTGGATTGTAGAACATCCATAATTCTACCCATACAACAAAGACAAAAAATAGTGTCATAGATGTCAAGATTATACTTTTAAAGTAGGTGTAGAGGTCTCCGTTGCCCGGATATTAAATTTTATATTTTCCTTCTATTAATACATATTACATTTCAACTTTGTAATACTGTAGCTGATTTTAAGACGACCAGCACGACCTAGTCAATTCGAAAATGCCCCTGCGTTCTGCACACCAGCTATAGACTGATATTTTAAAAACGGAAGTAATAACCCGAGTGTCGGAAGTGTAAAAGTTGGTCAAGGTCATAATAGTGAATCGGTTTGTAAATGTAAACTGCTTTCCAAGTAATCACTTGGATATCGCCATTTTCTTCCAGGCGGCATTTTAACGGCTTCCTTGGCTTACAACCTCTACCTAGGCATCAATACAAGAATCTGAGATTGGTATACTTCCCTTTCTTGTTGTGTTAACCAAATACATCGTACGATTTAAAGATTAAAGAGCCTTCTCTCTGCAGGTTTTTGTTTTTTTTTTAAATGCACACTAGCCCCTTTCATGGAAGAACTTGATTTCAGCTACCACACTGCTTACCGATTTCCTAATTATATAATCGGACGGACACCATGAAACCCCTTATTGTCCCATTAATATCCTTCCATAGGTATAATTCAGGAAGTAGATATTTTTGGTGACTAGAAAAGTGTATCGTTTGTCTTAAGAAGGAAAGAAAACAGATAGAAATACCATTCCACAACTTAAGCCTATATAAACATTCTCAGACACAGTCACTGGTCTTTTATAAAAGGGTTTTACCCCGTTTTTAATTTCACCTGCGTATTCCACATGGCAACCCGGCTGGAGAAGACAGAAGCTTTTCTTACTGATACAAACCGAGCATGAATTTTGTTCTTCGAGGATCTTAGATTCGTCCTTTAACCCTAACATTGGATGTTTGAGAATGACAAAAAATAACACACGGGTCAATTATCAAAGATACCATCCAGAACACAACCCAGGCCTCCATTCCGTGTGAATTTCTGCAACAGCTGCAGAGGAAGCAGCAAGCCAACCTAGTGAGAGGAAAAGGAAAATGTGACCCGTAGCCCGGGATTACGAGGAAAATGCAAAGGGACGGAAAGGGGTGAACGAGGAACAGGACCCGTGTGCGTGTGCGTGTGCGTGAGTGTGTGCGTGTGTGTGTGCGCGCGCGCGCGCACCCCTGCACTGGAGCGGCCCAGGCTGGGCCCAGCTCGCTCCCTGGCAGAGCTCTGGAGCCACTTGTCAACCGCCAAGTCTCCCGCTCCGAGTTTGGTCGAGGCTGGCAGTATATCGCCCTGCAGAGAAGGCAACACGGAAGACGGCGAAGCAACACGCTGAACGCACGCGCACCAGCCACAAACCAGAATGATGTCTGCTTGCGCTGGGGAGGCCACCATCACGGCTCTAATTCTCAGAAAGAAGCTATTTTAAGGGTGCTGAGTATGCCTGGCTGAGATTTCTCAGCTCTCCCGGCACAGCCCGCAGCCCTGGGAGCGGCAGCTCACAACTCAGCACCGGCAAATCAGATCGTTCCATACCCCGCATTTAAAGACTTTGCTGTCTGGTAGATAAAGTTCTTATATGTAATAAAGGCTCAGGATTACAGAGGAAAGTATTCTCTTAAAAGAGATAATATTACCTCCCTATCTTCAGAATCTCCTCCTTCCGACAGCCAGTACAGTTAGCTCCATTATGAACTGCGGATTCTTAAAAAGAAAAACAGCAATAGTTAGCTGCGTCTTTCCCGCCACTTCCTTCCTTCATGGAATTACAGTTTAATTACCAATACTTCAATTGATTTTGTTCCTGAATGACACATCTCTCAGAAAGCATACCCTCGCTATTTCCACTGGAGGTCACTTAGTACAACCTTCTCAATGAATCAACCAGAACTCATTACTGTTGAAAGGACGTGTTTTCTTCGTAGTTTTTTTTTTTTTAAACCGGGGACACCCCCCCCCCCCCCACACACACACCTATGTGATATAAAAGGGGTACGAGTTGCAGGACATCCGGACAGCTACGAATCTTCCTAATAAATCTTGGCTGACAACAGAAACCAAAACCCATGTGCATATATGTTTAGATTTTTCCTATTTCAGGCTGGGGGGGGGGGGGGGGACTCGCCCAATCTCTGGCTTTTAAATTCAACAACTTTACACGTGGATAAAAACAACAACACAAAAGTTTAGGCTTTAAAGGCAAACAGAGAGGAGGAATCAGGCTGCGCACTGCTTAACGTTTTCCTTACTATATGGGTTGTGTATTTTCGAACTTGTTGTGACGCGTCCCCTTTTGGTCATACCGGACACCTCGTCTCTGTAAGACCCAATCAGAGATAGGGGAATGCACTGTGTTATTTAAAAATAATTGTATAGTGCTTTATCTTCTGTTAAAAGTCACTTTACCCTCTCTGAAAGTTTTCAGAGAAGCATTTGTTGTACTAACTAGGGTTGCCTTCTGTTTAGTCTTTTTTTTCTTTGGTCATACAACCATTTTTCTTAACTTAATTAGCAAAATGTTCTTTATCACTGAATCCAGTCCGTTGCTCTCCCCAATAGACGACACAAATATTCTGCAAAACAATTTCTTCCCCTACTTTTCTCATCTGCTTGTATTCAGCAGCCCCTATTTTGATGAGAAATGACAAGTTTTACACACACCTCGCATTAAAGGGGTTTAGTATTCATGCCTGGAGCTGATACTCCCATTAAATTTATTCTTAAAAGAGCTGGGTAATGAAAATAATCAAAAAACTCTAATTTGGCATAAACAGATCATTTCCTTTAAATAACGATTCCATTTCTATCAAATAGAAGCCCAGTCTTGACTTTCAAGAAAAGCACCGAAGTTATAAATTTCCCCATCCAATGACATCATTAAAAATAAATTACTCAGTGTATTTCCACGAACCAAACATTTTTCTATTTTACTGAATGTTTAATGCATTTGGTAAAATTTTAATAATCAAAGGCCTCAAGTGACATTCTTTGTATTCTGACTTAGTTCCTATTACCAATATAAATACTCTGGTAAAACCAACACGGAGGCTATTTTGGGTTTACTTCACACACACACTGTGTTGCAGACATTCACTTGCAGATGAGCTTGGGGATACGTAAGGAAAAAATTCAGCCAACATTTGGAGGAAACCCATAGTTCAGAAGTCAACTTGGCTGAAAACATCCGAATGTATTAGGGAAGCATCATACTTATAACCTGCACACAAAAATGGAAATGATTCTGTTTAAAGAAACACAGCAGGCTAGTTAAATACTTTGGGGATATTAGGTATGAATACCTAATCTAATTTCCTCCAAGGTATCACTCCATATTATGCCAAATAAACAAATAAAGGCTGTATCAAGGTGTGGAATATCATTAGCCCGAGAAAAGGCTGGAAAAAATGAATTACGTAAATGACAACCGCAGGAGAAAATTACATTTCCTTCTCCTGAACAAATGTTAAGTGCATCCTTACTAATAAAGATTTAAACTCAAACTACATTAGAATATACTGGTTTTCAATTTTGAAGCATCTAAGTTAATTTGCCAAGCTAAACTGGTGCTTAGGTATACTCTAGCTATAAAAATTCTGCACGTTTATGTGGAAATAAGTTAGAAGTATCACACTTCAGAATTGTGTTGTGACAGCAAACCACAGTCATTACTGAACAAGAAAAAAACAATTCCGGGATCGTACGTCTTCTTGGAGGTACATCGGTTGCATCTTTGAAGCAGAATTATTCTCTACAAAACAGCTAATGATATACCAAAAAGGTGTTAGAAATAAAGGAGCCAATAAAATGTAGAAATTGTAGGGAAATACACACAGATAGCGAGCTATTAACACCACAAAAAAGGCCGTGCTATCTCAGAGTTGATTCGTATTTCTATTTTTAAAGGCCACGTTTAATTTAATTCACTTACGACTACATGATTGCATTTACTTGCATGTTATCAACTTACATTTTTCCTAAGGTTTCTATAATGAAAAATATGTGAACACATATTTGGTGTTGTTCATTACAACAGACAATAGGCAATTAGTTCACGATTGCACTTGATTTCTTTTAATACAGCATATAAAATTTGAAAAGAATACACGGACAACAGCACAGGGATGCTGATCTGAGCTGCCAGAACAAAAATCTTCAGGGGGATAGTTGGGGGATGAGGAAAGCAATTATGTCAAAATTAATGCTCTTGTTTTTTAGTTTTAGCAAACCCATCTAAATAAGCCTTTCTCTGATTTTAGTTTACCATGTAATTCTAGCCAGCTAATTATCCTTGGAGTCACGAAGGAGCTGTGACTCCACTTGGCTTCTCCGATCATATGCCTCTGGCCTCCTCCACTGTCATTGCCTCTTTCCACATTGAGTTTGAATATTAAAGAAAAACACTCACACATCTTACATACACACTGATGGACAGCCAGCTTCCAGGAAATCATGAGCTACAAAGGGGGGGGGGGGGGCGGGGATCTTAATGCAATACTTATGTTAAAGGGTATTAGGTGCTGGGTAAGCCAAGGGTAATATAATCAGCAGCATCCGTCTTGCTAGTGTTTTTGCATTCAGAAATTGGAAGTAAAGGAGAGTAATATTATTTTAGTGGTCACCCAGGTTATGGTTCAGATCCTTAAGCTAATAAGAGGCTAAATGCACTATTTCCACTGGCTCATAATTCGAATTTGCGGACAACATTTTGGAAGAAACAAAACAGTTGTTTGTTTGTTTGTTTGTTTTTCTATTTCTGGAAATTAAAAAAAAAAGGCATTCCATAAACAACTAAGGTAAGTACTTGATAATATGAAGAGAGAAACTCTCTTACACCATTAAAACATTCTAGGAGACGGTTTTCCTCAAATATAAAAGGGCATGAATTTCTCATATATTTACAATTCAATTAGATCCTTGATTCTGCACATTAAGCGCGCCTCCATCTATAGCTTGATTCTGCACACTAATAAATGTGTGCTTCATACGAGGCTGTCCCATTTATGCTTTTCTTTCTAAATTAGTAGCCATCACTCCACAAAGATGAAGCACAAAGAAAGCTGACAAAGGCACTGGCCAAAAAGCCACAAGTAGCATTGCCACATGCCAGAGCACTTCACACGAACCTACCCTTTCTCTCTGGAACTTCTGTTGCCAACGTGCTCACAAAATCTGGAAGCTCCAAGACGGGTTTCAAGTGCAATTAAATTCTCCCAAAGCAAAACTGTACCAAAACATGCCGCCCTTCTTACGTCACCATTTTATAGACAACGTGTTCTCAGGATCTTAATGAAGATAACGATGCACACCTGTGTCAACATTCACTGGCAAGACAGCCTTATCAATCATAATCCTTTAAGTACACTCCAAAACAGCAAAGCGATATGACAGAAGCAATCTGTTGCCTCTCCTGGTGCCGGTGTTGTGTCTCTCCCCCACAAGAATGATGAGATCTTTAAAACACAGCAGACCTACTTTTAGGAGTCTTTAAAGTTTTAACTGTAAACAGCTATTACGCCAAATACACAGGAATAACCTCTTTTGCACTTGATTTGCACAAGGACAACTGTATAGCCCAAACTCGAGAAACAAGGTCTGTGGCCATGTCTTCGCAATACAATTGTGGATCTTATTTTAAAAGCTTTAAATGTTAAGAGTGAGGCATAGCTGGGTCCGTGCGGACACGACAAACCAATAAACCTTTAGGGAGTCTTAAGAGCAGAATTTCTTTTAAGCCCTACGTCAAAAAACAATCAGGGCATATCTACCCCTAGTGTGAGTTAAATGTTCAGGAAAGGTACAAACGCAAGAGTAATCCCCCCACGCCCCGCCCCGCAAGAAAAAGAGTCATCTTGGTCATCTGAAATAAGAGGGAGATAGCTCCCACCTCTGCTGGGGGAGAAAGCTTCAGTGACCAGAGACTAGTGAAACCACAGCTAAGGAGTAAGCAGGTTCCCAAACGGGAGAAGAAAGGGAAGGGAGAGGGGACCTCAACCGTCACCACGACCAAGATCAAAAGGTAAAAACCTCGTGTTTGTCAGCAAAAACGTGAAAACTTTCACATGAACTCCAAGAACACCCGCCAGATGCTATCTGAATCCCATCTGCCTGCTAATGATCAGTTCTTCCATTTCACGTATTAACAGGAGTCTGAGACGCCGGGCCAGGCGGCTGTGGTCAGCCGAGCAGCAGAGCCATCAATGTGCAAATAAAGCAGAAAATAGAGACATCCTTAAAGAAATGAGTCTTAAATTTGACGCAGAGCGGAGGTGACAACCACAGCAACAGAACCATAAATTCCAAATGCTTCAAAATCTTTTCAGGATTCTCTCCAGTCCTTGACACCAAAAACAAGACAGTAAAAGGAAAGGGGGGTGGGGGTGGGGGTGGGGGGGCGGATAGCCTAGCAGCCCAGAGTGGCAGAATGATGTAATGAGGTTGTCTGTGTGACAGACTCCGATTCTCGGTGGCACAAACCTCCATGGCTCCATTTCAGAAAACGGCCTCCTGGACGAGAGCCGAGAAGGGTGAAGGGGCCGCGCGTGGGTGAAGGGGATACGCCCACGCGCGCCCGCCCGCGGACCGGGACCTCAGGAGAGGCCAGCCCGACACTCACCCGGCCCATGCCCGCCGGGGGCCCGGCGGCGCGCGGGGCGCCGCCGCGTCCATCCGGTCCACGAAGGGACGCGGACGCCGCTCGAGGGGCAGGAGTCCCGGCCGCGACCGGGGGCGGGCACTCGGCGGGATGGAGGACCCGGGACTCACCTCGCCTCCGCCGCGCGGGCGCGCGGGCCGCGGACGCTCCCTCGTGGCTGGCGCGAGCCCCCGGCGGGCGGCGCGCGCGGGCCGCTACCGACCGTTAGTTAGCGCGAGGGGCTGCGGCGGCGGCGGCGGCGGGCGGAGCCGGGGGCGGGCGCTAAGGAGCACCAGAGCCGCGAGAGGCGGGAGAGAAGGGAGCGGGGCGGGGACGCTCCCCGCGACCACCCGGCCTAGTTGGAGCCCGAGAGGACAGCTCCCTTGCCTGCCCGCAAAGCCACCACTGGCCAGCTGCGCGCTCCCTCCCGATCGAGCGGGCCCGGCCGCTCGGCCTCAGTCTCAGCCGGCTGGCAGGCAACCGAGCCCGGCTGCGCCCGCCTCCGCCGCCGTCGGCTTCTCGTCTCCATGACAATAGGGAGCCGACGCCCCGCCCGGCCCCACCCCCTCGGCGCTGTGACTCGGAGGGAAGCGGGACCGCGTCGCCGAGGGGAGGAGCCAATGGAGGCCAGCGTCCAATTAGGGATGGAGGCATGGAGGGATTGGGCGGGGCTGACCGAGAGATTCGCCGAATGTCCACTTGAGGGGCGGAGCCAGGGGGAGAGCTGACGGAGGGGAGGAGTTAGCGCGCGTGCGTGAAGTCCAGCCGCCAAGTGTGTCCGAGGGTACAGAGTGGGTTAGGTGTGCGGGGACTGAAGCTCCGGAAATAAAGTGTATCCTACTTGTGAAAGTCATCGCGGGAAGCTGTGTAGTTGTGCTTCGGATTGCGTGTGGCCCAATTTTATAAAAGGCCACGAAGTCCCTGATATACTGAGTTCCAGTGGGGTGCCCAACACTGTGCCTGCCCCTGTTTTGGTTCACCAGCGCCCCTGTCTGTCCCAGAGTTCGAGTGCGTCTGTGGCTTGTGGCGGCGCGGGGTGGAGAGACAGGCAGGGGGTCTGTTTTGTATTCTGTGTGGCCCGTCGTGGGCAAGAATTCTGCCTGTGACTCAGTTGTGTGTGTTTGCCTTGCCAGCGCCTCGCTGAACAAACAGGGGTTGGGTTGGGCAATGCGGAGCGTTTACAATGGAGCGTGGGCGGGTGCTGAAGTGCGTGCTAAGAGTAAGGGGACCCGCACAGTCCACCACCACCACCGGCCTGGCAGGGGGAGCTGCGGATGGAAAGCCGGGAGAAAGAGGCGGCCATTCACGGCCGGGGGCGGGAAGGGGTGTAGTGGGGTCCGGAGACCGACTCCGGTATAGCTGCTTCTCCGTCTGCCAGCTCTTGCCCAGTACCTCTGCTCTAGAGAAAGGCTACCCCCGTCGTCCCGCCTCCCCCTTCCCTCGCCGTTTGGCAGGGAGTTAGTTGGTGGCAGGGAGGCCGGGCCGGAGACGTGCAGATGTCCAAGGCCTGTCTCTCGCCCACCTGCTGCTGCTGGCGGAAAGGGACAATCATCTCGCACTCCCTGCGCCCTGGACGCGGGCATCCCTCCGTCTCTCCCGGGGGCCTCCATTTCAGGTCTCCAAACTCGCTCTCTGGTTCCCTGGCTGGGGGGAGAAGCCAGGGGAGAGTAGGCGGCGATCCGCCTCGGAACCCAGCTTCTTGGCGAACAAGAAATCCGCTAACTTCGCGGCTTACTGTGGCAAGCACAGAGCAAAGCGTTCGCCGGCTCGCCTTCCGCCGCCTGGTCGCCTTTTGTGCTTCGGGGCGGCCGGACTGGCCCACCGGGGCCCGCCTTGTGTCGGAACTGCCACTCCACCCCGACTTAGCAGGGAAGGAAAGTTGGAAGAGATCGGCGCGCCTGGGATGTGATTGTCATCCTGGGGCCGGCGCTCGAGAGTCTGAGAAAGAGAGAGAGAGAGAGGGAGAGAGACCCGGGAGAGGAGGGGGGAGAAAAAGAGGAGGGGGGAGAGGAGGGCCGCGGTGGAGAGGCGGGCGCGAGGGAGGGGCGAGGGGAGCGCCAGCGAGCGGGAGAGGGAGCCGGGGAGGAAGAGGGAGAGGGCGAGGCGCGCCTGGCGGCCGGGTTGGCTGCGGCCGCCCAGAGGTTCCTGCCAGTCCTCCCACCGACTACACCCCGGGAAGGAGGAGCTTCAGGCGCGCACAAGGCGTCAGAATCCTCAATTTCCAACTTAGCATCTTGGCAGGACCTTTGCGAAGCCAAAAGCAGAGCCCCCCAGTGCAAAGAGCGAGGGGGAAAAAAGAGAAAGCAGCAAGGGAGGGCGGGGGGGAAACCCAGCCGGGGCGAGCGAGGCGCGCAGAGGAGCGGGCTCGGCAGTCGCAGCCGGAGGCGCGCGGGAAGCCAGCGAGGAGGCGCCGCGGGCCGGAGCCCGGGAGCCGGGGCCCGAGAAGCGGCAGCCGGGGGCAGCCGGAGGCCAGGTGCCCGCCCGCTCGCCCTCGCAGGGCGCCGCCCGGCTCGTTGGCGGCCGCGGCGCGGCGCGCCCCATGCCCGTGTGTGGCCATGTCCTACCCGCAGGGCTACTTGTACCAGCCGTCCGCCTCGCTGGCGCTCTACTCGTGCCCGGCGTACAGCACCAGCGTCATCTCGGGGCCCCGCACGGATGAGCTCGGCCGCTCGTCGTCGGGCTCCGCGTTCTCGCCCTACGCCGGCTCCACCGCGTTCACGGCGCCCTCGCCGGGCTACAACTCGCACCTCCAGTACGGTGCCGACCCCGCGGCAGCCGCCGCCGCCGCCTTCTCTTCGTACGTGGTGAGTGAGCGGGAGCCGCGGCGGGCAAGGGCAGCTGGGGCCGCGCGGGGCGGGCGGGGGCTGCGGGGGACGCGGGCCTCGGCGCCACCGCGGACCGCCCCCGCCAAGCTTCGCGGCCCCTGCAAACTTGGGAGAGACTGTCTCGGTCGGCTTCGCCCGGGCCTCCGGCTCAGGAGTTGCTCGGAGAGCAGAGCCGCCTCCTGCTTGGGTCGCTGAGCTGGCGACGAGGGTTTTTCGGGGGAGAGGTCGCCGCAATTAAAGAGCAGCATTTGGTTCAAACGTGAGCTCCAGGCCGTCCTGCACATTTTATTTCATTTTGTGTTTTTGGTTTTGCCGTTTTGGAAAAGTAGTTCAAAAGAAATGGACCAGAAATCTGAGCAGAAGCGTGCGAAGTCTATGTAAATGTGTTTGGCCTCGCCTTTAATTAGTCCTCCAAAATGTTGCAAATCCGTAATCCTATCTCCGCAATCCGATTTGGAGGTATTAAATTTCTGAAAAGTCGGCCGAGCTGCGGTGCATCCGGGATTTTTCGGCCGGGTGCACTTTCTGGAAAAGCGCCCTGGCTTCGGTTTGGGGTAACATTTTTGGAGGGGTGGGAGTGCCGGGGCAAGGCTTGGCTTTCCGTTTGCCTTTCTCTGTGGGGGTAAAAATGCCCCGACATCCCGTGCTCTCTCTCTCTGCGCCTAACGCGCAGCCACCGGGGAACGAAGTGGGGAGTCGCCACTGCTGCCCAGGCCTCTGGGTGGAGGGCCTGGCCGCGGCGGCCGGCTCTGCGCCTGGGGGGCGGACTTGCCCCCGCAGACGGGGGCCTACAGGGTGCCATTGAGGCCAGGACGGCCTTCAAGGGCTCCCTAAGGACCGGAGTCAGGAGTTGGCTCCCCCGCTGCCTTCCGAGGAGGAGGAGTTGCCCCTGGGTCTGAGCCCGGCAGCCCTACCCCAGGGAAAGACCGGAGTTCGGGCCTCGCAGCTCGCGGACCCCTGGGCGCAGGGAGAGTGGGCTTCGGTCCTCTAGGTGGTACTGGGAACCAAGGCCCACTCTCACCTTCTCTCTGCCTGTTCCTCGCAGGGCTCTCCCTACGATCACACACCGGGCATGGCGGGCTCCTTGGGGTACCACCCATACGCGGCGCCGCTGGGCTCGTACCCGTACGGGGACCCCGCGTACCGGAAGAACGCCACGCGAGACGCCACCGCCACGCTCAAGGCCTGGCTGAACGAGCACCGCAAGAACCCCTACCCCACCAAGGGCGAGAAGATCATGCTGGCCATCATCACCAAGATGACCCTCACCCAGGTGTCCACCTGGTTCGCCAACGCGCGCCGGCGCCTCAAGAAGGAGAACAAGATGACGTGGACGCCGCGGAACCGCAGCGAGGACGAGGAGGAGGAGGAGAACATTGATCTGGAGAAGAACGACGAGGATGAGCCCCAGAAGCCGGAGGACAAGGGAGACTCCGAGGGCCCCGAAGCAGGTTGGTGGACGCGGGGAAGGATGTGTTGAGCTGGAGTAAGGAGGAAAGTGGGGGGGGGGGGGAGCCTGGAGGTGGGGGGCAAGGGTCTCTCTGCCTTTGCGGCCGGGGACCTGGGCCCCGCCGCTGGGCCTCCGCGCCCCTTGACGGCCTGGGGTTTCTCCCGCAGGAGGAGCGGAGCAGAAGGCGGCTTCGGGCTGCGAGCGGCTGCAGGGGCCGCCCACCCCCGCCGGCAAGGAGACTGAGGGCAGCCTCAGCGACTCGGATTTTAAGGAGCCGCCATCCGAGGGCCGTCTCGACGCCCTGCCTGGGCCCCCCCGCGCCGGCGGGCCCTCCCCGGCCGGGCCAGCGGCAGCGCGGCTGGCGGAGGACCCGGCCCCTCACTACCCCTCGGGCGCGCCGGCTCCGGGCCCGCACCCGGCCGCGGGAGAGCTGCCCCCCGGTCCCGGCGGGCCCTCGGTCATACACTCTCCGCCACCGCCGCCGCCGCAGGCGGTGCTCGCCAAGCCCAAACTGTGGTCTCTGGCAGAGATCGCCACCTCCTCGGACAAGGTCAAGGACGGGGGCGGCGGAAGCGAAGGCTCCCCATGCCCACCGTGCCCCGGGCCGGTAGCGGGGCAAGCCTTAGGAGGCAGCCGCGCGTCGCCGGCCCCGGCGCCATCGCGCTCCCCCTCGGCGCAGTGTCCCTTTCCAGGCGGGACGGTGCTGTCCCGGCCTCTCTACTACACGGCGCCCTTCTATCCCGGCTACACGAACTATGGCTCCTTCGGACACCTTCACGGCCACCCAGGGCCAGGGCCGGGCCCCACAACCGGTCCGGGCTCGCATTTCAATGGATTAAACCAGACCGTGTTGAACCGAGCGGACGCTTTGGCTAAAGACCCGAAAATGTTGCGGAGCCAGTCCCAGCTAGATCTGTGCAAAGACTCTCCCTATGAATTGAAGAAAGGTATGTCCGACATTTAACGCGGGCTGCGTCGGTCCCGGACTTTCCTAATTTATTAAGAAACATGGCCTTGGCAGTTATTTTTTTCCATCACCAAGAGAGAGAAACAAAACTACCCCTCCTATTAAAAAGTTTATAGTTCTCGGAGATGGGTAACATAAAAATGTAAACATCTCCACACACAAAAATGTCTTAACCAACCGAAAAGAAAAATTTAAAAAAGGATTTGTATTAAATCTTATTCTGTATATTTAATGTAGCATTTTTGTATTTAAATTGATAATTCAATATCTTTGAAGTAAATTATGAAATTAAGACACCTGTACAGGCATTTAATGTTTTTTTTTGTAATATAAATATATACATTTGTGTTTCCCCCGAAACTGTTTCATAGTTTAAAAATACAAGTTTAATTTAATTTTTTACACCTATTGATTTTTCTGGATATGAGCTAAAGTATTATTACAGAAAGGAAACAGGTTATACTCTTAGATTTAAAAAGTAAAAGAAACTGCAGCCGCCTTTGTAAAATGCAAAATATTTAATTAAAAGAGATTTTAACATAATCAGAGCCACTCATTACTTTTTAGAAGCCTCAATAAACTGTCCATCGCCTTGGACAAAAGGTGGAGACTGCAACTTTCCCCCCCCCCCACCCCCCAAGTGGGCAATGAAAGGTTCCATAGAACTTCGGCGTGCCAGGGGGGAAACCGTAATTAGGCGGCAAGCCCCGGGGACCCTGGCCCTGAGGGGAATGCAGATTTGGATCACTGAGGCGGGCGGTTTGGGGGAGATTGGACCCTGGAGGAAGGAGGAGAGCGACCCAAGTGTGTGCCCAGAAGGGAGAAAGCCTGCTAGAGACACGCACCATCCGAGGTCCGTCGCTTAACCTAATTACTTCCAATCAGTGTCGTGTTTTATGCAAAGCAATCAGCTGGTGAACTTTGCTAATGAGTTCGATTTTATGCCGGATTTAGCCCTTATTACTATTTCAAAGGTGCTATGGGCTAATGGCGGGAGGGGAGCGTAAGGGGATGCCAAGGAGAAGGCTTTCCCAAGTCACTCTTTTCCCTACCCCTTCAAGACTGGGCATTGATCTCTTCCTTGGATTTGATTAAATTAGTAAGTGTTCCAGCCGCGCCAGTGCGGGTGGGAGGCGGCCCCGTAGATCCCCGCGCAGCAGCGAGGCTGGGGCCGCGGGACCGTCTAGGGGACGGTTCCCCCCTTTCACAGGTAGGTGTCACACTTGTCCTGAATTACAAGCCTGCACTTTGCAGAGTCGGAGACTGGAAGAGAGTGGGCGGAGTGGGGGAGGGAGCACCACAGTCGCTTGGGGGCAGTGAGGGGAGCCCCGAAGGGCCCGGAGGGCGTCCCTACCCCCCTTCCCCCCCCCCCGCTCCCGCACGAGCCCCCTTTTTGGACGAGGGGCCTTCAAAAGTTCGAGGACACTTGCCTAGATAACGAGGCTGTTGTGGACTCGATCGGGCTTGTCGCGTTAGCGACTTTTCCTGTCGCTGATTCAAGAGTCCGAGTAGCTACAAAAGTATTTCTGAGGTTTTATTTTCTCGCTGGAATCCCGCATATTTCATCTCAAAATGAAACATCAGGATGAGTCTCAATCCCAAATGAGGAAGAGCCCTCGCCCTGTGCCCGAGGCCCGCCAACACTGTCGGTGTTATGGTCTCCGTTTTGCGCGGGAGAGTTGGAACCGCGGGCGTGTTTTTACTTCGTGGGAAATTTTCGGTGGTCGGGGGAGGGGAGGGTTTATAGGAAAAACATACTCCAGCGAGGGGAATTAATTTGCTCTATTAAGCCCAAGCCTGAGTGTAGAGAGAATGTG
The DNA here is from genome assembly GCF_022837055.1 of Prionailurus viverrinus. Classification (NCBI taxonomy): domain Eukaryota; kingdom Metazoa; phylum Chordata; class Mammalia; order Carnivora; family Felidae; genus Prionailurus; species Prionailurus viverrinus. The sequence goes on along the minus strand of NC_062575.1, from coordinate 30,376,513 downwards.
TTTGCACATAACACCGGTTTAATTAGGCTAAATCAGAATGCACATATTTGCATTTCTGCTCAAGATTACTTGAACCCTGCTTGTTTTTTTTTTTTAACACACCCCAAACTTACACCAGAGTTTTAACTTTTGCTATGTTTTTTTTGTTTTGTTTTGTTTTGTTTTGTTTGTTTTGTTTTGTTTTAACCTGTGATGGGGCTCCATTAGCTTATTCGAATTTAAAACAAGTTTGAAAACTGCCTTGTCCAGATGTTTTTGCAAACAGCGGTCGACTTAAGAGTTTAAATTAGTGAGAAGATTCACGCCGGGAAAGTGGTTTCAAAGCTGGAAGTGTGAATGATTAAATATGCATGAGACGATCGTATTTTATTTTGTCCCTTTAATTATAAATGATTTTTTTCAACAATCGAATTCCAGAGATGACTAGCCCCACGACCGACCGCCACCCCCGCCCCCCGCGCCCCAGCCCCCTCCACCCACCCCGCCGACAGCCCGGTTCACAATCATCTTTTCCCCCCTGTTGAATATGCAGCCCCAGGAGCCACCTTGTCTTCTAAAAAAGTCAGAAGAATAGGCCAGTCCCCTTCTCTTAAGAGAGAGTTTAAGGACGACATCAACTCTGCGGGGTTTTGGAAGCGCTGGCCCTAAACCCTGCCCAACGATTTTAAAAAGAAAATTACAGGCCTCCTTGTGTTCCCGGGAATATGCAAATGGCGCGGCGCGGGCCTCCCAAGTCTGTTCGCGGAGGCTCGGGGCTGGGAGCCGAATGCCCGCGGGGCTGCCTGGGAACGGGAACCGCGCACCGGGGAGCCCGCGGCGTTTCTCCCCAACGAGGGGCGGTGCGAGGAGCCTCCCGGCCGGGGAGCGAAGCCACCAGGGGCCGGAAGCCTGGTGCCCGAGTCGCTGCCCCCGGTCCGTACCCCTCCTGCCCTTGGCCTCTGCAGGGTCCACGGGTGTCTTTGCGCCCTTCATCTTGAATACAAGCCTCCAATTAAAGTCTGGGGTTTTCTCCTTGCACAGCTGGGTTTCGTGGCCAGTGGTTCTTCTGGTGTCCGGAGACTTTCCAGGGTGGGGGAGCCTGCCCGGCAGTCCGAGGTTTAGGTATTTAGGAGCTGTCTCCCGCGCTTAATCCCCGAAGTAATTTCGTGTCTTTACTGTCCCAAGTGCCTCCTCGAGCCCCGCTTGGCCGTCTCAAAGGCACAGAGTCTTGGAGGCGCTGGGGCGAGGGGGGAATTTCCGGCGTTGCAGTGGGGTCGAGGTTTGTTCGCAGGCTTGGACTGGGGCGCGGAAGTTGCGCGAGGCCGCACCAAAGACACCTGGGCGCTGGGGCCGCGCGGGAGTTTGCCACCTGCGCGGGACTGCGCTCGTTCTGGCCCCCTCGAGGAGCGTTTAGCTTGGCACTTAGGGGCTAGGAGGGCTGAACCCCAGGCAGCGAGGGCAGCGGGATCACCGCGTGGGGTCTAGGCAGTCAGCCCCCTGAAGCAGCGCCAAACCGGAACGAGCTGGGTCCCTTTCCTTACCCCTCTATGGGGGCCAAATCAATTCATGGGACTTGGGGGTGGAAGAGACAACAGCCCAGTCAATCCCGGAGGGCGCATAAGCGCATACTGAGGAGAGACCGCAGAAAGGGGACCTTCTTGCTTCCCTTCCTGCTCCTCGGCTGGGGGTGCTAGGGCCCGAAATGTTGTTCCCTGGCCTGGGTGTAGGGCCTGCGTCGAGGCCTTCTAGTTTGCAAGCTTTGCGGGGCCTGTCCTTCTGCGAGGGGTGCGCAACTCTTGGAGCCTGGAGGGTTGAGGGGAGGGTCGTACGTGCATGTTCAGAACCGGCCGTGCCTCCCAGCCCACTTGTCCCCCACAACTAGCTGCCATCGCCGGCAGAGGCAAGGGAAGAGCGCTCTGCAAAGCGCCCAAAGTGAAAGGAATGTGATTGCGCTCCCGAGAGGGAGCCGGACGCGGATGCAGTTTAGGAAGGGCGCCGCCTACTGGTCCCCGGGCGCCACACGGTTCACAGAGAGGAGGAGTTAGGCAAGACCCGGCTGTGCCCCCCACCCCCAGCAGGGTCTTAGCTCTGAACCCCAAGCGGGTCAAACTGAAACTGTTCCTCCACTCCACTCTCTGCGGCGCGGGTCCCACGACCCAGTTAGCACTGGAGATCTGGAGAGCAGGGCCCGCAACCAGAACACTTTTAACCCTCCAGATGCCCGCCACGGTTTGGGCACAGTCCCGGAAACCAGGCAGCAGGCAATTGAGAAACACGCCGACGGCTGAAACAAGTGTGCGGGTGGGGGGGCCGCAGCAGTTCGCGGCCCAGGCAGTGAGCCAGTGTCCCCGCTCCGCTTCAGGTGCGCCCTTCCGCTTCTGCGGGCCTTTCCACGTCGGGGCTCTGCACCCCGCGCGGTTTTGTTTCACCTGCGGTTTGGCATACCTGGGGTCTACCCCGCAACCGCACCCCCCCCAAAACCGTTTCTGCCCTTTGACCTGGGGGTTGGACATCCATACGAAAAGGAAAAAGAAACAAAACTACCTTCTCATTCTCAAAACCCTCCAATTTCGAAAGCATCTTTAATGAGGTCGGCGTGGCCAAGCAAGGGGCGCTCGCCTGGGCGTCCCCTGTCGCCCCTCCAGAAGCGCTAACCGCTAGTATTGACTGGTCTCACCCTGGTGCAGAGATCTTGGGGGAAAGCGGAGGCGCGTCCTCGGCCTGACTCTTGGAATCCCTTTTCACTTCGGCCACCGAATAGGAAAATCGGGCCTGAGTGAGACCTTGCCACCTGCCCGCCTTCCAAACTGGCCAAAGCTGCGGGACTGTCCCTAGACCTACTCCGCAGGTCACCCGCCGGGACCAGGCCAGAGTTGGTCTCCTTTTCGTTTTCGTTTAAATGCGACTTGAGTCCAGGGCCCGAGGCGGGGCCCAGGTTGTGGCCTAACGGAGGATCGCCTCTGGGGAGGGGTTGGAGCTCTGGCTGCACCCCCTGCCCAGGCCGACCCCTTCGGACCTTGAGCGGGTCTCTGGCCTCCTGTGGGCCGCAGGCCCCAGCTCCGGGTCCCCAAGGCCGCCCTCCGGGCTACGCTCGTTTCCCGCGCCCGGACGAGCCCAGCGCGCCCAGACGCCACTTTTCCCAGTGAAATCTGCTTTTATTTGCTCCGAGCAAACCCCGGGCTCTCCGCGCTCCCGCCTGATGGATGCAAATGTAAATGTGCACTTATTTAATTGGATCAGGCCCCAAGATAAAAGAGATAAACGGCTCCCCGTTTGCTAACTTATTTTCCGAGGCATGCAGCGCCGCGGAGGGGAAGCTAATGAAGGAGCTGCGCGTCGCTCGGCGCCCCAGCTCTCCACGGTCATAGCGCGGCGGCCGGTAGGCTCCGCTTGGCCTGCGGCTCCTCGTCGACCTCCTTTCCACGGGCCCTGCCCGCCGGGCAGGGCGCCCGTGGGACCTTCTGTGCTCCAGGATCAGAAAGTGAGAAGGCGCGGCGCTGGCTTCGCGTTTCCAAACACCCCACTCCTCGCCACAATTTTCTCCGGCTCTTTCCCCTCTCCTCTCTTACCCTCCTCTCCGTGCTGGAGTCAAACCGGCCCGGCCCACTCGATAGAAAAATCCTTTCTTGCTCTCCTCCCCTGGCGTTATCTTTCACTCCAGGAGGCGGTTTCGGAGAGAAAGACGCCAGGGCCACGCGAAAGGCTAGGCGCGCCCCACCCCCATCCCCGCCACCAGGGTCCGGCGGAGCCGCCCTTTATACAGAAGGACCCCCTTTTCTGTTCCCAGATGGCTCTCTTTTGGAGCCTGGAATTTCTTTCAGAATCGTCAGGAATGGATTGGAGCCATGGATTACCCCCCGCCCCCCAAAACGTGCGCACGCAATACCCACAGCCCTTCAATAATTTCAAGGGGTCACGGGACCCCGACATCTAGACATTAGGGCGGGAGGAAGGGCCGTTTGGCTCTCCCCTCCGCGGGGCTGGAGTTCGGAACTTCAGCGCCAGCGCATCCTCCTCAGCCATCCTTGGTTCGTTACCCAATTTGGGGCCTGGGATTTTTTTTCCCTCCGCCAAATTTCTCTTCTGTTCGGAAGGGCTGGGGAGGAGATCGAGGTGGCTGAGGACTGGAGGCCGGACGCCCCAGCCTGCGGTGCATGGGTGTAAAGGAGCCAGGGAAAGGGGCGCCCTAGTCGGAGACCTTCGCCAGGTAGCCCCCGGAGGCGAGGCTGGGCAGGGCTGGGAGGCCGAAGCAGGGGAGGCTGGCCGGGGCTGGGCCGGGTGAGGCTGGGCGGCCCGGCCGTGCCCCATCCCCGACGCGCTGATGGATTGGCTTGTCAGGAGGGCTCTGTGCGCGGAGCCCATCAGAAAGCACTTACCTCGCTATACTGAAATTACTGTCTTTTCAGGGGCTAATTTGTGTAACTCCCATGGAGGGGCTTGGAGGGGGTTTGATGAGGCATAAAATGATGATTAATGAATTTATTGGCCGCTGCTCATCAAACAAGGGCTGGAGAGCTCGCGTCCGCACTGGCGGCCTGGCGGCGGCGCTCGACACAGCTGGGGTTCGGCATCGGGGGGGGGGGGGCAGGTGGTGGAGGGGGGCGCTCAGCCCTGCAAGGGTTTCCCCCGGCGCCTGGCCCTGGCCCTGGGCGCCCTCCTTGACCTTAGCTGCTTTCTGCTGGCCAAGCCTGCATTCCGGGCGACTCCAGTCTTGCCACCATCGTCCCCAGCGGGTGGGCTTCTCAGGCCTTCGGGGGAGGCCCCGCTCCTGTGGATGCAGGCCCAGAGAGGGTGTCGGCTTCTCCAGCCTCAGGCTCTTCATAGCTAGGAAGAGTGTGACCGGGGAGTCCCAGGCATCGTGGGGTTGGAGGGGTAGGCTGTTGCAGCTTCTTGGTTGGGTGCTTGGGCCTTAGTGGCTCAGTACTACCCTGCAACTTACTAAGTTGCATGTCTTAGATCAGATAACCTCTCTGAGCCTCAGTGGCCTCATCCGTCAAAGGAGGCCTGCATCACCCCTGGTTTTGTGAGGATTCTAGTGAGTGGCACATAGATGTCCTTCAGTATGTCACCCCTCCCCCGCAGAGTCCGCTCTGCCTTTGGTTCCCCAGGACATCCTGCCCTGGGGAAATAGTGCAGGAGAGACCTTGGCATTGACCTCTTCAGTGGAATGCTTAGGTTAGCCTCCAGGTCAGTGTAGTTCTGCTTCAACTATTCTGTTCCCTTCCTCCGATGGATGCTAATTGAGCACCTACAATATTCCAGATGTCCCGTTCCAGGGGCTGATGATGCAGCTGTGAACAAAACAAAGCCCCTGCCGTCCTGGAGCGTAGACCCTGGAGGGGGAGACAGGAAGTGAACAAATGCCTGTGATGCTGGCTTCTCACAGTGTCCCAGTGATGAGCATTAGCAGAAAAATTAAGTAAGGGGAGGACACAGAAGGGAGTGTGCTCTCCTAGCGAGAGCAGTCTGGGAAGCCTCCTTTGCAAGGCATGCTTGAGCAGACACGGAAAGAGGTTGGGGCATAGGCCATGACAATATTGGAGTGGGGGGGGGGGATTTCTAGGCAGAAGGGATATAGCAAGTGCAAAGATCCTGAGGCAGGAACAGGCCTGAGCCACAGCCAGGAGATCTTTGTGGGAGATGATGAGGCCCAGGCAAAGCCGGGTTCAGGTTATATGGGGCTTTATTGGTCCTGGTGAGATCTTTGGGTTAGAAGCAAGGTCCAGCGAGGGGGCTGCTGGAGAATCCAAGGGGAGGTAGCACTGTCATGGACCATGTTGGTAGCCAGAGAAGTGGGGAGAAGTGATCAGGTTTAGGCTATTTTTTGTAAGTAGAGTCAACAGGCTTTGCTGATGGACTGAAGGCGAGGGGTGGTGAGCAGAAGGGAGTTCTGGATGCCTCCAGAGATTTGGGCCTGAGCCCCCAGAAGCTTGGGGATGCCATTTGCTGAGACGTCGTATATGAGAGAGGAACAGGGATTTTTCTTTTTTTCTTTTCTTTTCTTTCTTTCTTTCTTTTTTTTTTTTTTTTTAGAGAGGGGGAAAGTGGACACTATTCGACCTGACTTCCAAGCGTTTTGACCCAAAAGAACGGCTCTAGGGGACAGTGGCAAAGCGCAGAGTCGAGAGCAAATCCTAAAATGAACAGACCCTCCTTCCAGAAAGCAGACACTTCCGAGTTCTCAGACCACCCCCTCTCCCCTTTTATTTCTGTCTTTTTTCTTGTTCTTTTTTTTTTAAATCAGTGGAGACACTGAGGTTCGGAGAGTGAAAACCACTCGCCCAAGCTCACAAGGTGAGTTTCCAGGCAGCACCGAGCTGGAAATCCAGGTCGTTTCACGCGTAGGCGGTGTTCTGTCGGTGCCTCGCCCGAGCTAAATTCTCTGGGATATCTGTATTTTAACAGAGAACTGGAAACAAAATGCCTTAACAGAGAGGGTTGAATTTATAATGGTGCAATCTCAGACACTGTGACAGGCTGTCAAGGGAGATATTTTTAGGCTGGGCCAGGAAACATCTTAGCCCTCCTCCGATGCTGCTGGAGGACGGCTGCCTCTTCAGGACTCCCTGTGTGAAGTAAGGATGAGGGAGAAGCTAGGCATGTGCTCTCTCTCCCAGACACTCAACGACAAGGAGGACCTAAGACTGCTGCCCCCCCCCCACCACCGAGGAAGGTTTTCTTCCCTAAATAATTGCTATCTGAAAAGATTTGCTCGTTTCTTCAGTTGGAAGTGACTCTGCCCGCCCACCCTTATCCAAATAATTCAAGCAAAAACGTATGTTCCCGTGCCCATAGGTTTACAGACCAACTTCTATCAAATAGAGATTTTTGAGTGGGGGGCAAGGCCCTGAATCTCGTGAATCTTTCGCGCGTTTATTTTTGAATTCCTTCCTTCCTTCCTTCCTTCCTTCCTTCCTTCCTTCCTTCCCTCTTTCCTTATGTCTCAGCTTGACTGCCTCTTGTTTGTTTGTTTGTGTGTTTGTTTTCAATTCTTTTCTTGATTCCTTGTAGTAGATATATGGTCGTCAGCTGGGGCATTTTTTTTTCTTTTTCTTTAAAACTACCAGTGGCTTTGTCCCCAAGGGAACCCACAGGCCCCTACGAACAGCGTCTTGACATCTTTCAAGCAGAGTGAGACATCTGCTAGCCCTAGATTCCAAATACCCTCACAGTTCCATAGCATCCTAGACACCTTCCCAGCTAACTCGGTTTGACATCAGACTTACCGCATAGTTGTCATTTCTGAGACTTTTTTTTTTTAGATCCCAAACCACGAGGTTTTTTTGTTTGTTTGTTAGTTTTGTTTGCTCTCTATTTGTATCCACCTTCTAAATCCCAACCCTGTGGTAATAGGTGACTCTTTCTCCAAATACTCAGACGTGCGAAGACGTTCATTGGCCGTCGAGGACCGATTTTCCTGGATCACATGAAAGCGTGGATTAGTGGCAACTTGGAGAAAAGGGCTCATTTAGAATAAACACCACCTCTCTGCTCTCCTGAAGAGTGTGGTAGAAAGATCATTGGCCTGGTTTATTTTGGTCGGCGGGGTTGTTTTTCTCTCCAGATTTTTTTTTCCCCCTTCCTTTCTTTTTCCTGTTTAATTTTCCCTTCTAATCTGGTAAACCCTTGACAGGTCCTAGACCAGGTAGAAGGGATGTCTGAGAAGGCTCCACAGGACTTGGGTCTGCAAGGAAGGAGCCCTTGCTTTTGCCCAGTGCTCCTCAAAACCCTCGGTGCTCCCACCCTCTAGTCCTTGTCATAACCTCCGACACTTGGCAACTACTGTGAATGTCATGACTCCCTTTGGGTTCTGTCTCCACTGACTTATTTTGAGAGGAATATTTATACCACCGCTGTAATGGAAAAACAAGTATCATTTGCCATGGACAGAAGACAATTATAAAAAGCGAATTCGTTCAATGAAGTCCTTGGTCCCCTGGGCTTTGAAGGTGACCAGCATCTCTCAGGCTCTCGGGCTGCTCCCAGGGGCTCCCCCAACCCCACGCGACTCCTTTGCGGGCTGCCTTCAAAGTGATGTGGGCCACACGAGCGTCGCGTCGCCCTAACTAACGTCATCTCGCGTGGCCCCAGAGATGGGCTTGCCGCCCTTTGGAAAATTCTAAGTGTTCATTTCATAGAACGGAGGCCCTGACTTGTTCAGCGCGCTCGAGCTCACGAAGCTGGTTGGTGACACAACCAGGGATGGCTACCTCCCCGTGCCCACCCTGCTCCCCCCTCTCCCCCCTCTCCCTCCCCGTGCTCCTTTCTTAACAAATCCCTTGGGCTGTCATCCACCTCTCCACGTCTGCTTTGGAGGAGGCGAGACCAAAACCTGGAGGATGTTTGCAAACCTGCTGAACCGTTTCCTTCTAAGCCACCGGAACTGCAAGGCCTAAGCCCCTTTTCTCTTGAGCGCGGGTCACTCTTTTTGGGGGGGTGAGTGGCCAAGGCCAACAGCCCACTATACCCTCCCATACCACAAAAGACTCTGGACCTTCTTTCCTTCTTCAGGGAAAGAAGAGGGGGCCGGGCCCTCCAGCTTTGAACAAAGTTGTGGGGGTCGGCGGACTTGAGGGGGGTAGATGCCGCCCCTCTTTGACAGGTTCCTGCCCCTAGCAGTCCCAACGTGCCCTTTTTCTCCAGCTGCTCTCAAGTGGGAGGCTCCCATCCCACTCTCCTCTTTCCTGAAGCCACCCACGGTGACACACGGTAACCCCGTTTACTGCTGCTAAGTGGGGGACTGTTGGGACCTCTCTGTACTGTCACTCAAAGGCGAGGCTCCCACCACATTTTGCCCCTCCCCCTTTTTCTCCCGGTGTGGGGGGAGGACCCTCAGCACAGCTTGCTCACCGGGTCGACCCTCCCCTCTCCCCTTCCCTCCTTGGAAGGACTTACCCCATACACCTCTCTTTCCTCTTATGTCCTCCCACCCCAGGTCCAATAGATCCTTCCAGGGGATCTCATTGAACTGCCTCCTGTCTACTGCTCTGGTCTGAGCCTTCATCATCTGTTGCACGGACTATCACATATGATCCTGACGGTCCCCCCACCTCCCCTGCCCCGGCCCCAGTCCCCTTCACCCACCTAGAGCCTAAAGCCTCGTGTGTCCAGAGTATTCCATGTTAGTGGAAATGAAAACAGATGAGTGGATCCCATGCCCACGCGCTGGTTTGCACTTTCCCATACACATGGGAATTTGGAAACAGCTCTGGGGCCAGACAGATGTGAGTTCAGATCCTGGCGGCGCTCCGTTACCGTGAGTGTATCTGCGAGCCGGATTAAACGGCTGAGAAATCTAAACAGTGAGGCTCAGGAGGCGCGGTGGTGATTGAACGGGTGGGCTCCGGGGCCAGCCTGCCTGGCCTCTGTTGTCTTCCGTGCCATTTGCCTGCTGTGCAGCCCTGTGAAACGTCCTGAACCTCTCTGAAATCCAGTGCCGTCGCCTGGAAAACAGGGATAACAACAGAATCTACCTCACAGGCGAGGGTTAAATGAGATCATGTGGGCCAAGCTCACCGAAGGGCATGGCTGACGCTCCATGAACGTAACCTTCACCTCACATTACTCAATAAATATGGTGTCTTTTAATGGCAAGCGACTCCACCTGGGAATTTCTAAAATCGCGGAGTGTGGTTTTCCCACGGCTTAACTGCTTCCCCTCTTTTTGCTGCCCAGCAATGGTTAAGATGTCTACAGTTAAGGAGGGAAAAGAAAAAAAAAAAAAAAAACCACCTTATTTTAAGAATCGCTCCTCGGAACATTATTTCATTACTTAAACTTTCTGCTGACTCATCTCGTCTTTGGTAACTGAGTCTTTTCTTTACCAATAACCTTAATTACATCAATCACTCATTCCAAAAACCGCTGAGTAATGAAAAACTCCTAGAGGTGACACTGGACCTCTGTCACACAAGCAGAGGCTTGTGGAGGGGGAACCGGTTTTCCTTCCATTTTCTTTCTTTCTTTCTTTCTTTCTTTCTTTCCTTTTTTTATTTTTATTTTTTTATTTTTTTCTCTCTGTAAACTTCCTTCCTTTTTTTTTTATAGCAATCAGTACTTCAAAGAGAGAAAGCATATTTAGCTTTCGTGGTTCACTCTCTGTCCATCTATCTCCCCATCCATTTATAATTAGCAATCTCCACGGCAGGAAGAATGACAACTCATAGCTTCTTGAATGGAATGGAATGGAATGCGTTTCATCTTCTGACATATATATATATATATATATATATATATATATATATATATATATTTTTTTTTTTTTTAAGTCGTAAGGCCCGTGCCCCCACCTTGCAGGGCAAGGGCTATCTAAAATACATGATGTTTGAGATTTTGACACCAATTCTTTTGCTGAAAGCCGCTAATCACATGGTTGAGAGGCTAACATATTCCCTAAACAATTATTTTGTTATCAACAATAATAGCTACCTTACTGAGCTCCTAGTATACGCCAGTTATTATGCTAAAGGTTTTACATACGTGATCTCGGGGGAGCCTCATCAAACCTATGGAATGGGTACTATCATTATCCCCACTTTACAGATGAAGACACTAAGGCACTGAAAGGTTTATTTGCCTGAGCAGGTGTCAAAGTGCGATTACGAGCCCCCAGGGGTGCCTGACCCTTATTTTCTGGGGCTAGGTGGAACCAGGAGGGAGTTGAGATGGAACCGGGGTGGGGGGGTTGAGATGGAACCTGGAACCGGAGGGGAGTTGAGATGGAACCCGGGGGGAGTGGAGATGGAACCCGGGGGGAGTTGTTGGCTGCTTTTTTGCTGCTTTAGGCAGTAGATGTTTTCCCGGCTATCCACGGCTCACTTCTGTGGGTAGAAGAAGGCACCTGCTCATCGCTAAACTTTAAATGTTGTCTGCTGCTGCAGGGAAGCAGTGACCCTTAATTTGATGAGGGTAGTAGGATCCCGGGGGGGTGGGGTGGGTGGGTAGGGGACTTCACACAAAATCCTGTCCCAAAATGCACGCTCTTCCTTTCTCGTTCCCCTGCACACCGTGTGCTCTCCCTTCCGGACTGTGACGTCTCGTAGGTCTCTCTGTCTCCAGTCTTTCCCCACATCTGCATCCTCTTCCCTTCTTAGCCAAGAGACCGTAGCCAGGGGAGCTACAGAAGGTTGTAGAGCAGGAGAGCGACTTCAAAAGTCTCATCTCCTCTCTGTCATTTGGGACTCTTCCTCAGTCTGAACCCTCTCTTCTGTGTGGGCTCCGTCTCCCAAGACCCATCACGAGTATCCTGTGCCGTGGTCCCACTGGCTAAATGAACCCTCACTTGCCCAAGCCCTTTTCCTGGGCTGGTTTCTTTGGCTCGGAACAATCCACCCCGGTCACCTGCCTAAATCCACTCATGCTTCAGAGATTGAGCTCCAGGGCTTCTAGAAGCTTCTAGGCTCTCTCAGTGGCTCCAGCCCATACTACTTTCTCTCCACGTGAGGCTGTTGCTGAGGAAGAGACAGCAGAGCCTATTGGCTCTGGGCTTAGAGAAAGCTGGGTTGGCCTCCCACCTCTGCCACGCCCTAGCTGTGTGACCTTGGGCAAAGGTCTTAACTTCTCAGAGCCTGAGTTGCCCCACAGTAAAGTAATGATGATGGTATCTGTGTCCCGGAAGGAGTCGGGCTGGAATAAGTGGGAGCCTGTCTGCAGGGTGTTTTAGGAAGTCACTCATTCTAGCACTGCCTATGAGACCGACATGTTCGTTAGTCACCTACGCAGCGCCAGTCTGTTGAAATGGAAACAACATGATTCCAGAAAGCCCACACTTCTGTGAGCTTTGAGCTGGCTTTTCATCTTGCACGTATGATTCCGTAAACACGGAGCGGTTCTAGTCTCTCGTGGTCTATTTGTCTTTTTTTTTTCAAATTTTTTTTTAACGTTTATTTATTTTTGAGACAGAGACAGAGCATGAACGGGGGAGGGCCAGAGAGAGAGGGAGACACAGAATCCGAAGCAGGCTCCAGGCTCTGAGCGGTCAGCCCAGAGCCCGACGCGGGGCTCGAACTCACGGACCGCGAGGTCATGACCTGAGCCGAAGTCGGCCGCTTAACCGACTGAGCCACCCAGGCGCCCCTCGTGGTCTATTTGTCTTAAGCAAGTACTGTACCCTTGGTCTTACTATGGCTTTGCAGTGTGTCTTAGGACGGTCCTGACTCTTGGTTTTTCCTTTTTTGAAACCATCTGACGCGGCTATTTGGGGCCATTTATTCTTCAACAGAGGTTTTAAGATGAATTTGTCAAGCGTTTAAATCATTTATCCTCCTACCCTTTCCATACAATACTGTGCGGGGCGCAGAGGCTTAGCTTCAGGGTTATGGGGCTGAGAGCGGGCAAGTGAGATGCTGGGAATACAGACCGAGAAAGCAATAAAGTGCACACCAGAGTTCTATCAGGATCTCTATATATCAGGCCCCCTGGTAATCTGTTCTGAGGCCAGCCTGAGGGCTCAGGTGCCTTACCTTGGGTGGAAGGGAGGGGCAAGGGCCCCTGGTGGCTCTGAGGCAGGGTCCAGAGCTGGCTGCGTGACGGCTTGGGAAGTCCAGCGTCCCCGTATCCAGTGAGAGAGGTTTCCTCACTTTGATCAGGGTTCCCTGAAGGCTGAGTCCCGAGTCCGGAGTCCGGAGTCCTGAGTCCCGAGTCCGGAGCACGTCGTGATTAAGAATGCACGCCTGGGTTCCAGGCCGCCTGGGTTCCAGTCCTCCGTGTTTACCTCCCACCTGCCCCACCCGCGTAAATGGCACCTAGAAAGCTGTGACGCAGCCTCGGCTTTTCCCAGCTTCTCCAAATTGTCACCTCCAGTTGGCAAATCTGGATTCAGATTTGGGATTCCACATCTCCCGTTGTTCCCTTGAATCTCGACTTCCCTTCATTTCTGCCACCAGCGCTGTGGTCCAGGCCACTGATCACTGCCACCTCCCAAAGGTCCCCCGGCTCTCGTCCTGGTCCTACAGTTAGTTGATTTTCCCTCACTGAAGATAGATTGCATATGGGATGATATAATTCCCCACCTAAAATATTTAGTGGCTCTCTATGGGCCTCACACGAGGCTCAAACTCCTAAGTACGACGCTCCTTCAGACTTTATACTCTAAACCTGTAAAACTGTTTTCCATTTCTATGCCTTGTTTGGCCACTGGGCCTTTGCACATGCTGTTCCTTCTGCCTGGCGTGCCCACATCCTCACTCTGTCCCCACCTTTCTATAGTCAATCCCTATGTAGTAAAAGGTCTGTGCTTGAAGCTCTCCCCTCCCTCAGCACTCTGGCTCTCTCTGTGCTAAAGGCATATGGTAAAGGGTCAGCAAAATATACTAGCTGTGTGACCTTGAGTATGCAATTCATTTCTACAGGTCAGTTTGTCCATCTGTAAAAGGGACGCAATCAGTGATAAGCCCGTTGCAGGTGGACACTATTTATTTCTAATTTGTTAATTTTTTTAAAAGTTTATTTATTTATGTTGAGAGAGAGAGAGAGAGAGGGAGGGAGAGGGAGAGGGAGAGAGAGAATCCTAAGCAGGCTCTGTGCTTTCAGTGAGAGCCCGATGTGGGGTTCGAACTCACGAACTGTGAGATCACGACCTGAGCCGAAACCAAGAGTCAGTCGCTTAACCAATTGAGCCACCTAGATGCTCCTGTTGCTTTTGTAAAGTCAAGTCTATTCCCAATGTGTGGCTTGAACTCACTACCCTGAGATCAAGAGCCCCACACCCTACTGGCTGAGCCAGCCAGGTGCCCCTGGGTGGACACTTTATTTTTTATTTTTTTTTATTTTTTTTTTTAACGTGTATTTATTTTGAGACAGAGAGAGACAGAGCATGAACGGGGGAGGGGCAGAGAGAGAGGGAGGCACAGAACCGGAAGCAGGCTCCAGGCTCTGAGCCATCAGCCCAGAGCCCGAAGCGGGGCTCGAACTCACGGAAACGTGAGATCGTGACCCGAGCTGAAGTCGGACGCTCAACCGACTGAGCCTGGGTGGACACTTTGAAAGTCAGTGTATGATTCATTATCTCGTAGGATTTGGGGGGAGAAATGAAGGAGACAATTGCAGGCAAATTTCATAGATCAGTGAAGGCATAAACAGAGGCACAAGGGTCAGCTGTAGCCTTAAGGAATTGTCAGTGAGATCAGGCCCATGCCTCCATAGCTGACAGCTCCTTTTCCTTCCTTCTTTTTTCCTGAAGGAACCCCAACTTTGTTTGGGGGTGGCAATGTGCCCAGCCTTAGGGGATGTGCTATTTATGACTAGGGGGGTTGCGGTCATCTCATTCCCCTTTGCTAGATGCTTACTTTCCCAGCATCCCTCGCGGCTAGGTGCCCATGTGACTAGTTCTGGCCAATGAGACATGAGAAGAAATCTAATCTTTCTGAATCTCCGCCTCTTCTAAAATGAGGAGGTGGGATCAAAAAGCAGTGATGTTTCATCTCCTCTCCTCCCCCCCCTTTTAAGCAGAAGCCCTCTTATTTTGGCTCTAAACACAGTCTTAGGTGGAATCCTAATGTCTAGAGCAAATAAAGCACAATTGCTTGGATTGAAAGGGAAATGAACAGAGCGCAGGAACCCCATCCTAGCCTTCATAGGTAGTGCGTGAAGCACGTCTACAAAACATTTGGAAGACCACCGGGTGGGGGCATCTCCACATCCTGCAGTGGGCGCGTATTGTTTCATTTGTTTATGTCTTTGAACACCCATTCTAGCCCAGCATCCTGAGTTTTCCTCAAGAACCACCCCACCCCTCCCCTCGGTCCATACAATTCTGATGAAGTGAGTCCGAGTCTCGTTCCCGGGCTGGCCATAGGATGGGGGTCATTCCAAACATTCCATCCCCCGGGATACAGTGACTGGTTCAGCTGTGTGCCCATGACCCAGTGTGGTCCAATGAGATTGAGGCTTAGGATTAAATACTAAAATGGAAGCGAGGCAGAAGCTCTCTTTTCCCATTGGACTTGAACCCCGGTACCATGAAACCCGAGAATAGAGTCCACGTGGAAGGGAACGGAGCTGGGAGATGGAAAGCGAACAGACTTTAGAGACTGTGAACCCCTGGATTAAGCTTTGCCTGAAGGCAAACAGACCTACTGCTGGATTTGAGGGTTTGTGACTTAAATTCCCTCCTATGTAGTTTGAATGTCACCTTCAGTGCAACCCAAAGAAGTTGCCATATGGGACCCAACAATGCAACCCAACTGGTACACATCTTTTCCAGACTCAGACTCCCGGCAACCCTGAGAGCTACCCTTCAGAGGAGGCTGTTCACAGCCTCTCCAGTTTTCCTCCTGGGCAGGCGGTAGGATTGCCCTCGTTCCGGGAATTCTGAGCGAGGGGTGGTGCAAGATTGCCTTGGCCAACGAAACGTGCAGAGAAGCGATGCGTCTCACTTCTAGGTGGGGTTCCTTAAAAGTCAGTGCATGATTTACCATTCTCTCTCTCTTTCCTTCCCATGATGACGTCCCAGACGGCGGAGGCTCCATCAGCCTGGGTCCCAGACCGAGGACAATGTGGAGCAGAGAGCCCTGCTGACCCTCGATGGATCTGTACCGTGAGCAAGAAATAAACCTTTGTTGATTCCACCCGTTGAGATTTGGGGGTCATTTGTTGTAACGGCGCACCTTAGCGTATCCCAGCCAGTATACTCAGAACTATTCTCCTTCTCTTCCCCCTTCTTCCCCGCCCAGCTCCCTCCCTCTTTCTCTCTCCCTTCCACTGCCGCCCTGCTCTGCCCGGCAGCCTTACATAACTCTATTTCTTAACTTATCTTCTGTCAACAGACCTGTAAAGGTTTCCATGATTGTTCGTCTACTGCCTTCCCGGTGACATCCAAGTGGACATTGGTGGGAGATAACCAGCCTGCCCCAACAAAGCCCTGCCCCCTGGCCTCAGTGCCAGCACCAATCAATTACAGCAGTCAGCCAGCCATCCTCCCTGGCGCTGGCCTCAGCAGGCCAGCCTCCTAATCATATTACCGGACTCACACGGCTCTGAAGCAGGCCTTCTCCGTTCATTATATTATGAAAACTGACAAACCCCTGAAGTTCGCGCTGTGGTATTCATCGCATAACGCTCTGCCAAGATTTAAAACGTCAACAATTAAGAAAAAATTATATACGTTGGCCCTCGTCGTTTAATAAGCCATTTCTAGAGCCGATCGGTTAATTAAGCCAAGGCACAAGATCCTGTAGCCCGGGTGGAGGAGGCTTGGCAATGCCTTCGTTCTCTGGGAAGCAGGAGAGGGGGAGGAAAACATTCCTGCAGCTCGAGCGTGATCGTTGTCATCGGCATGCACGACGCTCGGATTGCTCAGGAGTCTCAAACTTACCTGCCAACAGGGGCCAGACAGCGTGGAAATGAGCAAAGCGGACCCCACAGGAGGGGTGGGGACTGTAGGATACTTCGCGGTGATGCCTCTTCAACATTCAGTTCTAGCCGATGGCCGCCATACACGAATCCCCCGCCCCCCCCACTCAGGGCAAGTTGAAATCCACGTACATTATCAACTCCATCACATTGTCCCTAGAACACTGTTACATCCAAACTTACTGGGCAACTGCAGGTGGAATGTTCGATAGCATCTGACACGGTCACGCTGACGATCCCTTCCCATTCTGCCTTAGCTCCATTTTACAGATTAGGAAACTGAGCCTCTCAGAGGTGAAAGGGTTCGCCCAAAAGGCCACAGCCAGACTCTGAAAGCCAAATCTATACCTTCTGTCTCCAACTCAGCCTAGATCCCAGCCGTCTCCTCACAGCTCAAGGATGTGGCAGAGAGCTTGATTGTCCCCCTCCACCCCCCCGGTCCACGCTTCCATTTCCCTGGTCTAGGCGGTCCGTGGCGGCAGCCACAAGACGGAACTACATTTCCCAGCCCGGCCTCTAGGCGGCGTCACCTGCCGAGTTCTTGTTCATGGACTCTGGTAGAAAGTGATACCTCCGAGAGCTCGTTGTTAAGAAGTGACTGTGCCCTCCCCGCACTCTCTTTCTCCCTTCACAGCTTGTTGCGGATGAACACAACCACCTTGGGAACCAAGAACCTTGGGAACCAAGAACCTTGGAAACCAAGAACCTTGGGAACCAAGAACCTTGGAAACCAAGAACCTTGGGAACCAAAAACCTTGGGAACCAAGAACCTTGGAAACCAAGAACCTCAAGACAAGGAATCTGCGGATTCCTGAGTCATCTTTCGGGGGAAAAGCCACCTTCGACCAGGAGCATCCATTTTGGACGTGACGTCAGGAATAAATAAACTTCCATTGCATCGGAGCCGTTATACATGTCTGGTTTTATTTGTTACAGCAACTAGCATGGCCCTCACTGTACAGAAATGTATGGATTTTTCAAAAATCGATTCTTCTTTCTCCTTTCTATTCGGTGGGAGGAGTTTATAACGGACAGGGTCACCCACTCCAATCCAGCGGGTCTTGGGCGAGAAAGTGAGTTTGGTTTCTGGGGATGGGGGTGTAGTGGCCCCAAGTGTCACCGAATCTTGCCCACCCCTCCACCCCAACCTGTCTTTGAAGAGGGACTTGTTCAGATTGCAGCTGGAGGTGAACATATTATCACGGAGCCCTCCTGGAGGAAAACGAAAGACAAAACAAGCATTTGGCCTGTCTGGGCCACACACCCTCCAACAAGATAGGAGTCAACATGTTTAGGAACATCAAAGACAGGGTGATATCTTAAGCATAAGGAGATTAACATTTACAAAGGTTTGCCCCTCGGCCTGTTCCCAGGAATCCAGCAGACAGAGCCAGAAGGGA
This sequence comes from Prionailurus viverrinus, assembly GCF_022837055.1. Classification (NCBI taxonomy): domain Eukaryota; kingdom Metazoa; phylum Chordata; class Mammalia; order Carnivora; family Felidae; genus Prionailurus; species Prionailurus viverrinus. The sequence goes on along the minus strand of NC_062575.1, from coordinate 30,358,784 downwards.
CAATTAACGTCACCCATCTGCATTGGGGTCTTCTGGCGTTTCGTATTCACGTTTTTCGGTTTTGGGGTTTTTTGTTTTTGTTTTTGTTTTTTTTTTTTTTTTTTTTGAGCCTCCTACTGGATGGGGTAGAGGCAGGAGGTGAAGTCTGGCGTCATGGTTGGGCAAGAACCCTTGGCATTCAGGGAAACGCTAACACAGACTGAAAAAAAAAATGACAGTCCAGGCCCTGAGTCCTGGGGGAGAATTCTGCCCCGACAGGTACCAAGCCACTCGCACTCAGGAGGAGAAGGAGAGAGAGAATCTCTGCACATGTTCGTACAGTCCGGGAGCAGTCAGGGCCTCCCAAGCCAGCCAGCCGGTACACACCGGGGCTGAGACAGTCTGCAGGAATGGGGGAGGCGGGCGGAGTGGAGGGGAGGGGCGGGGTGCGGTGAGGCACTGGTTCGCCTCTTTGAAGCCAGAGGCCAACAATATCTCAACACACTCCAAGTACAGCAACGGTAGGCAATGGATGGGGACCAAAATCCCTTACAGCTGTTGGAAACCATACCCTATTCAGAGATAATTGGCAATTAGTTAAACAACTCCTGTTTAAAACACTCCTCCTCCCCACCCTCAAAGACAGCTGTGTTTAAAAAGGGGCGGGGAGAGAGTCCTCCAGAAACGTGGAAACCTAATCTTCAAGTCAATAAAACAAAACAGGGCCCTGGGAGTAAATGGGTTAGAGGCTTTAAAAAATACGGCTAGGCGGGCGGAAGGTCTTTTTGCAAATCCGTTGGCTCTCCGTTTCGCCGGCGGTGGACCCCCGGGGGTCGGGCGCGCACGCCTTGGGGGCGGCGAGGCCTAGGCGTGAGGAGCCCCTCTGCCATTTTCTGGCCATGGGAGCCTGGCATGGGTCTTCCACGTTCTCAGGCTTCAGTTTTCTCGTCTGCAGAATGGGGCAAGATAGTCGTTGCCCCGCGAAGATCCCGCGAGGGGGTGCCTGAAGCCTGGCACCCAGTAAGCGCCCCGAAGTGTTAGTTCGGGGGCATCCACGCTTATTTGGAGCCAGATTCCTTAGCCTGGCATTCAAGGCTCTCTGCAGCTTGTCCTCAACCTACCCCTCAGAACTCTTGTCCCTTTTCCCATTCCCTGTTAACCGGCAGCCCAGAGGAACCAGTCCCTTGGGCCTCGGCTTAATGATCTGAGAAATGAAATGGATTCCCTCTAGGGTCCCCGGTAAACCTGTCCTGACACGTCACACATCACTCTTACCACGTCCTCAAGGTCAGGCTCCCCCACCATGGTGAAGCCTTCCCCGGGAAGGAGTTGATTTCTTCTTGCAAAGCTCAAAGCTTCTTGCAAAGCTCAGTTGCAGGGTTGCAAACTGGTTGCCCTTTTGGTTGGCTTGCGCTCTGTTTTTAAAGATCGGAAAAGATGGCAACAAAATCCGGATTTCCCGCTTCTCCAGAAAGAAGTCAGAAGGCCGGGTGATCCCGGCCCTACTACCGTTCCCGAACAAAAGCAATTGCCCGGAGATGGCTCACTGCTGCCCCCTGCAGGTGGGGCAGGCATTTCTAGATTTTTTTTTCCCACCTCTGATTGACTTTAACAGCCTGAGCCCTGAAGGCAACTGAGATCTCTCCTCCCCCCGCCTTATCCTCCCCTTCCTCCTCCTCTTCTGTCTATTTTTATCTTGCAAGGGCTATTTCTTGCTTTCCACCTTAGGCTGGAATTATTGATGTTTACAGACAACTTCATTTCCCCTGCTGCAGACTGTGAGATCCTTGGGAGGGGGCTCTTTTATTCATCTGCGAGGCCCAAAGGCCCTGGCCAAAGGTCAGGTTTCAGAAAGGGAAGGAGCGGGGCGCCTGGGTGGCTCAGTCGGTTGAGCCTCCGACTTGGGCTCAGGTCATTCATGAGCTTGCGGTTTGTGAGTTAGAGTCCCACATTGGGCTCTGTGCTGACGGCTCAGAGCCTGGAGCCTGCTTCCGATTCTGTGCCTCCCTCTCTATGCCCCTCCCCTGCTCATGCTCTCTCTCTCTCTCTCTGTCTCTCAAATATAAAATAAAACATTAAAAAAATTAAAAAAAAAAAAAAAGAAAGACAATGAGCAAGGCCCCTGATACATATAAGGGTCATCCCCTGGTGTTGTGCAAACCAGTGCTGTGACTGAGTAGCGAGTGAGTCGAATGATGAATACACGATGCAGACGTGCACTTATATAGCACCTACTGTATGCCAGGCACTGTGCCAAGTAATTTCCAGATACTAATTACTCGCGAAATGAGTGTGCCTGCGGATGAATATCAAATGCATGAGTGCCTGGGCTTGGTTCTCAGCTCCCGGCCGGAGACCCCTCCTCCCTGCGAGACGCAGACAGATATTGTCAGCTCTGAGCTTGGTAGGTCTGGGGACTGTGTCCATTAGACACACTACTCATAGCAGTGGAATGGGGATTGGGGCGACTGTGATTGTTCCCAGGCTGGAAACATTGTTCGTTGTCCAAGGAGCTGCCCCGGGCCTCAGTGGAACCCCGGGGCCAGTAGACAGGTGACTATCACCTAGCAGAGCCAGATTATCTTCCCGATTTCCTGTTTAGTGTCACCCAGAGCATCAGTTAGAGTCCTATTCCCCCGAGTGGGAATAAAACACTGCACGCTTGAAAATATTGGTAGCCATCTGTTTCCCGTGTCGGTGTTTTAGAGCTTCACATTTTTCGAGTCCCTGGTTGTCCACTTTGATCTTGAAGAATGACCCATTTCTCTCCCTCCTCATCGTGTCCATCAAGAGGCACATAAAACATCCATGACTTCATACCCGTTTCACAGATGAGAAAACTGAGGTGAAAATGGAGGGAAGGACCTGCTCTGGGCCTGGCTTTCTGGCTCAGATCCCTTTCTGTGTTTCATTGCCAAAATGTCCTTAGGTGGGGAAAACAGACCAATCCATTGGGCGCCATTGTCATATCAACGCATAACTCATGGTGGTTATGTAGATTGAAGCGGCGAGAAGGTGTAGGAAAGGGGGTCCTGATGGGACTGTAGCTGGGGAAGGCCCTGAGGGCAGGGGGCGGGGAAGGAAGAGCGCAGAGCCCATGGGAACAGATTCTAAGAGAATCAAAGAGGAGGAGAACAGGAAGGGGCCTTGGGACCCACAAGGGGAGCGGGACCGAGGGACGAAGAGCACAGTCTAACCGGGCAGCACTCTGGGTGGCTTCTCCGGAGGCTCCTGAGCGAGGGGGGCCCACCGCCCAGCAAAGCGATGCTGTGCCCACTGTCTTCACTACTGACGCCTTTACCCCCGTCTGGGCACAATTTCCCGCTGGCATAAAAGCCAGGGCAGAAGACCCATTTCGCGTGACCCTCCGTTCCTTCCTGCTCCCCCAGAAATATGTTCCTTCTTCCCAGGTGGCGAAAATGGCCCCTGATGGCCCCCTGCCCCCTGGAAACACCCCAGGACAGCTCAGTAACCCCCTGAGCCCCAGCCCACGCCCTTCCCCCCTCCCATCCCTTCCGGCTGGCAGCGGCCCCGTCCCTCTCCTCCCATTACCGCCCCTCTTCCTGAGCCCGCTGCCCCGACCCACGTCCTCGCTGAAGTTCAACTGCACCCCTGCTTCTGAGGCTGGGAAGAGTCAACCGTCGCAGGGCCACGGACGCGTGCAATAGAAATTAGCCGGAGCCAGAGAGAGGCAGATACATAATTTATGGTCTGGCGGAGTGTGAGTGACAGGCCGCAGCGGGGGGCCTCAGCACCTTATCGATCCTTTCAAAAAACCTGAGAAAGGGCCCCGTGCTGAGGGCCAGGGGAGGCATGGAAGGTGCAGGCGGGGGCAAGGCCATTAAGGACGCACTGCGACCAGGCCGGCTGCCGGGGTGGGCGGGGGGCTCCGGCAGGTGGGGCACACACGCGTGCCTCCGATCGATGACACCATGTCAAAACATAAAATGTATGCTTCGGCTCTTAAGCCAAATGTGCGTGAGATTTTTTAAAAGCATTGATTCAGGTTGGATGAATGGAAATCGAGGCATATTTTTTTTTTTTCCTCGTGCAAAAAGGGGGTTATAGCACTTTGCAGAGAGGCCCCCGCCAGGGCTGGCAAGAATAAATGTTCTGTGCGGAGTGCCTTCTTCTCCACTGGCCACCAGAGAGGTCAAGGTGTTCTCTCCCACCGTGGAGGCGCCCGCCTAGCTAGGGGGTGAGGGCTTCCACTTCTGCCCCCCCGGGTGGGGACCTGCCTGCCCTTCACCCAGCGCTCACTGGGTCATCTTTCAAAGATAATTCTAGGGGCGCCTGGGTGGCTCGGTCAGTGAAGCGCCAGACTCTTGGTTTGGGCTCAGGTCATGATCTTGGGGTTTGTGAGTTCGAGCCCCGCACGGGCTCTATGCTGACAGCTCAGAGCCTGCTTAGGATTTTTCTCTCCCCCCTTCCCTGCCCCTCCCGGGTTCTCTCTCTCTCTCTCTCTCTCTCTCTCAAAAACAAATGAACAAACATAAAAAAAGATAATTCTACTCTTTCTCTAATTTCTAAACAAATCTGACCAACTCTACTTTCAGAACCTACCCAGGCCCCCCCTTCCCCCGGTTTACCATTCGCAGCTGGCGCACGGCTCACCTGGGTCCTCTTCCCACCCAGCAGCCAAAGACCGTCACCCTGAGTCGCACTGGTCCCCCACGAACCTACCCTGCGTCTTGCCACCCCGACCTCACCTCCCACCCACCACCCCCCTCACGGACCCCCTCCGAGATGCCTTCCCTACTGCCCAGCCTTGTCGGGTGCCAGCACCCCCCCCCCCGGCCCCACCCATGACCCCCCTTTTTAAATAAATAGCACCGAACACTATTTATGCTATTGTCTGTGGGTTTATTTATGGTCTGTCATTTCTTACAGGATACAAACGACATGAAGGCGGGGGCCTCGTTCGTCTTCACCGCTACGTTCTCAGACCTTGGGACAGGGTTCGGCAGAGCAGGTGCTCAGTAAATGCTCGCTGAAACACGGGAGGGAGGAGAGAAGGAAGGAAGGAGGGAAGGAAGGAGCCGTACGCCCTGTGAAGCTTCTGTTAGGACAAAAGCCAAAAGACATCCCAGCAGTCACGATCTGCAAAGACTTTCACAGGAGCTGGTCACCTGTAGCTAGGAGTTCTAACCAGAAGGTCTGCCTTCGGGATTTCGAGTCATGGAAGAAAGCCTGTTATCCAAGTTGCTCTTCTGGGGGGGGGGGGGGGGGGGACGGGACGGGCTTATCTTTTGATCACATGAAACTCACGGAGCGTCAAAACCCTGGCTTCGCCCCTGCCCAGCTTTGTTGGAACAGGGGCGCCATTAAGGGTGAGCCTCTCTCTCCTGGGGTCCAGAAGAGTCGCAGAGGCTCCTTGCCCTAAAACGGTGGGGCAAAGGGCGACAGAACCTGTGGGCGTCTCAGGGGACCCTCCTGGGCTCCCGGTCATCCCGGGTGCTGGCTGCTGGGCTCCCACTCCGGGATGGAGGCTGGAGACCTGCCTTTTTTTCTCCGCTGTCCTTTTCGAAGCCACCTCTCATTTTTCACCGTCGTGAGCACTTACCTGGCCGGGACAGCCAGACCCGATGATGAGATAAAATGAATCTTCACCACCCAGGAGAGAGCCTGAGAGGTAATTCCCCCAGCAGGCCTGTGACCTGGTTCCCCTTCCCTTCCCCCCACCACCCCAGCCCCATCCTGGGCAGGAAAGGCTGGAGAGAGTCATTGTAATTCGGCCCCCCCCCCCCCCCCCCCCCCCCCCCCCCCCCCCCCCGTGCTCGCGAAGACAATTAGGTAATCATTTCCCTCAATCATCCGCCAGGTCGCCAGTCTCATTCTGTTTGTTATTTATAGGATGACGGTCACCCACTTCAGTGGGGGGAGGAAAAGAGGCATGGGATGAGAGGCGTGGGGGAGGGGGAGATGGAAAAGTGCGCGCTCACAATTGCTCTCTCCCCTTCCGCGTCCCCCCCAGTTGCTTCAATGTGCCTCTCTCCTCTTCTCCCTCTCTCTGAATCTCACTCCCGCCCCCTCCCCGCTCCCCCCTCTTCTGTCTGCTTCTCTTTCTGCTTTAATAGCCCCCTCTCATCTTCCCGCTCCCCTGCCCCGGCCCCCAGCCTGGCTCACAGACAAACCTGACCCCTAATGGTTTCTGACGGTGAGATCGCCCCCGTGCAGAGCAACAGGCCTACCTTCCCCATCAGCCACATCCCCCGTTGGGTACACCCTGTGGGTTTCCATTAGTGACCCCGGCCCCTGGGGGGGGGGGGCGTCAGACACGAGCGTCTCATTCTCGAGTCCCTCGCTGTCCAAGCCGAGAGTGCCCCCTGACCCTTGATCTGGGCTCCCCGCTATTTATCTGGTGTGGTTCAGAGTCAAGGAGGCCAGTGTTCCCCCTAGGTCCCTCCCCCCATCCCTCTGTTCTTGTACAGCGTTCAGGGCCCCTCGGGCCTCAAGGGGGCTCTTGTCTAGGAGATAAGACAGAAAAGCAGAAGGACTCTGGACCAGACGGCACCACTTCCCAGCTGTGTGATCCTGGGCAAACCACCTAACCTCTCTGGGCCTTTGTGCCCTAATCTGTGATGGCAGTTAAGTCGTACCTTCTTCATGGGGTTCGTGTAAGGATTACATGTGTTAATACTTGTAAAGCACTTAGAACAGTAGCTGATACATTTACAAGTACACATCCTGTATTCGTTGTCGTTATATCTATCCGCTCATGTCTCAACCTGGGGATGCGGATGTGAGGCATGGGAGGTGCCGTCTGGCCGGGACCCAAATAGAACAAGCCTCTTAACCTGCCGCTAACAAGTCTTAAACCTTGGGCAAACCACGTTTCCTCCTTGGATCTCAGTCTTACTATCTCTGCAGTACCGAGAGTACCTGGTTACGGGAGTGCTGGAAGCTGAAATGAGCTAATGAACGTTACGAACAAAGCTTCTAAAGCCAGGCCTTCTGAGGTCAAGTCCCAGCTCTATGACTTATTAGCTGTGTGACCTTGGACAAGTTCCTTAGCCTCTCTGAGCCTCAGGTACTCCATCTCCCTATAATAGTGTCACCTCTGCCCCCCCCCCCCCCCCCCCCCCCCCCCCCGCCAACCTCATAGGGTTATTGGGAGGATGAAGGGAGTTAATTTAAGTAATTTAGCACCAAGCACTACCGGGGCAGGGGTTGGTCGTGATTGGTTACTTCCAGAAAATGCTTCTTTCCTGCCTCCTGTCTCTGAAGGGTTTCGTCTCCTCTCCTCACTCCTTGTGTTGGGTGGCTTGAGGCAGGAGCTCTTACTTTTTGACCAAACCCAAGTCCTTCTGACGGACTCAGGCTAGCAGCGCCACCTCCGGAAGCGGAAGGGGACTTGAGCGCTTAGGAGGGATCTCACGGTAGCGATACCCTGGGCAAGGCGATGAGGCGCGAAGTCCTAGAACCGGGCCTCACGGGGCAGGTCCTGACTAGGCCAGCAACTCCCTGTGTGACCTTGGACAAACTCCCTCTCTTCGGCCTCAGCTTTCCCATCTGTCAAGTGGGAATGGCTGCTTGCCCGCTTCCCACATGATCGCAGAACCTCCAAGAAAATAATCAGGAAGCAGACGTCCTGAGATCAGAAGCGCGACAGAGCTCGAAGTTGCTTGTCCCATTTGGGTTCTACGGGTGGCAAGAAAGTGCCTCGCTCAAGGGGCCTCGTGTTGTGGAGGGCACCCAGGCAAAAACCAGAGAAAGAAGGACAGCTTCCGGAAGGGCAGGAATCGACGCGAGGCTCCCGCCTTCAGTCACGAACGCGTGGGTTATATCTCTATGGCTCTACTACCCTTGAAGCCTCGAGGATGGGCTGTTTCTTCAGCCTCCCAGGAAGTTGTTCCCCTGCTCTCAGACCTGCTTTCTCAGAGCGTTTGCTGTCTTACAACATCAACTCGCCCTTGCTTGGTGTCTAGGCCCTTTCTCGACGCCGCGGGTCACGAACGCACTTGCCCATGGGTCCAGGCAGTTAACGCAACGGGTGCCGTGGGCCAGGTGGCAGGCGGATACCACCTCTGCCCTTGGAAGAGTGGGTTGGTCATTCACCCGTTTGCTCTCAGACCGGCCCCCCTTCCCTTTCCGGCCGGGGCCGGGTGCTGCATCGCAGGGTGGATCCCTGTAAACTACATTTCCCATGATCCTTTAACTACCGGCTTCCGGCTAGGTTTAGCCAATGGGAGGTGCTGGTGGGAGACTGGGGGGGGAGGGGGCGCGGTTGAGAAGAAGGGAGAAGTCAGGGTATTTCTCCCCTTCTCTCTCTCGCGGATAACTCCTCCTCCTTCTGGCTCGCGACCTCTCTCTCCACAAGCCTCACTTCTGTAGGGCAGGCCCTCCCATAGTTCTAGATTCTCCCAGGAGTCTCTATGCCTGAGCTGTGATAACATCGCCTCCTCTCTCCTCTGTCCCTTTTGTCCCAGTTGCTAGTCTCAGGATTGCGTCACGTCACAGTCTCATTGATTTTTTAGCTCTTCTAACACCTTCCGAGTTAAACTACCTGCATTAAATTCCCTCCGCTGAACTCCTTAGCGTGGGTCTGGTCTTCCTGGATGCTCTCTGAGTGACAGATACAAGGAGCAGTCGCTGCTCAGTGCCTGCCAGTGGTGGCCCGACAGGCATGTGGGTCTAGCACTGCCTGATCTGATCTCTCCAGCAAAGGCAGGTATCCAGATTTCTCCATGATGTCTGCTTTTCACATGTTAGCCGCTAATCTCAGCTCTAAGCTTTTATTCTGAAGGCCGAATGAAACAAGTTTGCACGTCCTCGTCTGCGGCTCTGCTCTTTATCATGACTCGGTGTTGCTGCAACGCTTCCTTCCCCTGGTGTTTCCTGGGTCACATCCCCGGGAAGGACATGGGACTGGTTTAGCTCACGTGCTTAGACAGGGTTACTGCCCCCGCAGTGGATTTGCAGCTTTCGGATCAGTTACCCTCTTTTAACCAAGCGGCCGAGGGTGGGGGGTGGTCACGTGGGACAAAGGCAAATTGACTCAGGAATATGAGGCTAGATACGTGAATGGGTACAAGAGTCCATTCGGCAGAATGCTTGAGTCTCACTCTGGTCTTCCTTCCACTTTATTACTTGGACCTCCTCTGGTTCGTCAGCTTTTTTTTTTTTTTTTTTGGTCCAGAATCAAAAGCATTACTGGAAGCCGGGTTTCTGGGCTTGGATGAGTCAATTCTGGTCTCAGGACTTCAGCTTCTTTCTGAAGATTGCTCGAGACCTGGTAGTCTATGGTTCTTCAGTTGCTCTTTCCGTGACACCCATCAATATCTGTCCTCATCTTTCTAGCCAGCCAGCCAGCCAGCCAGCCATCCATTCACCTACCCATCCATTCATTCAACGATTATGCATCATCTCCTGTGGACCAGATACTGTAGCAGGTGCTGGATAAAATAAGACCGACTAGGCCTGCCCTCGTGGAACTACATTCTAATCAGGGGAGAGAGACGATAAATGAATAAATACATACAGCAGATAATTTCTCATAGTTACGGGTGCTGGATGGATGGACAGGATTCAGAATGGAGGGACAGTTTCGGCTGGCCGGTCAGGGAAAGCCTGTGTGAGAGGTGACGTTTGAGCTCAGATTTGAAAAAGGATCTGTGGGGAGACTATTCTAGATAGGGGATGTGCTAGGTGGAGGGTTCAGGGAGCTCAAAGGTCTTGAGAAGAAAGGCAGTGGCCTAAAGGAGGCCAGAGTGGCCGAAGCAAAGAAGAGGGAGTGTGCTGGGAGAGAGGTTTGGAGATAGAGCAGGGGCCAAATTTCCAGAGCCTTGCGGGCCACAGAGAGGACGGGCGGTTTGATTCTGAGCCCAACGGGAAGCCGTTTCTGACCGGTGCCCGTCAGGTAGCTGTGACCACCGTGAGGGCATCATTTCTTCTGGGACCGACCAAGGCCAGCAGCTGCTGATGTTGCCAGGACAGTTCCCAGAAGTGGCCGTGTCAGGAAGGAGGGAGGCCCCGGGTGTCCTGCCACTGAATGCTGGCCAGAGCCAGACTGACTTAGGCCAGTCTAGAGCTGAAGAGGGGGGGTGCGGGGTCCACAGGGCTCTAGACATCCAAGTTGACCCAAGTGAAGTTCTGGAAACTCGTTTCCAGGCCCCGCGCTTCAGGGCTGGGGAGGGATATAACATCGGGCAAACGGAGTTGAGCCAAGGCTCAGCTAGCCTGCTGCGCTATTGACTAACTGATGACCTTGCACAAGGTACCTCCCTCCCTGAGCCGGTTTTCCCATCCGTAGCAAGGACACAATCGCAGCGCCCTCCTATGGCCATCAAAAGAATCCAGCGACAAGGCCAAGAAAAGCAGAAGACATGAGAGCCCAGTACATCTTCGCTATTTTTCTTCTTCTTATAGCCTTGTATCATCACCAAGCCCCGGCCACGCTAGACAATGTCAGGAATAAAATGTTCTTCCCCATCTTGACCTGTGAGTGGGTGACCTTGTAATTTTCTTCCCACACCGGGGCAGGGGACAAAAGATGTCAACGGAGACCTATAAGGTCCTACAGGATCTGGCCCCCACCGACCTCTCAAATCTAATTTCTTGGCGCCTTCTGCCTCATTTAAACTAAGTGGCCCACTCCTGGCTCCACAGACGTGCCGAGTTTCTTCCAACATTGGGATACTGCCCAAGACTTGGAGGATAGGCCTTGTCTGGGGCGGGGGGGGGGGGGGGGGCTGGGCACTCCAAGCACTTCCCCTGGCCATCATCCAAGGCCAAAGGAACTCCTCAGAGTCTTGGATTAAGTCCTCGGGGGCCCTCCCTACAACCAAGCCTAGAGTAGAACAAGCTCTCTTTTACATTGTTCTTTCTCTACACATCTTTTATCACAAGGGCGATTGTCCTGTGATTCATGTGATTGCTATTTTCTGACCCTCTTCCCAGCGGGCTCGGAGTCCCGTGATGTCAGAGATCATGCCTGATTCACTCGCGTGTATACCCTCGACACCTCACACGGTGCCGGCACACAGTAGGTGCCCACTAAGTATTGATCGAGCGGATGGATGGGTGCCTGATGGAGCTGAGATCCCAAACCAGCCTATGCTCTTCCCACAGCCTCATTCTGAGACCACCGGCCCGGGTTGGCGATGCGGATCGTATGCAGGCTAGAGAAGCTCCTCATCAAAGGCAAGGCCCAGATCAGCGGGAAAGGACCAGGTCAAAGCAAAGGATCCAGATGTGCAAATTCCCTTCAACGAGGCAGATGTGACCCGGCGATTCCACACCAGGCACAACCTGGTTGCATCTGATCCCTCGTTTCCATTAAAGGAATTGTAGCAGGTGCAAAAACTGGAGATTATCCCCAGAATTAAGATATGAAAAGCATGTTAGATCACTAAATTCCAATTAGGGAAATTAAATTGTGCACACTCCCCTCCTGACGCAATATCAGGAGCTTGCATTAGCTCTGGGCTGTGGTTCTAATAAAATTAGAGAATAACACTTTAATTGAATTGTGCTTAAAAGGATCACGCTGACAAATGTGATTGTATCTGGCTGGGATGCACACCTTCTCCGGCAATCATTAAATCCGATGAAATGCCAGTCTCGGGATCTTGACAGTTTTCTGAGACAATCTGTGAACCGTGCTGTATCTTGGAGTATCTAATCAATTTAGAGCCGCCTCATTAGGACTTGGCTGCTAACGGATACTTAAAAATCAAAGCAAATTACTGCACTCCATGGATAACTAGCTAATCATATCGATACAACATGGCTAGATTGTGTTGCAACAATTCATTTCCTCTTTAAGAAGCCACTGTCACCCATAATTTAGGGATTGAGATTCATAAGCCTGGCGCAGACAGCTCCGATGTCAAGGATTTTCCTGAGCTCAGCACCAAGGAAGGGGCAGATGCCACCCCGAGTCCTGGGGTGAGCCAAAGCCAACCCCTTGACTCTTTTGCTTCACGTCCCACGAACCCCAGGCTCATTCTCCGGTGGCAAGCCCAGGAGCGTTATTGCACAAAAGGGGAATCAGATGATCAGAGACAGACGGCGTCTTTCCTAAGATCACACAGTAACTTGGTGGGAGCGCCAGGATTTACCCTTTCTGGGCGGCACATCAGATTTTCTCATGTCATTTTCACAGCAGTTTACAATGGCGTTTGCACCTTCATCGATTGCTTCCTGGGGTCCTTTTTTAATATTCTTAACTACTGAGAAGCCCCGCGACCACCACCGTCGTCCCCAAACAGTCAGCCTATACTTCTGGAGAACTTACCGTGAATTTAAATCATTTGATATTCTCAGCCACCCTAGAAGCACATCCTCTGATTGGTGCGGTAGGCACGAATGCTGGCCACTGGGTATTTTGGACTTTCCCCCTCTAGGACACACAGTGGGACTACACTTCCTGGCTCCCTGTGGTTGGATGGGTCAGGGGACGGGTTCCGGCCAACGAGTGTGGACAGAAGGGACACGGGTTATTCACCGACCAGAGCAAGACCTTCGCCATTCTTTGTCCCTCCAGGTCAGCAACCAGCAACCTTTGAGCTCGTAGCTGTTCCGAATACCGCGAGGAAAGACTCCTGGCTGACCCGCAACGGACTTGGGGCATGAGCGAGAAGGAAATCCGTGTGGTTGGAAGCCTCTGAGCTTTTGTGGTTTCAGGATGATCTGGCTTGTCCTGACTGGTAGAGTTATCACCCCTGTTTTACGGGCGAGGAACGAAAGCGACGATTAGGTCGGATTCAGGCGCTCCCAGTGGCTCTCTCGACAGCCTAGAAGTTTCCTTGGCTCCCACTCTGTCTACTTCCCAGCCTCTCTCCTCATTCCAGGGTACCTCCTTGACACCAGTTTCTGGGCCTGCGAGGTGTACAGTGGGGGCGTGTGTTCCAAGAACTGCTTTTCAGAGACCCAGGCCAGGCCTGTCCCGATTCCCATTGCCTGCCACTCGGCTCATGCCCGGACAGATATACTTTTGAACATGTGCCTTTCCAGGCCTCTGAACCGTCGGCTTTCCGTGTAGACGTGCCCGAAAGCTTTCTTTTTGACGGAGGAAGTCCAGGCACAGTGAAGGTCTGGCCAGGGACATTTGACGGGGACTTCTCTGCGTCGTAACTCCCCCTCCTCGAGCCTGACCAATTTGGCACCGTGGATGTATTATGGGCGAGGAAAGAAGGTTCTGGAGTGATGTTCTCTTGAGCGTGCCTCACCACTGGCCTCGCAGGGTTGCTGGAGGGAGGGAGCCTGAGCCCCCCAGCCCTAGAAGAGGAGGGGGGGGGAGAACGTTTGCAGAAATTGTATACAGCTCCGGGAAATGTCTACCCTTTGTGAACCATATCTGAGTCGGTTAAGACAGTAATTGCAGACCTACCCCGACATAGAGAGAGGGCAGGATGGCAGGGCCTGCTATTAACATGTTCTCTCAGGCACAACAGCTTGTTTACAGGAGGGCTGCGGACTGTGGGGCGATTGTCTGGTGGCTCTGGGGGCCACGGCTTCTCGCCCCACCCCCTCCCTGGCTGTTGGGTCCGTGGCCAGCAACCCTAGTGACCGGTCTTGGGGTGCCCCTTGCCAGGATGCTCAGAGGGGTGTAGGCACCTAACGAGGTTCCTGGTCACGGTCATGTCCTTCCCACCTGCCACAGCCCCAGAGAAGGCCAGTATGCCCCCCATCTGGGCCGCTTCGTTGGAAGGCACTTGAAGCCTGAAGGCAAGCAGTCTGGGTCCTGGTCTGGGCTCACCCACTGGGGGACCCTGGCAGGTGCCTTCCTCTGTCACATCCTCAGTCTTTCTATTTGAAAAGAAAGAGTCTCCCTAGAGCAGCAAGACCAGAGAGTAAGAAAGGAGTCCCCATAACATCGTTAAAAAAAACCCAAAACTGGGGCGCCTGGGTGGCTCCGTCGGTTGAGCATCCGACTTCAGCTCGGGTCACGATCTCGCGGTCCGTGCGTTCGAGCCCCGCGTCGGGCTCTGGGCTGACGGCCCAGAGCCTGGAGCCTGTTTCCGATTCTGTGTCTCCCTCTCTCTCTGCCCCTCCCCCGTTCATGCTCTGTCTCTCTCTGTCTCAAAAATAAATAAAAACGTTAAAATAAATAAATAAATAAATAAATAAATAAATAAATAAATAAAATTAAAAAAAAAAAAAAAGCTTCTTAGCCAAATCTGGTGAGAGCGCAACTGATTGGTGGGCCCAGGTCATGTGATTGTCTTCTAGCTGCAAGGGAGGCGGGGAAAGCAAGTCACCGGCAGTGTCAAACTTCTCCATTTGGAAGCAGACCCTGGCGGCAAAAGAGATCAGCAAGTCTCCTTTGCAAATTACAAACGTAAAACTACCCTGTGGCCCGCATATAGCTGCATAATGCAAATGCGCTGATGAGCTAAAGATAAACCTAGCCAAAAAGGCAGAAGCGTTCAAATTTCAAACTACTGGCATTCAAATTGTGAAATAAAAATATTTAAGATGAAGAATAGTTTTGCTTTGCAGAGCCAAATCACCACCTGAAATGCGGATGTGGCGCTAACGGCTACGCCAATGCTCTTCTGGAGTTCTAGAAGCATCCCGTGATCTGTCAGTTGGTCCTCACTTGCAGCCACCGCATCCTGAAGTTTCTCTGTGTTCTTTTCTCTTTAGCCCTCCGTGATTACAGTTGTATTTTTTCTTTTAGTTTATTTATTTATTTTGAGAGAGACAGAGACAGTGCGAGTGGTGGAAAAGTCAGAGAGACGGAGCAAGAGAGGATGCCAAGTGGGGTCTGCACCGCAGAGCCCGACGTGGGGCTCGCACTCCCGACGCTGTGAGATCTTGACCTGAGGCGGAAGCAAGGGTCGGATGCTTAACGGACTGAGCCACCCAGGCGCCCCGACAGTTGCGTTTCTTGGCACTAATGTGATTGTAAATGCAAAAATAAGCACGGCATTGGACTGTGTGGCGGTTCTCAGTTGTAAGGTGCTCATCGCTTTCAGTGACCAGAACATTCTGAGAACAGTAATGAATAGGAAAACTCTTCACAGTCTCCAAAGCCCCCTCTGATCAAAGGGATTCTCCCGCATGCTTCTCCCCAGACTCTGGTTCTTCTTTCCTTCCAGACGGATGAAGGAACGGCCCTTCCTTCTCCCCTTAGAGTTAGTGTGGCTTTGCAGCCTACCCAAACCAATGAGTGTGTCACTTCTGGGCGGAAGCATCTCAGAGTTAATTCGTCAGTCTCCACATTTCGTTCCACCCTGTCATGATGGCCAGTGGTATTCCAGTTGGTGCCTCTGTCAGCCTATGTGGATGAATATGATAGGGAGCACGGCTCCTTGCCAACATGTGATGGACATGTAGTATTAGTGAGCAAATAACTCTTTCTTGTTTTAAACCACTGGGATTTCGAAACTGTTTGTTATGCAGCATGATCTAGCCTGTGCTGACTGATACACTCAGTAAGGTAGGGAGTACAATCGCTGTTATCTCATTTTTACACGACAAAGGACTCTGGTACAGAGAGTTTGAGTGCCTTGCTCAACGTCAGACAGCTAGGAACGTTCAGATGGAGAACTCAAGTCCCTGTCCCAGTCATTCCAAATCTTATCCTTCTCCCAGTGACTCACACAGCTGGGAATGCAGTCTCTGTGACAAGCAGGCAAGACTGGTAGAAAGTATGGCACGTCTCAGTGGCTGGAGCGTAGAGTTTTTGAGCCACCAATGTAAAAGATCATTCTGAGTGCCAAGTACATTTCCACTTCAAAGTGGCCAAGTTTAAGAGTGAGCCATTCTGAATGTTTAAATTTAAAAAGTCAGTTCTCAAATTTCCCCCAACAGCCAGGGAGGTTGACAAGATGATAGATGCATTTGGAACTGTCGAGCTTCCGTTCCAAGAAGCCGTCACTGGCTGTAAACCTGTTCACAAGAGTGATGTGTGTCCCCATGTCTGTGGGTGGCCACTCAGCGTGCAGGGGAAGGACTCTACTTTCTACCTGTGGGTTCCATCCACCTCCACTTGAGCAGCAACCATCTCATCTGAAGGCAGAAAGTGTGGCTTGTAAGACAGGTGGCTCGGAAAATCACCAGGTCTTACCGCAGAGTTGATGATCACTCCAACTATCACGGTCATGATATTAAGGGAATGTGACTGGAAGTCTGCACGGGTTGCATAATTTAGCCAGTATTTTCTCCAAAGGCAGCCGCATTCATTGGGGGTTCAGACTCCATTTAGTCTCATCTTTTTTTTTTTTTTTCTTCAACGTTTTTATTTATTTCTGGGACAGAGAGAGACAGAACATGAACGGGGGAGGGGCAGAGAGAGAGGGAGACACAGAATCGGAAACAGGCTCCAGGCTCCGAGCCATCAGCCCAGAGCCTGACGTGGGGCTCGAACTCACAGACCGCGAGATCGTGACCTGGCTGAAGTCAGACGCTTAACCGACTGCGCCACCCACGTGCCCCTCTCATCTTTTGAGAGTAAAGTGCTTCCTGCAGGTTCCTGAGCATTTCCAACTCTCTCTCTCTCTAGTATACACACTATATATTTTATATAATAATATATTTATAATTATAAAATTTATTTATACATATTTATATTATTTATTTATTTATTTATTTATTTATACATTATTAATGTATTTATACATACATTATTTATATTATTTATTTATTTATTTATACATATTTATATTATTTAAGTGTATGGATATAGATATAGACATAGATATAGACATAATCTCCAGAGAGACAGATCTATTTTAAAGAATTGGCTCACATGATTGTGGGGGGCTGGCACGTTGGCAAGGCTGGAGATTCAGGGAAGAGTTGACGTTTCAACCTTGAGCACAAAAGCTAGAAACTCAGAAGTTCTATGTTGCGATCTGAAGGCAGAATTCCCGTTTTGAAAAACCTCAGTTTTTGTTCTTAGGGTCTTCATCTGATTGGATGAGGCTCGTCTTCTTTACTTGATGTCAATTGAGAGCAAATGTTAATCACATCTAAATATATATATTATATATATTATATATATATAATATATATATTTACATCAACATCTAGACTGATGTTTGACCAAACAATCGGTCATCACAGTCTCGCCAAATTGACAAACAACTAACCATCACACCAGGACTCATCTGAAGAACGTGCAAACAGGAGAGGCGCGTCCATGAACAATGAAGCCAGCTGAGGTCCTACGAGCTATGACCATACACAGCGTTTTCCACTTCCGGTATCTCCACGCTCCTAGCTCCAATCCCAGCTTCGGGAATCTTCTGATGAGTAATAACATTTGATAAAGCGTACCAATAATGACAGCAGACAGTATTTGGTCCAGCAGTATTTGGTTTTGCATGCCTGCCTCCATTTAACCATTAGAACAGTCCTGGGAAATGTGGATTACTGGCATTCCACTTTCCGGAAGTGGAAACTGAGACCTAGAGAGAGGGAGTTGCAACAGTAAGGGCTGGCACCCAAGTTTTTCTTATCCTCTAGTCTACGTTTCCTCATAAAGTTCCCCTACAATTCACTCTGAAGGGGGTTGCCCTTTTAGTCTCCTCAGCCAGAAGCACCAATACTTTGGGACCGCGCCTGTGCAGTGTCCGCTTCCTGTCACGTGGTACCAGGTGACCCTCGGTCCCGGATTACAGGCAACTGGGCTCCGCTTAGTTCTTCTCTGGGAGTAAGACACCTGCGTGCTTATGGCTGACAGAGCTGTTAGCTCTTCCCTTTCCTCGCTTAAGCATCCTCTTACCAGCTCGGCAACCTTGGTATTCACTCTGTGCCAGCTGGTAAGGTCGTAGTAATGAATATTAACGCTAGTGATGGGAGTCATGATGATGAGGACGAAGAAGACGAACGTCCTAGCGATGGCGCTGATGATGATACAGCAGCCCCGAAGGTGTCTGATCAGTGCTAGGCCAACGGCTCCCTTGTTCTAGATGCTTCTATACAAGCATCCTGTGCCACCTTGGGGGAGCTGATGGTGCCACTTGTTAATTTCACAGTCATACCGGCCCTTGATGGCCCCTTCCTCCCGCCATGCCTCCTCATCGGTGTTTGCCACACCAAAGGCTCCAGACTAGGGTGTCAACATTTGGAGTTCCTGTTTCTCCCCGCCACCCCCCTTCTGGGCTCCTTGGTCATAAATTAACTGGCTGTATATGCGTGGGCTTATTTCTGGCCTCTCTGTTCTGTTCCATTGATCTAGGTGTCTGTTTGATTCTGTTTTGATGGCGATAGCTTTGTGACATAGTTTGCCATCGGGGGCTGGGACACCTCCAGCTTTGTTCTTCTTTCTCAAGATTGCTTTGGTGATTTGGGATTTTCTCAGCTTCCACACACACGTCAGGCTTGTTTGTTCTATTTCTGTGAAAACCGCCGTCAAAGTTTTGATAAGAATTGCCCTGGGTCTGTAGATACGGCTTTGGGTACCGTGGGCTTTTCAAACAAAATTAGTTCTTCCCAATCCGTGAGCATGGAATACCTTTCTGTTTATTTGTGTCCTCAGTTGTTTTCATCAATGCCTTCTATTTTCCAGGGAGGTATTTTTTTTTTTAACCTCCTTGGCTAGGTTTCTTCCTAGGCATTTTGTTCCATTTGATGCAATTGTAAATGGGATTATTTCCTTAATTGAGGTTTCTGCTAGTTCGTTGTTAGTTTATAGAAAGGCAACTGATTTTTTGCATATTGCTTTGTATCCTGCAACTGTGCGGGATTCGTTTATTAGTTGTAACAGTCAAGTGTCTTAACTGAGGCTCAGCTACTTCTCAGAAAAGACAAGGCAACAGAGATAAAGGTCGGGAGTAGTTAGCGTGGCCATTCCCTTATTTCATGAAGGTCCTCACAAACCTAGATCTTTACTGGGATGGTTTCTGCCTTCTCCCACCCCCCACCACCACGGATGATCTTTATCCTCCTGATTACTCTCTCTCCTACATTTTTAAAAAAATATTCCCATATCTGTCCATACACAGGCATTTTTGAGCTCTTCAAAATGGCGGCCGTGACCCATCCTCAAGACACTCTGCTTCCCCAAAGGGAAAGGGGTTCCCTACACAGGTTGTTACCCCCAACAGACCCCCTTTGAGGCTTTCCCAGCTCTGTCACTACCAGCCCAAAAGGGGGGCTAGGGATGGGATCAAGCCTCGTGAATGAGAGTAAAATAAGGGGTCATGGGCTCCTACCATATACATTTTCTTGTTTGATTCTCCCAACTAAGTTGTGAGGCATGTATCATAATCCTCGCTTTGTGCACTGGAGGAATCCACAATTCAGAGAAGCAAAGTCACCTTTCCAAGATCACACAGCAAGTAAACGAGAGTTCAAATCCAGGTAGGCGAAGGCTGTAGAGGGTAAGGTAATCCCGGGGGCTACGACACACAAACCCAGAGCCTCAGCGGTTTCATACAGAAGAAGGTGAATTGCTCACTCGTGTCCAGTATCTCTGATTGGAAGGTTCTCCCTCGATCCAGGGACCCAGGCACCCTCCCTCTTGTAGCTCTTTCCTTTAGAGCACTTGACTCCCGATGTCACTCTGGCGTGCTTTTCTAGTCCGGCCAGCCAGAAAGGGAGAGAGCACAGAGGATCACGCAGGAGGGGGTGGGGGGCAGGTATGGGAGAGTCCTGTGCGCTCCTCGCCCCCCAGGTCAGATCCATTTCCTTCCGTGCTGAGCAACCTCAGAGTCTCCTCCACACAGCTCTCTCTAGTTAGCTGCTATTGATTCACTGAAACTCATCCCTAAGGTGAAATTTTTCCTTGCCACCTTGATCTGAGTGGCTCAAGAGACACACATTTCTTTGCTACTCTGTTTTGGAAGTGGAGGGGAGGTGCCGGGAGGGCAACGTTACTATGTCAGGAAACATTGTGAAAGGCTTTGAAAGAAACAGGAAAAAAAAAAAAAACACAAAAAAAAACGCAGTGTGTCCTGTGTGGCTCATTCTTCTGGATTATCCCCGCACGTCTCGGTCTTTGAGCTATTTTTACATCTTTGAAAATTGTAGAACGTGAATAATAATTCAAATGCCTCTCGTCCATAGGAATGCAAACGAATTTTGTTTGGTCCGAATGCAGTTGATGGATGACGTACGGTTAGATTATTTTTGCATTTATTTATCAATTCATTCCGGCTGTCCCAATTGCCTGTGTCTGTGGTTCTTCGGATTTTCCATTGAGCAGTTGCAATCCCTGACAGTGGCCTCCTGAATTAATGAGTTAAATAAAATCTTTGATGCACAATTGCTTTATATTTGTGTGTTGTCCTGGGACAGCTACAAGTCGTCAGAGAGAGCAGGAAAACCCTATGGTACGTTACAGTCTCCTCCTTTCCAGGAACCTCACGCTCATCATGGAAGAGAGGCAGAGCAAGGATTGTTAGCTCCATTTTGCAGCCGAGAAGACTGAGACCCGCCGTGGGGACTATCAGAGACCAGAGATCACGGGGCTAGAAAACGGTGGGACTGAGAATTCAAACCCAAGTGCGTCTGTTCCTGACCCCTGAGTTTCTCACCCGACCAGTTCTAGAGGCAAATGGGATAGTAACAAGATGCATAGTAACACCTCTCTTGCGGGGTAAATGATCAATCAAACTGATTGAAATGTGGGGGAAATTAAACGACGTTGAGGGAAGTCTGTGTCCAGAACCCGATCCCGGACCTCTCTGCTTTCTGGGACACTTGTATGTGATCCAAGCGAGCCTACTTTTCTCGCTGAGATGTTCCTTGAACATCTGTTCTAGCGTTTTGTTTTCTTTTCTTTTGTTTTGTTTTTAAAAAGGCAGGGAAGATTGCTAGGTGGTTTTGGTTCCTAAAATGCTCTCTGAACCTTTATTCATAGAAGCAGAAGCAGGCGGCGTCTGCCCTGTAGGGCTCAGGTCTGGGCCCTGGAAAGGGCCAGGAGCAACGGAGCTGGCACGGGGTACCGCTCTGGGGCCGCGGGAAGGTCACAGTCGGCTGAGGTTCCTGCTCACGGGGCTCTGGCCAGCGTTTGCTGAGGCAGAGTGGAGTCAGAATTAAGACGTGTCTGGCACAATGTAAGACTCCTGGGTTTGGGGCCAGGCTGGCCTGAGTTCAGATCTTACCTCTGCCACTTAGCAAACATGAGCCTGAAATGCCTGACATCTCTCTGGACGTCATCTTCTTTCCCTGTAGGGTGGGAGAGAATAACCCCAACTTCACGGGGGGACCTCAGTCCGGCCTGCCTTTCGCTCACCCCAACCCTGTGCCTGTGGGCTCCTTCTGCCCAGAATTGGGCACACAGGTCACCTGCGCTGCCACTGACGGCTGGCGTGGAGGGTGGAAGGCCTTGGAAGCAGCCACTTACTTTCGACACCTCTTTCCTCTCTCTCTCTCTCTCTCTCTCTGCCAGAAAAACTTCTTCACTTCTGCAAGGTGGCTGGCAGGGCAAATTATGATTGGCATCTGCTCGCAAAGGGTAAGCGGTCCAGAGAGAGGAGAGGGAGCAGGAGAGCCGGGCAGGTGCTCCCTGAACCTGTGCTGGGGCCCCTCCCTGATAACGCTGGGCGGGTTGTGAGCCGACCCCCTTGTTTACTTCCACGTCCCAAAGAAAATCCACCCCTCAAGAAGCCCGAGGTCTGCGCCTCTCTTCTAGTCTATTCTAGCACGCTTTGCTGGGCGCTTGCGTCACCCCCAGCCCTTGTTTTCCACCCCGGCAAGCCTGCGGGAGTCCTCTGTAAACTCTACCTCTTGTCAATGGTCCCCGTTCAGGAAAATTGGCTCCTTTGACACCGTTTTAGACAAACCATAATGTGTGTGGAGCTGAAAGAGGTTCTATTTACAAGTCTGCAGGAAATAGCCCTGGGCAGAGGGTGGTAATTGTAGGGTGAAGGTTCACCAGGGGCTCAGAGGGGAGAGAGGACCGCCCTGGGGAGAGGGTGCTGTGATGGAAAAGAGAGAGTACAGGGGTCACCTCCGCCTCCCCCCCACTCGGGACCTGCGGGGGCAGGAGAAGGGTGGATGAAGGGGGCGGAGGCCTCGCTCCTTTCTCCCGCAAGCCTGCTGCCCTCTTAGCAACTTTGTACTTCACACCCTTGCCTGGAATGCCCTCCCCGCAGGTATCCGAGTGGCTCACACTCTCACTTCCTGGTACCCCTACGCGATCACACACACGCGCGCACTCGCGTACACGGGCACACCCACAGCCCCACTCCCGATTTCTTTCACCCAGACGTGTGGGTTCATTTCTTTGTGAGCCGTCGATTCCTTTCCATATGGTACGTTCTACGAGAACGTGGGGCTCCCCCCCCCCCCGGATTCCTGGAACAATGCCTCCGTGTACAAGGTGCTCACCCAGAAAGCATTTAGGGAATGAATTAGCAAATGGGCAAATGAGTGAGTGAATGAAGGAATGACTACATCCCAACGCCAAGGGCCTCTTAGGTCCTCTCCCCCGATGTGTTCCGCCTCCCTGGGTAGCGGGGCTCACTCATGCAGGCAACCTTGACCTTCAGGCTGCATAAATCACAGACCCGGTTGTGAAGCTGTCATCTGGTGGGAGCCCCGCGAGGTCGCCAGGTAGCTGTTTACAAGGCGGTCAGAGCCAAACACGTGAGGCCCGGGAGGTTGGGGGGGGCAGGTCCATGATCCCCTGAGATCAGGGTGTAACTGAGCCAGGGCTCAGGAGAGTTCTCCTGCAGGAGACGAGCCATCCTGGAGGAGACGACCTTGGCTGGTGGGACTCAGATGCGGAGACAAGGGGCGCTGGCGGTGGGCTGGCCGGGGTCTTCCAGAAGCAAGGGGAGGGCTGGCGGGGCCTGGGGGACGGTGATGTCATCATGGATGGCTTCCAAAGCCCATCCTCAGCAGGATGCCACTCTGACTGGCCTGGCCTTTCCTCCACTTACTGTTTCCCAACACCCCGGACGTCTGTCCTCCACCTACCGACTGTGTGACCTCGGCAGGTCACTTAACGCCCCCGGGACCTCCTGACTAATGGTGGCCATGACTAACATTAGCCAAAACAAAAGGGCTCGCTGGTTGTTTTGAGCCCTCAGCAGCCTGTCCCCAGGAGAGAAGAGGACCAGGCTCTCCTCACCCAAGAAGGGAGGCCAGGCCCGTGAGAGGGTAGAGGCCAGTCACCCCAGTCTGGCCTCGGTATTTTTAGCATCTTCCCTCTCTCCCTCCCTCCCACAAGCCACTAGCCCACTCCTTGCCCAAATAACAGCCACCAAAATAGCCCTGGCAGTTGACCGAGGGGTACTCACAGGGTCCCCTCCCTCCTGCTGGTCAGTCAGGCATGAGCAGAGGCCCTGGGGCTGGGCGAGGCCCAAGCGGAGGCTGTTAATTGTACCTTTGGCCCGAATAAAAAATAGTTCTCCTTAGGGCTGATTGCAGCGCTCCTTCTGAGAAGCCAGGTGCCTGCCTCTCCCGGGCCCCGGGCTTGCAGAGGAGAGACACCTCAGGATCCGGCCTCTGGCCTCTGCGGCAAATCAGGACAACCTGTCCCCCAACCTTGAAGGCAGCAGCAAAGTGGCCGGGCCTCCCTGTGACACACATCCTTCCCTAACCGAAGGCCAGAGCGAATCCACACGCTGGACACTCTGTGAAAACAGTCCCCCGCCACTGGCCCCTTACCCGCCTTTGTTTTAATCATAGCGCTGGCCACTCCCCAGGGCGCTGGTTGTCTGTATCTGTTTGCATGTGTATTGCTGGTCTCCTCCGGGAGAAGTCAGCTCCCCAAGGCAGGGCACTGGTCTGTCCATCCCCCTTCGTGTCACACAGACTGATGCCTGGAGCTCGATAAAGTCCACATGACTTGGGAAATCACTGGATGAAGAAGAAACCTGCAAGGCACAGCAGATGTGGTCACTTCTCGGCTTCTGCAGTGTGGGAAAAACCAGAAGAAGGGACAGAAGGCGAGGAGCAGGGCTCTGGCCGGCACCAAATTCCCCAAACCGGTCCCCAGACACCCGCGAGATGAGGCTAGTCCCTCCCGCGTGCCCGGAACCTGCCTCCTGTCCTCGCGACGGCCCTGGGCGGCAGGGATGGCGCCTGTTAGTGACAACGACACGTGCGCCCCCTGACCGCATTCTTTGTGTAATCAACACAGGTAGTTCCGGGAGTAACCCCTAAGTACACCTGACACCCATTGGTAGCTCCATTTTACAGGCGACGGAACTAAGATCCGGAGAAATCAAGCAACTTGGCCCCAACTGCATGATCCCTGCGGATCAGCGCTGGAATTTGAGCCCGGGGTGGGATTTGAACCCCGGGGGGTGGCCTGACCCCGGAAGGCCCTGTCTTCATCTCTGCGCCTACAATCTGTTGTTTAATGAGACCCGTGGTGCTCGGAGAGGCGGAGGCCTTCCCTCGGCCGGACTGGACTCTCTTTGCCTTGCCTCTGTTAGTCATGCCGCCTGTGGTGCCTGCGGGTCTCTTTAACGCGTTTTCTAGGGCTTTGGGCACGTCCCCCCATCGGCTCTTCACGGCAGCCCCGAGGGGCTGTATTGCTATCATCCCATTCACCCCCTATGCTTCAGAGGTGGCAGCAGAGGCCAAGAGAGGGTAAGTGACTTGCTGGGTAGAAGCTCGTGACTTTCCCTGTTTTCACAGTGCACCGCCCCGTTAACCTCCCTTTGTCCCCCTGGGAGCCTCTCCCCCGTTCTGGCTAATGCTCGGGCAGCAATCGGTCCCGGGTCCCAGGACGCAGCGCTGGCACCTTTTTAACTTTATATGGGCTGTGTCATCCTGCCACGCCCCGAGTTGCCTTTACGGCGGCACCATTGAGGCAAATCGTCAAGATTAACAAAGAAACGCACATGGGGTCGGAGGCCAGAGAGTTCCGTC
Organism: Prionailurus viverrinus; assembly: GCF_022837055.1. Taxonomy (NCBI): domain Eukaryota; kingdom Metazoa; phylum Chordata; class Mammalia; order Carnivora; family Felidae; genus Prionailurus; species Prionailurus viverrinus. The sequence goes on along the minus strand of NC_062575.1, from coordinate 30,334,079 downwards.
CGCGGCAGTGTGGACGCTGTGGCAGGACATACGTCGGCCTCTCTGCGTGTGGCCTCCAGCAGCCCACCCGCCTCTGCAAGGAAGGCTTCTCCCGAAAGTCAGGAGACCCCGACCCTAGACTAGACCCCGGACCCCGTTGACTTCTTTTTGCCTCAGACAAGTGGTCTTGCCAATGGGGACACGCATCTGTGGTTTCGGGTCAGGCGAGGATCACAACTGACGGGACACAGGGTTTTAGGGTGTGACTGCAGGGGGACCACTCCCACCCTGGCCTCCCACAGATCTCTAGGTTCCCAAGGCCATCTTTCAATGTCAACATCTGCCTCTCTCTGGGCTTCCCCGAGGCTTCGATCTAGCGACCCATGTGGGCCTGGCCAACCCTGTCCAAAGTCTGGAGTTTCCTCTACTCTTTTATATTCATTCATTCATTCATTCATTCCTGCTCAAATCTATCTCCTCAGTTTCCTGAGGAGTATTGCACGCTTACCTTTCTCTCTCCTTACTCTATTTTTCTTCCTTATAATGAGTGACTCCTTGACATTACTCTCTTTTACTAGAATGTCAGCTCTGTAAGGGCAGGACCCTTGTCCCATCGGCTCCCCTCAGTATCCCCCGAGCTCTAGCCTGACACCTGGCACAGAGGAAGAGCTCAGGAGAGATTTGTTGAACGTTAAGGTCAATTGCCCCACACACGTGGAGAGTCAGCTCACCCCATCGGAAAAGTCTCCTTGCAATTCCTCTTTTGGGGTTCGCCTGTCCGCTGAAATTGTAACGCAGGCAGGTATAGACCCCCCCACGCCCCCTGCACCTCTGGTTCAGGTCGTGGGGGTCTGAGAAGGAGAGGCTATTTTCCCCTGGGGGTTCTAGATACTCTTCTGGCTACTTGGGGGGGGGGGGTCCACAAAGCCTCCTCGCGGCTCTTACCACACTCCCACCCAACTTCACAGAACAGCCCCCCTTTGACGAGCTTTACACACGGAGAGTCCGCCCCCGGTTCTGTGTGAAGAAAGAATTTCGCCAAGTAGGAAATAAACGATTGAAAAAAAAAAAATCCTGCCTTATTTTTAATAGAGCAATAAGGCAGCATATAACGTATTAGGGCAGAGATCAGGAAACTTTTTCTGCAAGGGGTCTGATAGGAAATATTTCAGTCTCTGCAGTTACTCACCTTGAATAGCTTGAAAGCAGTCAGAGACAATATGGAAACGGATGAGACAGAGAGAGAGAGACTGTGTTCCGGTAAATCTTTTTCCTTACGGGCCCTTAAATTTCATGTAGTTTTCAGGTGCCACGTCATAGTTTTCTTCTTTTAATTTTTTTTTTTTTACCCATTTAAACATATAAAGGCTATTCGTAGCTCACAGGCTATAAAAAAGGCAGATGGTGGGCAGGGTCGGCCCTTGGGCCGACCCTGGCAGTAACCGGGAAATCCGGGTTCGAACCTTGTTGGATCAGCAACCCAGCAAGTAACCTTGAGCAGTTAGCTGTGTTCGCCTCTCTGGGGCTCACTTTCCCTCCCTGGAAAAGGAGGGCCCGGGGCAGATGGGCTCCAGAGCCCTCCCTCGCTTTTAATACTTCGTGGTGGAAATCTCAGGGATTTTGCTGGCTAGGCGGAAGGACCCGGTTTCGCCAGCAGTAACTTCTGGGGGCCCTCCAGCCCCATCATCTGGGAAGAGGAGAGGGTGCCTGCTTGGCTATGCCTGGCTCCACCGGAGATTGAGTGGGTCCCGGAATCTTCGGCACCCAATGACCCAGGGACAAAGGGTTTTTGGCTGGAACATCAGAAAGCATCATCTCCATCCCTCCTTCCCATCTCCCAGCTGGGGCCCCTCACCATTCATGCCTGCCACCCCCCCCCCCCTTTACCCCATGCCTTGCTTAACAAAGACAGAGACAGGAGTTGACACTGTAATGTTGAAAATTGCTTGTTTCAGAACATCCCAGTAAACAAGCCAGTCTTTGTTTTAATCCCAGCCTAGCTTACTGTAGTTAATTATAGGAATTTGTGGCTATTTATGTGAACCGAGGACAGGCGAAAACATTCATTTGTCGGCTGTGTAAGTGCTGGGTGGGAATGGGCTCCAAGTACCGAGAAGACCTAGGTAGCATTTGTCCCGGGGGCCGTGCAAGGTAGTGAAGGGCCAGGTGTGTAATTATCCGCTCTGCCCCCAAAGACAGAGAAGGCTGCCATAGAAAGTGACACCTAATGACTGTTTTCAGCCCACGACGGGTAACGGGAAAGGCCCCGTGTTTAAAGCAATTGCCTGAGATGTGGGGCTTTGCACCTGCCAGGTGAGCCGAGTTATTTCTGAGCCCGTCGGCCGCCAGCCCTACGTTCCCGTCCCCGGCGGGGGGTGGTGAGAGGGAAGCAGGGCCAGAGTTTCCCAGGGGTTCGAGGAGCTGGGAGCGAGGTCGCAGAAGCTCGAGGACATGGGCACCGCCTCTTCTCCCTCTTCTCCAGCCCCAGAGGAGCCACAGTTAGCGAGGAATGTTAACAAAGAGGAGACAGAGCTGGCTAAACAGAGGCCCGACGACAATTCCCGGCCCAAACAAAGCTGCCCGGGGCCCCCACCCGGACGAGAAAACAAGCCAGGCCTTTGTGCGCACTCAATAATTATCGCTGGAAATTACCCGAGTCGGGGCTGCCGAGCTGGGCTGGGGCAGCAGGCACGGAGGGAGGAACTTCAGAAAGTTCTGGGCGACCGGGGGTAGGGTACCTGCTGCTCAGACCAATTGTCTAGGACGCTGCCTGCCAGAGAAACTCCGAGGGGTCCGGGTGCCCTGCTCCAGACTGCCCCTGGCCCAGACTGCTGCTCTGGGCCTGGCGATCGGGAGCCCCTCCTAGAGAGCCCAGGCCATTGGCTCAGGTCCCGTGTGCCAGAGAGCCCGTATTAATGGCGGGCTTGGGCCTGCTCTCTGTACTAAAATGTCATTCCCTTTGACTCCTGACCCCCCTCCCCATCTCTGTGCCCTCACACGTCCCTCTCTCTGTGCCCCGGCCCCCAATCTTCTACCCACTCCTTTTCCTGTCCTCCAGATCTAGATTCTGCTTCCTCCAGGAAGCCTTCCAGGACTCCTCCACCCAATGCCTATCTCTCCCTGCCAATCGTTCACAAGTTAGTGATTCACTCTCCTGTATCTATCTCTACGTGAAAGCATGCACAGACGACCCTTGAGCGACACCGGGTTAGGGGTGCCGACCCCCACACAGTCGAAAATCCACATATAACTTTTGATTCCCCCAGAACGTAACTACTAATAGCCTACTGTTGACTAATGACATAAATAGCTGATTGACACCTATTTTGTACGTTACACATATTATATACTCTTATGCCACCAAATGCCACCGTAAGGGCCACTCCCGCCACCCCAGAGAGTCCCTTGCCAAACATTCACTGGCCCTCCGTGGGATGGGGTTCCCACCGCCCAGCTTCCAAGCCTGTGCTTGCGTTTTGTATCGCCCCCGCTGACCCCCGCGTGGCAGGGCACTTCTGGGTGCCTAAGAGGTGGGCTTGCTCATCTGTCCTCTCGGGAGGCAAGGAAAGTGGAGGGGGGATTTGGCCAGAGGGCTCCGGCCGAGGTGGGAACGACCCGTCACCCTCTTCCTGGGCCCCGGCTGTAGAGAGGGCCCTTTTATTCCATTGCAAGTGCGGGACCCTGTGGGCCACCGAGAGCTCCATGAGAATGAGCCTCTCCCGGGCTCGAGAGCCCACACCTCGGTCCAGCTGCCAGGCAGAGCCGAGAACTACAGACACAGACCAATTAGCGGCTGGCTTTATCACTGCTTCAAAAAAGACGAGACAAGAAAAGCCGTGGGTAATGTTAGAAAGGGTCAAAGTTAGCCCTTTTCGGAGGGCCCCAGCAGGGCCGGGCCTGGACGGCTGTCTCGGGAGGTTATTTTGGTTTTCCCGCCTGGTGGCCGGGAGCGGCTGGCTGGGCACCCGGCGGCCAGAGAGGCCGAGAGGCGTTTGCCTTTGGGAGCTGCCATTTTACAGCAGGGCCACTGATGGTTTCTGGGCAAGGGAGATCAATAGGGGACAAAAATAGGCTTCTGTCACGCCTGGACGCCTGCTCCGGGTCCCTCGATGACTCAGAGGCACCCCAGAAGCAGCTGAGGCGGAAACCACTCGACGCGACAGGTCGGGGGGCGTGCCGTGGGGGCAAGGTCATCTGTCCCAGCTCCCCGAGGTCCCAGAGCCCCCGGCCCCAAGTGCAGAGACCAGTTCGGAGAATTCAGCGTGGAGGAGGCCCTCCCTGTAGCCGCATTCTCACCCATCTTCCTCTGAGAAGGCCCCTGTCAGCTTCCACCAAAGGAAGCCCAAGTTTTGTGGATACAAGGGGCGCTCTTCTGTCCTTGAGGACCTCGGGGTCCAGATAAGGAGGCAGCCAGGGGAGCAGGCAAATGTTTTACAGAAAGATAGCCCTGCAGAGGGGCCGGAAAGGCACAAAGCAGGGCCCCAAAGTCGGCAACGCGAACAAATAAACACACACCGTACACGATTATTATTGTTTAGGCACCGGCCACTGGAGATGCAACATCTGACTCGATCCTCGTATGGACCCATGAAGTAGCTGCTATTATAATTATCCCGTCTTGCGGACAACTCAGCTGAGGCTCGGAGGCCCACCGTAACACGCCCAGAGTCACCAGGGAATGCACCTTGGAGCCGGCACCCTGTCACTGGCGTCTGTCTCCCGGAGCGGCCGTTTCAACTTTCTGCCTCGCACCAGGGGTTGGCAAGCCTTGTCATCAAGGACCAGATGACAAATATCTTAAGCTGTGCAGGCCAGACAGTTTCTACAAGTACTCACCTGGGTTGTCGTGGCACAAAGGCGGCCTTAGATAAGATGTGAGCGAAGAAGGTAATATGTGGCTCTGTTCCAGTGAAACTTTGACACCTACAAAAGCAGGTGTCAGGTGGGATTCAGCCCACTGGCCTAACCCTCCTTACTCTAGTGCCCTGAGATATATTTGATTGTGAAACCATCTTGAGGGAATTCAACTTCTGGAGCTTGGAAGGCTCTGGTAACTTCCAGCATTTTCCACATCGTCAGATCTGGACTTCTCACTCTGTTCCTTGCTCTGGAGCAAGACTGTCTAATAAAAAGATACACAGAAGACATATGCATGCTTCACATTTTCTAGTAATTACATTAGAAAGGGAAAAAGAAACAAGTAAAATTAGTTTTAATAATGTATTTGATTTAACCCAATATATCAAAATTATTATGATTTCAACAGGTAATCAATGCAATAAATTATTAGTAAGATGTTTTACTTTCTTTTTTTTTAAATTTTTTTTAACATTTATTTATTTTTGGGACAGACAGAGACACAGCATGAACGGGGGAGGGGCAGAGAGAGAGGGAGACACAGAATCGGAAGCAGGCTCCAGGCTCTGAGCCATCAGCCCAGAGCCCGACGCAGGGCTCGAACTCGCAGACCGCGAGATCGTGACCTGAGCTGAAGTCGGACGCTTAACCGACTGAGCCACCCAGGTGCCCCTTACTTTCTTTTTTCATACTAAGTCATCAAATTCTTTGTTTTTAAGTCTTCAAATTCTTATGTGTGTTTTACCCTTACAGCACATCTCAATTCATATTTCTTGATTCAAGTGCTCAATAATCACACATACCTAGTGGGCTATCTTATGGGATAGTGCAGCTTTAAAATAAAGCTAAGGCATTTTTACTGGTAAAAGGGGAGATCCCTGTATAGGTTTAAAATGCAAGGACAACAGATTTGAGAGAAGTTTCCGGATGGATCAGTGTGTTAGCTTTCTCCAGAGAAACAGAACCAATGGGATACATATTCATAAATATACACGTATAGTCACTCATATATGTTTACAGTTGACTCTTGAAAAACATAAGCTTACATGCAGATTCTATTCCGTGCACTATAAGACTGTAAATGTATTTTCTCCTCCTTACGATTTTCTTAATAACACGTTCTTTTCTCTAGTTTCATTTTTGTATAAATAGAGTATGTAATATTTATACAAAATTTGTGCTAATCGACTATTTATGTTATTGGTAACGTTTCTGGTCGCCAGTAGGCTATCGGTAGTTAAATTTGGGGGAAGTCAAAAACTATACACGAGTTTTCAACTGCCCGGGGGCGTGGTGCTCCAACCCCCAAATTATTCAAGCTGACATTGGATGCCAAGTACACTTCAATAATAAAAATAATTTTAAATAAGTATACATACAGATATAAGGAAGGTATACATGCAGATACAGTAAAACCTTGGATTGCGAGTAACTTGTTCTGCGAGAGTTCCGCAAGACGAGCAGACATTCTTAATAAATTTTAACTCGATAAATGAGCGATGTCCTGCAATACGAGCAGTACATGATGCTGAACGTCACATGATCACCATGAGCCAATGGTTCTTGAAATTCACTTTGACATACAAGTGTTTTGGGTTACAAGCTTGTTTCTGGAATGAATTCTGCTCGCAAACCAAGGTTTTAGTGTATAAGGAATATATACATACATATATAAAGAATTGTCTCACGTGGTTGTGGGGGCTGACAAATGGTCAGCAAGCTGGAAACCTAGGACAGCCAATGGTATAGCTCTACTCTGAAAGCCAAGAGGCTGGAGACCCACGCAGAGCTGCTATTTCAGTTCAAGTTCAGAGGCAGGAAAAAACAAGCAAACAAACAGAAAAATGATGTCCAGTCAGGCAGGAGGAGTTGCCTGTTACTGGAAAGAGTGTTAGCCTTTTTGTTCTATTCAGGCCTTCCATGGATTGGATGAAGCCCACCCACACTGGGGAGGACAATCTGCTTGACTCAGTCTCCCAATTCAAATGTTAATCTCATGCAGAAACACCCAGAATAATGTTTGACGAAATAGCTGGGCACCCCCTAACCCAGTCACGCTGACACAATAAAATTAACCATTCCAGTCAGAGAGGGCTTCCTGGAAGAAAAGTCATTTGAATTGAAATCTGAAAGCAAAGAAGTTCGCTACACAGAGAAGTGGGCGCTGGGGTTCCATGCAGAGGGAACAGCATATGAAAAGGCCCCAAAGCCACAGAGCATGGAGGTGTGCAGATCCCGTAAGCAGTTCAGATGACCGGATGTTCTGGAAAACAGGGTTGAGGTGGACAGAGCATGGGTCTGGGGGTGGTAAGACAGGGAGGGGTCTAGGGTAGAGATGGCGGGTTCCCAAAGTCTTGGGAAGAAGTTTGAACTTGATTCCAAAGGCAAAGGGAAGTCACAAAGGATCGTAGCTCCACCAGCTACCCCAAGGCCTCTTCAGATACAAGTACAATCTAAGTCACGATTACAACCGCATCTTTGAGACAAGTCCTAGAACCCTTGCTTGTTAGAGGTTTCTCAGACTTGCAGCATCAACACCGGGGAGCTTGCTGGAAACGCAACAACTTGGGCCCCAGCCCAGACTGGCCGGAGCGGAATCTGCATTTTAACAAGACGCCCAGTGCACGCCCATGGATTTGTGCCCAGTGACCTAAGTGACTTTGGTTTTGATAGGGGACCTTGCCCAACCCACTGCTCTTTACCACCTTCTCAGTCCTGCTTCCTGCCAGCAACCCCGGGCCTCCCTGCCCCTCCCTGCTTCCCCAGAACCTTCTGCCCAGAAGGCTCAGAAAACTCTTCCTGCTCCTGCCGTAAAGGAGGTAAATTAAACAGATGCCCGGACCCCATTTCCCGTTCCTTTGGTATTTTAAATATTCCCTGTTTGGATCTCCTGGAGCTGTTTTAGATCTCTGCTTTTCTGTCTCAGGGCAAACATAGTAACGGTTCGCGCCACTGGGGCTGGCAGTAAATTTCGCAGTAAGCGTTGGTAGAGACGAGGAGGCCACTGGTTTGACATCAGAGGCCCCCACCGTGGGCCCAGCCTGCTGGGGACAGGGGCGCGCGGGAGGGAGGAGGCATGTCACTTTCGGGGAATGGATTCTCACCATGGAGGGAAACATCTGATGGGTTTCCGTCCTTGGCAAGTTCCCAGGCTGCCCGACCTGTATCTGTCATCCTGTTGGTTTCATTCCTACCTGAGGCGGGCCATTCAGGTGGCTTCTCTCCGCATTGCTTCTGGACAGGGGAGGGGGCCTGCTTTTGTGGCGGAACGTGAGGGGCATGGGCATGTCACTGCCGGGAGACAGAAGAGTGGCTCTGAGCAGGGTCCGTGCAGCTCTCAGGAACAGCTCTGGCACTCGCTAACGGCGCTCGGGCTTGACGGCCGCGGCCTTTGTTGCAGTCTGCAACATACGGCCCGGTGCTCGGCTTACAGCGGTGGGACAGGATAAGAAGATGTTTAAAGGATGCGTGGAGAGCGATCGCACCAGCAGGTTTTTCTGATTCCCGAAGCATTGTGGGGAACGGTAGGAAAAAGCAACCCCAAAGAGTCTCGTTGAACGTGATAATTGTCATTCGTTGACGGGCTTGTATTTCACTGACATCAAAATTATTTTATTTTGTTGTTATTATTATTTTTTAAATATTTATTTATTTACTTATTCATCGAGAGACGGAGTGCGAGCGGGGGAGGGGAGAGAGAGGGAGACACAGAATCCGAAGCAGGCTCCAGGCTCCGAGCTGTCAGCACAGAGCCCGATGCGGGGCCCGAACTCACAAACCATGAGATCGTGACCTGAGCTGAACGCTCAGCCGACTGAGCCACCCAGGCACCCCTTAAATTGTCTTAAAGTAAACAAACAAATAAATAAAGTATTTTAAATGATGATCTCCGACTTCAGATTTATCCTCCCTTGGGATAATCTGGGCATAAAGAAAGAAATTGCTCTTGGGATATTCTGCAGACGCATCTGCACGGATCCAGTGGTGTAAGTTTGACCCACGCGAAGAGAGAAGTCATATAACAGTAACAGTAATTGTAATCATAGTAATGCACATTTATTGAGCACATATGATGTGCCCGCATGCTAAGCACTTCATGTGTTAATGCACGGATCAGGCTGACCTGTGATCATACCCATTCTACAGATGAGGGAAAAAAGAGGCACTCGAAGGCTAAAGGATACGTCCACGGTCATGCAGCCTGGCTGTGACAAGTCCGGGATGTAAATGCAGTCTGATTCTGATGCTTCTGCTCTTACCCCCGAGCGGTTCTGCCTCCTGGCAATTTGTACAATCTTATTTGATCCTTGCAACCACCCTGAAAAAGAAATTATTATGACCTGTATTTTACCGATGGAGTAACGGAGTTTCCAGGAGGTTGTATGAGCTTGGGAAGGGCGGGAATTAAGACATTAACCCAGATCTCCCGGCTTCCAAACTTCTGCTCTTTTCGGTTTCTCGGGGCTGACAAACCCCAGGCCACGAAGGAAACATAAACCAGTGAAGCGGCCTGCAGAGGGACTTGGCAGACGTGGAAGGCGTGCACTGTCTGGGGTGGGGGAGGCGATGGGCGCCACAGCCCTCGCACGGCTCCAGGCAGTGTATAAGGCTGGTGGTGGGCCTATCGCTGCCTTAGCCTTTGATTTTCTTAGACAGATTTCTCTGTGAAATCCCCCCACTTAGAAACGTTGACAACAAATGACGGTTTTCTTTTCTTTTCTTTCTTTCTTTTTTTTCCAATTTAAAAAAATTTGTTTTTTTTTTTTTAACGTTTATTTATTTTTGAGACAGAGAGAGACAGAGCATGAATGGGGGAGGGTCAGAGAGAGGGAGACACAGAATCCAAAACAGGCTCCAGGCTCCGAGCTGTCAGCACAGAGCCCGACACGGGGCTCGAACTCACGGACTGCGAGATCGTGACCTGAGCCGAAGTCGTCCACTTAACCGACTAAGCCACCCAGGCGCCCCTTCAATTTTTTGAGAGAGAGAGAGAGAGAGCGTGAGCAGGGGAGGGTCAGAAAGAGAGACTGAGGCACAGAATCTGAAGCAGGCTCTGGGCCGTCAGCGCAGGGCCCGATGCGGGGGCTCGAACTCCCAAACCGGAGATCACGACCTGAGCCGAAGTCGGACGCTTAACCGACCGAGCCACCCAGGCGCTCCACGAGTGACGGCGTGTGTAAGAAATCACTCCGTTTCCAACAAATCGGTCTATGGATTGGGGACAGCCAGCTGGCAGTCTTGTATAACCTCCTTTGACAGCTGAAAACCGCCTTATGCCGGGGCTCCGGACAAAGCTAGACCCTCCCAACGCAGGATGGAATAGAAGCTTCTGGACTCAAGTGCCCTACGTTGAAGTTCTTTCTCCAAGTCCGTCGTTAAGTCTTGGCAGTCGAGGCCCCTCTCTGCCACTCTAGCCCGGGTCACCCTGGTCGGGAAAATATTAAAATACATCCAATCAGGCGGCCAATGGTTGCTCTCTCGAGATCCTGGGTAACGTTCCTCCCGCCGGGCCTCCCTAGGATCCCTGCTTCCTCACAATGCGAGGAAACCAAGTAGGACATCTGACCCAGGCTGGGCCACCCAGACTGTGCTCCCGAAAGCCTGTTGGGGCCTGCGTGATAGAATCACTAAATATTTGGAGTATCACCCCTGAGCCTGTGACTCAAGGACCGTTTCTCTCAGCTGGCTTCTCCCTGACACTCAAGGTCGGCTTTTCTCCCGGGCTCCCTGTCACCACCCACGGGCCTCTTATAGCCTCTTTCACACACACTGGGTCACGGCAAGGACCCTCACTGCCCGGGTCCAGCCTGTTTTCCCCACCTCGTAACCACCGGGAGACGTAGGCAGTGGGATTTTCATCCTGCAGAGAGAATGTTCTCCGAGGCCTCTGTGCATTTGAGGAGATCTTTCTCTGGGCAGAAAGCAGGGGACCCCGAAGGCAAAGTGCTCATTCTCAGGAAAATGGCAGGTGTGTGGCGACCTGGGAACTGGTTCCTGCGAATCCACAGAGCGTAGGGGGTGGGGCAAAGTTTTTTGAAGGAGAGAGACACAGAGTGTGAGTGGGGGGTGCGGGGAGGCAGAGAGAGAGGGAGACACAGAATCCGAAGCAGGTTCCAGGCTCCGAGCCGTCAGCACAGAGCCCGAACCCACAAACCACGAGATCATGACCTGAGCCGAAGTCAGACGCTCAACCGGCTGAGCCACCCGGGCGCCCCAGGAAAATCGGTTTGGAAGCCACTTGTGGCCTGGCGTGATACAGACCAAGGGAGACTGAGGAAGGGAAGACGGCTGTGGCAGCTGGTGGCTGTGTGTCCTGCAGCCGGGGCCCTCCCTTAGAAGCACAGAACTAGATGAAACTGCGTACTCCTGGCTGATATTTATTGTCCATTTCCTCCTGCTAGAATAGAGAATTCGGGTGAACGGGGATGGGTGTCTGTTTTGTTTATGGCTGTTCTCAGGTGCTCGGCACCCTTCCCGGCACGTAGTAGGTGCTCCAATATTTAAGTAAATGAATGACAAAACACATCCTTAGAGCTCTAAGGGGTTATCTCAACTAAACGCCTCTAGGTAGACCGGGAGATTGAGGCCTGGGGACAGGAAGGGATTGGCCTCACAGCCAGCTAGAGACAGAGCCTAGACCCTGTGGGGTCTGTTCCTGGTAGACTATGAGGAAGGCTCTCATCACAGCCCCCCTTGGCCTCATCCGTCTACCCCACGTGCTCAAGTATTTGTCGTGACATTGACCATCCCACTGGCATCGTCCAGCATTTTTGTCTCTTCCAGCCATGTCTTCCTGAAACAGGGCACAATGGGCTCTCTTCCAAGGGGCTGGTGGTGTTCTGTGTCCAGATCTGGAAGCTAGTTGCCAGGTACGTTCGCCTTTTGAAAACGCTTTGAGCTGCACTTTTCTGATATGTTTGCGTTTCTGTTTATACAGGATACTTCAACATAAGCATCGCCTACGTATGACTAACACACACGTGTGCACACACATGTCGAGCCATGGGCATCTGAGCTGCTTTGAGACATAGTATATCGCAGGGCGCCTGGGTGCCTCCGTCCGTTAAATGTCTGACTTCGGCTCAGGTCATGAACTCGCGGTTCGTGAGTTCGAGCCCTCGCGTCGGGCTCTGTGCTGACAGCTCAGAGCCCGGAGCCTGCTTCTGATTCTGCGTCTCCCTCTCTCTCTACCCCTTCCCTGCTTGCGCTCTCTCTCTCTCTCTCTCTCTCTCTCTCTCTCAAATATAAACATTAAACAGAAGAAATAGTCTTAATATCGATAATATGACTCGTTAACCCTTACTGACATTTGTTATCTATCAGGCAGTTTTCTGAGCTCTTTAACATCAATTAATCTGAACATCAGTTAAGCTTCCTTTAATTTTATTAATAGTTTAGCATCAGATTATATGAACTCATATAATCTGAATAATGACTACATGGCAGGATTCTGCAAAAAAAAAAAAAAAATCATTTTCTAGAGAAGAAACTGAGGTACCAGAGGTTAAGGAACCTTCCCGAGATCACAGACGAGGACATGTGCAGAGCCAGGGTTCGGACCCAGGCCGGCCGACACCAGACTTTCTTGTTCCCTTCCCGCTGCGATGATATGTGCTGTTTACCTAAGGTCTAAAGAAAGCAAAACCATGGACGTTTTCGACCCATTAGCAACAATCAAGGGTGGTTTCCTGGAAGAGAGGATACTTTAGCCAGAACCCAAGATAAGTGATGAGCCAAAGAAAGGAAAGAAGGGCCCCAGCTCTTCCTGCTCAGACTTGACTAGTTATCATCTGTGCAGTGCACGGGCACTGCCCTATGGGCGGTTTTAATTTTATGTGCACAGCTCTGTGAAGTGGGAAGTGTTCATTCCCATTTGACAGATGGGGAAAACTGAGGGAGGTCGTGAGCACTGACACGCCTTGCCCACGGTTACCTCACAGGCCAGCAGCAGAGCTGAACTTGTACGTGTGTGTGTGTGTGTGTGTGTGGCCGGGAAGGTGCACCTTCTCTCGGGAGCCCCTGCCATCCTCCACTGCCAAGACCCACCCCACCCCCCCACCCCGACTTGGCCTCAACTTGCCCACCCCGGGTTCCGGGGAATAAAAACCATTGACTGTGTTTCTTTAAACTGATCGTCAATTTCCCCTTTATGAAAATTAACACAGGCTAGGAAACGCCTTGAAAAATACATCAAGAGGAGGCAAATGGCTTTTTGAGATCAATCCCAGGCACACACAGGTTTGGGCGGACTTTATCTGATTCCCCCTCCAAACCGGGGGGCCGGGGAGCCCAAGAATATCAGGAGCGAAGCATCAGTCATGCTTCTCTGCGTAATCACATCCCCTGTGGCTGCCCAGGAAAGCCACGTGGAGGGGTCTTCTCCCCTCCACCCGCCTTCGCCTCCGCACCACTGTCCTCAAGGTATTTCGACTTAATTTTGTTTGGAAATCTGAAAAGCGAGTGAAAGCGTGGCATGATTATAGACTTTATTTAAAGGTTTGATTTAGGTTTCTCTCTGTTCTCATATCAAAGATAAAGTGGAAGTGTGGTATCATGTTCAGGTAATGAGATTTTATATTAAAAAGAATAAATTAAGCTCATAAAACCGTAGGTGGGAGGGCCGGGTGGGGCTGACACTCACATAGGAAACCTATGCATTTATGTAACGAGTGTCCCCCATGCTTGGGAGTCCAGGTTTGGGCCTGAACTTTTAAGTCAGAAGAAGTCTTTTCCTTGCTTCTTTTTGGAAATTTGCCCCCAGACGCCCCCGGAGATGGGAGTCCAGGGTCTGAGGATCCAGAAACGACCGTTTACCACTTCCTGGCTGTGTGACTGGAGCAAGTGGCTTACCCTCTCTGATCCCACCCTCCTTTCCTCTAACATGGAGCTCATATCAGTGTCCGCCCTGGGCGATGGCAGTGCGGGAGACGGTGCAGGGAAAGTACACAGAGTTTGCACCCAAAGAGTGTCAACCCTGGTAACTTTAAAGAAAAAAAATTTTTTTTTAATGTTTACTTTTGAGAGGGAGAGAAACAGAGTATGAGCAGGGGAGGGGCAGAGCGAGAGGGAGACGCAGAATCCGAAGCAGGCTCCGGGCTCTGAGCCGTCAGCACGGAGCCCGACGTGGGGCTCGAACCCACAAGCCGTGAGATCATGAGCTGAGCGGAAGTCGGCTGCTCAGCCGCCTGGGCCGCCCAGACGGCGGAACTTTTTGGGTATCAATGTTCTTATCCGACAAATGGGCATGTTGCTAGCCATCCAGTGGCGCTCTCGGGATGAGTAAATGAAATAATCAGATAAAGAAGGAGACTGGTGAAAACTGCCAGAAATTCCCACCTTCCTGGTGCCCTCTCCCTACCCACCCCCCCCCCCCCCGCCCCGCGCCGCCCCTTCCTTCCTTGCGAGCAATAAAACAAAATACAAAGAACAGGAATCAAATAAAGACTCTGAAACCGAGCCGTCTGTGGTCATTTTAAAACAGATCCTTTTTGAAAAGCCGGGTGACATTTTCCTTTAACGCCTGATTTTTTTTTAATGCCGGCTGCATTTTTTAAGCACCCGGCCAGCTTGTAAGTAGCCGAGGCAGTACAGTGGCTGTGTCGACCGTACTATTTGATCATTAATTTATCACACTTCTAGCAGTTTGTCTGACAGGTGATAGCACTTTCATCTAATGAGCCCGCAGCCCGGGTGGGGGGCGCGGGAGCCCGGGGCTGGCCGGCCTGCGGGGCGAGGGCCGCGCACTGCTCTCTCCCGGCCCGTTTTCATTCCCGGGGCCACCGGAGGCCCAGAAAATAGCCAGCTAATAGGGCTGGGGTCCAGCCAAATGGAGAAGGTTTGGGAGACCCCCCTCCAGTGGGCCAAGGTCAAGAGGAAACGGTGGGTGAAACCCTAACTTAGGCCGGCCGAGGGTCCCTGTATCAGTCAGCATGAGCCTGGTTGTGCTGCTGTAACAAATACATCCTCAGCGCCCCCCCCCCCCATCACAGAGGCTTCCCGCAGCACCCCTGATTTTTCACTCGTGTGACACATCCGTGACGGGGTGGGGGGACGTCTGTTCAACGCAGCTGCCCGGGAGGCCTGCCCGTGGCGTGTGAGCCTACCATGTGTCCTCAAACAAGAAAACCACATATTTGTCAACAGCCCTGGTGACCCCGCCAGGGCCATTAAGTTCTGCTCATGAGAACAGCTCTGCATCCATGGTGTATCCCAGATCCCCGGATCGATCCACTTTGGTCCCTGCTCTGCCACTACGTCCACACAGGCTGCTGTCATCTGTCACCTCCACTACCTGTGCCCCCTCCCAGTGCCATCCTTAGACCTATTCTGGGCCCTGGGCCTCAGTAACTCTGGAGTCATTTTCTTCAAGTCTGTAGGTTTAAGTCCCCCTTCTAGTGCCTGGGACCAGTTGGGCCTGGAGTGCCACTCTGGGGACCCTGAGTCCTGACAAGGACTCATTTGGTCACAGTGCCCATCTGTCTCCTCCTCTGTGCCCCCCCCACCCCCCTCTCCCTGAATCTCGCACAGGTTGGGTAGACCAGATGCCCCCAAGGAGCTCCAGGACCCATACCTACGGGGTCTCCCTGGGGCCCAGGGCCTGGCTGCAGTCCCAGGAGGGAGGTCCGGCAAGCAGATAACTCACACTGGTCAGCGCGATGTTTCTTTCACCGGATTCTGTGACTTCTGGCCACCTGGGCGGTGCTGACTCGTTGACTTTGGATGACTCGGATTATTTACCCAGACAGAGGCCCTGAAAAAATACTTGCCTAGGGTCCCACATACCCTAGACTCCCCGGGTACGTCCTGCGTCTTCTTTCCACCCTCGTTCTGTTTAGATCCCTGTTCCATCCAGCAGCAGAGAAGACAGAATCCCGCCCCCAGCCCTCGTGGATGGAGGAGACGTCTTACAATGGTCCACGAGGCCCTACACCACTGGTTCTCACCCCAGTGCTCTGTAGAACCACCTGGAGAGCTTTTGAAACAAACTGGCCGTCTGGGCCCCACTCTAAGCCAGTTCCACCAGAATCTCTAGGGATGGGAGC
The DNA here is from genome assembly GCF_022837055.1 of Prionailurus viverrinus. NCBI lineage: Eukaryota > Metazoa > Chordata > Mammalia > Carnivora > Felidae > Prionailurus > Prionailurus viverrinus. The sequence goes on along the minus strand of NC_062575.1, from coordinate 30,318,201 downwards.
AGAGCATAGGACGTTTCAAAGAGCTTCCTGGGTGATTCTAATGCTGAGCTCGGAGTGAGAACCTCCAGCCTCCGTGAGCTGCTCTGTTAGCTTCCTTCATCTAGCATCCCCAACGTTCTCGACACCCGGCGTCTTGCTCAGTAAGTAGTCCCTGAGTGAATCCAGGTGAAGACTAACATTTTACAGAGTAGCTTTTGAGGTTTGGTATCTTTGTCGATTATTTTCAGAATTTCATTCTGGGGAAAAGGTTGTCCCTCTTGAACAACTGGTAAGGGTGGATTTGCTTTGAACAGGTAATTGTCTGACTCGCGTCCCTCTGGAGTAATAAATTTAGCCCTGAGCTTCCTGGGATCCGAGGCAAAAAGGGTCAGATTGACCACAGAAGCTCTGTCAGTCCATGTGGCTGGTATATTTGCCTCTTCCTCCTCCTTCCTCATGGTCTTTGATTTTCCACGTCTATTTTCACAGCATCTGATTACAAGCTGTCTCAAATCCTTTTTGGAAGCAGGCGGAGTATAAATAGCTAGGAACACAAACAGCTGATTCATGTGTGTAATGCCTATTTTATAGACGGTGCAATACAAGTCCCGGGCAGGTGGGGTGGCTGGTCTGAGGTCACACAGCCTGGGCGAGAACCCACATCCCTTGAATTCCGGGGCCAGTGCCCCTTCCTCTGCGTGACACCGTGTCCTGTGCTTTGTTTGGGCTCCTCAAAGCCTTAACACGGTGTTGGTGATCTCACATTATTGGTACTTCTCTAAGGAAACTGAACCCCAGAGAGATTAAGTACCAGCCCAGGGCCAGCTAGCAGGTTGGGGACAGAGCCGTGCCCCTGCAGGGGTGGGGGGGGGGAGCTGGGAGCCTCTCAGGATTGATCTCTACCCCAGCAATGGGCTTCGTTGCCTCCTGGTAACACACTGTGCTCGGGGATGGGAAACCAGCTGTGACATTTGCAGAGCTGGAAGAGGAAAACGCAGCCACGCTCCAAGTATCTGCTCGGTGGCCCTAACTGCTTTCCACAGAACATGTCACCGGATAGCTAAATGCCCAGAAGAGGGTGGGAAGTGGTAATAACCCCAGGGCTCACTCAACGTGCTGATCTGACAGACAGACGTCCCGTGCGTGGCAGGTCCTTGTATCGAAAGGGTGATTATGGGCTGAAAGCACCCTTCAGCTCCTTCAAAACAGAGAGACAAGAGGAGACAACACAACCAGAAGGCAGAGGAATCAGAAGTCGCGACAAAGTTTTGTCACCAACGTAAAAACGACTCCCGCCCGTTACGGAGCACCTCCCATGTGTCAGGCATTAGGACCGGACGCATCAATTGCATCTTCTTTGTTCCACTTGCCCTCTTTGGAAGGCATCGTCGGGGAACTGGGGTCCAGAGAGCTTGAGGCTCAGAGAACATCACAATAGGAAAGGTTTACGCAGGGCTGCTCGAAGGCCAGGGAATGTTCTAGAGGTTTTCCTGTGTAAACTCACTTACTCCGGACAAGGATCCTAGGGGGTAGGGGCTGACAGAATCTGAAGTGTGGCGGATGGAGTGATCTGCCCAACGTCATACACCGACCGTGTCAGGTTTTGAGCCCAGACCCTGGGAGGCCAGAGCCCCGTGTGGTATAGGACCTTCACCACTGGCCCCCTCGGGGTTCAGCTCCGGCCCTCCCAGCTCCATGCACCTTCCTGTCTGCTCCACGGCCTCTCCTGAGGACTTCACACATAGTGGCTTAATCTGACCCGAAGCCGATTTTCCGGGCCCCTGGGGTCGGTTGCTGAAGTGAATGTACGATTCGGCTTCCTTCCGGAGCCCGGGCCCTCAGGGGGCCCGTGTGTCTGTCGTACAACAGACGCCCCAGGCAGTGTTACCGTCAGACGACGGAGGCCCAGCTCGGGGTGGCCAGCTCCGGCCGCTCAGTGGCCCAGGACTCAGCGGATGGAAGCGGACGCTCCAGCCGTCTACGCAGCAGAGATCCAACCGGGCCTGGCTGCAAACCTGGGGCCTCAGCAAGCTAAACCTCGAGTGATTCATTTGCACAGCCATCTAGATTTCTTAATGCTGGAAGACAGGCCGCCGATGGGAATCCCTGGCCCCTCTGAGAATCTTCCTGTCCACTTGGTGCGTGCACAGAAGGCTGCGTTGGTAAGGGGAAGGTGAATCGGAGCGAACCGGGAGGGCCGCCTTGACCCATCTCACCCCGAGTTGCACCCCCTCGCTGCCCAGGCCAGCAATCCTCAGGAAGGAAACACTGCCGTACCTCTGTGCACCCCACCTTTGGGACCGCCCCGCTGACGCCGTAATCGACTTTGTTACCGGTTGAGGGAATGGGCCTCCTTCTTCCAGATGCCCCCGAAACGCTAAGCTCGTGCTTCCCAAATCACATACGGAGGAAAGGAGGCTGTGGCTCAGACCTACTTTCGTGAGCAACGCGGAATAATTCATAATCAGTTATAATTAGCACCTAGCAGCATCATTTTGCATGCAAAGCCCCCGGAAAGCTGGTTTTGTTCTGAAGGCCGAATCTGCCCCCTACAGTCTCCATGCACAGGCTTGGCTGTAGGAGCCCATTTCCAAATGCAGCCCGGAGGAAACGCTCGAGAGCACTTACACGACCGACGTGTTCCTCTCCCAGCCCTTCTTCCCGCGAGCATTCTCGACCCTGTGCTCCGGGGCTGGCTTTAGTTCAAATGTATATGGTTTTCCTGTCACCCGACGATCACAGCCTAAATAACAGCAGAGTGGTCACTGCAGCACGTGACAAATGACGGTCTGGCTGCACCAGTGGTTCTCGACTGGGGGCATTTCTGTACCGCCAACCCCAGGGGACATCTGCAAGGTCTGGAGACATTTTTTGGTTGTCATACTGGGAGGTGAGTGCTACTGGACTGTCGCCCGAGAGGCCAGGGTGGTTGCGAACGTCTTATAAGGCAGAGGGCGCACCCCCAGCCTTATCTGGCCCCGGATGTCGGCAGTGCCCAGGTGGAGAAAACGCTAGCCACAACGGGCTTGACAAAATTAATCCCGTGTTATTTGTTTGCTTGCTGGTTGTTACGATACTTCCACTGGGGCCTTCCTGCCCGTGAAGAAGTTTGTTACTTCACCCCATTGTGCTCGAATTCAACTTGAAACTTCCCCACGGTCTTTCCGTGCTGACCCCACCAATCCAGGTCGCCGAAAGCAACAAATGACTGCTTTTGTCACGGGTTGGGCAAGCACAGATCTTAACCATTGTTTGTTAATTCTCCTTCCCGGCCCTGACTCCAGCTACTCCGAGGGGCTTTGGGCCAAAACACAACGTCTCCTGAGTAGTGTCTGGGCCAAAACACAACGTCTCCTGAGTAGTGTCTAAGCTACCGGAATGGTCTACAGGGAGAGGGGGGTTTTTAAGCGATCGCCTGCGCTGGGAGATGGCGCCCGTGTTTTTATACTGATTGACTCAACGTCCGATGTCGGTAAGAATTTCTCAAAAAAGTAAAACTTAGCTTTACCGTATGATCGAGCAGTTTGACTTCTGGGTCTGTATTTGAAAGAACTGACACCAGGGACCCCCGGAAATAACGTGTACAGCCATGTTCATGGCGGCATTCTTCATGAGAGCCAACAGGTGGAAACAAACCAAGTGCCCAGCGATGGGTGAATGGATAAACATCATGTGATGTACACACACTTGGACTAATGTTCACCCTTAAAAAGGAAAGAAATTGCGGCACCTGCTACAACACGGATGAACCTTGAGGACCTTGTGCTAGGTAAAATGAGCCAGTCATAAAAAGACAAAGTCTCCGGGCGCCTGGGTGGCTCAGTCGGTTAAGCGTCCGACTTCGGCTCGGGTCATGATCTCATAGTTTGTGAGTTCGAGCCCCGCGTCGGGCTCTGCTGACAGAGCCTGGAGGCTGCTCCCCATTCTGTGTCTCCCTCTCTCTCTGCCCCTCCCCTGCTTGGGCTCTGTCTCTCTCTCTCTCTCAAAAATAAATAAACATTAAAAAAAGTTTATAAAAAGACAAAGACTGTTCGATTCCACTTACGCGAGGTATCTAGAGTAGCCAATTTATGGGATGAATACCATGGTGGTTTCCGGGGGCCACGGGGGAGAGGGGAATGGGCAGTTGTTGAAAGGGTAGGAACACGTTCTGGAAATCAGGGGCACGACAACGCGCCTATACTGAACTGCACGCTTAAAAACGGTTACAATGGCAAATTTTAAGTTCTGCATGGTTTACCACAGTTAAAGGGCAAAAAAGACGCTGGCAGGTGGGAGCCAGGTACAGACCAGCGAGGGCCCAGCAGATTAGCAGAGGAGCCTGGGGTGGGGGTAGGAAAGGGTTCGGAGTTCCTGTGGGGGTGCCGGGCGGCCCATGGCTCAGAGGGTCTCAGAGCTGTCTGGGTAGGGTACCTTATTTGGGGACGGTGTCTGGGCATCTGCAGAGCCAGGGGGAGAGGGGGAGCCAGCTTGAGCTTGGGAGGAGGTGCACGGGAAATGGGAAGAGAACTGAACTCCCCACCAAGACCCCCCTTCCCTCCCCTCCCCCCCAGCCACCCCAGTGCAAGCTGTGTTTCCCCCGTAGAGTGGAAGCCCCGCGAGGACAAAGGCACTTTTGTTCACCGGTCAGTCCCTAGAGCCTGGAACGTCATCTCCAATATAGCAGGTGCTCAATAAATATGTGTGCGACGCACGGATGAGTCCTCCTCGCTGCAGCCCAGGTTATTTTCCCAGGTCATCTAAGAAGGCGTCGTCTCCTGATCGACAGCTTTTCCACGGCTCCTGTACAGAACGACGTCTCGATGCCTTGGTGCAGTGCCGTGTTCAGCATTCTGTGCTGTTAACACCAGCTTCATCTCCCATCACAGCCCCCTCCAGGCTCCGCCACTTCCCAGAAATGCCCTGGGCTTTCTCACTCACGAGACTTTTTTTTTTTTTTCCTCTCCCCATGAAGTTTTCAGCTTTTGTAAAATGCTGAAAGGTTTTGCATCCTTCAGACACAGCAGATGCCAAACAAAGGGGAAGTGATATTCCTGGGAAACAGACATGCCCCCTCCCCACCGCCCCCGTCCGCTCCCCACCGTCCCCGCAAGTCTTCCTCTGTACCATTTGACTCAACATCCCCTAAGGTGATGGCGGGAGACAGAGGGGGCAGTCGGAGGACAGGCTAATGCTTGCTGGGACCGCTGGGATGGGGTGGGGGGATGGGAGGGCGCTGGTGCAGGGGCTGGGGGGGGGGGGGAAACCTGGAATCACAGTAGCCTTCCCGGGATTGGCCAGTGCTTGGTGCAGGGGCGATCAAAAAAGGTGACTATTTTGCAGATATGGGAACTGAGCCTCAGGATGGCTTGAACTTGCCTCCGGCCAGTAACTGGCAGAGTTAGGATTGGTCCCCAGATCTGTCTGGCTCAAGCTGGTGTCTGTGTCAAGGGGGCCTGAGGAAGAGGAGGGCCGGCCTTGTGCGTGGGCTCCCAGGCCTTCCTTGCCCACTCCTTCCTTTCCAGCATGCAGTGGGGTCGCCGCTGAGGCAGGGAGGCCACAGGGGGGCTGCTGGCGGAGGGCCTGGGGTTCCTGCTGTAACTGGGAGCGGCCTAGGCTCCCACTGTCCTCCTGAGGCGTTGGGGGGCCAGGCCTTGGAGGGCCTTTTGCGCCCCACAGCCTCCTCTCCAGACTCCAAGGGAGCACTTGATCCCAATTACAGAAAGTGGCCGGGTCAGCCGTCGCCTTGCATGATCTGAGCGCCTCAGACGGCAGCTGATTAAAACCCAGACGGCGCTCGCCCCATCTTGGCCTTGAATCTGGGAGCCGGAGGCCTCCTGGGCCTCAGGGTTGTGCCGGGATGGGCACAGTCACCTTCGGTCAGTCCTGGCCCCGAGGACAGAGGGATCACTGGAGTGCATCGAGGGCTCACTGTTCATGCGGACATGTCTACAGAAGTTGCATCGAGGAGCCACCTGGCCTGGTGACACTTCTCTCCTATTCTTTGTCCCCCGGGCTGGGCCGGCTCCCAGACAGCGAGGACTAAGCCTCATCCTTTTAGACTCCCCCACTGCAGCTGGGCTACAGAAGGAGGAGAAGGGGGACCCTCAGTCCAGTGAGGACAGGACTGGCAATTCCTTTGATTGCTTGAAGAGTGCGTCTCGTCTGTTCCTGTATCTCGTCATCCTCAAGATAAGCTTCATGAGTGGGCGCTAAATCAGGGCGATTGTTCAGGTTTTGAAGCAAAAGTTGGGTACGGTCACTTGGGGAGTGGGGGTACAGTAGGATGGGAACACTATGCCCCCCTGTTAGCTTTTATAGTACCTTTGTGCCCATTAGTACCTTTATCGGGGTAAACATGGTTCCTGTAGCAGGCATTCTGCTAAAAGCGTGGCATAGAGGCTGAATTTCTTCTTCCATTAGCTTTATTAGGAACGCTCTGGTGCAGTGAACAACCTGGGCAACTGTGCACAGCGGTCCTAAGGAACATGGTACCCCAGAGCCCCAAAAGCTGAGCTTTGTTACCCACCCTATCCTTAGATGTCTACTTTCTATATTCTACTCTTCTTAATCTGTGCCTGTCAAGTGTCTCTGGGTCAGCAACTTCGAAGCAGAGCATGTTTTCTGGAATTAGAGAGCCTGGAGGGGCTGAATGAAATCACCCTGACCTTCCTTGTGGCAGAGGCGGGGACACCGAGGCCCAGACTAGAGCCATGACCTGCCCATGGCCACCCAAGGCTTGTGCCCTGCAGCATCAGCCACCACACACGGGCCCAGCTATGTCCCTGCTGCCTCCCAAGGGACGTTTGAATTAAGAACTAACAGGAGGGGCTCCCTCCCTCCCTGCCTTGCAGAGTCGGGTTTTGATTATGGTTTATTGTGAAGCTGAATTCCATTCAGAGCGTTTCAGAAGAACGAGTCCAATTCCTTGGCTCGGTCTGGTCCTAAAAATAGGCACCAAGGGAGGGGGTCCTTCTCCCCCGCACCCACATGGTGGGAGAAGCCCTAACACTCTGCCCCTGCCTGCCTTTTGTGAACTTGACCCAGCCTCCTGACGCCCTCCAGTCGGTGCAGCTGGAGGATCGTGCTAGCGAGGGCCACCCTTCTCTGGGTGAGTGAGATCATGGAGGTAAACACAGACGTCTTCACCATAGAAGGTCCCCTAACAGGTGGGACAGTGTAGGGTCAGGACATGGAGGTGACTTGAACCTCTGAGGTGGTCTATCAGTTTGTCCCACCATTTCTATCATCTTAAGAACATAAAATTGGACCCAGCACCACCGATTTACCAAAACGTTTTTGGATCTTGTCCCCCGCTCCCTCCCCAGGATGACCTCCCAGATTAGGGTAATAAGTCCCCCATTGTTTGTCCCTCTCTGCCTGGCGGAGAACCTTCGTTTTGCTCTAAATCGGCTCTGTTTAATGGCAATGTCATGGAAACCGCGCATATAGCTTTAAATTCTCTAGTAGCCACTGTTTTTAAAGAGTAAAATGAAACAGGTGAAGTTAACATATTGATGAAGTTTGTTCCACTCAGTGTGTCCAAAACATTATCATTTCAACGTGCCATCAATATTGAAGCGTTAGGGGCGCTTGGGTGGCTCAGTCGGTTAAGTGGCCGACTTCGGCTCAGGTCACGATCTCGCTGATGTCTGCCCCAAGCGGAAGGAGAGAGGGGCAAGGGACAATGCCAGAGATTTGCCATCCTTGCTCTTGTCCACTGCCCTTATTATACAGAGAGGGCGGTGCTGGTCCAGAGAAGGAGGGTTGTTTGCCCAAGGTCGCCCAGCAAGGAGGAGGAAGACGGTTTATAATTGTGCTGTCCAGCATGGTGGCCGCTCGCCACAGGGGCTACGGAGCCCTTGAGGTGCAGTTCGTCTGAATGGAGATGTACGATGATAAAAATTTACGTTGGACTTCGAAGGCGCAATATGAAAAAAAGAAAGCAAAATATCACGTTAACGCTTCAATATTTTTAAAAAAAATTTTTTTAACGTTTATTTATTTTTGGGACAGAGAGACACAGAGCATGAACGGGGGAGGGGCAGAGAGAGGGGGAGACACAGAATCGGAAGCAGGCTCCAGGCTCCAAGCCATCAGCCCAGAGCCCGACGCGGGGCTCGAACCCACCGACCGCGAGATCACGACCTGAGCCCAAGTCGGACGCTTAACCGACTGAGCCACCCAGGCGCCCCTGCGTTTTAGTATTTCTTTCTCATTTTTCCTGTTGGGATGCACAGTAAATACTCCTGTGGATACATAAGGCTAGTTGTAGCTAAACCAGAAGAAGCAGAGGAAGGAGACGGGGATTGGACTGAGGCAGTCAGGGGCAGCTTCCTGGAGGAGGTGAGATAGAGCTATGCTGGGAAGGATGAAAACAAGCAGACTGAGGCAGAGGTCCCAGCAAGAGGCCATCGTGGAAGCAAGACCCTCAGATGATCATATTCCATCAGCTAAGGCGGGATGATAAGGAGAATGCGGCTTCTTTTTTTCTATCTTAAAGAAAAGAAATGAGACCTTTCCCTTACCTGCCATCCTCGAATGTTCCTGCATGGAGTCCTCAGTAGGAGGCGTTTGGAGATGCTTGATCAGTATCTGCAATGCCCTGGTTTTACCCATTTGCAAAATGGGGCTCTCCTGGCTCTGCTGACCTCCAACCTCTGAGTGAGAAACGCTCTGGAAACTGCCACGTGCTCTAAAAATGAAAGAGTGGGGAGCGGGGGTTTCCACGGAGTGTTGACTCAGCTAGAATCTAGATTACGTTTCGATCTAGCTGGCTACGTGCAGATCCACGTGGTACAGATCAGATCGAAGTTTCTCTGACCACGGTCTCCTCGTCTTGGTCTGTTCGCTGGAGACATCCGGGTCACATTGCGGTAGATTCTTCCGGGCACGTTTCTACGTATTTCCGTACGTGCGCATGTACCTGTGCAAGCACGTGGGGGGGGGGGGGGGTTGGATTTGCTCTGATTTGCTATAAATCGGCTCAAAGTGCTCTCTGCCTCTTTCCTCCCGACAACACCGCCCTCACCAGCGTCCCCCGCGAGAACCTACAGAGCCACGTCGTTCACGGTAGGTTCACATAAGTTCACGCGCTGCACGCGTTCCGTGGCATGGCCACGCCGTGGTTTAATCAGACATTCCCCACCTGATGGATGGACACTTAGCTTGTTTTTCAACTTTTTCAGTCACGTTGCGGCGATCATCTCTGCCCACGCCTTTTTAGGCAATGGCGGGTGTTTGTTTTTGTTTTTGTTTTTGTTTTTTTTCTGGGGTGGCCACGAAGAGGTGTGATTTGTGGGTCGTAGGATCTAGGTGCGTTTGAAATGTCAGCAGCCACTGCGAGATCGCCCTCCGAAATAGCCGTGACCCCTTCGACGGCAGCCATTTTTCCACATCCCCAGCGGCTCCCCGTTGGAGTGCCACCTGGGGCCCTGGGCAGGAGGAGCCCCTGCTCCGAGCCTTGTACTTGGGAGGGCCCAGCTCGGTCCCTCCTGCAGCCATGCCCCACCCCCTGGGGTGAGGGGTCTTCAGAGGCAGGCGCGGAAGCATCCGCGGGGTCACGGAGAGGTGCCCACTCCGAGCCTGCCACCCATTTCTAGACGATGCTGTGGGTACCTGGGACTTGTGACTTCTTGCCCCGATGGCCCTGCCGGGGCCTGTGTGGGTCTCTTCTTCGGGCCCACCCCTCCAAAGGTGAGCTACAGCCCTTCTGTGTGTAACTGGTCGTGAGGGTGGCCAACAGCGGCTGTCATGAGGTGGTGGCAGGGCGTGGACAGAGCGATGCCCGGGCTGGGGAGTCCACACACAGCTGAGGAGGTCCCCCCATCCTCCCCACAGCTGAGGACCCCCCCCACAGGAAGCTTTGGAGCGGGGGGAGGGATATTAGAAAGGGGGGCTCTTGTCCTTGGCTCCACAGATGTCTTGGTGGTCGTGTTCCATCAAACTTGGCAATTTGGTTCTGGCATTTTCTAGCACATTCCGTCCTTCCAACTGTGTGTGTGTGTGTGTGTGTGTGTGTGTGTGTGTGTTGGGGAGGGGGGCTCAGCCTTTCTTTTTTACAAAGAGGTGAGGACACGAGACACGGAAGGTCGACCGGAATGTAATCAACATGAGCCCTGCTCTGTCCTCATTCCCAGGTCAGGCTCACCATCATTTTTTTTTTTTTTTTTCCTTCTCCATCCTAATTTCCAACCAATATGATTCTCCTTTTAAAAGGGTTTTTCTTCCTCCCCATCTCCAGGAAGGGGGAGCCCGATGTCTGGGGTGGGGGCTGTCTCCTGGGACTCATTTCCAGCCAACCCGGAGCACTTCAAAGGGGTTCCTTCCCAGGAAGCACGCTTTTCATGGAAATTAAACACACTGAGCAGGTGTCTCTCCTTCCCTGCCCCTCTCAAGAGAGAGGGGCAGGGGCTGCACAGGAGCTGAAATAAACGGTGCAAATAAACCTCGGCACCGGTTAGCGACAGCTCCCAGAATTTAAAGGGACACGTAATCACTCCTAATACACATCCAGGGCAGAAAGCCAGATGTCGCTGATGGCAAAGAGCATTGCTGGCAGGGAGAGGCTCACGCGGTGCCCCCAGCTCCCACTGCAAAGCTGGTGCCCGCCTCCTAAACCCTCTCTAGGCCAACATCGACGTCTTCCTCTTCCTCTTCCGCTCCCCCCTCATTGCCACCGTGACCACGGTCACGGCCGCTTCTGCGTGTTGAGTGCTTGATCCCGCCCCAGGCTCTGCGCAAGGATCAGCTCATTTGAGCCGCCCGCCTCCCTCCCACTTTCCCAGGCAGGAGGAAATGCTACAATGCTATCCCCATTTCACAGATGAGGAAACCGAGGCTCCGAAAGAGGCACGCTTGCCCAAAGGCGCACGCGCTCGCTTGGGGCAGAGGTGAAACGCCAGTGCAGGTCTGTCTGCCTCCCAAGTGGAGCAGCGCCACCTCCTAGGGGTGCACGTGGTCCCTGGGGACGATGTCCTGGAGCCCGGGCACGTGGGCAGAGAGGCTGTTGGAGACCAAGAGGTCCTGCGCCCGCCCGGGGAAGCCCCTCCACCCCAGCGTGACTCACATAAAGAGGATGGGAGTCCACTCGCATCTCACCCTACGGGGTCCCATCTCCCCCACCACCCCGTGGTACTGAGACCGACAAGATCGAGGAGCCCGATAGAATGATACTCACGGGGGCCGGCGAGGGGGACAGGGCTGTCCTATAGGACTTAAGGAACTGTGGGAAAGGGCTTCTGCTCCTAGACATCTCTGCCAGGGGCCCCTGAGGGCTAAGTTGCACCACGGGGGTAAGCATCGCCCCATTTAGCTCGTCTTTGAAAAAACAATGAGTCTGGAGACGCATTTAGTTTCTGCCACCTTGGAGTGAATTAATTTGCGTTGACAGAAGCCTGAGGGCAGCATGGAAGCTACTGGGCCCCTGGAAAGAAACGAGAATGCGTGCCAAGAAGAAGGGACCAGGGCCTTCTCTGCATTACTGGAAAGGAGGCTCCCGAGCCTCGTGGCGACCCAGGGCTGGGCAGGCTCGGGGACAGACAGACCACCATGAGGACCAACCGGACACACGTCGAGGAAGCCCGGTTTAGGCGCATTTAGACGCCAGTGTCTTAAGAACGGGCGGGACAGCGAGATCCCCATCCTGCTAGTGGGATAAAAAGGCTCAGAGGAGCCCGGAGATCCCACACCGGCAGGAACACAAGTGGAATCTGAACCCAGGACCCTCGGCCTCTAGATGTCATGCTCTAGAGATTCCTCTCTGGTCAGGAGGACACATGCCACAGCGCCACGCCCTCCCTTCCCCTGGGCACTGCACCCACTTTGGGCCCTTTTGAAGGTGGCTAAAAGCGGCTCCCGTTGGCGTGTGGGCCCGTCTGGATGGCTTTGGTGACGAACGGGATGTCGGCCCTTCCCCCGTGCTATGTTTAGAAAGGTGTCAGCCCCAAACCGGTCTGTCTCAAAGGTCACCCAGGAGGTAATCACGAGTGTCTCTAAAACCCCATCTGTGACCTTCCGGCACTCAGACACGGGGGCCAGCCGGGTCACCGCGAGGGATGGGACCCGGCGCGGCCCGTGGGCGTGGTGGACCATGAGCCATCCGCTGGGCTGACCAGAGGACCCCCCCCCGCCCCCAGGCAGACGGCAGAGGCCCCCTTTCCTCCGTCAGATGCAAGACGAGGCTGCCAGAGCCGGCTGACCACTCACGTTCTCGGTCACAGCCACAGCCGCGGACGGAGCGGAGAGAGAAGGCGTTGAAAGCAGATCCTGCAAACCCTTCACGTGTCCGAGGGTGAATCTGCATTTTTAATTTTTATGTAGTCTTAGGTATTTAAAAAGCCATTGTAAAAAGATTAAAAAAAAAAAATCAAAAAACACAGCGAGGTTTGTTCTCCAAGTTAAGCGCACCGGAGAGCATGACTGTATGACCGTGGGCTGCCGAAGTCACTTTTTGTTTTTAATTTTTATTTTTAAAAGTTTTTTTTTCAACATTTTTATTTTTTATTTTTTTTTAATTTTTGGGACAGAGAGAGACAGAGCATGAACGGTGGAGGGGCAGAGAGAGAGGGAGACACAGAATCGGAAACAGGCTCCAGGCTCCGAGCCATCAGCCCAGAGCCCGACGCGGGGCTCGAACTCCCGGACCGCGAGATCGTGACCTGGCTGAAGTCGGACGCTTAACCGACTGCGCCACCCAGGCGCCCCTAAATCACTTTTGTTTTGTTTTTGTTTTGTTTTGTTTTGTTTTGGGGGGGGCAGGCCTCCGGATAAAATTTCTCTCCACCCCCTTGCTAAACTGAAGGGATATCCTCAAGGAGGCAAGTCGGATTGTTCATGAAAAAAATCGACAGATCAAAGTGGGATCGTTTGCGATGGTTTCTCCGTGTGAATTAGGATGCTTCCCCTCACGGGGTCTGCAAGAAACAAAATACTGAAACGAATCGCATACTGAGGCTGGCAAGGCCCTGCGTGAAGCATTTACTACCGTGGTTTTAAATTGTGACCTTCGTCCGGGGGCGATATTCAAAATGTGGCCAACTAGTGAGGCGCTGAAAAGGTCAAATTCGAACGGCCCACGGCCTCTGTGGGGGAGTGGGGTCCCAGGGTCCCCGTCCTGTGGCAGGCCGGAACCTTCGAGATGCTGGATGGTAGCTGGGGGGGGGGGAAGGGGGCCAGGGTTTAGGCTGAAGGGGGCACTCGGGACTAGTTCACGACTAGCAAGGAAGTATTTCAATATTTTAACAACTCGTAAGCTGTACCAGCCCCTTGTGTGACTATCAGCCCTATATTCATCCAAGAGGCTTCTCTGGTCTTACGACGCCCTGTTTCTTTACTGGCAATTTCTGCCTTTTAATTAGAGTGTTAAGCCCACACACGTTTAATGAAAGCACGGACGTGGTTAGCTTCTGGCCTCCTGCTTTATTATTTTTCTGTTATTATTTTTCTTCTATTCTGTTATTACTTATGTTTTCTTTATTATTTTTATTATTTTATTATTTGTCTGGTTTTATCCCCCCTGTCTCTCCCTCGGCTTTCCTTTGGATTATTGAAATCTATTTTGAGAACTCAAATTTAATTTATCTGTTGTCTTCTTAGCTCTGTGCCTTTCAAACTGTATTTTTTAGTGGCTGGTCTGCGGATTTCACGATACCTCCTTCACTCTCCACAGTACGCGGAGAGTAATATTGTGCCATGTGATAGGAAATGTAAAAACCTGGCAACCACATCGGTCTGTGTACCGCCCCTCCATCACGGTTTCTACCCATCCTTTATGCCGTAAAAAGTTTAAAAAACATTTTTATTCTGGGGGCGCCTGGGTGGCTCAGTCGGGCGAAGCATCAGGTTTCGACTCAGGTCATGATCTCACGGTTCGTGCATTCGAGCCCCGCGTGGGGCTCTGTGCTGATGGCTCAGAGCCTGGAACCTGCTTCAGATTCTGTGTCTCCCTCTCTCCCTGCCCCTCCCCCACTCATGCTCGTGCGCTCTCTCTCTCTCTCTCTCACTCTCAAAAAGAAATAAAAACTTTAAAAAATCAAAATGTTTTAGTCAGAAAACGCCTCCATTTCGTCTTTACTATTAAAGGATATTTTCACTGAATACGGAATTCTGGCTTGGCTTCTTCCGCCCATAACACTGAAGACGTGATTCAACCGTCCTCTGGCCTTTTTGGTCTCTAATGAGAAGTTGGTGGATTTTCAAATCGTTATTTCCCTGAATTTTTTTTTCCCCCTTCTGGCTTCTTTCGCACGAAAAGATACAGATTTTTCCCTTTGCCATTGGTTTCAAGAGTTTGGTGATCATGTGCCTACGTGTGGTTTTCTTTGTATTTGTCCTGCTGGGGATTCGCTGAGCTTAAATCTATACGTTTTCTGTTTTCATCACATTTGGGGAAACTCAGCCATTATTTCTTCAACTATTATCTCCTCCAGGTCTGTAGTTCTGGGTTCACGTGTCATAGACCTTTGGATAGTGAGCCACAGGTACTTGAGGCTTGAGTTATTTATTTTTTTATTGCATTTGAGTAGAGTTGACACCCAATATTCCATCAGGTGTATAACACAGGACTCAACAAGTTTATGTACGATGCTGTGTTCATAAGTACAGCTGCCATCTGTCACCATACAACACTATGACAATATCATTGACTGTATTTTCTATGCTGTGACTTTTATTTCTGTGACTTGTTCTTTCCATAACTGGAGTCTGTGTCTCCCCCTCCCCTTCAGAGCACTTTTGTCCATCCCCCCCACCCCCTTCTCCTCTGGCAGCCATCAGTTTGTCCTCCGTATTTCTGGATCTGATTCTGCTTTTCAATTTTTTTTTTTTCAATCTTCAGTCTCTCTTTTCTTCAGAGGGAAACTTCTGCTGGTAAGTCTAATACGTTCATTGTCATTTCAGGTATTACATTGTTCGGTTCTAGAATTCCTACCTTTTTTTTTTTTTTTTTTTTACTTTATGTTTTAAAATTTTATTTACTTTGAAAGAGAGAACGAGAGCAAGGGAGGAGCAGAGAGAGAGAGGGAGACACAGAATCCGAAGCAGGCTCCGGGCTCCGAGCCGTCAGCGCAGAGCCCAACGTGGGGCTCGAGCCCACGAACAGCGAGATGACGGCCTGAGCTGAAATCAAGAGCCGAACGCTTAACCGACTGAGCCACCCAGATGCCCTCCCCTTTGTTTTTAAAAATAGTTTTATTTCTCCACTCAGATTTCGTCCATTGTGAGCACCCTTTCCTTTTGGTCTGTGGCTGCTTTTAATTTGTGCCTGTTAGTTCTGGCAGCTGAGTCATCTAGACTTTTGTCCCCTTTGGTGATCTTTTCTCTCAAAGCGGGTCACAATTTTCTGGTTCTTTTTTAAGTTGGGTAATTTTGGAGCGTACCCAGCAGGTTGTGAAAATCAAACAGTGACAATTCTGGACTCTGTTATATTCCTCTGAAGAGCATCGATTTTTGTTTGTTTTCATAAGCAATTGCCTTGGGTAGGCTTTAACCACGGGACTGTCTTTTGGGTGACAAATCGAGCCTCAGTTCAGTTCTTTCACCGTGAGTTGGCTTCTGTCCCAAGCAACCCTGGCTCATGGGGCCATCCAAGATTTAAGCAGTGACTATACTGAATCACCCCCTTTCTGAGGTTCCTCTTTGCTTGCCGGTGACTATGGTGGTCTCAAACTCTGTTCTCTGGCCTTCAGGCCACAGCGACTGGGGTTTTCTAGCAAAGTTTTAGCTGTGCCATATGGTGCTGACTTCAGCCTGTTGTCGGGCACCAACGAGTGACCCCCCTTATACCACTTCCCTCTTTTGGGGTTTGCCTCTCCAGGATCTGCCTGCGTTTATGCATTCTTCAGTACCTTTAGGTCAATGGTTTTTATATTGGTCCAAAGTTTATAGTTGTTATCTGCGGCGAAAGCCTGGTAAGAACTTACTTGGATGCCCTGAAGGTGAAACTAACTCACTCTCGTTAGTGATTACCTTCATAATAATTAAATTTGTAAATTTAAACTGATAAGCCTGCCTGTTAAATTGTGCCATCTATTTTTTCTTTTTTTTAATGTTGAGCTGTTCCCGCTGATTTCATTTATTAAAAAAATAAGATGTATTTTGTTTAAAACTCTAGGCTATCATGATGTCTGGGGTCTCATCACTCCCAGCTCTGACTTTGGTATCCTGTCATCAGTTTAGCTAGACCAGGTAATGTACCTCCAGACTCTAGGGGCCAAGTCCTGCACTCTAGCCTCTCTTAACCAGCCTTGCCATCTGCAGAGACGTTGTGAACTGTCTCCAAAGTCCTCTCATCGGTGGTTACACCTCAGCTTCAGTGTAGCCCTGGGAACCCAGGCAGGCAGAGAGGGTAGCCATTTGACAGATAAGGAAACTGAGGTCAGTCCCTGAGAACTAACTTCCGGAAGAAGCTAAAACCCAGGACTCCTGATTCCAGTCCGTGGCCCTTCCCCCAGACCTCACTGGGCAGAACATTTACTCTTGTTCGTGGGGGATGGGCTGCCAGGGGAAAGGCCTGGACCCCACCTCCAAGGCCAGAAAGCACTCTGGGCTGTATCCTTCAGACTCTACCTCTGGTTACTGCTTGGCTGTGTGGGTCGGGACAGGCCATTCCTCCTCTCTGGGTGACATCACCGCCCCTTGAGATGAACGGATTGGTTTGTAGGATTTCTGTCGTTCCTTTTAGGATTTTAACATTTTTTCTACTTTCTAGTATTTTATGCTTAGTTTTATCTGCCTTAAGAGCCTGGTCACCTTGATGTCTGTGTCTCATTCATCCATCCATGTCTTAAGTTAATTTATTCATTTTGAGAGAAAGAGGGAGGAGAGAAAGAGCATGAGCAGGAGAGAGGTAGAGAGAGGAGAGAAAGAATCCTAAGCAGGCTCATGCTGTCAGCACAGAGCTGGACATGGGGCTCCATCCAACAAACCGTGAGACCATGATCCGAGCCGAAATCGAGTTGGACGCTTAATCGACTGAGCCACCCCGTCGTCCCTCATTCATTCATCCTTTTTAGCAGATATTTCTCGATCAGCTGGCACATGATAGGCACGATCCCACAACATAGGTCTGATCATCCTGGTCCCACTGTCCTAGAGTTCACAGTCCTCCGGGAGAGGCGGACTTGAGAAGAAGAAATTTATAATCCCATGTGGCCATTCAGGGGACGGTGGGAGCAGCAGGGAGATATTTGGGGCTGAGGGTGTGTGGCCGGGGTGGGGTGTGATCCCTGGACACAGCAATGCCAGGGAAGCTATAATAATAATAATAATAATGAACATTCACTGAACATCTCCCAGTAGGGTGACCAACCACCCTGGTTTGCCTGGGACTGAGGAGTTTCCTGGAATGTGGGATTTTCAGTGCTAATACCAGGAAAGTCCATTGGGGGTGAGAGACCCTGTTCTAAGCCCATTACATAAATTAACCCATAAAAACCTTCCAGTAAGACTATTAATGGGTTGTGGTTGTTATTATCGCCATTTTATAGCGGAGGCATCCAAATTGAATAACCCGACTGGGGCATGTAGTTGGACATAGCCAGAGCCGTGATCTGAACCGAAAGCCCACGGTCTTGAACGTGACCGCACATCAAACGGAAACTCCTTGAGTGCAGAGGCAAAAGGAAACAGGGGCAGAGGGCACTGGCCCCGGTGAGTTGTGCCCCGCCCCCTCATTTTCCTCATCTGGAAAGTGGAGACGTTCACGGGACCTATGTTGCACGCAGGTTGCTGAGCAAACTAAATGAGCTGTACGGTGTGTTGAGCATTTGGCACAGGGCTCCCCGTATTGAACTTGGCTGTGAAAGCCCGCTGTCGCCATTATGACAGGGAAGGGGATGGGAGAGTCCGAGGAACAGGAAACAGCCCGTAGAGAGGGTCAGATGCCAGAGAGACGGGGAACCACAGGGGTTCTGTCTGCCAGAGCACAAAGGGCTGGGGAAGTAGAGGCGAGAGCCGGGGTCCAATACTCCTTTCATTCCCCAAACCTGACTTGGCAGGGCGGGCGCTGGGGTCGGGCAAGTAAGGCATTTGCCTTGGGTGCAGTATTTAACAAGACTCAGTAATTAAGGTAAATAATATTTTAACGTGATATTCTAAAAAGCCATTATTGACGAAAAACTAGAAGAAAATCCAAGATGAACAGAATATCAACATTTTAAAGACAGGACCTGACCTACCCTCACCCTAATCCCAGCCCCGCTGGATCCTGCCTTTCTTTAAAATGTTGATATTCCAGGGGCGCCTGGGTGGCGCAGTCAGTTAAGCGTCCGACTTCAGCCAGGTCACGATCTCGCGGTCCGGGAGTTCGAGCCCCGCATCAGGCTCTGGGCTGATGGCTCGGAGCCTGGAGCCTGTTTCCGATTCTGTGTCTCCCTCTCTCTCTGCCCCTCCCCCGTTCATGCTCTGTCTCTCTCTGTCCCAAAAATAAATAAACATTGAAAAAAAAAAATTAAAATGTTGATATTCCAGGGGCGCCTGGGTGGCTCAGTCGTTGAAGGTCCGACTTCAGCTCAGGTCACCATCTCGCGGTTTGTGAGTTCGAGCCCCGCGTCGGGCTCTGTGCCGACAGCTGGGAGCCTGGAGCCTGCTTCTGATCCTGTGTCTCCTTCTCTCTCTGCCCCTCCCCCACTTGTGCTCTGTCTCTCTCTCTCTCTCTCAAAAATAAATAAATGAAAAAAAATTTTTACATGTTGACACTCTGTTCTTCAGGGATAGTTTTTTTTTTTTTTAAATCTTGATTAAAAGAATAGTGCATTAAAATACTTTTTTTAAAAAATTTATTTATTTGTTTATTTAAATTTTTAAATGTTTATTTATTTTTGAGAGACAGGGGCAGAGCTCTGTTCTTCAGGGATAGTTTTTTGTTTCTGTTTTTGTTTTTACTTAATCTTGATTAAAAGAATAGTGCATTAAAATACTTACCTTTTTTTTTAAGTTTATTTATTTATTTAAATTTTTAAATGTTTATTTATTTTTGAGAGACAGGGGCAGAGCACGAGCAGGGGAGGGCAGAGAGAGAGGGAGACACAGAATCGGAAGAAGGCTCCAGGCCCCGCGCTGTCAGCACAGAGCCGATGCGGGGCTCGAACCCACAAACTGTGAGATCGTGACTTGAGCTGAAGTCGGACGCTCAACCAACTGAGCCACCCAGGCGTCCGTATTTATTTATCTTGAGTGAGAGAGAGAGAGAGAGAGGGGCAGGGGCAGAGAGACAGGGAGAGAGAATCCCAAGCAGGCTCTGTGCTGAGACGCGAAAGGGGACATCATGACCTGAACCGAAACCGAGAGTCAGATGCTTTACCGACTGAGCCACCCAGGCACCCCCAAAACCCTCATCTCGATCGCTGGGTAGTTTGGCACACCCTTGGATTTTACACCCGAGGTGAGTGCCTCACGTGTTGCCCTCCGGCCCTGGCCCGGGATTCCTGGTGGATGGCTGCCGTCCTGGACCAGCTGGGGCCAAGCTCTCCCTTTGCACTCCCAGGGGTGTCCCGGATCGTGGGGTAAATTGCAAGGTCACCCCGCAGCCCCAGCGCAGCCCCGGGCACTTGGTGGCCCGCCGTAGATACTGCTGCCCCGCAGGCGAGGTAAGAGCAGCCCTTTCTTTTCAGGCCTCCGGACCCCCAGGTCTCAGGTCTCTGTTCCGCCCTCTTCCACCCATAGCTCCACGGCTCACAGTCCGGGATGGGGGGCGCTGGGCAAGAGGTGACCTCAGACATGGCATGCTATTTTAGGGCAGACGATGGCTTCCTTCTCTAGCCCAAATGAAACCTTTCCTCTCCCAAATTCCTCAGCCCTCTCATTAGCGGTTGTGTTTGTGGATAATAGCTATAATGAGGAGGCAATAAAAAAATCCAGAATGTGCTGCCCGGCGGCCTCTCCTTACCCCTTCCGCGGGGAGCGCCTGCCAGCTCGGGCTGAGGTCTTAATGACTCCGATGTGGACCCAGGGGCCGAGAGTGGGCATTTGTATTCCAGCTGGATTATTTAATCCCCATTAGTTAAAAATGCCGGGCCACAGGCCAGGAGCCCAGGAAAATAAGTGGTGACAGGTGAGAGAAAAATAGCCTCCCGACGGCCTCTGTAGCCACTTCAAAGGCCATGGCCCTGCCAGGTAATTGAGGCCTAATGGACACCATGTCCGGGAAGCGGCTTGGCCAGAGATAGCCCGGCACACAGGAAAGTAGACGGGCAGGGGAAGGGGGAAAGGCTGGGCTGGCCGGCCGGGCCCGGGATGGTCCCTGTAATTAGGCCAAGACAGAGCAAATACCTTTCCTGTCTCGCACTGTGCGCCTTTCCTGCCGGGCGCTCGCCATTTGGGGAGGTGGGAAGGGAGCGTTGGGCCAGAGGCAAGCAGGCCTCCGGGAGGGCTGTCTTCTAGCCTCTTCCAGGAGCTGGTTCTTCCGGTTCTTAAGAGAGGAAGCAGTGGCAGGGGTGTGCATGTGTTGGCACAGGCATGTTTCTGTATAGAGGTGTCTGGGTCCCTGTGCGTGTTTGCACGCGCGTGTTTGCACGCGCGTGTGTGTTTGCGCGTATATGCCTTTGGAGGCATGTGGGTCGTGCGTGTGCACGTGGGTGTGTGTGAAGGACCCTCTCCCCCACCCCGCCCGTGTCTCCCTTTCTCTTTCCTCTTACAGTGGGAAGCTCACTTCCAGAAGGTACCATTTGGGCCCTTGAAACAGGCCTCCCCTCCAGCTAGATGTCCTATTGAATCTCTAGAACTCCGGGTCAGGGCTAGAGGCTTGGCCAGCTGTTTGGATAGTGACGCGGGTCAGCAGGGTCCAGAGAAGGAGCCCCCACAGACTCTCCTGGTGGAGTCCGTGCGGGGCTCAGGCTCCCACAGACGGGGCCCGAAGAGGAGGTGGCCCGGGTCTGGAGAAGCAGTAAAGCAGAATGCAGCCACTTCCATATTCAAGTCGTTGGAGGACCTGCTTCCCTCGGGTTCCCCCGCACCCACCGACGGCTCTGACTGTTCCTCGTTACGATATTTTGTCATTAAATCCACCCACTTTGGAACTGAAATTTGCTTTAAAAAGAAACCCTTGATGGCTACCAGAGATGGAAAAATCGATGTCATTTGGCATAAATAGCAGATATTGATAAAAATGAGCACCGCGAAAAGAGAAGGCCGTTTTCAATTCCAGCGAGCTACCGTGGCTCCGCGAGGTCCAAGTTCAAGGCGGGGGTGGGGAGGGTGGCTCTCAGTGGAAAAGAAACGTGAGCGGACGTTAGGAAAGTGTCAAGACATTCTGGCACCAGTGACTTTCCTTGCGATGTCACCCAGAAATGAAAGGGCGTCCAGGCTCACCGCGTGATAGAGGGAACCAAAGCAGGGTGCCCCCCTCCCAGTAACCGCCAGGCCTCCAGGTGGCGCTGGTGAGCGGTTGCACACCTGGGCTTTGAAATCCACTGCTTTGGGGGGAGGGCGGGGCGCCTGCGCTTGGGTGGCTCAGTGGGTTAATCGTCCGACTTCGGCTCAGATCACCGTCTCTTGGTTGGTGAGTTCGAGCCCCACATCGGGCTCTGTGCTGACAGTCTGCTTTGGATTCAGCTTGCTCTTTCGATTTCTCTCTCTTTCGAAAATACATTTATTAAAAAAAAAAAAAGTCCACTACTTGGGAAGGTCACCTGGGCCTGCAAAGCTTGGTTTCCTCTGCCCTGAAACAGGCAAAATGGGACGTATGTGGGGAGAATTGAAGGGAAAGGTCTGTGCAAAGAGCTTGGTGTGCAGCCCATGGCGAGCGTTCAGGTGACCTGGGCAGAATTTGGGGTTCTTCTTACATGCCGAGATTTGGAGGTCCTCGGCCTGATAAAGACCTCAGGGTCACACCGAGCTGACCCGGGCTGGGGAGTCATGAGAACTTCCCTGCCTTGAGCCAGGGAGAGAGAAGGTTGCTGAAAACCGATACTGAGGCCCCATGATTCCTTTCTCTCACACGCTCACTGACTGCCATGGCATGGGGAGCAGCCTGTATTACAGGTAAGATGGCCCAGGCACTGGGTCGGGGGGACTCCCCAAGGTCCCTCAGATATGGAGGTGAGGGAATGTCCCGCTTGGACCCAAGAGACATTAACTTATATAAGCCAGGTACCCTTGTGAGCATTTACACACTCACTTCCCACTCAGTTAAGTACTACGAAAGTACTTGGTTAAGCGCCACGAAAGTACTTGGTTAAGCGCCACGAAAGTACTTGGTTAAGCGCCACGAAAGTACTTGGTTAAGCGCCACGAAAGTACTTGGTTAAGCGCCACGAAAGTACTTGGTTAAGCGCCACGCAAGTACTTGGTTAAGTGCCACGAAAGTACTTGGTTAAGCGCCACGCAAGTACTTGGGTAAGTGCCACGAAAGTACTTGGGTAAGTGCCATGAAAGTGCTTGGTTAAGTGCCACGAAAGTGCTTGGTTAAGTACAACCAGTAGCCCATTTTACAGGTCAGGATGGGTGACCTGCCCACGGTCGTTCAGCTCATTCACTAGGTGGCGGAGCCGGGATTCGAACCCAGCCGCGCGCTGAGCTCGTGACCACCGGGACAGCGCTGCCTCTCTTCAGATGCACACGCATGTGGCCGTGTTGTATGTGACGTGGACGGGAGTGCGTGTGAAATGGGTGTCACTGGCCGCGTGAGTCACAGCAGGGTGTCTGCAGCCCCGGGCCACCACCAGGCAGCCCAGACCCAGAGGAGCTTATTTTGCAAAACCAAATCCTGCTCATTTCAGTTTGTTAACATGAAAGCCGCCTCTAATTCCATCTACAAATACCACATTCTCTGAGCTACAATTGGCAGGCACGGCCAGAATCGCCCCACTTCGCATTCCTTCGAGTCACCAAGTGGAGCGGCCAGAGCGTGGCCATAATTCAGGATTCAGCACTCGGGTTTCACGAGACAACATCAGAAATACCTCTGCAACCGCCCGACTCCTCCGTGGCACGGGGAGGGGCGAGGACGCAACCCAAGCTGCCGGCTGCTGCCCGGTTCCTGCCCGAGACGGGGGCCGGGTTGGCGGCCGTCCGCCGGCCCAGACAAGCGTCGGCTCTGTCGCGGCTGAGGCTTGGGGCCGACCGCCCCCACGGGCCCTGCCTCGCTGCCCACCACGAGGACAGGGAGGTTGGTTTATAAATATGCACGCAGCCGGCCTCTCACCTTCCCACCGGGATCAGGCGTTTCTGTGGTCACGGGACAGAACCCCATCTGGTTGAATGCCGTCTTTGATGGAAGCCAGAGCTGCCTGTGTGCCGGGGGCAGGGACGACAGGGCTGGCTGTGGGCTCTGTGCCCGAGTGCTCAGGGCCCCACGGGGCACGGAGGCCCCGCGGGGCCCCGACGGACCGGGGTGCTGGGCACGGTGCGCCGCCCCTTCTCCCCGACCTCACGCTGCCTCCGTGGGTGCCCCGGGTCTGTCCCCCACGGTCACGGCTCTGTGCCCTCCAACCCAGCCTCGGAGTGTCTCCGGGGCGGCTGGCCCAAAGCGCGGCTCTGATCCTGGGCGGGGGGTGGAGATCCTGAAGCCCATCGGTACCTTCCTTCCGCCACAAAATCGAGTCTAAGAAATTCTAGATCACGGCCATCACGAACTCTTGCAGCCCGGCCCCAGTCTCGACTTGGTAGGTATGTGAGATGCTCAGGTGCCTCTCCCAGATCCCCTGTGCCGGGCGGCTGCTAGGAGGGTCGTCTGCCAATGGCACACAGCTTTGGCTCTCTTCGGAGGTTGCCCTCTGCCGAAGTGCCGGACAAGTCAACCTCTCCCTGACCCCCTACACCACTGGCGGGGAGCCCCTGTCTCGATTCGGCTTCCAGGGTGCCCACTCCTAAGACAGTAAATGAATGGATGCACGAATGCGTGAATGAGTGAATGAATGAATGAATGAATGAATGAATAGTGAATCCAGGGGAGCAGACATGAGTCAGTTCAAAGTTTCCTAGCGATGTCTTTTTCCGATTGAATGGGGTTTGTCTTTCAGCTCAGTAGAGTGAACATTTATCGAACGCACACTCATTTGCTGGGATATACGTGCTAAAACCTGCCCGCTGTATGTTTACACAACATCATAAATAGGCATATACGTTTACACCGCTGACCGCATGCCATGCGTGTTCCCACCTGCCCAGGTTCATGCCACCTGTCCGTTGACATGTAAAGTCTAGAACTTCCTCCCATACCGTGTATTCACAAACCCCGGGACTCTGTATGGGTTTGTTCGTCCCCTGCACACATTCCCACGCAGACGGGTCTTGTGTACGTGTCTCCACACACAGAATCAGGTGACATGTGTGCACACACATTACACCGGTAGAGTCACGGTCGCCCTCCGTACAGTTGTGCAAGCGTGTACGTGTGCATCCCTCCATGTACGTCCGTCGTCAGAGGTCGTATTCATTTACATCCCAGGGCGTGTAGGCTCTGATTCCCAGGAAGAGCGGGGACTTTATTTCCCTAAAAGGAGACACATCGTCGATTAATTCCTCCCCCCCCCCCGAATTTCTCCCCCGTCACATGGGAGGGAAAAGTTGTTGTGTTTGGGTATTAGGCCCATTAGCCTAGATAAACTGTTGGCCTCCTGTAATGATTAATGAGACAATGGTGCAGTTGTTGCAAAATAAGTCATGCAGTGAGGAGAGAACTGAAGATTATATCTAACACCAGGGGATGGCTTATTAATCTCACTTCTGGAGGAATTCTTGAGTAAATCAGTCTCCTTTATTAATGATATTTCACTCTGCTCTGCGAGACATCTTTTATCCAGCCAGAAGGGCAATTATCTATTTAGGCCAGGAAACAATATTAGTTACTGCCTCAGCTCCGGGGCAAGGAGAGAGGCCAAGCAGAGGAGGAAGGGAGAAAAACACAGGGCAGAGGGAGCAGACCCTGGTTTACGAGGGTCTCGTAAACCTCCACGTAGGTTCTAGATCCCCCTCATGCGTCTGTGTGTGTGTGTGTGTGTGTGATCGGGTGAAGGGATCGGAGGACAGTCGTCCTGTTGCTCTGCCTGAAATGGCCAACAGCGACTCACTCATTCAGTGAGCATCTCTGGGCACCTACTGTGTGCGAGGCCCGTGGCAGGGCCCTGAGGTCTCCCGGACTTGGCTCTCATGCTCCTTGGCGGAGCCACATCAGCTTTGAAATTCCGTTCTCATCTAACCCGCCCTCGATGGTGGTTTGGGGAGCCCGGGGGGACCCGGTAGCAGGTCCTGGTAGGAAAAAAAGGAGGTCTTTTCTACATTTGGACCATTGGTCTCTGATTTAAACCGTTTCTCTCCGACTTACCAGTTGTCTGCCACACAGCCGGTGTCGCACAGAGACACCAAGAAGAATGGGGGTACTTTATGCAGCGGGATGACCAGGAAAAGTAACCCAAGGACGTTTAGCAAATTGGCCCATTTCTTGTCTTAGACCTTCGTTCGTTTCAAAGGCATTTATGGAGTAGCAAGTGCATACCAGCACCTGTCGCTAGACTCCGGAGAATCAGCAGCGAGTGAGACTGATTCTTGCCTGCCAAAAGTGTATCGCTACTGGGACATTTGGCATAAAAGCAAACTAACGACTCTACAAGGTAATAAGGGACAAATGAGTTCCATGTGCCTAGGGCGGTGGCAGGCCCAACGTGTGTGTGTGTGTGTGTGTGCACGCGCGTGTGCATGGCAGATGGGAGAAATCAAAGGGGGCAGGCCGTAGCAAAAACGCTGGGGTTTGACAGCAGTCTTCTCTGATTTCCAATCCTGGCTTAGCCCTTGATCAGCTCTGGGACCTCGTGGGGGTCACCTCGTCTCTCTGAGCTTCCGTTTGCTCATCCATAGAACGGGGCTCATGGTAGGGATTTCTGCCGGCACTGTATTATCCCCGTGATTTTTTCCTAAAGGATCAACTATGCAGAGATGGTCAATAACTAGAAGCTTTTATAGATACAAATGATGCCGAGTCTCTGTCCCGAGAGGCGAGCCGATATAATACTCATTCTGATTGTCGTTTTTTGAGCCCTTATCATAATTCAAACATAATTCTAAGTGCCTTACATGTGTTATCTGTCTGGATGAGTCAAATCCTGGAAAACTTGACAGATTGGGAATCATTCTGGATTGAGCGTCCTGTGAGTGACCCAGACAGGAAAGAGCTTTGGGGCAAAGGCCTGATGGGGGAGCCCCAGGGGTCATCCAGGCCCTCTTCCCTACTCAGAGGGCAGAGTCCCGCCCAGCAGATTCAGAAAAGCCGCGGAAATGCGGACTGTCACCCCCCCTACACCTGCGGGATCGGAACCTGCATTCTGAGCGGTTCCACTCGTGACGCGTGAGAGCCGTGTTGTAATGCAGTCACCTCTCCGGCCGGGGACACCCCTCTCCGGCCTCCACTGCTCCAGCCACAGGCACGAAGTACCCCCATAGGTCCTGTGTGCTCTGCAATCCTGTGATGCAAGACCAGCATAGGAGGGGAAGCCTTCCGGACAGAGGAGGGATCTGAGCTGGGAGTACAGAGGGAGCCCTCAGGAGGGGGTTCCTCAGCAGCACAGTGTATCCCCTTCCACGGCCTGGAGGGAACGACATCGGGCCTGGGGTCTGAAGGGCACAGTCACCTGAGTCCTCGGTAAGCTGGGCTCTCTCGTTACGATGCACGGGGCGCCACGCCAGGCTCTCCGCTTGCCTCGATGCCTCCGACCTCCTCCCTGCTTTTGCGCCCACTTGGCAACTAAGCAGACTGAGGCTCTGAGACATTCTCTTGCCCACGGCGCCTCGGTGGCAGAGCCTGGGGTTCCAAGCCCGGCCACGTCTGTTGTAGGCAGTGACCGCTGGCCCTCGGACAACGTCTCCCAGCCAGTTCTTCCAAAGCCCAGCGCCCTATCCCCCCCGCCCCCACCCGCCCTAGCCTTGGCCTTTCTTGGGCAGGGGTGGGTGGCAGTGAGGCCACCACAGCTCGCTCCTTCCATGAGCCTGGGTTCAAGGCCGGCGGTGCTGGGGGGGGGGGGGGCGTGGTGATGGGGGAAGCCGGGGCTCAGCCCCTCTCTGTCAGCACTTTTGCTGCCCCCAAGCCCTCCCCCCCTCAGTAATTAAATAAGTCTCTGGAAGAGGAGCCTGTACCGTATGTCATAAAATCTCTCTGAACTACCTATATTTACCCCTGAAAGTGAATTCTTTATAAGACCCGGGATATCAAAGCGGCCGGGGATCAAAGTCGTTTTAATAAGCCAGCCGAATGCGCCTGCCCGGCCTGGCCTCCTCCCGCCGCCCCCCTCGGAAGGCACTTAGGACGCCCCTTGGGCCGCATTGTCACTCTGATTGCCTGCCGCACACGCCTTCCGGGGAACAGAAATGCCGCCCCGCTCACTGCTGGGCCCGCCCACCTGCCCCGCACCGGCCCTCGAGTTCACCTGCCAGCCCGCGCCACCAACAGCGAGTCTCGGGGTGCGGGGAGGGTGGGAGCCAGGCATTGTGAACCGGCCCACCGATGTGTTTAGAGCCAAAAAAAAAAAAAAAAAAGGTGACGTAGGCGCAGCATTAAACATTGGAACAAAGTCAGGAGAATGGTTCCCTTGGGGTTGGTTACTGGAAAGCAGCATGGGGAAGGTTTTTGGTCCCCTTCTGTTCTTGATTTGGGCGTTCGTTACACGGGCGTGTTCAGTGGAAGAAAACCCATCACGCTGAATAATTAAGATGAGTGCATTTTCCCGAACATGTGTTATACTTCGGTGAAAAAGGTTGTTATAAAAATCACAGCAGTCCTTGGGGCGCCTGGGTGGCGCAGTCGGTTAAGCGTCCGACTTCAGCCAGGTCACGATCTCGCGGTCCGTGAGTTCGAGCCCCGCGTCGGGCTCTGGGCTGATGGCTCGGAGCCTGGAGCCTGTTTCCGATTCTGTGTCTCCCTCTCTCTCTGCCCCTCCCCCGTTCATGCTCTGTCTCTCTCTGTCCCAAAAATAAATAAAAAACGTCGAAAAAAAAAAAAAATCACAGCAGTCCAGGGGCGCCTGGGTGGCTCCGTCGGTTGAGTGTCCGACTTCGGCTCAGGTCACGATCTCGCGGTTTGTGAGTTTGAGCCCCGTGTCCAGCTCCGTGCTGACGGCTCGGGGCCGGTGCCTGCTTCGGATTCTGTGTCTCCCCCCTCTCTCCGCCCCTCCCCTGCTCATGCTCTGTCTCTCTCTGCCTCTCAATAATAAATAAACGTTAAAAAAAAAAAATCAAAAACAAATCACAGCAGTCCACATCCAATCCCGCTTGCCCAGATTCCGGGGAGATCTGGGCGCCAACAGTGGGAGCTAAGTCACGGCTGCTCAAGATGAGAGTCAGGCTCCAGCTTGTGCCACTCTGCATCCCACATCTGTCCCACCTGCCCTTGCCGAATTGCCGAATTTCAGTGTGAGATCCCTGGACTAGTCCCAACCCCTCACTGTACTAATGGGGCAACTGAGGCCTAAAGGGAGCCAGCCAGTAAGTTGAATCCAAGCCCACTTTTTAACTGTTGGTTTAGACTTGTTCCCTCGCATTACGAGTTGGCAAATTACCGCCTGTGGGCCAAATTCAGCCTGCCGTCTGTTTTATAAATAAAGTTTTATTGGAAATGGTTACCTCCATTCGCTTAAGTATCATCTATGGCTGCTTATGTGCCGCATGGTTTTTGAGGCAGAGACCGTATGAGGCCCACAAAGCACCCCGTCTTTACGATTTGGACCTTTACGGAGAAAGCTTGCTGGTTTCTGCCTCACACGGGAACGCCTCCTCTGTCACCTCCCGGCGGCAAATACCACGGGGACGTCATCAACCGATAGTCATCCGTTCGAGCAAGGAGTCTGTCCAGTTCCCCCTACGCAACCACTGTGCTGGGCTCAGGGCGGGCATATAACGTACAGGTCAAGGTCTGCCTCTCCACACGGGAGCCAGGACGCGCTAGGGCGGTCAGGGAGGCAGGTGCCTCTGCCCTTCCCGAGCAGTGTGGCCTCGGGAAAGAGTCTTGACTTCTCTGGACCTCAGTGAAACGCACCTGCCACCCCCCAGCCCCCGTGTGAGGAAAATCCTGAGGGATCATGTGACTGAAAGTGCTTCGGAGGTTCTAAAGCGTGAGGCCACGTGGGGGTGGTCGGGATAACCATGGTAACATCACTGCTGTCTCATAGCTATTGAGGTGATGCTCCATGACCTGGGCTTAGCGCTTTTAAGGGATTGTTCTATTTGACCCTCAGAGCTAAGGTAGGTGCTGTGATTGTACCCATTTTATGCACATGAAGAAATTAAGGCACTTAAGACTCTAAGAGCTTTGATCCGTCCCCAGATATTTACCAAGCACCTTCTCTGTGCCGCGCTGTGTTTTCAGCTCTGGGCATAGAGCAGTGAACAAAACAAAGATACGTGAAGCTTCTCTTCTGATAAATTAATTAACTTGCCCAAGGTCATGCGGCTAGAAAGTGTGGAGCTGAGACCGGAACTGAGCTTTGCACGTATCTATTAGCCATAGGCTCTCTTTATAAGACAACAGAGAAGGAGCAGAGAAGGAGTGAAGGTCAGAGCCCCAGGACCTTGGCCCACACCACTCCTCCCCACATTTCTAATTCAAACCCGGTGACCTCTATCTGGGGCTTTGCAACTGGGTGCTGCCCTCATGGGGGCCCTGGGGAGCTCCCAGGAGCTGAGCATTTTTGTTATGCTGCTCTGTCGCCTGGGGACTTAGAAATATGTCGACTGGACCCCTCTTGAGACTGAGTCTTGTCCTGAGCCACAGCCCATAGGTCATCTGCAGCCTTCTCCAAGGGGGTCATATCGAAGAATCACCCCACGTCAACACACTTGCCTCCTGGTCACCCAAAAGAGCCCACTGGGAGACTGGATCTTGGTGCTCGTGTGGCACCTGAGCAGCCTCTGGTGTCCACAAATGGCCGGACGATGGAGAGAATCCTGCCCCTGGATCCTTGAAAATGGCGTCTCCATTGTTAAGGGAAGGAGAGACGGAACACGGACCTAACCTGGTTTCAGCCCCAGGGGCTGAAGGCGAGCAGGCCCTACACGCCAAAGGCCCCGCCTCAACCCTGACAGCTCGCCCGCCCCGGCCCTGCCCTAACCTGCCTCTGCAGGGTCTCTCTGCCCTCGCTGCATCGGGCTGCTTGATTCTTTCCAGCCTCCCTCCTGCCCCCAAGCCTTTGTGCAGGCAATTCCCTCTGCCGGGGACACCCTCTCCTTTGCCCGGCCAAGTCTGCTCCAGCCGAGGACCCTCCTCTCCCAAGGCCCCGCTCAAGGTCACCACTTCTGGGAAGTGTCCCCGATGTTGCTACTTCTGTATCCACAGCGAACCCACCCTGAGGCTTATGATCCACCCCGGGGGTGTCACCGGGAGACGTGCCAGCCCAGACTGGAAGCTCCTGGAGGGCTGGGGTCATCTCTGGGTCCCCATTGTCAGACGGAGCCTGGATCACATGAGGGACAAATATGCTGAGTAAATGCTTGGTTTTCTTTTCCAGCACTCCAGACAGCTCTCAGCTTTGGGGGAAGGACAAAGGGAGGTTGTGTGCTGGGAGGGTGGGGCTGGAGGGAGTAGCTCGATTAGCGCTGGGGACCATTTCCCTCCCAGGCCCTTCTGTCAGCCCTGAGGTTTGGGAGGGGGCCCCAGAAACCTTCCCGGATTCGTCCTCACCCCACCGCCTAGGCCTAGGCAGGGACAGAGATGGGCACAGCCTCATTCATATAGCCCAGAGAGGGTGGGCCAAGGGTCTTGGGGGAGTCCAGGGGGCAGGGGTAGGAGCCCTTACATCCCTACTCGGCAGCGAGTGTGGTCTTGGGCATTTCACCTCAATTAGCTTCTTTAAACCCCACCGTGAACCTGCAAAGAAGCAACCGATACCTATTTTTCAGAGACAAAGAAACTAAGGATCAGAGAAGCTAAGCACCTTGCCCAAGTCACACAGTTAGAAAGTGGTAGGACCAGGATCTGTCTCCCAAGCCTGGATACAACCCCCCCTCCCCAAATACACACACACACACACACACACACACACACACACGTGCGCGCACTTTTGCAGCCAGTAACTAGCCCATAAGACCTTCACAAAATTCAGGGTCATGACGCAGTTAACATTTCCATTCAGGGTCGAGACTACGTGAGACAAAATTTAAGCAGGTGATCACTCTCAGGTGCTGACCTGGGAATTGCATGAGCCTAGAAGGGAGGGTTTCCTTAAATTTTGTACCCTGGATGCACTTTGATGGCCTCGGTATGTTTCCAGCCCGTTCCCATTTCACAGACAATGAAACAGAGGCTCTGACACAGGATGTGAAGTGCTCAGGATCCGAAAGCGTGACGGGGGCAGAACTAGGAATCGGACCCAGGGTTGCTGGGAAGCAGGGCCGTGCTCAGGTCCCCACCAGGATGCAAACAGCTAAGAATGGCTTTGTGACGGTGACCAAAGAAAGGCTCCGTCAGGCCTGTCTCAAGTACTTCTCCCCTGGGAGTCCCTGGCCCAGCCTCTGGCTTTGCCCTCCCCAACTCCCCATCTCTCTGTCCAAGGAGTCTCTATTTTCCGTCTCCTGCGGAGCCAGCCCAGGGGCCCAGGCACCGTCCCCCGAAACCTCCCCTTGACAGATTCCAGAGATGGGCCCGTTGCCCAGGCCCAGGGAGGAAGGCACAGCTGGTTGAAGCTGAAGACAAAACTTAATAAGTCCTCCCCCTGACCCCCCCACCCCCCCACCTTCACCCTGACCGCCTCCAGTCCCTACTCCCAACTAAGCGGGAGGAATGGAATCCTGGGAAGACATTGGCGATGGGCAGAGGAGACCAAGGAGTCAGTAGCTCCGGACTGCGCGTTCTTTTCCCGGGAAGAATGGACGCTCCCAAATCCTTGGAGACCAAGCTCAGCTAGGGAAGATCATGCCCATTTAACAGGCGAAGAAACCAAGGCTCCTGCAGAAAGTGAGCCACCCGAGAGCACCAGCGTAAATGGTGTCCAAACTGGGGCCGGGGATCCCTGCCTGCTGGAGCCGTGCCTTCCTCTGGGAAGGAGAGAGAGTGGAAATGTTCCTCAGGCCTCCGTGATAAGTTCGTGGATCTCCTCTGAATGCCGTCTAGATCAAAGTGAGAGTTTTTCCCGGTTAGGCTTTTAAAAAAATGACTTTTGAGTTTTCAAAAGAAAATGCTCCGCTGACTTAGACATTAATAGCTCACTTAAAACTTGGGGAATTGCACTATTAACTTTTTTTCCCCCTTTTTATTGGCCCTCCCCCAATCCCTACACCCCACCCCCGAGTCCCGGGGGAGGGGGAGGCAGAGCCCAGGTACCTCTGGGACCTCTGCTCTGCGGGGGAGGTCACTCTCCCCAGGGGTCCTCCCTGAGCTCCTGTCAAGAACAGGCTCTGATGAACTGGGGAGGCAAAAACTGGCATCTGCTCAGAACAGGGGTATGATTATCCCCCTTTCTCAGGGTAGCTCAGGGGGCCTCCTGCTGCAAGGTTGCAGGTTGAAGGTTGGAGAGCATTCCAGCATCTAGACCGTAACGAGCTCTCAATATGGAGGGGGAGCCCCGCCACATACATAGGCCAACACGTCTGTTCATTTCTCCTTGTGGCACTTTCTTTGCCGTCCCCACCCCCACCCCTCAAAATGGGAAAAATTGTAAAAAAAAAAAAAAAAAAAGATACATTGAGGTTTTGTGCGTGTGTCTTGTTTTAAACCAATATGATCTCAATTCTTTTGTGAGCTTTGAAAGTCCGTGCAGGAATCCCCCCCTCGCTGTAAATACCCAGAGTCCGGGCCTTACGGCATGTGATCTGTAATAAACTTCAAAAGAACACCTTTGACATTTTAGATAACTTGCAAATGATGATGCAGAGAGATCTTTTGCCACTACAAAGAAAGAACAAAAGAACCGACATGAAAGAGAAATCAATAAACATATGGCAATTAATAAAACATTTTCTATGAATACCCTACAAAGAGTTTTACAACGGTATAAAAACCCAACAGTTGTTTCAATGTGGATTTAAGAAGTCTCAGCTGGCGTATTAAGACATCCATGCTAACAGCACACGAGAAGGCACAGAAAAACTGGGGCCAAGGCTGGACTTGTAAATCCATCAGAGGCCAAGGTACAGATCAGATGGGGAGATCGTCTGGAAAGGCGCCCAAGGAGTCAAGTGATGCATTCGGTTTTCGGGGACTGAAAACGCGAGGTGGAGGGGAGCATGTCTTTTCCACTGGTGGAAACCGCTGGTGAAGAAACCCATTTGGAATTTGGGCTGGGATCCCCCTCAACCTTATCCGCTAAGCCAAGCCCCAGTAATGTTTGCGGCGCCCATCTCCGCAGGCCCGGAGGCCTCCAGCTTCTCCCTGTCCAATCTCTGCCATCCCCAGAGCCGAGGGCCAGGGTGGGATTCAAGAAACGAAGGAATTTAATAATCAGGCAGGCATGGGCACTAACCAGTCAGAATGGACTCGGCTATCCTGGCCTACGGATTGGGAGCCCTGCTGAGTTCTCCACTGCTCTGACCCCGGGTCCTGTGTTTGATTCCTGCCTCTGATACTTGCAGCTCACCGAGTGGCTTCTTTGCATCTCTTTGGCCTCAGTTTCCCCTTCTGTACAATGGGGACAATGCTGTCTGTCCAACCCAGCTTCTTGGACGTCCGTAGATGTTAGTGTGAGCCTCGGCGCTCTGTGTCTATGCACGTAGGTGGGGAGAAGAAGGTGGCCCACGCCTGGGTAAGCTGGGGGCTTGGAATTTATCCGGCTCAAGTCCTTACCCCACCTTCTTCCCTGGGGGAGGGGCGCCTTCGTGGCTTCGTCAACAATGAGAGAGTACCAGGGTCTTCTGGCCCTTCATGCGTGTAAAATGTCTGCTTGGCGTCCCTTGCAAAACAAACTAGGTGAACAACTCCTTTGAGGCTGGAGTTAGTGGCCCCTCCGACACATCTTACTGGAAACTGTGAAATGGAGGCAGGTGGGTGGGCTTCTCTGGAAATGTTGGAGAAGAGTTAAAACTGGACAGTCCATCTGACACATAGATAGAAAGCAAGACAGATAGACCAGAGGACAAGAGGAGGGCAGAAGGAGAACAAGGCAGAGACCTGGGGGGCGGAGATTACCCTGTGCAGCGTATTCTCATGCCAGAAGCACGAGTGCCAGTGTGTGTGTGCATGCTTGCGTGCGT
Source organism: Prionailurus viverrinus (assembly GCF_022837055.1). Taxonomy (NCBI): domain Eukaryota; kingdom Metazoa; phylum Chordata; class Mammalia; order Carnivora; family Felidae; genus Prionailurus; species Prionailurus viverrinus. The sequence goes on along the minus strand of NC_062575.1, from coordinate 30,284,142 downwards.
GTGCACGTATGTGTATGTGTGCATGTGTGCGTGCACATATGCGCATGTGTGTGGATGCACGTATGTGTGCACGTATGTGCATGCGTGTGTGCGTGGGTGTGCATACGTGCATGCGCACACGTGTAGGTGTGCGTGCATGTGTGTATGCGCGTGCGTGCGTGTGCACGTATGTGTATGTGTGCATGTGTGTGCACGCACTACGTGTGTGCGCCCATGTGCACGTGTGCATGCATGTGCATGCGTACGTGTGCATGTGCACAGGTGTATGTGTGCGTGCATGTATGTGTACGTGTGCATATGTGTGTATGTGTGCGTGTATGTGCACGTGTGCATGTGTGTGCATGCGTACGTGTGTGCGTGTGCACAGGTGTAGGTATGCGTGCATGTGTACGTGTGCATGCGTGTGCACATGTGTGCATGTGTGTGCATGCACGTACGTGTGTGCACACATGTGCACGTGTGCGTGCACGTGCATATGTACGTGTGTGCACGTGCACAGGTGTAGGTGTGCGTGCATGTATTGTACGTGTGCATGCGTGTGCACATGTGCGTGTGCACGTGTGTGCACGTATGTGCACGTGTGCATGCGTGTGCATATGTACGCGTGCGTGTGCACAGCTGTAGGTGTGCGTGCATGTGTACGTGTGCATGCGTGTGCACATGTGTCTATATGTGCATGTGTGTGCATGCACGTACATGTGTGCACACATGTGCACGTGTGCATGCGCACATACGTATGTGTGCGTGTGCACAGGTGTAGGTGTGCGTGCATGTATGTGTACGTGTGCATGCGGGTGCACATGTGTGCATGTGTGTGCACGTATGTGCACACGCGTGCACGGGTGCACGTTGCCTGAGAGAAGGACAGCAGCCTGGTTGAATAGAAAGGCCAAAAGTATTTGACCGGCTGGGCTCAAATCCTCTGTAATTGAGTTTTTTTTTTTTTTTTTTTTTTTTTTTAGCAGCGCGCAGACCTAATCTCCCAGCTGCAAGAGGGCGGCCACATCACAAGCATCATAAATTTTTCATAACAATTAAATCACACAATCACGATCTGAAGGGTCCAGGACAGGCCTCACTCCACTGTTACTGTGAGTGATGTCATCTTAATGATGACAAGGCTGGGGGGCCGCCCTCCCTTTGAATGGGAAGGTGAGCCGGCCGGGCTCTGGCCTCTCATGTTCCTTTGACTTTCTGCCCCCGACCCGGTCTGTTTTGCTCACGTGCAACAGCACAGGCTCTCCAGGTTGGAGGCCGGACACTCCATCTGTCTCTTGATGGCAGCCTCCGCGCACCCCCCCCCCCGGGGCCCCGCCAGTGCCCCCTAATCCTCCGTAACCAGTAGTCGTTCGTCACCTGGTCCTGTCTTTCATGCCTTGAGTCGGAGCGCTCGCGACTTCCCGAGATTTCCTTCTCCGTGCTGGACAGCTTCAAACGGTGCACAGGTCTTCCTTGTCCTGGGCTGAACTCTTTCTCCTTTGACTCAGTGGTTCTCTATCCTGGCTGCACCTTAGAACCGACTCAGATAGTTTATTTATATATTTTGAGAGAGAGAGAGAGAGTTGGGGAAGGGCAGAGAGAGAGAGAGAGAGAATCCCAGGCACTGACAGTGTACAGAGCCCAGTGCGGGGCTCGAACTCCCGAACCACGAGATCAGGACCGTCGGACGCTTAACCGACTGAGCCACCCAGGAGCCCCTGGGCATCATCAGTATTTTTAAAGCTTTCGGGTGAGTCTAACGTGCAGCCAGCCTGAGGGCCATGGTCAGGTGGGGTAGCCCACTCTGTGGAGGGCCCCAGGGCCCTCTCAGGGGCCTCCACTGGCTCAGGCAGTTCTTTCTGGGCAGGGTCCCCAGAAGACTCAGGACCAGGTCCAGAATCGGCTCACGGCTCCGGACCGCAGGAGGCCGAGCCTCAGGTAAGGGGCAGTCCTGGAGGGCACTGCGTGGCATGGTATACCCACTGACCCCAGGCTTTCCGGCTATGTGGTACGTTTGGTTAAAACCCACATTCCTGGGTCCTGACCAAATCTACCAAATCCGAATCCATAGTGGTAGGGCCCCAGGATGTGGCATTTTCATCAAGCTCTTCCCCCCAAAATGGAACTCTTTGCACGTTAAAGTCCAAGAGCCAATTCCGTGGGGTTAAGAGCAATGGCCTTGGATTCACTAGATCTTGGTTTGAATCCCAGCTTCCCTGGCTTTTATAATGAGCAAATCACAGGACATCTTGTGCCTTAGCGTCTTCGTCTGTAAGATGGGGTTAATCCTAACGACCTGATAGGGTTAATACAAAGATTACACGAGCTGACCAGCGTAAAGCACGTAGCCCAGGATATGGTTCATATCAAGGGTGTATACATGGGAGGGCAAAGAAATAACAATAACGATGGCCGTCGTTGTTGTTAGGCTCTTGTCTTTCCTTGCCTTACTTCGGAGTGCCCGTGAATGCCAGGGGTGAGTGGAGGCCGCCCAGAATCTGAGGATGAGAGCAATAGACCCAGGGGATCCCCCTCTCCTTTTGGATCTGGACAGAGTCACCAAGTCCGTTTGACTGGATTGGAGACTCTGCTATAGAGCTCGTCCCCAGGCGGAGATTCCTACAACCCCCAGGGGGCAGTGACGGTGCTGGGCAGAGGAAGCCAGGACTAAGCCCACAGAGCCCCACAGCCCTCCCTCCTTCCCCGGGAGGTGGGGAGGGGAGAATTCGCTCACTCCCATGGCATCACGAAGGACGCCTGGGCTCAAGACAAGCAGATACATAGGAGGCGTGAGGACAGCAGGGCCAGCCCCGGACACCCTTTCAGACTCACGGCAGACTTCACACTTGCCCAAACACTTCCCGTTTCAGGGTTGGGTAGAAGAGCTCCCCACCCATCTTCTTCTAACCAACTTGCCAGACAGAGCCACTATTGTCCTTGTCTTCTCTAAACGGCCTGGCTGCGGGCCACTGGGGCTCAAACACCCCAGCTGGCACACCGCGGTGCTGTGTGCCCGCACGTGCGCGCTCCCCAGCGCGGAGCTGGGCAGATCCACCCCCGTTTGGTTGAATTTATTCCCAAGCGTGTTTCTATGCCAGGCGCGCTGGTTCTCGTCATTAATCACATTACGACGCTAACTATTACGTAAGCCGACGGTGTGGTGTGGGAGCGCAAAACCGAGGAGGCGAATGCTTTGGAGGGTCGCAGGGAAGGCAGTTCTTCTGGAGACCGCGCGGTCACAATAAGGAGGGAACAAAGTCATTAGGAAAGGCCGCGGATGTCGGAAATGGCTAGACCGATTTTGCATTCACATGGCTTGGCAGGTGCACTGCAACTCTCACTCCACGTTGAGGGACATTGGAAGGCATACCTGGAATGCTACGGGTTTCACTCACGTAAGAATGATTACGGGGAGCTCCAGGGGGGAGGCTCACGCTCAGAAGAATTGCCTTGGTCCTATGTAATAATAATAATAATAAGGTAAAAAAAGTCAATGAATACTCATTTCTCAAATTTAAGATGAAATGCTTGTGACAGATAGGGAGAGATCATTTCTAACGATTTCATACTGTCCTTTTTGCTTCCTAGAATTACTGCCCAGCCAATCACGTAAGACACTTCTGCTATTTCTCTCGAGGTCAGCAGCGCTAAGATTGAGCCAAGCAGCACAAAATGGCTCATCCACAAGCTCGGGCTGAGGAAGGTTCGGTTGGAGCCAGCTCCTTTGCCACCTCCTCCCGGGAGGCAATTCTAAGATGGTTCCCAGGATTCCTCCTCACCCTGCCTCGCTCCTCCCGCCGTGATGAGGTCTCCTATCATTGTACCATGAGTTCACTGAAATGAGATTATCCTGGGTGGGCCTGACCGCATCAGGTGATGGCGAGGGTCCTAGAATTCTTTCGCTTGCTGGTCTGGAAGAAGCTAAAAGGCGCCATGAGCTCGACCGTGTCAAGGCGCTGAATTCTTGCAACAACCCGAAGGATCCTGGAAAGGGACGCTGAGGATGAAATGAGACCCAGCCCAGCCAGCACCTTGACAGGGTCTTATGAGACCTCCGCTAACCCATGCCCGGACTCCCGACTCACAGAAACTGTGAAGAGAGTCCACTTGCGTCGCCTCAGGCTGACAAACTTGTGTCCATTTGTCACACAGCGATAGAAAACAACTACAGCCCCAAGGACCCCAAAATACAGCCTTGCTTTTCCTCCAGAATTCTTGCCCGATGGAACTTTCCAGCCTTGGAAGACAAGTGAGCTGTCCATGTGAGGATAGACTCGTTCAAGGTGACTTCTTACTTCTGGAGCGATGTCTTGCTTTTATTCCAGGCAAATTAATTTCCCATATGAAATTCGGTTTAAGTAAATTATTAGGAAGGAAGCCTCCTGCCTCCTTCCCACTCCAAGGGAAGGGCACTTGCATTAGCTTCTGATTTTGAATTAAACATCAATAAAGTGGCCCGTAATTAGCGTTTCTTCGGATGGAGCTTTTGTAAATTTCATACCCTGTAAGATCGTCCTCTGCCCTGATAAATTTACTTTTTCCAAGGTGTCCGCGTTCCTCGCACCCTCCTCTCAAACACGGGCTCAGCCTCTAATTGCCAGTCCCCGGCTCAGCCCCTGGGCCCTGCTTTTAAAAATGAAAGTGCCTGAAAAGGAACCACTTGGAACCATTTATTAGCTGCTCTGGGCGTCTTCTTGCTTCTTCGGGGAGACGGGGGCGGGGGGGGGGTCTCAGCCATTCTCACCAGGCTGCACAGCTAAGGCAGAGGCGAGCTTTTACTTGTTTTGTGACTCCCGGTTCCTAGCGTGAGGCCCGGCGAGTCACGGATGCACAGAAGACTTGCAGAAGCAAGGCAGGGGGGAGGAGGAGGGGGAAGGGAAGAAGGCAGGCGGGTCAGGGAGGAGGGGAGTAAGGAAGGAGCGGGGAGGAGGGAGGCAGGTGATACGGTGTGTGTTGGCATATGCAAAGCACTCACGACCTGTGTCCCAGGTGCCCTAGACCCCTCCCCATTCCACCCAAAGGTCACTGCAGACCCGCCTGGGTCTCCACCAGCTTATTGAATCTCTCTACTCGAGGGCTACTTCCTGGCTGAAGGAGCTGTATTCAGGATCCTGCAGGTGCCAAAGAGTTAATGCCCAGAGAGCAGCTCTTACACCCTCCCGCTGTCCCGCCCATGGGCGGGGTGATCCTGAGGGGTGTGCTGCCGTCTCCAGAAAGAACCCCCCAGAAGGAATGAGCCCGCGTTGCCCCAGTGGTACCCCTCTCCGTACTGCCCCCTTCGTTGGCTCTCTGCTTTCCCTTCCTCTTTTTTTTTTTTTAAAGATGTTTTAAAAGTAATCTCTGCACCTAACGTGGGGCTCGAACTCACAACCCAGAGATCAAGAGTCGCGTGGTCTTTCAACCGAGCCAGCCAGGCGCGCCCCTGCTTTTCCTTCTCATGCCCCACTTACTCCGGGGTCGTCTTGACATCACCTCCCCAACAACCTTGCACTTGTCTGGGCTCCACCTCCTGTGGGGGAAGCCAAAGCAAAGGCCGTTTCCTGCCTCTCTCATGCTGGGCGCGAGCATGGCTGGTCCGTGACATCCCTTGTTCCTTCTGGGCCCAGACAAGGCTTCAGGATCCTTCTCTACCCAAAGCTCTGGGCAGCCGTGATCGATCATCCCGTGGAGCAGGAAGTCCTGAATCTGGAAATTCCGCCCTGGACCTCGTCTCATGGGGTCGATGGCAACCACTGGCCAGACACGGTGCTCTAACGGACTCCCCAGTCGCTGGGGGGGACCGTCACAAACCACGCTTTACGATAAAAGGTGGATAGTGTGGAAAGACAATGACGACTCACAGAGTTCAAGCGTTTACTCTGCACCAGGCACTGTTCTAGGCAACTCCGCACGGAACGAGATGTTGGATCCTCATGGTAATGTGAGGGGACACATCGTTTCCTGATCGGTTTTTAAACGGGAAAACTGAGAGACAGAGAAGCTGAGCTACTCGTGGAGGCTCACACAGCTTGTCGGCGGGGGAACATGGATTCAAAGGGAGCCCATCGCTGCCTGAGACAGAGACAGACTGATAACGCCCTGGCCAGGGGTCAGAGGCTGGCCTTTCTGGAGACCCCAGGGCTGGTGTCAGGAAGAAAGGAATGCCGGGCCCTGGCTAGGGATGGATGGCGACAGCTGACGTAGTGACTGCCAGAGATAACCCCAAGCCAGGCAGGACCCATCCTAACAGAAAAAATATACCAGGAGTTGCAATTATGGAATATTTCCCATATGCCCGGTGCCGTGTCGGGTATTTGCCACGTGCTCTCCCCACCCCCCCCACCCCCCCCGCCCCGAGAGGGGCAGCCTCGTACAAAAGCTAGAACCCACTCGGGTTCGGATCCCGCCCCGCAGTAGCTGTGACCTTGAGTAAGTTACCTAACCTCTTTGAGCCTGATTGCTCACCTCGAAAACGAAGCGACAGGCAGGCCCCACCCTAAAGGGTTCTTCTGGAAGGAGCTGGTGTATGTGAAGTATTTGGAGGAGGTCACGTGAAGTGGTAACTCTGTTTGTTATCACTGCGGTTAATCCTCCCAGTGGTTCTGGGAGAAGCCGTGATTACCTCCATTTCACAGAGACAGGAACCGAGGCACTTGAAGTCAGGCCCTCCTGCCCAAAGTCAGTCCCCAGAGGTGCTGGGCTTGAGTAGCAGGCCTGCCTGCAGCCGGTGGAGATAGGACAGGCTTCCTTTCTTGTGGCCGCCCGGGGGGCTGAGGGAGGGGGCCCAGGTTTCACCAGTATTAGGAGCAAGCAGAGGGGCAGCATGTTAGATTAGATCATTTGTAGCTGTGACTCGATCCTGCTCAGAGATCTCCTAGTGGGTGAGGACCGGGCAGCCCCTGGGAGCTCAGAAACGTGTAGAATCACTGTGGTGACTTGGTTTGTCCTAGGTATGTTGATACCCAGCTCCGGCCCTAGTCCAGAAAGTGCCTTGTAAGAATTAGGTAACGTCTTCCCGACCTTTGGGGAGGACTCCAGGATGGGTTTTAGCCCCCGCTTTTCCCCTCGGCCAAGAACCTTTTGGCAGTGCACAGCCTGCACAACTGTACAATGGCAGCCTTGAGGATGCCCGACATTCTACCGTCAGCGCCTTCTTCCTTGGGATGCACACGGCAGGCCCTGGAGTACTTACAAGAAAGCAGTCATCCTTGGGTTGGGGTTGGGCACAGACAGATCTTACCTTGCATCATGAGGATATTCACTCAAATAGGCTGGGCATAGGCAGGGGCTACGGCAGGAAGCGGCAAGGGGAGATCATCGTCGCTCTCTAAGCGCCTGTTTGCAACCCTGAGGACTCAAGCAGGGGCCCCTCCTCAAGGGTCTGGGTGGGTCTGGGTGGGTCTGGGCTGGCTACAGAGGTACCCCTCCAGGCTCAGGGTCCCAGGCTTACCATTCCTATTCTATACCGCACTGAAGGACCCACAGAAACGCTTCCCAAGCATCTTCTAAATCAGAGCCATTGGGATCAGAGCACAAGACATCCCAAGTGGCAGAGGAGACAGGAAGTCTAGTCTTGGAACCTGCCCTCCCACTGCCCACAGGCTGCTCTTAGAGGCTGACAACTTCCTCTGGGTCTCACTGCAGGCAGACAGAAGACAAAGCCGAGGGTCACAGTGGGGAAGCGGCTTGGCATAACTTGCGGACTCCCAAATACTTGCAGGCTCTAGGGTCCACGGAGCCAAAGGCCAGGGGCTTCACCTCTCTATTCCAGTGCACGGTCGGCCATCTGCCGGCCCTTCCCGAAGCCCTTTGGTGGGACTCCGGGCAGGAAGCTCACTCCGGATTCTTTCGGTGTTCCCGGGGTGACTCCAGTGGAAAACGTATCTCCTCATTTTGAAGGTGGAGAGAATGCCAGGCAGAGACCCAGCTGTGGTGCTACTGCACGGAATCTCACACGGGCGTAGAGGGTGTCTCCTGATGCCGATTGGTCAAAGGGGTGGACTGTGACAGTTACTGAGTTACCGTCTCTCAGCCCCAAAGCTGCCCTCTTGGCCTCAGCTTTGTGATGCAGGGGCCGAAGCTCCAAAAGCCACTCTTCTGGCTCCATGTCAGGCTCTGCCCATCCCGTCGCTGGAGGGAGACCGAGAGGTTGGGAGAGGGAGGGTCTCGCTCCTTCCTGTGGACGTCCTGTCTGCTGGTGGCTCCGTGAGCATCTCCCTGGCCACGACTCTTCACCACGGCAACAGCATTTTCTGTCCCAGGGCAGCAGCTGAGCCCAGGTGGCGATTTTCCAATTCTTATAGAATCAGCCTCGTCGCACCCCTGGACACACCAGCACCAGCTGCTGGTGCCCCCTTTCCAGCGGTCTGGCTCCAGGACCTGGGGAGCCCCGCCTCCAAGCTCAGAGATACCCGTGATGGCCAACGGTGCCTCCTTCTCAAAGGTCTGGATCTCAGGCCCAAGGGGCTTTGCCTCTAAGCTTCTAAACTTTAATAATTCCACCCTGCTCTCTGCTTTCCGAGCTCCGGAGCTGGTGGTCACTTCCTGCGGTCGCCAACGGTATGAAAACTTTGAACATTCTTTTTTTTTACCTTGTTAGCTTGAATCCCTGGTTAACGATTCTTTACGTTAAATTCTTTCTGTTCAAGTACCTGGTTTCTGTCTCTTAACTGGGCCCTGACTGAGACACACCCCTAGGCTTTTATTTTCTTGACTTCCTCCCTGACCCATGTCTCCCTCTTGGCACGCCCAAATGCTCCCCAGTCTTCTGAGCCCAACTTCAGTGCTGCTACCTCCAGGGAGACCTCTGGGTTTTCTCCAGTCATGAGGCATCTCTTTCCCGCTCTGAGCTTTCTGACACATTCCTCGTCTTAGGGTACCAGCCACTCCCTACCGTGTGTCCTAGCGACAGGTGCATGGGTCTGACCTACACTATTCTCCTGGGCTCCCCAAATCTGAGATTCTTTTTCTTACTGCCTTTGGTATCTTCCAGGGCCCAACACAGCGCCGGGCTCGGTAAAAATCTGTTGAGTAAATGAAGAAAAACTCATTTACCAGGGGGAAGGAAAAGGTGAGGCACCCCACAGGGCACTTGGGAAGAAGGCAGAGGTGTTTACCGTGGCTTTCAAAGAAATCTGGGGTGCGAAATAGGAGGTAAAGTCTCTTCTCCATCTCTCCAGGAAGCCGTCAGTAAATCGCACATTGTTCATTATGTCTTGGAGACGCATTGTGCTGTGATCCGTTCTGTGGCGGCAGTGACATTTCGGACTGGCTTTTAGATGGGCAGCGAGGGGAGAACGTGGCCGCCGCAAACATGCGGCCGGCCCCGCTACGATGACGTGTATGTGAGCACAAACAGAACGCGCTGAGGTCCCCGTGCCCATCTGCACCCTACAGACACACACACACGGGCACACATAATCACGCGCACGGCCTCCGGCGTGTGCTTTGGTTCCGGCAGGGAGCCGTGCAAAGGACCACACGATACGGGTACTCAGGGTGCGCGTGAGCGCCTTGGCCCAGAACCACTCACGAGGCCACACAACTGTACTACGCATGCGCACCACCAACCTCCAAGACGTCACAAGGCACGGATGAACACACGCAGCGCACGCCGACACGAACGCGCCGGGCACACACCCCCGCCTGCACACACGTGCCTGCCCCACATGCTGCAAACGCACACACGCACGCACCGCGCACCTGTTCGCAAATACCACACGTGCAAATATGGCCACACGCAAACGCATACCCTGCGTGTGCCCACATGCGCGTCCGGAGACGCTGGGCACGCGGGACGACGGCCCAAAGCGGCTTCTGCACCTCCAGGACCACCGGTAAGCACACGTGCCCGGCAGATACGTGCTCACGCGGCGCACGCGCATGCCGTGTGTCCTCGCGCACGTGCACCCCCCAGGCGCGCACACGCTTGCGGGAAGAACCAGGCACGGGCAGGTTCCCACACTCGTACCCTGCGTCTGCACATAATCACGCGCCCGGTCCCAAGTGCCTGCAGGCACACAGACCACAAGGGCACTATGGGCACTCCCAAGGGGAACCCAGAGGCGCGTGTAGCTGCGCGCGCGCGCACACACACGAATGCCCTGCGTACGTGCACACTCACACAGGCAGGCTGCAGCACCCAGGGCGTGCGTGCACACACACGCCAGCCCTACCGGGCCTGCCCTAATCGTTCCCAGCCCCGGAGTCTGGCAAATCGCTCTTGGGGGGCGTCGGCTGCCGCCCCTGATTAATCCCATCTTTTCCCCGCGCCCCGAGCGCCGCCGCCCCCCGAACCGCGGGCCCCGGCCGGGCCCATCCCCGGCCCAGGCTCGTAATCAAAAGGCAGATTTCCGCGCCGGGCACCTGTTTGCGGGGCTGCGCCTCCTCCCGCGGCCGTGTTTTATCTCCGCGCGGCGGTGAATAATTCATGGCCCCGGGTCTGCTTTGCAGTCAAACGCGCCGCGTTCTGTCCGGCGCCGCCGCCGCCGCCGCCCGCCGGCCGCTGTGATTTATTATTTACTAACGCGCGGCCGCGCCGTGTAAGGTGAGCATTGTGGCTGCTCGCAGAACTGTTACAATCTGGCCTCGTTAGTGGCCTTTCTTGCTGCCTCTCCAAACAGCGGCCCCGCTTATTGATTTTCCCGCGGAACCTCTGCCATGAAATCCCACCGCTGCTGCTCTCAAAGCTGTTGCTATAAAGTCAGACTTGGCCCTTCTTCTCGAGAACAAGAACGCGTGTTTGGATGCGCTTTCTTCTTTCATCCATTGTGTCTCCTCCTCTGCCGCGGCGTCCCCCATTAGCGCGTCCCCCTCGGCTCCCCCTCCCTTCCGGGCGACGACTCCAGGCACCGGGAGAGACGAGGGTTTTTCTTAAGACGGCGGCGATAGGCCCTGGGGGGGAAGGCGGAGGGGCTTTCAAGGTGGCAGCCGAGGTGGATGGAGCCGGCCTGGGAGAAGAAGTTTCCTTGCCTTGGAAGTTTTCAAACGCGGAGACGCTGCTCCGGGTAGAGGATGGGCTGGCGTCTGGCTACTTACTTACTCTCGGTGTTTCGGTGAAGACAGTCTCTGGAGGGCTCTTAAGAAGAGAAGCCAGGCAAGGCAGGACGGCGTGGGGGTGCCCACTACGTGCCAGGCGCTTGCTGGGATTTTCTGATTCGTGTCATGCTCAGGAGAGCGGCACAAAGAAAGCCCGAGAACTAATGCCTCAAGGAGGAGGCGGCCCAGGGCTAGCAAGAGGAGGCTCTGGGATTTGAACCCAAGGCCCCCTGACCTCGCAAATGGCTTGCCTTCTCAGCTGCTCTGCGCGCCAGGGCTAGGTAACGGCAGGGCCAACTCTGGTGCGGACTGGGAGTGACCTGGGGAGCGTCCCAGGTCTCCCGCAGCTGCTTCTCATAGCCTAGGAGAGCCTCCCCAGACACAGTCCTCTTTCCTTGGACGGCCACCAGGCCCCAGATTCCCCAGCGATTGCCATGCCCACTCCGAATCAAGGGGAGGTGGGCCTAAAAATGCTACCGTTCCCTGAGGGGAAAACTTGGCAGGACTCATTTGGCCGAATCTGCAGGGGGCCAGAGCAGATCTGGAAGTTTCTTTTTAAAAAAAAAATTTTTTTTAACGTTTATTTATTTTTGAGACAGAGAGAGACAGAGCATGAAGGGGGGAGGGGCAGAGAGAGAAGGAGAGACAGAATCGGAAGCAGGCTCCAGGCTCTGAGCCATCAGCCCAGAGCCCGACGCGGGGCTCGAACTCACGGACCGCGAGATCGTGACCTGAGCCGAAGTCGGACGCTTAACCGACTGCGCCACCCAGGCACCCCTGGAAGTTTCTTAAATAAGCATCGCACAGCCTGCAGTTTGGGGGAGCAGGTGCCCCCGGCACAATACCCAGAGCTGGCAGGGGGCCCCGGGGGTCACCATGGATGAGGAAAAGGTGACCCAACGCTTCCTTCCTTCCCCTCATTCTGTTCTCTGCTGCATGAGTCACAGACGGGTCCGCTCCGAAGGAGTTAATCCAACCACAGTATGACAGCTTTTCATGCGTATGCCTGCTACTCTCTTGCCCACAAAGCATTTTCCTTTTAGACCCATTGTTTGGTGTGGTTTTGCTTATTCATTAACAATCGTTTACGGAGCACCTACGGGCACCCGGGCAACGTTCACAGCACCTGGGGGTGAGGTTATAATGAAGAGAGACAAAAATCCTCATCCTCGTGAACCTGACACGTTGAATGGGAAGACAGATCATTTTAAAGATTTAAAAAAAAATTTTTTTTTTTAAGTTTATTTATTTATTTTGAAAGAGAGCGAGAGAGAGCGCGCGCGAGCTGGAAAGGGGCAGAGAGAGAGGGAGCGGGAGAGAGTCCCAGGCACTGACAGTGCGGAGCCCGATGCGGGGCTCGAACTCATGAACCGTAAGATCATGACGAGAGCCGGAGTTGATGGCTTAACGGCTTAATACCTAGGACCTTGGGCACTAGGTTTTCAACATATGAACTTGGGGAGGAGACAAACATTCAATATGGTGGCCACCACCTGCCTCCTGCTGCTGGATCTCCTCCCTGCCCTTTTTTGCCTTGCTTGGTGCCCAGGGAGGCTGAATCCCATGTCCGGCTGCTCTCGGCTCCCCTGTGCTCTGATGTCTCGTGGTCTGGGCCAGTGGAGGCACTGGCTGGAGATTGGAGGGCCGAGGGTGGAGGGAGAGGTCGGGGTATTTCTTCCCCACTCCCTCTCTGCTTCGGCGCTGCGGAGGGATGCCTGGGTGACTCAGTTAAGCGTCTGACTTGGGCTCAAGTCATGATTTCACGATTTGTGGGTTTGAGCCCCGCACTGGGCTCTCTGCTGTCAGCGTGGAGCCTGCTTCGGATCCTCTGTCTCCCTCTGTCTCTCTGCCCCTCCCCTGTGTACTCTCTCTGTCTCTGTCTCTCAAAAATAAATCAACATTAAAAAAAAAAACAAAAAACTAAAATAGAGCCAGAAGAGAGGATAGAGTGATAGCAGTGTGGTTTTTGGATAGGATGTTCAGGGATAATTTCTCTGAGACGATGACACTGAATGCAGAAATGAACGTGAGGGGGCTAGCCATGTCAGTATCTGGGGAAGAGCAGCCATGGCAGGGGCAACAGCTAGTGCAAAGGCCCTGAGGCACGTAATGTTGGTCTGTTTAAGACTAGTGTGCCTGATCAAGTGGAGAGAGGCAAGGGGGTAGGGGGTTGGGGATGGTAGGTAATCTGATGTTATTGAAGTCCTGCAGGCAGTGATGGGGTTAATGATCTCTCTGTGCCAGATCAGGAAACAGGGCTTGGGGAGGGACAGAAACCGGCCTGAGGCGGCACAGATAGTAATGTGGGGACCTGATCCATGTATCCTCTCCCCAACGTGCAGAGTGTTCTGAGGGGGTCCTGGAGTGTTACTGGGACACCTTGGAGAAAGTTGTCACCCTACAGTGGAGTCCCCCAAATGGCTGGTCCGGGTCACTGGGCCAGGCTTCTAGGTTCGTCCATGGCTTGGCCGCTTGGAGCTGCAGTCTGTTTCCTGTCTGGCCTCTGTGCTCGGCCGAATAATAACCACCTCCCCAAATGTGCACATTGTAGCACCAGGACCCCGTGAATCTGTTGCCCCTCGTATTGCAAAAAGGAATCTGCAGACGTGATTAAATGAATGACCTGGAGGTGGGAGAGTAGCCTGGACTATCCAGGTGAGCCCACTGATATAATCTTTATAAAAAGACAGAGGGAAAATTGATAACGGAAAAGGGAAAAAAATGCCACGTGTCCGCAGAAGCAGGAGAGAAAAGGCAAAGCGATGGGAAGAAGGAACCGAGAGCCGTGGCACGCAGGCGGCTTCCAGAAGCTACACAAAGCAAGGACATGATTCTCTCCCAGGGCTTCCCGAAGGAACCGGCCCTGTGACACCTGGGCTTTGGCCCAGTGGAACTGATTTGGAATTTCTGGCCTCCGGAACCTTAAAAGAATAGGCTTGCATGGGTTTTGGCAACTGAGTTTGCGGTAAGTTGTCCCAACAGCAACAGGAAAGTAACACAGGCCCACGTCTGAGCATGCCAGTCCTGTGCTCCAAATCCTTCCATGGCTCCCCCTTGCAAGCGAGTCTGCTGATGGCCCCACGATACAGAGAGGAAGCTCAAGTCTTGGCTCATTCATCTGACAACGGGGCAGTTAGTCCAGAGGGTGGAAGAAAGGGTGGAGGTCTAGTCCGGCTCCTCGCTGACCAGGATGGGTCACAAATCCGGGAAGGGATGGCCCGGTCGGACCACGAATTCACCCTCTGTGCTTTGGGGTGGGGAACGCTCCCCTAAGCTGTGCTGGACAACTCTCCTATGGGGCCCTTGTGGGCATGGGGGACAGCGAGGCAAGCAGAACCCCCGCAGGTCGCTCCCCTCCCCGTCTCGCTTGCCCCCCGTGTGCCAGCCTCTGTGCTGAGTGCCCGGCTGAGGCGGGGGCTCATCGGGGACTTCTCAACCTCGATGCCGCTAAGTTTGTTCCAGACGATTCTCTGTTGCCTGGGGTCTCCTGGACTTGCTAAGATGTTTAGCAGCCTCCCCGGCCTCTATCCACCAAATGCCTACAGCACCTCCCCTGCCTCCACCCGGAGGTGTCACACCCAGCGGTGTCCCCGGTCATCATCAAATGTCACCTGGGGGAAAACTGCCTTGGTTGAGAACCCCTGGGTTGGACGCTCGGGTGGCTCGCAGTTCAGTCATTGAGCCCGTGGAGGAAACAGCCGATGACAATACCGTGCGAAGATTGTAACGGAAGGTTGCAGAACTTGGCCCAAGGCTGGTACAGGTTCTGCTCACACACTTCAGTGATGGGGAGCTCATTACCTACGGAGGCTTTATCTTTCTTGAATTCATCGCCATCTCGATCTGAAACCTGCCTCCTGTGGCTCCCACCACGAGAGCCCGCGATGGCCCCAAATGACTAGGCCTGTTCCCTTTTATGTGCAAAGAAATGCCCGAGTCTTGGCTGAATTGGGGGCAGGGGACTGGGAAGCTTGTCAGGCCCCTGATGTCTCTCCATGGTCACCTCCAACCCTGCGTGGCTTTGGAGACCTGGAAGAGACCTCTAATCATTTTAACCTTGTGTCCCCATCACAGATAAATAAGTAACTGGGGGCCTCAAAAGAAAAGAGAGTTGCTTGAGATACTGCTGAACATTAGTACCATAGATAAGACTAGAATCTCATGTGTGGTTCTGTGCTCATGCTTCTTACCCTCTCTACCCCAATCTCCATGTTTTCCTTCAGTCCCAGAATATACCAGGGACGTGTAATGCGTATGCAGAGGGCCAGGGGCCGTGTCTCAAAGCGAGAGTCCCTGCCCTACGCCTCTGCCGTGCTGGGGACACGTGCTGGCCCACATAACCCAGACCTCTCAGCAACCTCCCTCCCCTGCTCCCAAATAACATGACTTTCATGTTATTTGAGTATGAAGTTCTTAAAGTAGAAGAATAAACCGTTAGACAACAAAGCAAACCATTTTTTAGAATGTGACATTTATTGTCCAATTGGTTTCCATATAACACCCAGTGCCCCTCCCAACAGGTGCCCTCCTCAACGCCCATCACCCACTTTCCCCTCCCTCCCACCCCCCCCATCAACCCTCAGTTTATTCTCAGTTTTAAGAGTCTCTTATGGTTTGGCTCCCTCCCTCTCTATTTTTTCCCTCCCCCTCCCCCATGGTCTTCTGTTAAGTTTCTCAAGATCCACATAAGAGTGAAAACATATGGCATCTGTCTTGCTCTGTCTGACTTATTTCACTTAGCATCACACTCTCCAGTTCCATCCACGTTGCTACAAAACGCCATAGTTCATTCTTTCTCATTGCCACATAGTATTCCATTTATATATAAGCCATATCGTCCTTATCCATTCATCAGCTGATGGACATTTAGGCTCTTTCCATCATTTGGCGATTGGTGAAAGTGCTGCTATAAACATTGGGGTACAAGTGCCCCTATGCATCAGTACTCCTGTATCCCTTGGGTCAATTCCTAGCAGTGCTATTGCTGGGTCATAGGGTAGATATCTTTCTAATTTTTTGAGGAACCTCCACCCTGTTTTCCAGAGCGGCTGCACCAGTTTGCATTCCCACCAACAGTGCAAGAGGGTCCCCGTTTCTCCACCTCCTCTCCAGCATCTATAGTCTCCTGATTTGTTCATTTTAGCCACTCTGACTGGCGTGAGGTGGCATCTCAGTGTGGTTTTGATTTGTATTTCCCTGATGAGGAACGACGTTGAGCATATTTTCACGTGCCTGTTGGCCACTTCTTTAGAGAAGTGTCTGTTCATGTCTTCTGCCCATTTCTTCACTGGATTATTTGTTTTTCGGGTGTGGAGTTTGGTGAGTTCTTTGTGGATTTTGGATACTAGCCCTTTGTCCGATATGTCGTTTGCAAATATCTTTTCCCATTCTGTTGGTTGCCTTCTAGTTTTGTTGATTCAAAGCAAACCATTGAAAAAGGCAAATATTAACTCTACTGATAACGGAAAGATATGAAAGAAAGAGCATCAGTCCTGGTATACCACAGGACTCAGCTAGAGTACTATTTCCGAAGTCGTAAGAGTGCGAACATTTAATGCTAATTTCCACCGGATGTCTACTGGGACAGTGCAGGAAAGGAAGATGTATGGTGCTTGGAAGGGTGGAGGATCTTCTGTGAGAAATCTAAGCCCTCAACTTTTGTAGTCATAGGTCAACACAGATACCTCAAAATGAACAAGTTAAAAAAGAGATGATGACTTCGATTTCCAGCCAAAATGGAGCGAAAAGGACTAGATTTATGCTCCACCTGAAGGAGTGACAACATGTGAAACGATGTCTTGTAAAGCATCACGCGTGGGGCGCCTGGGTGGCTCAGTCGATTGCGTGTCCGACTTGAGCTCAGGTCACGATCCCACACTTTGTGGGTTCGAGCCCCGCGTCGGGCTCCGTGCTGACAGCTCGGAGCCCGGAGCCTGCTTCAGATTCTGTGTGTCCCTGGCTCTCTGCCCCTCCCCCGCTCATGCTCTGCCTCTTTCTCCTTCAAAAATAAATCAGCATTAAAAAAATTAAAAAAAAATAAAGCATCACACATGACATAGTCAAGGACACGGATCCCTGAGAGATGGGGGAATGAGCGAGGTAAGCCCACAGTTACCCCAGCTTACCGCCTTGAGAGAGTTTCCTGGTCACGGCCCAGGGAGAAGGTGGGACACAGTGCCTTCCTGTGGAGAGAAGGATCCAGAAAGCCCAGGCAGCCAAAGTGCACAGAGTATGGAAGAGGAGGGGGTTACACCTAGGTCTGCAGAAGGTCCCCTGAAGTTTTCATAGGGCGCTGTCAGCAGATGCACATGAAGAAGCTTCCCGAGGTGGGAAAAGCTCCGCCTAGAAGGATTAAAGAGAATAGTATTGGAAGCTCACATAGGGCCTGCAGTGACACCTTTTCCCACCGGGCAGAGTGGAAACTGCTCCCGCTTCTTACAGCATTGAGTAGAATACTCAGAAGGGTCTTGCCTCAATGGCAAGGAGTAATTAACCCTAGACTAAACACTGCGTAGGTCCTGCCCGAGACAAAGAAGTTCATTTCATAATGATAATGGGCTCCACTTATCAAGAGGGTATAGCAATCCTGAACATCTATGCACTTAATAACAGAGCTTCAAAATATATGAAGCGAAATCCGATAGAACCGCAACGAGAAATAGATAAATGCACAATCAGAGTTGGAAATTTCAATGCCCCTCTCTCAAGCATCGATAGAGGAAGTAGACAGAAAATCAGTAAGGCCCTATAAGGTTTGTACAGCGGTATCCATCAACTTGACCTGAGTGGCATTTATAGAATGTTCCACCCGACAACATCAGGATACACATTCTTCACAAGTGCACACAGGACATTCACCAAGAGAGACCATATTCTGGGCCATAAAGCAAGTCTCAATAAATTTAAAAAGATTCAGAGTATATTCTCTGGCCACATGGAATTATATTAGAACTCAATGGCAGAAGAATAGCTGGAAAACCTCCAGATATTTGGAAACTAAATGACACACTTCGAAATAAACCATGGGTCCAAGAAGAAATCAAAGGAAAATTCGATTGTTTGAAATGACTGTGGAGGAAAAGACAAAATATAAGAACGTATGAGTCAGTATAGAGGGAAATTTATAGCCCTACAACAGAAAACAGAAAAACAATTAACAATACAACAGAAAGCAGAAAACCATGAACACCAAAAGCTGATCTTTTGAGATCCGTACAATTCCTAAAACTTTAGCCAGACTGATCAGGAAAAAAAAAAAAAAAAAAGAAAAGAAAAAGATACAAATGATCTTTACCGATATTGAGAGAGGTAAATCACTATAGATTCTACAGATTTTTGAATGATACTAAGAGAATATGATTATGAAGAACTTTACACCAATAAATTCAGTAATTTTCATAAAATAGGCAAACTTGAAAAACACAAAGGACCAAAGCTCACTCACAAACAAATGGATATTCCGATAATCATATTTATTAAAGGAATTGAATTTTATTAAAAAAATATCCTTATTATAATGAAAACTTCAGACCAAGAATTCATTCACGGATGAATTCCACTAAATATTTAATAAGGAAATAATGCCAATTCTACAAAAACTCTTCCAAAAACTTAAGAGGAGGGACTATCTCCCAACTCTCACAGTCCAGCATTACCCTGATACCAAAACCAGAGAGAATATTATTTGAAGGGAAAACTACAGACCAGTGTCCCTCATGAACATAAAGGCAAAAATTCATAACAAAGTTTTAGCAATGTGTAAAAAGAATATGACCTCTTGATCCAAGTGGGATTTATCCCAGAAATGAGGGGTTGGTTTAACATTTGGGGATAAATCAATGCAATTCACTATGTTAACAGATTTTTAAAAATATGAATAGCTCAATAGATGCATGCAAAACATTCAGCAAAATCCAACATTGATTCCCGATTTTTAAAATTTGCAGAAAACTATGACGAGAAGTAAAGTTCCTCAACTTGGTAAGGGTATGTATGAAAACCCACAGCTGACATCATACTTACTGGTGAAATACTGATTGCTTTCCCCCTACCATCAAGAACAAGAACAAGACCCTATTGTTCTAGAGGGTCTAGCCAGTGTGATAAGGCAAGAAAACAATTAAAAGTCATTCATGTTGAAAAGGAAGAAATAAAACTGTCATTATTCACTGATACATATCTATGCAGAAAATCCAAAGACGTCTACCAAAGAAGCTACCAGAATTAATATGGGAATGTAACAAGCTTCCAGCATTCAAGATCAACACCAAAATCCATTGTACCTCTACATACTTTCACAGAATAATTGAAAATTGGAACAAAATATACCACGTGCTAGAAAATGTGAAATACTTGAGGATAAATCTGACAAGAAATGTACAAGATCTGTGCACGGAAAAACTACCAAATATTGATAAAAGTTATCAAATAAAAATTAAATAAGTGGAGAGGTGTACTGTGTGAGTGGGTCAGAAGGTTCATTCTTGTGAAGATATCAATTCTCCCCAAATTGATCCGTCAATTCAATGCAATCCCAATAAGACAGAAAGTTTGTTTGTTTTTTTTTGGTGGGGGGAGGGGAACTGACAAGCTGATTCTAAAATTCATACAGAAACGCAAAGGGCCAGAAATCGCCAAAACACTTTTGAAAATAAAGATCAAAGTTGGAGGACTAACGTTACCTGACATCTAGTAATCAATACAGTAGGCAACACAGGACGGTATTGGTGTTAAGATAGACAAATAAATCAATGCAACAGATCAAAGAGTGTATAAACAGACCCGCTTATATATGGGCAACCGACTTTCAACAAAAGTGCAAAGAGAATTCAATGAAGAAAGAACAGTCTATTCAATAAATGATGGAGAATAATTGTAGTATCTATGTACAAACAAAGAAACCTTGATCCATACTTCTCGCCATGTGTGACTATTAATCATAGACCTTCAAATGGATCAAAGACCTGAAATGTAAAACCAAAAACTATAGAATTCTAGAGGAAAAAAAAAAAAAAAAACAAAGGAGAAAAATCTTTTGCGACCTTGGATTAGGTCATAGATTTCTTAGAAAAGGCATCAAAAACATGCTTCATCACAGATAAAAATTGATTAGTTGAACATCATCAAAATGAAGGACTTCTGCTCTTTGAAAGGCACTGTTTAAAGAGTGAAAACACAAAGCACGGACTGCGAGGAAATATTTACAAGTCCCCTATCTGATAAAGGATTTGTATCCAAAATACATAAAGAGCTCTCAAAACTTAACAGGAAGGCGAACAACCCGGTCTAAAGAACAGCCAAAGATTTGAACAGACACTTCGCCACGGAAGATATACAGATGGCAAGCAAGCACATGGAAACGTGCTAAGCATCGTTGGTCATTAGGTAAGTGCCAATTAAAGCCACAACGAGGTACCCCTACCGGCCTATTAGAACGTCTAGAAATAAGGAGACAGAGCGTACCAGTATTGGCAAGAGCGTGAGATACTCTGGAGTCTCATACCCCGCTGGGGAGTGGAGGGGAAATAAAAGAGTATTGGCAGGACCGCTTGGAAAGCAGTTTGCGAGTTTCTTTAAAAAGGTATACGTACACCTATCCTACGACAGAATTCCTCTACTTCGAGTCCTCATCCAAGAGGACTGTGAAAGCCCACATCCCCACGAAGACTCGTACGTGAATGTTCACAGCGGCTCCGCCTGAAAGAGCTGAAAACTGGGAACAGGGTAAATGCCCTTCGAGTTGAACGGATGAACCAACGGACGTGTCTCCCTGTGATAATACACCACCTGGCAATAAAACTTGTAAGTTGGTTGTTAACGCAACAGCGTGCCCAACGCCTCGATATCGTGACGCCAGAGGGAAAAGAGCACACATGGTGTGACTGTCTTGGCATAAGAGTTTCGAAAATGGAAGCAGCTTGGCAGTGACTGGAAGCTCATGGGCTGCTTGGGGATGGTGGGGAGCGGGGGGCAGACAAGAGGGAGGCATTGCAAAGGAGTGGGAGGAAATTTGGGGAGTTGATGGATATGTTCATTATCATTTTTTTTAATGTTTATTTATTTTTGAGAGAGAGAGCAAGTGAGCAGGGGAGGGGGAGAGAGAGAGAGAGAGAGAGAGAGAGAGAGAGAGAGAGAATCCAAGCAGGCTCCATGTTGTCCGCGTGGAGCCCGACGGGGGGGCTCCATCCCGTGACCGTGAGATCATGATCTGCGCCCAAATCAAGAATCAGATGCTTAACCCACTGAGCCCCCCCAGGCGCCCCCGCTGTGCTCATCATCTTGACTGTGGTGATGGTTTTGTGAGTGCAAGCACAGCTCAGAATGTATCAAATCACGTATTTTGAAAATGTACAGTGGACGGTATGTCAATTACACCCCGACGAAGCTGTTAAGTTAAATCATAGCAGAATATTGCACAGGGGCGTGGTAAGCCCTAGAAGCAGGAGTTTTACGGGGTGAAGTCGGATGCTACCAGGGAGCAGAAGCCGCAGGTGAGGAGGGCTGAGGAGAAAGCAGATGATCCATGTTCCTGCCTAAACCTTGTAGAGTCATCTGGCTTTAGAAACCATAGGCGTTTATTACTTTGCGACGTTTGAGACTTTTTCGTGATTAAAACAAACTAAGTCCACACACACACACACACACACACACACACACACCTTCCCTTCCGAAGCAGGCTGGTCCCCGAAAGATGTTAAGCTTCTGTTATTTCGCCTCTGGGCCGTCGGTAGTGGTGCTGTGTTTGTTCGCTTTCTGCAGCCAGACTGCTGTCCGTCGGGCTCTGATCAGGGAACTGCACTCAGGGATCAAAAGATCGTCCTGGATGGGGAGCCGGGGCCGGGAAGGATCTTTCCGGGGCCCTGGAGAGTCCTGTGTTAGAGGCTTACCGAGGAAGGCCGAGAACAACCCAGAAACGATGGGATCGCAGACGGCAGGCGAGACAAGCATGGCAGGGTCCCGGGAAGCCAGTGGATGCCGGGTAGAGGGATCCTGGGGAGCGTGTGTGGCTGGGCCTGTGCACCTGGCCCTGGCTTATGGGAAAGCCCCTCCCCCCTTCCGGGGAGTCCCCCGGCCCCCCCCCCCCCCCCCCAGTTTATAGGCTGATGCCAGGCCCCCGGTGCCAAGGCATTTTACCAGAGGGGCAGCCAGTCACAAGAATTAAACAAATTGGTTCTGGGCCCCAACCTGCCTGGTTGTAAATCCCAGCTGCGACCCACCCTGGCTATGTGATGGACGGGACCCCTCTGTGGTTTGTTTCCCCCACCGGGAAACGGGCCCAGTGACAGTGCACAACTCACAGGGGTGTTTGCTCAGCGACTTTGTACTTGGCAAGCCTGGGCAAGTCGCTTCCCTCCTTTGAGCCCCCCTTATCTCACCCATAAGATGAAGATTAAAACCACTACCCTCGAAGGCTGCTGGGAGGGGGGAAGGAGCTACCCTGCTCTGAGCAGGGGCTGACACAGAGTGACGCCCCGACAGAGGAGGGGTCGTAGTGGTTTTCCCATCATTAGCCTCTAGGCTGGGGTCAGACCCCCCACGGCTTCCCCGCCCTCCACCCCGGGTGTGCGGCCTCATCTTCCTACTCCCGGCCTTCCCTCCGTTGCTGAAACGAATGGCGATCTCTGAATTCAGGTCTCAGGAAGCCAGGCATGGTGGAAAGACCTTGGACTTCAGATTTTAAAAGACTGGAGGACCTTTGGCGAGTTACTTCACCTGTCTGGGCCTCACTTTGTTCATCTCCACAGGAGACGCGATTATGCCGTCGTGGGGCTGTTGAGAGAATGAAGTGAGAGAGTCTGCTTAAAATGCCTCACACACAGTGGACACTCGATGAACACCGGCGTCTCCCCAGCTCCTCTTCGTCTTCCTCTCCTCCCGGAGGGCAGTGCCCAAATTCTGATCCCATAGCCCAGTGCCTTGTCTGCAGTAGGTCCTCAGGAAATGTGAGTTATTCCAGGTGAGTTATTCACTGAGTGAATACGGCGATGCCTAAGAGGCCACCCAGATTCCTCCCCCGGCAGGCCTGCCCGAGCGGCTGACATATCTATTATGGATGCCTCACATCCCGATAAATATTTCAATGCAAATAAATAAAGGATGCTATGGGCCTCTCAGCGAGTGACTCTTCGTGGCTCACTGCACACAGTGTCTATCCCTGATTCCTGCCCAAAGTCAGGGTGTCTCCTGGGATTCCCCACTGGCTCCGGCTGGACACAACGTGTGCCAGCGTGGGGCCATGAAGAAACAATTAGGCTGGCTCCTTGCAAAGGGGAGGTGGCTTCTTACTTTGAGGTGGCCTGGGGGACACCGGGGAATCCAAGCTTCTGTTCCACGGGGGCTGACGCTCAAGTGCCAGCCGTCAGCTGGTCACATCAAATGACCCCAGAGGAGTGAACGGGGCCGTGCTTCACATGTCCAGCCTCGTCGGTGAAAAGAAAAGTAGCCACCGAAGGTAGATGGATCAGCTCCAAGGAGCCGATTAGATGGTGAATGAGGGGTCACCATCCAGGCTGATGTGTAACTCGATCCCACCGTTCCCTCCCAAGGAGGAAGCTGTGAGCCGCACGGCCATATTATTCATTCATTCATTTGTTCATTCATTCATTCACATATTCAATAATAGGTTATGAGTACCTGCCGTGGGCAAGAGGCTTGAAACACGGTGTTGGTAAAAGCAGACGAGTCCACCCGCACCCCCTCTGCTGCGGGAGGCAGAGTTCTAAGATGGCCCGCAAGATTCCTGCCCCCTTGTGTGCATGTCCCGTGAGCGCGGCAGGCCTCAGGAATACGAAGGGGTTTGACTCTGTGAGTAGGTCATAGTATCTAGCAAAGGCGAAGAGATTTTTTTTCAGATGTAATTCAGGTCTCAAGTCAGTGGGTTTGGGGTTCATTTTGAGCGAATCACAAAGAGAGATTGTCCCAGGTGGGCCTGGCCTAATCAGGTGAAGGTCTTTAAACCCGCGTGGGCCCATCTGGAAGACAGAAGAGATTCTCCTCCGGCTTTGAGCAGGTAAGCTGCCACATGTGAGAGGGTCTATACAAAGGCCACATGGCCAGGAACTGTGGGTGACCTCCTGAAGCTAAGGGCATCCCCTGCTCTCTCCCCCCACCACCCCGCAGACAGCCAGCGGGAGAGCAAGGGCCTCAGGCCTACAGCTTCAAGACGCTGACTCCTACCAACAACCACAGCATCTCGGAGCCCTGCCTCGAATGCAGTCTCGTGACACCCTGGGCAGAGAATCCAGCCAGTCTGTGCCCAGTCTCCCGACGGGGAAAGTGTGAGACAGTAAGTGTGCATTGTTTGAAGCTGCTAAGTTTGTGCAAATGTTTAGAGCGGCAAGAGAACACTAATACATCGTGTTTGTGGTTCTCAGAGTCGGCTGGGGGAGACGGACAACCCCAGCCTGGTCGGACTGGGGCGGCACGGGGGTGAGCCGGGAGGCTGTGGACATACGGACACTTGGCCAAGGGGCAGGAGTCGGGGGAGTCGGGAGAGTCCAGAGCGGGGAAGGGGGGGGGGGGAGGAGAAGGAGGCAGTGCATTCCAGGTGGGTGGAACCGTATGCCCAAAGGCTTGGCGCTAAGCAGTTGGGCCATAGGAGGAGGGGAGGAGGGACTTTGAAGGTCACACGCGGGCGCTTGGACCTGATCCTGAGGCTCAATGCCGAGAGCAACCGTCAGAAGACCACTCTGGTGGAGAGAAGATTGAGGCAGGCGTTGCTGGAAGCCGCGAGACTAGTTAGGGGGCGGCTGCAAGCCCCGCAGGGAGAGGAGAAAGAGAGGGCCAGGAACGTGGCAGTGAACGTGTTCACCAGGTGATAACATGGGTGGCTGTAAGGAGGGGGCAGGATACAGGAGCAGGTTTGATTTCCGGGGTGGATGGTGGCGTCATTTGCCGAGATGGGGGGGGGGGGCGGCTGAAGAAGGGGCAAGTGTAGGGAAGAAGGGGAAATATTAACAACGATAGAAAAAGCCACGTAACAACTACCGCGAGCCAGGACTGTTCTCGGGGGCTTTGCCTACGTGAACTCGACGGTGCCCAGTGAGATAAGTACTGTCTTTGCTCCCATTTACAGATGGAGACGCTGAGGCACAGAGTGGTTCAGAACCCACCCCCCCAAGGCTGCCCAGCCACCGGGTGCCAGGGGCCGGATTTGAACACAGCCAGTCGCGCCCTAGAGTGTGTGTGCTCTCGACCGCTTTGCACGTTGTGGCTTGTGATGTGTTGAGTTGACGAGGGGCTGGGTCAGACTCCTGGGTGGAACCAGGAGGTAAGCGGCGGGTGGCCCCGGTGAGCAGTCTCGGCCTACATATGTATATATATATGCCTGTCAATGCCCAGTGGGCCCATGGAGGTCCATGAGGGTGCCCAGGAGGGAGGGCCGGCTGGGAAGGGGAGAGGGAGGGGGAAGAGGAGGGGAGAAGAGAGAGGAGGGGTGGGCCGAGGGAAGGATCAAGCCCCGAGGAAGTTTGACCGCTAAGGCCCAGGCTGAGGAAGAGGTTCCGGGGAAGAGGTTGAGCCGCATCAGGCGGAGAAATGGGGAGCACCGAGCGAGGGGTCAGGGAACAGCAGGCTGGAGGGAGGACGGAGAGATTAGTGTTGTGGCTGCTGTCGAGGAACTGAAGCAACCAAGGGCCGGATGTACTCATCAGGTATAGGAACCACGAGGCCTCTTCTGAGGACCCTTGGGGAGAACCGCAGCCACGACGGGGGGAAGTCAGCATCCCCCCCCCCCGACTCCTGCAGCTGCCAGGTGGAGAGTGGGAGCCTCGCCCTGGGGGTCAGGAGTCCTGTGTTCAAGCCCCTGCAGATGTGGGTCCACAGTCCCCAGCGGCTCTGTCCCTGGGCAAGAAGGATCCACTGGTCTCTGTGGTCCCGTCTGGCTCAGTCTTTCTGGTACCATCGCGGGCAGGCGCCCGGCCCGGGCCTCGGTGTGGCTTTTGCACAAGGAGTACAGGGGACGTGGTACTTGCCAGCTCGTGAGCCCAAGAGAAGCAGATCGGCTAATAGAGCCGGTGGTCAGAAGCTGAGGACCCCCCAGGCCCGTTCCAGCAAGGGGAGGAGCACACTCCACCCACGCCACGAGCGCCACGAGGCTCCAAGGAGGCTGGGGTCGCCCCGCGGGTTCAAGGGCAGAACCGTTAGGGACCCCCCGCTGCTGGGTTTCTGGGCCCGCGGGGACGGGGTTTCTAGTCAGATCATCCCTGGAGCCTTCCTGGACTCCACGGCCTGTGGCGACCCTTTCAGCTTCACAGCTGCCTCAAAGTCAGGTCTGATGGGAAGTTCTAGAACAACGTGCAGAAATGGGAGACTGGCCCCAGCTGATGTGTCCCCAGAGGCTGGGGCGACCAAAACAAGACAAGGGAGATGACTCCTCAAACGGAGGAAGGGGAGTCTCATAGACTGGGGGATAATGGTGGGTCATGAGGAGACCCCCCTCTCCCAAGGAGCAAGGAAAGTCCTTCCCTTCCCTAAACTCCCAGATAGACAAACATGGACAGACAACTCCAAGATGGCAGCCAAGTGGCTCAGGAAAGGGACAGACCAGCAGAGAGAAACTCCCCGAGGGGATACCGGAGAAGGGCCTAGAGGAAGCGGCATCTCGGCTGGGCTTGAGCCAGCGGGAGGGTCGCATTAGGCAGAGGAGAGCTGACATTCCCAGCTCGGGGTTCAGCATGGGCAAAGGCCCTGAGGTAGGACCTGGACAGTGTCAGTCTCCCTCACTGGGCTAGCATACATCTCAGACTCAGACACCGTGTCTGTGTTCTATCTGCTCTGCTGAACGTTTGTTTAATGGCTATTGCAAGGGGTAAAAGGGAGGCCAGGGTTTCCGTGCCCAGGTTCCTGGAGGTTGTTCATACCGGGTCCCAGAAAAGTGTGTGAGGTGGCCGCAGGGAGGCTTGGCCAGGCCCAGGGCTTAGACGGGCAGAAGGAAGGAAGTTGGATATGTTCTTTAGGGCTCTTCGATTGTAAGGGAGAGAAGCCTGGGCTTTGGGGCTGTGGAAGAGGCTCGGTCCATCTCTCAGCCCCGCTCGACCCTGTGCTGGCCTCACCCTCTGACGGGCTCTTCCCACGGGTGACACGATGGCTGTCACGAGGCTTCCCTGAGAGTCTAGAACCCAGTGGACGTAGACAGCATTTTCCCCCTGGTTCCCATTTGGGGTCATGTGACCTGGCTCGAGACCTGTGTCGGTCCAGACAAGAACCGCAAGGCGATGGGATGAGGGAGGGTTTTTCTTCAAACGGAAATGACAGTGGAACTGGCCATGGAAGGATGGGCGGGTACGAAGCCCCACAAAGATTGGCCGTGCACATAGTGGGCCATCGCTAAACCCTCCCCGCAGCCCAAGGAGACTTGTTAAATATGTCCTTAGTACAGTGATGAGCAGCCTTGGCTCCCTCCCCTCTACTCACCAGAACCCTCTGCATTGACTCTCTTTGCCTCTATGTATTGGAGTCCCCGGAAGCCCCTGCCCGCTCCCCCCATCCATGGTCTCTCCCCTGCCGCCCCCCCTACCCTCTTTGCTGCACTGCCTGAAATTCAAACCTTTGTAACAAGCATGATTGTGGCTGCTACCCGATGTCAACATGTCTAATACTTATAACAACCTAATGCTCCCGAAAGCCCTAGGAGGTAGGTACAGTTGTTTTACCGATGAGGAAACTGAGGCACAGAGAGGCCAAGTAACTTGTCTAAGGTTACACAGCCTGTAAGCGGCAGAGCTGGGATTCAAACCTTGATAGCCTGGTCCAGAGTTCATGCTCTTGGCCACCACACCACGGCTCCTCTTGCTGCTTATAGAACTAGGTCGTAAGATGCTATCTGCATGTAAGGACCTATGGGGAGACTATCTACTGTATTTTTATTTTCCCATCCAGGAGGAGATAAACCACCATGGGCCCTCAGGACAAACTCATCCATCCATCCATCCATCCATCCATCCATCCATCCACCTACCCACCCAAACAGTCAGCCAGCTACCCTTCCAGCCACCCACCCAACCATCCACTCACCCAACTGTCCATCCATCCATCCATCCATCCATCCATCCACCCATCCATCCACCTACCCACCCAGCCAGCTACCCTTCCAGCCACCCACCCAACCATCCACTGACCCAACTGTCCATCCATCCATCCATCCATCCACCCATCCATCCATCCACCCACCCACCCATCCATCCACCCACCCACCTACCTACCCCACCCACCCAGTCAGCCACCTATCCCTCCAGTTAGCCACCTATCCATCCATCCTCTCACCCACTACTCATCTTTCCATCCATCCATCCATCCATCCACCCACCCACCTACCTACCCCACCCACCCAGTCAGCCCTCCAGTCAGCCACCTATCCATCCATCCACTCACCCACTCCCCATCCTTCCATCCATCCATCCATCCATGCATCCATCCACCCAACCCATCTACCCATCCTTCCTCCCTCCTTCCTTCCATTTTTCCCTTTCATTGTCTCTCTCTCCATTCCTCCTTCTCTCTTTTCTACCCTCCCTTCCTCCCTTCATTCCACGGAAAGACCATTAGCTATGCCTTTCCTGAAGGTCAGGCATCCACAGATTGTTTCCCAGAATGGGGTCAGAGTCTTGGGGGTGGCCCGGCCCCTGACCCAGGGCAGGAAAAAGTACAGAACACACTTCCTCAGAGTAGGCCTTAACCGAATACATCTTACCAGACTCCAGCCTGCTACTCAGAGTAAAAAAACAAACGGAAAAAAAAAAAAAAAAAAACCCACCTAAAACTTCAGGATGGAAGCAATTTCTGGGAAACTGGGGCTGGTCTTCCCTTAAGCCCATACCTGCCAAACAGTACAGACAGACAGACAGACAGACAGAGGCTGTGACCGTGAATAGACGCATATGCTGAGCCAACACCCCACCCTGCACAGTTCCGGAAACACGGCGAGATCTGGGGCGTCAATTATTTAAACCCTAATTAACATAGCTCTGCATGTCTTTTTGGGGGGTGCACTCAGAACACACAGCATTGTTATCGTGGAGGAAAAGGAGAATGAAATATTGATGGGGGCCGGCTTTGTTCTCGGCTCAGCAAGAGCAGGCTGGTTGTAGGAAGCAGATCCCCGCCGTTGCTGCAGCTTTAATTAGGAAGGTCGGTGGCTTCTCCGGCGTCTTGGATCCCTTTAATTTCCACAGAGGGAAGCGGCTTCTGAATTTTATTGAACACAGTTGAATTTTTATTTTCAAAAATCAAAACAGAAACAGTTCTTGGCATCTGTTATGAGCGCTGGGTGTTATTTGCTCTTTAGAGATAAAGTTGTTTTTATACGGGGAGAGAGAGCCAGGGAAAACGGGGCCGGAGATTTGTCCTGGGAAAGATACTCAGCTGGGAGAGGGTAGTCAGCAGAAAAATAAACCTCCGCTCGACCCAGCTCAGCCTGGGCTCCCGGCACTCTGGCTGGCCCGAGAAATCCATTTGACGGTGAACAGTTGGAGCTGAGGTTGAGGTGGTTAACTCTTGGGGCCCTGGAGTCTGACCTGGCTCCAGAAGTTTCTGGGGCAGGAAGCCAAGGCCCTAGGTTCTGGGGGAGGCCAGGGCCGATCCCTGGGAGGAAGGGGAACCGGGGGTAAGGGGGGGAGACGCAAGGAGGAAACCTGGGGGGTGGGAAGGGGGAAGGCAGAGAAGAATGTGGGTGCCAGAAACGGGGGTGGCAACCTCAAAGGCCGGAGAGGTTTCTGGATGCTCAGTCCCGGGTCCACCTGGGCCGGGAGAAGATGCCACGGAGAAGGGCTCAGGTTTAGCAGTGTCTCTCCCTCCTCTCGCCTTTTGGGGGGGTTGGTTGGTGGGGTCATTTACGAAGCACATGCCCCCCATGTTCCAGAAGCCAGACGCCTTGGCAGGCCCTGGGGGACCAGAGGGACAGAACCACAGGCGACGGCGGTGCGCTAATATGGGGTGAGGTCACTTGTGTGGCTACAGGCTGGAGCATTTACCCCACGAACACGGGGGAGAGGGAGCATGTGCCTCACAGGCACAGACACGGTCCGTCCCATCTGCAGGCCCCGGGGATCCCTTTCCCTTTCTGCACGCCGCGTTCTAAATCTGGATGTGCTTCCTCTCCCATTAGCCAGCCCCCGAGTCTTTTTGCAGACAACTGCCCTCAAGTTTCTGGAACATTCTCGGCCTGCGCGTACAGACCGCCGGAAGTGCCTGGGCATGGGCGTCCATCTAGACAGCATGATGGGCGTGGGATATAAAAGCTTCCCCTCTCCTACCCCTGGGCAGGACAACTCAGATATGTGACCCCGAGTCCCCTCTGCAAAATTTTGCTTGGCTATGCGCCCTCTCTTGGCCTCCTTCCCTTCCCTGTCCCACTTGCTCACTCCCTATGGATTGTTCCCCCAAACGCTTCCTAAATATCACTTTCACTCGACTCTGCCTCAGGGTCTGCCTTGGGGAACCCACCTAAACACCCACGGTGTACCAGCCATTGTCCCCCGTCCCCCCTGCCCCCCACCCCACCCCCGGCCTTGCGGTTGAAATAAATCACATACATGCATCCACGCACACCCGCACGTGACCAGGAACGTGCCAAGCGAGAATCTAGGTGCAGCAGAAAACAAAGCCGTTAGGGGCCCCTACCCTCGAGGAGCCGATACTCCCACGGGGGGACAGACAACACAAACATTAAGGAAATGAGGCAGTCAGGAACATCTCCCTGAAGAGGTGACTGCTGCATAGACACGCAGAGGAGCGGGAAAGCTTGCAAGCCACGAAAACAACCTCTGTAAGAGGTTCAGAGTGTTCCGGGGAGCAGCGACAGCACGTGCAAAGGCCCTGAGGCAGGATATACTTGGAGCATTCGAGGGCTCTCCAGGAAGCTGGTTTGGCAGGGGCTGAGTTTATATGGGGGAGAACAAAGGATGAGGGTCAGCGAGGCACGGAGTGTAGGTGACGTCGGGTGTTGCACACACATTAGCTTTTATCCTGAACGTGGTGGGAGCCAGCAGGGGGTTCTGTGTCGTTGCCTCCTGCAGCGCAATTTCAAGCCCATTCCGCAGCCCGAGGGGGAGGTGGCCTCCTCAAAGTGCACTTGTGCTATTCAGGTGCAGGCTGCCGTTTCCCTTAAAAGCTTTTTTTGTACCAGCCGCCTCAGGAATGAATCTCTGCATCTGGTCACACACGCGTGCACACAGACGTTGAAGGGATCGTGCCCCACACACAGGCGCGTGAAGCCGCTGCTTTGTTCCTCACTCCCGTATTTATGCCACAGGCATTCGGTGGGCTCCTTGACCTGTCCGGTTTCTGCTCTCGGGCACCCTGGTGAACGAGGGAAAACAGGGGCCCTGCCCAAGCAGGCCTCGCGTTCCAGTGGGGGCCACGGATGAGACACAGCTGATCAGAAATACATGCAAAATACACTTCAGGCGGTGTCAGAAATTTTTATTTACAGAAAAATAAAACAAGTCGGACAGCTGGTGCTCAACTGGGAAGGCTTTGCCCCCGGGGCACGTTTGAGAATGTGTGGAGACACTGTTTGATCATCATAGCCTTTGGAGGGTGGGTGCTCCTGGCATCTCGGGGAGTAGAGGTCAAGGATGCTGCTAAGCACCCCACGCGGCACAGGGAAGCCCCCACAGCGAAGCATTATCCAGGGCGAGGTAGAATAGTGCTGGGGTTGAGAAACCATAGATCGGAGGAAGGAGAGTGGCAGGCAAGAGCCACTGAAGTCCGAATGGCTCAGGGAAGACCGTTGGAGGCGGTAACGTTTCAGCGGAGACATGAACGGAACTGGGAAGTGAGGGCGGTGGGCTTGAAGTGTCCGAGGAATACGCGCAGACGTAGCCCATCCTTCGTAAAGACTTCGGGGGACACCGCTCTGACAATTAGCTGGCTCGAGGGACACAGAATTCACCTTGCGATCGTTTCCAAACATCGTCTTCCGAAGATAGCAAGGCGTCCCTATTCACCAGAAGGGCTGTGGGCTGTTCCCCACCCTACCCCAGCCTCCAAGCTGGGCATCTTGGTGGAAGAGAACTTCCTACTAGGATAAAACCCTCAGCCCCTTGAACTCGGACCGGGCCCCAGGGGTCAGGGAGGGGCGTCCCTGCTGCTTCCAACCCTGTCCGGGAGATCATTCCTTCTATCTGCATCATGAGGGCCCGAAATGGCTGCAAAGCACTTTGTGTCCATGAGAATTTTGCTTTTCATCGTAGAATAACCTGGAAAAGGTAGCGGGTCCAGTGGCGTCACCCCAACCCTCCGTTTTATAGGGGCAGCTCAGGTTCAGGGAGAAGCCAGGACTTGTCCGAGGTTTGTAGGCCGCCAGTGCAGGGGCCGGGGCCCTCCTCCTCACTTCCAGGTCGACCAGCATCTTTCGCCTCGTTTGCCAGCCACAGGGCCCCGCAACGATCCGATTTTATAAACAAGCCTCAGCTCTGAGAGCCTCTGTCTCCCAGGCCCACACCCTCTTTGCTGTGACATTTCCTCTTCTCCCCTCGAGGGCCCAGCCTCGCTGGAGGCTTTGATTAAAAATGCACCTCCTAATCTCATCAGAGGCCAGAAACATGCATATATGCAAATCAACATCTGCTCCTTTACTCGGGGAAGGATCTTCCCAGAGTGCTCTGGGAAAAAGGGCCCAGCCCAGTGAACTCTGAAGGGAAGGCTCCAGAACATCCGAAAGTCGCTTCGAAATCCCTGGGTCCCTGATGAAAGTTCACTCTTAATGCAATCGGAGGTTATATTTGAAAGAGCAAGAAAGCAGCAGTCCCAGTGGGGCCCATCTGAAGCTCTGGGTCTTTCCCAATCAAGCCCTTTCTAGGTTATGGGACACACGGCCTGGTCCCCGGTCGGGGGAGCCCGCCCCTCTGGTTGACAAGGGAGCAGCAGCCGTGGTCACTTCCTGGCCTTGATGAGCGTCTTCTTTGCCAGCTCGAAGGCAAAGACCCTCTCCCAAGAGACCTACTGTGCGCGCACCGAGGGCCCACAACGTCAGCTCCATAACGAGTACCCGTGGAAGGGTCTATGGCTTGAAACGGTGAGACTCCATTTCTCACCCGTGGGGCGTCTTCCGTCCAGGACACTGCCCGCCTCTAGGACCCCAGAGGCCCCGTGGACGATTGCGCCGAGGGCCTGCAGGCCGGGTCTGGAAGTTGCACCTCACGCCCACGTTCCCCTGGCCGCCGCTTAGTCACATGGCCTTGCCTCCCTGCAAGGGAGGCTGGGAAATGCCATCGAGCGGTGCGGCCAGGAGGAAAGGAACATGCAAAGGAGTACTCAGCAGGGGTCTCGATCACCGCCCTTCTCTTAGCCAACTTTGGCATCGAAGGGCCCTCGGGGTGCTGGTGGGTTCAGGTGGCTTGGCCGTAAGAGGCAGAAAAAGCATGATGACATTCATTGGCAAAATGTCAAGGAGTCACCAGACCGGGATATGGCAGGGCTGCTCTGGAAGCCTGGGGAGCAGCCACCACAGCCATGGGGTCGCAGCAGGAATGGCTCGGTCACGAACAGGCCACAGCTGGGGCGAGGGAGTCCACCCGTACCTTCGCCTTTGCATCACAGATTCCACGAGCAAAGGCCCGATGAGAGCACCTGCTTGGCCACACACAGACCCCACACCCGACCCCACACTTGACCTCGCACCTGACCCCAGCGGTAGGGTGAAGAGAGGGCTGAGCTTCTCCGGGTGGCCTCCACACAGCATGGGACGCACCCGCATTTGTCATTCTACCTGAACTGCCCCTCTGAGGAGAAGGGCGATTTCCAAGAGGAAATCAGATGCTGAATTTAGGGGGTGGGGTGCGGGGACCCAATAGGTCTCATAGGAAGATGAGAGCTCTTCCTTTTTTCAGTGGGCCCACTGCGGATCAGAGAGCAGAGGTCAGAAAAGAGGCAGGGGCGTCTGGGTGGCTCGGTCGGTGAAGCGTCCGACGTCGGCTCAGGTCATGATCTCACGGTCCGTGAGTTCGAGCCCCGCGTCGGGCTCTCTGCTGACCGCTCGGAGCCCGGAGCCCGCTTCGGATTCTGCGTCTCCCTCTCTCTCTGCCCCTCCCCGGCTCGCACTGTCTCTCTCTCTCAAAAAAATAAATGAAAATATTAAAAAAAAATTTTTTTTAAAGGAAAGAGGTCGAACTGGATCTCTGGTGTTCCCATGGTTGCAGAGGTCAACTTCCATTAGATGGCAGACGGAATTTGATGGCGCTTTCCATTTTCAAAGGCTGTGAGGCCTCCTGTCTCTTTTCTGAGACTTCTGCCTTGCCAGGGTCTGAAGGCACCTTGATTCTTCTAGAGGAAACATACCCGGCGACAGATTTGACTTTCAGGGGTGGCCCGTGTGGTGGGGCTGGAGGGGGTTGTCCAAGAAGGGCATAAAGGCAACACTGCTTGAGGGAGGAATTGCAGGGTGTAGCCTCAGGTAGGGCCACAGAACTGTCGTTCACAGAGGTGGTTAGCAATCTGTGCCTCTCCAAGCTCCCCGACACTCTTGACTGTGTTTTTGCTGGGATGGTGGGAGCATGTACTCGTGCGTGATTATATTCCAAGAACGTGATAGGCACGAGCTGTTTGGCCTACCCGGCATCCGTGCAGTCTGCTGCTGGGAAGAAAACCCCAACGTCCTTTGGGAACTGCCCCCCACTCCAGGCCGTGTGCTCTCATGGGGCCGATTTGATCCCCAACAGCCAGTATGAACACGGGTCAGGGGCCTGATCAATCAGAACCCAGTGATTGGCTCAGGAGGGGGCACATGACCCAGGCTGGGCCAATCAAACGGAATCCTGGGGCTTCTGCTGGAGCAACGGAAACAGAGACACCGCCTCTTGTAAATAAAAAGGTAGGAGGTCAGCCTGGGGCTGCTGGGGGCCACTGGTCCTGACGAAGGATGAGGCAGGCAAAGGAAATCAGATTTAAGGACGCAGAGCTGTGGATCCCTGGTGTTATAGGCCGAATTGGGTCCCCTGCAAAAATTCGAACGTTGAAGCCCCAACCCCCAGTGGGAGTGTATCTGGAGATAAAGCCTTTAGAGAGGCAGTCAGAGTTAAACAAGGTCGCGACGGTAGGGATGTCACTCAGGAGGACTGACTGGTGTCTGGTGTCCGTACAATAAGAGTAGAGATCCCGGGAGGGTGTGAGCACAGAGGAAGGGCCGTGTGAGGACACAGGAAGATGGCGGCCATCTGCAAGTCAAGAAGAGAGGCCTCGGGAGAAACCAACCCTGCCAGCACCTTGGCCCTGGACTTCCAGCCTCCAGAGCTGTGAGGAAATACATTTCTGCTGTTTGAGCCACGCCGTCTGTGGTATGGGTTGTGGTACCCCAAGCTGACCGCTCTACCTGGTGACATCATTCAACCCCTGGGCCATCTGACAAGCTTCCTCTGAACATTTCAGGCATGTGGGCTCATCACCTCCCTTTCGTCTGAAGCTAATTTGACTCAGATTTTCCCTACCTGCAAATTATACATCCGGAACCCCCCATCATGATTAACTGTTCACGTTGGTAGTCTCAGGGCCCGGGACTGGGGGGCGGGCGGGGGGGCGGGGGGCATCTTATCTTCTCCTTTCAGTTCACTGCTCACAATTTTATAAAACGGATTACTTTTGGAACCGAAAAAAATTTTACATAAGATGAATGTTTGTGTTTCTCCGCCACGCGTAGGGCCGAAAGGCATTTTTGCTTCCCGACAGGCCAGAGAGGCCCAATAAGAAAGGGCAAGGTCACCTTTTGTCAAGGTCATTCTGCACACCAGGGGTCAGGTCCCAATCAGTTATCCCGGTTCAGGCCAAGCTGGTCCTGTCTATATCCCCTGCCCCCCTTCTTCCCATTCACAGATGAGGAAACAGAGGTTCCAGGAGATAGTATCTTAACTAAGATCGCGGCAGCAGTAAGTGGCAAGGTGGGGGTCCGGTTCTGGATGTCCCTGATGCCAAAGCTCAGTAAAACTGATAAATTCGATGACTAGTATACTGTTTTAAAATATGTGTGCCTGTTTATGAGTCTGTATATCTCTGTGTGAATGTAGATTGAGATCTAAGTCAATGTCGCGTCTGTATCTTTATAATGGTTGGATTGAATCACATGAATTTGCTAGTCTTAGATCAGTTTTACTCTATAAAACTGGCTCTTTTAAACGCTTTAGCTCTACACCCATACCTAATCTATATAATCTATATCTCCTTTTGCCACAAAAACAAAACACCCAAAGGCTCTTCTAATTCTGAATCTGGGGGTACCGTCCCCCCCAGCCCCCACCAGGAGCCTGACTGCTCTGGGATGGAAAGGAAGCGAGGCCTGGGGGACCAGAGGGTCAAAGAGGCCCCCGGATGGCTGCCAGCTGTCCTGGCCTCTGAGGAAGCTGGTCCCCTCCACTCCCTCTGCTGACCAGGGAGGCCCTCATTAACTGGCCACTGTGCCCCCCGTAGCAGAAGGGAGAGATCAATAACCCATTTGACACTGACTCGTGTTGATGGGCAAGGCGGAGGCAGCTCGCAGGGGTCGGGCCCCAGGCCCGCCTCCCCGGGGATGAGGTCAGAGATTGCAGGGCACAGCCAGGGCAGAGGGAAGAGGCCTACCCGAGGCTGTGCTCCGGGCCAGGCCGGCCTCTCCCTTCCAGACTTCTCGCTTGGACAAGCTCCCCTCAGTCCTGCCCCGCCGCCCGCCCATGCCAATCCCCTCGCAGGCTCGGTTAGCCTGGCCTCCGGGCGCCCCCTCCTCAGTCCCGCAGGCCCCTGGCTGCCCAGCTGAGCCCCCGGCCGCCTACTCTGGCCGCGGGGCTGTTTGTGGAGCCATCCCAGGCAGTTCCGAGCCTCTGTCTTCCTATTTAGACAAACAAACAAAAGCTGATTTGGTTACCACGGGCGGGCTGTGAGGCATCCAACACAAACCGAGGCCGCCCGCCTGGCGTCTCCAAATGCCCCGGGTTCGGTTCAGGCGGTCCCAGGACATTTGCCTCATTCCTGCTCTGGTCTTGTTACCCGACTCTCCTTGCATCAGTGACACACGCCCCCCCCCCCCCCCCCCCCCCCGTCCCCAGCCCCTTTACAGAAGCTGTGTGCAATGGGGCCTGGCGACTCCTGGGCTGTAGAAGATGACCCGGATCCTGACGTCCCAGGGTCACGGCCAAGGCTGGAGTCTCTGGGTATCCTTGAAGCCCTAGAATGACCTGCGTCAGAAGGGCTTAGAGATCGCCTTGTCCAACACCCATTTAACAGATGGGAAAACTGAGGCCAGAGAGGAGGGACTTGCCGAGGTCACAGAGTGAATTGGGGACAAAACTTAAAATCCACAAGCAGGATCAGGAATTATCTCCTGGTGGAATTTGAGGAAGGCCTAAAGGATTTTTTCTTCCATTGAATCTCTTCCCTGAGGGCCTGAATATCTAATATCTTCAACTCTACCATTAGAGCTCAATTCCTTGAGTCCAGATGTGCTCATAAAAAACTTGAAAATAAGTTACAGAAAGAAAGCAAGGTACAGATAAATGTCTATAAAAGGATTCAGTATTCTACAACGTGTGTGTGTGTGTGTGTGTGTGTGTGTGTGTGTATGATTTTTAAAAAGCACACACACACGGGGCGCCGGGGTGGCTCAGTGGGTTAAGCGTCCGACTTCGGCTCAGGTCATGATCCCATGGTTGATAGGTTCGAGCCCCACGTCGGGCTGCGTGCTGACAGCTCAGAGCCCGGAGCCCACTTCGGATTCTGTGTCTCCCTCTCTCTCTGCCCCTGCCCCGCTCACACTCTGTCTCTGTGTCTGTCTGTCTCTCTCTCAAAAATAAATAAACGTTAAAAAATTTTTCCAAATAAAAAAGTAAAAAATAATAAAAATCACACCCACGCACACACACAGGCTTGGATGCATATTTCTGGCAGTGTATCCAAGAAACTACCAGCAGAGATCACCTCTGGGGAGGAAGGCAGGAGATACAACTGTAGGAAGACTGGTTTTCCACTGTGCCTTC
This sequence comes from Prionailurus viverrinus, assembly GCF_022837055.1. NCBI lineage: Eukaryota > Metazoa > Chordata > Mammalia > Carnivora > Felidae > Prionailurus > Prionailurus viverrinus. The sequence goes on along the minus strand of NC_062575.1, from coordinate 30,246,214 downwards.
TTCTGCATTCTTCCTCCTAGGTGTATTTTCGTTCTGCAATCCTAAAAATAAGGGCAGACATTCGCCTAATCCTTACTTACTATGAGAAGGTACCGTTCTTGGTGCTTTATATTAACTGACTTCATCCTCCTAATAGGCCCCCTTAGGGGTGTCTCTTTATTATTATCCCCATCGGACAGACAAGGAGACTGAGACATTAAAGAAGTTGCCCAGCAGCTGGCATATAGTGAGTAGACGGCAGAATTGAAATTGCAACCCGGATAACCCAGCTGCAAAGACGTGCCACGTCTGTATTCACCTGCCACTCCCTAAAAAGCCACTTGACAGATAAGAAACGCTACCGTACGCGTCTTGGGGTGGGAACGGGGCACAGGTGTGTCACCGAATCACACAGAGCCTCTTATTGGCTGCTAAGCCTTCAGCAGACTCGCTCGCCGTCCGACTCGCTTGCCGTTGCCCTGGGCAGAGGGGGTGGGGTGGGGGGGAGCAAGAACCCCACACGTATGGGGCGGTGGAAGGCAGTGTTCCTGGAGCTAGAGAACTGAGGGGGAAAAGGGTACGCCCTGGGGGACAGAAGTCGGCCAAAAACTTGCTCCTCACCTTTCATCGGACCGAGCACCGAGGACCGACCGCCACCCCAGAGGAAGGAAGAAGCTGATTTTCAGGGCTTTGCCCTTTCAGCCAAAGCAACGGGAGGGTCTTAGTGGCAAGGCTGTGTCCTCAAATTTCTAACCCTGGAAGCCTCATAATAAATACTGGCCGATTCCTTTCAGTGATAGCATTTTGGCAGGTTAAAGATGGCCACAGATTCTTTAACATCCTCCCATGGAGAGGTGGGGTACCTGTTTCTTCTGGAGCCTGGGTGTTCTGCGACTGATCTGATGAGTGGAATACAGTGGGCGGTCAGTTTGCTCATTTCCGGGCCCGGGTCTTTAGACCCAGCAACTTCTACTTCTTGTCTCTGGGAACACTGACTCTCAGAACCCTGAGCCTCGTAGAAGAAGCCACCCGCTCTGCCCGAGACACCACACGGAGGGGGTTCAGGAGCCCAGATGAGCCCAGCCTTCCCACGGATGTGATGTAAGGCATCTTGGAACCTCCCAACTAGCCAGTCACCCACCGGGTGACCCCAGGCAATACCACTTAGAACATAAGAATCGTTCAGCTGAGCCCCACTCCAGTTCCCAACTCAGACAACCATCTCCCAGGTCAAGAAAGTTGACGACTTTCTGTGACAGCAACACAGAGCCCCTGGCATGCCCACAGCCAATCGCCACCTTTTCTCTGCCCTCACAGAGAGCCACCACCTTGGCTTTCTCAAACTGCTTTCATCTCTTTTAAAAATTGCTTATCATTTATGCACATGAATGTTGGCATATAGTTTAATTTTACTCCCTCTTGAACTTTCTATAAAGAGAATCATACAGTATGCATTCTTTTGAGTCTTGCTTCTTTGCTCCGAATCACGTCTGTGAGACTCACTTATGTGGCACCACGTATCAGTATTTTGGTCACATTCATAGCTGCATAGAACTCCCTCGGATTGGTCCACAACAACACGTGTAGCAGTTCTATTGCTGAGGAGCATTTGGGTTGTTTCCCACATTGGGCTTTTGGGTGCAAAGCCACCATGCTCACCCTCGACCGTGTAGCCTGGTGAATAAGGCACCTGTTTCTTAGTAAGTGCTGTGGAGTGGCATTTCTGCATATGGTCTATACATACCTCCGACTCCTCTAGATAATTTCCTGCCCCAGCTTTCACTCCCATCAGCAGGTTCTGAGACTGTGGTGTGAACGTACCTCATCCTGGGATTAATTTGTATGTCTCTGATGACTAATGAGATCCAGCACCACTTCACGTCTGTATTGGCCATTTGGATTTCCTTTTGGGTGAAGTGCCTGTTCAAACTTGTCTCCCATTTCTCTACTGGCTGTACGGGAGTTTAAACATTTATTTTGTGTCCAACCTTTAAAAATTGAGAGACACTGTACTAAAACGCAGACATCTGCTGACAACAGAGAAAATATACTCTCCAGCCACCCTTGGCTGGTGTTCCTGCATGGTAATGACTGGCTGGGGCTGAGCTGTAAAGAGACTCTTTAGTCATGGTGCGGGTCACCGGTATCCCTCAGTGCCTACTGCCAGGCCTGCTTCATTCATTTTTGTGTCATGCATCGCAGGCACTGGTATTTGGGACCTCTGATTTAATGAAGCAGGCTTTCCCTGCTTTTCACCTGACCTGTCGTGGGGGGTTAATTATAGGAATGCCCTAAATTTGCTCCTGCCTCTTATGCCTTCATCCTCTGATAGAGCCCTCCATGTGACTTGCTTTGGCAAACAGGACAGTGGCAGAAGTCTCTGATGCAAGAAGACACTTGAAAAGCATTTCAGCATGGGGGCTTACTTTCTAGCAACCTTAAAACCCTGTAGCCTAGGCTAGGCTGCTGGAAAATGGCTGACGACATAGAGAGAAGGTCCATTTATCCCAGCTATCCCAGATGAGACCCTCATCAGCCAGCCTGCCCCAGCTGGTCCACTGGTTGACCACACATGCATGGACAAGCCTAGGCAAGATGAGCTAAATCTGGTGCAGCCTAGAAGGGATTCCCAGCTAAGCTCAACCCAAATTGCTGTCATGCAGGATTGTGAAATAATAGAAAGTTGTTTTTAAAGCCACTAAATTTGGGGGATATTTTGTTACACAGCAAAAGCAAATCAATATACTTGTTAAGCGGGCATTCCACAAACCTCGGAAAGTCCAAGAGAAATGCAGATAAGTATTTGGAAGCAGCTTCCAGATCCACATCTTCACATAGAAAAATAGACTAGTATAGGATCCCCTTCAAGTGACTACGTCCTGACTTGCCTGTCCCCACCATCCCAACCGTGACTCCCAGCCTTCCCTTTCCCCTCTAGGCCCTTGTGTGCCTGGTGTATTATGACTTCACCATCCTGCAAAAAACCCAAGCAATAATCCCATGTGATTGGTTCATATTTTCTCACCTTAATTAAAAGTCCAAATGGGAATATTGGCAGCTTGGTCCCTCATTTGAAAATTGAGCCATATTCCCATTACTAGGAACATCTAATTAAAACATCCGTTAAAAGTCCATAACATTAAGTTAATGGGGAAAGCCAGGAGGCATCCAATTTGATTTTATTTCTGTAAAATTAATATTAGTACCTTTTCAAAAAATGTCCCCAGTGTTGATTATTATTCATAAGAGGCTCTCTGAGCCTCAGGATGGGAGTCTTGGAGATCAGGTTGAACTCAAGTGGGATTCTAGAAGAAGGTAGAAGATAGAGAGTTGATGTGCCAAGTCCTGGGCCAAGAAGGTGGAGTTCTTGGCTTTGCACCCAAAGCTTCCCATAGTCCTAGCCCAGGAGGCTCCAGGCTGGGAATATGGAGACCTGGGTTCTGGCCAGGGGACTTTGGCCAAGCCACTTAGCCTCTTTGGATTCAGCTTACCCTTCTGGCCAACAGGGCTAGCAATCACAGTCCAAACTTGCCACTTGACAGGTGGAACTTGAGGCCATTGGGCAATGTCTATGAAAGACCTTTGAAGAGATAAACTTGGCTGAAAGGGAGGGAGGAGGAAGAGGAAAGAGGCTAGAGCCACACAAACTGTAGTCTGCTTTGGGCGACACTCATCCAGAATGTAGCGGGCACTCAATTAATGGCAACCATCATCTTTATTTTATCAGCAAGTTAGGTTTTACAAAGAAAAGCGGTAATAATTTTATTTTTTGGTAAAATAAAAAGGTGCCTGCTCATTTAAAAATACAAGAATTCAAAATGGAAAAAACTGGAAGAGAAAGGAAAATCATCCTACGTTCTCCTGCTAGGAAATAGCCATTGTTCACACGACTGCCTATTACTCCCGCCGTTCCATTCACATATACGCTGAGGGAACATTACATAGATCGACCGACAGAAAGGTGGACAGGCAAATGGATCAAAACAGAAATGAGTGATCGAGATGGGTTCCTACTCGACATTCGATAAATTGTAGACATTAAAGAAAAGCCACGGAATATGTTTGACTTGAATTCGGCGGAAGAGAAAGAAACTTACTCAACTAAAAATGTTGCTGAATATTTTATTTCAAGGGATACCCTGTCCTAAACGAATCAGTGTTTCAGAAAACAGATAGTGAAAGCATTAAGAGGCGAGGCCACTGCTATGGTCTGAGTTGTGCCCCCGCAAATTCCCACGGTGAACTGGTAACCTTTCACCTTCGGTAACTCCCAAGGTGATGGTGTTAGGCACTGGGGCTTTAGGGAGGTGACGAAGTCAAAAAAGATGCCGGACAGCCTCTCTCTGCCCTCAGAGGACACGTAAGAAGTCAACATCTGTACCCCAAGTAATAAAAAAAGTAGCCCACTCTTGCCCAAACAGGAAGGGAATTTATGGTTTACACAGATCTAGTATTTGAGAGCTTCTGGTCACTCCATCAGGCAGTTCAGAGATTTCAAGGATTAGATTCCTTTCCTTTTCCCCTCTGCTACCTCAGAGCTGGCCCTTGCCCCAAAGATGGTTTCCTCATGGCTACAGGACTTCGTGGTGCTAAGATAACAAACCATATAGAACAATTCCTTACCTATCTCTCCCACTTGAATCAGATCCTTACGACCACCCAAAAGGAAGTTACCATTAGTATTTCTCTCTTAAAAAGGAGAAAACTGAGGCTCCGACAGGTTAAGTGACTCACTCAAAGGCACCCAGCTAGCGAGCGGCAGAGCCAGAAGTCCAGAGAAGGAGTCCAGGACAGATGATGTTATTGGCCCTGACAGTTCACCCTTGGCCATGTGACTTTACGGTACCTCTCCGTAAAAAGGTGTAGTATATTTCCCTAGCCTTGCCTTTGGGTGCTCTCACGTGACTTCCTTTGGCCAAGACCATGAGACGGAAGTCGACAGTGTTCCAGTTTCGAGTCTAGCCCTTGAGAGGTTTTATGTTTCCATTTTCTGTACTTGTGAGAACATTCTCCGGCTATCTCACTGGAACCAGGAGGATAACAGACTGCACACCGATCTTCAGGGAAAGCAAAACTATCCGAGCTCCACAGCTGAGATCGGTGAATTTGTAGATGAACCACAAACACATCAGCAAGCCCAGCTGAAGGTCAGAGAAGCTGTTTCAGCAACCCCCCCCACCCCCGCCACAGGGGCGTTAGCTAAATTCTTATTGTTGTCAGCCACGGAGAGTTTGTCCTTTCTTTTGTTACACGGCATTACTGTGGCAATAGCTAACTGATACAGTCTGACTCCAGAGCCTGCCCTCTGAACTGCCACTCCCCATTGCCCATGTCCGATGTGTCCTTCCCTCCACTAGATAGAGGCTGTTGTCGCTGAGTGAGGAGAGGGCTGGGGGCTGAGAGAGATGCCTCAGAGCTGGGCAGCAAGCCTCAGAAGGACTCCGGGGCTGGCAAGGGGCTGCGTCTCTCGGGCTCACGGATGAGTAACCAGACAATGCTGAGCCTCTCAATTATGCATCGCTATCGATCCACAGGGCCTGCAAAACACACAGCGCATTACTATCAGCAAGGCATACCTCCGGCTTCCCCCGGACGCCTTTTTCTTGATCTCCCTCTCTCACGGCTGGGCTGACGTTACCTCTGGAAACCAAGATAGGGCAGAGGGAGCCGGCAGGCTCTCACTGGTACTTCGCCAAGCCTGCGTCAGGACAACAGCTGGTGCAGAATCTCTGGGTTTTGCAGGGAGAGTCGGCAGCCTCGGGGCTCACCATGCTGCCCGCAGATTCCACGGCCCGGCCACCCTGAATCGTGGTTTACAAATTTCCCCTACTTTTCCTTGTCTCCAACGGGGCTTTATATGAGCTATCCTTTCTGCTGGAGTAGTGGGTCATCGGGTGTCTTAGGGTAACTTCCCCAGAAACAGATCAGCACGGAGATTCTTCTACAAGCAGCTCTTTGAGGAACTGTTCCGGAAGAAACCTGTAAGCGAGCACGGGAAGGAGGAGAGGACAGGCGAGGGAGCTGAGCAAAGCCGTGGGTTCCACAGCAGTCCATCCTTAGCCTAGCCCTGGGGGGAGCTCTGGGGAGTGATGGAGCCAGAATTGTCCCACCTTAAGTCAAGGGGACCGGGTTTGTGGCCCTACATCAGTTGTTGACTGAAGTCTACTCCCTCAGGGCGGGGATGAGGGGAACAGGGAATCTCTTAGGCATTTCCGGGTGAAGCGTTCACCCAGTGGAAGATTCTCTGGAGAGCGGGCAGAAGTGAGCCACTTGACCCCCACTCACAGTGGCCGCAGTGGATGCCCCTGTGTGGACTACCTGGTTAACCCCTCCCTATCCTTCAGGTTGCCACGTGAGTGCCACCTCCTCCAGGAAGCTGTCCCTGTCCCCTTTCTCTTTGGCTCTATGGGTTGGTTCTTATCTATGCTCTCACAGCTTTGACCCTCAACATACAGACGGTAAATACTTATTCAGTGCCTGTGTCCCCACCTCCTCGGAGCTGAGGCAGGGGTCGGGTCTGTCTCGTTCACTGTTAAGTCACTAGCACAGTAGTTGCTCAGTAAATGCTTCTGGAAGGAAGGAAAGGAGGAAGAAGGGATAGGAGGAATATAGAGAGGTGGGTCATTGCCACGTACTCTTAGAACGGATCCTTAAACCCTAAGTTGGGGAGGGCAGAGTCATCTCCAGGCGGGGCTTTGAGACGTCTGTGGAACAGAAACAAGAGCCCGAGGGCCCGCCCCCTGCCCGAGGCTCTGAGAATCGTCAATGTCAAGTTCCTTGGCTGGAACTGTGACACCGGCCCAGAGAAAGCACTGACTCTCTCGTTCAGGAGGGCCTCTGTTTCTCTACGGCAGTCCTGGCTCGCCACGTCCGGGGCTTCCTATGGAATGCGGACCTCGGCTTTCTCTCCCATTTTCCTCTTCGACCCCACAGACGTAGTTTAAAGCTCTGCAGCCCAACACAGACCATCTTGTCCAGCTCCCTCCCCGAACACGCGGGACACTGAGGCACAGCCAGCATCTGGTTGCAGGTCACGTGGCAACTCAGAAGCATCCCTGGGACCAGCAGCCAGCCAGCCCTCCGGGGGCTCAAGCCTGTGCTGCCCGCTCTGTCCCCTCTGTCCCAGGCAGGCCCCTTGCACACTCTCAGGCTTAACTCTGAGATCAGCGCAGATTCATCCGATCCTGGAGGCAGAATCCTGGGGCAGATGAACTGGCCACTGCAGCGTCAGAGGAGGCGGGACACAAGCAGACGGGTGGGCCTGGCCTTCCCCAGGGAGTCACGAGGGGCCTCCTCTGCTGAAGGCGCCACACAGAACGGTCACCAGCTCCAGGTTACAGCCACGGAGCCACAGACATAGGAAGTGTCCCTGAGGGCCCAGAGTTCAACTCTCTCCTGGGACAGAAGGTCAGCTGAGGCACGGAGAAGTCAGGGACAGAACCCACAGACGCACTGGGCAATTTCAGGGCAGAACCAGGGTTGGAACCCAGCTCATTGCCCCTCTTAGTCTGTGGTTCTGTGGCAGGTGCTACCGATTGTCTCCTCCACCCCATCACTCGTGCCCCCACTCTTTGTGCTCATCCTTGAGGCCAGCGAGAGGTGACGGGACAACCTTCAGGATGTGGCTTACCCTATCAAACGCAAAGGCGAAGCCTCGTCAGAAGAAAACCTCTGCCTTGACCCCTTTCCCTCTGCCTTTGGTGCAGACGTGAGGTCTAGAGAGCCACTGGCCGTTTTGGGATCAGGAAGCAAATGCATGAGGTCCAAAGTCAACATCCCAGGGATGGTGGACCTGAAAGATGAAACAAACCTCAGGCCTTGTTGGCATCATGGAGCCACTGAACCGTTGCCCCAAACTGCCGTGCTCCAGTCTCCCCATGGCTCGTTATGGGGAGAAAAAGAAACCCCTTTTAATTGGGATCACGGTCGTAAGACTCCTCTGTTCCTCGAAGCTGGCACTCGCCACTGACAAAGGCATTTTCCGCGCTGTTTTGTAACTTCCCTGTGAGGCGGCCGGGCCGCGGAGCCGCGCACCCGTATCATGGATAGAGAAACCGGAGTGCATCTGCGTGGTCTCGAGCCGCCTTCCCTTCCAGCCCTTGCAAACTCCAGATTTGCAGAAAATGTATGCATGTTCTTCGGTCCTGGGCGTGCAGTACAAAGGGGGTGGAACTGTGTTCTCCAAACAAACACGGTCCCAGCACATCGTGCGGGTCCTGGGTTTGCAGGAGTATCAAATAGCACTGAATTAGGCCATGGTTTGGGAAGGCCCTGGCTGTCGCCCCACGGGTTCTTCTGGGGCTTCGTCCTGGGAGAGCAGTGGTGGGCCGGCAACGGGCGGGGGCGGGGAGGCACGACGGGTCTCAATTATGCAACGAAAAATGGCTCCAGCTGGGGGGAGAAAATGAAAAACCAGGAGAACCCAAAACGAAACAAGACAAACAAACAAACAAACAAAAACCCCCAGCCATTGGAGACTTGAAGCCGAGGAAGAGCTGCTTCGGTCAATATGCAAGAAGACAGCGTGGGGGTCGGATGTAGGCGTCCTGCCGGCTGAGTTCTCCAGGCTGTAGCCGCACCCGGAAGCCCGTTGTTGGAACTGGAGCAGTTATGCGTGGAGTTCCAGTTGCTTCTGGGTCCCTGGAGAGCGGGGGACCCAACTGCCCAGATCCCCTCCGATCCCCGGCCCGGGTGCGCCTCACCCCGCCGAAGGCCAGAAATTTCTTAGGGGAAGATGTACTTCTGTCTTGCCTAGTGGAGCTCTTCTTAGAAGCCAGGGAACCCTCTGGAGGCAGTCCGAGCTCCCCATCCTGCAGAACCTTCCATATACAAGATGGGACCCACGCAAAAGCTCCAAGTTCTGGCGAGTTAACTCTCTCTCGTAACCAACAAACCCTAACATGTCAGTGGCTGGACACAAAAGAGCTTTATCTTTCATTCACATGATTCGTCTAAGGCAGGGGTGCAAAGGTGATTTACACATGGTGATTACGGACTTGAGCTCTTCTTATATTTACCCTTCACTCTCCCTGGGACCCCGCTGTCCTCCGTATTACTCCATAGATGACCGAGAAAAGAAGTGTGGGGAGGGGAGGCAGCCCTGTTTCTTCGGTTCCTGGAAAACAGAAGTCAAAGAACTTGCTCAAAGCCTACAGAGCCCAACGGCCAGCTGGGTATGTCCAATTGCGTGTTCTACGGGGACCTCAGAAAGAACGGCTCACCCGCGCCCCTTGCTCCCTCCGCTTCTGTCAAAACAGGGTTCCAGGCCCCGGGGAAGCCCCAGGGTCACCTGGAGCTGGCTGTCTCCTCTGTCCGCAGACCCTCCTTGTCGCTGAGCGTTACGTTCTGTTTCGTCTGCTTTGCTCACGCCATCCACCCCGGCGTGCCTGTATCCAGGGCTGTGTTCCCTGCCTTCACAGGGCTCATGGTTACACGATGAGTCCCCGAGGCCAGCCCAGCAAATCTCCATGGTGCCCAGCACAGGGCCCGACACTCGCATATGGAACAACGCAGAAGGCATTCATATGACGCTGGGATCCAGAATGGTGAGGCAGGAACAGCCCTCTCTCGCCACCTGAGAGCCCGTCACAGCCACCTGCCCGAGGAATCTGGGATCCTAGGTTCAACTCCTGCCTCTACCAGTGAGTGGCCGGGGGATCCTGGGCCTGTCAATCGGCCTGCTTAAGTCTCAGTTTGCTCATCTGTAAACTGGGGATAATAGAATCCCCACCTCCTAGGGCTGGCGAGGCAAGCAAGGGAGACAGCGATACGAAGCGTTGCCAGGGGGCCCGGCGCACTTTACAAACACAGTGACTGGTACCTGTGTGCTCCAGGTGGCTCCAGATGTCTTCTGTTTCCCCTCCAGACCCGGTGACCATCTTCCACACCCTGTGCTGTGGCTTGAGAGACTGATTACCCGCACAGCTATGAGAACTTCCTTGCTCTCTGGCTTCCAGTTGGGTGTGGCCAATGGAAGACCCCAGCAAGACTGAGGAGGGGAAGAGGAGAGCATATTGGGCTGTTTATTCCTCCAGCTTCTCCCCTGCCTCACCAGGTCACCAGGGGCTGGCTGTATGCCCTACTGAAGGCGGCCCTCTCTCTTTTTTTTTTTTTTTTTTTGGTTAGCTTTAATTTTCATTTTTCTCTATTTTTTTTTTTTTATTGAAGTATACTTAGCACATAACGTTATGTTAGTTTCAGGTGCCCAACACAGTGATTCGGCAAGTTGAGACATTATGTTATCCTCACCACAAATGTACGTACCATCCGTCACCATACAACCCGATTATAATGTCACTGGCTCTATTCCCAAGGCTGTGCCTTTCAACCCCATGACTCGTTTATCCCATAACTGGAAGCCTGTACCCCCCCCATCCCCCTTCACCCCTTTTACCCATGCCCCCACCCCCACCCTTCTGGCAACCGCCAGTTCGTTCTCTGTATTTATGGGTCTGTTTCTGCTTTCCGTTTCTTTGTGCAGGTAACCCTGTTTGTACAGCCATGCTTCTGGGTTCTCTGCCCGTTACTCCTTTTCTTAGACCTCCACAGATACAACCTAGGGTGCTGCCCGATCCCTTGTCAGTGTCCTCAAACCCGCCTATTCCTTTGTCAATAGTCCTGTTTCCCCTCACCATCTGTTACCTTGTTTGTTTCCTTTGGAAGCCCTCACCGATTCCTTGTTGTTCACGGAGTTTTATGTATCGTTTGTGTCTCTCGAAGACTTTTCCTCAGCCGCTATCACCATACATTTTCTCTGGGGCGTGGCAAACCCCCACTTGGCAGAGGAACAGTCAGAAGCCCAGAGAGGTAAAGCGCTTTGCCCAAGGTCACACGGCTAAGGAGCAGAGAGCCGCGTGGGTGGACCCAGAAACCATTACCATTGCCTCTGCTGGTTTCCCCCCCAGCCCCACCTCCCCTGGCCCGAGCAGCACCATGGGGTAACAGGCCGGCTTCCTCCTGGGCCAACGGGGAAACTTTCCGACACAAATGATCAGAGGAGCTGGGCTGTGGGAGAGCCTTCAGGAAAGAGCCAAAAAACAGCAAAGGATTCAGAGCTAGAGACTGAGTTTTTAATAATAAATAAACGCCGAGATCGGGCCCTTCACATGGAAACCTCGGGGTGCCTGCAGCCAGCATGGGGTGCCCAGGAAGCCACCCGCCCTCGGCCTACAGGATTCTCTGGTCATCCTCCAAATGGTCGGTGGGACGGGGTCTTGGGGGATGATCTTCAAACCCCAGAGGGGAGGAACAGTGAATATTCCGGGATGATATTTTTTTCGTACAAATAAAGAGGCCCTTAGAAGTCGTATCGAGTGTCTGAATTTCCTGACTGTATATTAATCCGCTTTCCTGTGAATTATGCAATACTGTCATGGGGGGAAGCGGGCGGCCGCACGGTGGATGGGCACGCCAGAATCAAAGAGGGCCCACGCTGTGCTGTTGTCTCGGCAAAGCAGCTCACGGAGGCTGGGCCTGCTCAGCGGCGCCCCGTCTTCCTCAGGCCCACGGGGCGCAGGTGTGCCCGGAGGGAGCCCGGGAGGTCACGGCCAGCGGCAGGAACCGGGGTGAGCTAGGGAGTAAGTCAGACGCCCCATCGGAACAGGCTACTCCCACACTGATTGCTAGGCTGATGTGCTGCCCCAGGGAGACGAGGGACCTTCTGATTTTCCAAGAGATGCCAGAAACCCAGGTTGTCATGGGAAGTCTTCCAGTCTTTAGAAATTGGCGACAAATTCAGATTTCTGAAAGGCGCGACGCGGGCCAAGAATAAGCATCGCAGATTCAGTATGTCAGCGGGGTGTCTGCTTCGAGGCTCGGAGAGGAGCGTCTTTTGGACTTGGGCTGCCACTAGGCCCAGACCTTCATCCCTGTTCGTTTTCTTCTCTTCTCACCCTCCTCGGATGCCGCTCCCTACCGCGTTCGGTTTCCAGGTGCCCTAGGAGGAACACCAGGCTGGGGGTCGGGCATGGACTGAATGTTCGAGTCCCTCCCCCACCCCACCCCCGCCCCGCCCACCCACTGGTTGAGGCCTTTGCCTCCAGGTGTGTTTGTATTTGGAGATGGAACCTCTAAGGTGATGAAGGTTACACGAAGTCCTAGGGGTGGGGCCCCGACCTACAGGATTAGCGTCGCTCGATCTCACTGTGCACACACGGGGGCAGGGCGGTGAGGGGACTCAGAAAGCAGACACCTTCTGTAAGCCAGGAAGAGAGCTCTCGCCGGGAACAACCATCCCGGACCCTGATCTTGGACTTCCAGTCTGAAGCCACCAAGCCTGTTGTATTTGGTTGTGGCGGCCTGAGCTGACCAATGCAGGGCTCACACGCTTGGTTTCAGTGGCTCGTGTCCTGGGGACCAATGTTTCCAATCCACTGAATGGGGATCATCCCGACCTCTCGGGCTTTCTGATTTGATCTGTTTCCTCAAACGTAGGTAGCAGGTCTGACTATCAGTCTATATACTCAGGTGTCCAAAGAAGGCAACCTTAGCTTTCCAAAACAATTATGCCTCCATTCTTTTGGGTGGCAGAAATACTCTCTGGGGGTTGGCTTCACCCCCCATCCCGAGGTCGCATTCAAGGTTCAGCCAGGCAGCCAGGAGCTGCTCGGGGTGTTGCCAGTAGGGAGGGTTTGTTTGTTTGTTTGTTTGTTCGTTTTTCAGGAAATTGTGCAATTCTCGAAAGGTGGTCGGGAGGAGGGTGGAAGCAGGGGTTGGGAAGGCTGCTGGGGACTTTCCGGAAATCTGGGAAGTTCACGGTGGCGGGGAAGCCTTTGCCGGCGACCTCAGCCGCAGATGGCCCCAGTGCGTGCGCTTTTCTGGAGGAAACCTGGACGGCGTGGGAAGCCAGTCCCCGCTGGCTCCCGACTGGGAAATTCTCTCCTCCCCTCGCTCCTCTTACTCGGTGGCTCGTAATGCCTCTCAAAGTTTTTCTCTACACCTGAGTCCTGAAGCTTTAAGGCAACTCTTTGAGCAGCGGGCACAGGTTCGGCACCAGGCCCCGATTCGTGCTCCAGGCTCCTGGTCTGGCCAGAAAGCCCAAACCAGGAGCACAGCTACCTCTGGGTCCAGTCTTGGCTGGGAGGAAGCCAGCAGTGGTTTCCAGAGGGTGAGTCTCTCCCACAGAGCTGAGGAGATCTCTCGCTTTGGAATTTTGTTCGTTCTTTTTCGCCAAGTCTTCACCGGGTCCCCTGCTCCCACTCTCCACTCGTGTGGGCTCTGCGTTCCCCCTACAAACCCTCTCTTCCTCTGGCACAGCGATCCGCAGCTCATCCAGGTGGCTGATTCCAACGGCGCCCCCCCCTTCTCTCCCTCCTCCCTTTACCTTCTCTGTCCTCTCTGTCTGTACGTCAACATTTGTAGCAGAAGCCGTCCGAGACTCTGGGATCAGCCAGACCTGGATTTGAATCCTGGCTCTGCCTTTGGACCTCCCTCGTCTGAACTTGCCTCTTCACCTACGTTGGGTCACAGACCGCGGTTAAAGGGAGATGCCATCATGGATGGAATGCTGCCACTTTTCACCGGCATCTTTCAGTGTCGGGTCCCCTCGTGTGTTCAGATTGTGAAGGGACGCTGTAGTAATGCAGAAACATGGCGAAGACAGAGGAGGCAACCGCTGTCCCTTTAAGGAATAGCTTCACCCATTGTGGCCTCTTGGCTTGAGTGAGGCCACAAGGCTGATGGGCAGGAACCTGGGACAATCCGCTTGCCCGGTAGGATCTCAAGCGCTTCCCGGGGGGCAAGAAGTACTCTTATGTAATAAGCCACACAAATCCCGCAGCCTTGAAAATCGGCTCTACCTCGTCCGGTATGGGTCCCCGGCTCCTGGGGTGAGATGCCTTCTCTGGCGCTGAGCTTAAGCTCATTGTTATTGGAGGCTCAGGCTGGTGTCTGCACGATAACCCCAGAGCTCGAACACTCGGGCGAGAGGCCGATGGGAAAATCCCCAACACGTGCCTGTTGTCAGATGATGGCTAAACCGCCCTCGTCGCCACCGGGCCTTGTCACAGAGAAATCGTGTTTGTCAGACAGGAATTGTAACCCTAAGGTTATCACCCAGGGCCAGGGGATGGGTGGAGAGCGTTTGCACTATCACCTAGGATCTCTTCTCCTGGAGGCATGGAGATCCGCAGGGGCAGGACTCGGAGACAGAGCTCGCCAGCTCCAGCAGAGGCAAGAGGCCAGTCCTGGGGAAACCAAAGCTCTGCCACAATTCCTTCGCAGAGAGGGTGATGGATTGAGACATATAATTAATATACGTCTATATATTTATATATAAAAAAAACCCTTACAAATCACATCCCTTGAGCCAGGTCTTTAAATAATGGAAGGTGGTAGATTATTGCTTTATTAGGCCCTTCCAAAAGCTTATAAAAATTATCTTTTGCCGCTGGGAAGACATTTTATCAGAATTTATGGCAACTCAGAGAGTCTTGAGATATCAGATTCAGAAACTAAGAAGCTTTCTACGGCTCTTTCTGCTGCAGACAGACCCTGGTCTCTGCTCTCCTTGTAAATTAAAATCTCGAACATTATCTACTTTATGAAATAAGACAGTTGGCTCTCCTATCTTGGGTCTGCTCTTTAATTAATATAGACTTGAGTAGGCAAAGCCATAAATGCATATGAGTGGCTCTGGAGCGTGGGTGTGGGGTGGCACCGGGAGGTACACGGAGTCCGGAGAGAAGAAAACTCCAAACACACCCCTCCCGGGGGCAAGGCTCTGACCGGGGCGGGGGCACGCATCCCACTTCTGGCTTGGAGAGATTTTCTTCGGCACGTTCCCTGGCCAAGGCTGGGGGTCCCCATTATTCACCAGCCAGGCTTCTCTGGGTTGGGGGGGGGTCTGTATCTCCCACATAGTTCTTGTTTTAAGTTTATTTATTTATTTTGAAGGGGGGAAGGGAAGGACAGAGAATCCCAAGCGGGCTCCGTGCTGTCAGTTTTTGAGCCCAGTGCGGGGCTCGAACCCATGAACCACGAGATCGTGACCTGAGCCAAAGTCAGATGCTTAACCAACTGCGCCACCTGGGCACCCCTCCCACGTATTTCTTTTTAGGGCAATTCAGGCTCTGCCTACCGGGAGTCTGCAGCTATGCAGGCCAGTGTATTCAGAGCCCAGTGCTGAGCCACAGACCTTTGAAACCGGTTCACCATGAGGTGAGTATAGAAATCCAGGGGCGCCTGGGTGGCTCAGCGGGTTAAGCGTCCGACTTCGGCTCAGGTCATGATCTCACAGTTCATGGGTTCAAGCCCTGTGCCAGGCTCCGCGGTGATGATGCGGAGCCTGCTTGGGATTTTCTTTCTCTCCCTCTCTCTGCCCGCCCCCCACTTTGTCTCTTTCTCAAAATAAATAAACTTAAAAAAAAAAAAAAAGAAAAGAAATCCCGAGGAGCACTTAACTTCAAGAGCAATGTAACACTGCCACAGTATCCTGGTGACTCAGTCAGTGGAATTGTCTCCTCCAGCAGGATTCGGACAAGTTGTCACGTTCTTCCTTTTATTTTCTTAGCAGTCTTTTTTTTTTTTTTTTAATCTGTTTGCCAACGTGCGTTGCAAATTCATTTTTTTAGCCTCTGGATTCTTTTCTGTATCGTCTTATTTAGATTTTTTGTTGTTGTTGTTCCCAGAGTATCTTCCAAGTGATCATCTGTTTACTGGGTTCTTTTCTAGAGTATTCCAGCGGGGCTACTGTTGTTTCCCAGATTACTTTCTGGGTTGGGCAACTTCTCTAGTCTTACCTTTCGGAAGTCCACCAGAGGTCGGAGAAACAAAGCCGGTCTCTAGCCAGAGATAATTGGAGAATTAAGGGGTCCTGGCTGGCCTGGGCGGGGACCCAGGGAGTGTCAGTGAGACCCCGGCAGGGGCCAGCAGACTGTGGTGACTGGTGCTGGGCAGGAGGCCTTTATTCTCCAGGGTCCAGGACCAGCTTAAATCTAGCAGAGAATGCATCCAGTGGGGCTGCCGTCCCTCGCCCCATATCTGCACCCCCTTTCTCTGGTCCCTTCCCTCTTGCCCTGAGCATACAGACACTCCATCCTGTCCCAGATGCAACTTCACGGCTCGACCGTCTCTGCTCCGGCTCCCGGTAAAAATGAGCGAGAGACAGAGAAAAATTGCTCTGGCGAATAATAATCACAGTCTCTCCTAATCGTAGCTCGCCATCGTGGCCGAGACACCGACAGCTCGCCAAGTATTCCCGCGTTCGCCCACATTCCCCAGCCTCTTTGCCGGCGGTCCTCGCCATGTCCTCATTGTGACCAATGGGCTAGGTGCGGTGGTGACGAGTGTCATTTCAAGTTCGAAGCATTTAAAGGCTGGCGGGGGCTCTCCAGACCTTAAACCCCTGTCGCGGTGACTTGGGAAGCCAGGAGTTGAGAGAGTGAAGCCAAAAGGTGGAACCAGAGAACTCGGTATGAGAGAGAAATAATTATGTGTTAAGCCACTGAAAGTTTTGGGTTTGTTACTACAGCACGGCTTAACCTCATCTGACTGATACAGCTTCACAGCTTCTAAAGCAGTTTTTCAAACCACTGATGAACCTGATCTTTCTAAGAGCCGCAGGAGAGAGCTCCTATAAAGACAATTGATCCCAGTGGGTATCTGAGACTCAGAGAGAGGAAACGGTTTGCCTGATTACCCAGTTTCTAAGTGGCAGATATGGGAATCCACACTCTGTCCCAACCAAAGAGCTCTGACATTGGAACTTCTTTCCAGGGGTGTTTCTATTTTCAAGCAAGGGGCCTGCAGAAAAGACAACCCCCAAGAATGAATGTGGACGTGTGGAATTAGCCCGGGGCTCAGCCAACGAGACAAAGTGCCCAGGGGTAGACTTTCCGGCCAGGCTACAGGAAGGTGGAGGTGATTTAGGAGGTCTGTATGACCTGGAGATAATGCTCCCTCCTGAGTCCCATCGGGAAGATCATCCATCTGGTCCCCATTTGTTGAACAATCCCTGGTACTCGGGTCAAGGCAGCAGGAACTCAGACATCGCTGGAGAGCTGAGGTGGGGGTCGCTGCGCCGTCAGGCAAGCCTCTTGGAGGATTCACAGGCAAACTCCATCTGACCTTGGCCAGCACTGCCTGCCTGGCGTTCGGTCCCACCTCCTTCCCCAAAAAGGGTGTCGGGCAGCCTTCCAGGATGGGTTTTTATTCCTTTTAATAGAGAAATAGGAAATGAGCCTTAAGAGAAGGTGAGGAGTTATTGCTACATTTAATGGCTCTAAAAATATCTCACCCGGGTTGGCTGTGAGTTCACTCCTAGGGGCTGCTCCGATGTTCCAGGGAGAAGTAGCCAGAGCCCAGGCGGAGCTCCGGAAACCAAAACGGCCAACCCAGCTGAGATCTCCGAAAAGGGAGGGCTTGTCCCTGGCCAGCTCAGTAAGAGCAGGGCCCAGTCACGGGTGCTGGTCCCTGGACAGGATGTGTGTAACCTGTTCCGGAAGAGTCTGCTTAGGTCCCAGTCTCCTGTCGCGGCCCGAGTTCACCGTGAGACCCTGGGCGCGTCTCTCCCACCTCCGCTCTAGACCCCAGTATCCCTGTCTGTAAGCAGGGGTTATGTCCTTTGTAAGGTCCCCTCCGTAGCAGACCCCGTTGGTGGCCTTCCCAACGCTGCGGCAGCACAGATATGGTTCAGGGACCCTCCCTCCCGTGCCCAGGTCCAGGACAAAACTTTGGCCTCAGGGGTGGCTCACAAAAAGGCCTTTACCACCTGCCCTGGAAAGGCAGACACAGCCGAGCGAGAGGCAGAGAGCTCCATGGTGACAACACCGGAGACGTCTGCGTGCAAACACCAGGGCAGTTCTGTCATGCAAAGGCCAAGACCCTGCTTGGGAAGACCTGGGGGGGTCCTGAAATGTGGAATGGGGACATCTGGATGGATGTCCTCGGGCACGTGGATGCCTGGGGCCCTTGGAGCTTGCAGGGGCAGCGTGCCCTGCCCGTAAGAGCAGGTGCTTCCTCTGCCCTGGCTTGGGGGGGGGGGGGGGGCGTGGAGGGGGGCTGGAGCAGCCTCCCCCTCACTAGGCAACAAACGCTTCTACTGGGAGCCCGGCTGCCAGGCTGAGACGTAGGGCAAAGGCCCACATTGCCGCGGAGGCTGAGGTGGAAGGCGGTGGGACCGGGGGTGGCTCTGCAGCGGAAGAAAAGCAATAATGAGTGGCGAGGTCCCGGCTCAGTGTGGGCGGAGCTCCGGGGGAGGGGGTGGGGCTCAGGGGTTCTTGTTCAAGGGGGCTGGCGTGTAGGACCAGAGACACAAGAATCTCTTGACGGAGGGCACTTCCTTGGGGCCTGGGAATTCCACACCCCAGCAAGGACCCCGGCGAACGGGCTAAAGTGGCTACTCAGATGGTTATTAGAGAAAACCAGGCAGGACTCCGAGCAACGTGCAAGCGCCCGAGGTGCCCTGGCAGGTGGCAGAAGGAAGCACGAAGGCCGAGGGAAGGAGGCGATGATGACACGGGCCCATGGAGGCCGAAGACCCACCTGGGGATTCCGCTCCAGGAGGGCGTCCGAGGGGCACCACCCCCCCCCACCCCACCCCCCCAAGGCCATCAGGAATGCACTGCGGAGCGTGAAGCAGCCTGCTTAAAACCTCGGCGACCCCTCTCCCCTGCAGACCTGTCACCACAGGGATCGTAAATGTCCAAGGACTGCGCTGCATGCTGAAATCCTTCTCCACCTTGGCCCTGAGGCCACGCCTCCCTCGGGCGGCTCCCGGCCAATGAATGAGCGTGGCAGGGACACCGAGGCGGGCTGCGTCTAGGGGATCTGCGGGGACCTTGGCCCTAGGACTCCCCCACAGCCTTGTGGACCCTTCCTTAGCCCCTGCAGGCACTCCAGAGCGTTTCCACGAACCTTGATCCCGGTCTTTATTGCCAGACTCGCCCGGCTGTCTCTCCACCTTCTCTCCAAGGCAGTTCCCTGATAACACCCTTGTACATTTGCTTCTGGGAATAACACACAGAGGGAGGAAGCCACCCCAAGGAAGACGGAGCCGATGGGGGTTCTCAGAAATGACACTGAGCTGTTGAAGCCACCGGCCCTGCTGTCCCTCCTGTGAGATTCCCACTGCAACGTGATGCCAAGTCCCTTGGAGCCAATGACGTCACTTCCCTGTTCATAAGCCCGCCTGTTACGGACGCAGCGGCCCGCCGTGATTTCCTGAGACTCTGAGGCTCAGGCTGTGTACTGCTAGGTCTCGAACCCAGGTCTTTTGGCTTCTACATCGTGGCTATTTTCCCTGAAACACAAGATTCTAGACACAGTGATTTTTTTTTTTTTTCCAAGCCAACAATCTTTCTTCAGCAAACGATGCACGATTCTATAAACAAATAGCCACTCACTAATAGGTCCAGTGAGTCACTGAGGGCTGCTAAAATTTGGTATTTATAAACGAAAATTAGCACGTTAGAAGGCTCTTGAAGACTTGATTCAGCATTTGGCAAAGACGTCGGGCGGCCATGCAGCACTTGGCCGCATGGCAAAACGCTACCACATGTTCCCACAGGCCGAGATGTCCTACGCGAGAGGTCCGGGCATCATCGGGGCTGCCTCGGGCTGGTCCTGGTTTGCAGTTGTCGCTATTCTTATGTTTTAATTACGAATCGCTGTTGGTTTAGTTCCCTCGTCATCAGGGCAGCTTGTGGCGGGTTGTCGGTTAACCCCACAGCATGTAGGGATGCGTATTTGCACCAGCGGAGTGTGGGGCCTATCATTTTCCAATAACTACTAGACTCTGAAACATGTAGGTGTTGCAGTTTGGTTATGAATCACCCCCATGCCTTTATTTCTGTACAGAGGCTCTCTCGAGGGCTCCCACGGGGCTCCTCCGTGCTCTCACCGCCTTCTCTTTCCTTCCTGCCCTGGGATAGGATGAGATTCATGGTCTGGGGGCTTTGGTGTGGCCTAAGGGGGCTGCGGATGAAACTGTTGGGGAGCCACTGTTCTGGAAGATTCTAGAACTGAGGCGCGGGGGTGCGGAGGAAGGGGAAAGGGAAGAGGGGAAAGAGGCAGGAGCAAGGCTCTTGACCTCCACTCCCACGTCAGTTAGAGACGCTCCATGGTGGCTTGCCATCTGTGTTCTAGTCCCGCGGGGGGGCTGGGTAGGGCAGGATGGGGTGAGGGGCTGACGGTGAGTGGTAAGCAGAGACCATTTACCAGTAGTGTCTGCTGGGAGGTGACCCTGACCTGATCCTATATCACTGCTGTGGTTCCATGGAGCCAGGGCTTTTTGGTGGCCATAGTTCACAGAACAGACAGGACAGTGGAGGGCCAGGTTTGGAGTTAGGACGGGCACTGGGGCAGCTTAGAACTCCAAGGTAGAAAGAACAACTCCAGGTACTATTACTGAAAGGATGAGGACCATAATAGGCAGGCTTTACTGAGATGTTCTAGACACTTGATGTATTCACTTAGTTAAGCCTGGCAACAATCCTATGAGGTAGGAACCATCATCACGTCCGTTTTGCAGATGAGTAACCTGAGGCATGGGTAAACTAAATAACTTGCCCCAAATCACATAGTTAATAGGTGCCGGAGCCAGTAGCCTGTCTTGGGATGGCCGTGCGCCCCACAAGAGAAGGTCACTGCCGGCAAGGGTCCTCGGTACCAAAATGTCTCCCGAAGGTTCCGGTAACCCCTCGCCCCCCACCTCCTTCTTGAGGTCTGGAGTCATGAAAATGCTTCTCTCACTAGTCCCAGTATCTCACTACCGCCCGTGGTTTCCCCACATCCTGCTCACAGCTTTGCGTTTCTTTATTTAAAACCTCCTCTGGGGGCGCCTGGGTGGCTCAGTCGGTTAAGCGTCTGACTTCGGCTCAGGTCATGATCTCACGGTCTGTGAGTTCGAGCCCCGCGTCGGGCTCTGTGCTGACAGCTCAGAGCCCGGAGCCTGCTTCGGATTCTGTGTCTCCTTATCTCTCTGACCCTCCCCCATTCATGCTCTGTCTCTCTCTGTCTCAAAAATAAATAAAAACATAAAAAAAAAAAAAACCTCCTCAAATTAGCTTAATTCAAATGTGCCATCCGTTACAGGGCTATGAGCCTGTTTCATAGAATTCTACACGCCATCGATGATGAACCACACCCTCAGTTCCTGTTTCATTAAGACAGAGAAAAACTGGAGCCACGCTATGGACCGTAAGGCCAATGTGAGAGTGTGAAAATGCGTGTCTTAGAACCATCCTACATCTTATTCCCACTTCGTGGATGGAGGGGTAGCAAAACAGAGGAGAGAAATAACTCGCTTGAGTAACCCAGCCAGTCGATGGCTGAACCAAGGGTCAGACCGGACAGTTCTGTTCTAGATCCTGCGCCCTAGCTGCCCCCATGCTGCTCTGGATGTGTGGAGCAGGGTTCCAGAAAGCTCTACGGGGGGCGGAGGGCTTGCAGCTGAGGCCGAAGGCCTGGGGGAGCCAGGCCCAGGGGTGCTGGGCAGTGCAGGGGGGGAGCAGAATGGGCAGCTCCCCGCCCCGAGCAGAGAAGTCAAACGCCGTCCTGGACGGTGGGGAGGCCTGAGATGATGCCCCAGCCTCCCCCAAAGAGGCCTTGGTCCCCCCCAACCCGTGCCTTCCAAGTTCAACATGGCATCCGTCGACAAATATAGCCTAGGAGAAACCTAAGTAAATGAGTGGCTGCTCGAAGCCGCAGGACAGCTAACCATAATGGGGGTTTTTGGTTTTTCTGCTTGAGACACAAACAGCACATTCCTTAGCTGAAATAGCCGGGTGGAGAAACAGGGCATCATTGGACGGGAACACCCGGCCAGGACGAGCCAAACAAGACAGAAATAGGTCCAAGCTACCACATGAAGGGAGCTCATCAGCGCTTGGCCGACGGTGCCCGGACCGGCCCTGCCCTGCCCGGGGCGGCTGTGTCACCTGGGGAGGCTCCGGCTTCGCCCCCCGGGAGAAGGCAACCGTGTGCGTGCCCGGGGTCTCGGCTGGGGACAGCTGGGGCAGCAGCCCCCTCCCCGCACACGGGCGCACCGGACCCGGTGGCTCCGCCCCCGCCATGCCCACGCAAACACGCGCTCCCAGCCCACCAACACACGCGGCGTCCCCTCACCCATACACCCGGACGCGTGGCATCGACCTTCACGTCCAGAAGTACGGACGCGCGCTCGCGCGGCGAGGCACGCACGTTTGGGCTGTGCGCGCACCCAACGCCGAGGCCCACGCGGGCCGCGATGTCACGCACACGCCTACGTGAGCACCCAAGGATAGGTTCAGGGGGCTCTGGGGCGAAGCCCAGAATCTGTCTTGTTCCACACCCCGCAACCCCAGCCCCCAACCAGCCTAACCCCACTTCGTTCCCTGGGTCATCTCCCGGAGTGAGTAAATAGACCGGTTCCAAGCCGTTCTTGTAGACTGGGCCTCATCGTGTCCACCGCCCGTCGCTACCCTGTTTGCTGTGAACCTCCGGGTCCCTTTGAGTCTCTGAGCTCTGCGGGGCCGGGACCCCGGCAGCCCCGTGCGTCTCTTCACGCCCCCTACGGTGCCTGTGCTCGGTGTGCAAATAAAGGAGAGAAGCGAAGAACAGGGACTGGCATTCCCATTTAACAGCCAGGAAGACTGAGGTCCAGAGAAGGGCAGCACTTAGCTGGCTACCCTCAGCAGAGCCGGGCCGACTCGGCCTGTGGCCTCTGTGGCTCTGTACCCCCGTCCTGCCCCCATCTGTGGGACCCCTTGATGCCCTCCTCCCCCTCCTCCTCCCCCTCAGGCCTGGGCAGTACCACCGGGACAAAGGCAGGTAGGCAGCAGGGTGTCCTGGGAGCCCCTGGGCTTCCCATCCGGGCTCTGCCCTGTCCCAGCCCCCGGAGAGGGCTGGTGGCTCCAGGACAAAAGCCTAGTTCCAGCGGGACCCCCACCCGCCGAAGGGCTGGCGGCCAGCTCTTGCTTGTGTCTGTTCCCCTGCTCCTCTCCAGAAGCTCCCCCGACCTAGGCACGGACCACAGTTTCCTGGCCCCGAGATGCAGGCTAGAGGGGAAGAGAAGCAGAAGAAGACAGCAGGGGTCAGTGTTTGTTCAGTGGAGGCCGCGCAGGGGGAGCGGGGGAGGACCAGTGTCTCCCAGGCAGGGCACCCAGCAGACAAGCCGACACAGGGTGTCAGATCCGCACGCCAAGCCCCTGGGCGCGGCTCGGAGCGGGGAAGCCCAGCTCTGCGTCCCTCCGGGATCCCACACTGGCGTGGCGGGAAGGACCTTTAGAGTGTCCCAGCCTGGGGACGTTCCGGCTTCTGTCTTGGAACAGCAGAACCCTTTCTTCAGATGATGATGATGATTTTTTTGGTTTTGTTTTCAGTTCTCAGTGAAGGTGTAACTCACATTCAGTAATTTCACCCCCAGAGCACGCAAGTCTGCTAGTTTAAAAAGCACGGTGGCGTCACGGCTACCACGATCGGGGTTAGGAGGGGTCCACCGGCCCCGCTTAGGTCCCCCGCGGCCCTCTGTGGTCGACAGCTGCCCTCCCCCCTCGCCACCACTGGTTCAACCGTCTTCCAGAATGACGTATAAAGGGGATCCTGCCTTGTAACAGCCGTTGCATTTAACGACGTATGTAACCATGCGCTAGGATTATGCCCACGGTGCTGTGCGTGTCCGTCGTTCATTCCTTTTTATTGCTGAGTAGTATTCCATTGTATGGAGGAACCGCGGTTTATTTACCTATTCTCCACCTAGCGGCAGCTAGGCTGTGTCTGCTTTCTGGCTATTACACACAAGGCTTCAGTGAACAATTGTGTCCGGATTTTATGTGAACGTAGCTTTTTCCCCCTCCTTGGTAAATACCTATGGTGGGGATTGCTGGGTCACATGGTAAATCTATATTTAACTTTCTGAGAAACTGCCAAGGTTTCCCAAAGTGTCTGTAGCATTTCTGCCTTCCTGCCAGCAAGGAGGGAGAATTCCAGGTGCCCTGAATCTTCACCAGCAATCGGTGTTGTAACTTCTCGCCGTGATTCTAGCAGGTGTCTATCAGGTGATGTCTTGCTTAGAAACCCCAATCTACAGAACCGGAAAGTAGAGTTGCCCGGGGTGCGGGCAGGAACCGAGTGGGGGGCCCGGGGCTCTGTGCGCTGACCCCGCCTCATGCACAGAGGGGGCTCCTGAGTATCTCTTTGGAGCCAAGGCCACAGCCAGAGAGAGAAGACGGGTTGCCCGAGGTGACACAGGGCAACGAGAGGGAACGGGGCTAGGGCCAGACCTTTGAGCCAGTGACTTGTCCTTGGGAGCATTGTGTCACTCCTGGAGGGGAGGGACACTCAAGCCAGCTCCGCGGGCGTCCTGGCTGGCCGGACCAGAGACTGAGTTGGGCACAGAGATGCTGGCCGTTCCAGGGCTGATACCACTTGGGGATGTCTGATGAGGCCACACGGTGTGGGAGACGCAGCCGTGGACAGGAGGCCTTGCTTCCTCCCGCGTGGACCTCTCTACAGGGCTGCTTGAGTGGCCTTACAACGTGGTGGCTGTCTTCGCCAGAGTAGCAGGGTAATGCCCTCTGCCCTAGCCTCAGATGTCACAGACCCTCACGTCCACTGGATTCTATTGGTCACACCTGACCACACTGTCACAATGCGGGGGAGGCCGGCTACATACGAGTGGGCATCGAAAGATGTGAAGAACACTGGGGGCCATCTACCTATCGAGACCAACAAGCGACGTGATTAGAGATAACGGCAAGTGATTTGAGTAACCCAGAAAATAATAGGAGCAGGAAAGGTACATGTCTTAGTTCCAGCGTCCCCCAAAGCAGAGCCTGAGACAAGGATTTGGTGCAGGTGGGTTATCCAGGAGCTGACTGCAGGAAGCAGTGAGGGAGCGAGACGAAAGAGACAGGGAAATGAGAAAAGCAAATGCAGGTGTTTCGGGGAATGGGTTACCTCTGTGGACCACTGGGCCCAGCACCCCTCGAGACCCTCTGAGGTGCTGAGCAAGACACATCTCAGAACTGTCCCGCTGAAGGCCACGAGTTTGTGGCGTCTATCTACCAGTTTCCATCCGTCCCTCATTGAACGGGCCATCAACTCCCCTGCATTGCAGCCTCCAGCCCACATCCCCCTCCCCCACCATAACATACAGAGGTTAGCCACGCTGCCGAGGCTTTTTGGAAAACGCCAGGAACAGAGAAGCCGGGTGGCGAGTCAGCTCCAGAGCTGTTCATCGCCCACAGCGGTAGTCAAACTCCACTCAGGCAGCCTGAATGGATGTGGCTCAGACCACTTCCCGAGGCGGTGCCATCCAAGCTGGAGCGCTTGAATCCGAATTACCCAGCAGAGGATGTGGGAACAGCAAGGGAAGGGTGAACTGGCTGCAGAGGCCCTCGGGGCCGTGTGGTGGGAAGAGAGGAGATGGAACGTGGTCAGAGACCTAGGTTAAGGCCAGATCACATAGGGCCCAGCAGGCCACAGTGAGGAGAGGGGTTCTACCAGGGAAATAACTTACTGTGTGACCTCAGGCAAATCGCTGCACCCCTCTGAGCCTGGTTTCCTTACACCGGACAATACAGATACAATTCTAAGCATGGTCCACTATGAAACTCTTGTTAGGCACGTTGTGTATTTCATCTCTGATGGTTCAGGACTCTGCCTCTCTCCTGACACCCCCACCCCCCACCATCTCTCTGTCCCCAGGTCCTTAAAACTCCAGCTGCAAGCAGAGTGCGAAAGCCCGTGAGTCCTCCTAGTCAGGCCACAGTGACCGAGCCCCCTGCTGGGTGGTGGGACCAGAGCCTTCGCGGGTCAGTCCCCAGTGCCCTCGGCAGTGTGGCCAGCCCACGCCCCTCAGCTGCCCGCACCCCAGCTGGATCAGGCCGCTTCATGCCTCGGCCCCGAGCATCGCCCCTCCTGTGCCAGCACCCTTCTCTCCTGCTGTTCCACCTGCCGGAATGCCCTCCCCCGCTTTGCTCTGCTTGCTTCCCTCCCCTTCCTCACACTTCAAGAGGCACCTCCCCTCCACCTGAAAGTTGCCCGATTCCCCTGTTGTCCCCGCTCTCCTTCCCCGCGTGTCAAACCTAAAACGGTAGGCTGGGTTCTCAGTTTACCTCCCTGTCTCCCCACGGGGTCCATCCTTTACCAGGACACGTGTGATTGGGGGTTATGCCTGATGTTGCTATTGGTCCTTCCTGTCTCCTTGTCACGGGCTGACACAGTGTTACATACTTACTTGTGTCTTTGTCTGTTTCCCCAACTACAGCTTTCTGGGAGGAAAGGGGGCTCTTTTACCCCCTTTCTTATCCCCATTGCCTAACAAGCACCTGGCACAAAACAGATGCCTAATAAATACCTGTGGAATAGTTGAAAGACTGACCTTCCCATCCCTGAGCCTGTACGATGTCATAATACCAAAAGCCAGCATCTGCCAAATAGTTACTATGCCCTGACCACAGTGACAGCGTCCTCTCTAATCCTTGCAATAGCTTGATTTACTCCAGAATGTGTACCATTATTTTCTCTGCATATATACATGTAGATTTATTTATTTATTTAAAAAATTTTTTTTAACGTTTTTTTATTTATTTTTGAGACAGAGAGAGACAGAGCATGAATGGGGGAGGGGCAGAGAGAGAGGGAGACACAGAATCGGAAACAGGCTCCAGGCTCCGAGCCGTCAGCCCAGAGCCCGATGCGGGGCTCGAACTCACGGGCCGCGAGATCGTGACCTGGCTGAAGTCGGACGCTTAACCGACTGCGCCACCCAGGCGCCCCTACATGTAGATTTATTATATGCGTTAATACACACATAGGAATATATGAAGTCGAATATATTAAGTAAACTAAATTAAATATAATTAAAGTCTAATATTAAACTAATAATAGATTAATGTCTAATATGATCTATATTAAAATATAAATAAATATCTGTATATTTATTTATTATCTATATTACATATAGATACCTATATCTATATTTATAATATTATCTATATTAAAATATAAATAAATATCTGTATACGTTTCATACATTACAGAACCTAGAATACATATATAATAATCATATAACATACATGTACGCACACATTCACCTAGCAGAGACTTGTATAGCCCTTAAGATGTGCCAGCCCCTTGCCTCAGAACTTTACAAGTATTAATTCATTAATTCTCAAAACAGCCCTTGGAGTAGGTCGAAGGACAGCCCCAGAAAGTTACGTCCAGGTCCCAACTTCCGGAATCTGTGAATGTGACCCTATTTGGTAAAAGGGTCTCGGCAAAGGTAATGAAGTCAAAAAAATTTAAGGTGAGATCGTCCTGGATTATCCGGGTGGGCCCTAAGTCCAATGACAAGTGTCCTTACAGGGGGCAGAGAGGAGGGGGAGGCCATAAGAAGACCAAAGCGGAGGCTGGTGTGGCCCGGCCACAAGCCGATGAACTCTGGGGCCACCCGGAGGCGAACAGGCAAGGAAGGGTCCTCCCCGCAATGCCTTCAGGGGCAGTGTGACCCTGCCAGCACTTTGATTTCAAACTTCTGGCCTCCAGAACTGTGGGAGCATAAATTTCTGTTGTTTTAAACCCCCCAGATCGTGATAATTTGCCACAACAGCCCTAGAAAGCTAATACAGCTCTGTTGAGTGTTATTATTGTCCCCATGGTACGGATAAGGAAAATGAGGCACAGAAAGATCGAGTAACTTGTCCAAGGCCACACAGCTAGCGAAAGGTGGAGGCCAGATTCAAATCCAGAGTCTGTGCTCTTAACCATGATGCTCAGCAGGGAGAGGTTACGTGACTCTGGCCACCGGCCCTCAGCCGGTAAATGGCAGATTCAGGATTCGAACCCAGGACGCTTGGCAGAGGGCATCACCTTCCCCTGAGGCTGTAGCACCATTAGCTTCCCAGTCCCTCCCTACAGGGCCCTCTTTCATGGGGGGGGGGGGGAGTGTCAGAGGAGCAGGCCCGTGTCTGGGACTTTCCCAGTCGGACCACCCGCCTGGCCAACTGGGCCCCAGGTTGTTCCACGAAAGACCACGATTACACGTTGCAACCCGGCACCTTCCCGCTTTATCTTCCCACAATTAGGCAAAGGCTGGTGGTGACAAATGGCCCCCACGCCCATGGCATCACGGCTCCCAGGGACTGTGCTCTCGTCCGCAGGCCGCTGAAGCTCATTCATCCTTTTCGGGCTGCCCGGGTTGGAGTGGATAAATCAAGCTAGCTTGTGAGCCAATTACAAGGTCATCACTCAGCGGAGAGAGAGGATTGCCTGGGGTTTCTGGACTTCATATTTTATTAGAGCGGCTGGCAGGGCAGGGAGGGCCACTGACCTCAGGAGAAGCATGGCTTCCAATCCATCAACACAGAGCACATGCCCGGACAAGGGGTCGCCTCTCCTCGTTCTCTATAAGGCTTGGTGTTCAGCCCTCAGTGCGGGTCCATGGACGCAGGGGCAGGAGGGTCCAGACTCCCTCCACCCTCTCCCAAAGCTGCCCCGTGGCCCCCTTGCTTTCTTATCTCTGAGAATACAGCTGAGCATCGCCCCATGCCAGGGCGGGGGTGGCTCCCGCATCTCCTAGCTGTTGGGAGGGTGGCATTTACAGTTCAAACCCCGACTCCGTCGCTCACGA
Source organism: Prionailurus viverrinus (assembly GCF_022837055.1). NCBI lineage: Eukaryota > Metazoa > Chordata > Mammalia > Carnivora > Felidae > Prionailurus > Prionailurus viverrinus. The sequence goes on along the minus strand of NC_062575.1, from coordinate 30,217,686 downwards.
GGGTGTTGTGACTGTGCGCAAGTGACTTACCCTTTGTTCGCTTGAGTTTCCTCATCTGTGACATGGGTCATGAGGATTCAATGAGATAATACTTGCAGAGCGCTCGACTTCACACGTGGTTCCTGTTTTCAGAAAATTTCTGGGCAACTCAGAGAAACGGGAGGTGCCACACAATGGATCTGGGCAAAGTGGGGCCTCAACCGCTCCCCGAAGAAAGGCATTGGGGCCACCCAGTCTCCTTTGGGGAGGTCAAGGCTGCCTTCAGCTGGGGTGGGCACGCTGGCCGTCGCGGCTTTGCCCTCCCTTCCAGCCCTTTGATCTCCTGGGTGCCAGGAGGGGAATGGGTAGCCCCCTGGCTATCATTCCACCCCTGTACAAAAATAATAATCACATTTCTCGAGTGTGAAGCACTTACCTTGCTAGGTAAGTTAGGATTGGGTTCTGCTTCGGAAGATAAAGAACTTCACTGATGATGGCTTGGCCCGGTGGTTCTCAAGGTGCACCTTGTACCCAGGCCAGCACCATAGCATCACCTGGGAACACGTTAGAAACAAAACTGTGAGGCCCCATCCCAGACCCATCAAATCAGAATCTCCAGGCACTGCAGCCTAGCTATCTTTGTGTGTAACCAGCCTTCCAGGTAATTCTAGTGGAAGCTAGACTTTGAGAACCACTGACTTAAACCAACATAGAGGTTACGTGTCTATCCCTTAGAATAAATCCAAAAATAGATGGTCCAGAGCCAGCGTGACATCTCCATCCTTTCGTTCCACCGTCTTCAGTACGTGGACCCGTTCCCGAGATCACTTCATACGCCAAGGTGGTTGCTAGAGCTCCAGCCATCATGTTTGCATCCCAGGCAAGAAGGAGAATGAAGCAAGGAGGAAAGAGCGGCAGGTTTGTCTTTATGGAAGCAGATGAACTCCACCGCCACGGCCAACAGCTTCCACTTATATCTCCTGGGTCAGCCCTCGCTGCAAGAGAGGTCAGGAAACATGATCTTTTATCTGGGCACTTTGCTGGCCAACTAAAAAATTCTGGGCCTGTAGGTAACCAGGAAGGGAAAGACGGACATTGAGTGGGTATCTAGCCAACTCTCCCACACGAACCTCCTCTAATCCTCCCATCGATCCTCAGAGGGAAATGTGATTACTTCCCCCACCTTACAAGTGAGGGGAATGACCTTCAAAGAGATCAAGGTCAAGTAGCTAGAAGGAGCTAATTAGCCTTGGCTGAATGACTTCATTCTCTTGCCCCGTATCCCTAGGCTTGCTCTCCACCTACAGGGGCACTTGGGGGGAGGGGGGAGCAGGGTGTGCACAGGGGCTTATGTGACTTTTTCCCCTTCTCCAGGCCCCAACAACGACGTACCCCCCTCTCAGAGCTAGAAGTTTCCAGGCCTGAGCGGGGTGGAGGATGGAAAGATGAGAGGGGAGGGGTCAGGCCCTCTCCAGAGCCCAGGAAGCCACGTCGCTTTCCAGAGGTAAATAGTAAAACTTAATTAGCAGGTCACACGTGCCAGGCAAATAATCCTCAGGCTTTCAGCGGCATCTGTCTCCATGTGCTCAGAGGGACTATCGTGAGCTCCCTTCCGCCTGGGCACTGATGCTCACGCCTGCCTGCACGGTGGGGCTCGCTCAGCTGGTGAGGGCCAGGCTGGGTCCATGGGGTGCTTTCTAGTGAATCCCTCTGACCCCGGGCCCTTTGAGGAGCCCAAAGTGTGGCCTCAAACAATATCGCAGTCAGAGTGCTAACGGCCAGAGACTCGTCCCTCAACTCATACGGAGTCACTGGGAGACATTTCTGGAGTCCAGAAAATGGAACTGACAGGGAGGAGGGGCAAGAAAGCAGGTTCAGAAACAAAAGGAACAAGTCAGAGCCTCAGTTTAGGTGGTGGGGGAGGCCCTCAGTTTTGGGGGGGAGCCCAAAAGAGGCGAGCTGTGGGTTGGGGGCACAGGCACGGCCCCCTACTCTCCTCTGAAAGTTCCCTCCTTCCCTCTTGGCCTCTCGCCAGTTGACGGCTTTGCTGTTGGCTCCCTGGAGTTAAGCACCACCCCGTCTTTTGGGTTGAGAATCACCCCCTTGCCACCTTGTCGGGGGAGCACGTCCAGTGAGTGCCCGGGCATGCACTGCGGAGGGAGTTCGGGGTCCTTTCTTCTGGGTAAGAAGGCTTGAGTCTCTTTTCTGGAAGGAGGCAAAGGAAGAGACACAGATACCCGAGATGGGAGAGGTATAGGGACCTGGTGACACAATACAAGACCACAGGTCAAATTTCCCTCTGTCCCTTACCAACCGTGAGCCTACACAAAACTTGGTGTATCTGGGCCTCAGTTTCCACCTCTGTAAAAAATGCGGATGCCCCAGTTATGTGTCTTACCTGTCCTCAGCTTTGAGTCCCCACTTTTTTTAATGTTTACTTATTTCTATTTTGCGAGAGAGAGAGAGAGAGAGAGAGAGAATCCCAAGCAGGCTCCGTGCCATCGGCGTAGAGCCCGATGCAAAGCTCGATCCCACAAAATCAAGGGTCAGATGCTTAATCGACGGAGCCACTCAGGCACCCCCGATTACCCACTTTTAAGCAGAGCCTGTGTATTGCATTTTTTTTTTTTTAATTTTCTGTATATTACGATGTTTTGACATCTTAACAAACTCTTTCTGGCTGGGAGAGTCTGCCTCTCCCTGGGCCAGCCAGTTCTTAGAGGTAGCAAAGGGCCCAGCTGGAGCGTGCCTTTGATATGCAAACTACCAATCGGAGCCTTCCTCCTCTTTCTGCCTGGGCACCCAGGAGGCAATGTTTCTCTGCCTTCATCATCCCAGGGCCAGGTGCCCGGCAGCTAGAGACCGCCCCTACAGCCCAAAGCCAGAAATTATTCAAACTAGCCCTTCTAGGCTGTTCTCCCCGCCCTGCTTTGCCTCTGCCTCCGGGAACCCCGCGCAGCCCCCTAACGTCTCCTGCCTCCTGTCCACTCCGGGGGTCTTTCCCTTGTGGCCCTGCATGGTGTTCCGTGCCTCCCCTCTCTAGGACCTGTGGGTCTCATAACCGTTGTTATTATTACTTATTACTGAGCCTCTCCTGCCCCTCCTCTTGTGGCTACATCCAACTGGGCGGCTCACAAAGGGTACAAAGGAGCCTGCCCAGAAAGTGGGGGTGCGGGGGGTCTCCCAGGTGCACCCTCCCTGGCCCTGAGGCCAAAGCAGCGGGGACTTGAGGGCTCAGAGGGGACGTGACCGGGACAGCAGAACCCGGGATGGGGGCTTCCTGCTTCTCCGGTCAACTGTGGTCCTAGAAGGCCGTCATCAGGGACTGAAGGCGGGTGGGGCTGGGGTACGTCGTGGGGCCCAGAGTCGCTTCCCTGCAGGTGGCATCCCCCTCCTTCCCACCCACGCTGGAGGCGGAAACCCGGGGTGGGGGGGCGGGCCCAACCTCAAGCGCAGCCAATCGGCTCAGCAGCCCCCACTGGTCAGAAGACGCTTCTCTGCGGTCCACCCTAAGCCAGGCTCCGGTCGCCAGTCCTGTGCGGCCAGCCCGCCCAGCCTCCAGTGAGGCCACCCTCCAGCTGCACCCAAGGGATTCTCTTACTCCAGCTCGCCGTTCCTGGGGCCCCTCTCACTTCGGGCGACAGCCAAGCTTCTACAACGGGCCCCAAGATTCCTGACACCCCCCCCCCCCCTTTATTCGATCGAATGCTACTCTGGGGGTTGTCATGTCGGGATTTGGCAGGTGGGATTAAAGTCCCAAAGCAGCTGCACTTAAAATACAGAGCTTGTCTAAGGGAGGCCGACCTGACCACGGGAGCCCTTTACAAAGCAGAGTTTTGTCCCACCGGTGGCCAAAGGGGAAGTCAGAGAGACACGGGGGCCTTGGAGAAAGCGAGCATCCTTGCTGTGAACTGCCCACGGAGAGGAGCACGTCTCGAAGCTCCAAGCGGCAACCCCCCCACCCCCCCAGGCTCTGCCCTCCTTCACAGACGCAGATTAAGCCTTCATTTCCAAACCCGACATCTCTTCAACCTTCAGGAGGGCCCGAGTAAAAGGCCCCTTGGGCCGTGAATTTTCCCCGGGGTCCACCTCAGGGCAGAAGTATCCCTCCGGGGCCACATCTGACCTTGCCGGCCCCCTCCCATGCCCTGTACCCAATGTTATAGCGGCCTTCGGCAAATGCACATTCTCAGGACACAGCGCACGCATTCCCGAACTCCCGGGCCTTTGCACATGCTGTTCTTCTGCCTGGAACGTCCTCTTCTTACCGTGCCCCCTGAGTCCAAACGCGTCAGCATCCATATCCCCTCTTCACGGCAGCCTTCCTGAAGGACCGGAAGTCACCACCACCCCTGGGGCTCCATCAAATTTTGCACCTGTTTCGACTCTAGGACGACCTGTCTGTCTACCTCCTGCAGGAAGTTCCTCAAGTGCAAGCGGCCTTGTTTCGTCCCTCTTTCTGGGCTGGACCTGATGTTTGGCACCATCAGGAGCTGCGTGAGTGAAGGACCCTTGCCCCACGTGACCAGCTCCCCCCCGCCCCCAAGATGCATACTCGGTTCCCGGGGCCTGGGTCAGGATTGGACAATGTAGCATCCCACACCCCTCGTGTTTTGGCTGTGGATCGGATTCTAATAGGCCTCCCCTTGTCTGGCCTAATGGGGAACAAAAACAGCTTCCATCGAGCTGCAGGGAAGGATGTGGCAGGGGAGAGCCCACGTGGGTCGGGGAACCCACGGTCCACTGTTGGGAGACGGGCCTTGTGGTTGGCCCACTGCTCCTCCCTCGCCTCCAGGCCTGCTCGCCTGAGGTCCACGGGCCCTGGGCATGTCCTCGGCCAAATCCTTGGGGCATCGGGACCAGACAGGAACAGCCAGTCAATAAGCATCTAACCCGGGGGAAGCTGGGCCCGCAGAGGGGGCCTGGCCGGTGAGGCCCCGGCTGTGCTGAGGAGGAAGGCCTCAAGGTGAGCAGCCATCTGGGGGTTGCTGAAGCTGGCCACCGTCCGCTTTGGCAGGGGAAGCTGCCGTGGATCCCCCCTGACGGCACCACGACCCCTTGGAGTTGACTCCTGCACGGCCCGGGGTCTCGGGGACCGGTCACCGGCCTGTAGATGTAGCATGGAGAACTCGGGGGTCTGACCGCCCGAGCTCTGCCAACTATTGACGGACAGACTAGGGCAAATCATTTAATTTCTCTGGGCCTCAGCTGACGCGGCAGTAAATGAGGAGTTCGTGGTGATAACGCGCGGAGGATGAAACGAAACAACGCACGAGAAGGTTCGGCGCCCGCCTGGCGTATGGAAAATTGCCGAATAAATATCGGCGATGATGGTGGTTGGTGATGATCATGATGGTAGGGATGATTCTTCCGTCCGCTGCCTCTGCGTTCAGGCACATCCCAGCCCGGCCCTAGCGATAGGTTCAGAAGGGAGTTCCCTAACACCCGAGAAGAGGGACTTACGAGGGTTCCGAGAGGCAGAAGGTGGGGTGAGGGGTGGCAGAGGGAACTTCCCGCTCCCCTAACGTGTTGCCTATATTTCCCAGACGTCTCGCACTGAGGAGGGCCCTGTGACTGGGGCCGGTCAACGAGCAGAAGCCGTGCATGCGACTTCTGGGCTAAAGCATTTGAAGGCCGATTCTCAACCTTCTACGTGTCCCTTCTGTGGTCACGGAGCCACGTGGTGAGACCGTGGAGGCTGTCGGCCTCACCAAGTCAGTGCAAGGGGCCCCCCGAGGGCCCCTTCATCTGCACGGGACTCTTCATGGGTGACGAATGGGCTTCTGTGGGGTTCGGGCAAGGTTACTTTGCGGCATAACCTAGGCCATCCTGGTCAGCACGGGATGGCTGAGCTATTTGATGGTGTGTTATTCAACCTCGAGGCTTTGGTTAGCCCTGACTTGGAGTTTAAAACAGCATTTCAATAACCTCGGCCTCCTCCCGCTCCCCCATCAGCCAGGGGAGGAGGGAGACAGGGGCCCATGGCTTTCAAACCCAGGAGATGAGGAGGCTATTTCTTTTCTATTTTTTTTTTAACGTTTATTTATTTATTTTTTGAGACAGAGAGAGACAGAGCATGAACGGGGGAGGGGCAGAGAGGGAGGGAGACACAGAATCGGAAGCAGGTTGCAGGCTCCGAGCCATCAGCCCAGAGCCCGACGCGGGGCTCGAACTCACGGACCGCGAGATCGTGACCTGAGCCGAAGTCGGACGCTTAACCGACTGAGCCACCCAGGCGCCCCGAGGAGGCTATTTCTTTAAAGAAATTTGTTGTCAATGTTTCTCTGTTTTTGAGAGAGACAGAGTGTGAGCAGGGGAGGGGCAGAGAGAGACACACACACACAAAATCCAAAGCAGGCTCCAGGCTCGGAACTGTCAGGACGGAGCCCGACGCGGGGCTCGAACTCACAGACTGTGAGATCGTGACCTGAGCGGAGGTCAGACGCTTAACCAACTGAGCCACCCGGGCTCCCCGGGAGGCTATTTCTAAGTATAGTGACGCATTGAAAGAACGCTTTCATAGGCAGGCTCTGTTAAAGAGGAGGCAAAGCCATCTGTCTTAGATGGGAGCTTGTCTACCGCCAGGTTCCCAGGGCAGATGCCAGCATGGCAGGACCAGGATGCCACAGAAGGAAGGGGTAGAGGGGAAAAGGGACAAAAAGCAGAGGGAGCAAAAGCAGCCTGACCCCCATCCCAGGAGGCTTGTGGATTTCCCTTCCCAGGGCAGGGAGAGCAGCGAGGGCTTTATGCCATCTCCGGCGTTGGGTGAGTTTCATAAGCAGCTTGTGGGGGAGGCTGTGATGCCTCTACTCTCCCCCTTCACCCAGTTTTGAGGGCGTAATTGAGAACTTACACCGGGGGGGCGGGTAATGCTCTCTTCTAAAGAGCATGACCTACCTTTAGAGTCCAAGCAGAAGAGAAGAAGGAAATGCAAACCCCAGCCAGCACTCTGCTACAAGTCCCCTTACTGGGGAGCACTCAAGACCTGGTCCTGGCCAGGGCCCTGCCCGAGGTGGCCCAGGAGGGCAGCTCTCCATCACGGCCACCAGCCAAGTGCGGCTCGTTCGCTTCAGAACCTTAACAACAAACACACAAACCCTTCGAAAGCCATGGGCCCCTGTCTCCCTCCTCCCCTGGCTGATGGGGGAGCGGGAGGAGGCCGAGGTTATTGAAATGCTATTTTAAACTCCAAGTCAGTGTTAACCAAAACCTTGAGGCTGATTAAACACGACCTTTGGGCTACGGGGCTCCAGCTCAAAAGGCAAACAGCTTCCGCCCTCTCAACAGCTCCAGGCTTGTTTACTGGTTTGAAAGCCCTTAAGGGGCCCGCCAACCAGAGGGGTGAGTAGGGGAAACTTTAATATCTAAAGGGAGAGATCAAAAGCAGTTGACATTTCTGGCAGAGAGCAAGCACGTATGTATCTTTATATGTATAATGTTATAGCTGAGCAGAAGGAAAAAGGCATTTCTTCTCTGGGTTAAATCAAATCAGGCCACATGTTCTTGATCTTGACTGTGTTGTCTTGTAATCTAACCAAATTTAACTGACACTGAGCATTTCTGTTCTGAACAGTTAACATGGAAATTTGGCCCAAATAACTTTATATACATTCTGAACATGAACTTGGTTCAATCATCAGAGATGAGGGGAAGGGGCCCTCCCCACTCCCCTCCAGGGAGCCAAGCAGAGGGGTGGCTGGCGGTAAGCCCCTCCACGTCTCCACGTCTGATCCTGGGGTCCTGGGGTTCTTTCCCAGCCATCCCAAAGAAGGGAGATGATCTTGACTTGGCAAAGGCATCTAACGGGCCGTGAGGTCTAGGAAGGTATCTCTGGGGCTGATCCACATTGAGGTTCCTGGTAACTCTGGTGAGGGCAGCTTTAGCGCGGTGTTGGGTGGGAAGCAGGGTGGCCTCGAACAACGGAAACCACGTCCCTCCTCAAAGCTAGCGCAGGGCCTGGCACAGAGCAGGTGCTCAGTCAGCGTGTGTGGAATAGATTCTGAATAAGCGAGTACGTGATTGACTCAAGCGGCTGGTGACTCAACAGCCACTTCCTCTCCCTCTTCCTTGCTAACCGGTGAGAGGAGACGGATGAAATTGCGCTGCCTTCTGCCCCCTCCCCTCCCCCCATTTGCCATGACAGGTGGCTAGTTGTCACCCGAAGTCCTCCCTTTCGTTCCACACTGCGGAAGTGTCCCCGAGAAGGGCCCGCCTTTGCTTTCCATCTGGATGTGGCTACATCCCTACTTCTCACCAGTGGGATATTGTTCCCTGTGGGCCAAGATTCCAAGGAAGTGAGTTCTCTGTGCTCTCCCTCTGGATGGCTATGGTGGACAGAGAGGGGGCCCTCGGGGATAACAGAGCTCCAAGACAGAAGGACCCTGGGTCCCCAAAGCACCATGTAGATAGAGGACACCACCCTGTGACCAGAAACACCAACATTGGAGGGTGGAGGGGTCTGCAGGTAAATTTCTACTGTGTTAAGCACTAATATTTGGGGGATTATTTGTTATAGACCTGATGCCACCCTGACAAGTACACTTACTTTTTTTCAAATTTTATTTATTAATTTTTTGAATGTTTATTTATTTCTGAGAGAGAGAGAGGGAGAGAGCGAGTGGGAGAGCGAGCATGAGCAGGGGAGGGGCCGAGAGAGAGGGAGACACAGAATCTGAAGCAGGCTCCAGGCTCCAAGCCGTCAGCACAGAGCCCAATGCGGGGCTCGAACCCACGAATTGCAAAGAAAAAAATTTTTATTAGTTTTCTTTATTTTCGAGAGGCAGAGAGAGACAGAGCGTGTGGGGGGGAGGGGCAGAGAGCGAGGGAGACAGGGAATCGGAAGCAGGCTCCGGGTTCCGAGCCGTCAGCACAGAGCCCAAGGCGGGGCTCGAACTCACGAACTGTGAGATCATGACCTGGCCGAAGTCAGACGCTCAACCGACTGAGCCACCCAGGTGCCCCTCCATTCACTTTTCTAAGTTACTCACCTAAATAACTTGTGAGCACGTTGCTTAAACTCTCCGTACCTCAGTTTCTCCTCTGAAGTTGGAGACATCTGCCGTACCAAACTCTTAAAATGGTTGAGAGAAAGAAGTACGTAACGTGATCAGCAGGGTTGCCCGTTACATAGGAAGTGTTTATTGTCGGTCAACTAATCTCACTACTGTTATTACCATTTTCCAGTTGGCAGCGGGTCAGATGACCCCCGTAAAGTCTCTTGTAGCCTCGAGATGCCATGATTCTCTAGGTGAGTCAGAATGTGCTGTGTCTCCAGCGGAGGAAAACCTACCTGTGGAAGAGGGATAGATAAAGAATGAGGCTTGAACTTCCTTCCTGCTGTATTCTCTGCCTCACGTGGACGAGGGCTCCTGGAGTGCCTTCATTTCTTAAGCTGGCGGACTATCGATTGGAGCGGAGATCCGACATCTTATAATCAATCTTTCCTCCCCGTTTTGCACGATTCGTGCTCTGAGACTAGGATGTTTCGTTTTGTTGTGGTTTGTTTGGGTCAAGCATTACTAGTAACTTCTTACACCCCGAGGGCGAGAGGAGAAACACTGGGAACCCTAGAACAGATTCTCCCCTGACCTTGTCGTGGGGCGATGCCTCCTCTCTGAGCCGAAGGACAGAGAGAGCCCCGATGGGGAGTCGGGAGCACAGCATTCCAGTGGTCCAGTCCTGATTTTTCCCCTTCACAGTTCTTCTAGGGCCTCCGTTTCCTCATCTGCAAAATGGGAACGATAATGTTTCCTACTTAAGAGGATTGTAGCAAGGGGTAAATGAATTAATGTATGTAAGCTCACTCAAACTGTGGCTGGCAGTCAGGGATGTGTTCAGCTAGAATTAGCAAAAAATCCTTCGACAGTGGCTTAAACAGGTAAGAATTTATTTTTATCACACACCAAAATGCCCATGAATAGACAGCCTGAAACGGTAAGTGTCTCAACAGCAACACTGGGGACTCTAACCCTATCCGTGTTTTTGCTCCAACCATCCATATCGCCATGACCTTCATCCTCAAGCTCGTAACCTCATAGCCACAATATGGCTGCCGTACCTCCAGACTCACAGCCACATTCCAGGCGAGAGGAAAACGGACGGAAGAAAGGGAAAGAGGTGGCGCATATATCGGATCAGCAAAAATTTTTTCCCAGAAACCCTCAGCGGTGTCTCATTGCCCAGAACTGTGTGGCCAACCCTGGTTTCAGAGAAGTATGGGAAAGCCATTTTTTTTTTTTTCTTCGAGCAAAGCACACTGCTACCCTGAAAACAAATTGGCGTTCAGGCGGAAAGAAGAAAGAAGAAAGAAGAAAGGAGCGGGAGCGGGGAACTGGAAATTTCGCTTCCGAGGTGGAGGGTCAAAAAGTATTAGCCGCCTCCTGACAATAACCCTTTATTCCCGATGCCCCACATATCAGCTAGAGCAAACCAAGAGCCGAGTATTAAATAGTGAGCATTTCACAATGACACATTTGAGAAGCGGCTCGCTGTTTTCTGTGCCACGAGCTATTTATAGAGCAGGTTTCTAATAAACACGGATTGGCAGCTGGGGGGTGGGGGGAGGTCAGCAGTGCACGGGCACGGCTTTATTGATGCCTTGTCAATCAACGGCTCTTATTTTGTTGTTTAATTTTTTTTAAGTGCATGTAAGCACTTTCCCCGCTAATAGCAGATTTATTGAACAGCTCCACAATGGGGTTCGTCTCTCCCGTAGACTGTGGCAGCTGATTATCAACTTTGCGGCTTCGGGTCGGAGGGTAAATTAACCCCGTGCCCGTGGCCCCTTCCTGGGGAATTGCAGGGGTCTGGACAAATTCAATAGCGTCCAATAAAATGTCCTACCTCTCCCGCTCCGGGCCCCTCGCACCGGGCCTCGGCGTGGCTGTTGAAGCCAAGGGTGTAATTTGACAAATGGAACATCCAGGCACGTGGTCATGTTGGCCATTTTGTTAAGACCCGAGGAAAATTCCGTGATCCGAGAAGGCTGGCCTCTCCCAGAACGCCGGCTTGCCCCTTCCTGAGCGCTCACGCTCCCTGCTCTGATCAAAGAGGTCCCCTGGCTTAAAACCGCACGTGGCACCCCTACCCTTGAGCCTGCCATTCCGGCCAGGCCCAGCCCACCTCTTCTCTCTCTCCTCACCTCTTCTGTCTCCCGTCTCTGGGTCTCTCATGCCCCGTGCTGCCAAGTCGTGACTTGGTAACCCTAAACACGTGTGCGATCTTTCCTTCCACACCTCACTTGGCCCCCTCCGCCCACTCTCTCCCCTGACCTGCCATCGGCCCCCACGACGTTGCCACTCGTCCAGCTTCTGCCCATTCTTCAAGGCCCATCTCCAAATCTTCAGTATTATGATTATTATATTATTTATTTAATTTTAGAGAGAGTGTGTGTGAAGAGGAGTGTGTGAGAAGAAGAGAGAGAGAGAGAGAGAGAGAGAGAATCTTAAGCAGGATCCATGCTCAGCACGGAGCGTGGGTTCGATCCCATGATCCTGGGATCATCATGACCGGAGCCGAAGGCAGGAGTCAGAGGCTCGACTGACTGGGTCGCCCAGGCGCCCCTCCAAAACTTCATTATTTTTTTTTAATTTTTTTTTTTAGCATTTATTTATTTTTGAGACAGAGAGAGACAGAGCATGAACAGGGGAGGGTCAGAGAGATAGAGGGAGACACAGAATCTGAAACAGGCTCCAGGCTCTGAGCTGTCAGCACAGAGCCCGACGTGGGGCTTGAACTCACAAACCGCGAGATCGTGACCTGAGCCGAAGTCGGACGCTTAACCGACTGAGCCACCCAGGCGCCCCCAAAACTTCATTATTTAAGAAGCTACCTTTGCTCCTTCTCGATGCACGGGCCCCCGTCCTTATGAAAGCCCGCTGCTCAGTGTTGGTATTTCCGGAAGCCCAGACGACAATGACCGTAACGGTGATGATGGTGGTGATGCCGGTGATGGTGACAAGAGGTAGAAACAGCTCTCGTTTGCCAAACTCTTAACTGTGTGCCAGGCAAGGGGATTTTCCTGCGTGTCTTACCGTTGTAAGAGCTCCACGAAGCGGGCACTATCGTTGTTTCCATTTTATAGACCAGGAAACAGGGACACGAGTTGCCCCACGACACCCCGCTGGCAAACAGCGGAGACTTGTGCCCTGAGCCGTAAGTCTCGAGGCCCGCACGCTTGGCTTCGGGTCTTTGTGTACTTCCCTGTCCCGGGTGCCCGTCACAGCTCAGTGTAGCTACACTCCAGAAGGCAGGAACCCTTGGCTACATCCAGTGGGCTAGCCTCACCCACTCTCAGTTTACAGCATCTGACAAAGGGGAACAAGATGAGAAAGGGTCAGAAAAAGTTCCCAGTTCTGACCCCAGGTCCTGATGGGCAAAGACTTGGTGGGGGGGGGCGGGGAGGGGGGTGCAGAATAAAAGCCCTTGGCCGGCACTTTCTGGCAAAATGAATCCCTGGGGGGCTGGGGGCATGGTTCTCAAAGCTTAAAAGCCCCAGACCAGAGATCTTTTGGAAGAGAGATGGTCAACGGGTTCTTTTAAACAATAGCTGTGGGCGCGGGGTTTACAAGACAGATTCTCAGAATAAAAGGCCTGGCAGAGAACCCGCGCCTGTCATTCGTACACATCACCAGCCCCTTCCGCTCCAGGAAGTGTTGTAGCCGTGAGCACAGATCGGGGTCCATCGGGGTCCATTGGTCCCTGCTGTTCTCCCTCTGGTCAGCGAGGGGATGCCAGCCAAGGTGGAAATACTTAACGAGGCATCATTTTTAATTACCCAGATCTGGAGATTGGACCCAGAAAAGGATCGTTCGTCTCTTCCCTCCAATTAATCCCCCCGCACCTCACCCCGGAAACCGGGTAGCTGGTTAATGTTACATCGAACAAAGGAACGGAGAACTTGAAGGATTGAAATGTTCTGGGAGGAAGGAGCCAGACCGGCCGGATAGCAAGGAGGAAAGAGAGGACCCGGGGCTGGAGAAGGTCGGCCACAAGCGGGATTTGGGAGAGAGAACAAGGCGATACAAGGCAGGCGCTGTTCCTTCCGTGGGACAGTGGGCGCCTTGCCTCAGTCCACGGCCCCTCAAGCCCACACATATGCTGTCATGCTAACACAGCACAGAAAAGCCATCGAGTCGGACAAGGACTAGGATGACAGGCGATCTCCTCTTGGGTCAGGGCTGGACCAAAAGGGTTAGAACAGAGGTGGCGAAGCCGGCCATGTCACAAAGGCATAGCGGAAGTCCCTCGCGCCCTGCTCCTGGGGCAGGCCTCACCCTGTTGGTGCACCCCCACCCTTCCTGCTGCTACGATCAGCCTCTCTTTGCCTCAGGGCTTTCTCTGGCCCCTGGATCTCTCCACGCTCCAGCAGCCTGCATCCGAGACTGTACCTTCCTCTCCTTGCAGGAGGGAAACTGAGGCATGCCCTGCGCTGACTCTCACAGGGACCGCGGCAGGATTAAACTCTAGCTGCGCACAGTAGTGACTTGGTCGGCTTTCTTTCCCCCCTGCCCCCAGCCCCCCGCATCCCACATCCCCACCCACACGCGTCCCAGGCTCACTTCTCCAGTAAACTACTGGCTCTCCCATCCTGGTGTCAGGACCTGCTTTGGGGGGAAGCCGAACTAAGACAAAGGGAGAGCTGGTGACAAAGGGAGGTGGACGGGGCCTTGGCGGGAGGCAAGCTCAGCCTCCCAGACCGGAGTTTGACAGAGACCCTGGAGATCTGCATTTCTTACGTGAAATCTCCCGCATTGTTTGGTAGGGGAAGGATCACAAGATAAAAATAGCAATAGCCTCCTGGTCAACCCAAATACGTTGAGATTAGCCTGTGGGCCACCTCAGGCCTAGAGCAGGAGAGTGAGGCTGGATGGGTGAACCAGCACTTTTCAGGATGTATAAGGTGGGGATGACAGCCGGCTAGTCTCTCATTTCCCGCCAGGGCACTGAGACCTCCGGGCGTGTAACGAATGGCCTAGAAAGGCCAGAGTGACAAAGAGAACTCCCTGTGGCCTTTTCACATGTCACCCGGGTAGAGCACTGTCACCTTCTCCACCTGCACCTTTGGCGACCCCACACCCCTTTGTCTCTGCCCCAGAGGCTCTCCATTGCTCAGGCAAAATTGGGCTCAATTTCCCAAATCGGGTGGGGGAAAGAATTAGCGATGTCAAGAAATTGGAGGTGAGTGGGTCCTCTTTTAAAGTATGGAAAAAGTCTTTAAAACACTGAAATGTTGGGCGCCTGGGTGGCTCAGTCGGTTAAGCATCCGAATTCAGCTCAGGTCGTGATCTCACGGCTTGTGAGTTCGAGCCCGACGTCAGGCTCTGTACTGATGGCTCAGAGCCTGGAGTCTGTTGCGGATTCTGTGTCTCCAGCTCTCTCTGCCCCTCCCCTGCTTGGTCTCCCTTTCTCTCTCTTTCTCTCTCTCACTCTCATAAAATAAAATAAAATAAAATAAAATAAAATAAATAAAATAAAATAAAATAATACAATACAATAAAATAAAATAATAAAATAAAATAAATAAAATAAATAATAAAATAAAATAAAATAAAACAAAATAATAAAATAAAATAAATAATAAAATAAAATAAAATAAAATAAAATAATAAAATAAAATAAATAAAATAAAATAATAAAATAAATAAAATAAAATAAATAAAATAAAATAAAATAATAAAATAAATAAAATAAAATAAAATAATAAAATAAATAAAATAAAATAAAATAATAAAATAAAATAAAATGATAAAATAAAATAAATAAAATAAAATAATACAATAATACAATACAATAAAATAAAATAATAAAATAAAATAAATAAAATAAATAAAATAAATAAATAAATAAAATAAAATAAAATAAAATAAAATAAAATAAAATAAAATAAAATACTGAAATGTCTCATCTACCAGGCATGGCTGTTCTACCAGAGACCTGGGGTTTCTGTGCCATATGTCTCTGTTCTTGAAGCCCCAAATCAAAATTGGAAATCAGAGCATTCAAATGTCGCTCTGGTCACAAGTAGTTATTCGGCCTCTCCTTACACACCCCCAGCCACAGAGGGCTCACTATCTCCCACATCAATTCATTCCATGGCTGGATGGCTCATTTATTATTTTTTTCAACTTTTTTTTTTTTAAGCTTATTTATTTTGAGAGAGAGAGAGCACACGTGTGAGCAGGGGAGGGGCAGGGAGAGGAGACAAGCAGAATCCCAAGCAGGCTCCGCCTTGACACGAACCGTGAGGTTATGACCTGACATCACGAGTTGGACGCTTAACCGACCGAGCCAGCCAGGCGCCCCAAGGATGGCTCTAACTTTTAGGATGTCGTCTCTTCTATGCTGAAACCCACCCCATTGGCTGAATTCTGCTTTGTGGAGCTGCATCCTTACAACAATAAAACTCAGTGAGGAGGTCAAGAAGCAGGCTGGGTGAGGCTATCCGAACCTCCAGAGTAGAGAGGGTGCCAGGGGCGTAAATGGTTTGAAAACACCCAATTGAAGTTATAATTGTTAAAAAGGAAAGCCGAAAAATAAATCCTATTTTCCCAGAAGACGAATAAGAGTACGACGAAGCCTTGGCTGATAGGATACCCAGAGGACAGACTCACACGTGTGCCGGCTCAAGGGAGAGGCACCAGAACCCCCAGGACAGTCGAGGTTTTTATATTTATTGAAAGGAGACTCGGTGTTTCTCAAGATGGAAGGTCCTGGTTTGATTCACGTCTCCATTTCCTCTTCCGGCAGCTGAAGGCGGCTGTCATGCCTGTCCACTTGCCCCGTCCTCTTGGGGGGTAATCACCCCCAGTTCAGGCAAACACTTCTCCCAGCCTGGGGCACGGCACCCTCCCTGTTCTGGCCTCAGCCCCGCTCAGCGCTCGTGGTCTGCTTTGCAGAGTGGGCACGCGCACCTGAAAAGATAACGGCAGATGAGATGGGGCGAAACTTCAGGAAAAATGTTTTAAATTACAACTGTTTTAAATGTCAGGACAAAGACTTTATCGTCAAGTGAATTACACCAGAATCAATTTTGTAAAACTAGTTCAAGAAACTTCGGGGCACCCGGGTGGCTCCGTTGGTTGAGGGTCCAACCTTTTTCTCAGCTCAGGTCTTGATCTCGGGGTCCTGAGTTCAAGCCCTGTGTTGGGCGTGAAGCCTGCTTTTAAAAAGGAGTAGTTCAAGAGAGGGGCCTGGGTGGCTCAGTCAGTTGAGTGCCTGACTCTTGGTTTTGGCTCAAGTCATGATCTCCCAGTTGGTGCGTTCGAGCCCCACGTCAGGCTCCACATTTCCCTCTCTCTCTGCCCCTCCCCTGATCTCTCTCTCTCTCTCTCAAAATAAATCAGTTAATTCAGGCTCTGGGCTGATGGCTCAGAGCCTGGAGCCTGTTTCCGATTCTGTGTCTCCCTCTCTCTCTGCCCCTCCCCCGTTCATGCTCTGTCTCGCTCTGTCCCAAAAATAAAAAATTAAAAAAAAAAATAAAATAAAATAAATCAGTTAATTAAAAAACAAGTTTAAGAAACTTTAGAGACAGCCTGGTCCTTTTAGCTTTGTCCTTACACAGCCTTTCCTCTGAGTGTGAGACAACTCTCTGTGCCTCTTTTTCCGAGGACGCAAATCCTAAAAGATCAGGGCACCGTCCTACGACCTCAGTTAACTTTACATCCTTAGAGGCCCTGAACACAGTCACATCGGAGGTTCGGGCTTCCACAGAGGAATGTGGGGGAGACACAATCTAGTTGAGTCCCCAGCAGCCCTGCTGCCATTGTTTGCTTTGGGGAGTGCCCCTAAATCACGGAGAGAGTGAGGTCATGCTTCTCTGCCCTTGCCGGTGTTTTGGCTGGCAAGTCTGAGATGCCCCGCGCTCCCGAAGCGTCTCCTCACGCGGGGTGACGCCCAGAGGAGGAGTCGGTGAGGGACACACGCCTCACCAGGCTCCCCTCGATTATTGGTCAAGGTTGAGCCAGGCTGGAGCCAGCCTTGGAGTATGCAGAGGGAACAGTGTGGAGCTTGGGAACCTTGAAAGCCAAACCATCGATAATCACCCGGCCCCAAATCTGGAATTTCTGGCCTATGATTCCCCCCTCCCCAGGTTCCAGATGGAGGCAGGTCAACTCAGTTTTGTTTGGACCTCAAAATATTACATTTCTTTCCAAACCTTCTATAATCCCAAGAGCATGTGGTGACTTCTACAGTGACAATATGTTCATTGATTCATCCATTCAACAAATATTTATTGAGTCTCTACCATATGCCGGGAATAGTGTTTGGCAACTAGTGGTCCCCAAGGACCTACTTTAATGACTAACTAAAACCCCATGTATGATTAGCAAAGCCGTCGCTGTGTGTGCGTGTCTATAGGGCCGGTTCCTTCAGCAGGCCGAAGGGCCGCTGTCTTAATTCCATCTTTCCTCCGTTGAACAAAGTCATCTCCTCCCGTCTTGAGAACATTCGGAAATTCTCACCTCGAGTCCAAATTAATGACGTATCATGACCGGCGAACTTCAGGCAGTCCAAGCTGGTTTGACCTCAGTGAGGGGGCACAAGGCAGCCTCTGAACTCCATTCTGTCCCAGTCAACCCCTTTCCTCCCTCTCTCTGCCCCACCCATGCTAGGTAGGGCACTTGGGGGCTTCAACAAATGAAGATCCAGCTTCGTAGTTCGATTAATCTGTCCTTTTTTCCAAAAAGTAACTGGCCCGGCTCAGTAGCTCTGCAACCCTGACTGAATCTTAGACTCTTGGGAACTTTTGAAAAATAATGATGCCCAAGTCCCAAACCCAGAGCCTATGTTTCAGTTGGTCTGGAATGTGGCCCAAGCATCCAAGTAATTCTAAGTTGCAGCCAATATTGTGAATCACTGAGAGTCATTTCCCCAAGATAGCTTCAGGATTCCTCGGAGGACACGGCTGGGTCACAGGCATAAGTTGGTCTTACACACCTGGTGCCCAGAACTTTGCCAGAGGCTGGACGCTCAACCGTCAACTTAAGTTCTGAGTCTTGGCCATGTCACCTGTACAATGGGCTTTACCCTTCACCGTGTAGCATCCTGGGTTGATCCGCACGGAGTGTAAGGAGTCTCATGGCGGGACATGAGGCAGGCGGGCAGGGGCTGTTTGGGGTCAGGGAAGCTTTAAGGGAGTCACCAGATCACACAGCGTCTTCACCCACTGAATACTAAGAAGGTATTATTGCCTAGCTTTGCCTGCAGGCACTGAGGCCATTTTAGGCCATGACACTTTCTCACACGGCTGGTGTCTCGGGGGCAAAGAGCAGACACCCAAAGTTGCACGAAAAATAAAATGTTGTGATAAAAAGGTCGACTGTTTGGGGACGCGGCTCTCAACACCCGAAGAGAGGCCGTGGAACGGTGGCTCACGGAGGACAAGGGCCAGGGCCCCATGACCAAGCTCTCTCTCCAGCTCCATGGCCTTGAATCATTTCTTTCCTCTGCATCTTCCTCCTTTTCTTTGTCTGCAAACTGGCTTCTCTGTACAAGGCGGCCAACCGGCACACGCTGAGCTCACGCTTCCGCAGTCTAAGTAACACACAGAAACTCACCAGCAGCGGCAAACGCCCGGTCCAAATGCTGGGCGGAAACAATCTGATTGGCTCAGCGTTGGTCAGGTGACCACCCCTGGCCCAATCAGCTGCACCCAGGGCTGGGCTCTTGTGATTCAAATATGGCTGAAAGGGAGAGAGAAGAGAGAGGCAGGTCTCAGAGAAAGGAGCCCGGAAGAGACGCCCCAGTTGGTGTCTTCTGTAGTCACACCCAGGGTGATTTCGGTGACAGTCTTACAGATGACCTGAGCCAGTCTGGGGGTTTACTGGTCTCATCAGCCATCCAGCTCACCGCAGGGCAGGAAGGCAGGAGGTGAGGGCTCTCTCCCCTGGTGCCCCGACTTCCCTCCTCGCCCTTCATGCAGCTCTTGGGAGCTCTTGGCACAAAACAGTCTCCAGCCTAATTACCAGCCGGAATTAATCAAAGGTATTCCCAACTGCACGAGCGATGCTAGCCAGGAATGTCTCCGAGTTGAAATTCTTAAAATACTTTTGTTTATGAGGAAGTTTTACATGTTAACTTCTGCCAAAAGCCAGTGAGAGGAGCAGTCCCCACAGACATCTGAGATCACTTTGGCTGTCTTAATTCGCTCATGATGTTTCATTAATATCAATTTTCTCCCCGCATCCCAGCCTGGCAGGTTCTCTTTACAAGTGTTCTGCTCTCCCAACCTCTTGCTTTTTGCTTTGTTTTAACTTTTTCTTAGAATTCTTTCTCCGTCTTCTAAGAAGTTCTCCTAAATCTCCACAATGCACACATCTTTTGGCTCTAACAGCTCCATTTAAAAAGTGGAAGACATCACAGCCTTCATGGGTTCTCCCCCCGCCCCCCACTAGGAAGTTACAAGAGGGAGGTTGGAGGGGAAATAATCTAGAGAAACGGACTTTCATCGTGCTTCTTAATCCTGCCCTTGGGGCTGGAGGTACGGAAAGTCCATCCCCCCCGCCCCACCCCTCCAAACTCCAGGAGTCCCGAGTGAGCATCATCATACTTGATCTTCTCAATGCCCAGGGACAGAGGGCTGGTGAGGAGTCCTAATCCACAACCACCACCAGCATGGTCAGAAGGAATCAACTGGACGTCATGTCTGTCTGGCCAGTTTCTTACTCCATAACAGTCATTGGCTTATTTGCCCTCAGATCTATTCACTTCTCTGCGTTGCCAAGCCCCCTCGCAAAATGGTTTCTGGGTTCAACCAATGGAAGGCTCTGGCAGAATGAAGGGGGATGGAAGGAGGAAGAAAGCCAGGGTGTATCTCTTTCTCTCTCCAGTTTCTCCTGTGGTATCTATGGCAGTGTCTAGGTGTCTTCCACGGCTCTGATTCCTGGTGAGAAACCCAGCCGTGGGTCTTGCTCCTTCTGGACAACCTGAATCTTGTTTTTGGTTGCAACACACGACCCCGTTTTCTCTTTAGCTCCAGGAGTGGTAGCAGCTTCCTGATGTAGCCAAGGTCTGGGTTGTATCATCATCCCTTGTTTGGCTTCTCAGATCTTCCATTTTCTGTGTGATCAATCCCCTCTATTAAATTATCCATGTTTGGGGCGCCTGGGTGGCTCAGTCGGTTGAGCGTCCAACTTTGGCTTAGGTCCTATCTCACAGTTTGTGAGTTTGAGCCCCGCCTTGGGCTCTCTGCTGTCAGCACGGAACCCACTTTGGATCTTCTGTCTCCCTCTCTCTTTGCCCCTCCCCGCTCTCTCTCTCTCTCAAAAATAAATAAACCTTTAAAAAATTTAAATTCTCTATATTTGAACTCTGTAGGGCATTTTTAGTTTTCCTGGTGGACCCTGACTGATACATTTGCCCACTCAAAATTAAAGTTCTCTTCCTGCCTATAAAACAGTGTTTTGCAAACTCTCTGTTGCAAAGGACCATTTTTAAATAATTTCAATCCATCATGGATTGACACATAACTGGTATGCAGCTGGAACCACATGCAATTTATCATGCAAATTCAACAGTAATGGAACTGATCTACGCCCTGATCAATGAGACAAGTCTATCAAGCATGCATTTGGATGTCAGAGCAAAGTAAAATTGCTATGAGAATTTCAAAACTTTTGCTCTCAACCTGTATAGCTGTCTCATCACAGATCTCTTACTAAGAGTTTATCAGCTGGTGTGGGAGCTTGGACCGCACTTTGAGTAGCACTGTTCTGGGATCCTTTTTGTTCACGCGTAGGGCCATCCCACAGCTTGGGAAATCTGGATGCAGCATAGATCATTTTTCCTTTGGCTTATGCACAATTCCCAGGCAGAAGCTGTATTTCTCGCACAGACCACGTTACCCACAACTTTCCAGCACTAAAGAGATATATACTGGGGCGCCTGGGTGGCTCAGTCGGTTGAGCATCCAACTTCGGCTCAGGGCAGGATCTCGCGGTCCGTGAGTTCGAGCCCCGCGTCGGGCTCTGTGCTGACAGCTCGGAGCCCGGAGCCTGCTTCGGATTCTGTGTCTCCCTCTGTCTCTCCAACCCTTCTAGGGCACTTCTTGGCTTCCTGTAGCTCTGACAGCCTGCACTACACTCTCGAATTCAGGTTGAATACCATACGATCTTATTGTCCCCAGACTGTACTTCAGAGCACTTCTTGTCTCCCCACGAGTCTGGAAATCCTTCAAGAACAGAGGCTTTTATAATAACAGTGGCTCCTGGCACAGAGCTAATATTTATTAAGCACTTCTTGGTGCCAGACGTTGTTTTAATTAATAATTGTTTAATATACACAACAGAACGAGTGAGGTGCTTTCACTATATACCCTTTTGACATACGAGGAAAAGCTTAAGAAAGTTTCCCCAAGTCCACCAAGTAGGGGCTGGGATTTCAACCCTTGAATCGTTGGCCTCCAAAGCCAGTACTCTTAGCCACGGTGTGATTCTTGAATTTTCAAGATGCTCCCACCTCTGTGAACGAAGTAGGCCCTTTCAGCGCCTCAGGGAAGGAAGGAAGTACTATCACTGAGAGGGCTTTAGAGCCAAGAGAACCCTTGGAGGATTTGTCACTTCCCATTGTGTGCATGAGGACTTTGAAGTTCAGGGTGAAGTGGCTCGCTCATGGTCACGGTCACACAGCAAGCCCATGTCAGACACACCAACAGGTCCCGAGTCCCAGCATGGAGATCTCCTGTCTACACCAGCTGGATCGCAGGCATGCAGATATTCACCTGACTATCGCGCTCCCAAGAGAGGCACGCGATGTTTTCTGGAACGCGTGCCAGGCAAGCACTGATGCTAGAGAGGAAGGCATAGAAGCCCCGGATGTTGGGAACGGTCCGCGGAGGTGAACGTTTTCAAGGAAGGAGAGGCAGCTAAGTTGCCGACATGTGAGCCCTTGCCTGGGAGTCAGAAGACCTGGGCTCGAAACCCTGTTCTGCTGCGTGAACTTTAGCAAGTTACTTACTTTCTCTGAACTTGTACACTCCCCTGAGGATCCTAGAGACGGATCTGACCCGCCGACCCCTCAGCCGACACCGAACTCCTCGGCAAGACAGGACAAACCCCTGTGGTGTGGGTTTGCAGGGAGGACGGAGGGGAGTATGGCCAAGAACCGGTTCCCGTAGAATGCCCTAGAAAGGTGGGTACAATGTTTTCCCTTAATCATTGACTTTTTCCAACTGTAAGAATGATGCTGACTTACCGCTGGAGAGTCTAAAAGTTCAGCAAAGGACACATACATCCAGGAACCAAATACCTGGAATCTTACCTTCTGAGCACCCTTTCAATCTTGTTCCTGGTCATGGTATAGGCTCCTACGGGGGCGGTACAGGTCGGTAGCTAAGAGTGTGGTTTCTGGGGTTTAGCTGCCTGTAGTGAGATCCCAGCCCTTGTTTATACCAGCATGTAACTTTGGCCGGATCATTCTGCCTCTCGTTCGCTGCCTCAGTTTCCTCCCATTTAAAAAGGGACATTGGCACCTGCCTCGTGGGGTGGGTGGGGGGAAAACACCTAAAGGGACTTAGGATAGTGCCTGGCACACAGTCAGCACTCTTCAGTGTTTCGTCTTAACACGATACTTCACGTCTCTCCTGACACGACTAGAAATTCTTCACAAATATGTTTTTCTGAGCTTAGCCACTGTTGCATGAAGGGATGTATCAGCAGTCACTTGAGAAGGGTTCCGAAAACCGAGGGAGACAGGGGAGGGGCCTCTTGGTGGGCACAGGCCGTATTCCCAGAACCTTTCTTCCAGGGTCCGTTTCCCTCAGCGGGTGTCACCGTCTCCTGAAACATCTCTCCTTCCCTCTGTCTCAGATGCCACAGAAGCTCCGCCCACACCCCTGGGTCCTTCTCCCCGGTTCCGAGAGCTCATCCTCCTCCCTCCGCCTGCTTGGCTGCTGACAGCTAGAAGATTCCAGGCCAGTTGTTTCGTAGAAGGGCCCTCCTTCAGACTTGTTTGATGTTTCCCTTTGATTAAATTCAGGTTATGCTTTTTTTTTTTTTTTTTTGAGAGGCCACCAGTTTCATTTGCTACGTGGAAATATTGAATCCGCTAGGAATTAATTTGGGTAGAAGTGATATATCTTTCTTCACGTACACGGAACACCTGCTTTATTAGGTAGCAAATGTTTAATTGTAGAGATTGTGCCTTTCTGTTATTCAAAAGCCAGTGTCATGTCATGCTGTTTTGTGGCTTTACCGTGGCTTTGTTGTGTCCCCAAACTTGGTAATGAGCAAATTCCCACTTAGTGATGCTCCTTTTCTCAGAAACTTCCTGGTTCCTCTCGCCCAGTAAGTTTTCCAGGTGCATCTTAGGATCGTATTATCAGGGTCCTCAAAAAATACCCTCGTGATTGAAGTTGTTTTAAATTTTTTTTAAGATTTATTTATTTTTGAGAGAGAGACAGACAGAGACAGAGCACAAGTGAGGGAGGGGCAGAGCGAGAGGGAGACACGGCTCCGGGCTCCGAGCTGTCGGCACAGAGCCCGACGCGGGGCTCGAACCCAGGGACCGTGAGATCATGGCCTGAGCCGAAGTGAGACGCTTAATGCACTGAGCCACCCAGGCGCCCCACGATTTAAGTTGTCTCAAATTTCTAAACCACGACAGACAAGATCGACAACTTTATAGCACTAAATCTTTCCATATGGGAACATTATGTACGTATCAATCAAACCTTTCGTGTCCTGGAACAATTTTGTATTCTTCTTCATGAGTCTCCTGCCCGTTTCTTGTCAGGCTGTTGACTATTTTTGAGCCCCTCGCGAACGAACCGACCTCTCTATCTCTTTTTCGTTGCTTTCTCTGGCTGATTACAGTTGGCTGATAGGTCAACATAGGGGTTAAGTTCAGCCTCCCTGGAGACAACTCCGGTCTGAATCCTGAGTCAGCACTCTTTTGGCTTTTGCCGTATGGGGCAAGCCACGTGGCACTCTGTGCCTCAGTTTCCTCCCCTGTGAAACGGGGATACTGATATAGTATCTGCCTCACCGAATGTTCCAAGAATGGACTTATAGAAGGGTGCCCAGCCCATGTTCAGAGCTAACTGTGGCTATTTCCCAGACAAGCCCCTTTCTGGCCCCTGGGGCCTTTCGCGGTGACATGATAGGGAGCGAAGGGGACGTGGGCAGTGGCGGAACCCGGGCAGAGGGCTTGACCTGAGAACCCGAGAGTGGCCTTAGGGTGGGAACATCCGGGGACAGGTCTGGAGGGAAGCCTCCTTGTTCTCCTGCCCCCTCACTTTCTTTCAGGGGCCACGTGGTCTTCCTCTCAGGCTCTCCCCTGACCAGTGCCCTCCTAGTCTCGTGCCGCACCCCCTCCTGATGGCGACTCTGGCCCTGAACCTCTCTTGCCACTTGTCAACTCAGTATTCACAGGCGGGGTTCTGGCCGTCTTTCCTCATAGCTGCTTCCAGGAGTCTGATAGCCAGCCTACGGCCAGGCCAGCCTTGGGGCAGAGGGCAGTCATCCTGGGGAAGTTGAGGCATCTGATTTTAGCAAGTTGGCTGGGGTGGGGGTGGGGGGGTGGGAAGGGAATCTTCCAGAGAAGGGGCTCTTGGCCACGATGGGCACGTCCAGCGGTCACAGGAGTGGGCATTTGAGACGAGGCCCCTGCCCGACAGAGCCCAACAGGCCGCAGGCATGTATCCAGGAACCACCAGCAAAGGCGGAGTCGAAGTCGTGGGCCCTCCCGTGAGCCGGGAAAAGTGTGGCTCTCAGAGGGGAGGGGACTCGCCGAGGGTCACAGAGCCGGCCTTGGAGAGAGGCATGTCAACGAATGGGAGCCTTCGGCCTCTGGGCTCCTTCCATCCCTGTGGGTCCCTCCCCGTGTATGTCTCAGTTGAGTTGCCCCCCGCATTGCCTTCCGGGGTTCGGGCAGGGCCAGGGGGTCAGGCCGAGTCCTGCGTGCCGTGTCAGGGTGGGCAAGACGGAGGTGAATGGGGATGGCGCGTGGGGGGAGGCGGGTGGCTCTCCAGGTGGAACAGACGGTCAAAGCAAAGTCTCGGAGACGGGAGCAAAGAGAGGGTGTCCGCCGGTGGCCAGTGACACAGCCTAGCGGGTATGCCGGGGGTCACCTGGGAAGCCTGCGTAGCGGGGCCAGATTAGGACGGAGCAGGGAGCAGCAGCGACTCGACCGCCGCACTGAAAACTCTGTCTTGCTGTTCGCGCTACCCACCCCTGTGCGAAAGCACCACCGGGTGCAGCTGGGGCCGGGCTCAGGCGGGGAGAGATGACGCTGACCAGTCACCAGACCTCCACCCGGAGAGCCACCGCTCGGGGTTCCCGGCACAGACCCACCCGTGGCTGAAATGTGAGTCTCCACGCTGGCAGGTGCCACGCTGGGTTCCGTGGGGCTTCTGGTTCCCGCCGGACGGGGACGGGAGACAGCGGGTGGAGGGGCAGGAGAGGAGATTTGGAGGGGCCTTGGGGCTCACTCGGGCAGGCTCTGTCCCTGTCCGAAGTTATTATATGGGGCACTGGGTGGAACTCTACTGGAGAAAAAGGATTTCAGCAGTATTTAAAAACAAACAAACAAACCAGCAACAGTCACAACACAGGGGGCACCCGGCTGGCTCAGTCACTTAAGTGTCAGTTCAGGTCATGATCTCACGGTTCATGAGTTTGAGCCCCACACGGGGCTCTGCACTGATGGTGTGGAGCCTCCTTCGGATTCTCTCTTTCTCTCTCTCTCTCTCTCTCTCAAAAATGAACTTTAAAAACTAAATTAAAAAATGAAATAAAACAACACAAACTACCCTCTCCCCACCCCCTTTGTTGAACTAACTCCCACTCGCCCTTCAAGCTTTGTCCCCAAAATCCTATGCAAAGAGGTCCTGGCCTTACGTTCTCTCCAAAGAGTTGTGCTTCTCTTTTGGACAAGTCATCCCCGTTTGTAAGAACGTATTTATTTATTTTTTTTATTTTTTTTTTTAATTGTTTTTTCAACGTTTATTTATTTTTGGGACAGAGAGAGACAGAGCATGAACAGGGGAGGGGCAGAGAGAGAGGGAGACACAGAATCGGAAGCAGGCTCCAGGCTCTGAGCCATCAGCCCAGAGCCTGACGCGGGGCTCGAACTCACGGACCGCGAGATCATGACCTGGCTGAAGTCGGACGCTTAACCGACTGCGCCACCCAGGCGCCCCAGAACGTATTTATTTTTGGAAGCAAATTGTTTAGCATCCATCTTCCTCACCAGATCGGAGGGGCCGAGTCAAAACCTGGCTCCGTCGGTTCAAAGCGAGTACCCCCGGAGCATTCCTTAACACCTCCGTGCCTCCGTTTCCCCATCTGTAAAAGGGGCTAATACGTGCCCCTGCCTCACATGCTTGGTGCAAAGCCACAATGAGGTCATCAGTGAAGGAGCGAGGCAAGGGTAGAGCACCTTTAA
The DNA here is from genome assembly GCF_022837055.1 of Prionailurus viverrinus. Lineage (NCBI taxonomy): Eukaryota > Metazoa > Chordata > Mammalia > Carnivora > Felidae > Prionailurus > Prionailurus viverrinus. Next base: position 30,191,325 of record NC_062575.1, on the reverse strand, counting down.
TGGAAGTGGAACATTGTTACCGTCAGTATCACCACCATCCCCAGACCTGGGGCTACGTGTTTCTCGTTTCTCGTTCACGGTCGTATCCTCAGGGCTTAGCACGTAATCAGACCCCGCAAATCTTTGTCGAACGAATGGACGAGAGAACGGACGAGGGAGTGAACGCGTCCCTGCAAACACACCTGCCCTTCTCCGAAGGAGGCATTTCCTTTGCGCCATTAGGTTGATCTCTCTTATTTTTCAAGCGGGAACACAACGCTCTTCGCCAGGTGAAAACACTTAAATGTAGCCTGTGAAGGAATCTCGACAGGTCGTGTGTTCTCAAAGAGATCTTGCCGGGATACTTTATGGGGAACGTTTGGAGGCTGTGAGGAAGTGTAATTTTCCTCGCGAAACGTCTACGCTTCTTTTCTTGGTCATTTTTCATGTGCTTGTCACTTTCCCAGACTAATTGGTGAGCTCCTTTCTCGGCTGTCTGCGCAGCCTATCTGGGCTATCGGCTGCTCAATGCAGCCTTTTGGGGGAAGCACCCAGGAAGGGAGCCAGGCCAGGTGAGTTCTGTGGGGTTCGGGGAAGGTCTCTGCCCTTCCTTGGGCCTCAGTTTCCCTATCTATAACACAAAAATATTTAACTACATTAGCGCACACGATGGAGTTCCAAGCTCTAAGGGAAGCCACTGCCCCGATGTTGGGCAAATTCCAGTTCTGGAAAGGTCTTTTGGCTTGGCACCCTCAACCTCTTCTGCTTTCGCCATCCACGGGGCTCCCAGGTCCAGAGTACCCCAAAGCTTCCACCTCCAAGTGCAGCGACTGGTAAGAGAACTCTGCGTAGGGAGCGAATACACAGCTTAGGGCCACAAATCCAGGCACAGACAGAGTTTAGTCATGCAGCACAGAGGGGGAACCTGAGGTATGTAATTCAGCCCCTCAGGACTGGGAGGAGGGCCAGCCTTCGATAGAAGTTCCAGGCTCCCACTTTTCCGGATCAGTTCTGGCGGACCACCAAGAAATGCAGTTGTTGGCCCCAAAGACCTTTCAGGGGAATCTGGGATGCCCTCGAACTCACTGCGAGAGGGAGAGACTCTACACGTTCTGGCTCCACCTGCAAAGGCAGGCCGTTTTGTAGCAGGAAGGGACAATTTTAGGTAGGACGTCAAGAGGCGCCACTCATCATGTTCTCTTCCCCAGTCCTTAGGAGATTTCCCAGAGAAACAGCCGAAAAGAAACCGTAAGGGTTAAGTCAAACAGAAGTTGGTTACCGGGGAAAGCGGACGGGCCTGCCAGCTGGAGTGGCCTGGGTCCAAATCCCAGCTCCCTCCCATTTCATGTACCCTCTGAAGCCACAGGGAGTAGAATAGGGAGCCTTTCTCTTTCTCGAAGAGCTATAAGGGTCAAAATCAATCTCGCACATAAAAATGCCCAGCACATAATAAGAACTCTGGACATTTGTAAACTCAAGCAAAACACGTGTACCCTAAAAAGAAAATGCACAAAAAGAATTTTAGGAAAAGGGAAAGAAATGCCCTCTACGGCCAGCGTCACGGGAGAAGTAGACAGATCACAGGCAAGAATGACGTTGACGTAAGAGCGGTGGGCTGAGTGGTGGCTGCCCAAGAGATCTGTCCCCGTCCTAGCCTCTAGAACCTGAGAATGTGACGCTGTTTGGAGAAAGGGGTCTTTGTCGATATGATTAAGTGCGAAACCGTGAGCGATAGCGGTCCCCCTGGATGATCTGGAAGGGCCCTAACACCAATGGCAAGTGTCCGTGTAAGAGAAAGGCAGAGTGAGCTTTGACACAAACAAGAGAGAAGAAGACAGACCAAAGAGGAGAAGGCAATGTGGTCCCAGAGGCAATGCAGCCCCAAGTCAAGAAATGTCAACAGTCACCAGAAGGTGGAAGAGAGGCAAAGGACGGACCCTCCCTGGTGCCTCTGGAAGAAGCCCGCGTCTTAAATCTGGACCTCTGGCCTCCAGAACGGCGAGAAGATAACTTTCTGTTGTTTGAGGCCACCCTGTTCAGGGTAATTTGTCACAGGAGCCACAGGAAGCGGGCACAGCGGGTGTGGCTGGAGACCCAGGTTCTGCATCAGGAAACAGCGGATCCGGCTGACCCTTGGTCAAGGCTGAAGGAAGCCCAGGTCTGCTGCTGAGACCGAAGCATTTGCAAGGCTGTTACTCCAGACGCGTTCTGGTTTGAACCACCTGACCTCCGTTGTCCCCTCCTCCCATCCTCCTGTGGGTTATTGTGTCTCCTCCACCGCGTGGGTCTGTAAATCAGGTCCTCTTGTGGCCCCCCGCCAAGAAGAAAGCACGGGGGCTGTTCTGTGTCTTTCTCCCAGGACACAGAAAGTTGAGCGGAAAACCCCACGAGGGCAGGGCCCCACGCGACCGATCCACCCCTGTACCCTGAACTCTGGGGCCACCTTTTCCGGAACCGCTTCCCCAGCCTCCCCGTCACCCCCAAGGAGCCCTTCCCTACAACTTTCCATTCCAGTCCTTTGTTGCCGACGTCTGTCGCTGTTGCTGGCCGCCAAACGGGGCAGCTGCCAAGGAGCAGGTGACAGATAGCTCGCCAAGGAAAGAGCGAGCCTCTGCTCAGGAGATAAGGGGAGTGTCCTACCCTCTTGATTAGCCTCTCCCTGGCGTGGATGGAAAACTCCAGGAGACACGGCGCCCCCTCCTGCTTTATGGTAGTTGTCTGTCCCTTCAATAGACTGTCCTTCTGCAGAGTCCCTGCTCAGGTGAAGCTGCGGCCGCGGCCTATGAATCTCTGAAGCCACAGTTCTTGGTGCAAAGTAGCATCGCCGAGATTTGGCAACTGGCCTGTCGGACACGGAGCATGGAATCTCTTATTCCAGTCCAGCAAAGCTGGCCACGGGGCAGGTGAGGAACCTTTTACAGAGGGGCTGGAGAAGATCCTCCCAGTCCTAAGCGAGACCCTCTGCTCAGACTCGGCGACCCTTACTCAACCCGCGAGAAGCAGAGGGGACCTTCGAATTCAACGAGCCCAGAATCCCAAACAGCTAGCTTGCAGGACGCCTGGCCCTGGCTCCTGGCAGACATTACTAATCGACTGCAGCACTCCCTCCCTCCGCTCCCGGCCATGGTGTCAGACTCCTTCCCCGTGCAGTGCCTGCTGATTGAGCTCAATTAGCACAAAAGCTCTTCGTCTTCGCCCACCGCGCCCAAACTCCCCATGTGACGAATGGGAGAGACTAAGGAGACAGAGGACGTATTCGGAAGTCACTGAACGTGAGTAGCACGTGCGAGACCGGCGTTCCCTGGCGCCTGTCCGCCCCCCCCCCCCCCCCCCCCCCCGACAGCGCGTCCCATCACCCCGCCAGGGCTCTGGAGGGGCTGCCTTCTTGTGAAGTGTTCTCTGCCCTTCCGCTCCAGCCACCCCAGCCCTCAAGATTGGAGTGTTTATTTTAGCGAATGCACAAATCTGGTCTCTAAAGGATGAACATTAATAAAATATGCGCTCTAACTCTATGTAACAAGGAAAATCTAGAATACATTTTCTATTCCCATTGATCCTCAGGCCACTGGCAATCCACCAACAATTGATTTAGCCATTTGATTAGTTTGGGGGGGGAAAACATTATATTTTAATGGGGTATATATAATTCTAAGTTACTGCTTTGAAGTCGAACCAAATATTAAAATTACCTCTTTTATGGATGCTGCACAGCTATGAAGCTTTATAATTGCAGCCTGGGCCTTTGTAAGAGATTTGAACCGAGGAGTGATTGCTGCAAAGCTTATTGCGTGGTCCTGGCGACTTCCAGACTAGCCAGCCCTTTGGCGACGGGCGGGAAGACGCAGACGCAGACGACAGAGCCGACGATCACGCCTTGTGTCTGGCCCACGTCTCGCCCTTCTAGAGCGCCATGGGAGCCCTTGTGGGACGCGTCCCTTCCAAACAGAATCTGTCACTTCTCTCTGAGACGCCACCAGCAATTTCCTGGACTTCTGCGTTCGTTCTCACGCACGTGTCTCTCCTGCCCCACTGCCACCCGTCGTCCCCAGCGCGACCGGAGAGATTCCTTTAACAACGCAAACCAGACCAGGTCATACCGTGGTCAGCCCATTGCTTGATATCCACCCGTGGCCTCCCATTACCTAGCGTAGGGCTCGCAAATTATGGCCCGCGGTCAAGTCTGGCCCCACCCCCTGTTCTCATAACTAAAGTTTTATCGGAGCACAGCCTCCTCCGCTTGTTTGCACACGGTGTAGGGCCACCTTTGTGCTACAGTGGCAGAGCTGAGTAGTCGAGTTTGTAGCCTGCAGGGTCTAAATTATGTACCGCGTGGCCTTTGACAGACGAAGCTCACTGACTTCTGACCTAGAGAACAAAGTTGAAATTTTCCGTCCTAAACCCACCAGGCCTTCTGTGATCTGGCCCCGGCCCCCCTGGGCCCTCCTCTGACACCGCTCTCTCCTCTGCTCGGTCACATGACTGGCCCTCCTGGTCCTCCAGTAGCCGCCATCCGGTCCCGCCCGAGGGCCTCAGGGCCTTTGCCCTTGCTGTTCACCTGATGCTCCTTCACCTGAGGGTCACATGGCTGACTCCTTCCCCCACTCAGGTCTTTTTATTTTGTTTTATTTTATTTTATTTTTTCAACTGTTGATTTATTTTTGAGAAAGAAAGACAGAGTGCAAGCAGGGGAGGGGCAGAGAGAGAGAGGGAGACACAGAATCCAAAGCAGGCTCCGGGCTCCGAGCTGGCAGCACAGAGCCCGACGCGGGGCTCGAACTCACGGACCCCGAGATCGTGACCCGAGCCGCCGTCGGATGCTCAACCCACTCAGGTCTTAACGAAAACATCATATCCTCTGAGCGGCCTTCCTAGTCCATCAACGATGCTCCCATAGGTCACTCTTTTCCCCATCGCTGTCTTTAACTCCCGTCATCGTGAAGGCCAGTATAGAACTGCCCTTTCAAACCAGAAGACTTTTGAGTGTAAAAGGGGGTGCTTTAGCAACCGTGCCGGAGATATAATCGGGGGATATGCGGTCCCTCTATCCACGGCACCCCTTTATATATATTTGCCCTTTGTCTTTCTCCCCTGCACAGAGGGAGCCCCCTGGGGGCAGGGCTGGGCCTGGGGCCTGGGAGGGCTCGGGACACCGTGTGGATAGACGCTCCGGTTCTCGTCCCAGCAACTATGTCAGGAAGGTGCCCTGCCCTCCCACCCGGCCACCCAGACACCGGAACCCGGCTCAGCTGCAGGCCGGCAGTCCTGGTGTCCGTGTCGCGCGACCTCGAGTGACCCTTGTGCGTCGGGGGTAAGGGGTGGGTGGGTAACAGGAGCTCCACTTTTTGGGAGAGAGACAGGGGAGGGGCAGAGGGAGAGAATCCCAAGCAGGATCCCTGCCACAGCCAGACGCCCGGCTAGAACTCACGGAACTGTGAGATCCTGAGCTGAGCCGACACCAAGGGTCGGATGCTCCATCGACGGAGCCGCCCAGGTGCCCCAACAGGGGCTCCATTTTACGGATGAGACAACTGAGGCTCAACATGGTGACGAGCTGAGGCCTCAGGCAATGACTCCATCCAGATCTCACTTGCCCGCTGCCTCTCTCTGAGCTGTCGGGCGCCTTCCTTCCACCCTGACTGTCCACGGTCCTCACTGGTTTCAGCAACCTTCTAGAGAGAGGACGAGGAGGCTGTTTAATAACGCTGTTGGGAGCGGGGCTGGAGCCACGAGGAGCCAGACCCAGGCCCGCTTCTGTCCACCCCGCTCGCACCCCAGCTGCCAGGACCACCCCGATTTGTAGCCCAGCTTGGATAACCCAGGCCCGTGACGGGCGCCTCTCCCCGGCCGGACGGGGAAGGACAGGCCGGCTCTCCCAGCGTCTCCCGCAGCCCCCGCATCACCGTTGCTCAGGACACGCAGCTCCTCTTGATGAACAATCCCACTGCGCGTCCCCACCCCAGGCCACGCTCGCGGCCGCCGTCCCGGGGACCGCGCACAAGCCACCCTGAGAGGAAGGGGCTTCTTCCCTCCCCCTGACCATCCTCCTTCCAAGACACCGTGAGCGACCCTGCAGCCCGCCCCCACTGCCACCCTGGGCACCCCAGGGCACCCCTGTTCGGGCACCCCACACCCCCCTCTCGTAGCCTTCGGACGTCACGACTTCCTGCCCGGCCCTGCCTCCTCCAGGGACACCTGCCGCACCCCTCCCCGGCCCCACTCCACCACCGCGCCCGCCTCCGCAGCCTGGCCCTTAACAGGACGGCTTCCGTCCTCCTTGAGATACATATTGTATTGGCTGAGAAACATCAAAGGGGCCGTGTCGTTACATATTCTATTTCCGAGAGGAGAAAAGCAGCCCCTTGCTTTATTAACGTGGCAAATGTTGACTCTTGTAATGAAAAATGCACAAACGCCGGGCAATTTTTGATGAATAGGTAATAAAGACAAGGGCCCCAAATGGAGAGGATTAATTTCTGCGCCGCGTCTCCGGGGCGAGGAGGTGGGGTCCCCGGGGCGCGGCCGCCCCGCCCTCCGGCCAGGGCCACGTGGGCCCTGAGTCCCGGATGTGGGCCCAGTTCCCGGGAGACCAGGCGTGACTAGGAAGAGGGTTCCAGCAACGCCCTTCTGGCTCGGGGGCTGTGATATTTCCTAATAATTATAGTGGTCAAGTCGTAAACATCTCAGAAACGAACTGTTCAAGTGCGTTCAGCTCTTACAGCCCCCATCCCGGAGGAACCCCGCGAGAGGGTACAACTCTTCTCATTTCCCGCGAATGGAAACGGAGGTCAGAATGACTGGAAGAAGCTGTCCCGGGACAAACCACAAGATTCTGAGCCTGGAGCCCAGCCCTGGGAAAGCCCTATGGACAGGGGTTTGCAAGTTCAAGATGTTCTTTAGCTGCGCAGATGTTGTGGTGGCGGGAAGTAACTGCGATGGCCTCGCTGTCCCCTCTCTGGGCCTAACACAGTACTCAGCACCCAGCACCCATCAATACGTGCTTGTCGGCCCTGGAAGACGGGTCTCGCCCAGCTGACTGAACTCATCTCTCTTGACTTGTGCCTTCTCAGTGGTATTGGTTTGGCAGCTCAGGGGCGTCAGGGGGTCCAGGTCAGCTCCTATGTGAGGCGCTCGGTCTTTTCCTCATGGCTGCAAGATGGCTGCAGCAGCCCCAGCCCTCACATCGTCACACCACGGTATCCAGTGCGACTTGGGAGGGGCGAGCCAATGTGAAAGAGATAACTGTTGGGATACTCTTCTCTTTTAGGAAGATGAGAGAAAAAAAATCCTCTCCCCAAAGCCTCCCAGAGGACATTTAGATGTAAACATGTATTGAACTTTTTCACATTTGATAATGATTATTTGAAGAAAGGTAAAGGGGGGGGGGCAACAGAGTAAAGGGCCTGCAGTGTCTGCCCCAAAGCTTCAGCAGGGACCTCTGTGGACCGCCGAGCCCCCGAGTCCGCTCCCTCGGCTCCCAGAAAGACTGACTTGGCCACAGGAAGGCAGAGGGCAAGATTCCGAAGCGACCGAGATCAGCTTCCCACCTGCCCAGTGGAATGGTGCTTGACACTGGAGAAAGGTATCTTCTCTGCCTACCCAACAGTCTTGTGTGTTTCTGAAAGCCAAGCAGAAGTCCCAGGGGGGTAATGGGTAACCAGCAAATGAGAGCGAGAGAGAGAGAGAGAGAGAGAGAGAGAGAGGCAGGATGAGACACAGAGATTCAGGAGGGGGTAGGACACGCTTGAGGCTGCTGCTGCCCCCCGGGGTGATGACGATGGTCATATTAATAATTTGTCGTGCATCTGCTGACCGTGTCCTCTGCTGGGCATCTTACAAAGTGCGTTTTCTCATTTGGTCACTACGGTGACCTATGATGGGAACGGTATTGGCCCATTTTACAGATGAGGAGCTTGCGTCTCGGGGGGACTGAAGCCACCCGAGGTCACATAGCTAGTGAGAGACGAAGCCACATTTGGTCCACTGAGGAGTGGGTCTCAGAAGCCTGGTGTGAGGGGGGCAGGGACAGGTGGGGCCAGTGCTCTTTAGCCTCAGGGGACCCCACAGCTGGGCTGTCCCTGGAGCCCTGCCGTACCTCCCCCATTTCCTCGCTGCTGTTTCCAAGACCTGTGCCCCTGGGGTTCCCAGCCCTCCCAGCTGCCCTTCCGGGCAGGGCTATCACACTGACTCCACACTAGGGAATAAGGCAGGGGGTCGGGGCAGGGGGGGGACTCGGACCTTAGACTGGATCACACTTTCCCTGGCAGCATGAGCGTGATAAAGGGACAGGGTTCAAACAATGAGTTTAGTCATGACATCATCACCCCACATCTCCTGCCAGATCCTAGCCTTCTGGCCATTGCCATGGCTTCAGAGACAAGCCGTGTCTCCAGCCCCGTCCCGTGTACCACCTCGAAGGGGCTGGCCTCTCCCCAGGGCCAGGCACACTCTGCCTGCACACCCTCAGCCCTGACTCCGTCACCTGGATCTGTTCCTCCCACTGCAGCCCGGGGGCAGACTGCCCTCTGGGGCCGAGGACTACCATTCTACAGCTTCTCTCTCATCCTGCTTCAGCTTTTGGCTTGGCCATATGCTGCCATCGGGCTAGATACAGCCCATATATAGCCTTGAATGTTCTGGTCCCCGCTCCCCACATCCCGCAGGAAGCAGACTTTCCCAGACGATCACGGCAAGCTGTCGTGTATGGTTGTGCAGGATGCGCACTGCCCAAAGTCTCCCAGCTGGGGGCCTGAGCAAAACGAAACTCAGTCCACATACTGCACACCAAACCATGTGACCTGGCATGGGGCTGTATCTGCTCAGAGGAAGGGATATCTCCTCTTCACACGGGGCACCATCAGCAGGCCAAGCCATATCCTAGCTACAGGGGAGGGGGCAACTTTTGATACAACTCACGAAGGTGCTATATAAGCCAGTGTTAGGCAAGACACGACAGGATTTTGGAAGACTCCATTTCTCTTTTCTTTTGTTTTAAGTTTGTTTATTTTGAAAGAGAGAGAGAGAGGGTTAGTGCGTGGGGGGCGGGGGGGACAGAAAGAGAGGGAGAGCGAGAATCCCAAGCAGGCTCCATGCTGTCAGCACAGAGCCCGACGCGGGGCTCGATCCCACAAACTGTGAGATCACGACCTGAGTCAAAATCCGGAGTCACCGACTGAGCCCCCCCCACGTGCCCCCGGAGGAGTCCCATTTCAAGTCTTGGTCCGGATAAGCTCTGAGGCCTCGGAAAAGAGGCACTCCCTTTCCGAGCTGCCTCTGTTTCTTTGAAGGTCACCCCAGTCGTCACAAGGGGACAGGGGCTACAGAGTGGGGGCCCCTGGGCTTCAACAGGCAAGGGAGAAAACAAAGCCCCGGCCTCTCTGGTTTCAAAGGTATTTCCTGAGTATTTTCCTGACCCGAGGATGAGATTTGGTTTGGACCCACTTTCCGACAACTCAGACCCAAGCGCAGAGGGAGCCTGAGATTTCTTTCCCGGGAAAACTTGGAAGTCTATGGCATCCCTGATGCTGTCGCTGGTGGAGATCATTCAAAGGGATTCTTTCTTCATTATCTGGGGTTGGTTTTCTTTGGGTTTTTTTTGGTGGGGGGGGGACTCTGTATTCAGAGCTTTGATTCCCCACCCCCCCTTTCCCTCTCTCGTCTCCTCTCCCAAATATTTTTCCGTTTGCTGTCTAGAGGGTAAACGGAGTGACACAGCTCATGATGCGCAAATAAACGGGAACTAAGCTCGAGGGGAATGAATTACTGTCGCCAGTGAGCGGCCGCGATGGTGAGCAGCTGCTGGACGCCGGGGGAGGGGGGTTGGGGGGTGGCGGGGGCAGGTACCGCGCTGGAGTGGCCGGAATAACACTTACTGTGATTTATCAAGAGAGCACTTGAAAGCCCCTCGGAGGCTTTAACTAGGCAGGAAAGGAGGCTTCGTGGCACTTGGGCCCTGGCACAACAGAGTGATTAGTGGGCGCAAATGCCTGACCCCGTGCGCGGCTTCCGGACTAGAGAAGCCGGAAATCTTCAAAGGCACTTAAGAGAGGTGGCCAAGTGGGGGCAGTTCCAGGCGAGGGGACTTGGAGCCCAGTCCCAAGGAAGTGGAGTGGGGCGGGGGGGGGGGGGGGGAGGGGACTTCCTAGGATGAGGTGAGCAAGCTTCAGGGACCGATGCGGTGGCCCAGAGGCTGCGAGAGTTTGGGGGACATTGGGTCTGGCAGGACAGGGGGCAGCCCACGAGAGTAAGGGGTCCGGGTCAAGGTGGCCCGCAAAAAGTGGCTGCATCAGAACCTAGGCCTGCTGGTAATGCTCCGGGCCGCCCAGAAAATTCTCCCTGCCTCAAGTTTTCTCCCCTATTTGCTTGATAGGATGTCTACGATGTCCCCAAAAAGGGGATCCCTTTAGGAGAAGCAGCACCCTGCTTGAGCAAGCTTTTTAAAGTACAGACTTCTGGGGTGTCCTGGAGGGGGACGGCTCCGTCGGTGAAGCACCCAACTCTTGGTTTCCGGTCAGGTCCTACTCTCCCAGTTTGTGGGTTCGGCCCCCGCGTGGGGCTCTGTGCTGATGGCTCAGAGCCTGGAGCCTGCTTCCGATTCTGTGTCTCCCTCTCTCTCGGCCCCTCGCCTGCCTATACGCTGTCTGTCTGTCTGTCTCTTTCTCTCTCAAAAATAAATAAAACCATTAAAATTTTTTAAATAAAAACTAAAGTACAAATGTCTTGGAGAGACCCAGCACAGTCATGATGTCACATATGAACGAATCCTGGACAGTATTAAGGCAAAACCTCCATTTCCCTCCTCTCCCCCAGCTTGCTAACCACCCCACCAGGGCAGGATTTTCTCAACCTCGGCCCTCCTGACATTCTGGACCGGATAACGCTGTGCGGGAAGAGGGGAGAAGCTTACAAGTTGCCCTGTAAGATATTTTCATCATCCCTTGTCTCTACCAACTAGACGCCAGGAAGAGCCGTCCCCCAAGTCACGACAGTCGCGAATGTTTCCAGACGCTGCCACGCGGCCCCCCAGTCCTGCCCCAGTTTGGGGAACCACCGCTCGGGCGTTCACACCTCTCAGATTGTGCTGGAATGATCTCTTATGTCTCCGCTTCCTTCCTCCAAGCCTAAAAACAATTTTATAAATTAATGTTTTTTAATGAAAAGAAATCAATTTTAATTGAATTTCACAGAAAAAAAACCGGGGGGGGGGCGGGGAAACCTGAAGGAATTGCTGAGCTTTGAGCTACATGTTTATTTGCTCCAAGACCCATTTAAAGTGAAGGGGAAAAATAAAGATTACGAAAAGATTAAGAGTTTGGAGACCTCCGGTCTGGTAAGCCACCCAGTTCAAGTTTACATGGTACCGATTCCTCACTGCAAGCCGTCCTTCCCCTCAAGTCTCCTCCTGTTTGTTAAGACTTAATCACGTCCTCCCAAACTCGTATGTTCAAGTCCTAACCCCAAGTATCTCAGAATGTGACGTTATTTGGAAATAGCGTCCTTACCAAGGAAATCAAGTTAAGTGAGCTCTGTGAGGGGCGCCTGGGTGGCTCAGTCAGTTGAGCATCTGACTTCAGCTCAGGTCACGATCTCGCGGTTCGTGAGTTTGAGCCCTGTGTCGGGCTCTGTGCTGACAGCTCGGAGCCCGGAGCCTGCTTCAGATTCTGTGTCTCCCCCTCTCTCTCTCTGCTCTTCCCCTGCTCGCCCTCTGTCTCTCTTTCTCTCTCAAAAATAAATAAACGTTAAAAAATAAATAAATTAAAAAAAAAAGTAAGGTCTGTGAGGTCAACAGGGTAGACTTAATCCACTACGACTGGTGTAGGGGAAAATGTGTACATAGAGACAGGTGCACCCACCACGTGAAGGTGAAGGTGAAGGTGAAGGGAGAGATAAGGGACACTGCAGACCTCTCGCAAACCACAGGACGCCCTCGGGGCGCATCAATCCCGCAGACACCCCGGGCTCAAACTTCCAGCCTCCTGAACTGTGAGACACGACATTTCTGTGTCCAAGCCCCCAGTCTAGGGTCCTTTTAACGGGAGCCCTCGCATGCTAATATAGCACTAATCTTTTCTCTTTAGTGATCAAGTTTTATGGTTTAGGTGGATAACTTGCACGCTGTCTTCTGTGTCCATAATCCCCTAAGCTCTTCAGTCTGAGCTTATGTATTGAAATGGGCTAAATAGCCTCCCCCCCCCCCCCCCCGAGCCCACCCCGCCTTGTCCTCTCCATTGCTTCTCATTCCAGAATTCTTCTTGACTTTGACTCAACCCTAAGTTGGCTACATTTCATTAAACATTAAGTCTGCCTTCCTTCCTTCCTTCCTTCCTTCCTTCCTTCCTCTGCTCCTCCCTCTCTTTCTCTCTCTCTGTCTCTTTCTTTCTTCCAGAAGGGATCCCTAGGTCCTACGTAACTAAGTTCTTGCATGTTCAAGAGTATGTGTTGTGTTTATACTTTGAGTGGTAGTTTGGCTGGGCATAAATTTGAGGGTCTTTTTTTTTTTTTCCTATCAGAGCATCATAAACGTTATTGCCTTATGAATTGCAAATTGCTATGGAGAAGTCTGAGACCCACCTGGTTCTTTTCCCCCTGGACTTGACTCTCTTCTTCCAATAGCCTCCACACCAGATGGCGGCATGTGTGTGTTTGATCTCCTCTGTCTGCCATGGTCATCACCGTCGATCATTGTGATAGTTGTACTTTGTGTTTTCTCCCCTTTCACCGTTATGGTTTGCTCTGACCTCTTTGTTCACCACCTCCCGGGCTGAATTTTTGGTCATGTGTATTTTTTTTTGGCTGTTCTTGCTTTCAGTGGTGTATTCGACTCTCTGTTTCTTGCCTGAGCTTTGCTAGTTTGCTTTCCATCAAGACTCTGAGTTCCTTTTGCAGAAGAACCGTATTGCATATGAATTCTTTGAGTCTATGGAGACCCGTTTCTCCAGCTCTCCCTCTGTTGTGTTGAGTAATTCTCCTCCTGGCGTATGCTCTTCAGTAGCTTTTACTTGGATTTCTTCCCCTCCACCCGATCTTTATTTTCTTATATAATTGTTTAAGTTTATTTATTTATTTTGAGAGTGATAGAGAGAGAGCACAAGCAGAGGAGAGGCAGAGAGAGAAAGAGAGAGAGAGAATCCCAAGCAGACTCTACAGAGTCAGCACAGACCCCGAGGTGGGGCTCGAACTCACAAAACTGTGAGATCGTAACCTGAGCCAAAGTCAAGAGTCAGACGCCCAACCGACTGAGCCACCCAGGAGCCCTTGATTTTGATTTTGAGACCGCATTTTGTCTACCCGTTCATCCATCGGTGGACCCTTGGGTTGCTTGTACCTTTTGGCTGTTGTAATCTACTTATAAACGTGTTGCGTTACTATGAACGTGGATGTACTACTTTCTCGTTGAGACCCTGCTCTCAATTCTTCCGTGTATCTCCCCAGACGTGGAATTGCCGAGTCTTATGTTTATTCTACTCTATGTAATTCTGTGTTACATGTTTCGGGGGAAAAACCAGACTGTTTCCCACAGCGTCTGCGCCATTTTACGGGCCCACCGACCGCGTCCAAGGGTTCCGATTTCTCTACGTCCTTGCCCATGTTTGTGATTTTCTGGGTTTTTGTTTGTTTGAATAGCGGCCATCCTAACGGGTGTGAGGCGTAACTTCTGTTCTTGAGCACAAAAGCCTCACCCCCACGCTTCCTGGTGACGAAGGAATTCAGCCGTCAAGGAAATTCCGCAAATGCGTGAGCGCCTACGATGGACAAAGTGCCCCACCGAGGGCTCTGGAGGCAGGGCAGGGAGGGATTCAGAGCATGGACTCGGCCTCCACACCCCCGGGCCACTTTCCAGCTGTGCCTGTCGCTTCTCCACCCTGAGCCTCAGCCCCCTCATCTATAACACAGAAGTGACAGCCGTAGGGTCCAGCAGGACATTGAGACGATTTGCTCGTTGCTCACGATGAGGATGGGAAGAGATTAGCGTAGTGCCTGGCATGATCCTTTTCTGTACTCTAAATTACTCTTATTTGCTACACAGACACCACAGGACACATTTTTCCCTCACCACAAGGAGCCAACAGGACCCTCCTTGTGCACCCAGTCCCCCTACTGCCCTGTCCCCCTACCGCCCTGTCCTGCCATCTTGCCCAGCCCGGAAAGACATGACCCAGATGTCATCAGGGTTCTCTCTGGGTGATGGGAACAGAGACTTCCTCTTTATACTTTTTTCCCCTGTTTTCTAAGCTTTGAAAATGGGCATAGTTGTTTTTTTTTTTAATTTTTTTTAACGTTCATTTATTATTGAGAGACAGAGACACAGCATGAGCAGGGGAGGGGCAGAGAGAGGGGGAAACACAGAATCCGAAGCAGCCTCCGGGTTCCGAGCTGTCAGCACAGAGCCAGACGCGGGACTCGAACCCACAAACCCGTGAGATCGTGACCTGAGCTGAAGTCGGACGCTTCACCGACTGAGCCCCGAGCATAGCTGTGTTATAATCACAGCTAAACTGCATAATAACCATGACGTTTGAAATAAGCACAGACTTCTGGCTAAAACTAACGTGATTTCTCTCTATTTGTCTCCAGTAAAATCTACATAAAGCAACCACAATTAAATCAAAATAGAGACAAACTTGGATTTCAGTGGAGCGAGGACGTGTCTACATCCCCAGACCGTCTCTCTCTATCTGGAAGGAAACCCACACGGCTGCCATCATGCTTGTGGGGGGAGGGGGCAAGGGGGGGATCTGCTTTCTCTGAAAATAAGGTTCACCCCTTCTTAAAAAGACACGGAAATTCTGACATCTGCTACACGACAGACGGACTTTGGGGACGCTACGCTGAGTGAAATAAGCCAGCACAAAGAGACAAATACCATATAATCCCACTTATATGTGCTTCCCGGAGAAGTCAAGTTCACAGGGACAGAATGTACAACGGTGGGTGCCAGGGGCTGGGGGAGCACAGACCCGGGAGATATGGCTTAATGGGGACAGACTTTCAGTTTTGCGAGCTGAAAACTGTTCTGTGGAGGCAGCCAGAATGTACTTCATGCCATGGAACTGCGCACTTTGAGGCGAGTAAGCTGGTGTATTCTACGCTGTGTATATTTCACCACAGTTTTCAAAAAAAATAAAAGAAGCAAAACTAAATCAGGGATCAGAGGATCCAAGCCCGGAGAAAAGACACGGGGCGTGGCCGGGACGCCGGGGCGCATATACAGTCTTGCTAGACTGGCCGCAGGAGAAGGGTCCAACCCTCCCTGCCTTCCTGGGGGCTCTCAGTGCAGCCGCAGAGTCCAGATAAATGAGCTTGGAGTCCTCAGGAGGTAAAATCGGACAGAATACGATCGTGGGGACTCAAGGCAGAGGCTAGAGTAGGGGAGGCAGTTTTTCAGAGACCAAGTGCCCTCGGACTAGAATTTAGACTGGCATTGCCTGGAAGAAAGAAAAGGGATCATGCAAATCGATGCCATTGAGTATAATTTTCCAAGGGCTCCCTAGGTTCTCGGTGGCCCACTGAAGTGTCACATGTCAGATTCAGAGTCGCCCACGCCTGGTGGGAGGGCAACCACACCCTCAGCAGGTGCTGGTGTTGTTTCCTGCGATGCCCAGAATCGCCTCTTATGTTTATCACCCATGCTCTCGTTTATCCATTCATCTATAAGCGACCCGTCCGTTCGTGAGGACAGAGGGTGAGAGAGAGCACTTAACCGCGCGCGGACATCGTGCCGCGTCTGGGAAGCGAAGCGCCCGCAGCCCCTGCCCTGGGAGACCTAACGCCCTAGTGGGAGACACAGACACGTGTCAGGTAACCGCATGAGGGAATGTGACTTGCAACTGAGTCCACGGGTGTGCAGGAGGGTCACGGGGCACAGGGAGAAGCCAAGAGTGGGAGGGATAATCTCCTCAGGCTACCGGGAAAGCTTCCCTGGGAAGATGAAGCTTGAGCCAGGACCCGAAGGATGAGCTGGGAAAGAGAGCTTCTAGCAGCAGGAACACACATGTGCAAAGGCCCTGTGGTGAGAAGGAACATACAAGAGCAATGCAATACGAGACAAGTGCATGACAAGCGCCAGCGGTGTGCAAGCGGAATAGCCTCTCGGGGAAGCTGTATTTTCTTGGCGGGGCAGTGCCGCTAGCCAAGTTCCTCCCTAACGACGGCGTAAGGCGCTCTGGCGCTACTTGGAGAAAGAGAGGTGATCCGCAAGGATATCCAAGTGGGACAGACAGCACGGGTAGAGGCCTGGAAGTGGGAATGCGCGGGGCGTGGCCAAAAACTCCATTTACCCGGAGTGAAAGCCCCCAAGGTTTCTCGGTCTTCGCCCCGCCTGCCCTGGATGCGAAACCATCCTTCTGTTCCAGGCCAGATGTTTATTGGACGTCGCCAGTTTTGAGATGAACGTGTTTTTTTTTTTTTTCTCATGTTTTAACATCTTCGAAATTGGGATAGACGTTGGCCGGAAGCGACCATGACATCATCAGTGTTACCGGCACGTGGGTGTCAACATTTACCCAAGGGGGGCATTTCTTAGAAGAGAATTCTGAAGGCAGGAGGGCAGTATTCTGTCAAGAAGACACGGACATCAGTGACCCTGAGCTCAGAAAATGTGTTCCCCGGACATGAAGACGGTTAAGGAATATCTTCGCCCATTTATTCCACTCCCATTTTCCTCTTTATGCGCACAAAGGAAAGATCTCTGATAAAAATCCATGTTTACGGAAGTGTGAAAGAGGGCTCTCATTAAGAACGAGATACAAATCCTAAGCGATTAAAGAAGCATCGTACTTCCGTGGTTGGCCATGACTTTTTACTTTCTTAGCAGATAAAATAATGACGCATTTTACAATCGATGGAGTCGAAGAAATTCAATAAAGCGCACGCATAAATGTTAACGCTGTTTATCACCCCCCCCCAACACACACACACCCAACCGCACACACAGGATACCCTCTGCTCGATCTTAAGCATCTAGCTGGAGCTTAATAAAAACTTCCAGAATGGCTTCGATGAACAGCCAGATACCTGCGAGTGCTAATCACGCTATCCGATATCGGGAGAGAAAACGTGTTTGGCTCACTCGGAAAGTAAATCATCGGGTGAACACACAGGAGGAAGTTCTGAGTCAATACAGGAGGATAATTTATTGAAATATTAATTAGAGTCGGTTCTCCCTCTGTCTTCCCCTTGAAGCAGGTAGGCGGGCTTTGTAATTCTTGGCCTCTGGAGTTTTAACAGGGCCGCACACAGAAACGGCCTGACGTTAAAGCCTCTTCCGATCGTTTGGAAAAGGAAAGCCAGCGATGAGATGGTGTGTGGCCGTCGGAGCGGGCTGGGGGCGCCCGAGAGGGCCCTCCACGTGGGAAACGGGGAGCTGGCCCTGAGGCTGGCAAGGGAGACTGGCCCAAGCCAGGACCCGTCCCCCCACGGAGGTACAATTTCATCAGAGCTCCGGAGGCGGGCCCCCAGCTCCGCAGTTCCCGGCCTCCCCAAAGGTTCTTGTGTCTCACGCTTGGAAGCCTTGCAGCCTGAGGGGACCCTGCCGGCAGAGACAGGAGGGGCTGTGGCCTGTGTGAGGTCAGGACTTCAGCCCCTCTCAGGAGGTGGGGCAGAGAACTCGGCCGATCTGAAGTTACGGGTCCCACCAACCTGGGAGCCTGAGTCTCCGCCCGTTAGAATTAAGTAAATTGAGAGGAAATGACGGACGTGTCTATATCTTGTGCACTTGAGTTTATAAAGCGACATCTATGCTGTGTGACATCCGCAAAATTATTCTCCAGGCACGGGCGGCTAAGCATCCCGTTCCTTGAGCACAGAGTCAGGGTCCCTGGAAGGCTGAAGTGCCAAGACCCTCCCGGCGGGAAGGAGAGCCCTTCGGGAAGCGGGAAGGCCGGGGCTCCCCGCGTGTCAGTTACGCTGAAGACGGCTTTAATGGGCCTGCTGTCACGTGTCCCTCGAAGGCCAGCCCCCCCTGGACGGGGCTGTTTGCAAACTCCTCTCCAAAGCAGCTTCCCTTGAAGAGAGTTGCTACACAATCATTACAAATTGATTGCAAAAGAGCTAACAATCATGATTAAATCATTAAATTCTTGTCTACGCTTCAGAGAGCGGTGAGAAAATTAACTTCCCACCAACCTAATTTTTTCCTGAACATGAAATAATGATTTTCTGCCCGTCTAATTACAAAGCCAACATCTGATCAAGCCAGCATCCAGAGGGGATTATCGCATGCACGAGTATTAGACCTCATTACCAGCTTGAGTGCAAAATTATTACATCTTGTAATTGGATGGTGAGATTTATATACAGATCGGCCCGGTTTCTGTAAGATTGTAATTACAAGCTTCGTTGGTTAGCTACTTATCACTCAGCACAGAAGAGAGGAAAATAAGCAACAGAAAAGGCATTTCATTAACCCATAACCCTATCAAGGGAAAGCCACTGTAACACCCATGTCTGCATTAGGGAGAACAGCTAAATTCACAGATGAAACAATTTATTATACTCTTTGCAAATGGGATTGCATTTTGTTTAACCCCTAATGAACTCTTCGGGTAAAGTGTCTGAACAAACCATTCATTTTATAGACAACTAGGTTCAATACAGTAATTATAAGGGGTAACTGACTGAGATAAATGCTCACCTGCTTAGAGGCAGTTGATTAGAGACACAATTGGTGGGCGCTGGGCGCCTGCACAAAGGGCCGGGGGCTGGGACGTCTGTTGGCTTCCCGGAGCGTCGGGGAGGGAGCGGGATCCTGCCTGGCAAATCTAGGGGACTCGGAGGCAACTCAGCTCGAGCCTTCGTCAAGCTTGGCTGGAACGTGCGAGGTTTAATAAAGCTGCAAGGCCGCCGCAGTTTAACAATTTTGGAGGCACTGGTGTGGAACGCAGAAATTTAAATACAGCCTGATGAAGGCTCGTCGCGAGCTCCAGATGCGCGACCTAAATTAAATGTTACCTTTTCTCGCGTTCCCGCCGCACCAATGGGCCTCGGCTTGGCGGGGTGTGGAACCGCAGGAGGAGGTAGGTGGCCCTCGCGCTGAGTTATTTTTCAGCCTCCTGCCCTGCAGTGCTCTGTCCCCGGAGGCAGCAAACTGAAGCTTGCGCCGCCTGCCTTTGTACCCCGGTGAGCGAGGTATATACGGTTCGTGTCACGTGAAATTGACACGACGGTCAGATTTCAGTGCGCATAAAGTTTTATTAGAACGCGGCCACCTTCGTCTGTTTTTATTGCCCGCGGCTGTTTTCTGCTACAAGGGCAGAGCCTCAGAGCCAGGAAATAGTGACTATCTCTGGCCGTTTAGACGATGTCTGCCCACTGCTACCCCGTTCAGCCACACACTCATACATTCACTCAACAAACGTTGACTCAGCCCTTGGGACCTGTGCCAGGCCCTGGGCCGGGTGCTGGAAAACACAAAAAAGGGAAAGACCACCATTCCTGCGGCGCCCCTGGGGATCTTGCAGGAGGTGGGGGAAATAGACCTGGACCCCTTGGGGCCGCAGCACAACTCAGTACCCTCCTGCTGCTTCTGGTCCGATGTCCTGGGTTTCCTCACCTGATGTGTGCCATGCCACCTGGCCTCCATGGTGAGCTCAGGGAGGGACGCATGGCCCAGGAGCCCCCAGGACCCTCTGTGGGGAGAAAGGGACGCTCCTTCTTTTAGATGCGGTTAGACTTAGTTACCTTCTGTCTGGAACCGTGGGAAACGTCTTGCTGCCCCAGGAGCCTGGGGAAAAGGACCCCCAAACGAGACGGAACAGATGATGGAGGAGACTGGGTCCTGCTATCGTTGATCCGATCCCTCTACACCCCTGGACTTGCCCATTTCATGAGCCAATACGGTGGCTTTTTGGCCAGAACCGGTCTACTGTCACGACAGAAAGAACGTGCCTAACTTGTGCAGAAGAAGGCAGAGCGAGGTTAAGTGTCACAGGCGGGCTGTGAGGGGAGCCGGATTCTCCCAGGGACACAAGGGAATCCTTCCTGGAGATGGGAGTCTTCGAGCCTGGGCTCACGAGGGCGTCAGTGGTTTGATAAATAGAGACAGTGAGTGATCCAGTTCCGGGCTGGAGGCTCAATACATGTGAGAGCAGGAGATAGCAGAGTATGTGCAGAAACCGTGTGAAGGGATGCTGGGGGGAGGGGGGGGGGAGCGGTTAGGACCACATCGAGAACGCCCACCTCTTCTCCTTCGGAACCACTTCGAGGTGGCTTATCCCCGGAGCCCCGGGGCACATGAACACCAGGGCCCTGGGAGCCAGGAGGCTGTGAGGGTCACCACCACCCAGAGACGACAGCAGGCCGACTCCGGCTGACCTGCGGTGATCTCCTCCTTCTGGGGTCCACACCTTGGGGTAATCCCCTCCTCTGGAGTGAGAGGAAGAAACCTTCGCTTTGCTTCCGACCGGTAGGATACGACAAAGGCAAAGATCTGTGGGCTGAAAACTATAAAACACTGACGGAAGACATCTAAGGATACACCACGTCTATAACTCGAATAGAAACCCCAGCAGGATTCTTTGTAGGAGTCTACAAGCCGATTCTAAAATGTACCTGGAGAATCAGAGGAACCAGAATGGAGATACCTGGGTCCGGCCCCCTTGCCTTAATTTGGGACCACGGCCAAGGGCCATCTGGTTTCAGAGCTCCCCGCAAGGTGCCCCGAGGCCCCAGCTACAACCATGCCGTGGGGCACCTTTCTCTCCTGCCCAGTCCTGCCTTCCAGGCCCCCGTGGGTCTTCTCTACACAGACCTCCACCTTAGACTCAGCCTCCAGGGCATCTAATTCAGTAGTTTTCAGTCGGTTTTTAAAAATGAAAATGTTGGGGCGCCTGGGTGGCACAGTCGGTTAAGCGTCCGACTTCAGCCAGGTCACGATCTCACGGTCCGTGAGTTCGAGCCCCGCGTCAGGCTCTGGGCTGATGGCTCGGAGCCTGGAGCCTGTTTCCGATTCTGTGTCTCCCTCTCTCTCTGCCCCTCCCCTGTTCATGCTCTGTCTCTCTCTGTCCCAAAAATAAATAAAAAACGTTGAAAAAAAAATTTTTTTAAATGAAAATGTTGACTATTTAAGGAGTAGTTAAGAGTAAGAAGAAAATCAGACTAAGGTGACCCAGAACATGTGTCGCTGTGTCCGGTTAGAAATATTATCTACAGGGGCGCCCGGGTGGCTCAGTTGGTTGAACGACCGACTCTTGATTTCAGCTCCGGCCGTGATCTCACGGTTCCTGTGATCGAGTCCCGTGTGGGGCTCTGTGCTGACAGCGTGGAGCCTGCTTGGGATTCTCTCTCTCTCTCGCTCGCTCTCCGTCCCTCCCCTGTTTGTGTGCGCCCTCTCTCTCTTCTTCAAAATCCATAAACATTTTTAAAAAAAAAAGACTTATTGCCTACAAACTTATCCCTGATTCCTGGAAAAGACCCACCCCCCCAAAAACAGAGATTTTAAAAGATAGGTGTATACTACATGACTACATTTATTTAACATTCGCCAAGTGACAAAATTACGGAAATGGAGAACCGATGGATGGTTGTCAGGGGCTAAAGAGGGGGTGGGGAAGGGAGGGAAATAGATGCGGCTACTGGGACAAGTATGAGGAACCCCTGTGATTGTGGAAATGTTTGGTATTTTGACCGTATCAATGTCAATACCCTAGTCGTGATATTGCAAGGTGTTGCCTTTGGGAGGAACTGGTTAACAGGCACACGGGGTCACTCTGTGTTATTTCTTATAGCTGCATGTGAACCTGCAATTGTCTCAAAATCCAAAGTTTAATTTTAAAAAGAAAAAAAAAAAGAAGGGGCACCTGGGTGGCTCAGTCGGTCGAGCGTCCGACTTCGGCTCAGGTCATGATCTCCCGGTTCGTGGGTTCGAGCCCCGCATCGGGCTCTGTGCTGACCGCTCGGAGCCTGGAGCCTGCTTCGGATTCTGTTTCTCCCTGTCTCTCCGCCCCTCCCCCGCTCATGTTCTGTCTCTCCCTGTCTCTCAATAATAAATAAACATTAAAAAAAATTAGAGGGGCACCTGGGTGGCACAGTCGGTTAAGCGTCCGACTTCAGCCAGGTCACGATCTCGCGGTCCGTGAGTTCGAGCCCCGCGTCGGGCTCTGGGCTGATGGCTCGGAGCCTGGAGCCTGTTTCCGATTCTGTGTCTCCCTCTCTCTCTGCCCCTCCCCGTTCATGCTCTGTCTCTCTCTGTCCCAAAAATAAATAAACGTTGAAAAAAAAATTAGAAAAAAAAGAAGAGTACATCAAAGGTGACAGGATGTCACTTCATGATCAGGTTACATACAAATACGGATCCTGCCTCCTTAGCGAACTTTCTCTATTGTTTTCTAAGCTTGCACGTGTCGCTGAAGCAGGCCACCATGTTGGAGAGGCCCACGTGGCAGAGAACTGAAGGTGATCTCTGGCCAACAGCCAGTTAGAAACTAAGACCCTCACTCCAACGGCCCCTGGGAACGGAATTCCGCCCACAATCAGGTGAGCTTGCGGAAACGTCCTTCCCCAGTCAAGGCTTCAGATGAAACCGTAGTCTGACCAACCCCTTCACTCAACCCTGAAGCAGAAGAGCTCACTAACTGTGCCTGGATTCCTGACCCACAGAAACTGGGCGAAGATAGGCGTCTACTGGTTTAAGCTGCTCGGTTTGTAGTCATTTTTTACACATTTATAGATAACTGAGATGTATAGCAAAACAATCGAAATGCTGGTTCTTGGAATTTTATTTTGTCCAAGATAATACAAGAGCAGGAAGGCGGACAGAAGGAAGCGTCAGGAAGACAGAAGGGATGTTAAGCCACCATTATTCGGGAGTCAGGTTCCATGTTGGTACCTCCCAAACTTTTCCTTCAAGGTATCATTCATGACAAAGGATGCTGTTTAAATATCCGGACTTGAGTTACCAAATTTTAATGATCGTGAACCACAAAGAGAAAAACGTTGCACGCACACGCACATATACGCATACGTCCGGACAAATATGTATAATGAACATTATATTCTCTATGCTTTTTCTTCATTGTCGGCCTCTCCCCCGGAGCCTGTCAGCTCCGTGAGAGCAACATAATTGCATTCTTGATTAATGCACGGTCTCCAGACCAATGCTCTGCCCAGTAAAGGAATAAATGTATCTGAATGCACATATACGAAGAATGAAGTTGTGAAGTGATGGGATAAAATGAGCCGTTATTTTTAACGTTTTTTTCTAATTGTGAGGGTGTCATACTATCACCAGCTAATATCTCAGAGCCCACTATCCCCTCGGACGGGGGCGGGATGTCAACAGTAGGGATGTAAATCCAAATTTCAAATGATCTTTTGGTTAATTTCAGTGGTTTTTGACCAATGTCTTTCAGATCTTATTAGATAACCATCGCTTTGATCTCGCACTACAGCCGGTCAGAGGCCCGGGTGAGGGAAGAGGGCGTGACGGCCCCTCCACACTCTTCCTCGCTTCTGCTGGCATTCTCATTATGAACTTTAATTGTGGTCTCTCCCTGGGAATCGTCTTCAGCCACTTGTCCTTTTTGGGAAGTCCGATGTAGTTAAACGACGTAAGATCACCTGTAAATCCAATTAACTTGCGACACATGGAAAATACAACTCCTCAAAATGTACTGAAAGAAGAAAAAATGAATAAGAAATAAGCGATCTGGGGCACCTGGGTGGCTCAGTCGGTTAAGCATCCGACTTCAGCTCAGGTCACGATCTCACGGTTTGTGAGTTCGAGCCCCGCGTCGGGCTCTGTGCTGACAGCTCGGAGCCTGGAGCCTGCTTCGGATGCTGTGTCTCCCTCTCTCTCTGCCCCTCCCCTGCTCTTGCTCTGTCTCTCTCTGTCTCAAAAATCAATAGGGGCGCCTGGGTGGCGCAGTCGGTTGGGCGTCCGACTTCAGCCAGGTCACGATCTCGCGGTCCGTGAGTTCGAGCCCCGCGTCGGGCTCTGGGCTGACGCTCGGAGCCTGGAGCCTGTTTCCGATTCTGTGTCTCCCTCTCTCTCTGCCCCTCCCCCGTTCATGCTCTGTCTCTCTGTGTCCCAAAAATAAATAAACGTTGAAAACAAAAATTAAAAAAAAAAATCAATAAACATTAAAAACAAAAAAAAGAAAAGAAAGAAGCGATCCATTCCTCCTAGTGGTGACGTCCACTCTTCTCAGGATCTCTTGTAGGATTCAAAGCACATACAACCTTTGTGACATAGGACAGAGTGAGAAAACCAGTGCCAATCAGCAAATTTAAAAACTGTTAAAGCTTCATTTAGTTCCCAAATTTTAGATTTAAAAAAATGTGATGTATTTAGGGACTCGACTCTGTTCCAATGCTCTATAGGTCTCTCCTTGTGCCATTACCACACTGCCTTGATTCCCATTGCTTTGTAGTAAGCAAGGGCTCCTGGGTGGCTCGGTTGGTTAAGTGTCCAATTTCATCTCAGGTCATGATCTTGCAGTTCATGAGTTCAAGCCCCTGCATTGGGCTCCACAAGGCTGGTGCAGAGTCTGCTTGGGATTCTCTCTGTGTCCCTGTTCCTCTCTCTCTCTCCCCCTTCCCAAACTTGCCCTCTTTCTCTCTAAATAAGTAAACTTGAAAAAAAATGGTTAAATAAAATCTAGAAGCATCAGTGTTCCTAGTTTGTTTTTTCCAGTGTTATTTTGGCTATTTTGGGTCTTGTAATTCCTATGAATTTTTTTTAATTTTTTTCAACGTTTATTTATTTTTGAGACAGAGAGAGACAGAGCATGAACGGGGGAGGGTCAGAGAGAGGGAGACACAGAATCTGAAACAGGCTCCAGGCTCTGAGCCATCAGCCCAGAGCCCGACGCGGGGCTCGAACTCACGGACTGCAAGATCGTGACCTGAGCCGAAGTCGGCGGCTTAACCACTGAGCCACCCAGGTACCCCTCCTATCAATTTTTTAAATCTACTTGTCAATTGCTACAAAGAAGTCAGCCAGGATTCTAATAGGGATTACAACGAATTTGTAGACCAGTCTCGGGGAGTATAAACACCGTAGCGATGTTAAGTCCTACAACCTATGCACATGGGATATTTTTTCAGTTATTTAGATTTTGTTTAATTTCTTTCAACAACATTTGTAGTTTCCGTTGGGTATGTTACCTATATTATTATTTTAATTATTGATTAAATTAATGCATTTTAATCTGCTTTACTATTTATTCCACTGAACTTATTCCTGTTTCATTCTTTTTGTTGTTATTACAAAGTGAATAGTTTCCTTCACTTAATTTTCAGATTGTTCACTGCAATTGTATCCATTACAATTGGTTGTTTTCATTTGTTGCATACTGATCTGGTATCCTGTGACCTTGCTGATTTTCAGCAAGGATGCCAAGACCATCCAACGGAGGAATAATAGGATTTTCAAAAATGATCCTGGGACAACTTGAGAGCCACAAGCAAAAGAATAAAATTGGATCCCTACCTCACTAGATTAAAAAAAAAATTAATTCAAAATGGATCAAAGACCTAAATGTAAGAGCTAAATCCATAAAACTCACAGAAGAAAACATAGGAGTAAATCTTCCTGACCCTGCACTCGGCAAAGAATTCTTAGATATGATACCTAAAGCGTGACCAACCACAGAGAGAAGGTAGATACATTGAAATTCAGCAGAATTAAAGATTTGTGCTGCAATGAACACCATCAAGAAAGTGAAAAGACAACCCGCAGAATAGGAGAAAATGTTTGCAGATTATACATCTGATAAGGACTCGTAGCCAGGATACATAAAAACAAATTATATCTATCAGGACAAATATGTAAAGACTCACAAGTTTAAAAAATCCGCAAAAGAGATGAACAAACCTGTCTCCAAAAACTATCATAGAAATGGCTAAAAAGCACATGAAAAACTGCTGGGCATCATTAGTCATCAAAGAAATGCAAATCGAAACCTCAGGCAGCTACCCCTCCACACCTACGAGGAGACTATAATCAAAAAAAGTCAGACAAACAAGTGTCGTGAGGATGTGGGCAAACTGGAGGCTTCATACACCGCTGGGGGGGGCGGGGCCGTAAAACGGTGTAGCTGCTTTGGAAAGCAGTCTGATGGTTCTTCCCATGATTAAAATATGGACTTACTGTACGGTCCGGCGACTTTACTCCTAGGTACATCCCCAATATAAACGGCAACCTACGATTACACAGAGACTTGTACATGAATATTTGTTGATAGCAGCATTATTCATAATAGCCAAACAGGGGAAGCAACCCCGGTGTCCATCAGCTGATGGATGAATAAACATAATGCGGTGTCTCCATGCAACAGAATGTTTTTGGCCAGGTGAAGGAATGAGAGACTGATACATACGACAACATGCATTGACAACGTTATGCTAAGCGGAAGAAACCAGTCACAGGAGACCGCGTATTACGTGACTCCATTCATACGAAATGAATTCCCGGAATAGGGAAGTCTGTGGGTTTGTGGTTGCCTAGGGCTACAGGAGGCTGAGGGTGTGTGTGTGTGTGGGGGGGGGGGTAATAGCTAAAACATATCTTTGAGGTGACAAAAATGTTTTCAAATTGACCGAGAAAGGTTGTACATACCTGTGGATATATTACAAGCCACTGAATTGTATGCCTTAGGTGCATGAATTGAATAGCATGTGAATTACATCTCAATAAAACTGTTGAAAATATTAAATAGATATTCTTTCCTGCTGGCTTGAATATAAAAACATGATGGCTGCAGCTTGAGTAGCCTCCTTGAACCTTTGAGTAGATTCATGATAGTGGATCGAGAAGACGGAACAGTCCTGGATCCTGGTCACTTTGGACTATTACACAAGTTCTAGAACGCGTATCTCTGCGCTCTATTACATGACAGAGAAGTCATCTTCTACCTTGCTGGGTTTTTTAAATAGCAGATATAGAAGTTCTGATACTGTCTTCTCATAGCTAATTGGATAACATTTTGTTCTTTCTTGGAAGATCACGCAAGGACTCAAGAAGTAGGGTGGGTCTGGAGGCAGAGCCCAAACAACCGTGGTAGCTCTTATGCTGTTTCCCCAAATATTCTGGCTCTTTCCATTTCAGGTATATGATAAAATTGCTCTTCCTGCTCCTTTGTGGTTGGGTGGGACAATGTGACTGGCCCTGGCCAAAAAAGGGGTAAGGTGGAGGCACTTCTGGGCTAAGGATCTAAAACTATTGGCATGATACCCTCCAGAGCACATTCTTACCCATAGCAACACTGTTCTCAGTGGGGGCTGTTCCCGGATCCCGTAGAGAGGATCCAGCAGAACAGAGCCCCAAACAACAGGCAATAGACATGTTGTGCCACAGAGAAACAAACATCAGTTGTTTTCAGCCACTGAAGTGTTGGAACTGTTTGTTACCACAGCATAACCTAGCCTCTACTGACTGATACACCTGTCTGTGGCAAGATCACGTTTCTTTGAAGTTTTGTGTTTTAATTTTAAAAATATTGTCCTCCGTGGTAGGGGCACCTGGGTGGCTCAGTCGGTTAAGCATCTGACTCTTGGTTTTGGCTCAGGCCATGATCTCACGGTTTGTGAATTCAAGCCCTGTGTCAGGCTCCACATTGACTGGGCAGGGCCTGCTTGGGATTCTCTCTCTCTCCCTCTCTCTCCGCCCCCCCCCATTCATTCATTCTCTCTCTCTCTCTCTCAAAAACAAATAAATTTAAAAATAAATCAAAATAAAAATATTGTACTCCATGGCAAACTAGTGATCATCCTAGTATAAAAATAACATTTTCCCTCAAATTGCTCATTAAATTAAGGCTTCAGGAAGATGTTGTCTTGTTTATGCTGTGGCTTTCCGTATCCCCCAGGAACATCCCTGGAAAATGCACAACGCACTTTAAGATATATATATATATATATATTATATATATGTGTATATAAGGTATATATTTATATGTATATATAAGATATAGATATCTATATAAGATATAGATATATAGATAGATATAAATATATCTAAGATATATTATGATATACATATATTAAGATATATATAGATGCACACACACACACACACACACACACACATATATGTGTATCCCAGGGCCAAGCTCTGGACTCTGAATCCCAGACGATACACCGTAAGGACTCTGAAGAACCATCAAAATGGATTTGAAACCATTTTTAATTGGTGCTATGTGATAGACATATGGAAGATTCCAGTCTTTCCAGGTATGGGCTACGTATGAACCGTGTCTTTGAGAGGGTCCGCTGAGAACAACGGTAATGGGCGCACGTGGTCTTTGCAGTCAGACAGGAGTTCAAATCCTCTCTCTGCCAGGATCTTAACCTTTTCCAGCCTCAGCTTCGTCATCTGCAAAACGGAGCAAACAGCACGAATTTCAGAAGGTTAACATAAGATCCAAGGAGCTAATGAACGGATGACACACTTCACATAGAGCCTGGAACATGGAATACTGCAGGCATGATAGTTACTGTCCTTAATAACCTTAATTTGGCAAGTATTAAAAGACAATAAAACCGAGTGGAGGCCAGAAAATGGGTAAACAGGTGTTCGCATACTCAGCTCGTAGAAACATACATTGGCTCCTTCTTTCTGGAAGACACATTAAAAATGGATACACCCTTATGACCCACTCCAGTTGCATTAGAAACCCCAAGGAAGGAAGTAATTCGACAAATATGAGAAATTCGATGTACAAACAACAAAAACATTCAAGAATAGGGTATGTGCTCAATGGATTCTGGCGAATCCTATTGGCAGCAAATGAGAAGTTTTCAAACTCTTTCGACTGGAATTCACATAAGAAATACATATTCTGTCCCAACCCAGTATGCACCCATTTGTTTAACCACGCAGAATCGTCGCACAGATACTTATCTTCCCTCACGCAACACATCCGATTTTTCTATTCCACCCAGCCCTATTCTTTTCTGTCTCATTTATTTTAAATATTGATCTTGACTCACTAAATTCGTGTTCTTACCCACTGAAGAGTCATGAGCTACAGTTTGGAAAATATCACCGTGGGTAGATTTTACAAAAGGTGATTTAGGATGTATACCCGCTGACAAGGAAAGGTGTCCAAAGTATAATGCCGAGTTAAAAAAGAAGGTCACAAAATAGAATGAATAATATTGTCCCGTTTAGGTTAAATGCGTGTGTGTGTGTGTGTGTGTGTGTGTGTGTGTATTGCATCCAAATAGAAAAACAGTCTACGACAACAGACACGAAATAAACAACAGTCATCATCACAGGAGTGAGAGTGAGGATATATGTATAATTTCATTTTCTTTTGGTTTGTCTCTGTCTCCCAGCTTTTTCTATGATAGGCATCTATTACTTGTGTGCTTACGAGGAATTAGTTGCATACAAAAATCAAGAGTAAGGCTATCCAGAGCCTTATCTGAAATGAGTAAATGTGGTTGTTTAGATTCAAAGCAAGAACCTAAGAACCACACTCAGTTTAAAAAAAAAAAAAAAAAAGCCCAACTGCTTGTGGGCTCAGGCCTCTGCCAACATCTAGTCTAAGGCAACTAACTTCCTTCCTTCTTTCCTTCCTTCCTTCCTTCCTTCCTCCCTCCCTCCTTCCTTCCTTCCTTTCTCCCTTCCTTCCTCCCTCCCTCCCTCCCTTTCTCTATCCCTTTCATCCTTCCTTTCTCCCTGCCTCTCTTTCATTCTTGCTTCCAACATTTATGGAGCATTTCTCCGTGCCAGGAACTGGGGATTGACCAAGGAAAAATAACAGCTCTGGGACATCGCTAGGGCTGAGCTGAATTTACTGGTGGGCACGGCAGGGGAGACCTGTTCCAACACAATCTCGGGGCTCTGGGGTGGGGCCTTTGGGGAAAAGGGCTGGTATAGGGTTTTTCAACCCAAGTACCCCAAAAGGCTCCATAGTCCAAGTTCAACGTGGAACATCAGCCAAGCAGCACCATCTGTGAGTCTAGATAGAGCAGCTAAGTGACTGATACAAGCCATCACAATTTCACCGTTTTGTTCAGTTTCTGAAAAGACATTGCCCTATTTTTAGGGGGGACCCTGAGCACCTGCCTTCGTGCAATTTCTCACACCCTCCAGGCTCCGTGCCTGGCACATCCTCCTTTACATTAAGGTCCAAGAATCCTTAGAATGTAAAGGTAAACAAAGAAGGGAGGCCAAGTCGTTGTCCTTGGGGAGCTCACATTCTGGAGCTAGTGCTAAGAAAAACATAAGTAAGGAAGCGCTTTGGGCTGCGATAAGTCTGTGAAAATAACAAAATAGAATACTGTGTGAGAAAGAACCGGGTGCCTGGGGAATCAGGGAGGACTTCTTGGAAGAGGTGACATTTGGAACCAAATCCCAAATGAGGACAAGAAGTCGGCCTCGAGGAAGAACATTCTGCAGAGGGACTAGCAAGTGCCAAAGCCTCAGAGAAGGGAGATCTGAGTTCCTTCCCAGGCCACAAAGAGGCCAGCCGTCTTGAACATAAGCGAGACTGCATGCAGGGGCCTATCATACGGCCCCTGGTGGACCTTGCTAAGGACTTGCGACTTTTTCCCAAGTACGATGAGAAGCCGGGGGAGGGAAGTGACACGTTGTCAAAAGAAGGCACCTTTGGTAGCCCCAGAAAACGCCACGTCAACATCACACCCCCCCGGATGCACCGCACGGAGAAGGACATGGCGTCGCTACCGCGGTATCTGTGCCTCAAATTTGCATGATCTCAGTCCAATCATGAGAAAACAGTAGACAAATCCAAATTAACAGACTTTCCACATACTGCCTGACCTGTGCTCTTCAAAGGTCATGAAAAACTGAGGAATTGTCACAGGTGGGAAACTCAAAAGCTCTGGAATGCCCTGTGGGATCTTGAATTGAATCCTGGGACATCAATATCCTAATGTCAGAAGAATGATTGATCAAATTTGAATAAGGTCTGTAGCTTAATTAATAGTTTTGTATTACTGTTAATTTCCCAGTTTTGATCACTGAACTATGGCTCTATAGGTTGTTAACATAGAGGGAAGCTGGGTGAAGCGGCCGTAAACTCATACTATTTTTATAACTTTTATTTGAATCCAAAATTATTTTCATGTTTTATTATTATTATTATTATTATTTGGTTTGTTTTAGAGAAAAAGAGAACAGGAGCAGGGGAGAGGGGCAGAGGGAGAGAGAGAATCTTAAGCGGAATGCATGCCCAGCACAGAGCCCGGCATGGGGCTCAATCCCACAGCCCTGGGATCATGACCTGAGCCGAAATCAAGAGTTGGACTCCAACGGACTGAGCCACCTAGGAGGCCCCAAAATTAATTTTGAAAAAGGTTTTAGGACGCAAAGTACAAAACAAGCATCACGAACTCGGTATTTTTAAAACCACACACCCACACGCACTTGCCTCTGTTTAGAAACCGTCTGGAAATACCACATATAATGTACGGCTGGCTGCCTCTGGAGGAAGATCTGGCATGACAGATCTTTTTGCATTGTGTTCCCTCTTCTGCCGCTTGAATTTGCTACAGACGACTTTCACAATGAAAATACAGAGCCAAAGCTCGCAACGGAAGAGTGGGGACACCGGTGCAAAGGCAAAACCAAAGGGCATAGGGGAAGGGTGCCTTCTACGACTCTCTGTGCAAAGACACAGCCAAAGGTCAAGGCCGGGTGGCATGCTCAGGAGCCCCTCTTCAAACCAACTCGAATTTAGGGCAGCTGGGGCTGAGCATGGGGGGAAGGGGACTGTATCAGGTCACTCAGTTTATTGGTGGGGGGCAAGGAGAGACGGGCAAGAATCCAAGCTCCCTGCCGCCTTCTCTTCACTATGCATCGCACACGCGCTAGACATAGGAGTACTTGTCAAGAAAAGCAAGCACAGGGGCGCCTGGGTGGCTCAGTCGGTTAAGCGTCCGACGTCAGCTCCGGTCGTGATCTCACAGTCCGTGAGTTCGAGCCCCGCGTCGGGCTCTGTGCTGACAGCGTGGAACTTGCTTCCGGTTTTGTCTCCGTCCCTCCCCCGCTTGCACTCTGTTCCTCTTTCTCAAAAACGAACAAACATTAAAAAAATTTTTTTTTTTTTTTAATTTTTTTTTTTTCAACGTTTATTTATTTTTGGGACAGAGAGAGACAGAGCATGAACGGGGGAGGGGCAGAGAGAGAGGGAGACACAGAATCGGAAACAGGCTCCAGGCTCTGAGCCATCAGCCCAGAGCCCGACGCGGGGCTCGAACTCCCGGGGCTTGAACTCCCGGACCGCGAGATCGTGACCTGGCTGAAGTCGGACGCTTAACCGACTGCGCCACCCAGGCGCCCCCAAAAAATTTTTTTTTTAAAGCAAGCATCGGAGGCGGTGCCTTGGCTATGGAGCACGGCACCATGAAACACTTTGTGCGTTTCAATACTTCCGGGAGACTTGCTGGTCTGCGGCTGGCCTCCTTTGACCGTCATTGTTAGGAATGGGTCCGTCACGACGCTCACAGCCTGGAAGCTTCTGTGGTCCCAGAACATTCCTGTGGGATATCCTCAGAGCAGGTCTCAACAAAGTGATGGCTGATACAACGGTAACGTCACCTGTTTTTGCTGCCGGCAAAATTCTACCAGGGGACGCTGGCTAAGTGTTTAGAACAGAGCCCGGGCCTATAGTGAGCCCACATGCTAAGGGTTCACATTATTATTATTGATATTATTATCAGAACAAGAATTCCCCATTTGCACGGCTACTAAGGAAGTAATTCCTGAGTGAGTTTACTGTTGGTCCCAGCTGCAGAACGAGCCTTATGCCTCGCACCTGTCTACAGGCCAAGTCACCCTGTCCACACCGTAAGTGATGGCTACTGTTTGCCATGAGCATACACCAAGAGCCCGGACCTGGGGCCCGGGCTGGGGTTCACCACCTTGTCCTCACTGCCTCCCGCCCCCTCCTCCCCGCTGACATCCCAGCCGATGTCGGTAGGAGATGATAGCCCTGAAAACTAGACTCGCCTGGGCACCGTCGCTCACCGCTGATTGATGTGCGGGCCTCGGGACGGGGTCCCAAACCCAGCGAACACGAGCCCTCCGGCCCCGTCTGGGAGGCTGTGTGCGATGACGGAGCAGTGATAGCTGGGGCCGGGGTGGGGGGTCTGGTGTGGGGCCGGCGGGCTGCTGTGGTCAGCGAGGTGAGCCTCTCCCGTTCCGGAGCGACAAGTCAGCTGCGCCGTTGGAACACATGCCCGAGTAAGCCTGCCTGTCACGACGCCGGCGGCTTCTGGCCACACACGAAAGACGGTCAGAGGTGTTTACGGTCGAACTTTCTGCCCCCGCTCCTGGAAGGCTCCACTCGCTCACCCAGCAGAAAACCGTGTGTGTTTCTCCAGGTCGTACGTCACCTTGATGGGTTTCTGTTACTGACAAAAATGTGGATGCCTCTGCCCAGTGTCCCTGGCTTCGTGCGTGGGTTGGCTCATCCAGTCTTCTGCAGAAACACTCCAAGGTGGTTACTTGGAGGGGCTATCCGCATGAACAGAGGCTCAGAGGGGCCGGGGAGCCGGTCCAAGGTCATACGGCTAACATTGGGCACAGCCAGGACTTGAACCCAAAGCCTCAAGTGTTCTGACAGGTATTAACGTCCTTGGTAGGGAAAGGCAGGGGCTGAGGGCATTAAACTGGGGTTCAGAGACCCACTCCCCATAGTTCCATTTAGACCAAGAATCCAGCCTCAGGCTGATGCCCCAACCGCGGAAGCTAATGGGGGCAGCGTCACGAGGTGGGGGGCGGGGGGGGGAGACCATCCCCACACCCTGGGTCTCCCACCCCCTCCGAGCCCCCCTCTGTGTGCCACAACAGCCAATCAATACTGGCTTACATTTTATGAGACAAGGAGTTAACTTGTTCAATTATGGGGGAGACAGCTCTATTCTTTCGTAACAAGTAATCTGAGTAGGAAAATCGATCCTGAGAGGCCCCATGCACGCTGGCTAATTTTATATTATCCTCAGCCAATGGGCGAGCACAGAGTAATGGAGTTGTTGTTACAGTTCATTATGGGAGGGGGATCAATAGTGGGACAATCTGAGGTTCAGCATCACAGCTGTGGCCGTAACGGGTGGGGGGGCCGCGGGGAGCTCAGGGTGGGGAGCGTCACTTCCTTCTTTGGGCCCCCCGTCCCCAGACGCTGCTGATTCCCGCCACAGCCCCCAAGGAAGGAAAACCTCTCAGGTGGAGACCAGGAGACTCCCCACTCCCCAAGCCCCCCGATGTCCTCCAACAGCCAGACTCCGGGTTGATGGAACAGGGAAGAAGGGGAAGCCTCCATCATCGCGGGCTGGCCTGTGACCACCGCATTTTCCCTGCTGTCTTTGCAAGTGGCTTTTGGACGGAACCCAGGTTTGGCCTGGCAGCGAGTTCCACTTGGCATCTTGACGGCCCCAAACACTAGTTCCTGGTTTTCTTCCTAAATACACGGCCGAGAGAGACAGGCGGCCTCTGTCTTCTGTGTGCTCAGCGCCCGAGAGATGCTGTCCCAGCTCTTCCTGGTTCCTGGGCAGGAATCTAATCTCCCTGGGGCCGCAGCATCGCTTCCAGACCTAGATCTGACATTTGGGCTGTTCCAAAATTCTTCCTCGCCACAGAATCGCCAGTACTCATTCGGCACTTCATCGCCCCGTCTTGCGGGGACCTCCACGAGCATTCTAGAAGCTGTGCTCGTATGCATGGCAGGCCCTACGGCAGCCCCTTTATCTACACGATCGGGTTTATCGTCTGGCTGTTTACCTGGCTTATAGTATTATTTCGTATCTATTATGTGTAAACCCACTTTATATGCATGGTCTCAGTCGCCCCTCATGGTAGCTTCTTCTATCATCCCAATATACAGACGAGTAAATGGAGGCTCAGAGGGGAAAAGGAACATGCTCAGGACACATAGGTATTAAAGGTCAGAGCCAGTGTTTGAACTTCTTCCATCTGTCATGTCTCCAGCATAGAAAAATACTCTACAAGGAGGTAGGAGCCATGTCCTTTTGTTACAAGTCTCTGTCTTCC
The DNA here is from genome assembly GCF_022837055.1 of Prionailurus viverrinus. Taxonomy (NCBI): domain Eukaryota; kingdom Metazoa; phylum Chordata; class Mammalia; order Carnivora; family Felidae; genus Prionailurus; species Prionailurus viverrinus. The sequence continues at coordinate 30,156,392 of NC_062575.1, read as the reverse complement.
CATGGTTCGCCCAGGGCCTGGCCTACTTATCTATAATGGGTATGATTTTTTTAAATGTTAAATCAACATATTTTTATATGCTGCTTCTCCCATTAAACATGATCTCCTGCAGTCACACCCCCCCCCCCCCCATTATGGACTCAGGGCAGTGGGGAAAACCAATGTTCCCTCTGGGAGGGGATAGATTTGAGGGAGAAGGGGTGCCTGACACATAAGAAGGGGAAGAAAGCCCTGGGCAGTGGGAGTGACAGAGGGAGGACAGAGGTCAGGATACTCCGTGGTCACATGTATTGAGGGCTAACTGTATATCGGTATGTAAATGTATTTATATCTATTAATTCATATACACAGAAGTGCGACACCCTTTATATTTATTGACTGATTCACTTCTTACAACCAGCTTGGGGCTGGTTACAACTGTTACCCCATTTTACAGATGAGGAAACAGAAGACTGGAAGTTTAAAGATCTTGCTGGATTTGAAGGCAGGCCCACTAGTTCCAAACGCTAATATCCACAATGCTATCCTAGAACAGAAGACGGCGGGCTATGTCTGGGCTCCGCTCTCTGGACCCAAATCCCAGAGGTAAGGGTGCTGGGTTGAGAGGAAAAAACTAAACAGGGAGAGCTGGTGCCCTAATTCTTACTTGGAAATCAGAGATCGCTAAACACGGATGTCCCTGTTTCAAGGTGGGTAATGCGGTAGACTGAACGTGAAGTCGTGAGACGGTTAGATGGGGAGAGATGTGAGCTAGCGTTCTGAGCCCTTTTGGCTCCCATCAGGCGCTAGAAGGATCCAAAGTTTCCAACAGGGGATGTGGAGCTTAGCCAGCTGTCCCTGTCGTGGGCTGAATTGTGACCCCTAAAATTACGTTGAAGTCCTAACCCCTGTACGCGACTGTATTTGGAGAGGCGATTAAGCTAAAATGACATCAGAATGTGGGTCCAATTCCAATATGACAGGTGTTCCTATAAGGGGAGGAAGTTTGGGGACAGAGAGATACAAGGGACCTGCACACACACAGAAAAGTCGTGTGAGGACTCCGCAAGAAGGTGGACATCTGCAAACCAAGGAGAGAGGCCTCAGAAGACACCAAACCTACCAGCACGTTGATCTTGGACTTTCCGCCTCCAGAGTTGCAAAAAGAAATTTTGTAAAACACCAAACCTCCGTTGTTTAAGCCACCCAGTTGGGGGAGGGGGGGTGATATTTGTTATGCAGCCCAAGCTGCCTGAGACAGACTTGCAATGAAGCTGCCGAGAAAGGAGCCAGGTGACCTCATTGCGGGGGGCTCAGAGTGAACAGCATAAGTTCAGGGCAAAATGGGGGATGCGGCTGAAAGTTGGGGTTCCAGGGACCAACACGGCCGAGGTAGGGCTGGCTGGGTCGTAAGGGAGGACCTCAGGCCCTGACCGAGGCCAGCAAACAGATCATGAAAATAGCAGCTGTAGGTACCAACAGGGCAACGGGTCACCAGACATGGAAAAAGGGCCAGAGCCACGGCCCTCCGGCCCTGAGGTGATCCGCACTCACTTCAGAAGAGCTCGTGGACAGTGAGGGAGGGGGAGGGTGGAGCTGCGGAGGGGCCTGGGGAGGGTTCTCGGAAGGAGGACTGCTGTCCGCCGTGAGAACCAAACATAATGCTTTGAATAACACCACGCACGGAATGGCTAACATCCGTATCCTGGACTAAAGTCAGCAAACTGTGGCGCTCGGGCCAAATTCCGACCGTCTGTTTCTGTCGATAAAGCTTTATTGGGACATACATATTGCGTATGGCTGCTTTGGTGCTACAACAGCCACGCTGAATAGTTACGACAGCAACTGAGGCTGTGTGGCAGCACTAAAGCCTGAAATATTTACTACCTGGTCCTTCGCAGAAAATGGATTCCAACCCCTGCCCTAGCAACAAGGTTTCTGTGACGATGGCGGCTGAACTTTCTAGGACAGCTGGAGAATAGTGTGAAGGATTTCATGCATTTAATCATCTTGACCGCTCAGTCAGTCAACAAGTGTTCTCCCAAGGGGGACAACCGTGTGCCAAAACCTGTGTTCAGTACTAAGGATTCAATAATGAACAGAGAGTCGTGGTTCTCTCGCCAAGGCACTTCCAGTCTTGTGGGAACCCAGACACCGAACCAAGGATCACACAAATGTGCTGCGCTAGACTTCTGTGCTGGAGCATCTGAAAATCCGTTAAACCCCATCTTCTGTTTTCCCCAGAGGCAGACCCCGAGATAAGGGTTCGTATGCAAATAGTTTATTGGGAAGATGGCCCCGGGAAATGCCAGCAGGAGAGTGGGGAAGTGAGGCAGGAGAAGGAGGGACCCCACAAAAAGTGTGTAATTGAGCAGGTGACCCTGTGGCTCTCTGAGGACTTCGGGGACACTGTGGGGAGTGCTCTTCAGAGTTCCCGACCACCCAAGGACAAGGGGGCCGGGGTGCTGACTCCCCATCCGTCATTGGTTGCGGGCTGCCCACTGGGGCCTCGAGTCTCCTGCCCTTACTGCTTGTCCTCATCCGCTAGACTTGGAGGAGTGGGTGATCCCTAAGCAGCCTGACTTGCGCAGAGGCGAACACAGAGGAGGAGTTGAGGAGGCATTCAACCTTCCCTGGGGTTGAAGGGAGACTTGGGCAAGAGTATTCCTGCAGACAGAGCCTGTGGCTCCCGACCCAGGTCAACACGCTGCTCCCCCCTTGGGGTCCCCAGCACCCTTTGCTTTAATCAGAGCACCGGATTGGGGCGGTGCGATCATTTGTTAGCTTGTCCGCAAGGGGCCATGCCGAATCCGCTACTCTGTCCCCGGGGCCTGGTTCTGTGCCCAGCACACAGCAGGACCACAGAAAGTGAAGGGAGAGCTTCTTCCCCACTGTAACGGAATACCAAGCGCTCCAGAAAATTCTATGTCTGTCCGGCACTGTCTGCAGATAGCTCCCACAGGTGGCAGGGCTATAGGCTAGGGAAGCCCTGCCCACACGTAGGGCAAAAAAGTGGGAGGAGCTCAGCCTCAGGAGGGTGGGGGGGGGGACACACCTCGTATTGGATTTTATCTGATCGCTGAAGTTGCTCTGTGTCTTAGGGCGGTGGTTCTCAAAGTGAGGCCAAGGAACCCCTGGGGGTTCCAGAAGCCTACCCATTATTTCCATGGTCATGCTAAAACGTTATTTGCCGTTTTTTTCAATTGTCACTCTCTCGGGAGCCTTTAGGGGAGTTTCCCCGGAGACCATTCTACGTTTATAAGGCTGTAAAACAGTGACACACTTCATTATTGTTATTATGTAGATATGTCAATAAATTAGTAAATATTTCTCATTCTTAATTTCTTTTTTTTTAACGTTTATTTATTTTTGAGACAGAGAGAGACAGAGCATGAGCGGGGGAGGGGCAGAGAGAGAGGGAGACACAGAATCCAAAACAGGCTCCAGGCTCCAAGCCGTCAGCCCAGAGCCCGACGCGGGGCTCGAACTCCCGGACCGCGAGATCGTGACCTGAGCCAAGATCGGCCGCTCAACCGGCCGAGCCACCCAGGCGCCCCATCTCATTCTTAATTTCTAACGTGGTAAAATAGCAAGAGAAATAACTCCCCGAACACAAGGTTTTGGGTTCCTCAACAGTGATAATTTTTGAGATGCAAAGGGATCCTGAGACGGAAAAGTCTGAGAACAGCCGTGTTCCAGAATTCTTCATCGTTTCACGGCTCACGGGACAGAGACCGTGTACTACTGCAGAAACAATCACCTTCCCATCTGCCTTTGTGTCTGGGACCATAATACGTGGGCCTATCCAAACAGATATTTCTGGCCCAAGCTCTGGAGGGGCAGTTTGGGATCCCAAGCGGGGCACAGAGTAGAGGGCTGTCTGGCATTGGCCGCCACAGCCTGGCCAAAGGTCAGTGGAAGCCACGGGCGGCAGCGGTGACTGGGTTTCAGCAGCGATGTCCTCCCTGCCCTGGGAGTGTAGCCTGACTATCTCCGGGCCTCTGAGCCCAGAACCATCGTCCTACTCTATTTCTTCAGGCTGCCTGGCAATGCTGTGTGAGCTTGGGCAACTTGCTTGCGTGCTCTGTGCCTCCGCACACATAGTAGAGATGACGAGAAGGTGGGGGAAGGGCTGTAAAGGTTAAATGAGATAACGCCTGGCAAGTGCGCCATGCCTGGCACGGGGATAATGGCTCGATATGTGGCGCCTGCCGTTGAGATGACGACGAGGGGGAGGAGGAAGAGGAAGGTGACGGTTATTGTGACCATCTACTGCCTCTGGCTCTGCTGCTCAGTGTCCGATGCTCGTCTTTCCCCCCAACTCTCATTAAAAGTCATATTCAGGAAACACTCTTGGTCTCTGCACCCCCCCCTAAAATCCTTTCCTGTACCATGAATTCCCCAACCTGGGGAAATCTGCCCGAACATCCTTGGCTGCCTGAGGGGGGGGGGTGCGTTTCAGGGCAAAGCAGGTGGACAGCCTGGGTCTGGTGCCGGAGCCCCGATTTCCTCAGCAGGAAAACAAGGCTGCTCTGGAGCTGTTCCACGGGACCCGGAGACGGACCTGAATCCCGGGAACCCGGTAGGACCTAGATCGGAGTTGGCTCTTCACAGGCCAGGGGCCGCTGGCTAAATCGAGCCTCACATAGCATGGTGTCGGCCTCACTTCCACGCTAAGATCCCAGACTCCTTCCCGAAGAATCGGAAGGGTTGGTGAACAGGAAGAGGCAGGGCTGAGGAAGCTGAGCGTGGGGAGGAGGGAGGAGGAGGGGCTGGCAGGGAGGATCGAGAAGGAAGCGGGGAGGGCAGGACTGACTCTCCCGGCCTGCGGCCCTCGGTGACCTAGGCTCCGCCCCTTCCCCTCACCACCGAGCGTCTACTCAGATCTTGGCTCCCTTTCCCGAAATGCCCAACGGTTCACATTTAATGACTTCATAAAAAACTGGAAAGTAGAAGAGGAAGAGTTAAATGTTCTCCTAAAAGGAGGAAGCTGTAGCTAATCCCAATTAGGAGGAAGTCCCAGGCTATTGAGACGCTACAATCCAATTACATCAGGTAAAATGAATTACTCCGTTAATGCTGACTTATTATGAAGACACCTTCTTATTGCTTTCATTAATAATCTTTAGACATCATTTTAGCGCATATTGGCTGCAATAACATTTCTATTAGCATCATGGTGGAGCAGGGCTGACAATTAAAATAAAAAATAAATCAACCCAAGGAGCGAACAAACGTAATTATAGTTCAGAAGGAGCTTTTATGTGTATTTGATTAGTCAGTGGAACAGCGCCTCCTTTCTTGCCTTGAATTTGTGTTAGCCCCAATCCATGCAAACTGCCGGGGTCGGACGGGAAAAGATGACGGGTGTGCGTGTGTGAGACAGAGACTCAGAGATGGAGAGACAGGGAAGATAAGGTACCTTGCCAACTAGGGAACGGTTGGCACCCAGTTCCTGGCTCTCTGAGGGCCCATGTGTAAGCTCCTTCTCTCTCTGGATCTCTGTTTCCCCGTTTCTGAACCTGGGATTTGGGGAAAGTTCTAATTTCCAGAATGTGTCTACTATAGTCTAGAGCTTTCTAAAATTTTCCTGCTGTGGAGGACTGAAGGTCCCCAATACCGAGTGCCAGATGGGAGGAGCCCAAGAAGAAGAAAAACTGTTGGGCCAAAACAGCTGCTCTAAGCCCGAAGCTTGGTTTCTTCTAGAATAGAGGTTCCCAGCTGCCTGGTTTGTCCCCCAGGGGACAGTTGTGATTGTCATGGCCCGGAGCGGGCTTGGGGAGGTGCTACTGGAATCTTGTGGGTAGAGACCAGGGATGCTACAGAACATCTCTCATGCACCGGACATTGTCGGCCCCCAAGTGTCGGTATTGCTGAGTTGAAAACCACGCTCTAGATCATTCTGAGAGTGCATATTTTTGCACAACCGGAATCAGATTGCCGAAGCAGCCTTAATGGATACCGAACCTCTTTGGCCTCCTCGGTGAGATCGTGTCCACTGAATACACAATGAAAAGTCAGCAGAGGAGCACGGTAAACTTGAATACAGTAAGCAGTATGTTCTCAAATAGTCGTGTTATTTGTTCTCCACTTATTATACGTATAGGCACACATCATCCTGTGCCCACCAGTGCCCTTAGCTCCAACTCCCTACTCAGACCTTGGCTCCCTTTCAGAATATACATAGGTATAGGTAATGCCACACACACACACACACACACACACTGCCTCATATATATGCATACATAATGCTTCATATATGTACATACATATATAATGTCATAGATATATATACACTCACGTATATACGTGGGTGTGTGCGTCCGTGTGTGGAAACACTTGTGACCTAATGACCTTCTAAGGTAGTGTGAAGGAAGAGGTAAGACACTCTAACTAATTACAGATCAATGAAAAGCACAGCTAGAAAGTCCTTGGGGAAATTGCCAAGCCTGGGATTTTTCCTGTGTCTTCTGGAGCCCTGAATCTGATCAAAGTCCTTCAGAGATTTCCCAAATATTCCACTTATAATTCTTTTGAAAACATAGTTCTCAGGGGCGCCTGGGTGGCTCAGTCGGTTAAGCGGCCGACTTCAGCTCAGGTCATGATCTCGCGGTCCATGAGTTCGAGCCCCGCCATCAGGCTCTGTGCTGACAGCTCGGAGCCTGGAGCCTGTTTCGGATTCTGTGTCTCCTTCTCTCTGACCCTCCCCCATTCATGGCTCTGTCTCTCTCTGTCTCAAAAATAAATAAACGTTAAAAAAAAATTAAAAAAAATAGTTCTCGTTATTTCTAAAAGCATTTTTTTTTAATCCCTGCAACTCTCCAGATGCTGGATACCAAATTTAATACACCCAGGACCACCAAATCATTAACTTGGACTGACCAGCAAAATCGCTCTGGGACAGGCCCCGAAGTTAAGCTTCTCCTTCTAGCTCTGAATAATTGAAGAGCACCCAGGATTTGCAAATTGAGCGATTAATAATGGCTTATCTGAGGAAATCTGGATCTCCCTGACTCTCAACAATATGCAGGTTGAGGCTGGATGTGAGAGTAAAATAAAACTTGTCGCTGTCAGCCATCATTTCTAATTTCAAACGGGGGAGGGAGTCCATCCAAAGAACCTTTACCGTAATCCTTGCTTGACTTTTAAAACTTAAATGTTGCATTTTATTTTATTTTTTTAATTTTTAACGTGTGTTTATTTTTTGAGAGAGACCGACAGAACGTGAGCAGGGGAGGGGCAGAGAGAGAGGGAGACGCAGAATCCGAGGCGGGCTCCGGGCTCTGAGCTGTCAGCACAGAGCCCGACACGGGGCTCGAACCCGCGAACTGCGAGGTCGTGGGCTGAGCCGAAATGGGACGCTTAACCGACGGAGCCACCCAGGTGCTCCTTAAATGTTGCCTTTTAACTTGGTGTTAGTGTTAACTGCTTAGCACTCGCCACAAACATAAAACGACGTAGATTTATTATCACGCAGCTTCCAGGGCTCTGAAATCTGAATCGAGCCTTGTTGAGTTCCATGCTCAGGGGGCTCACGAGGCTGCAGCCAGGGGGTCAGCCGCAGCTTGGTTTGGTATCTTCTTCCGGGTTCATCCAGGTTGTTCATGGAAAGCAGTTTCTTACAGTCGTAGGACTGAGGTTTCTGTTCTCTTGTCAGCTGTCAGGAAACGCTCACTCTCACTAGGTCTTAGGTCGTCTTCCTGTAAGAAAAAGTCTGATGTGTTAGCAGCCGGGATGAGAAAGTCCCCAGCCTCCTTCCTGCTGATGCTCTCTCCTCTGCCTCCTGCCCTCCTCTCCTCTGCCTCCCTCCTTATAAAGAACAGAATCTTGTTTTCAAATTTAAAAACTGTATATTTGCAGCCTGCGATCTTTTCTTTCCACAACAGAGTTGAATGCTTTGCCCGATTAATCCCCATTCTCATCCCCGTACTGTCCACGTCAACATTTTTAAACCTCTCTGGATTCTGGATTAAGTACCCACTGCTGCCTGACAAAGGACCCCCCCCAAATCCAACAGCTGAAGATCAGAAACATGCTTTGTGCCACACAGTTTCTGAGAGTCAGGAAGCCAGCAGTGGCTTGGCTGGGGGTTCCGGCCCGGGGTCATGCTGTCGGCCAGGGCCGTAGGCATCTGAAGGTTTGACTGGGGCTACTGTGTGGGCTTCCGAGAGTACTCCCTTAGATGTTGGCGGGAGGCTTTCCTGGTCACATGAGCCTCCCTGTAAAATAGGACTACGTGTGACACGGCAGATGGCTTCTCCGAAAGCAAGGGGTCTGAGGGAGAACAAGTCCTATGTAAGAAATAAAGGATGTGAGCAAACAACCCAGACGGAAACCACAGAGCCTTTTACAGCCTAATCTCGGCAGTGACGTATCGTCACCTCTGGCACAGTTCACTGGCCAGACGGACGAAGCCCGGTACACGGTGGGGGGGGCGACCACCCAACCGGGAGCCAAGGAGCATTTGGGGCCATCTTGGAGGCCAGCTGCCATCCTCCCTGTGCCTCAGGATTCATCTGTAAAATGGGGTTAATGATGCCCCAATAACTTAATCTGCATAAAAGCAGTTAGAATCGGGGCTCCCGGATGGCTCAGTCCGACTTCGGCTCAGGTCTTGATCTCGAGGTCCGTGAGTTCGAGCCCTGTGTCGGGCTCTGTGCTGACAGCTCGGAGCCTGGAGCCTGCTTTGGATTCTGTGTCTCCCTCTCTCTCGGCCCCTGCCCCACTCATGTCTGTCTCTGTCTCTGTCTCTCTCATGTCTGTCTCTGTCTCTGTCTCTGTCTCTGTCTCTCTCTCTCTGTCAAAAATAAATAAAACACTAAAAAAATAGTTTTTTTTAAAGCAGTTAGGATTATTTCTGGCACATAACAGGCACTAAATAAACATTACTTATTGTTATTATCGCTATCAATCTTGTTCAGCTGGTAAGTTGAAGAATACAGGACCTATGAGCTTATAAAGAGCCTATAAAAATAAGTTTAGACAAGAATAAAAATTATAGGCACCAAAATATGAAAAAAAAACTGCAAAATTATAACTAATATATGCCAGACCTCTACTCTTGGCTGTGAGCTTGTAGTAGGTCACCCCGGCATGAGAGTAACTAGAAAATCTGGCTAGGCATTTTTAAAAATTCTGTTTGAAGGGCTGCAGAGAAATAACCAAACAGCCGAGACCCGAGGGACCATGATCCCAAAGAGAAGTGAACTCACTGAGGTGAGCTTCAAGTTCTCTACCATTTTTCCCCTCCACATACCTGCTAGTGCTTAAGAAGTAGCAACGGAGAGGCTGAGACCTAACCTTAAGGCATCTCAATACGCGTTAGGATGACCTGAGTTCACTCTCATTGCCTCCTAGAAACTAAACTCCCTGAAGAAAAGAAGACAGCAGCCAGAGCCTCTACAACTGTTTACACACAATATGTAGTTATTTGATGAAAAATTGCCAAACATACTAGGAGGCAGGATGAAAAAAAAAAAAGAAAGAAAGAAAAACAACTGGAGAGACTCACAGGTAATCCAGATATCGGAGTTATCCAAGGTGAACTTAAAAATGAGTGTGATTCTTATGTGCCAGAAAATAGAACTTTCTAGAAAGAATTCTAATTCAAGAGAATTTAACCAAGGAGCTAGACTCCCTGCATTTAATAAACCCAACAGAAAGTCTAGAGGTGGAAATTACGATAGCTAAAATGAAGAACTTAATACACGGATTTATCCAATTCGACACAGCTGAAAAGAGGACTGACGACCTGGAGAGTATGGGGGTAGAAAATACCCAGTCCGAAAATGTCTGGAAAAGGAGAACGATGGAGAAAAGGGAAAAGGCAGTGTCTGAGAAGATAATGGCTGAGAATGTGACAAAAGTGCCAAAGATATCAGGGGACACACTCAAGGTGTGCTGTGAACCACAAGCAGAATTAAAGACAAAAACACACCATAAAATAACTGTTGAAAGCCAAAGTTGAGAGAAAAATCTTAAAAGCATCTAGAGAGATAAATAGATATAGATATAGATGTAGATATAAATATAGATATAGATGATAGATGATATAGATATAGATAGACATCCATGTATATATATATTCACACACACGTGCACCTTCACATCATGTCACCCAGGCAAGTGCATCGCAACCAAACTCTTAGTTCTATTTCACTCATATTAGATGGGAATTGAGTACGCCAACTGGTATATGAAGTCTACACCCTGCCAAGATTCAAATCCGTGTTGGTAAACCCTGAATCCACTGCTGTCTCTGGACAAGCAGACAAGCCGCTTCCCTGCAAGCCGCTTTCCCTCTCTGTTCCCCACCCCCTCGCCTGTCAGTTGTCCATCGCCCAAGATTATTACAAAAAGTAAAGTTACTTTTTACAAAAAGTAAAGTTACCCAACACATGAAAGTGTTGGGTCAGCTGTCATTCCTGCTGAAAAGGTAAGATTCCTCTGCTCCAGGAAGCCCTGCCTGATACGGCACCTCTAGAATCATTCTTGGCGGTTCAGGACTCCTCCATGGTGCTCCCATTGTATGTATTCTCCCCATTTCTGCAGCTCCGTACTGACATTGTCTTCAGTGCCCAGCCCTCCCCACTAAAAGAGAACCCAAAGTGGCAGGGTAAAGCCTTAAGTCTATATTCACAGTATCCAAACTTAATTCGTAAGTTCAAAGCGGGCTGACCAAGTTATGACGTGGTGGCCCCAAAGAGTTCACAGCTCTAAAATTTCTGGGCGATTGTTCCGATTTAGGCACTAGGCTGAGAGTCTGCAAGCGTTTTCTCATGTGATCTCCACAACAGCCTAACGGGGACACTATTATTATACCCATTTGATGGATGAAAAAAACACTTCGGCCTGGAAAAATGAAGTAGGACAGACAGCGTCAGCTAGCTAGGAGGCCGAGGAGGCGGGATTGGAGTCCGTGCCCATCAGACATTACTCTTAATCCTGTTCTGCCCCCTGTTGTGGGCCAGCCCCTGTGACCTTCTGGGAAGAGTACGTCCTCCCGTGGAGATGGGTCCTGTATGGGGCCACGTACAACTCGGATGGCCCAGAGAGGGACTGACCAGGACCTCTCCCAGCTGCCAGCCGCAGGGGCTGTGAGAATGCACGGGAACTCCGAGCCTAAGGCCCTCGACCTCATGCCATCCGAAAAAAGAGAAATCAAAAGCCCGTCTCTTGGTCCAAAGCTTAAGGTTAAAGAAAAAAATCCCTAGCCACAGGTAGTTAAGTGATTATAAACTGTAAAAATAAATCAGCCTGATATAATTGCTCGGAGGAAAAAGATGACCAACATATTTAAAATGTCCATCGTGCCCCCTCTCCCATCTCCATTTGGCTTCCTCTAATTACCTTCACATTTCATTTCCATCAGCAAGATGACCTGTATTTCCTTCGAGAAGTGCTGAGGAGGGGGCCTGGCTGAGGAGCAAGGCCCCTGGTGATAAATCAGGCTCGCCATTAGGAGTGAAGTGCTCATCTCGGCAGCGCTAAATGCAGGATTTATAAAGATGTCTCCGCCATCCAGCCCAATTGTGGACACCATAATAAATTCATGAACGGGTGCCAGGGTAGCGCACTTCATTATGTGCGGGGCTCCTGGCCATTAATCTAGCCGGGCGGCGGGCAGGATTCCTGGGGAAGGGAGACAAATTTATGCGGCCCAAACTTACTCATTCCATTATGGATTTAATCGGCCCAGGCTCCAGGCTGCACAGAGGCGAGGGGACCATTTTTTACACTTTGGATCAAGTGTTTGTAACTCCCCGTTGTGTCCTATTTCTTCCACAATAACGCCCTGATTTTATCCTTCACACCGCTCGCAGGGAAAGTCTTCTAGAGACCGTCATTGCTGCCACTTACGCCGGATAAAATATTTATACAATCAATTGACAGAGAGCATTTTCCCTTAAATGTCCTATTAACATGGAAATGCTCATATGCAAAATGGGCCCAGGAGCCCCTCTAGACTCTTAACCCTTTACTTCGCCACAGAAAAGTTTGGCCCAGGGCACGGAGAAGAGACAAAAGCACGGGTCACACACGTTGAGGTGGTTGCCTCCGTCTTCTCGGGTGTTACATGCACGCGTGATGTGCGCTCAACGTGTTTGCCCACGCACGCTCCGTCATTTCTACCAAGAGGGATTAGGTAGCAATTCCTTTGGCCTCTCCTTAGAACTAACCTCCAGGGATCGTCTAGAAGCTGCCAGGTCCACACCACTCCTGTAGTGCCCTGCTAAAATGAAAACGTCTCAGTTTCCTAGTGCCTACAGCAAGACTTGCAAATCCTTGGCGTGTGGACCACCACCTCCTGCACACGAGACACCGTGCTTTTTCTCTAGCTAAGCCCAGATGAGGCCTCAGAATCCCTCTCAACACAGGCAGATAAGGCCAATCAATCTCCATTGAGAAGGATAACAATCGCATCGCTTATGTAGCGCTTACGATGAGCAGGCAGCATGCTCCGTGATTTACGTGTAGTGACTCATTTAATCTCCACGACAACCCTACAGGGTACGTACTGGTATCCCTCCCACGTTACAGACGGGCTGGGGAACAATGACGTGGATAGATATGACCGGAAGTGCACGACCAGTGAACGGTGCATTCCTAGCCCCCACAAACTCTGGAGCGCGGCGCTGGAGGCCTTCCATGATTCACTACACTCTGTTCCCCAAGTATAGCACTGATATTGCTAAACAGACTGATCCTAAGGAGTCATCCAAAGGGAGAGGTAGGACCCTCATGGCCTGAGTGAACCGGCCACATCCTTCACGCCAGTAGACTACCAGCAGGTGCAGTGAGGCCTGATCTTTGGACACTTGGGCCCTTTTGACCTGAGACCCAATTCCGACCCCGAGGTGACCAGAGTCTTTGGGCTGTTCAGTCAATTGCAAGACCCCACGAGAGCAAAACCAACCCCTTCCGCAAGCACGTATGAGACCTACTCTGCATCACGTCCTGTGCAAAGCCTGCACCATGCTGGGGGTGGAGACACGAGAGTGAATAAGGCCTGCCTGTTTCCTTTGAGGAACGTACCATTTTTCACAGCAATAAATGGCAACGAAGGGGGTGCCTGGCGGGCTCAGCTGAGAGAGGATGCGACTCTTGATTTGAAGGTTGTGAGTTCGAGCCCCACACTGGGTGTAGACGTTACTTTTAAAAAATAAAATAAAATAAGATAGACAATAAAATAAGCTCTATAAAACCTGAGCACATCCCATGGGTACACAGAGCAGGAATGAGGACATAGGAGCAAAGTTCGCAGAGGGAAGATGACAACGTTTAAGTGGAGCTTCAAAGATAAGCAGGATTTCACCGGGTACACTGCGCGATGGGCAAGCACAACAGAGACATTCCAGGCAGCGGTCACGGCACAAGCAAAGGCATGGCGAGGCGATGTAGCATCATCTGCTTGGGAATGGTAAACAGAAGGAGGCTCACAAGAGCATCTAGAACCTTCACCTATGACTCCCAGTCCTAGAACTCGGTGTCTGTCTATTCACATGAAGCTCCTAGTGGTGTGGGGGAAGGATGTGGAGACAAGAAGAACCCTGTAAACACGCAGACCAGGAACAGAACTCAGAGGGAGGAGACGGCACCCCCCCTCTGGATGCGCCGGAGCCCTTAGAGATAAAAGTCAGCTAGAGTTGTGACTTAACGTGGGCCAGACTGAAACCGAGCACACCAATGTGCCACCCGCTTGGACTGCGAATGGCATTTGAGACCCGTGTGCTGGCGAAGAGAGAGCTGGACAGAGATATTCAACACCTCCTCGTGTCTGGAGAGAGCTTTCTCAAGAAACAGGGGGAAAGCCAACATTGCAGGTGACCACAACCTACTGAGAAGGGAAAGAGAGCAACACCCTGAAGAGGCAAAGGATGAGCAGGACTTTGAAAACACAATCCACAAGAAGGAGATAACGACTCTAGGGAACTCTTGGGGGCCCTGAAGAGCATCCACCAAGATACGATTTCCATGAAACTGGTATACCAAGCTCTAAGAGGGATGAGACTCACACCAACAGAGTGAGATACAAGTAAATGCAAATGGGATCCAGAAGAACTGTAAGGAAACAGAAATGTGCTGACAAAATCGAAATCCGGATTTCATGCAGGAAAGGGCAGAATCAATAGGTGATCATCAAGTCATGGGATGGAGAACAGGCTAGAGAAACTCTCCAGAATGTAGAAGAAAGGAAAAGGTCGTTGATAATGATGCAAGGAGAGGGAGAAGTGTGGAGAAAATACAAGGACGGGTGAAGGGAATTGTCTCAACTTTTTTGGTTATAATTTGTTAGTGGGTGCGGTAGTGCTTCAACCCCTATAATCTAAATAATTTGCCATAAAATAAACGATTCCTCGGGGTTGCGTTGCTGTCCATGGTATGTAGGTACAAGCCCATGCAGAGCTGGGCCAGAAGAGAGGTGAATGGTCATCGCCCTTCAAAATCATCAGTCTTCTCTCCAATGTCCAAAGTTGAGTACTGGTTACCTATTGTGAGGTATCCAACTATTCGCAAATTAGGTGACTTTAAAAACCACTTTGTGGGGCTACCTGGGTGGCCTAGTTGGTCAAGCGCCCGGCTCTTGATTTGGGCTCAGGTCGTCACCTCATCGTTCGTGAGATCAAGCCCCACACTGTGCCCAGTGCTGACAGTGAGGAGCCTGCTTGGGATTCTCCCTCCTTCCCGCTCTCTCTGCCCTTCCCCTCCTTACACTCTTTCCCTTCTCTCAAAATAAATAAGTAAACTTTAATAAATAAATAATAAACAAATAAATACATAAAGTCACTTTATCTTGCTCAGGATTCTGTGAGAAGGATGTAGACAGGGCTCAGCCGGACGGTTCATCTCTGAGTCGCATGGTGTCAGCTGGGCTAGAGGATTCATTTTCAAAATGCTTCTCCACTCCCGCATGGGCACCCTGGTGAATGGCTGGAGGACTGGGCTCAATGGGGTCGCTTTCACTCTCCATGTAGCTCCAGCTTTGTCCATGTGGAGCAGAGAAGTCCTACTCCTTACGTGGCCGCTTAGGGTACCAAAAGCGAGTGCTCCCAGAGACCGGAAGTAGAAGTTGCCTGGGCTCAGAAACCGGCACAGAGAATCTTCTGCCCAATTCTACTGGTCAGGCAGTCAGAGAGCCCACCCAGGTCCAAGAGAAGAAGACACAGGACCCCAGGTCTCCATGGGAGGAGCGTCAAAACTCACAGACAACTTTAACCTGCCACAGTTTATTATATGTGACGCTCTCTTCTCTTAGGAGATTCCTAAAGGAAAATGATGCAAGGAAGATGATGAATGTGGAGAAAGTACATGCTTCTTTCCCAGGAAATCCCTCAGTCCTTCATGAAAATAGACTCCTGGCATGTGCCTCCCTGAAGCTCACCAGACTTGTCTGAACCCTCAGGAGCCTGTGGTTCAAACTCAAGTTAGAGCTCTTTCTTGAAAGTTTAACAGTAGAACCTTAAATTTGTTTTTAGGAAAGAAAGAAAACTTTCCAAATCCTAAGAGAAGAGAACAGGAAGAAGAGAGAAAAACAAAACAAAGCCTGTGAGGATTATATTGGGAGATCAATGAACACATCATTTAAAATGGAAAACACAGGGGCACCTGGGTGGCTCAGTCGGTTAAGCGTTGGACTCTTGATGTCTGCTCAGATTACGATCTCTTGATTCATGGGATTGAGCCCTACGCTAACAGCTGGGAGCCTGCTTGGGACTGTTTCTCTCCCTCTCTCTCTGCCCCTCCCCTGCTTGTGCTCACACATGCTCTCTCTCTTTCTCACAAGGTTAAATAAATAACCTTTAAAAAAGAACATTAAAAATGTTTTTAATGTTTTATTTACCTTTGAGAGAGAGAGGGAGAGAGAGAGAGAGAGAGAGAGAGAGAGAGAGAGACAAAGTGCAAGCAGGGGGAGAGGCAGAGAGAGGGAGACACAGAATCTGAAGCAGGCTCCAGGCTCTGAGCTGTCAGCACAGAGCCCGACGCGGGGCTCAAACCCACGAACCCACTTCCACCTGAGTGGAAGTCAGGTGCTTAACTGACTGGAGCCATCCAGGTGCCCCCCAAAAAGAGAACGTCCAAAAAAAGTATATAAATAAAATGGAACACACAAAATATAAATAAAAGAAATGTGAACATACACAGTAGCTCTGAAAGTAAATTCACGTTCCCCAGACAATACCAACCTACGAGGGTGGAAATAGGGCCCTAGATATAATAATTACCCCTGTGTTTCTCTTGCCTCCGTGTGCAGGGTCCTAGGTTCCAAATATGTACCCTTCGACTTGCCAAGTTGTTGTTGAATTTCCTCGGAGTAAAAGTAAAACTTGACTACATTCTACTTCCATGAACCTATAAAAAAATGAGAATAAGGGGTCTAAAAAAAGGCATTGAAAAAGGACAGATTCACACACAAAGAAAGGAAAAAATAATCCAGGGCTTGGAATGAAAGAAGGCCATTTAATTAGGACAAGAATAAAATCTCCAATGAAGATATCATAAAGCTCCGTATGAACCTTCAAGATATTTAAACGTTTTGGAAATGTACACAGGACCCAAAAGAGACGCATTTGTGAGAAGGCTAATGACCCTCCGCTGCCTTCAATACATCAACTGAGAAAGCAAGAAACTAAGACTAAAGATATATAGTATATCCAACTTTGTTCCCTATAAATACTTTTTCAAGTGTTAGTACAACGTTTTCAAAAGCTTGCCACGTACTGCACTGTCGAGAAAATCTCGATGAGAAAGAAAAGTTTACAAGCCAAATTCCCCGATAGAACTAAACCAAATGGCAACAGTTCTAACAGCCGCAAAGAAAAGACTAGAAACGTGGATAATAAATAAATAAGTAAAAAAATTCTCATAAATAGTTATTGAGTCAAAAGGGAAATAAAAACCTCAGTTACAGACTATTTAGACAACAATAAAATGAGAACAAAACAACGCTTTGTCAGAGCTCATGGACCACTGCCAAAGTTACACTTCGGGAAAAGAAATGCAAAGCAATAAGTTGTTTTATTATTAAACAAGAAAGAATCACAAGAAGCGAATTAAATGTTTGTTTCCAGAATTTAACAAATGAACAACAAAACAAGCCGAAGGAAAGCTGGGTACAAATTAAATGGATAAAAACAAAAAAGAGAACGCGCAGTATAAATGCGTAAGGTGACTCATTAAAGCTGTAAGAAAACAGACTTTATGCCGGCCAATTCAACAATAAAAAGGAAAGCAAGAATAAGCTCAAATAAAACTGGAAACGAGCGAGGGAAAGTAATAAGAGATAAGAGCTTTTTTACATGAAATAATGAGAAAAATTACAAAATAAAATAATGAAGTCCTTTCCAAGCATAAACGTAAAAGAAAAGGGACACCTGGTTAAGCGTTCGACTTCAGCTTGGGTCACGATCTGGTGGTTCATGAGTTGGAGCCACGCATCTGGCTCTGGGCTGACAGCTCAGAGCCTGGAGCCTGCTTCGGATTCTGTGTCTCCCTCTCTGTCTCCCTCTCTCTCTGCTCCTCCCCCCACTCATGCTCTGTTTCTCTCTCTCTTTCAAAAATAAATAAACTTTACAAAAAAAAAAGTAAAAGAAGAAAGCATAAAGGAAAAAAAATTAATAGACTACATAAGTAAGAAAAGTTTCCGTAATCTCCAGAAATTAAAAATCAAAAGCATACAGCAATCTCGGAAAAAATATTTTCAATCTATACAGTTGACAGATCATCTAAATTAATAAGGGTAATATGAGCACCCTATAGAAATGGGGGAAGCATATGAATAGGCAACTCAGAGAATTAGAACTATAAATGCCCAATACATATGTAAAAAAATGTTTAATCTAAATAATAACAAAAAGGTGAAAAAAACAAAACAAGCCAGATATTTGAAAGGTAATAGCCAGAGTTGGTAAAGGTATAGATAGGCAAACTGGCTTGGAAATAAGGACCAAAAAGGCTTAAAATATTCATAACGTTTGACTTACCAACTCTCTTTCTAAAAATATATACTGAGAAAATAACCACGTATTGTATACATGTTTACAAAGCTATATACTTCTAGTGTTATTCATAAGAAAAAGTAGAATTAACTAATTTCCAACAATAAGAAATTAGATAAATAACTTATGGTAAATCCATAGCATAAAATATTATGTAGTGCTTAAATCACATTTTTTGAAAAATAATGACAACATTTCATGTTTTATTAAACAAATTATGGAACCAGCTAGGCAGATATAAAGTTTATAAACCAAAATGTTAAAAGGAGCTTGAAATCCATGTGATTTTTATTTTTAAAATTTGCTTTACTATATTTTCAAGTGTTCTAAAATTAACACATATGTATCTTTGGAATCAAGTTAAATTCAATATTAAATAAATTTTTCTGAAAATTCTCAGTGCAATGGACAGTTTCTAAGAAAATATAATTGATCAAAATTGATTTGAGGCATTTCAAAACTATCAAAAAGTTGCCTTTGAATAAATCTTCAGAGCTAGCCTGTCTAATATGAATACTTTCTTGGGGTTCCTGAGTGGCTGAGTCAGTTAAGCATCTGGCTCTTGGTTTCAGCTCGGGTCATGATCTCATGGTTTGGGGGTTCGAGCCCCACATTGGGCTCCGTGCTTACAGCACGGAGTCTGCTTGAGATTCTCTCTCTCCCTCTCTCCCTGCCCCTCCCCCCCAGCTCACTCTCTCTGTCTCTCTCTCAAAAATAAATGAATAAACAAAAAAATTTAAAAACATGAATACTTTCACCCTCCCAGGGGGTCAGATTACCTCCATACTAATCGTCTTTCCAAAGTTAGAGAAAGTTAAAAAGCTTCCTGATTCATTTTACAGTATAGAAAAATATGACAAAGATAACACAGAAATCTATAGCCCAATCGTACTTACAAATATGGGCTTTTAAATGTTTTCTAAAAAAAAAAAAAAAAAAAAGAAAAAAGAAAAAAAAAACACTTAACAAATTGAAACCAGCAGTGTGTTAAAGTACAGCTAACCAAATATGATTTCAAATATTAGTTATCTGCGGAACTGAACAATGGGTTTAAATTAGTAACATAATTAAGACAGAAATTTACATGAGTAAATCAAAGGATAAGACCAGCCAATCATTTCAATAGATTCCAAATAGGAATTGGATCAAATTCAACCTCCAGTTCTTAGTAACCTGGAAAGAGAAGCATACTTCTTCACTGTGTTAAAGTCTGGGATAGTACTTAAAAACACGTGTTCTGGCATTGAAGCTCATGGATATGAATCTTGACTTTCTCAACTTGCTAGAGACAAACAGTATAATCTCGGTTATGTTGGAAGGTCTAGCCTTCATCGGGCTTTTGTTTTTTGTTTTTTGTTTTTCTTGCAGATGGCATGATGTCAACCTGGAATATCTGAGAGAAAAACAGACAAGACACTCTTGAGAAAGAAGTATTTGAGGCCTGGGGAAAGACATCAATTCACTCTGCATGGAACATCCCTTTCTATTGTTTGGAAACTTAAGAAAAGATTTTTTTTTTTAATGATGAACAAGTATAATCTGTTCTATTAAAAAGAAAGGTAGAGGGGCGCCTGGGTGGCTCAGTCGGTTAAGCCTCCGACTTCAGCTCAGGTCACGATCTCGTGGTCCGCGAGTTCAAGCCCGCGTGGGGCTCTGGGCTGATGGCTCAGAGCCTGGAGCCTGCTTCCGATTCTGTGTCTCTGTCTCTCTCTGCCCCTCCCCCGTTCATGCTGTGTCTCTCTCTGTCTCAAAAATAAATAAACGTTAAAAAAAAAAAAAAAAGAAAGGTAGAACCATATTGGGACAGCCAACGGCAGGTTTTCGGGATAACGTCTAGAATTTGGAGATTTTATTTTATTTTTTTTTTTTTCAACGTTTATTTATTTTTGGGACAGAGAGAGACAGAGCATGAACGGGGGAGGGGCAGAGAGAGAGGGAGACACAGAATCGGAAACAGGCTCCAGACTCCGAGCCATCAGCCCAGAGCCTGACGCGGGGCTCGAACTCACGGACCGCGAGATCGTGACCTGGCTGAAGTCGGACGCTTAACCGACTGCGCCACCCAGGCGCCCCTAGAATTTGGAGATTTTAAATTAAAGAGGACAAGTTCATAATTTAGACAAAAAATTAGGATATATGAAATGATATGATTGTGTGGCATTTTCTGCTGAGCAGTTTAGTGGAAAACTATGTGTGTGTTCTGTGTGTGCACATGTGTATCTTCGTGTGTGCATGCATGCACGTGTGCGTGTGCGTGTGCATGTGTGTGTGTGTGTGTGTCAGTGTGGATAAGGATTGGGCAAGTGTAAATAAAACAAGGGTGGTCATGAGTTAAAAATTTTTAAAGCTAGAAGATGGATATACATGTGAGTTCGTTATACATTCTCTATAAAGAGTTAAAAAATGAAAGACTGTGACTGTAGAGAAAAACTAAGAGTGTATAAATTATAGCTCCAAGTTAACAACTGCAAAAATAATTAATGTCTGACTTGACTTATTCACAGTTATTTCCATTTGGCATCATAAAAATTACTTGTTTAAATTAGAATGTACAATTTCAATTTGAAAAATAAAGTTTTTGAAAAACAGTCGAAAACAATGAACTGAGAAATTACTAGAAATAATTAAATTAAAACGTAATGAGAATACAGTAAGGTAGAAGAATTCATAACAAAATGCATAAAACAAAAAGCTTTCATAAATAGCAGCAGAAACCTGTTATAAAATTGTATTGATACAATGACCCCAGACACAAAACAACGATATACGTAAAATACTTAAGAATAATGTTTACGATAAATACGCAGAATTCTCTAGAAAACTACATAAAATAATTTGTAAACAAAATGACTAAGATGCCATGTTTCTGGATGGGAAGATGAAATAATTTAAAAATTATTACTAAATTTAATAACATATTGTATACAATTTAAACCAGATCCCACCGAGATTCACCTGGGAAGGCAAGGAGGGGTAATACTTAATGCCATGAATCAAAAGGTTTTCAGGAAAGACAAATAGATTATATTATTCAGACCATATTTTGAAGGGGTGGGGAAGCAGCAAGGATTGAATTCCATGACCACATATTAAACTGCATTAGAGATACTATAAATAAAATAGTAGGAAGGGCACCTGGGTGGCTCAGTGGGTTAAGTGTCTGGGTGGGGTCATGGTCTCGTGGTTCATGAGTTCAAGCCCCACATCGGGATCTTTGCTGTCGGCACAGAGCCTGCCTCAGATCCTCTGTCTCCCTCTCTCTCTGCCCCTCCCACACTAGCATGCTCTCTGTCTCTCAAAAATAAATAAACATTTTAAAAACTAAGTAAATAAAACAGTAGGATATGTCTCAGTCAGCACAGACTAGCTTCTGCCTGTAGTAAACAACCCCCAAATAGGAGTGTCTTAGAAACAAAGACTTCTATCTTTCTGAGGCACATACAGTAGAGGTTGACTGGGGATTCAGCTCCAATTCTCCTTCCTCCAGCTAATGAAATCAGTGATGGAAAAGAACAGAGTTCTGGAATGTCTCCCCCTGGCAAGTGAAGTTTCCAGCCCAGAAAAGAGCCACCTCATGTCTGCTCATTTTTCATTGGCCAGAGCTAGTCACGTGACTCCATTCACGCATAAGGAGTATGGCTACCAGCTAATGTAACCTAATCACTTTCCTGGAAGCCAGAAAGCCAGAAATATTGGCGAATAGCATTAATAACTACTACAGATGCTTGAGGGAACAAAAACAAACAAAGAAAGAAGCAGCTACCCAACAAACAAATTCCATTAAGTAGAAGAATACCATATGTGAGGCACCATGTCCGGGAAAGGGAACACAATTAGGTAATAAAACCACCGGGGAAACTGGTCAAACATTTGAGGTGAAAAATATGAGTTTCTTACCTAGTCCCGTGAATAAACTTCAGATGCTAAACATATTTAAAAAAAATCTTTAAAAAGACAGGAAAAACTATATATAGGTAGCTATATCTTTATCTTTAATCATATCTTTTTTTTTTTTTTTCAACGTTTTTTATTTATTTTTGGGACAGAGAGAGACAGAGCATGAGCGGGGGAGGGGCAGAGAGAGAGGGAGACACAGAATCGGAAACAGGCTCCAGGCTCTGAGCCATCAGCCCAGAGCCTGACGCGGGGCTCGAACTCACGGACCGCGAGATCGTGACCTGGCTGAAGTCGGACGCTTAACCGACTGCGCCACCCAGGCGCCCCTTTTATTTACTTTTTAATTTTATTTAAACCCAAGTTAGTTAACATGTAGTGTAATAATGGACTCAAGAGTCAAATTTAGTGATACGTCACTTATAAAGAAAATGTCTTGATGTAAACTCACACAAATATATGCATATATATACATATCTGTAAAAGTCAAACAATAGACTGGGGGAAATAGTTATAACAAATACACTCCTCTTAGTTTAAAGGCTAGTATAATCTAAGGACTTTATACAAAAGGAAAACAGAAAAAAATTCCCCAAAGAAAAATGGACGAAGGACATGAACAGACAATTCAAACCAGAAAAATATATAAATAACTGAAATCATATTTAAATATCCACCTCACTAGTTTGTTTTGTTTTCAACAAACTTGGAAACAAGATGCTATTCTTTTGTTTAAAGAAACAGCATTTAAAAAACCCTTTTTAACATTTATTTATTTTCGAGAGAGAGAGAGAGACAGACAGACAGAGTGGAGCAGGGGAGGGGCAGAGAGACATGCAGGTGGGGAAGACAAGATCCAAGCCCAGGGAGGGGCGCCTGGGTGGCGCAGTCGGTTAAGCGTCCGACTTCAGCCAGGACACGATCTCGCGGTCCGTGAGTTCGAGCCCCGCGTCGGGCTCTGGGCTGATGGCTCAGAGCCTGGAGCCTGTTTCCGATTCTGTGTCTCCCTCTCTCTCTGCCCCTCCCCCGTTCATGCTCTGTCTCTCTCTGGCCCAAAAATAAATAAACGTTAAAAAAAAAAAAAAATTAAAAAAAAAAAAAAAAAAAAAAAAGATCCAAGCCCAGGGATTCTGATTTCAGAAGCTGTTCCTTTGGATCCCGAGCTTTGCTGAAGGTCATTCTCTCAGCAGGACTGGGGATGGAAATGGGGGTGTAAGAATGCCCCCCATCTGTCATCCAGACCCCTCTTTGGGGAAAAGACCATGCTTCTGGGGGTCTGGAGTGTAGACCAGATGATGCAAGCCGCTGTGCCCCACTCTGCCCACCGTGCACACAGCACAACTGCCAGGAGGACCAGAGCCTTCCATGGAAGGACGTAAATCACCATTCCAGGCTGACTGGGCACTTAGCATAATGGAGTGATTGACAGGTGGATATTTACACTCAGATGACTAAATGGGCAAATCAATCAGTTGGTGGCAGTGCAGAAAGAGGGCCATTGGGAGGAATTAACAGGCTCCAGGAGCCCTGTGGCCACCCCCTGTGGGTACCATGGAAGATTCTGGCAAGATTTCTTACTGATATGTGCTTCGGGGCATTTGTAAATCTCCACTCCAGCTTCATGGCTTCGCCAGTGGTTACCTTTCATGGGCAGAGCAGCCATGTTCCCCACCTTCACAGGAGAAAATCAAGACCCAGACAGGTAAAGAGATGAGACCAACCACTTGGTCACCTTGCTGACTTACATTCCAGAGCTGTAGTTCTTCAAACCAAAGAAAAAAAAAACCCTCCCCATTTTTGTCAGAGCCATGATGATTTCTAACTTTCAGTTCATCATTTCGGGCTGAGGGGGATGT
Organism: Prionailurus viverrinus; assembly: GCF_022837055.1. Classification (NCBI taxonomy): domain Eukaryota; kingdom Metazoa; phylum Chordata; class Mammalia; order Carnivora; family Felidae; genus Prionailurus; species Prionailurus viverrinus. The sequence continues at coordinate 30,132,667 of NC_062575.1, read as the reverse complement.
AACTCAATTAAAGACAGAAACATTAAATGCACAGTAAAACCATCACACGTGCGAAATTTATAGGGGTATTGATTAACGCCATCAGTAAAGTATTTACCTTGATCAATAGGAATAGGTGATTTAAATGTTTAGGTGTCTCCTGGACATCTGTCAGCCAAGCCTTCCTTAAAAGCGCGCATTTTATGTGATTCGCCCCTCCGTTTCCCCATCGTGCGTCCCCCTTCCCAAAGTTCACTGCCAGGGCTGAAGCCTTCCCCCGCCACTTCACCCATGTTGGTTTTGTCCCCCACTGCAGGTTGCGTTCTCCCAAAAGACATGCCAAGATGGAGTCTGGAGTTGCAAGATGGGTTTTTTTAAGAGTCAACACCTGTGAGGAGAATAAGAGGAAACAAGACTGGGCACCAGTAAATCTAACTGCGCGATGCAGCCCCACACAGACGTGGCCAGAGGGGAAGGGAGTTCCCCAGTGAGCACTGACCCTCTCTGGGTATCATCAAGCCTTTGACCCCTACCTCACCCAGGTGCCTGGTATGCCAGGAAGGGCATGACCTTGGGTAAGGTGGTTCTCTGCAGCTCAACAGGCCCTGAGGGAGCCAGAGCTGGAGGCTGCCTGCTGACCCCCCCCCCCCCGCCCCCCACAGCTGGGCAGCCGACCCACCCCAGAGGGCGGTCTGAGTGGCGGTCTATCACAGCCGGAGTAGGTGTCATGGGAGGGCACCTATATGCCCTCGTATGTTAGATCGCTGGGAATCTTTGTTCAGGAGACATGGTGAATCAGAGGCCATTTTATTTAAAAAAAAAAATTTTTTTTTTAATTTTTTTTTTTCAACGTTTATTTATTTTGGGGACAGAGAGAGACAGAGCATGAACAGGGGAGGGGCAGAGAGAGAGGGAGACACAGAATCGGAAACAGGCTCCAGGCTCTGAGCCATCAGCCCAGAGCCCGACGCGGGGCTCGAACTCACGGACCGCGAGATCGTGACCTGGCTGAAGTCGGACGCTTAACCGACTGCGCCACCCAGGCGCCCCTCAGAGGCCATTTTAAACCAAGGTTGACTTGATTTTTCCTAAGACCCTCTGAATCACGCTGGGACTCTGTGGTGACATGTTTGAGGTGTAGAAACTTCTGGCCATTAAGTGTATTTGGAAAAGACGCTTGTTCACAAGGGTGCTAAGTCATCTGATTTCTAGTCCCAGTTAGAATTTTCTCTCTGGGTGACCTTTCTGGGCCTTAGTCTTAATTTCTAAAAAAAAAAAAAAAAAGTGCCATCCTAGAGATTGTTTTCAGTTTTCCCAGTCTCGAGAATACCGTTGCAGGGCATTTATGGAAAGTCAGGTTCCAGGACCCTCCCTGAAATCTCTGGGTGAGGAACTTAGGGATCAGACTCTTTTTTCCCTCATCAGATGGTCCTTAATATCGGTCGCTAGTGAAACGAGATTTTCCCAAAGCCAGACCTCTTGCGTCAGAATCACCTGGGGTGGAGATTCAACCGGCCCTAGGCTGAAAGATTGTGATTCAAATCCTGCATTTGAGTATGAAGAGTCATGGTGATAATCAATGCAATAGAGCCATTGTATTAATGGCCCTAATTCTTGACCTTCCTTATACCCATGCCCTTCTCCAGTGACTTTGGAGTTCCTCCCAAAAAGGCAGAGTATATCTCCCTCCTCCCACGGGACTTGTCTGGCCAATAGAAGAGAGAGAAGGGGCTCTGTATCCGTTCCTGTCTTTGGCTTCCAGAGGCCTTGCTTGTTTCTCCTGACTCACTTGCTTTCCTGTCGTTGTCATGACAAATCCATGCCTGGCCTAGAAAGATGAGCTAAGGTGGCCCAGCCAAGCTCAGCTTGGAGCAGGGCCCTCGCTGACCTGAAGATACATGAGTGCGCCAGCCCAGATCGGCCAACCTCCAGCTGGCCCCACCGACTAATGAGAAATAAATTATTGTGGTGTGCCACTGACATTATGAGGTTGTTTGTCACACCGCATTACTGTGGACCCAATGAGTTGATACAGTAAGTATGATAATAGCTAGCAGTTATTGAGCACATACTGATCGGCAGCTACTGTGTTAATTGTTCTGCTATGTATTAGTCATTTGATCTGGAAAGTACCCAGAAGACGTGGGGACTATTATGACCCCCATTTTACAGATGAGGGAACTGAGGCACAGTGGACTGAGATAGTTGGCTCAAGATCCCGCAGCTAGTCCGTGCTGAGCTTCAGGAATCTCAGAAGACCTGGGATGGGGGGGGCGGGGATGGGCTATTCGCGATGGACAAAGACATCCACTGCGTTTCCTTTTTCTCGGATAGGGATCATGAGAAGAGCACATTTGTGCAGATCAGTCAGGCACGGATGGAGGGAAGTCCCTCTCCGTACTTTGGAGTCAGACCCTCTACTCACAATTTCTGGTCACCCCCAAAATATTGAGTTATAAGGCTCAGGGCTTATAGAGAGCAAGTAGTTTGCTAAATTCCAAGGGAGCTAAATAGATCAGGGTGTCTCCGGAGTAACTCCCGGGTGTCTATTACGTGGCGTAAGTCAAGTAATAAGGTCCTTTGTGAAGTGTGTGCTCTCTGAATCTACAACGACACATCCACTCTACCACTTGGGATTGTCGGTTCTCATCCTCTCTTGATACAGTCCTCTTTTTCAGTCCCCCTTCTTGGCCAGCCTCGGGGACTCTCCCGGAGCCTTTCCCGGGGTCTAGATACTGGTTAGGGTGCCCTCATGCTGCCCGAGGCTGATGACAGCCTGCACGGTGCATACTGGCCCCTGCCTCTCAGCCCCATGTCCCCGGAAGCTAGTCCTCTGGGCCTGGCCTGGCGACCTCCTCTTGCTGTAGGCAAGGTCTATGGCGGAGATGCCCCAGCACAGAGCCCTGGACTGCAGAGAGGAGGTATTGCCCAGAGGTTAGGAGCCTGGACCCAGGAGTCGCACCACTTGGGTTTCCATCTCAGCTCTGTTGTGTGCTGCTCTTGGGCAAGTTCCGGAACTTCTCCATCCCTCTATCTCGTCATCTGGAAAGTGGGGGGTAATGACAGGATCACTACAGAAAGATTGGGTTACTTCATAGAATGTGCTTAGAACAGTGCTTGGCACAGGGTAGGGTCTGTAGAAGCATTAGCTTTGCTTGGATGGTCAGCCCTATTCTCTCCCCCACCTGCTTCTCCTCCACACACCGTATCTGGGGAAATGTGCCCAGAGAGATGGGATAGGTTCTACCCGCTGGCAACATAAGAAAGCAACTTTGGAAAAGGAATCTCAGCAGATGGACAGATGGGAAATTTCCTTAGAAATTTGCCATCCCAGCATGGGTACCTCCCACCGCCCCCCCCACATGCCCACCCCTCAGCCCCTCAGCCAGAGGCCCCCATCACCACTCTGCCTCCTTCCTCCCCCTCCTCTGGCTTCGCAGGGGGAGGTCTAAGAGTTGGCTGGATGGGCTCTCTCTTTAAATATATTCTCTCCATTGGCAATGCGCCTTTAATGTAAGCCACATCAAATCCTTTTGGGAAGTAGGAAGCGTAGACATCATAAATAAACACATTTGGATTAACTGGGGAGCAGGCCGGGGAGAAGGGAGAATTATAGAATATTTTTAAGTGGGTGCAGCTTTATTATTCTCCAGTATTTACAGTGACTCTTTAGTCACTGCCATTCTATGAATTTAACTGCTGACAAATTATTTCTAAGTTGAGGTCCTGCTGGGACTGCTTTGTTGACTAAATTAGAGGACTAGCTTCCATACTAATTGTAGGCCAGCGGTTGTACTAATTACAAAGAAATCTTCCCTATTCATCATAAGTAGGCTGAGGCTGAATCTGCCTCACGTCCGGTGCTGTTCACACAGGGCATCGCTCGGGGAACCCTGACTTCATGCCCTGTGTTCCTAACTCAGACTTGGCATCTGTGGCTATAGTCAATGCCTTTCAAGGGTGCCCTCTGCCCCTTTCCTCCCCGCCTCCCCCCCGCCGAGAATCTCCTACCAGTGCAGGATGAGTAGACTGGGGGGGGGGGGGAGTGGGGAGATGGCAGCCATGTTTGTATTTACATGACTCACCTCTTTCCATTCATTCAACACGGAGCGGCTGACATTCATCAATAACTGTGTATACGACCAGACACTGGGTATATATATATACACCAAAAGAGACAAAAATCCTCACCAAGAGAGACAAAAATCCTCTGTCCTCAAAGAGTCCACCATCGGCTGTGAGGGGACAGATACAAGCAAGCATACGATAAGATGATCTAGGATAATAGTAAATGCTGTGGAGTTAAAGAAACAGGGCAACAGATTGAAAGTGACCGGGAGCCTGGGCACCACTGTGGGCATCTAGAACAAGAATGCTTACCTGGACACCAATGGTGGGGCCAAAGGAGATGGGGAGAAGTGAATGGATTTGACCAATATGGTGGTCGTATTTGCTGATGGCTTGGGTGGGAGCTGGCAGTAAAAAGGATAAAGGTAGGACTCTGAAGTTTTCATCCTGTATTGCCTGTATGGTTGATGGTACCATTGACCAAGCCGGGCAAGAAGGAAGGGGACCAGAAGCACCACCCTGCTGCCGCTCCTATCATCAATCCACAGACTCATCAACCAAAAAGCACGCTCCTTCTTGAAACTAACTGATGCTTTAGGTGGTTTGTTAAGGGCATGACGGCCAATACAGGTTCCATAAGACGCGTCTAACAGCCTTAGGATTAACTCCTTGTCCTTTTCTTTTCTTTTCTTTTGCTAAAACTAGGGTCAATCAAGCAATCTCTGCCTAAACCAATAGGGACCATATAGAAAGGAGGGCATACTTCCCGCAGACAGAGCAACAGCCCTGGAAGGTTCTCGCTTGCCTCTTATGCTTCAGATTGGAGAGGAAAACAGCACAGAGGCTGGAGTGGGGAGAGCCTTCGAATCACAGCCCTCGAGGGAAAAGAAACATTTAAATATTTTATGCACGTTCTCTTCCCGCTCGTCACTTAAACAACAATAAATGTAACCTATCAATTTACATTACGATCCTTTTATTACGTTATAATCAAGTGCCAAGTGATTAAAGATTTAGGAAGAGATATTATTATGAAGGCAGCTGTGAGGATTAACGGGCAGTGGGCAGAACCACTGGGAGGTGAGGGCATCCTCAGCGGAGGTATCCCACGACGAAAGGGGGTGTCGTGGAGGTCACGAAGCTTCCAGTGGAGGCGGCAGCATAGCCCCGGAGAAGGTGCAGAGACTGTGGAGCGGGGGTTCGAGTCCTGGCTCTGCCACGTATTAGGTGCACGACCCCAGGTGAATCCCCTAACACCACCAAGCCTCAGTTTCCTGGTCTCTCGAATGGGCACGATACCCACAGCATGCAGGTAATGAGGCAAAGTTTTTGTGACATCCTGGCAGGAAGCACTTCGTATGTTTTTGTGTCGTTATTGCTGTTCCTAATACTGCTACAACTATTATTCCCTATAATAATAATCTCTCAAAGGCTCAAAATCCCCAGAGATTCTGGGACTGTTTGTTTGTTTTTTAACTAGGATGGAATCTGTGATGATCATGGCGACTAATACGTAATCCAATGGTCCGTGTACAATTGTGGTTTGTGGGGAACCGTTCTGCAAGCCCTTCACTAGTCCTTGGGAAGCGGTGACTGAATCGGAGTCAAAGTCGCATGGAACTGGAACCATCGAGCCCCAGAGAGGACCAGAGGCCCAGCTCCATCCACTCACCTGTCAGGTGTCCATGGTCAAGTTGCCTGAGACTCGGGCATCTTAATTTCCCGTAAGACGAGTATAAAGTCACCTGCCCAGAGCGGCAGTGAAGATCAAAAGTGGTAACAGGTGAAGGGGCGTTGAAATCACATTTTAAAATACAAGGCATGGGGCGCCTGGGTCGTTCAGTCAGTTGAGCCTCCGACTTCGGTTCAGGGCATGACCTCTCGGTCTGTGCGTTCGAGCCCCGCGTCGGGCTCTGTGCCGACAGCTCAGAGCCTGGAGCCTGCTTCGGATTCTGTGTCTCCCTCTCTCTCTGCCCCTCCCCCGCTCATGTTCTGTCTCTCTCTCTGTCAAAAATAAATAAACATTAAAAAAAATTTTTTAAATAAAAAAATAATAATAAAATACAAGGCAGTATTCTTTTGTGTTATCTTGGTGAAGAAATACAGTATAAAACCAGTACAGATGACAGCTTCTGAAATCAGAGTCCCTGGGCTTGAATCCTGTCTTTACCACCTACCTGTATGCCCTTGCATGAGTGACTTAACCTCTGCCAGGCTCAGTTTCCTCATCTGTAAAATCAGAGTAGTAATTAGCATCCACTTGCTAATTGGATGTCCTGAAGCTTAATCAAAGTGGTACCTGTGAAGCTATGGCACAAACCTAGCACGGCTTACGAACCCAGTAATCATGAGCTACGACTTGGGCTTGTTTAAAACCTCAGCAGGGGCGCCTGGGTGGCTCAGTGGGTAAAGCGTCTGACTTTGGCTCAGGTCATGATCTCACAGTTTGTGGGTTCGAGCCCCGCGTCAGGCTTTGTGCTGACAGCTCAGAGCCTGGAGCCAGCTTCAGATTCTGTGTCTCCCTCCCTCTACCCCTCCCATGCTCATGCTCTGTCTCTGTTTCTTAAGAATAAACATTTAAAAAAATAAATAAATAAATAAAACCTCAGCAGTCACACAGATGTGCTTCCGGAGAAGTCAGAAGCGGTCCAGAGGGTGGTCGAGGACCTGTCTGGGAAGGCTGATGTGTGTACTGAGCAGGAGAAGACGGCTTCACTTGCAGCCTCAAATGGGATTCCCCTTCAAGAACCTAGACCGGGTTTAGGGAGACGCCCCCAGAACAATTCAAATGCACGGGTGATACCTACAAATTCCCTCTGATGGCATGTGGCATCCGTTAAGCACAAGGAGTTAGAAAAAGCAGAGAACGTTCAGTTCTAAGATTCAGAATACCTACCAGAAAAGATCACCCAAGAGCAACAAAGTATTATCTTAAAATTGATACATGCCTGTGGGAAACGAATTCCACCAAATTTTCTGGACCGCTTCCAATGACAAAGATGGGGTGTCCCTGGCAAGTTCTAAAGCAGTGGTTCCCAAAGCAAGATGCCCCCCACCCAGCAGCAAATTCTCAGTCTTCCGGAATCAGAAATTCTGGGGATGGGGTCCTTGATCTGTGTTCTCGCGAGCCCTTTGGGTGCTTTGGATGTGTGCTCCCTCGAGGATGGCGGCCGGAATGGAAAGCAATGGATGTCATTGACAGACAGGTCTATCTTCATCCGGGACCTCCCATGTCCTACCCCACCCTTCCTCTGTCTTCTCCCTTGTCAAATAACCTTTGTTTGAAATTGATCACCAGCCTGTTCAGAGGAGCAGTTCCTAGGAGTCTTTTGGACAGAAGTGGATTTGCCAAGAGTTGCAGGCACCCCACCCTACCCCCGACTCCCTCCCCCACTCCTAGGAATCCTCTCTGCTATTTTCCTGTAAAGCCCAAAGGTTTATGGCACTGTCCCGCCTGTGTTACTGCATCATAACGAATCCTACAGTAAGCACTAACTTTGAGCATTTACCCTGCGAGCCCTTTATCTGGGTGGTTTCTTTTACTCCTCACAACGATGTGGGTTGACATTGCCCAAAGGGGAGGACACCTACGGGGTGGGTGTCATTATCATCCCCTTGACAGACGGAAACACTGGGGCACAAAAAGGAAAGTAGTACTTAAGACCTCGCTGCTGGTAAGCAGCACAGGTGGGACGCGCGCCCGTGTGGTCTGAGTCCAGAGTCCGCGCCCTCCACGCCCGGACAGGGCAGCCTCTTGAAACCGGGATCCTTGCCTTTCCCACCGGTGAATTAGGAAAAGTGGTGAGTTCGTGGTAGAGAACAGGGATGTAAGTCCCGGCTGCCACTAATCAGATCGGTGTCTTGGACAGGGACCTTCAGTTTGCCCGTTTATAAACCAGGGGGTGCTCACTCCTGTTTCGCTTTCCTCCAAGGGTCATTACAGGGGCACCAAAAGAGGCAATGCCTTAGAAGGTCCTTTGCGAGCTGAAGACTGCCAGGCGAACGTAAGAGTGGGACACCCAAGGCTGAGGTTGAATGGTCATCCTGGATAAAGCCGGCGGCCGTAAATGCTTCCACAGAACTAAGAAGCAAACAGCATTGGTATCCAATTTTAAAGCCACACCCGCCAAGCATTCCCTAGCTACCTGCCACCAGGCTGTTCCCCAGCTCCCCAACGGGAATTGTTCAATGGCATGGTTAATTTTCCCTGGAGTGAGTCTGAGGGTCAGGCACTAGATTTTGCGCCTGCAAAAGACAAGTCCGCGAATACGGTGGGCTTCAGGCACAGGATGACTCGGGCTCAATTATCAGGACCCATTTCTTGATCCTGGTCCCCACGATGTGGTTCCGCCCTCACACATGTCTGGCCACTCAAGCTCCTATCTCCCCAATGCCAGGTCAGAGGAAGGGAGGCGTCGTCTCTAATAGCTCAAACACAGGTCCCGGTATTGAGTCAGGTTGGTTCTGATTGGACCCGCTTGAGTCATGCGCCCATCCCTAAACCAACCAACGTGGCCAGAGGGATGGAAAGAGCTGATTGGCTTAGCTTTGGGCACAGGCTCCTCCCCCAAAATTTGAACCCAAAGTGAAAGTCGGAGGGGCCTCCCTAGAACAAAATCCGAGTTGGTTTTGCCTCAGGAAAAAGGTGTAGGAAATCACAGAAGAAAATTTACAGATGATACACCCCAGGGCCTGGTCCAGATCCCTCCTCATTAGCCACCGTGGACCGATGAGTTAGGCCCGAGGCAGCACACCCGCCTCCTGAAAAGGACCCCTCTGTGCACAGATCCAGGCCCGGCAGGTGGTGCCCCCACACTGGGAGGGGCGGGGTGGGGTCCCCCCTCCCCGGCGGCCCGGCGAAAGGGCTGCAGCGGCTCACGGGGGCCAGCTAGAAGGACAGGACCAAGGAGGGTCCCACGGCCGCATAGTCGCCATAGGGGCAGACGCGTTTCCTGGCCTCTCTGAAAGGTAGCCTTGAGCAGGACGCACAGGGTCTGTTTTTCCTTATTGCTCTGTCACTGTAATCCAGAAACAAACACACCCTCAGATGCCCTGTCAGTATCTTCCCGAAGCCACGATCAGTCACTTTATCTCCTCCTTGGGATTTCCTGTTTCTTTTGCTGGAGTGAGAAACAAAGAGAGCAAACGTGTGTGTGTGCGTGTGTGTGTGTGTGTGTGTGTGTGTGTGTGTGCATCCTCTTTTGAGACATTGCGACTATTCGGCTGCATTTTTCAAAGCATAAGATGTAGGAGCCACTGGGGTGCACAAAGATGATATGGTGTGGCACACATATGATGCTTTATTAATATTAGTATTTTTTTGGTCCATTTAAAAATAGACAATTTCCTGGGGTGCCTGGGTGGGTCAGTTGGTTGAGCATCTGACTTCAGCTCAGGTCATGATCTCGAGGGTGCTGGGTTTGAGCTCCCGTGTGGCACTCTGTGCTGACAGCATGGAGCCTGCTTGGGATTCTCTCTCTCTCCCTCCCTCTCTCTGTCTCTCTCTGCCCCTCCCCTTCTCTCTCTCTCTCTCTCTCTCTCTCTCTCTCTCTTACAAAAATAAACATTTAAAAAATATTTAAAAAATAAATTAATTTTAAACACGGACAATTTCCTGTTGTTATAACAATAGCTAGTATTTATTGAATGCTTACTATGTTGCAGGCACTGTTCAAAGACTTTCCACACACTAACTTAGTTAATCCCCATGAAAACAACTCTATGCAGACATGATTCTTATTAGCCTCGTTTTATAAATGAAAACCAGAGAGACAGAGAGGTTAAGCAACTTGCTCAAGGTCACACAGTGAATAAATAGTAGAACCAGGACTCCAACCCCGGGAAGTCTGGCTCCAGAGCTAAGCTCTTTTTTTTTTTTTTTTTGAAGTTTATTTATTTATCTTGAGAGTGGGGAGAGGGGCAGACAGAGAGGGAGAGAGTCCCAAACAGGCTGAGCACTGTCAGCGCAGAGCCCAACACGGGACTCAATCTCACGAACCATGAGCTCATGACCTGAGCCGAAACCAAGAGTCAAACACTTAACGGACTGAATCGCCCAGGTGCCCCCAGAGCTATGCTCTTGGCCACTACGTGAATGCTGTGATTTCACAGACATCACCGGAATGGATCAAGCGCCCTGCTACAGCTGAATGAAACTATCAGAAGTCAAATCAGCGGAAACATTATATAAACAATGGGAAAGGTGGGGGGTGGGGGGACGTGTTAACACTTTTCTACAGCATTTGGGAAACCTTGAAACAGTGCACATCTTGGCATCAACCTTAACTCCGTGGATTTCTAATGAGTGCGCCAGTGGCCTTTAGCGGAGCCTGGAACCCCTGAAATCATGCACAATTTTGTAAGAGGGTGCACATTTTTCTGAGGAGAGGGCACGATGCTCTCTTCCCACCACAACGGGGTTTCTGAGCAGAGCCGCCGCTTATCTGAATCATGCGATAATTGAAAATAAAATTTTTTTTACATAAATCGTGCTATAGTTGAGATAAAAGGCACTCCTTTGGGAGATAATGAATTTGAAACAGGTGCCACTGCCTCCAGGAAGGCGTGAAAATTCTGGGCAGAAATTGCCCACGGAGCACCACTTGACTGAGGTGTGGTTAAGAACGACTTCTGAAGGTGACGTTAGCCAGGTTTGTCCGTCCCAGGACGCAAAGGCACTTGGACATGGTGGGGGGGGGGCATGCTGTCAGAAATTGCGGGGTCCAGGGCTGAAGGGTCTGGTATTTGGGGTTGGGTCTCAAGGCTTCTGTGTCACCTTGGGTGAGCCCCCTTTCCCAACTGAGGGTGTGGACAGAGGAGGGTCTCTAAAGCGAGGGACAGCAGATATCTGCTCCTTCTCCTGCCCACCCAGAGGCGCGTTGGTAGGATGCCGTGAGATCCAATCACGGAAGACCAGATGTTCTAAAACTTGGAAGGGATTGCCTCAGTCTGATTCGGAAAGCAGAGTACATCCCAGGGACTCCGATCAATGGTATTTAGTGCCCAGAATTAAATACAAAGGTGGTGGAGGGCCGAAAAGCCCAACAGGGGAGGTGGAAGCCGCTCACAGGTGGCGGTGGCAGGGCTGGAAGGACACTGGGGGCACTGTCAGAGCCCGGGGGAATGAGGTCAGCAGCTGCCCAGCAGAGAGCTGGAGATAGAGGCCTGGGAGAAGAGCCACCTACAGCAGGAGTGGGGGGAGGGAGGAGAGATGCCCCGCCTTCTCTCCTTCTCTTATCCTTCAGTCTCCACCAATACCACCCAGTGGCTCACCAGAAACAGTTAGCAAAGGAGTCTGGGAAATGTAGTTTTCAGGACAGGAAATGGAGCGGGCCATTGGCTAGCAGGCCCCTCCTTAAACTTCTTCAAGTAGGGCTATGTTTTTAACTGCCTAACTACACATGGGACTGAATTTCTAATGAATAAAGTTGATGATGTCCAACAGCTGGTCGGACTAAGTCTTACAGAAACGAGTTGTTCTTTCAACAAACACTGGCTGAAGGCTCACCATGTATAGGACACAGCCCTATGCTCTGAGAGCTACAAATGCCTCAGTCCCACTGCCCCAACAGGATTGTAGTAGGCCGCCTTCTCAGATGATCCCCGAGGATCATCGCCTCTGGGTTCTTGTGCCCTTGGGTAACCCCTTCCCTCTGCGTGTGGGCTGGGCTAATAACTTGCCTGTAACAAGTTGAATATGCAAAAGCGATGAGATATTGCTGGAGATTAGGTGATAAAAGACTGATGGCCATCTGTCACACACTCTCTTATTCTTCTCACTCACTCTGACGAGGCAAGCCACCATGGTGTGCGCTGCTCTGTTGGAGAAACCATGTGGCAAGGAACTGAGGGCACCTCCACCCAACGGCCCATGAGGAACTGAATCCCATCCACACCAAGCCAGCGAGTTTCGAAGTGGACCCTTCTCCACTCGAGCCTCCAGATGACCCAGCTAACATCTCGATTGCAGCCTGTGAGAGACCTTCAGTGGAAGAGCCCAGTTTGGCCCACTCAGATATCCAATGCTTGTTGTTTAAAGATGCTGTTTGAGGTCATTTATTATGCGGTGATGAATAACAAATACACAGGGCACTTCGCTTTATACTTTACACAGCCTTTATTAAGATTTTTTTTATTATCGTTATTTTTTATCTTTTTTAGAGAGAGAGCACACACAGCAGGGAGAGGGGCAGAGAGAGAGAGAGAGAGAGAGAGAGAGAGAGAGAATCTTAAGCAGTCTCCACATTCACATAAAGCCCAACGTGGGGCTCGATCCCACAACCCTGGGATCATGACCTGAGCCGAAATCAAGACGCTCAACTGACTGAGCCACCCAGGGGCCCCTACATAGCATTTTAGTAGGTATTCTCATTTCTACCTACTGACAACCCAACACAGTTCACATTTCTCAGATAGAGGGATGAGCTTCAGAGAAGTTCAGTGACATTTCAGGGAGGTTAGGTCACACAGCCATAAATATAGAGTTAGAAAGCAAATCCAGGTACGTCTGACCCACCAAAAGCAAATGCTTTTTCCGTCAAACAATATTGCCCTGTAGTGCTCCTGGGGATGATGGTTGATTGGTCACCTGGGGCTTAGGAAAGACAAAAGGGAGACATCAAAAAAGTTTGGGGTTTTGTTTTTGTTTTTGTTTTTGTTTGAAAAATGCTGATATTCCAGAAATGCATTGAGTACCAGGAAAATTCAATGGGGGAGGGAATAGCCTTTTCAGCAAATGGTACAGGAGCCCCTGGATACCCACAGACAAAAGGGTGAATTTGTAGCCTTTCCTTGGACCATACGCAAAAGTTAACTCAAAATGGATCACAGACCTAAATGATATCCCTAAATCTCGAAAACTCTTGGAAGTCACAGGAGTTCCTCTCCATGAGCTTGAATTAGACAATGCTTTCTTGGATAGGACATGAACATTACCAAGCAACAGAAACAACAAAATAGAAAAATCGATCACCCCCAAATTAAAAGCTTTTGTTTTTATATAATTATGTATTACGATCAAGAAGCTGATGATTGAAAGACAGATCAATAGAATGGGAGCATATCTGTAAATCATTCACCTGGTAAGAGATTGGCATGCTGAATATAGAAAGAATCCTTGGGGCACCTGGGTGGTTCAGTCGGTTCAGAGTCCGACTTCAGCTCAGGTCATGATCTCACCGGTCCGTGAGTTCGAGCCCCACATCGAGCTCTTTGCTGTCAGTCCAAAGCCCACTTTCGGATCCTTAGCCACCTTCTTTCTCTGCCCCACCCTTGCTTGCATTCTCCTCTCTCTCTCTCTCTCTCAAAAATAAATAAATATTAATAAAAATACGGTTAGAGAATTCTTGCAACTCACATGACTATTAATGAATGTGGAGCTTCTGTTCAGACTGGTGAACATGACCTACACTTATTTAATGGTGATGGTTGCATGGCCCCAGGAATATATGCAAACCACTGATTTTTATGCTTTAAAGGGGTGAACTTTATGGTAGGAGAATTAAATCCCAATAACGCTATATTTGAAATGCATTACAGAATCATATATTGAAAAATGGTTTTTCGGATGAGCACTGGGTGTTGTATGGAAACCAATTTGACAATAAATTTCATATATTGAAAAAGAAAATGCTTATGGTGGCAAATCATATGTTGTATGTATTTTACCAAAAGACCAATCATGCATTAAGAAATAAGAGGAGAAACTTAACCTCCTCTAAGAAGGGGAGCTTGAGCCGTTCCCCCTTGAGCTTGGGCTGGACTTAGTGACTCATCTCCAAAGAACAGAGGATGAAAAAGGAAAAATGCCAACTTACCAGTGGAGAAACCTGGCAGATACCCCTTCACCAAGTGGTGAAGGTCAATGTCACAAGTGAAAAATAATGTCACTCTCATGTGCCCCCGATATCCTGTTATGAGAAGGGTATCTCGCCTCTGTGGTAGTCTTCCCCCAAATCCGTAACCCAAACCAATCATCAGAAAGTAGCAGGTAATTTCAGAGTGAGGGACATTCTACAGAGTCCCGGATCAGTGCTTCTCAAAACTGCCAAGCTCAGACAAGTCTGAGAGACTGCCTGCGACCACAGGAGACTACGGGGTCATGACAACCAAATGTGTGGGCAATGGCAAAATTCAGATAAAATCTAGAGTTCAGGGAGCTGTAATGTACCCATGCCGGCTTCTGAAATACACCATGGTTGGGTCAGATGATAACATTAGAGGAAGCTGGACGAAGGGTCTACTGGGATTGTCTGTACTTTCTAGCAACTTTTCTGTAAATCTAAAATTATTCCAAAATAAAAAGGGTTTAACATGGGGGAAAACCCATAGCTGTATTAAACTTCTCTATGCTTAATCTTTTTTTACTTTTAATAACATGTGGGGGTAAGCAGTCTTATTTTGGGAACTCAGGGGTAGGGCGCGAGTTAAGTTTGTCCCCAGTCAGCCATACATTGCCATTACAGGTCTGGGCAAGACTCACCTCATGGTATTTATTTGGTTATCTGATTATTCCCATTAATGCTCATTTCCCTCCTCACTTGACCTTCTAATGTATATCTTCATCTTGTATGAGTGTGTGCGTGTGCATGTGTGTACATTTAACTTACATAAATCGCATCACGCTACATATTTCATCGTGTTTCTTACTTAGCCACCATTAACACCATGCATCGAAACTCCAGTCCCACTGCTGTGTGGATATCTAGTCTGTTGCTGCCGAATGTCTCAGATGACCATGGTGGGCTATCTCAATTTCCCAGGGATGAGCCCCAGATTGTCTCCAAGTCTCCACCACCAGAAAACATAACACAATGAATTTCCTTTTGATATCCCTTTGCAATGACCCGTATGGGAATCCCCGTGGGGCACACACACACACACACACACACACACACACACAGAGTCATTACGACTGGGTCTTGGGCTGTATGTCCCGTAAAACCTTGGTTTGCGAGCAGAATGATTTCTGGAAACATGCTTGTAATCCGAAGCACTTGTCCATCAAAGCGAATTTCAAGCACCATTGGCTCAGTTGTGATCGTGTGACATTCGACCCCACATCCTCTCGTATTGCAAGACACGGATGGTTTATCAAGTTAAAATTGACTAGAAGCCTTTGCCCATTTTGTGGAACCCTCGCCAAACAAGTTATTCACAATCCAAGGTTTCACTGTATATGCAAGTTGACCAGGTGCTGCCATATTGCTTTCAGAATGGTTTCATGGCACGGAAACATGTTGCTAAGATGCATTGAGCACTTGCGTCGGACCTCACACTGTTCTAAGCTATATGTTGGGTGTGGGGAGGGTTTAATTCTTGCAATAGTCTCTTTAGGTAACCACTATTATTATCTCCATTTCTCAAATGAGGAATGGCAGCTCAGAGAGGTCAAGAGACTTGCCCAGCCTCATTCAGCCATAACAGCAATGTTCCACGGCTCAAGACAGCCTACCGGCCATCCCTTCCTCTGCTTTCCCCCCTCAGCCCTGAGAGACTGTGCACGGCCAATGCCAGTCCAGCTAGCTCCCCAGCCTGGCCACGTGGGCTTGGGATCCCTGAGCAGCGTTTGTGTTCGTTCTGAGGCTTAATTAAAACGCAAGCCACACTCAGAGTAGAACGGGTAACTCAGTGCTTCCTGAATCCAACCAAGGCATTTTTCCTGCCCAAACAGGGCAACTGTTTCCTGCCCAAACAGGGCTGGTCCTGGACTGATCGGAAAGTTGTTCAGAGGTCCCCAAGATGAGTGCCTGCCACCTTGAGCCCAACTTACAATGCTAAGACGCCAGACCACGGGAAGAGATTGCCGACCAAATAACAGGGGCCGGGACACTGCCCATGTGGACCACTTGCTGCACCCTGTGCCGGTCAGTAGTGTTTCATTAGGCTGCGGAATCAACACGCAGCAGGCCGAGCCAGCCAATTAGGCTTATCGGCTGACCGAGTGGGGCAGGAAGTCCTCTTTTCCTCCTGGTTGTTTTCCTGCCCCATGGAAGAAGTCAGTTCCCATTTTTTATCTCTGGGTTCCCACCAAGCCATCTCCATGGGGAGAGAGTTCTGACAGAAAGCAGTGTTAAGCTATCTCACTCCCCTTGAGCCCAGGGTCAAGCCAGACTGCCCTTAAGATTGCATGCAATCAGATGCAAAAAAAAAAAAAAAAAAAAAAAAAAAAATTGAATGCAAAATCCAAGAGCTTCTTGGCAAAGAGAAAAAACCAGCCAGGCCCAGCCTGGGCCATACCCTCTTTCGTCTCTGTGCCCCTCATCCTCCCTACGGACTTGAGAAATTTCCCACTGGGCTCCTTGAGTGTCTCTCTCCCAGGGGCAGAAAGTGGCGGGGGTGGGGAGAACTAGCCCCAAGTTGGGGGAGTTTGAGATATCAGTTTCAGAGCCCCCGTAGGCAGCCCTTCGACATTGAACTGAGACTGATTATACACTGCAAAATAGTGTACTTATCGACTTCATCTGCCTTTGCCCCTACTTTCTCCTTCCAAGGAGATAAATTACTGGGGCAGATAAGGATCCAGCTTTCAGGGCGATCAAATGAACGCCAGGAGTCCTCAAGATAGGAACGGTTTGTGAAACCCAGCTCCTGCCCACTCGAGTGAGCCAACTAAGAGGGTGCTTTCTGCCAAGAATGTAATGGCCACATGGATTGTTGGCCTTTCCACCACTGTCCCCCCCCCACCCCCCGGTACATTACGAGGGTAAGGGAATTTGCTTTTAAAGTATCTTTTGCAGTCTCTTCTAATAAATCACTCAGCAATTGCTGGTGCTTGTTGTGGTCGGTGGTGTTGATCCATGGGGAAAGGACAGGCTGCTTCCAGAGCTGGATTTTCCACCCAGCATAGTGGGTAAACCACGAACGCAGCAAAACAAGATGGCGGCCTCCAAGCCAATGAGCGTGGGTTGCAGCCTCAAGGGTGGCAGGGCTCTCTCTGACCTTAGCCAGGATTTCCTGATAGACTTCTGGAGTGGCCGCATGGATTCCCCTGCTCGTATGATTCAAAGCCAGTCTTCTGCAGCTGAACACTCCAGTTAGCAAATCACATTTAATGGTGTGTAACCTCAGGGCCCCAAATGCAAGATTTGTAGAGACAGAAATCAGAGTTCTAAGAAAACTTGCCCCGTCCCTGGGGATGCTGAACAGGGTTTTTTGGTCTCTGCATGGTTACTGCCAGCCTGTGTTTAGGGCAGACCCATATAAAATGTCTCAAGCGTTGGACTATCTAAGACTTTCCCTTTGAAGCACCACTCTAAGTGGAACACTAGGTCCTATTCGGTCGGGGCTGTTCCAGTGGTGTTTGTCCTAAATGTCCTTCTTTTTTTTTTTTTATTTCAGTCACCTAGTGACTCTTAATTCCACCTTGTCCCAGGGTGTAAATATCCCCCCTTTTTCCTTGCCATGTGTCCCTGTACAGATTAGTGGGCAATTATCAAACCGTGCCCCCCTCTCCATACCCCACCCCACCCCACCCCAGTCATCACTTAGCCAAACTACATACATATATATTTAGCTCTTTTAATCTTTTTTCTCATAAGGTTCTAATTTTACATTTTTTCCAGGGTTATTTTGGATTTGGCAGAATAGCCTTCGTCTGTGAAGAGTAGAACTTAATTATCAAAAGCTGAACCGGAGTGAGCAATCCATCACTGGGTGACACATCCTTGCCTGTGTTCATTTGAAAAACATTTTTTTGTGGCTCTTGGAAGAGGAGGGGGGGAAGCTGTCAGAAAAGAAAGAGAAAGAAAGAAAGAAAGAAAGAAAGAAAGAAAGGAAGGAAGGAAACTGAAGGGAAAACATTCATTCTGGCATGCATCATCCCACAACACAACCACATAACATATCAGAGTATCACAATTTGCGGGATTAAGAATCGGGACTGTTCATTTGGCTCCTTTCTCGCCTTTCTTGTTTTGATTTTGTTTGGAACTGGATCTAAAAACGTCCCCTAGCACGGGGAAGTTAGTCATGTAAAGTGCCTCCTACAGTAAACACCATCTTTTTGACAAGGTTTGCATTATAATTAAGGCCTGTCTGAGTAGTTCTCCCAACTGTCATGTTCCAGTGTTTTCCTTAAGAGGCAGGGTTTTTTAACAGCCAGATAAATGCCCTCTGTGGCCCAGATCAGTGGCACAGTGACACCCAGTGGCCACGTCAGGTCATGGGCCCACGGTGGGGCCACCCGGGGCTTGACTCCAGGAAGGCCAGCCCCCCGGGGTCCCCAGGGGTGAATCCGGCATTATCTCGCCGACAAGATTTACCACCAGGGAGCCAGTCTTGAAGCCGGGGAGCTCGCCCGGTGTTGATTTAAATGAGATACACCAAGCCCTACGTTGCTTGCAATGAGATACATTGCCCTAGCGGAGGGCCTGGTAGCCGCTGGCTCTTGCCGACGGTGGGGCAGTTCCAAATTCCACGTCAGAAACTTCTCTCATCCTTGTTTACGCCTCACCCAGACCCGTGACAAATCCAGGAGCCCGCCGGGGGTGTCCAGAGATCTTTAGACAGTGGATTCAAATGTTGCCTCTTGGAAGGGAAAGATGCTTTGTTTTGCCGGTCGCTTTGTGTTCTAGCCACTCATTTAAATAATCGACCGAGAAAGAGGACGTTTTCGTGGCACATAAAACCTGTAGAGCCTCACCCCATCATTGGTTGGCCTGGCGCCACTTTTCGTCCCTGACTCAGGCTCACAGGCAACAGGGCGACGTGGCGCGTTTCCTCCTGCAGGGGGCGCTGTGAATGTTCCTCTCAGTCATTGCCGCTCCGGCTAATATTTTCCGGAACCGGGTATGTGTCATCTCCCTCCTCTGAGTTATTCCAGGTTCCTTCAAAACACACTCATTTAAGTCACTTTGTCCAAATGAGGGTGGGTTGGTTTGGTTTTTGTTTTTTTTTTTCCTTCCTTTTTTTCGTTTGTGATACTGACTGAGCGTAACCAAAGACATCTCCCTCTGGCCCGCGAAGCCCTGCTATTTCCTGCCAGTGGCTGTTTCCACTCTGAGCTGATCGAGTCCCAGGGTCTTGCCCCAAATGCCAGATGCGGAAATGGGCGGGGTAGCTCATTTCTAGTGGGTCCGGTTCAGGCCAGCGCTAACCCCCAAAGACTGACACTTGAGGTTAAACAAACAGAAGATGCACGTTGCCGTTAACGACGTAAAAACAGCAGATAAAGAAATGACCTTCTTGGGAGCGGAGATCAGAATTATTCCGTGTCTGAGAGGCTGAGTATCTTTCACACAGAACGCATTAACTGGTTATTAAGGGGTACCTGTCAAACCAAGAGCATAAGGGCTAATGAAAGTAACAAATGATAGGGGGCCCCTGGGTGGCACAGTCGGTTAAGCGTCCGACTTCAGCCAGGTTACGATCTCGCAGTCCGAGATTTCGAGCCCCGAGTCAGGCTCTGGGCTGATGGCTCGGAGCCTGGAGCCTGTTTCCGATTCTGTGTCTTCCTCTCTCTCTGACCCTCACCCGTTCATGCTCTGTCTCTCTCTGTCCCCAAAATAAATAAATACATGTTGAAAAAAATTTTAAAAAAAAGAAAGTAACAAATGATAATGATCAAAATGACTCGTGTGTTGTTGAGCATTTACTTCCTGCCAGTTCCTACGAAAACATTTTACTTTTAGGGGCGCCTGGGTGGCTCAGTCTCAGCCGGGCACCTGACTCTTAATTTTGGCTCGGGTCACGATCTCATGGTTCTTGAGATCGAGCTCTGTGCTGGGCTCTGTGCTGACAGCAGAGAGCCTGCTTGGGATTCTCTCTCGCTCTCTCTCTTCCGCTTAGAATAGATAAATAAATGATAAAAAACATTTTACATTCATTAACTCATTCAATTGTTTTTTTTTTTTTAATTTTTTTTTCCAACGTTTACTTATTTTTGGGACAGAGAGAGACAGAGCATGAACCGGGGAGGGGCAGAGAGAGAGGGAGACACAGAATCTGAAACAGGCTCCAGGCTCTGAGCCATCAGCCCAGAGCCCGACGCGGGGCTCGAACTCCCGGACCGCGAGATCGTGACCTGGCTGAAGTCGGACGCTTAACTGACTGCGCCACCCAGGCGCCCCGTTTTTTTTTTTTAATTTTAATGTTTATTTACCTTCACCATGACAGCAAACACCTAAAACTCTCTCTTCTGTGCTCTCGGAGGGTGGTATCCCCAGATCCTCAGGCGGGCTGTGGGCGTGCTCTCGTTTCTCTCTCTGGGTCCCCTTGTCACCACAAATGAGAAAGACAAATAACTCAGAACAGCACCGTGTTTGTTACACGGGCCTCGGGGCCACCCGCGCAGGGTGTTCAGTTTCACGCTGAAGCTGGCGGGAGGGTCTACTTGGGGTCAATCCAAGAGGGGCTTGGAGTTGGTGGCCCCGGTGGTACGGGTATCCTCGCTGCCCTCCTCACCCCGTGACTGGCCTCCGCGATGTGTCTGCTCCCCGGGCCCATCTCTTCTAATCCCACAGGCCACGGAGCGCTTCTCTTGCTGGCGTCCCTTCTCCCAGCCTCCCCTGCTCTTTCTCCGCCCATGACGACTTTCAGCTACGTTACGGATTGCTGCTCACTGAGTCTTTCCGAAGCACATCTCATTTCATGCTATCTCCCAAAGCCTTCTGTGGCTCCCCACTGCTCGCAGAACGAAGTCCGAGCTCCTAGACCCAACCCTAACTTTTCACTGCCTTCCAATCTCCTCCAGGCATCTTATGCTCAAGGGAAACCAAACACAAACTGTCCTGCCTTTGAGTCTTTGCTCGTACTCCCAACTTGGTTCGTACTCCGTACTTCGCTCCCCCCCACCCAAGGGCTTTTGCGCTGCCCAACTCCAGGAGGCCCGTGTTCCCCAGAGGCAATGTGACCAGCACCCACTGGAATTGGCCAATGCGCAACCTGCACAGCTGTACCTGTCCGCCCAGTCATTTGGATCATATACATCACCACACTGTTTCCCTCCACGTAAAACAGGATTCTTCAGTAGCAGGATTGACATTTTCGGCCAGATCATTCTGCGTTGTGGGGAGCTGTCCTGTCCATGGTATGACGCTTAGCTGCATCCCTGACACCCTCCCTTCCCAGTTGTGGCAACTGAAAATGTTCCTGACGTTGTCGAGGGTCCCACAGAAGGCACAATCATCTCTGGCCGAGAGCCGCCGCTCTAACACCTACCCAAATGTGAAGCTTTGCCCTCTGAGTCACCTACTCCACACTGCCGAGAGAGTGCAACCCCGCTGGTAGGCATACCCCCCCAGAACCTCGCCCACTGGTCCACTCTCTACCTCAAATGATAGGCACGTCCCCTACCAGGATGTGATTGCTTTCTGGAGCGTGCCTGCCAGCTACAGATGCCTCCAGGACTCACATACAACAGAGGTTAGGCCGACATTTATCACAGAACCCAGGGCAATAGCTTGCCCCGCATCCTTCCCGGTAGGAAAGCGGGTTTCAAACATGCCTTGTGACGGCCATTGGTTCTACACATACCAATCGCGTAGAAACACGGCCTGTCGCTGGCTCCGATGCAGGAGAAACCTAATCTTTTACCTGAGACTCTGATTTATGTGTGACCACTCTGCTCCTTGCCACAACGGGGCTTGTTTGGGCAAATGGGTCCAGATTTCGTCCATTAGCTTCAAATAAGTGAAAAACTCTAGGGTTTGGTGAAATCACACAATAAAACATCATTAAGCACTACAGCCTGTCAAGGCAGACGGCAGGTTGGAGCTGAAAGTCAGAGGACCGTCTGAAAGGAAGCAAGAAGGCACAACGGATGGGATGGGGGGCAGCTGGCTTTCATTTGGGGGAGGTCGTCCGAGGACTCTCCCGTCTGTGATGTCAATGAAGAACAGAGGCCCCGGCAATTTAACTGTCATCGGTAGAAATGCTCCGACGGGCATGGCCACGAGCCCTGGCCCTTTGCTCCATCTGGGCCGTTCTCCGTGTGCACTAGGAGACGGGGCCGTGCGGCAGGGAGACGAAAGAACCAGGCCAGGCCCCCGGGAGCCAGAAAAAGGTCTGGCCGGTGTGCCAGGCCGGGGGGCAGATGGGCAGCGGGTGTCCCAGGGACAAGAGGGGGGTCACCGCCCGTCACCACCCCTGATGGCCCCCGAGCATGCAGCTCTGAATCCAAGAGCGAGCGGACTGCGTCGTTTGCTCGGGTTCTGGGAGCTGTGGACAGCCTTTGCGCCCTCCTCTTCTCTTCGGTCTCTATCTCTGTTCATCCCTCCACCTCTCCCTCTGCTGTCCCACCCCTCCGTGTCCCTTTTGCACTCTCGGCACGCGTGTCTCTCTCTCTGTGTATAGCTATGCGCGTCTCTCCCTGTCTCTCTCCATCTCTCTGTCTCACCTTCTCTGTGTCCGTCCTTGTCCCTGTCCCTCTGACTCTATCTCTGCCTCTTGCCCGTCGCTCTTTCTGTCTCTTCCCCGGCTCTCTGTGTCTCTTCTCTGCTTCTCGCTCAGTCCTCCTTCGTCTCACGCTCTCGTTACTTCTCTCTCCCTCCTGTCTGTCTCTTTCTCCCTCTTACCCCAAGACAGCTGACCTGAAATGGGCTCCCCCTGGAGACCCCTCGCCGTGCGCCACGAGACGCCAGCAGCACCGGGGGGGTCCGGAATCCAGCGCAAGCTTGGCGACATTTGGCCGCGGGCTGTTCTGAGCCGTGTCTCCCTCTCTCCACCTCGCTCTGTGGGTCTTCTTTCTTTATCGGCTGAGCATGCGCAGGCGGTGGCCTTAATGTCTTCCCTGCCAGAGTCCAGAGCACGGCCGTCAAGTACCCTTGTGACACTCCTGTGCCTCCTCTCCTAGCCGCGCCCCCGTGTCGCTCCTTCCGAACAAACTGCACTCCGGGTGGCTCCAACCAAGACCGGAAGCAACAGAGAAGGCACAGGGGACGGAACGGGGGTGCGCCATCCCAGGCCTAGAGAGTAAAGACCTCAAACCCAAGCCAGCGGTAGCCTAGCCATGGCCTTCGTGGAATAATCACCGTGGCAGCCGTTGTGAACACTTGACATCGTGCTCTGTGCTTCGCACGTGGCCTCGTGTAGCCTTCATGACCCATGATTAAGCCCCCTTCCCCGAATTTAAAACCCGAGGTTCAGAGAGAAGCTATGTTTCCCAAGGTCACCCAGCTAGCGTGTCACGTAGCTGGCCCACCACCCCAGGGCTGTCTGCCTCTGAGCACCGAATGGGGCCACCCTTCCTCTCATCGCTTCCTTTCCCGAGCTCGCTCCGTGCGCCGATCCCCGCGCTAAGCATTTCGTCCGCCTCATCTTGTTTCAAATTCAGAGTCCCATGAGGTGTCCACAATGCCTATCACCTCCCATCGAGCAGATGGGGAGCCTAAAGACCAGAGAGGTTAATTCACCTGCCCAAGGTCACACAGCCAGTCGAGCAGCAGAGCCAGGGCGATGGGCTTCAAGGAAATTAATAGATTCCAACTGGCATCTCTAAATTTATATTTCCGCCTCCACCGAGGTCCCCACCACTGCAAGTAATCCTGAAAATTCGTCATGAAGCTTTCAAAACAATTTATGCAAACAAACCTCAAGTGGGGCTATTTGTATTGGCAGCCCATTTCACTTAACCACCCACAACAAGGAACAGATGGCCAGAGCGTTGGACTCGCCTGCAAAGAAAACAGGAGGGGCGAGAGCATCAGAAGCCGCCTTCCTTCCCCCACGCCTGCCCGCTTTGTGACGATTACAGGCTTGTTCTTGTTTATGTCTTTGATTCCGTTGTTATTTTATGTACTTGTGAAACCGACCCGGCATTTCATGAGAGAGGTTTGTTCAAAGACCATTTGCCAACCATCTTCGGTTACCAGGAGCCGGGCTTTCAGTGCTGAATTTGGAGTCCTTTCCAGACGGAGCCTTCTGGAAAGGGGCTCAGCAGGAAGTAGAAACAGCCTGCAGATGTTGGATCAGGGATCGGCAAAAGCTTCGAGACAAACGGCTGAAGAGTTACACTTACCTGCCTTTTTTTTTTTTTTCTTGGTCACCTTTGTTTCCACTGGGCTTTTGCCACTCGAGGTGGGGACGAGTCCTGGGCTGAGGGGCAAATCCTGGATTCAAGTCTGTCCCTTACCAGCTGCGTTGACATTAGACATGTTACCTAGACGCTCTGAGACTTCAGGGAACTCGTGTATGAGGCTACCAACACCTCCTTGGCAGGGTTGCTGTGGTATTTAAGTGATAGTTGGATAACGCATATATCTGAGTGGTTCGTCCATTACGAAATGCTATTCCCCTCCACTTGCTTTAACCCAAAACGGTCAGGTGGCTGTCTCGATCACAGGCCAGTTAATCACCCAATAAATATTGCTGAGCGTGTATTATTGTCAAGAGAGATCTGGAAAAGGTTCAAGGAGAATTAAGTCAGGATCTCCATCCCTGGGGGCGGGGGAGGGGATGGGGGGGGAAGTATCCAGGATCCGTGGCAGATGGTATTTTCCGAAGATCGCCACAACACCTCCCATCCCGAATAGAGCATGTCTTTGACACTCTTCCCACAGACAGGTGGGAGTCTCCATTTCTCTCCCATGAACCTGGGCAGCTTGGGACAGAAGGTGCAGCGGTGACATGGGACATCCAGGCTAGATCATAATAGGGGTAGTACTTCTGCCTAGTAACCGTGGGGCACTGTCCTTTGGAGCCCCGAGCCGTCCAGTAAGAAGTCTGACGCTGCCATGATAGGAGGAAGCCCAGTCCTCATGGAGAGGTCAGGTGTAGGCGTTCTGGCCAACAGTCACCATCGAACGCCAGACGTGTGAGTAAAGACATCTCCAGATGATTCCTACCCCAGCCATCAAGTCACTGCCACCTTTGGTGGGGGGTGGGAGGTGGGGGCAGAGAAGAGTCCCAGATATCCTGGCACGGACACAAACCGTCGGAGTTCTACCCACCCCTAATCCCTGAGCCACACGTGCCTTAAACATAATACGAGGATCACCCCAGCACGAATCTGGGGGCTGGTGACTGCCCCGGGTAACCGGCACAAGAGAGCAAAGCGAGACATACACCGGGGAAAAGCTCATTTAAAATAGATCCTGATCCCTACCAGAGAGGGTGGGCAAGACAGGAGCTGAGAGGAGGGAAGAAACGTGTGGGCTGGAGGTCGGGAAATGGTTTTTGAGGCAGCAAGGCAAAACTTAAGCCTTAATTAAGTGGGTATTATTTGGATAGGGGAGCACGAGGTGAAGGGAGTTCACTTATTAATAAAAGAACCCATAACTCAGTATGTCTCCAATGATTATAGTAATAACAATTATAGTAATAGCTAATGATGTGGGGTGATAATTTTAAATACACACCAATTATTGTTTTTCGCTGGTATTTCCTGTTACCCCTGACCCTTCCTTACCTTCTGAGCGGCTCCAACATATGGCATCCATTGCCTCCAGGAAAGGACGTGGAAGCAAAGACAGAGAAAAGGTACTTGTGAGCCCATCGCCCGGGTCCCCAAATCTCCTTCCGGGAGACATGACGCGCTGGGGCCATATTTGTTCATATTGGCTCAGAAAGCCAAACTGTCTTTCCGAGATTAGATCCATAGACCCTGGGGGTGGAGGAGCATCTGAAGAAATCAATGAACTTGACAGCCACCCCCACCCCCCGTCAGCCCACCCTAAAGCAGGTAGATTTAAGGAATTCCAAAGCTGAAATAGCAGTGTCCCTGTTCCCACAGCAAGAGCGAGCCTCCGGCACGGAGGGAGAGCAGAATAGAGAGGTGTGTCCAGCCAGAGGGGGCACACAGCCTCCCAGGGGCTCCGGTAGCTAGCCCAGGACAACGGGACCTTCTGTGGAGAAATTTCCAGAAGCCCGGAGACGGGAGGGGGATGTGGAATGTCTTCTCAGGAAGGAAGGCCGTTCTGGCCGTGGCAGATGTGGGCACGTGACCAGAAGCGAGACGGCAATACGGAAGACTCAGCAGATGCCAACAGAGATTGAAGACGGTCACCCTTGTCCCCCTGCCCTCCTGGAGCGAGGAGGTATCACCGGGCAAAACAGACAGCACTAAACGGACTGGCTTCTATTTTTTTTCTTTTACGGGTCTTATTTATTCTTAAGAGAGAGACGCAAGAGCAGGAGCAGGTGAGCGGCAGAGCGAGAGAGGGACACAGAATCCGAAGCAGGCTCCAGGCTCTGAGCTGTCAGCACGAGCCCGACGCGGGGCTCGAACTCACAAACCTCGAGATCTTGACCCGAGCCGAGGTCGGACACCTAACCGACTGAGCCACCCAGGCGCCCCTAAACTGACTGGCTTCTAACTCGCGGCTTGAAATAGATTGAACTGCGTAGCAAAGCAAAGGAACTTATACGTTTGCACTCTGGCTCCATCAACATTTACGGAGTTTACTCAACGGGAGGAACCATGCCCGGCTCTTTTATTTTCTCACCGGGTCCTGGCAAAGGACTCTGTGAGACGGGTCCCGGCTTCATTTTTCAGAGAAAGGAAAGGAGGCCCAGAGATGTTAAGTAACTTGTCTCTAGGGGCTCAGCCTCGAAGAGGCACAGCAGGGATCAGACCCAGGACCGCCTGATTCCAGAGAACCTGCTCTTGGAACGTGCTCCGCAGCGCCTCCCAGGGGGTCTGCTGTCCACATTGGGACTCACTTCCGGCAGGAGGGGCTAGGCTACGCTGCAGAAACGAACGACTGAAAACCTGAGTGCCTAAACACAACAGAAGCATAGTTTCCCTCACGCTGCGTGGCCCCTGGAGGTCAGCGGGAAGGTTATCCTTCGGGATAGGTTATCCAGCGGGAAGGAGTCCATCAGACTCCTCATTCGTGCATCTGGGCCGTTGAAGCCTCCTGTCTGGAGGGTTACCAGTTACTGGGGCAGGAGAAGGAGGCAAAAGGTGAATTGCCCAACGACTCTGAAAAATTTCTGCCCAGAGCATCACATGTGTCATAACACATGACACGTCGCTTCTTCTCACATCCCACTGGACAAGGCAAGTCCGTGGCTGCGTTGGCAGGAGGTGAGAGGTAGAGGTCTGCCACGTGTCCTGAGGTGGGAGAACCTGACAATGATAGTGACATGGCTGATCACCACCCCGTGCGACAGCTCCGTTTATCATAAAATCATGTTGAACGACGGAGAGGAGAGATGGTTTGACGTGGCCTCTGATGAAACTCGCCTCCCTGGCAGTTCAACCAACGGATGAACTCACAGACGATTGTGACTAATTTTAAACCCTTCCTGTACCATCCCCCTGAGAACTCACCCCCAGGTGACTTCTCACAAAGTGTCAGAGCCACAGGGACGACGAAGCTTCGATGACACTGTAGAGAAGGCTGAGGTTCTGTGAGGAAAGAGGATGGTGAAGGTTTAGCATCCTCTCCCTTCTTCTCTGCCCTGGAAGGGGCCCCTGACTCCTCCTCAGCCATCTGAAAATCAGACGCATTTAATGCCACATTCTGGCCTCGAATGGAGAATACGTTTTCTGCTGATGTCCTAACTGTACCACCTGTCTCTTCCATCCCTTCCATACTCAGAGCTCATGGTCCAGGGAAGCTGCAGCCATAATAGGACAGAGACAAGGAGCACTCCCCAGCGTGGCTTCAGACACTCATTGTCCTTCGTGGCCACGGGAGGACCAGCAGGTCAGTGAAGCTGGGACTGAGGCAGGAAGCAGGGCCTGAGTTCAGAGATTACAACTTCTCCTGAGAGTTTGGCTGCATCATTAACACCAAATGATAATTAATCCTCCAAAAAAGCCTCAGATGTTAATCCCCTAGGAAGTCTTAATTAACTCTTATAAGGATTAGTTCTGAAACTTGGGAGGAAAGAGCAGACACATCCAAGTAATGCTAAATTGTGAATACCATCATCTTTCATGCAAAGAAAGGGCTCACTGCCGCCCTTTATCATCCAACCATCCATCCATCCATCCATCCATCCATCCATTCATCCATCTATCCATCCATCTATCCATCTATTCATCCATCCAACCAACCACCCATTTATCCATTCATCCAACCATCTGTCCATCCATTCATCCATCCAACCATCCATCTGTCCATCCATCCATCCATCTGTCCATCCATCCATCCATCTGTCCATCCATCCATCCATCCATCCATCCATCCGTCCGTCCGTCTGTCCACCCATCCATCTATCCATCTATTCATCCATCCAACCAACCACCCATCCATCCATCCATCTGTCCATCCATCCATCCATCCATCCATCTGTCCATCCATCCATCCATCCATCCATCCATCCGTCTGTCCATCCATCCATCCATCCATCCAACCACCTGTCCGTCCATCCATCCACTCATCTATTCACCTACTCATTCAGCAATACTTACATGTAGACATGGCTCCCGCCTCACGGAAGTTATACTCTAATGGAGATCGGGGAAGGAGGGCCGTCCATCATGGAATCACACCAGTATGTCACTACAGCCCGACACATAAAAGGAAGGTACACGTGGATGTGAGAACAATTAGAAGGAAACCTGGTCTAGTGTGGAAGACAAGACTAGTGATCACCTGTGTCTAGTCCTCTCCTGCCTGGGCATTTTGGAGTCACGTGACTTGTTCTGACCAATGAAACACGAGCATACACGACGCCCCACCCCATACAGTTCTCCATGGTTCTCCAGCTCTCACTCCCCCCTTGAGGCAGATGTGGGGAGAAGGTGCGATCACAAGCAGGGAATAACCTGGAGTTGCGGCACAGGGTTCTGCGGGGTTGCCTGGATCTGCGGGGGACTCTTGGCATGACTGAGAAACGAACCTTAGCGGTGGTGTCCTGCTGAGATTCGAGGTTGGTTGTTCCTGCAGCATAGCCCGGCCTCGCCTGACTAACACCCTAGGGCAGGGCAGGGAAGAGGGCGGAGGAAACTTCTCTGGAAGTGGTGGTTCCGTTGGAATCCCCAGGATGAACAGGAGACGACTCTACGAGGGAAGGTGGGTCTGCTGCGTGGGGTCACCCACAGCCACTCCCCTGGCCTCCTATGACCCAGGTCAGGTCTCTGCACCGGCTGGTGCCTGGTGAGAGAGCACAGCCCAGAGAGAAAGACCTTGCAGCCCTGGTCCCAAAGCCTGCAAAATAAGCCATAGACAGAGCACACTCCCAGGGGGAGGCACTTAAGTTCCAATGAAACCAAAGCTAAGACATCAAAAACCAAAGCTTTCAGGGAAAAAACGGGGTGGCATGATGGCTGTCGTGGTTGAGAATATGGTCTAGAACTGCACCGCCTGGGTTCAAATCCTGGTCTCTCCCAGCCTATCTGTGCCACCCTGGACAGGGTCCTCAACCTCTGTGTCCTCAGTGTCCTCATCTGTAAGATGGGAATGATCAGAGTACCTACCAGCTAGAGTTTTTCTGGGGGTTATTTGAGTTAGAAAGGACACTTAGCGGGGTGCCTTGTACACAGCAAGTGCTAGGTGAGAATTTGATAGAAAAATAAAATACTAGAGAGACAACAGACGACCAGCCAGCCGGGGCTCCGTCCGATGGTCCTTTCTCCAGTCTGGGGAAACAGTGTGCCAGAAAGGAGCAGCCCGGTGACTCTGCCAGCTGCCCTGTCACCCAGTGAGGTCCTGAAAGCTCATTCAGCTTAGACGAGTGTTTCTTCTCTTGCGGAAAACTCTGAGAAGACAGGAGGGGAGCACGTCCATCTATAAGCAAAACGCCTTTATCACAGGATAACATATTAAAACAGACCTTAAGTTTCAGCTTGCAGAAGCTCCTCTTTTAAAGTTGCAATTCTTTCACGGGTGTTCCCAGTCGGCATCCTTCTTTTGCTCGCATACCTCCGGTGACAGGGAACTCACTACCTTACAGGTCAGCCCATCCTTCACTGGAGCGCACGTTTTGCCCCCTAGCTTCTCACACTGGGCTTAACTCTCTACCTCCCTGAGTCCCCATAGCCGGAGTGCATTCTCTCATCTACACCCCACTAGCAAGGGGAACGTGCTCAGAGAAGTAGCCAGCGGCCAGAGCGGGTAGGACAGGGACCCGGATGCTAGTCTCCCGTCGTGGGAAGCATGGGGCTGTTGAAAGAAGACAGTGACCTCGTCAGCTGCCTACTTGAAAAGGATCTCTTTTGCTGGCTGTGTGGACGGTGGACGGCAGGGGGGCGAGGGTGAAGGCAGGGGGCCAGGTGCTCAATTACTGCTCATTAATTAATATTGAACACCTCAGAAAGACTCGCCTGCAGCAATGGCCAGTGATAAAAAGGCACTTCTTCGTGGGGCTTCCTGAGCCGCCGGGCTTCCTTCCCTCAAAGCCCTCATCACGCTGCGCTATAATTAGCTGCTTACTGGTCTGTCCTCCAGATGCAGTTCATCCTCGTAGCTCACCCCCCCACCCCGACTCCTGTGCCCAGGATAGTGCCTGACACGTGGCAGTTTCTGGAACAACTTCGCAGACGGTGGTGGGGCCATGGTGGTTGGTGATTCCTGGCTCACCTGAATCAGCCTGATTCCAGGACCCTAAGAGCAGCGCCCTAGTAGGGTTGGAAGGATATCAGTTAGCCAACACGCAACCTTTCCCAGCCGTGGGGAACACGTGGGCAGCTCAGAAAGTGCCCGAGGACTGACGGGGATCGTATGATTTATGGTCTAGTTGGGGCACTTTTATTGGGCCCAAAGGCGGAACCAACCGGGACACCACCAGGACAGCAGGTGTAGACTGAGCAGATCGGGATGATGATCGCCCATTACTTTCTGCTATTTTCTACTATTTTTCTAACGTTTATTTCTTTATTTTGAGAGAGAGCGCAGGAGCGCGCGCGCACGTGCGTGCAGAGAAGGGTCAGAGAGAATCCCAAGCAGGCTCCATGCTGTCAGCACAGAGCCCGATGGAAGGCTGGAACCCACGAACCGTGAGATCACGACCTGAGCCAAAATCAAGAGTCAGACACTTAACCGACTGAGCCACCCAGGTGCCCCCAGAAGCTCAAAATCTTACCTCTTCTCTGTCTCTGACTCATCTCTCTTCCCAGGTCTGTTCACTTGCTTCTTGATTTTCCCCAGATGCCTCCTCCTTCCTTTTTCTCCCAATGGCACCATTGGACAACCGAGCACATAGTTAACAAAACGGTTGCGTTCCCAGCTAGAAGGGTTCCTCTGGTGACTTGGCCGGGCCACAGGGCACCCAGATATTTGGTCACACAGTCTCCCAGGGGCATCTGTGAGGATGTTTGGGGACGAGACAGACATTCGAACGGATAGACCGAGTGAAACAGACTGCCCTCTCCAGTCATCCCAATCCACTGATGACCCAAACACAGCACAAGGCCTGACCCTCCTGTGAGTAAGGGGATGCCTTCAAGCTGGGGCATGGGATTTTTCTAGCCTTTGGACTTGAATGGAAACATCAGGAAGGCCTGAGTCTCCAGCCTACTGGTTTTGACTGGAACTTATACCATTGGCTCTTCTGGCTCTCCAGCTTACCATATGCAGGTCTTAGGACTTGTCATCTGTCATAATTATATCATTCAATGTTTTATGATAAGCCTGTCTCTCTCTATAGAAATTTATCTATATCTATACCTATACCTATATCTATGTCCTATCGATTCTGTTTCTCTGGAAAACTCTAAGACAGCGGCTATGTCCCAGTACCTAGCACAATGCGTGCGCCAATGCTTGTTGAATATGGGACCACAATGAGACACTGTTGAGGTCTTGAGCCTTGTAAAGATAACAGAGTCCCCAACTCCAAATATAGGGGCGCCTGGGTGGCTCAGTCGGTTAAGCATCCACCTTTGGCTCAGGTCATGATCTCACAGTTCGTGAGTTCACGCCCCGCATCAGGGATGCGGGATTCTCTCTTGGGATTCTCTCTCTCCCTCTCTCTCTCTCTCTCTCTCTGCTCCTTCCCCACTTGTGCTTTCTCTCTCTCAAAATAAATTAAAAACTTAAAATTTTGCAAAGTATAAAATAATAGTGGACACAAAACACAAAATATATACATATGCTAAAGAAGTTTTTTTAAAGCCTATTCTAAGATTTTCAGATTATAAGATTCAGGAAAAAAAAATCTATTAAAGCTGAACCTTGGGTGGGGGTCCCCTCCTTTGCTGATGCCCTGAGCACACACTTAGCTCCAGCTAGGTGATCCCACCTGGCTGAATGAATGCGTGTAAGAATGAATGAATGAACATACACGTGTCTTGGGTAATGAAGAGAAATTGACTTGTACATGGCACTTTACTATTCTCCCTTTCTTAATGTGAGCATTAGGGTATTTCCAGCAGGGCACGTTTTTGTTTTTGTTTTTGTTTTTGTTTTTTTCTTTTTGGTGGTGCTGGTTACTGGAAACTTGCCCTGTAATTCCTGTGATGCCGCAGTTTAAACTAATCAGCTTCTGGATAGGACTCCTTCCCAGCTCACCACCTGACCCCGAAACCCGGGCTTGCGGCTGGACCCCTCTGCGGGCTTCAGTGCAGAAGCCCCCCACGCAGCGGCCTCCCCACCCTGGGGAGGACCGGTGCCCCGTGATGCTTAGACACGGCACCGAGCTGCCTCCGCCCTGCCCCAAATCAGGCCTTGGCTCCTTGTTCCGCGTTCCCTCCGAAGTTCGAACACCCACAGGGGAGCCAGAGAGGGAGCCGAGGTCTCCAGGCAAGGAGCCTCAGCAGGGCACCTGCTCAGTACCAGCTACCATCTGTCCTCCAGGGAGCCCAGGCTGATGTTGGCACTTAGATTCGTTTCTGCCCTTTGGAGGTAATTCACCATCCTATGACAGAAACTCCTGCGTCACTCAGCCATTCTTGGCTGCTTTAAAAAAAAAAATGGAAAAAGCAAAACCTAGCCTTTTGAATCAGCCCAGAGAGAGGCAAAGAGGAACCTCTTCCCGGTCAGGCTGCTGTACAACGCCCACGGGCCGCGAAATGGGTGAGGTTTACCCAGGCGATTTTTATTTTTGTGGTTTGGTCCTTTCCCAGGCTGTTTTGAGCACTTTCTGGGCCTCAGGCACTCCTTGGAGACCTTGAACTTCATCCCCTCTGTGAGGCAGGGGACACAGGGCAGGGTTAGAAGCTGCCCTGACTCAGATCCCAGCACTTAGTCGTCGTGTCACCTTAGTAACCTCGTCGTGGAAGTTAGGAACCTTAACTACCCTAAGCCTCCATTTCTCCTTCCGTGAAATGGGTATGGCAATAATAGTCCCCTACTCCCTGGGGCTGCTGTCAGAACTAAATCACTTCATTCCAGCCAAGCGATTAAATTCAGGCCTGGCTCTCAGGAAGAACCCAGCACGCCCCAGCTCCTATCGTCCTGTTTTACATGTAAGCAAGTGGAGGAAGCCCAGGGAGGGCGGGCCAGTTTCCCAGGGTCACCAAGCTGCACAGTGAAAGGATCCAGCCTCAACCACCAGGCTCGTCGGATTTCTGCCGCCCAGCTCACAACTGCCGCTGCTCCCTGGCTGAAAAAATACAGAGGGAGCCTTGCCTTAGGTAATTCAAGGCCTGCTTGATCAAAAGGGAATAACAGATCTAACATGTCACAGCATTAGACTTCTCTGACAGGACACTTTCTACGTGGCTGTTTGCCAGAAACTAATACCCTTCTGTGAATTTACCTCTTGGTTTTAAAACGTCTTTCTCCAGGTGTTTCTGCTTGGTTTTGGTTTTGGTTTTGTTTTGTTTTGCTTTTTGTTCTGTGTGGGGCTCAAACCTCCTGTTTCCACTTGTCCCTTTTCAATATAAAGTTGGGCACCGGGTCTGTCCGAGTCTCCCGTCACCTGGCAGTACGTGCAGGGGGGGGCTGGGGGACACCTGGTCACGGGCCTTTGTTTACGCGTGGGGAAACTGAGGCCTGGAGCAGGCAAGGGACGTGTGTCTGGTCCCCCAGCCTCCTGACAGGCTGGAACCCAGGGTGGGGGCCTGAGTCCCCGGGGGCTCTCGGTGCTGAGACGCTGATCCACTTTTGACACCTAATTTCATCCACAGGGTCCCGTCCGTTGTGGCGGCTGCCACGGAGCCCGGGGCCCACCCGACATGGCGGAGGGACGGCCGGGTTTGTCCTTCAGTGGGTTGTTGCTGGAATACTGCAGCGTGGCCAGCAACTTCCCCTGCCCGGGACTGGGCGGAAGGCCCTCGAAATAGGGAGAGCCAGAGCCTCAAAGACGAGTTCGGTCTGGCCTTGGTCTTGGGGAATGGCGTGAACGGATCCTGAGACGCTGTCTGTTCCTTGCTAGAACATTCCTTGCTCCACACACCAGCCTCGATTTTAGGACGTCACATTGGGTCCCTGGCGTCTGGGCCACGTCCCACAGTGGCTGAGAGGGTCTCTCCTGTAGGTCACCCAGCCAGCTTGGCTCCCCTCTGCCTGCCTCTGCTCACTTCCGCTTGCCTCTACTCCCCTCTGCCCACCCCTGCTACCTCTGCTCATCTCTGCCCGCCTCCTCTGGCTGCACCGATCCAGCCGAAGCAGCTCTTGTTTCCATGGAGAGAAACCTGGGTCCCCAAGGAGGCTCCAGAAGATGTTGGCGGTAGCTTCTGGCTGGACACACTGGGACTGGCAGTGAAATCAGGTGTGGTGGAGGGTGGGGGCCCTGAGGAGGAGCAGGGCTCTGTGCAGAGCGCCTCTGGCATCCCCTGGTGACTTTGTGAGCGAGCGGGCCATGGAGAGGGGGAGGCGGCCCGGGCGCCCCGGGGCCCGAACTCAAGCTGAGCCAGGCGTTCATTAGATTTTTCTGCTTCCCGGCCCAGTCACGCCAAAGAATGACTCTGGAGAGCATTCACGACGGGCACGCTCCCTCTATGTATTAACTCGATGCATCCTCATAACTGCCCTCGGGGATAAGAGCTACGAAGGCCATGTCACGGACAAGAACACTGAGGTCCAGAGAGGTGGCCCCAAGTGACGTAACTCCTGGACTCGCAGCCTATACTCCCCATCCGTGAAAGCTCACACAGAGGCGTGCCTGGGCACCGGGTCCAGAGCTTTCTGACGCCCAGATCAGCTGCAGAGGGGGAAGCCAGCCATCTTCCGCAGGCACAGGCTACAAACGGGAGTTGGAGGAGATGGTGAGGTTTGCCCATGGCCGTTCTCTGGATCCAGGACAGAAGGCATGGACCAAGCCTAAACCCAGTAGTAGGGGCACCTGGGAGGCTGTCGGTTAAGCATCTGATTTCGGCTCAACTCATGATCTCGCGGTTTGTGAGTTCAAGCCCCGCATCGGGACTAACAGCTCAGAGCCTGGAGCCTGCTCTGGATTCAGTCTCTCCTCTCTCTCTCTCTCTCTCTCTCTCTCTCTGACCCTTCCCTGCTCATGCTCTGTCTCTCTCTCTCAAAAAGAAATAAACATTAAAAATTTTTTTTAATTTAGAAGTAAATGAGGGGCATTGGCTCACCCTGCCTCCTTTTTCCAGCCACGGTCTCTTCCCGCCCCTTCATATTCCCCGGGGCGCTGGAGCAGTCGGCAGCAGGGTGTCCCCGCCCCCGCCCGGGATTCTGGGCTCTTACACCTGACACCTCAACTCTACCTCTTTTTAGCTCTGTGACCTCAGGCACATTCCTGCACTTCTCTTGGCCTCAGTTTCCTTGTGCACAATGAATACTATTAGGAACAGTGTGTGCTTCGTGGAGGCATTTTGAGGATGACCAGGGGGCATAACAACCAAAGTGCTCCGAAGGCCCCCCGGATCCACAGCGCGCCTCACTGAAGGTTTGGTTACTGTTAGTAACCAGGAGGTCTGGGCTCTGGTGCTATCCCCCTTGACATCCCCACCCCACACCCTCCCCGGCCGAGACGATCTGAAACACTAAGATGTTTATGACATGAGATAGTCCTTCCTCTAGGCTCATTTGCACAGAAAAGCGTATCAAGGAAGGAGGGCACTTCTTAACGCCAAGGAGCAACTTGCTCATGGCCTCGAAAGCCAAGAATGTTGAGGAATTATTCTGGCATGTGTGTGTGCGGGCAGGGAAAGACAAATGTCCATTGCCTTGCACTTCCAGAATTATACCTCTTCGCATTAAACGCAAAGCTGGCTCCTTCCAGAATGGCCACAGGCGCCAGGACGTTCTCTGCAAAGGGCCAAGCTGGACTCTTCAGGAGAGCACGCAATCCATCCAAGAGCCCAAACGCTGAGATCAGAGCAGAATCCCGTAGGACTGCGCTGCCAGGGGAAGGGGGGGGGGGGGTAGGCCCCGTTACTCCCCTCTACTTACAACCAGACTGCTTCCTTTGGCTTTACGTTAACCTGGCCACTCCCAGCCTCCTCCTCCTTAAAGGGGCAACTCGGGCGTCCGTGAGCTGGGTAGAAAGACAGGATCCCTGGGGCGCCTGGGTGGCTCAGTCAGTTGAGCGTCCAACTCTTGATTTCGGCTCAGGTCATGATCTCAAGGTTCGTGAGATCAAGTCCAGCTTCGGGCTCTGCGCTGACAGCATGAAGCCTGCTTGAGATTCTCTCTCTCTCTCTCTCTCTCTCTGCCCCTCCACCACTCACGCGCATGCTCTCTCTGAAAATAAACTAAAAAAAAGAAAGAAAGAAAAGAAAAAAGAAAGAAAGACAGGATCCCTCCTACCTGTGGCCTCAGAATCTAGATTTTAACCAGATTCCCGGTGATTCTTATGCACATTACAGTCTGAGAAGTCCTGTTGAGAATGCTGAGCCAGGGGCACTTTTAAGAGGAGTCAGTGAGTCAGGTCTCAGGTCCCCATAGTTTGGTGTAGGCGGCGGTTATGGTTTAAGGAGTCAATGGAAGTAAACCAGGAACGCTCCAGGGTCTGGTTCTGGGGTGAAGTGCACGTGATGGATAAAAGAGAGGGTCCAGGAAGCTGTGACACCCCATTGACGTGAGCATGGGGGTCTCCCCGGGGTTCCCAGCAGCCTCACTGCCCCGCTGGAGTCGCCCTTCTCTTGCAATCCCCTTTATTTTTTTTTAAACTTTTTTTTTTAACGTTTATTTTATGTTTGAGACAGAGAGAGACAGAGCATGAACGGGGGAGGGGCAGAGAGAAAGGGAGACAGAATCGGAAGCAGGCTCGACCTGGGGCTCGAACTCACGGACCGCGAGATCATGACCCGGGCTGAAGTCGGTCGCTTAACCGACTGAGCCACCCAGGCGCCCCTTGCCATCCCCTTTAAACTTCACTCAGCACAGAGCGCCCCCTTCCAGCGACAAGGCGACAAGGCGGGGTGGCCTTGCAAAAGGCTCCTCCTCCTCCCCCTCCCCCCCGCTGGTCCTGGGCAGACGAAAGCGCCCAGGCAGAGCCCGCCCCAGGAAACTTACCTGCCCCCCCGGGCTGCAGGGGACAGAAAGTGCAAGGCTGGCTGGGCTGCCTTCACTGGGCCAGGCCTGTCTCCCGTGTCTGAGCCAGTTTCCACACCAGAGCTCTTGCGCAGGATTCTCGTGAAGGTCACATGAGAAACCTGGCAGGAGCTTTGACCACTGGAAAAGCACCACCGCTGTCGCCCGCCAGTTGCACTTGTAGGAATCGGCCCTCGTGGTCAAGAGTGACCGGTCACTGGAGCTGCCCGAAGGCCCGCAGGCAGGGGGATCCGGGCCCTGAAGTAGGGGTCTCCAGGATGCGTGGGGAAGGGTGCCTCCGATCTGCTCCCGCCCCACGGGAGGGGAGCCCGGGGAATCGAGGAGAGCAAACACATCGCAGAGCTCAGAAACAGTTTCGTTTCACTGTTAAACAACCGGGGATTCTTTTCAAGGGTCTGGAAGGACATACCCACAGCCAGTTAACCACGGCAGAGGGGTTAGAGCTGTGTTTCTCAATCTTTTTTTTTTTTTTTAATGATTTATTTGTTTTCTTTTAGAGGGAGAGTGTGAACAGGGGAGAGGGGCAGAGGGAGAGAGAATCCCACGGTGGGATTGTGACCTGAGCTGAAATCGAGTCAGAAGCTCAACCCACTGAGCCACCCAGGCGCCCCTTTCTTTTTTTTTTTTATCGCCCCCATGTCCCACCCAGGAAATGCTTGTAGAGATATACTGTACATCTGTTTATAGACTGTATGTGTATCTGTGCTTTAAACAAAAAGAATTGGATTTTCTAGGACCCCCAAGATTCAATCGTGCCCCCTGGGGGGGGGGGTGATATCACCCCTGTTGAGAATGTATGGGTAAAAGAGGGCAGAAGTGAGGCTTTTCCCTTATTACCATTATTTGCTTTTTTTTTTCTTTTTTAGCACTGTTGGGGTTTTTATTTGTATTCTTTTTATTTTTTCAAGATTTTATTTCTTTTTAAGGAATCTCTATACCCATCCTTGGGGGCTCAAACCCACAACCCCAAGATCAAGAATCACAGTCTCCACCCACTGAGGGAGCCAGCCAGCCTCCCCCCCCCCAACTATTTACTTTTTGATTAAGTTTTATTTATTTATTTTTTAAAAAGTGCTGGCAGATACTTACATAGCACTTGGTGCACGCCTTGCATTACTCTAAGAACTTTACATTTTGAATCATTTAATCCCCATAATTGCCTAGGAAATGAGTGCTGTGTTCTCCCCATTTTTCAGATGAGGAAACTGAGGTTCAGAGGCAGTAGCCAGCTTGCCCAAAGTCACGGCTCGTAAGTGATGGAGTCAGGAGCCAAACCACGGCAGGCTGGGGCCAAAGCTGGTGTTCTTGAGGAGACAGAACCGCGTATCGCATTTGCACTGAAAGAGAAGAATCAAAAGGAAAAAGCAGAATGGGCCTGGGTTTTGTCTGTAAGCGGGTTAACATAGATGAAGGGACTTCTAGAACTTGAAGTGGTTTGGCCGCATAGGATTATGTGCGTTGTGATGATTAGTCTGTGGATACTATGACACTAATAAAACCCCAAGCCGAGCTTGGGGATTTAATCTCAAGTCCGGGCTGGGGGGGGGGGGGCGGGGGGGGGGGCGGGGAGGGGGCTATGAACCTCCAAAAAAGCCAGAGGCAGGATGAGAGCGCTCCTTTAATGGAGATGAGGCAGGGCACCAGCGGTTGTGAGGAGGGACCTGGGGATAAAATATTTAGGGAGTTGCACCGTCATTCAGACGGCGGTCCCCGCTCCTGGAGCAGAGCCCAGCTCACTCCTGCCTCCGCTCAGTGGTACCCTCCTTCCCCCCCACCCCATTGTCTCTGAACCTTTGGGATCCACAGGACACAATTCAGAAACCACTCGTCTAGTCCACAACCCTCATTTGGAGGACACCGGGGCTCAGAGAGGGGATACCTTTTGTGTAAGGTCACACAGCCCATTGGCAACAAGTTTGGAACTCGAGCCCTGCCTCCTGGCTCTGCGGTCGCCAAGTCAGGTGCCCCCAGGATACAACTCTCCTAGGCTTTGAAAAGATGAGTTCGTTTCCTTCCCCTGGGTCGCTTTGGTAGAATGGCTTATCCTTCCAAATTACATCAAAAGTATCTGCTCACTCCGGGGCCTCTGACCGCATCTTCTCGGATTTTTTAGAGGTTTTTGTCTGAATCGGTCTGACCTCCTTAGAACCCAATTGAAACATTTCTCAGGGTCAAATTCACTCGCGTTTCTCTTTCACTGAGCTCTTTTAGAATAGCCTAGCACAAAAATGAAAATGCAAACCTGGATAGAATTTCCAGGCCTCCGTAATGCAGACAGCTTGGCATCTTTGAAGTCGACACTTCTAGAGATGGATTGACCCCAGCTGTCCAGTCTCTGAGGTGACCCTCAGCTGGATACATTTGCCACTCCAGCCCTGAAGCGATCTGCCCGCCATGAGACTCGTAGATGGCAGAGAACGTCTAGCGTGGGGGTGCAGTTCCTTCTCTCTCCGCTCCTGGACCTGTACCCTTAGTTGGCTAAGGTGCCCTCCCACAGATCCATGACCGAACCTCAGAATCTTTCTTAACGCGGTGGTCTAAGCAGCCCTTCCAATCTATCAGTGCTGGTCCTCAAAATGAAGTGCACTGAGAGAGAGAGAGAGAGAGAGAGAGAGAGTGAGAGAGAACAAAGGGGAGGGGCAGAGAGAGAGAGGGAGGGAGAGAATCTCAAGCAGCCTCCCATGGTCAGCCCAGAGCCCGATGCAGGGGCAGAACTCACGAACCGTGAGATCATGACTTGCGCCGAAATCGGGAGTCAGATGCTTAACTGACTGGGCCACCCAGGTGCCCCGTGACTTGCTACTCTTAATCGTGCCCAACAGCCCCATTTTACAGATGAGGAAACAAAGTCCAGAGGAGCTCATTGCACCAAGCGACCCCTGGCTCTTAAGGACCCCCACAGATTCATCAAGGCCGGCCAAGGACCCTCCACAGTTTTGTCTTTATCTGTCAGATTACTGACCTACGTGTTGGTATAGGAGGTCACTCAGGCCCCATATTACTCACCTCTTGGCTCTACACCACTGATCCTGCCTCAGGCTCTGGGTGTTGGTGTTCGATTCTGCAGGTGACAGAGCCCAAACCATGATGCCTCAAGAACCTTTACTAGTCCTTAAGTAAGAGCCTTAAGCGGATGTTCCCCCATCAGGGGGCACTTTCCTCCCTGCTGGGATTCGGGGACCTCACCTGTTTTCGTTGTGTGCCTCTAGCAGCTCCTGGGCGGGGAACAGTCCTGCCACAATCAGTGTGCCACCAGAGGAAAGGGAGACAGAAGATGGGAGGGCGGGGGAACATGAGGCTTCCACACATCCCTGGCCCAAAACGGCACATATCATTTCTATGTTTTTAGGTTTGTTTATTTATCTGGGGAGAGGGAGCGCGCGTGAGAGAGAGCGGGGGAGGGGCAGAGAGAGGGAGAGAGAGAGAATCCCAGGCAGGCTCCAGGCTGTCAAAGCCCAATGCGGAGCTCCAACTCAGGAACCGTGAGATCATGACCTGAGCCAAAAACCAAAGAGTTGGAGGCTCAAATGACTGAGCCACCCAGGCGCCCCAGCAGATATCAAATCTGCTGACATTCTGTTGGCTTGGGATTCGGTCCCGTGGCCAAACCTAAGTGTGTGTGGGGGCGGCGGTGGGGTACTGAGGAATAGAATCTGTGATATGATGATGATGATGATGATGCCAGCAACCAAGAAGGAAGAAGAGA
This sequence comes from Prionailurus viverrinus, assembly GCF_022837055.1. Taxonomy (NCBI): domain Eukaryota; kingdom Metazoa; phylum Chordata; class Mammalia; order Carnivora; family Felidae; genus Prionailurus; species Prionailurus viverrinus. Next base: position 30,091,687 of record NC_062575.1, on the reverse strand, counting down.
GGGAAGAGGAGGAGGAGGGAGTGAAGGAGGGAGAGGAGGGGGAGGAGGAGAAGGAAGACAGTGGGTTTTTGGTGAGCAGGGAGCCATCTCTCCCAGAGTCTCGGCCAATCCCTAACAACTCAGTGTGACTCTCTCCTCTCTCGTTTTCCTTCTCCCCCCCCCCCATAGTTGGACACCCCCATTCCAGGTTCTACTTCTCAGAACCTAATCCCAACCGCTAAGTCAGTCTAAGCGAATGATTGGAATCTAATCTTAGATTGGAAACTACGAATGATTGGAAAGATTGGAATCTTAGATTCTTAGATAAGAATCTAAGCAAATGATTGGACCAAGTTCGTACAGCAAGATGGGACTAAGTTCGTACAGCAAGATGGGACTAAGTCGTGACTCCAGAACCACTGTGCTCCAGAGTTTAACAGAATAGGCACGTTTTCTAGGAGTTCAACTCCAACACTTAGAGTATTATAGATAAGACAGGCTCGGCCTGTATTTACGGGAGGCAGGAAGGGCTTTTCTTTTTTTCACGAATCCCTATGTCACTTTCACACCAGGTGCCATCCGGTCTTTGGACCGGGCAAGACTCATTTGTAAAAGTAAAAACAAAGATGAGTATCAGAACAGGAGAAAAGCACAGTGTCACAGTTAGTAGGTGCTCAGTAAAAGAGCTTTTATTAATTTGGACGGAGTTGAGGTGGCACCTGTTTCAAGATCAGTGCTCCAGGGGCAGAATTCAAAAGCAGAACTATTACTGAGAATGAACTGAGGGTTGATGGGGGGTGGGAGGGTGGGTGATGGGCATTGAGGAGGGCACCTGTTGGGATGAGCACTGGGTGCTGTATGGAAACCAATTTGACAATAAATTTCGTGTTAAAAAAAAAAAGGCAGAACTATTGGTGAGTTTTCATTTTGCTTTGTCTTAAGTACCTCCTATTTTTTTCCTTGTTTCTAATGCCACGTTCTTCTGTTATTAAAAAAAAAAAAGTTAGAAAACATGGATAAACAAGAAGAAGAAAATTAAAATAGCTCCTAACTCCCCAGCCGCTTTTAACATACTGATGGGCATTTGGCCAGTTTTTATACACATAAGACTTAATAAAAAACAGGGCGTGGGGCTTTTAAGGGATTTTACCTAATTAGGCCAAAGTGGCCGAGTCCCATCCTGCTTCTCGAGAACTCACTCATGTTTTGCAAGCCACGCTTGATGAAATCTTTGAGCGCAGGGGCAAACCCGTGACCCGCGTATATTCGTAATATGCTAATTTCTGTTTGGGTTTCTGAACAAAACCCGTCTTTTAAAGAAAAATTTAACAGATTTGAAACCAGAAACCCTGTCCTCCCTGGAGGCATTAAAAAATGCAAACTGAAGGCTTCCCATGTGTGGAGGCTATTACTGATTTCCTTCCAAAAACAGGAGACGTGTTGCCCTGGCCGTAACGCTTGGGGTCCCAGAGCCAGAAACTGTTTGCTTTCCGCGCACTCATTAACCATGGTGTGGGATCCAATAACTGCTCTAATTTCCTACTTTAAATGTTTTTCTTTCGCCCGCTTTTCAAAAATGTCTTTTTATGTTGTCCATTTACATACTCGCATTCAGTCACTTACGCTGCCAGGCCGGTCGCCGTCAGACACAATAAGAGACAGAAACCCGCACGCATTACAGTAGCATTAGTGTTGAAAATGGAAATTTAATTTCCAGAAATGAACCTCGGCGATAAAAGCTCTCTTTGTTGCTCTTCGGATCAGAAATGAATCAGGTCTGAAAGGAAGTAACGTGCAATTAAAAACATCTCAAAGAGGTATTTGTTATGTGTTAGAACAGATGCGTTGGAATGGTGTTGTGAACACGGGGGGGAGGGGGGGCCTGGATACATGTTTTTGATGAGAATGAAGATCATCGTAATGCCTCACATGTGTGTCGTGCTTTTAGCCTTGGTTGACGTATTTGGATTCTCACGGGGAGCCTGGGAAAGAGGTAGTGCAGATGTGGAAACTGAGGCTCAGAGACCACACAGTGGCACACTTTTCCCGTGGTGATCTGGTGGGAGCGGGGCTAGAGTCAGGGCTAGAAGAGGCCTTCAGGGCTCTGCTTCAAAGCATTCAAATGAAGGAAAGGTCTTAAGCCTCCAACCTTCCAGAGAACCATGTTAACTGATGTGGCGTCACGGAGGCATATTTTGAAATACTGGCCCGGGGTCTCCATGATCTCTATTTTGTGCCACCCCTGCCTCCCATCTTCCCATCCCCCCAACACCGACCGCAGGGGCCAGCATCCTAGGTGACTGCCCTCAGGGTGCAGAAGGGAGAGAGAAAGAGAACAGTCTCGAAACAGACGTTGCACACTCAAGGCAAAAGCCATCGTTTGAGAGCAGACTTCTTAAGCTCCCGAAACCCGAGGTTTTGAGGTTGGAATATTAAAAGGTGCAGCCCTTGAGGCATGGGTGCGCAGGCACTCGTACCCCAATGTTTATAGCAGCACTTTCGACAATAGCCAAATTATGGAAAGAGCCTCGATGTCCATCAACTGACCAATGGATAAAGAGCTTGTGGTTTATGTACACAATGGAATACTACGTGGCAATGAGAAAGAATGAAATCTGGCCCTTTGTAGCCACGTGGATGGAACTGGAGAGTGTGATGCTGAGTGAAATAAGTCAGAGAGAGAAAGACAGATACCATATGTTTTCACTCTTATGTGGATCCTGAGAAACTTAACAGAAGACCATGGGGGAGGGGGAGGGGAAAAAAAAGTTAGAGAGGGAGAGAGCCAAACCATGAGAGACTCTTAAAAACTGAGAAGAAACTGAGGGTTGATGGGGGGTGGGAGGGAGGGGAGGGTGGGCGATGGGCATTGAGGAGGGCACCTGTTGGGATGAGCACTGGGTGTTGTATGGTTTCCACCAACTGGACAATACATTTCATATTAAACAAAAAAACAAAAAAAAGTAGTTGAAAGGTGCAGCCCTAAATGTCATGAACAAGAGGCTTAATAGCAAACAAGATCAGCCCAATGCAAGTCAAGATCTAAAGGAGTGAGAGGACCTCCAGAGAGGGGAGGAGACCCCTCCGGGGGAGACAAGGGAGGCACCAAACCATTTATTGTTTCCCGGGGGAAAATACGAATTGGCTGAATTGACCCTAAATTGACTGTCTCCACCACATCTCGAAGCAACAGAGAAGCAATGGTCTGCCCAACACATGAAGCTCACAATCCATGTGGAGAAGAAAAGTTATCAAGCTGCTGCATACCTCACACCTGAACCATTGAAACTTGACCAAATACTTACATTTTTTAGGTTCAAGTCATAAGCGTTCGGGAAGAAAAGGATAGAATATTTCTTTGTTGGAAGGGCAAAGATCTGTCTAATTGTGACTCGAAGCTAAGATGTCATAAAAGAAAAGATTGACAAATTTGATTAAATAACAAAAATCTCTGCAAGTTTCAAAAAAACAAAACAAATAAACAAACAAACGAACAAAACACAACAGCTATGTACCAGACCAGATGAGAACAAGAGAAAAATAGACAAGAGTAGTATAAGGGACTTGTATTAAAAGTACATGGAACTGGGGTGTCTTGGTGGCTCAGTCGGTTAAGCATCCAACTTTGGCTCAGGTCATGATCTTGGCATTCGTTGAGTTTGAGCCCCACATCAGGGTCTGTGCTGACAGCTCAGAGCCCGGAGCCTGCTTCGGATTCTGTGTTTCCCTCTCTCTCTGGCCGTCCCCTGCTTGCTTGTACTGTCTCTCTCTCTCTCTCAAAAATAATAAACATTTTTAAAAATTTTAATGAAATAAAAATTAAAAAGGACATGTGAGACTTTTGATCCTCACCAAGACAGTAACTAGTACCAGACTTTCCCTCCCATGATAAACAACTAGAAAACTGAGAGGAAAAAAAGACCTGAATCAACTGTCTTCAGACATTGAACCAATGGCAAAGTAGAACTATGTGGTCTTTGGGTAGTGTTACCAGATTTAGTAAAAGAAATACATGATGCTCTGCTAAATATGAATATTAGATAGACAATGAATAATTTTTAGTATGATTATTTCCCATCTGATATTTGAGACATATTTATGCTAAAAAAAATTCACTATTTATCTGAAATTTGAATTTAATTGGGTATTCTGTACTTCATCTGGCAACTCTACCTCTGAGAAGAGAAAGATATAGGAAGTGAGCTCACCCTAGCTTTCTACCTGGCACTTTCTGGCCACAAAGCAGGAAGGGGGAACAAATTAATAATAAAACACATATGGAAAATATCCAACTACATGTAAATTAAGGAACACACTCTAAATAACCTATGAGTCAAGGAAAATATCAGGAGTAAACTTAGAAAATGTTTTGAATTAGAAGTGCCTGGGTGGCTCAGTCGGTTAAGTGTCTGACTTCAGCTCAGGTCATGATCTTGTGGTTTGTGAGCTCCAGCCCTGTGTCAGGCTCTGTGCTGACAGCTCAGAGCCTGGAGTCTTCTTTGGATTCTATGTCTCCCTTTTTCTGCCCCTCCCCTGTGTACACTCTGTCTCTCTCTCTCTCTCTCTCTCTCTCTTAAAAATAGACATTAAAAAAAATTTTTTTAAAGAAAGTGTTTTGAACTGACAATGAACATACAACATAGAAAATCTGTGGCCTTCAGTTAAAGCAGAATTTCGAGGGAAATAGTAAGCTTTATCTGCTTATATTAGAAAAGCAGAAGGGTACCTGGGTGGCTCAGTCGGTTGAGAGTCTGACTCTTGATTTCAGTTTAGGTCATGATCGCATGGTTCAAAGATTCGAGCCCCACAGCAGGCTCTGTGCTGGCAGGGCAAGGCCTGCTTGGGATTCTCTCTCTTCCTCTCTCTCTGTCCCTCCCCACTCACATGCACGTGTGCATGGTCTCTGTCTCTCTCTCTCTCTCTCAAACTAAATAAATAAACTTAAAAAAAAAAGAAAAGCATAAAGGTCTAAAGCTTATGGTAAGAAGAAAGAGGAATAAATAAGACATTAATCCCAAAGGAAATGGCAGGAAATAAAGAGTGAACATCAGAAATACACAAGCAAAAATGGAAATTAATGAAACCAAAAGTTGCTTCTTTGAAAAGATCAATAAAAGTGATAAATTTCAAGTTAAGCTATTCAAAGAGAAAGGGTTAGAAGGAAAAGAGAGAAAGAGAGAGTAAGCAAAACAAATTACTAGTATTGCAAATGAGAAAGGGTACATCACTACAGTTTCTACAGACATTAAAAATATGATAATGAAAAATTTTAATAACTTCATGCTAACACTTCTGACAATTTAGATGAAATGGACAAATTCCTTGAACGTATCACTTAATAAATAAAAAAAAGAAATAATATTTAAAGGGCCTTATATCTATTGAGGAAATTGAATTTATAATTTAAAATTGTCCCACAAAGGGGTTCAGTTGATTAAGCATCTGCCTCTTGATTTTGGTTCAGGTCATGATCCCACAGTTCATGAGTTTGAGCCCTGAATTGGGCTCCATGCTGGCAGTGGGGAGCCTTCTTAGGATTCTCTGTCTCCCTCTCTCTCTGCCCCTTCCCTGCTCTCTCTCTCTCTCTCTCTCTCAAAAGTAAATAAACATTAAAAAACTAAAAGTGTCCCACAGAAGAATGCTAGACCCAGTAACTTTAATGATTCTCCCAAACATTTAAGGAGGAAATAATACAATTCCACACAAACTCTTTCAGGAAGTAAAGAGGAGTTACTTTCTCACTCATTTTATGAAGTCAGCATTAACCTGATGCTAAGGCAATTCAAAAAAATTAGGTAACAACCCTCCTAAGGAACACGAACACAGAAATTCTTAACCAAATGTTAGCAATCAAACCCAGCGATAAATAAAAAGGCATAATACAATACGACCAAGTAGAATTTATTCCAGGATTTCAAAATTGGTTTAACATTTGAAAATCAACCTAATTCAGCACATTAACAGAGCAAAGGAAAAAGTCATATGTTCACTTCAATAGATTCAGAGAACATGTTTGAGAAAATTCAGTACCCATTCGTAGTAAAAACTCTCCACACACTAGGAACAGAAGAAAAATTTTAAGGGCATGTATGATAGGGCATCTGTGCAAAAATCTATAGCTAAGTTTATACTTAATGGCAAAAAGCTAAACCTATTTCCTATGAGACCGGGAACTAGACAAATTCTCACTTTCATTCAACAGGGTACTAGAGGTCCTAACCTGGGTACTAGGACAAGAAAACAAACTAAAACATGTACATGTTGGAGAGGAAGAAGTGAAATTGTCTTGATTCACAGCCCTCCTCTGCCAGAGTGCTAAGAAGCCACTTAATTAAAAGAAACCGCTTAAGTCTCTGTACCCCAGCCTCCTGTCCCGCTAGACTCCGGGCATGTCGCTACAGAGCACTTGGCAGCTTTAGACTGACTTTGTACATGTGAGTTAGTAATTGCTGATGCTGTAAGATATCACGTGGGGATTCGTGATATCTTTTCTCTACATGTATGCTTTTGTGAAATTTTCTTAATAAAATGACTGTTTATAAATTTTTTTGTTTTTTTGTGGTTTTTTTGTTTTTTTGTTTTTTTTTTTATTTGGAGAGGGAGAGAATCCCAAACGGTCTCTGCACTGTCAGCACGGAGCTTGCAGTGGGACTTGAACCCACAAACCACGAGATCGGGACCTAAGCCAAAATCAAGAGCCAGACGCTCAACCAGCTGAGCCACCCAGGCGCCCCTAAAATGACTATTTTTTAACTTGGCGTCTTTTGATCTCTATTTGGCTGGCAAAGTATTACCCGCAACAGAGCACTGGAATGGTCAGCTGAATTTAAGACCTAGCCAAACTATTAACTTGCTGTGTGACCTCAGGCAAGTGCATTCCCCTCTCTGGGCTTCGGCATCCTGAATTAAAAGGAGACAGTGGACTATGCCACAGGGTTTTACATTTTCCTGTGCAGTCTTTTGCTCCCATGAGGTTGTTCTTGCAGAAACTGCTAGTGCAGGTTAGGGAAGGAATGAGGATTGACCTGGAAGCATAAAAGCGCCCCCCACAACAACTGTGCTTTTATCTGCTTTGTTCTACTGCAGGGGTGCATCTCAAAGAATTGTCTTTTGTTTGTTTTGTCTGATTTCCTTCTGTCCGACTCTTCTCACGGGCCACTTTTCACTCCCCCAGTTGATAACTAAAGCAGAAAAAGATTCCTGGTTTGGGGGTACATTTTTCCTCTCTAAAGACTAAAGAAGGGGGTGGGGGAAGGAAAGGAGAAGCCAGATGGTGATTCAGGTAGAAGAAGGTGTTCACTTGGGGCGTCTGGGTGGTTCAGTCGGTTGAGCGTCTGACTTTGGCTCAGGTCCCGGTCTCGCAGTTGATGAGTTCGAGCCCTGCGTCGGGCTCTGTGCGGACAGCCCAGTGTAGACACTTCCACCCCTAACACCCCCAATATCTGCCACCCGTGCAGAATCCCGAATTGAGGGTGGAGAACTCAGCCCCTGTGGGCCCCGGGACATGAAGGGAAAGCTTCACCCCACACCCAAGTGGCCCTGATCTGAACCGGTTGGAGATCTGCCCCTAAGCCTGGGCAACTATGAGTTGGTATTGAACTTCCCTGTAAGACTTCATTTTAAAAGGGTTCCTTGTACCAGATAATGTTGATGTTGTGTGAGATGGTCTAATTGAGTCATTAAGTGAATTCACCCCTTGACCAAGGAATGAAAAACCAAGAGGCATAAGATTCTGTTTCTGAAATTTTGATTTGTTAGATTGCACAAGTTTCTTCTCTCCTCTGATACACAAAGGTACATAAGAAAACATGCAGTTTTTCCTGAAGCAGTTTCTCTGAGTGCTTTCCTAGAGAGCAGTCACCTCATTACCCAGGTCTCTGTTTTCACATGTGAACATTAAGTACACATGAAATAACCTCAAAAGTTCTTCCCGGCTCTGAAGTTTTGCAGACTTTGAGAATGTTGTTGTTTTGTCACTTTGCTAGAAAACATGTTTAAATTTTAAAATTTATGAGTAGAGAAGCAGCACACCGAAGTAAAAAAGTAAAACGAACCACTGAGAGAAGACTGGGCAACAGAGTAACGCCCTTAATATGTAAAGAACACCTACAAATAAATGAGAAAAAGCATGAACATAACATACAATCATTGCCAAAAGACACAAACAGGTAACTAACCAAAGGAGCCATGCAAATGGCTTAAAGATACAGAAAAATGTTTGGCTTCACTATACAACAGAGAAACAATTTTTTTTTTAATTTTTCTTTTAACGTTTTATTTATTTTTGAGACAGAGAGAGACAGAGCATGAACGGGGGAGGGGCAGAGAGAGGGGGAGACACAGAATCGGAAGCAGGCTCCAGGCTCTGAGCCATCAGCCCAGAGCCCGATGCGGGGCTCGAACTCACGGACCGCGAGATCGTGACCTGAGCTGAAGTCGGACGCTCAACCGACTGAGCCACCCAGGCGCCCCAACAATTTTTTTTTAATAATTTATTTTTTAACTACTAAACGGCAGCATGTTAGAGGAGTTGAGAGTGCAGAATCAGACAAGGCTGGATTCAAATCAGTGTGTGACTTCAGACATACAATTTAATCTTCCTGAAGTCTGGTTTCCTTCTATTTATTTATTTATTTATTTATTTATTTTTTAGATTTTATTCTAAGTAATCTCCATGCCCAACATGGGGCTCGAGCTCACGACCCTGAGATCGAGTTGTGTGCTCCACGAGTGAGCCAGCCAGGCGCCCAAAGTTTCCTTTTTGAAGAAATAGACCCGATGGGGGGGGGGGGGCCTGGGCGGCTCCATCAGTCAAGCATCGGACTCTCGGTTTCGACTCAGGTTATGATCTCATGGTTTATGGGTTCCAGTGCCTCAGGGGCCTCTGCACGGGCGGCGTGGAGCCTGCTTGGGATCCTCTCTCTCCGTCCCTCTCTGTTCCGCCCCTGCTCGCTCGCCCTGTCTCTCAAAACAAATAAATAAACTTCAAAATAAAATCTAAAAAATAAGTAAAGTAGACCCAGTGATTAAATGGACGTCCTTGAGTTGTTAGCCTGACAGTGCAAACATGGGTCCTAAAATCCCATCACTGATGCACACTAGTGGCTGTGACATGGATATGAATAGTAACAATATTTATAACGCAGAAAATTTGGAAGCCAAACTAAATATTCAATATGAAATTGGTTGCCTAAATCATAGTCGATCCATAACACGAATTTTCGGTGCAACCACTAGAAATCCCATTGAAAAAATGTTTTATCACATGGAAAAGGTTCACGACGTACTCAGTGAGAAGGACAAATGACACAGCAGGAAGCCCAGGATGATCTCAGGTTTGTTAAGAAAAAGAAATGGGGAAAGACCTGGAGAGACAAATAAAAAATACAGTGGTAAGCTTTAGGTAGAAGACCATTTCTTTTTTGTGCTTTTTTGCATCCTTCAAATTCACTATGTTGATATTGATATACTGGTATAAATCAGAAAGAAAGAGGGAAGGAAGGAAAGAGGGAAGGAAGGAGGGAAGGAGGGAAGGAAGGAAGGAAGGAAGGAAGGAAGGAAGAAGGGAAGGAAGGAAAGAAAGAGGGAAGGAAGGAAGGAAAGAGGGAAGGAAAGAGGGAAGGAAGGAAGGAAAGAAAGAGGGGAGGAAGGAAGGAAGGAAGGAGGGAAGGAAGGAAGGAAGGAAAGAAAGAGGGAAGGAAGGAAGGAAGGAGGGAAGGCAGGGAGGGAGGGAGGAAGGGAGGGAGAAAGAACATAGTATCCAGAGGTGCTATGCAGTTGAGTTTTGGTTATCTGCATGGCACATTTCCCTGGAATTTAAGGACTTAAAACAACATCCAAGTTATTACTGCGTGTGGTTTTATATGTCAGCAATTCAGGCAGAGCTCAGGCGGGAGAGGTTTCTGTTCCATGTGCCATCGAATGGGGCCCCTCCATGGCACTCAGCTGGCAGCTGGATGGTCTGGAGGGACCGAGGAGCGTCGCTGTGGAGTGTGAGTGAACACTCACAGGCCTGGCCCCTTCCAGGGTGGTTGTGAGGCTGGTGCAGCCCGACCTGCCCCTCTGCATGCAAAGTCCAGCTTCTCCCCATGTCCCGTCTCCAGCTGGCTGGTCAGACGTGTCACAAAGCAGCCCAGGACTCCAAGAAAGAGGAAGCAGAAACCACCAGTCCACACTTGCAACCCACCTCCCCCCCCCCCCCCCCCCCCCCGAGCTAGCCTGGCGTCAGTCTCACTGCGCCCTGTGGGTCGGAGTAGTTCCAGACCGACCCAGATGCGGGGCGAGGGGGCGAGGGACCTATCGCTGATGGGAAAGGCGTCCCCAGATTTCCAGGCATCCCCAGTGCCCCGCGGTTGCATATCCAAACGGCAGAGAAGAAACCAAAGCATGTTACGCTTGGAGAAAGAATTTAGGCTTGGGATTCCCGCCCCGCCTCTTTTGACCACACAGGTAATCGCTAAATAAGCTCATCCTCGCCTGTAAAATGAAAGTGTTCCCTGCGCCTCCCACGCGACCGGGAAGGCGTATTTGTGTCACCGGGCCTCACACACCACCTAAGGGGGCAGACCGTTTACAGATGTAAATGCCAAGTAGGTATCAAGTTTGGGAGATCGCTTTGATGATCGGGAAGAGTGTTTGCAAACTGCGCCTCTAGTGGGCTCCGGGCACGTTTCCTGCGGCTGTTGCATCACGGGAAAGCTCCTAATTCCTGCCTGGGCCCAGCACATTCCTGCCTGGCGGCCGCTGACCAACCTCGACAATGGTTTGTTCTCCGATGCGGAGGCAGGGCCTCCTGCTTGGCCAAGGCCCCGCCTCCCACGAAACGCCTGCAGGTCCTGAAGCCTGGCCCACTTCACCCCCGTTACTCGATGGCCCCGTGGGCGTTTTCACCAGAGACACCTGAAACGTAACATGCCAACGTCATTAATGAGTCACAGGAAAGGAGAAAAGCCGGCTTTCTACTGCATCATAGTTGTTTTCAGCGTTGGCCCCGCTATCTAGCGGCGGATCCGTTCCTCCCGCGATCCGGGACTTGTTTGACGAGTCTGGTGATGTGGCTCCAGGGCTAATGGAACAGAAGGCACGAGTGGAAAATGCCGGCCGCTGTTCGGCCAATTGGCGATCTAGGAACCACGGAGAGGCAAACCAGCCTCCAAGAAATCCATCCGCCCAGATCCTCCCGTGAGTGGCGGGGGGCTTCCTGGACCCGCATTGGCCGGCATGGGCCTCCGTGGCACGCGAGATGCCGCCCCTGCCTAGGATTCTCCCCGCAAACCTGGAGTGCAGGGCCTCGCGTATTTGGAAAAGCTTCAGGATATTTTCCCTCCCAGATGTTAAACATTAAATGGCAGAGCTGATAGAGACCGACGCAGGGTGACTTTGATTTTTTGCAAGCGCCCGGATGCTCTGCTGGAAGGGGTCCTTGGGGAAGCGGGTCCTTCGCGGGATATTCACGAGCCTCCCCACCCCCCGCCCCCCCTCCACCATCCGCCCAAGAGAAGCCCATGACCCTCTCAACAGCCAGCAAGCACAACTGCTTTTAATTCCAATGGATTGTTTTCCTTTATCATTAATTTTGGCAGTAGAAAAATACGCCTTTGATATCAAAGAAGGCAGGCCTACTAGAATGATTATTAGATTAGTAATAGTGGTGGTAATAAATTGGACCAAACAAGAGTTGATGTAATGGATCCTCTTGACCCCGAGCACAGGGCTGTCAGGCCTACTTAGCTCTGTCTTCTTTCTGCCCTGGGTTAGAAGTCCTTGCGTGTCTGTCTCTCTCCCCGCTGGAGTTGTCAGCACCTGCAGGGCACAGGCCTCCTCTTGCTCACATTTTTTTTTTACCTCCCAGCCCAACGTCGCGGCGCAGAGCATATAGGGGCGCTTAATCAATGCATCACATAGGATAGTCAGGAAAGCCTCAATTAGCTGGAAACCTTGTTGGGCTGAATTTTACAAACGACTCTCTACGCGAAGGAGGACAAGGCGAGTGAGAGGGGAAGAGCCCGAGGACTAGATGCTTTCTCTTCTGTTTCGGCCTGTGTCTCTGAGGCTGTGAAAGGGCTGGCCTGGGGTCTGTTCTCATTCAACTCACTCTCCACGCTTTGGACTTCCCCGCCCCAGGCCTGGAGAGTAAGTCAGAAAGAAGGCCCGATCGAAACGGGTCTCCAGTCTCCGGGATGGAGATTCATCCTGAATCATGACGGGCAGAGACAGGGAAATAGTTGCAGACGTTGAACAAATGTTATCCTGGGGCCCAAGCATTCGTTCGTGCGTCCCTGCCTTCCTTCCTGCCTTCCTTCCTCCCTTCCTGCCTTCCTCCCTTCCTCCCTTCCTTCCTTCCTTCCTCCCTTCCTGCCTTCCTTCCTCCCTTCCTCCCTTCCTTCCTTCCTCCCTTCCTGCCTTCCTTCCTTCCTTCCTTCCTTCCTTCCTTCCCTCCTTCAACAGTGGTCATCCAACCCTTACAGTGTAGACCTCTCTAGGCAGTGAGCACGGAGCCCCCATATCCTAGTGAAGAAGTCAGGCAGACAATAAACAAGGAAATTCTAAACATGTACTCTGCCAAGTGACTCTAAGTGCTCCGAAGAAAAATAAAACAGCTTCGGGGCACAGGGTAGGGAGAGGCATTCCCCGGGATGGGACTGAAAGTGGACGAGAAGGGGAAGAGAGCCCCAGGCAGGGAGGGAAAGGCGCGTGGACAGTGGGCGAGTGCATGCGAGTTTGAAGGAGACCCGGACCCTAGCCAGGCTGCCCTAAGGACTTAGGAGTTTGCTCTGAATGAGATGGGTTTTGTGCAGAGGCATAATGTGATCTGATTTGCATCTAAAAGCACCACTCTGGCTTCTGCTCGGGGGACTGGAGGGACCAAGGGGAACAGAGTGAGAAGGGCAAGGCAGGTGGGAGGCTACCGCAAGATCCAGGCTGAATGAGGTGGCAAACTGGAGGCTTGGACGGGGTGGGAAGTGGTCAGCTTCCAGACAGACTCCCGCGGTAGGGCCAGCAGGATTTGTTGATGTGTGCGTGTGGGTGCGGGGGTGGGTGCGTGCTGGGAGGGTGCAGGGGGAGAGACAGAGTCCAGGATGATGGCCAGGTTGGGGCGCAAGCACCTGGAGACCCAGTGCGGGACGTGGAGGTGCGGGGCCGGGACAGGGGAGCTCACCTGTGATTCGAGGCAGCTTCCCTGATAAAATAATGAGACTATTCTTGACCTTGAGGGGTTGCTTGTTGAATAAACAGACGTGGGTAGAGACAGATTTAAAACGTAGCAGTTTATCCCTTCATCATTTTTGTTGAGAGTCTGTGCCACATTCTTTCAGGATTTCTTGCCCGATTGTTTTTGAATCCTAGTTTTAGAATCTTGGCGGGGAGTGGGGGGACAACCAGAAGTACAAGGGGAGCGTTTTCGTGACACAGATGCCAGGGTGCGGCCCTCAGTTGTGCAGGGGAGTCCCCCGCCTAGGGCAGGGAGCTTGCGTTGGTCACAAAAGTCTCCAGGTACATCTCAGGCATGCTCTGATCCAGAACAGGAGGTGTGGAAGGAAGCATGCAGACGTGTGAAGGTAAGAGACGGAGAGGAGAGGCAGTGTCCTGTCTTAGAAGGATCTCTGACCTCGGGGGTTGAGACCTGAGCCGAAAGAAATATTATTACGTTTATTATCATTAGCGTAACTTACTAAGTGAGATTTACCGTAATTCTCCAGAGAAGAAAATTTGGAGGAAGATGAAGAAATTGAGCACTTTTACTGTTTCTATATTAAAAGTGAAATTAAGGGGCTCTTGGGTGGCTCGGTTGGTTAAGTGTCTGACTTCAGCTCAGGTCACGCTGTCCCAGTTTGTTGAGTTCAAGTCCCGCATCGGACTCCGTGCTGACCGATCACCCCCCCCCCCCCCGCCCCCTGCCCCTCCCTGCCTTGCACTCTCTCTCCCTCTCTCAAAAAATAAATACTAAAGTGACTCTACAAGGGAAGGAATATTTTTATAATTTCACTGTTTTGTGTGTTATTATTACACAGTAGACCGCGTATTGGAATCAGTAGAAAATCGTGATGTCTGGATATTCAGTAATGGTCAGCTCTTTCAAAAGTATGAGATTGCACAGCTTTAAGAATTACATATGCACGTATATATACACATATATGCATTTATATATATTACATATACATATGTGTGTACACACATAAATATTACATACACATATATAACATATATACATATACGTAATATACATACACACACATCAGCGAATCCAAAAAATAGCAGAAGTAATTCGAACTCCAGTCAGCCATATGGCCTGCGGTCGGGTTTTTTCTTTGTTACGTTGTTCTGTTTTGTTTTGGTTTTTTGTTTTTTAAATTTATGAAGTAAAAATTTACCAACCACTACCGCTGTCAAAAGGCAATGGCGCACTCTCTTATCTTTGCTGTGAAGTTCTGAATTACCTAACTCCACCACTAGGGGGTAGCATCTTCCACTACTTTCTTCAACTCTCTACCTGGATTATGGGCACATCGGACGCAGGGTTTTAAGAGCGTGGCGGAAAGGGGGGCAGACGTATCTTCTATGCCAGGACATTTAGTGGGCCTTTTTATCATCTCCATTGGAAAGACCAGGAAAGTGATGCTCAGAGAGGTTACGTGATTTACAGGAGGCCACACAGCTGGAACTATGCAAAGCCAATGCTGAAATTCAGTTCTAACTGCAGGAACCAATTTGCTAACCACAGCACTAAATACCTCTCTGTGTCCAATGAAATTATTTCAATCTACTGTCAAAAGAGTCCTGAGGGATCAGTGGGTCCCACAACTTAACGCGATTCTTTAAAAGTTTCTGTAAACTACAAAGTGCTATACAGATAGAAGAAGTTTTATTGGTAATAAAATTGTATCCAAATTGCCCTACAACGTGACAGACTCCTTGAGAACGAAGAGCTCTGTTTTTCCTCGTCTTTTTTTTTTTTTAAGGGCCCCACTGCTGGAGCCCAGCACCCACCGGGCGCCCCCGCACATGCTCGCTGAACTGTTCATCTGAATTTGTCTGCTCTGTGAAATCAGAGAAGCCACAATTAATTTGGTTGCACTGTATTATTAATGTTGCGGAGATTGATATCAGTGTTGAATGCCAGAGAAGCATTCCAGCTGCCTGTCCTCTTGAATAGGCAGAGAGAGAGAGAGATGAAAGTTTCAAGTTTCCCCAGTGAGGCCCCGCGCGGCTCTGATTCATGACTTCTGTTCAGACTCCGTACCGGAGCGGGCGGCAGACGCCAGGCGCGGTTTCCCACCAACAGCATCTATGGCAACAGCCGACGCTACGGGGCGTCTACCGGATGCCAGACGCCGTGCTAGGCATTTCTCACGCACGGGCTTCCTGAGTCTCGCCCACCACCCTGGGAGACAGGAACTACCAAGTCCGATCCTCATTTGACAGCTGCGGTTCAGAGAGGTCAAGTAACTTGCCCGTGGTCCAACAGTTGTCAGGCGCAGGGCTGCGTTTCAAAGCCTAAATCGTTGTTCGGGACGCTTTCTGACCTCTGAACGTCAAGGGCGAGTCAGCGCGCGGTACCTGACCAGTTCTCCAAGTTCTGGCAACACAACAGGAAGCCCGCGATCTAAAGCAATATGCGACCCCTTAAAAAAAAAAAAAAAAAAGTCAAGGGAGGGAGAACTGATACCACAACCAGTCAATCAAATGGTCTCTCTCTCTCTCTCTCTCACACACACACACACACACACGCACGCACGTGCACACGCGCGCACACAATCTCTTCCTCCATCAGACACAGGTATTTCTGTATGGGGACAATTTGATACATCGAGTCTGGCGCTTTCTGCAGGGACGCCAGGACAGTTAAATCACTGTCGGGCAGGCAATCACTGTGACTTGCACAAATAACAAATTAAAAAACATGGGACGTCCTTTGGGTTGCCGGGGTGCAAAAGTATCCCGGGGAGCGTTTACCGTTGAGTTAGGCCTCAGCCCCCTTGGGAAGCAACGCCCAGGTAATTATTTTAAATGAGCATTAATTATGTCATTATTAGAAATGGGGAGAAAATGCAATTTCCTTCTGTCACTTCTTGATATCTTAACTAGAAGAATATTTGCCGTGCTATTATAACAAGCCACCGTGCGCATAATGGTGCCCCGGCAATAACAGGAAGGCATGTACATTTTCATATGAATATATCATGCCTAACTAATGAGATTGCTCATTTCATAACTTCAGTTCCATTTTTATTATTTCATAAAACTGGAAGTCCTTATCCATTTTATGAAAAACACCAAACCTTTGTGAAATTCATTAAATAAGCATAAAAAATTCATTAAACAAGTGAATTGCATTCAGGGCTGCTTTGATGCAAATGCCCTTTAAGCAATGTAAAACTCCATATTGATTTAACCTTTCATGTTCTGATATTTCCGTGTGGATATAAAAAAAAAAATTCTTTATTCAGGGAATGAAATTAAGTGCTGATCCCTTGATCTCCAGCCGGGCAAGATAGATTGGTCAATTTAAGTAGAGCTGCTGATCAGCAAACAACTGAATTTAAAAGTATTAAGGCATGTCGATATTTTAAGTATTGTCACCTGCACATCAAGTAAAGGGGGAAAAAATTATTATTCCAGCTCAATTAACTTTGTGTTTGCTGTGAAGCTGACCTTGAAAGGGCTAGCCCATTGGGCCATGGCTTCATGCCCTTGGAAGTTGACAAGGGCAACTGTGGCAAGATGTAAAACACCAACTAGAGCCTGAATATTTTGAATGGTGTGGTCAGAGCAACCACAAAATAATTAGCCTGGAGACACAGTCCCCTTGGGTTGTGTCCCCTCATTAGTGGGGGACAGCCAGTAGAGCAAACACTAGTTCAGAGGAAGAGAAAGGGGTTTGCCCTTCACCCAAGAAATCTTCTGGGAGCCCTCATTAGGCTAAGAGCATAAGAAAGGTTTCAAAGAACTTTAGGGCCGCGTGGGCTCCCGAAATTCATCTCGCCACTCATTCATTCATTCATTCATTCATTCATTCAAACAATATGTATTAGATGTCTACATTTTGCGGACTATTATGCTTGGTGCTGGGAGAATAAAGTATGAATGACAGCGGTGGCCCCAGCCCTCCTAGACCATGAGAGGGGTTTTACCATGAAGAAGCTGGTCTCTAAAAAAAAAAAAAAATCAGGGTCCATCGTGTTAGATGCCTGAAGTAAATCTCAGCCCTGTTATTTACCAGTTGTGCTGCGTGGCCTTAAACAAGTGATTCAATCTCTCTGGGCATCAGCTGCCTTGTGTTACTACTTCCTGAGGCTGCTGCCCCAACTAAATGAGATATTGCATATACAAACCCTCAGCAGAGCAGATGAGCAGGTGGCAAGCAGAACATGCCTGATAAGTGGTGATCGTGACCATCATCCTCATCATTACTGCTGTTTCTATCTGAATTTCTCATGTTACAGATAAAGAAACTGAGACCTGGAGAAGAGAGGTCACAAAAAGACCGCGTGGCAAACTGGGACTCAGAAGAGACTTTCCCAAACCAACCGTGGCCCCCGCAGCCTCCTGAACTGTAAGCTCCGTCTTCCAAAGGACGCCTGACTCAAACTGACTTTTGTGACTGTAAAATCCAGGGCTGGGTCTGCTTCAGGTGAGGCATGATCCAGGAGCCCAGTGAGGTCACCAGGATCCGGCTTCTCTCTTCACTTTTCTGCTCCATGTGCTTGGTGATGACTCTAACGTCAGCAAACATTTCCTCTCCCAGTCCCAAAAGGACTTTCAGCAGCTTGGACCGCTTCCTGTGTCTTTGTTCATGCCCCTGAGGGGAAGAAAGAGAATCTTGTGTTAGCACTCCCAGACAAAACGTGAAAACCAATATGATCAGACCCGCTGACGTCCCGGAGATGTAACCACAAACATCCTGGCACAAACTCAAAAACCACACACCGCTCCAGGTAACTGGTATTCATGGAACTGGTATTCTCACCTAACTGGTACTCATAAGAACAATGGCACGAGAAAGAGTGAAATCTACATTCTTCTCAACACACACTGGAGTGTGAGCTTCGGAAGGGCAAGGGTCACTTTTGTCCCAGCCTCTCCCCAGGGCATGGCCCCGTGCGTTGGGAGCCACGATGTCGCGGTAATGAGCATCAGATGACTTGGCAAAAGTCGGAATCCCAGCTCTGCCACTTACACACGTGAACTCTCATGTGAAAGGGGAACAAATTCAGGATCTGTCTGCAGAGTGCGGGGAGCATCCAACGAAGGAGTATCTGTAAATCAAGTAAGAGAAATCTGGCAAATAAGAACTCAAGTAATGTTACGTGTTATTACTATCAGTAGGGACAGACCCCAATCTGTCCCTCAGTGATGTTGCACGTTGAACATGCTCATACAGGGATGTCACTGCCTCCAGTCTACCCGGCCCTGTCCTGACCAGAACCTCTGTCACCGATGTGCCCTTCTCCTCGAGACCCAGAGCAAAGCCACCTTCCCTGTGAACCCTTTCCTAAGACCCCGAGCTAGAAGCAATCCCCTTTCCTTTACAAACCCCCAGATCTTTCTCTGTCCTCTCCTTAGGAGCCCTCGATAGGCTGTATTGCTGTTTGCCTCTTACTTTGCTAGAGGCACTCAGGAAATGTTTGAGACAATGAGTTCTTTTCTGCCTACAGATCAACCCAATCCAACGTGGTATTTCAGTAAAACATGGGGGGGGGGGGGCAACAGGGAAGGGATTCCATCTCTGGTGTTGGAATTAGGGAGCAGATGTATCTAAATGTAGGGCTCCCTTGGTTACAAAGGCTAAAACCCCAACTCAAACTAGTTAGCAGGGGGTATGGAAAGAAAATAATAGCATGCTAGTCACAGTGGGAAAGTGGTATTTTTTTTTAAGTTTATTTATTTTGAGACAGACAGACAGTGCAAGTTGGGGGGGAACAGAGAAAGAGGGAAAGAGAGAGAATCCCAGGCAGGTTCCATGCTTCTAGCACGGAGCCCGACGCGGGGCTCAAACCCACAAAGTTGTGAGATCATCACCTGAGCCAAAACCGCGAGTTGGACGCTTCACCGACTGAGCCACCCGGACGTCCCGGAAGGTGGTATTCTGGATAAAAAGATGCTCACAGATTCAGAGACTGTTAAGATTTCGTAATACCAAGGGACTCAGGAATGTGTAGAGACGCTAGGCCGAGCAGAAGATTACAGGGGTGCATTCACTAGGGCCCCCAGAGTCCCCAGCCCTGGACAGGAATCCACCTGCACAGACAGAGTACTGACCAGGTATAGGGAGCTCCATTTGGCATTTCCACACGGAATGAACTGGGGTCAAGGTGAATACCCTCCTGGCCCTCATCTGCCCTGACTCTCCTGTAGCCTCTTGCCCCCTCCCTGCTAACACACAGCATCGCATTCCTGAATTGAGAGACGGAGTGAAACATGAAGGATGATCTTCCAGGACCAAGTGCTGGAAACTCAGCTCTCCTCAAGCTCTCTGAGACAAGTACCGTTATCGCCCTCCCTCGATCGATGGAAAAACTGAGACATAAGGAGCAACGGACTGACTTGCTCTAAGTCAAGAGTCAGTGGTGACCCTGTTTACATGATTCCAGACCCCAAACCCTCCACTTCCAAGCCCCGGTGCCCTGTTGATTGCGCACCTTGGAAGGAAGGGTAAGACGGATGGACAAGGGTTCTGCATAATATTTTGAGGGAAGACACAGTTCTGAGGCTCAAAGGAAAACGAAAACCACTTTGCCAACTGATCTCGGAGGCCTTCCAGCGCTCACATCCCAGCAGCCCGGGGAGATGATGGTCTGTGTTTCCTAGTCCTTCGGCCTCTTGCAAATGATTCCGGCACCAAAGAGAAACCACACCCAGACGCCTGTCTGCATGCTGCCTGCTGGGGGGACCAGATGGCTGTCCCCTCCACCCCCCACCCCCCCTGATGGGAAAAGCTCTCCCTCCGAGTGTGAGACCCATCACAAAGAAAGGGCTTTCTTCTTTGCCAGGACCTCACCCTCCACTGCCTCAGAGAGAGCATCTTCCCTTTGGCCTTTCCTGTTCACGTTCCCCTTAGAAAATCCAGCGGCCTTGCGGTAAGACGGGGCATGGTTTTTCCTCTTGGCTAAATAGTTTCATGTGCCGTCTCTTGGTGTCCGTGAGATTGAAACGCAGCTCGTCGAGGCCTGGGCAAGACTATCTTTTCATTTGCGTTAATCACAACTGCTGACAAACAGTATCTTTCCCATCTTGCTGATACATTACGCCTTTCGTGACGGACATTTGATCGCAAGAGCTCTTGACGGTATTTAACTTGAAGGCATTTAACTTAAAACCATTATTAGATTTTTGTTTAGCTGTCCCTTGACACTCTCCCCGTCCAAAAATAAGGCCTTCAGGTACCTCTGAGATATTTAAGTACACGTCGTCTTCTGAGACCACCCTCACACCAAAGGCAAATACTTTAAAAGTTGCTTTGTAATATTAAAAGAGAAGAGAGAGCGAGAACGCGCGTGAGAGAGAACCGGGCGGGTTTTCCATGATTACTAATTTAGCAGACTCTCTGTTATGTTTTATTGATAGTTCTAAACATAAATTTGCCTTTGGTATACTTTGCTGCTGATGCCTAAAATAAGACATGTAAGAACACATAATCCTATGCCTACGGCTTTGCAGAATATTGTACAAAGGCTCTTTGTGGTAACCCAACCAAGAGATATTTAAATGGCGAAGTGCAGGGCTTAGGCGGTTCAGATTTGGGCAGAAAGAGACGTCGCTCTCTGCTCGCTGGTGTCGCTCTGAAAACCCCAGCGTTCATGCAGTTTTAAATACAACATTTCTTCTGGTTTATTCTTGAATTAGGAACCCTGATCTCGCCCACATTTTATTATTTGCAATGGAAGAATCATGTGTGGGAGGCCCCAGGTTCACAGGAGAAAAATAATACATATCGCGCCGCTTAAGAGGGTGGTTATTTACGACTCCAGCCTGCCGAGGATACTGACACTGTATGTGTTATGAGATGCCTTTACATGCTCAGAGAAACACAAAACTCTGTGCACGGAGCCCATAAAAAGCAATCCCTTTAAAGGATTTGCTGTCGGGGTTTTTTCTCCCCCCCCCCCTTCTTCTTCCTTTTTTAAATCACGAGGTGCCGAGGGATAATCAGATGTATACGTTTTAGCTTCCAAATACGAATGGGTTTGAACACGGGGTGAGAGATGGAGGAGGTCATGATGCCAGGATAGACACTATTTTCTTTATAAATAAATGATCTCGATGCAATATTTTATCGACGAGGAGTGCTACCATGAGCCACTCGGTAGCATCTGCAACGAGAGATGCCGACACTCGGGCATCATCTTCATTCTGGGGGATAACGCTGTCTTCACAAACGACATGTTCAGGATCAAAGCGGTTGGTTTTTCTCCAGCTTGCAAACTGCCGGGGACCGAGGCAGTCAGGAAGACCTCATTTCGTGGTCCCTCAAGGCCCTTTCCGAAGGGCCATGTGTTGTTCCGGCGCCGTTCTGCAGGCAGCCACACAGGGCAGGAGCCGAGGGATGCAAAGCCGTCTCTTAGTATTATTTTAAAGGAGACAAAGTATCTAATAGTGCGCTCTCGGCAAACACACTCTCAGAGACAGATCAGCTTAACACCCTGGTATCCTGGAGCACAAAGCATTTTAATAAAGAAAAGATTTTGGCTGCTGTACGGGTCTGAATCACGGGGCCTCTTTCATAGATAAAGGTCCTCAAAGACAGGCAGCTGGTAACCTATCTGATGTTAACTTGAGCCTCGGGCCCCTCCGCCAACCTTTTTCCCCTCAAAACTCCACCTCGGGCCCTAGGAGGCCAAGTGGAGAGCAAAGAGGAAGCCTCCTCTCTGCTCCCCTCCGGGCCACAGGAGCCCGGGAGCTTCCCCAGGCCCCCTCTCCCCCCCAGTCTCCAGCGCAGCCTGGTCCAGCCTTGCCGGCCACCTGTGGGTAGCAGGCTCCTGTTTTTGGCACCAGGCTTTTCTGCACAAGGGCTTGCGAGCTTCTCAGCACCTTTTCTCCAGAGCATCTCTGAGTGACTCGCAGGCTGAGACGGGGGGCGCTGGGTACTTTGCCCTGGACTCCATTCAGTGTTTTCTGTGCTCCTACTGCGTGCAAGGTGTGGATGCGAGGCCGGCGAAATCAGACCACGAGGTCCAAAGGGTGAAGACAAAATAGAGTCTAGGTCCATTCATTCATTCATATACTTGGGTTTTTTTTTTAATGTTTTTATTTATTTTTGAGAGAGAGGGGGGAGGAGAGAGTGAGAGCGGGGGAGGGACAGAGAGAGAGGAGGGGGACAGAGGATCCAAAGCCGGGCTCTGTGCGGATAGCGTAGAGGCTGACGCGGGGCTTAACCTCACGAGCAGTGCGATCATGACCTGAGCCCAAGTCGGACGCTTAACCTACTGGGCCACCCAGGCGCCCCTATTCTTGTTTTGGAAAATGCCTCTACGTGTCACGCCCTTTTCTACACGATGGGATATCATAACAGCGAGCGAACGTGATGCCTACTTTCGCGGGAAGAACCTAATGGAGTCGCACACAATACACGTAACCATCAGGGGCTATGAGATAAACAGGGTTTGGTTTTGGGTTGGTTGGCCTGTTTGTTTGTTTAAGTAGACCCTTCTGGTGGAAAGCCCAGTGCTATTTGCAAGGCAATTTTGGTCACCGGAGTGCAGGGGGTCCCTCTGAGAAAGGTCGAGAAAAAACGTGCCGTGAGATGCATTGAAGAGTAAGTCCTCCTGGGGTGCCTGACTGGCTGAATCATCAGAAGAGCCACTTGTGATGTGAGGTTGTGAGTTTGAGCCCCACAGTGGGTGTGGAGATTCCTTAAAAATACACTTGGGGTGCCTGGGTGGTTCGGTCCATTAGGCATCCGGCCCTGAATTTCAGCTCAGCTCAAGATCTCACAGTCCATGAGATTGAGCCCCTCAAGGGGCTCTGCACTGACAGTGTAGAGCCTGCTTGGGGTTCTCTCTCTCCCTCTCTCTCTCTGCCCTCCCCTGCTTGTTCTCTCTCTCTCTCTCTCTCAAAATAAATAAATTTCAAAACAAAGAAACAAACAAAAAACCCAATTACTAGCACCTTCACTGACCATTGGAATCACCCAGGGAACAGATCTAAGGGCCAGGGCGAGCAGAGCGAGGTACCCAGGGGGCACTCTCAGGGCCCTGCAAGCGGACGGCACCTGCCTGTGGGGTTCCCCCTTACATTGTGCACACGAGGTGGCCCGTTTGCCTTCCCCTGGTCCCGACCCTATCGGGGAGCTTTTACAAACACCCGTCACTGGGCCACACCGCAGAGGTTCTGATGCCATCGATGGGCCTGGGTAGTGAGATCTTTTAAAGCTCCCCAAACGATTGTAACACGCGGCCAGTCTCGAGAACCCACCGATGCAGCAGGTGTCCCCAAGCAGGGCACAGTGAGCAGAACTTTAATGATCAAATATTAACGCTGAAAGCAGTGAGGGGTGGTCTGATTCCTTGCATACGCTTGGCTCTGTCCTGGGCAGCGTGGCCAGGTTCCGATTTCCCTCTTCTGATGATGCAGGGCCACTCCTGATCACAATGGCCGTCGGTAGGACTTCCACACCCCCGATCGCTGAATTCTGGTGATGACTCTAAAAAGTGGATGTTACCATCTTCATGTATGAAGAGGAAACCAAGGCCCCGAGAGGTCAAGGCCCATGTCTAAGATACACACAGAAAGGAAACGGGGTGTATATACGTTCTTAACCTCTTTTTCAAAGCACGTTCTCGTAACCTTCCACCAAGCTTCACAGACCCTCTCCTAGGCCAGGGGCCACCTTGTAATTAATGGTAAACATGGCTCCGAACCTGTGATCCGAGAGCAATCTTACTTAGAAAAGGTCCGTTGTCCTTGACCTGGGAGAAAATCAAGCCACTGTTTGGCTTTATGCGTCCAGTCACGAGAATTAGCAGGTCTCGGGTTCGGGAGCCCAGGTCCGATCAAGGTTGGATTTCCGGCTTGCGTCTGGCTCCGGGAGGGGTCCCATGCTGCCCTGCCTCGACCTCCACCCACTGACAAGTAAGGCGGCTGGGATACTGGGTCCATGCTAATTGTCCGTTCTCCAAAGCGCTCAGCCAATGGCGGCTCCGTGCGGCGCTCTTCCGCAACTACTTGCGTGAGCCCTTGCAGCGTCACCTGCAGTGACAGGCCCTTTTGGCTAACAGCCACAGGCCGTGCTCGGGAGGCGCCCTGAAGGGACAGTGCTTGGTTTTCTCAAAGGCTGGAGCAAGAGCAACCCCAGTAAGGGTGTCTTTCAAAGTCGATACCACCACTGCAGAGAACGCGATGTCCCAAGGCAGTACGCTTGAGTTGAAAATGGGACGAACTGATGTTGGAATCATCAAGATTTGCATTCTCCGTGCTGCCAGCATGTACCCAGAGAAATACCGGCTCCTTCTATCTCTGCTGACAGCATCGCTCTCCCGCTCAGGATCTTTCCAGGCTCTCCACTGTCTACTGAGCCAAGTACAAGTTGGGGCTCTTCGCGTACCAGCTACGTGAACTCGGGCAAGGCCTCGACCTCCTGTAGCCGCAGTTTCACCGTTGATAATATACGGATAATAATGTTAGCAACTACTTGTGGTAGATTGATTACAATGTGACTTCGCAACAGCTTCCATTCAGAGGTGGAGTCTGTTTCCGCATTCCTTGAATCTGGGCTGGCCAAACGAGATAGGGACTGTGTGCCAACTCCAAACCTAGGCCTCAGAGGCTTTGCATTTTCCTGTTAACACCTCAGAACCCTGTCTCTTGCATGTGAACAAGCCCAAACTAGCCTGCTGAAGGGATAAGAAAGCATTCGACAGAACCTGTCCAGCTTAGGCCTTCTTGGATTAGATCTGCAAACCTTTCTAGTCTCACGATTGATAATAAATGATTGTTATTTTAAGCCCCCAACTTTTGGAATAGTTTGTTACACAGCGATAACTGACCGATACACTATTTCATAGACTTTCATAGTTCTCAAGTGAGATAATGCACCTATGGTGTCTAGAACCGTGTAAGTACTCAAGAAACACCAATTAGTTCTAGTAATCACACTAATTGTAGTAGCCTCAGCTGAGGAAAATACTCGAAACTCTTAAAATGTTCAGTGTATCCTGTTTACCTTACAGTATGCTATGCCTGGATTTAAGCCACACTGAGGTGTTTTCCATACATACTCTGCACATCTCACATCTTAAACTTGATTATGCCCTTCCCCTTCCCTGGAATGTTCTTTACTGCATTTACACCCCCCCGAATCATCTCTGACCTTGAATCCTTAGCTGAAATGCTACAAGCTCCAAAAAACTTTCAATAATGACCATCAATAAGACCAGTCTCTCATTTTTCTGTGTATCCTTAGCACTCTGATGATTTATCATCAGATCACACTCTGCATTGTTTTGGAGTTATGTCTGTCTCTCCCGCATGACTGTAGGCTTTCTGAAGGCAAATCTGGGGACGTGTTCACCTCTGTTCTTCCTCAGTGGGCCCAAATCAGGAATGGCAAAAATAAAAATGTGGGGTGCCAGTTGGCCCTAGCCAGTTGGTAGTCTTACTGGGGCACTAAGCTGAAAATGGTGTCACTTCAATTAGTAAGGTCTTATCGTGCACTGGATGGGAAAGGGACACCTTCCAGAGCAGGGACTCAGATGTCCACAAATGTCATTCAGTTTTGAAACTTCCTCTTTGAAACAGACAAAAATGACACCATACTACTTTCCTCTAGTATGGCTAACTGTTAGCTCATCTTACTCCCACGACAACCTGTTTTATTATTTTCTGCCTGACAGCAGGGTTTGGACGGCTTGGCTGACATCACTCAGTTAGCAAGAGGCAGAACCCAAACTCGAATGCGGATCGCCTGCCTCTAAACCCAAGGCTTTTACTGCGGGATACGAATTGTCCTAATTGACATCATAGCCCCGAGTTTATATTTTCATGCACCACAGAAATTCACTTCAATTATGCAAATTGGAATATTTATTTAAAACACAGAAAAGGACAATATAGCCCAAAGCACGCATGCACATGTTCACGTGTACACACAGCATAGAGCCATAAAAAAATCAAACGACTTGCTTTTAGCTCTTTCCTACCGTAATTTCCTGCCATAATTCTTGGTGTGGGCAAGCAGGCATGTGCCATTGTTATCGCTGTAATAGCATCATAAGGTCGCAATTTAGTGAGTGATTTACTCGGTGCAAAACGAAGATAATATTTCTCGTATAGCAGTCTTGGCTGGGGGATAAAGATGTTCTGGCAAATCCAATTTTCTGGTTAATAAAAAGCGACTCCCTGGAATATTATATAGTAGTGAGGAACGATAAATTAGAAATACTTATAAGAATGTCAACAGGTCACAAAAACAGAATGCTTCGTGAAGAAAGAAGAAAAGTGAGACACCTCGATGGCTCAGCTGGTTAAGCATCTGACTCTTGATTTCAGCTCAGGTCATAATCCCAGGGTTGTGAGATCTAAGCCCCACGTTAGGCTCCATGCGGAGGCGTGGAGCCTGCCTAAGATTCTCTCCCTTTCTCTCTCTCTCTCTCTCTCTCTCTCTCTGCCCTTCCCCCTCTCGCTTGCATAGTCTCTCTCAAAAAAAAAAAAAGAAGAAAAGAAGATCAGATTTTCAGTACAGTCCAATTCATGTAAGTTAAACACACACACATAGAGCCACACTACACCTTTGACATTATGCTTATCGGGGGAAGGGGAGTGGAGAGGGAAATCACCAAAAGAGGAAAAAATAAAGTTAGCAGGAAGGGGCTTGACTCAAACAATGATGGTAATTGGCTGAGAAGTCAAAAAAGTGAGTAATATAATCCAAGACAGAGGTCCAAATTTTATTCATTAAAAATAAATTAATTGGGGCACCTAGGTGGCTCAGTCAGTTAAGCGTCTGACTTCGGCTCAGGTCATAATCTGCCTGTCCATGGGTTCAAGCCCCGCATCGGGCTCTGTGTGGACAGCTCAGAGCCTGGAGCCTGCTTCGGATTCTGTGTCTCTCACTCTCTTTCTTCCCCTCCCCTGCTCACACTCTGTCGCTCCCTCTCTCAAAAGTAAGTAAACATTTGAAAAAATCTTTAAAAAATTAATTAATTAAAATTTCTGTATAAACTACAGGGCGCCTGGGTGGCTCAGTCGGTTAAGCGTCCAACTTCAGCTCAGGCCATTCATGGCTTGGGAGTTCGATCCCCGCGGCGGGCTCTGTGCTGACAGCTCAGAGCCTGGAGCCTGCTTCGGATTCTGTGTCCCCGTCTTTCTCTGCCCCTCCCCGGCTCGGTCTCTCTCTCTTTCAAAAATAAATAAATATTAAAAAAATTTTCTGCATAAACTAAAGTGGATTTGAAATATACAAATACTTCAACTACCATCACAGGTATTTCCTCCCAAAAGTGCTTCCCTGTGGACAATAATTTTCTCTGCCTGCCATCCCATAAATACATAAAGAGCACTCTTTATGGTCCAGATGTTGGGAGTACAGAATAACGTAGAATCTCCAGGAAGGGCTAATATTTATCAAGCACCTATTACATGCTAAGCTCTGCCCAAGGGGTGTTACAGGTATCATAGTTAATTCTCATAACGTGATAGCAATCATTTCCCCCTTTTTATTTTTTTTAAATTTTTTTTCTTAACGTTTATTTATTTTTGAGACAGAGAGAGACAGAGCATGAACGGGGGAGGGTCAGAGAGAGAGGGAGACACAGAATCGGAAACAGGCTCCAGGCTCTGAGCTGTCAGCACAGAGCCCGACGCGGGGCTCTAACTCACGGACCGTGAGATCATGGCCCGAGCCGAAGTCAGATGCTTAACCGACTGAGCCACCCAGGCGCGCCATTTCCCCCTTTTTAAAGATAAAGAAGCCAAAGCTAACAGGTCAAGAGTTTTATCCAAGGGCATGGCTAGAAAATGGCAGAGACGGCGTTCAGACTCATCCCTCTGTCCACAAAGCCCAAGCTCCTTCCACAGCGTCACGATACCCTACGAGCTGGTGTTGAGGCAAAGTGGGGGGTGGAGACATGAGACGTATTGTCGTACAGTAGCTCAGCGGCATCATGATAAACACCGGAAGGACTGCGAGCTCCTTGAGGCCACACACCCCTTCTCATAATCCCTACAGAGGCGATGTTCATTCAGCACGATGCCCGGCTTCACCGTCTTGGCAAAGGAGAAAAGTAACTAACAGCCCTGGGAATAGAAGTGTGCTTTGCTGGCCGTGCTCTCTACCGAAGAGCTTTCCCAAGATGGCAAACGTTACTGTATTTATCCTTTTGCACAGGGGCCGGGAAGTTGCAGAGACACGCGCAGATCCCGGCACCATATTAGCATCTCAAAATGCAATTCACCACACACCAGCCTGGGCCGGAGCAAGTTCTCACCCACTCCCCAGGGTTGGAGATTGTGCGGGTTCTTCTACTTAAATAGAAGGATTTGAATCCAGCCACCACCCCCCAGCTTCCGAATCGCCAGCGGCGATCGCCGTCACCGTCGTCCCACTACACCCTCGTCATCGCTACTGCCACTGTCCGTCGAACATCTTCTGTGTGCCAAAGCCAGGGCTAAGCACTTTGCATGAGTCCTCTCCTTTAACCACCTTGGAAGTCAGTGCTAGTACGGATCCTATGTTACAGCTAAACCAATGAAGACTCACGCTACTTGCCCAAGACCACATAGATGAGAAGCGATAATAATAGTACATTCGTTAGGAGAGGTTACGGTCTGCTTCAATGACAAACATCTCCCAAACCTCGAAGGCTTGACTTTTGCACAGTTTGCTGCAGGGCTGAGGATCTCGGGGCCAACCGTTCGCCAGGCGGTGACTCCGACGCCCGGGGGCTTTCCCACGTCAGCATGAGTTCTGCATGTTTGCAGCGGCAAGGGAGAGAAAACCGGGCATCTCCTATAGAGATTTCTCATTTCCTCGGCCCACGAGTGATTCACCTGACTCCTATCCCTGTGGCCCAATCTAACTCTAAGGAGGCTTGGAAGTGTTCTTTCTAGCCAGCATGCCCAGGAAGGAAAGGAGAAGTGTATGTAGGTGAGCACTAGAAAATAGGGACTCCAAAGCGGTCTTAGTCCCTGGAGAGACCTGCGTCCCCCATGAACGTTATTTTGGCTTCTTGAACACTTTTGTGGGAGACAAGGACAATTATCATGCGCTGTGCCTTGACCTGTGCTCAGACCCTTACAAGACCATTTGCACGCATTATCATTTAACCTCCACAACAACACCACTTGGTTTATAGATGAGGAAACCCTGGTTCCGAGAGCAACTTTCCCAAGCCAGAGCTGGGACCCGAAATAATGTTTTTCCACCTCCAAAACCGAACTCCATCCAACAAGATCACAAAATAGCTGCATTCACTCATTTGTTACTTTACAAAATCTGCTCAAATGTGGTCTGGACTTTGCATTCATGACGGTCCTACGAGGTTGGTAGGGACACTTCCATCTCACAGGGGACGACACTAGAGCTCAGCAAGTTTAAGTACATCACTCAAGAGGCCATGGAGCCAACTCCATCCATGGGCAGAGATGAAACACCCTCGAGGCAAAGAGTTCCAAGCCAAGGAGAATGAAAGGTAATAGGGCCCCCAGCCTCCTCTTGGCAGCCCAATCCCTGGAGGGAGAGAAGGCAAGAGAAATTCCAACCCCTGCAGAGTTCATGCTCTTAAACACTTATAAAAGCTTTAAGATCCAGACAAAATCCAGACCTAAGTGCAAAGGTTACTGGAGTTGGGATTTTATTGCCAGATGTAAATCCATCTTCTCTAAGACCTGCTCCGGGTCCCTTGTGCCTCGCTTGAAATATTTCATGTGCGCTGAATGGATTTGTTGGCTCCCTGTTGCCTTCGTAAATTATGAAGTCCAAGTTTCTTAGGGCCTGGATCCAGCAGGGGTAGCTCTAACTGTCCCGCTCCAAGCACGGAATGGAACACAGCTTTGCTTCATTTGTGGGGTTGCCCTGATTTACTCTTCCATCCACCATTTTGGATTGAAGCTTTTAGCGAGACGGCTTGGCTCGCAATAGGTCCCCCTGACCCAGAGCTGATTGGTCCGGTCATAAAGATACTAGACCAGAAATGGACCAATTAAATTCTCTCCCTCCCCCGCACCTCTTTCTCTGTCTCTCTTTCTTAGAAATATGACACTTATTAAAAGAGACAGTGTTGGAGGCCAAAACTCTTTACTGGCAGCCCCTGGAAAGAAATTCCCCCCAGCCTCTTGCTCTCAATCTCTGAATGTGTCTCCCCAAGTTTGGATGTCTGTATCCTACCTCCCTTTTACCCTTCTGTCCCACTTAACTGCGCCAGTGTCCATCTGTTCCAGTAACAAAAGAATCTTGACTAACTTGTTAGCCCATCCACCCTCAAGACAGAGGCACCTCCTCTTCAGCCTTCCCATTAGCTATTTTTCTGTATTTCTCCCCAAAACCCAGCAACTTCACCTACTTTCTTTTGGAACCCTACAGAATGGTACAGCTGGGTGGGTGAAACAGAGAAGCAGCTGAGAGTACAGGCCTGGGCAAGAGTTAGATCTCTAGAAGTTTCTACGGCTCATCAACATTGCTATGCCTGACCCCGCCAGGACCCGGAGGCACCAATCACAGACTCAGTGGGACCCACCCTCCTTCTTAGTCTGCCCCTGACCGCTTTCTCTGGCCCCCTCCCATTCATGCCCTCCCATCGCTTCTATTATGATCCCCAAATAGCTCCTTCCGTGTTTCTGCATGTGCCATTTCCTCTCTTACCTGGAACCCCCCCTCCTCCCCTCATTAAAAACCCAGCTTGTCTGTCACAGCCAGATTATGGCTTGATCTTCTGCACACAGCCACAAGGCACAATTAGTTAAGATTAGTTACCCCCATTGCCCGTTACACTTATTCTCTCTCATTACACTTAACATGTTGTATTATTATTATCTGGTTTATTTCACGTCTGTGCCCCCCATTGGACTACTTGGTATTTACCCCCTCGTTCATAGGATGAATGCCGCCAAATTAGCTACCATTGCCTCTGTACAAAGCGGACTTTGGGGGTTTGTTTCCTTTTGTTTTTTTTTTAAGTCCTTCCTAAAGAGATGCAGCCTCATGGGAGAAAAGTCTACAAAGATCTAGCTCTTAAATGTTGAAGTAGGATGTATCATAAATGCTGCCCCCTGAGCGTGCATGGCCCGGTATAGAACTAAAGGGGAAACTGCACCGGTGTGGGGGGAGCTGAGTGCGCAGGAGACAGCGAGGTGTGTAAAGGGAGAGAAAGCTAACAAAGAAGGAAAGAAGGCCAATCTCGGCAGATTCTCCTTTTGCCGTGAGCCAGCTCTGAGGGCGCACAGATCTTTTTAGAACATGGTCCTCCATCAAGGGTGCTCATCGGCATGTCCCATGGATAGTAAAAGGGGGAAAAAAAAATGCTACAGATCTCCTCCACGCTGAGAAATACTACCCAGGTGTCAAAAAAAGGAGAAACATCTCCGGGCATTTGAAAGACGTGCCGTAGATGGCTAAGCGAGCACAGTGGTGTTCGTTGCACGGGGCAGAGCTAACACTTCTGGCTGGTCACACGGTGCCGGGGTTTACGTAGGAATTTATGAAATCATCAGAAGAAGCCCGTGTGGCAGGCTTCTTTTCCCCATTTTACTGATGGGGAAACTGAAAAACAGGGACTAAGAGACTTGTTCCAGAAAGCGTGGCTGGTAAAGGGTGGAGCCACTATGCAGCCGGACTCTGTGTCATGCTATGCTACAGAGGCTGTGGGCACACGGGCCCTCAGCCACCATGCTATGTTGTCATTAATTACGTGTGGGTGGGTGTGTACGGGTGTATGATGGAGAGAGAGAGAGAGAGACAGAGGGAGAGACAGAGGGAGAGATTGTATACAGAGCTTATGTTTATATGGCTTGTATTAACATAGAACGTTTCTGGAAGGCAGCCAAGAAACTGTTAGGAGTCCACGCCGCTGGAGAGTGGGGATGAAATAATCAGATGACTTATGTGTCTCTTTCACCCCCACTACACTGTCTTAGGAATTCATTCAGCTGTAAGTAATAGAAAACTCAATTAACAGAGACTTAAACAAAACCAGTTTATTTGTCTGACACAAACTAGAAGCCCAGAGCCAGGGGTTTATTGGCTCTCTGATATGACGGCTACTTTTGCGCGATCGTCTTGACCCTGTGCTCATGGAAACTCCTCTCCCTTGCTTCATTTATTCATTTATCTACTTACTTACTGACTTACTTGTATCCTCATCGGACATTTCTGTATTTTACCTGCGTGCCTTGCACCCTGTCCGTCTTCGGCTCTACAACGTCAGCTCGATGAGGATGGGGGTTTTGTTTGGTTTGCGGCTGTATCCCAGCATCTCCGAATCCTACTTGGTGCAGAGTAAATACTCAATAAATGTGTGTTGAACCAATGAATGAACGAACGTTGCGGCGTCAGTCGTCACATCCACATTCACGGACTCAAAAGACGAGGCGGGGCAGCTCTGCCTCGGACCTCTTCTATCCTGAAAATAAATGTTTTCCCAGAATCCTCCATGCAGATTTCCTCTAAGACTTATTAACCAAAATTGGTTCACATGGTATACTCCTCTCCCCCATCACCCGCCCCCCAAGTAAAAGATGCTAGAAAGCCAGCAGCAAGTGGCCATGACTCTACATGGCCATCCCAGACAACATCCGGATGTGCTTAGCCGGGAAGAAACAGAGTGGGTATCAGTGAGACAATCCATCATTTCTCCCACAGGTAGTTTGCCTTTTTACCAGGTGCATGTTCTCCTTTTATTATATATTTTTCTTGAAATACAAATGTCCAGGCCTGCTGAGAATCTCATGGCGTGAGGCTGGGGATGTGTGGGTTTTTAAAGATGCTCCAAAGATTTCGATGCACCATCCATGATTAACAAAAAGAACTTTCAGAGAGTCTTACCAGGTATCAGGGAGATTTTAGAGTCCTGGAAAAGGAAATGTGACCTGATTCCCATAAAGATGTAAGCCCAGGAGTCCTAGATCACTGAGCTCAAGCTCTCCATTTTTCAGATGGGTACACTGAGGCTCCCAGAGGCAGAGAGAGAGTCTTGTCCAAAGCCTCCCAGGCAATCGGTGGTACATTCAGGCTAGGTCCCAGCCTTGTCTCTCAAACCAGCGTCTTGCTCTCTTCAGCTCTTGGCCACCTTAGTCTCCATCATCAGGTGTTTAAAGCCAGGGGCAGGACCCTCCCATTACTCACATTTAACTTTTACAGAAAAACAGCCACCTATCAATTTTTCCTTTCTCTGTTAACTGCATAATCTAGAGTAATAAATTAGTCCCAAGGCAAAAAGATGTCCTTAATCCCCATGCTGCTTTTCCATATCCCTGTGGTGTTTATAACGTAAAAGGAGTTTTAGTGGTTAACATCTACCCTCAGCCTTTCCCTCTATATATGTATAAATTTATATTTCGTAATTATAGTTGCAGGCTTCCCCTCTGCTCTGCCCCTGCCCTTGAGCTGGAGAGTGGCACAGGAAATGGTT
This sequence comes from Prionailurus viverrinus, assembly GCF_022837055.1. Lineage (NCBI taxonomy): Eukaryota > Metazoa > Chordata > Mammalia > Carnivora > Felidae > Prionailurus > Prionailurus viverrinus. The sequence goes on along the minus strand of NC_062575.1, from coordinate 30,058,151 downwards.
TATGTTCTCCGGTCTACACTGACAGTCTAATCCTGCTCATGTATTTCATGCTGTCTCTGTCAAGTCCATTTTCCCTCCACCACAAGTTAGACGCTGGGTCCCGTGGTCCCATCTCCACAGACTCAAAGCAGTTTGTGCCTGGAGCAAACCTAGGCACCCCTCTGAAAGATCTTATGAGCCGATTTTGGGACAGACAGTTTCAGAAATGAGGGCGAGAAGACTCACACCAAGGTCCTGTTGATGGATTTATTATTGTTGATGACGTGCATCGTTCTCAGCATCTGGCCTGTGTGATTGCTGCGGACACGGCAAACTTTCTCTTCTGAGCTCATGGTCAGAGCCAAGCTGGACCACCACAAAGCAGAGGCACGTGGGGCTTTAAAACTGCCAGGGGAGATCCAATCACAAAACCAAAATGGAAGAACAAGGTGTCACCATCCCAGAGATGGGAAGACCCGCCAGGCTGTACCTCCCAACGCCCGCCCGTATAGAGCACCAAGGTCGGACTTGATGCTTTCTCGCAAAAGGTCCTGGGGCCCGGAAGTGGACCACACAACCATTCAAAGACCCAGTGGCTCTTGGGAGTTGTCTCAAATGCTAATCGGCTATGTCACCTGAGCCAGTGGGTTAATCCCTCTGAAACTCAGCTGCTCATCTGTGGAAAGAGGGTAAGAAAACGCACCTATTTAACCCCCAGTGTAGTTGGGAAAGTGAAAGAGAGCAAGTTATGAATGTACGATACATTAGCCGTTAATGTGGGTAGATTTGAACCAACTGAGTCACTGAGGTCCTAAATTTCCAACCCAGCTGTGTCCCATCCCCTATCCCCATCAACCAGTATCTCTGAGACTCATTCCCCTGTTGTTCAGACATTATATATGACCCTAGTCTCAACGGTGAAATACACCAGCTGAGAATTCTAGGTGTTAGCTTCGAAGAGACCAAAACATCTATCTGAGTGCCCTGATTTTTTTTTTTCATTTCTATGCCGATACGCGGTATTGTGTAGACATCAAAGGGTAAGGGGACCCAACCCACACAAATAGACCAGAAACAAAGCCGCTCGGATCCACTACATGTTGGGTGAGGTGGTTATTTCTTGAAACTGCATCGTCTCGACAATTCAATGTGGCAATCTGAATGTGTTGTTCTCCCACCACTTTGTGAACAGCAGCTTGAGTCCAGTAAGAGCTCCATTACACTAGGCAAGGTAAACTCTCATAGGCTCTAGATTCTATAAAAGGAAACAAGTGCTATCCAATTTGGGGCAGACGTTATAGCTAAACTCTAAGCTCCGTGGGTTCAGAGATTTTAATGGCCTTGCTGGCCACTAAATGCACATTTCGCTAGCGATAAATGATTTCAGGATGTCTTGAAAGTATTTAACTTCTTAGAATGTAGCCTGCATGAGGGCAGGAAAGTCTTCAGTTCAGTGCTCAACCCTTGCCTCCTAACCATCATGCCCAACGTTCAGTACACACAGTGTGTGTCTGTTGAGCAAATCATATATGTTGCTTTTCCTAGACAGGCCTGTGTGCCACTTGAATAGAAGGGCCAGCACCCTCGGATTGTCTTCTGTCCTCACTGGCACCCTGTACTGTGTGTGCACCGAAGATATTCTACCACTCATAGTACGTTAGGACTATGGACTATCAGGGGCACGAGACTGCTCAGGACCACGGTGATCTGTCAAGAACACCCAATGTGATGGGGGCCACACCATAGCTTTGACTCCAAGATATCAGAATCACCTCGGTTGCCCTTGAAACTCTTCCTGCGGACAGAATTTCAAGAGAACGCTGCAATAGAAAATATTCACTCCCAAATTCCACGACTTCTGTCACTTTGAAAAATGCCACGGAAGGATATTTTTCTTACAAAACAGCAACATGCAAAAGTAATCAGTGCTGGAAGACTCGAAGATAGATGAAGAAAACAAGAGGAACAGATTCAATAGCTCTGGTTTTATGAATAGACTGTTCCAGAACCCCACTCATTTGTAAGACCCTCATGAGATCTTTTTTTACGGCAGGTTATGAATCATCTTCATGATATCTTTAAATGGATGATCAATACTATATTTTCCCATAAAATGTTTGGTTTGAAATCCGATTTTAAGTGCATTAGAGTTTTTGTGCGCCGAATCGGTGAACGCCATAATAAATTGTCATCAAATATGAAAGAAATATAGCGCGGATTAATTGCCGTGTTTATTTATGAGTCTATAAAATACCTTGTGAAAGTCCTGGCACATTTTTGGGATACCAATTTGAACCTTCAGGAAAGTTAAAAGCATTAAAAGAGCCTGCAAGGAGATTTATTATCAGAATGTTTTTAATTGCAGACCCAAGCAGACAAGCAGGTAGTGGAATGGTTCTGCCCTTAATGGGCATGTCTCATGTGTTTCTCTTTTTTTCCCCCTTTAAAAATGATATACTTCCCATATTTTTATTGATTTGCGACGATTTGCTGTAAATTACTGGGGCCGGCACGTGACATCACAAATGGTCTCAGCTTCCCTCAAGTAGTGGGCCCCGGGTGGTGCAAAAAACAAGCCTCCTGGCCCGTTCTGATGCTCGGCGTTACAAGTAGGAGAAGCCACGGTCGGGGACAGAGAAAACCGGGGAATGTCACCGGCGGGACAAACATGGCTCTGGCTTGGAGCTGCACGTTTTAACCGAAGCCTTAAGAGTCTCCGGCAACGAAATCCTAAAGCAGGAAGAATAACCAAGGATCCACCTTATCGCCTGCCTGGTCACAGTGTCCTAGTCAGAGAGCTGTAGGCCAACTCTGCACCGTCCCTGGCTCTCGTCCGAGTCAGTGCTTCGGCAGCAACCTTCCCCATGGGTCCAGGCCACGAGTCTGTTCCCGAGCTGCACAGTCAGGACCGCCCCTAGGCCCTGTCACAAAGGGGGAAAGGCCACCGCATCTTAGCCCAGCGGATCCTAACATGCAGTCCTTTTCAGGTGCTTATTTCTTACGTGCGTTTCTCTCCGTTAGACTTCGTCTTCAGAAGCTGTTCTCTGGGGCGCCTGGGTGGCTCAGTGAGTTAAGCTTCCGACTCCAGCCCAGGTCATGACCTTGTGGTTCGTGGATTGGAGCTCCGCATTGGGCTCTCCGCTATGAGCACGGAGCCCGCTTAGGATTCTCTGTGCCCTTCTCTCTCTGCCCCACCCTGCCCTCCCCAAAATAAATAAAAACATGTAAAAAAATTTTTTTTTAAGTTGTTCTCTGGTTTTCTAATCCACACGTCTGTTGTTTACTTTCCATTTTAATTCCTTGAAAACACTAGATGCCTTAAGCTTATCATGAGAAAGATGTTACCATCCACAGGATAAAAATCATCAAGACTTTCTATATACAAAAACTGCTTTACAAGCTAGAAGTTAATGCACCGAACTGCACCCCCCCCCGAGGCCAAAGCTTAAAAAATATATATATTTTATATACATATACATATATTATTTAATATATATATATTATTTAAGCAAAGCTTAAAAAGTATATATATATATATATATATATATATATATATCCTACCCTGACAGTAATCAGTAACTAAATTCCATTCATTGCTTTTTTTTTTTTTTTTTAAACCAGTGTAGGTAGAGAGACACGAACTTGGCTAGATTTTCTGGAGTGTTTTTGTTGTTGTTATTTTGATTCATATATTTATCAGTCGCAGCTGGGGCTGCTTGCTGTTAAGGATCCACATCAAATTTCTAAAACTCCCCAAATATTGTGTAAGTGCTTTCATAATACAGGCTGATAAAAAAGCATGTGGTAAAGATCCAGAATTTGTTTGTGTATACCGGTCCCTCTTTAGGTATTTTCTCTGCTAAATCACACTGTGTGTGGACACGACATGTGACTTCTCTGGGTCCAGTTGGAGTTAGACCACATCTCCTGGCTGTGCCTGCCTTTATGTGTGTTTGAAATTCGGTCTTGTGGAAAGACCCAAAGTCTGGGGGTCTGGATTCTGGTCCCCCCCTCTGCCATCTACTGGGTTCCGTGATCTTGGATTTGCTTCCCACCTTCTCCAATTTCCTTACCCTAAACCTTAAAAGAGATAAAGCAGAGGTGTTTGGGATAGCTCCCAAGCACACTACGAATGCAAGGGAATTTTATTATCTACACGCCACGATTTGTAACTAAGCTCAGGTGTACCTGGTCTGTGGACACACCAGGACCTCTGCACCGAGTGTCTTTTTTTTTTTTTTTTACTTTATTCAGAAATTCATTCTAGTTGCCACCTTCTTGACAAACGGCATCAGCACCCTCATCTGGGAATTCTTGCCTTTTTATTTTTTTCCTCCTGATGCCAAGGTTGCTGTTGACAGTGTGTATTCAGGCCAGGCAGGGGCTCCCTGTGTTTCCCAGTCAGATGCTACGCACAGTACTTGAGTCAGAACAATTAGTGTTCATTTCGGCTTTACTCGGGTAGACCTGCGGTGACTGATCAGTATAAATTATAGATGCATCTGTCCAGATGCACTTGTTCACTCGTGCATAGATTTGAGGAAATTTCATCCTTCTCAGTGCAAAAACAGTCACTAAAAAAAAAAAAAAAAATCCGTACTTAAAAAATATAACTTTAACCCGTTTTCATCTATGTTATTATGCCCATACACTCACACATTGCATCTGTGATTTGAGGCATTTGAACTTGATTTGGGCATTTCTGGGTTGTTACTCACCCCAGCCCTTGTCAAGTCTTCCGTCTTTATAAAATATTAGGAAATGATGGATATTTAAGTCCAAATAATACAATAAGATTCGTGTGTGTGCATGCTGCATTTAAGTTTATTGTCAAAGACACGTCCTTTTTTTAAAAGTTTTGATTTTCATTGCAGTTAGTTAACACACAGTGCAATGTTAGTTTCAGGTGTGCAATACAGTGATTCAACAGTTCCGTACGTCACCCCGTGCTCGTCAGGACAAGTGCCCTCCTTGATCCCCATCCCCTATTTCCCCCATCCCCCACCCACCCGCCCTCTGGTAACCACCAGTTTGTTCTCTCTAGTTAAGAGTCTGTTTCTTGCTCGAAGACACACCCTTCTCTCTGTCTGCTCGGGACCTTCAGTGAATTTAAAGCAAAGCAACATGAACTTCAAATAAACAATGCGAATGAGAACTCTCCCTGCTCCAAATAGGCCTTTGACTCTTCATATTTGTTTTAATGAGCAGCTAAAGGACATATGGGGGCATATTGCATAATACAACAAAAGAGTCTGGCCCACTTGTAGAAAATACTTTGGGTGGAGTGTCCCCCTCGAATAGAACAGAGAGGGTCTGCATCGCATAGGTTTGTCTACTAGCTTCAGTGACATTCACACACATACGCACCATCGGGCATTTTTCCCGAAACTGAATTAATCCGTGCTAAACAAAGCAATGAGAAGCCAGAGCACTCGGCTGCCAAAGCGAGGGTCTGTCAACGGTCAGAAGGATGAGAGCAGATCCCACGGCCGCTTCCCTCATTCAGGCCCTCGAAGAGAGACTTCCTTGTCTCCCCCCCCACCCCCACCCCCCAGGTCTCTGCCAGACAAAGGTTGATGTTGGTTGAACCCACCGGCTGTGTTTTGTTACGAGGCTCTGAAAATCGCCGGAAGAGAACACGGTTCCTAAGAACTATTTTTTAGGGAGCCCCACCTAATGCTGGTGGTGGTCACAGTCAAATCGCGAGGGTACCTGGCAGGCATGGCAATAGAAGGAAATACAAAACCAAGGTTCCCCCCGTGTCCGGAAGTGGCAGCTTCCCTCCCCAAGACACTCTGATACTGTCAAGTAACTTTGGAGACAATAGAAAGGTGCCTTAATATAAAACCTGCTCTTTCGCTTGTCCTTCTCTACGTAAGATGGAAAGCGTTGGGGCGCCTGGGTGGCGCAGTCGGTTAAGCGTCCGACTTCAGCCAGGTCACGATCTCGCGGTCCGTGAGTTCGAGCCCCGAGTCAGGCTCTGGGCTGACGGCTCGGAGCCTGGAGCCTGTTTCCGATTCTGTGTCTCCCTCTCTCTGCCCCTCCCCCATTCATGCTCTGTCTTTCTCTGTCCCCAAAATAAATAAACGTTGAAAAAAAAATTAAAAAAAAATTAAAAAAAAGAAGGAAAGCACTGAGGGACCTTCATTGCCTTAGCCTCCAATGTACTTCACCAGTGTTCTTCCTCCTTTTTTCTTTTTTCTCTTGAAAACTCTTGTTGCTTCTCTCTAATCCTAGAGCACAAAGACAAGAGCTAGGCCTGGAGGCCCTGCACACGGCATTGCTCCCGCAGAGGTCTTATAAATCAGCTAAAAAATCAATACGTTCTATATGGCAGCTTCTCCTTTGCAACCAGATCGCCAGGGGACAGGACTAATGCTTTTTCTTCACCACCAACCCCATCTTTCTGTCATAAAAAAAAATCTGCTTAGGAACGAAGGGGCAATCAAAGTTGCTGAGTAAGTATTTCAACTATCTAATGTTATTACTTTACAATTGACATACCTTCCCTCTGGAAATGTTTGCAATTAATTAATTAGCAGTAATCTTCCCCAAGGGACTAATTGAATGAATTCTCTCCAATGCTCCCTTAAAAAAAAAAAAAAATAGCTTAGATGTATCCAAGCTGCAAATGTGTGGATAGCTCCAAAGTGCGTTTTGAAAAAATCAAGGGATGTATCTATTACGGGGAATTTTTATCACTAAATCAATCTGGTGAGGACTATGATTCTTTTTCTAACTGGGAGTTTCCCTGGGGTTGAACGCAAGGTTTCTCCAAGGTAACGGTCCAGGCAACCCAGCTGGGTTCGTTAATATTGAGAATGGAGCTTGTCCTCGTAATAATCATCCCAGGCAGAGGGGTCTGCGGTTGGCGGCTTCTTCTGTGCCTTGCGCGTTCTGCAGAATCTGTTTGGGGAGGTGGGCGAGCCGATGTTGTTCCAAACAGGTAGCTGGCTTCTGGGCCTACCAGTTCCCTCTGCGAGAGTCCAGAGGGAAGCTCGCGGCCAGGGATCCCAGGCCAGGGCCCTAGACCTTGCACGGTCTTTGGGCTTCCTCCTCGCCTGGCAAAATCCCAGGGCAGAGTCCCGGGTTGTTCCTAACATCTGAGCCACACGTTCTTGCGTTTCAACTAGAAAATAAAACTGGGTCCTTGAACCAACCCCCTGGATTCCTCTGAGGAGGTGCAGTGAGGACCTGGGAGAGCGTTTTGTAACCCTGTGAGTGAAAGGCGAGACTTTCTGAGGTTTCTGGCCTGCAAGCCCCAGAGCCTGAGTTCCACTGGGATATCGGCAGCATCCCCTGAAGACCTTCCCCCATTAGACTGGACGCCCCGTCCTCCGCTCCCCCCGCCCCTCCCCCTTCCCCAACGTCGCGGTTTGGTGGCCCTCGGTGGGTATGCTCCAGGCCTGGGGAATTGAGCCTTGAGTGCGCAGGATCTACAGTGCTCACAAACTGGCGGCCGCTGGTCTCGTGCCAGGCCTAGAGCACGCAGCCCCCTCCCGGGCACAAACGAGCTCCTCCGCCCATCAGCGCCCCTTTGAGGACCCCTGGGATAGAGGGGGGTGGTCAGATCTCTGGGCCCAACCCGGCGTCGCAGCAGAGCGCCGGGCTTGGGCCTCAGTCCCCGCGAGCTGAACCGCGGCTCGCCAGCGCCACCCCCAGCGGAGCGCAGCGGCTGCAGCTCGGCCCCGGCACCTTCCTGTGGGGCTCCCCGGCTCCCCCGTGGACACAGCGGTCTGTGCGCAGGAAGCAACCAAGCGTCGTCTTCGGAGGAGATGCCCAGGGGTGTTCGCCAGCTGTCTGCGGATGCCAAGGGTCAGTTTTAGCGCGTTTCCAGGCCGAGTCCAAGCGGAACTGAATCTTGGCCTCGAGGGGGCGCTATTCGCTCTGTTCGGAGGCCAGAGGCTGCAGAGAAGCCCCTGGGTCGAGACCCTGGCAAAGACCCGGGCCCCGAGAGCTTGAATCTAGCTAGAGTCCTGGGGAGGCTGGGGTGGGGGATCAGATTCCGAAGCACAAAGACGGGCGGGCCAGTGGGAACCACCGACGCTCCCCGGCCGCGGCCCCAACCAGTGCCGGGCCTGTGGCGAGAACAAACTTTCCTGCAGCGGAGGGGCGGGGGAGCCGGGCTGGAGGCTAGTCCCCCGAGCCGCCGCTCTCCTCCACCTGCCTGTGTTCAACCTGCGCCCAGCCTTCGCCCACCCCAGTTCCCTCCCCTCCCCCTCGCGCCTCTGTTCGCTTGGACTCATCTCTCTCCTCTCCCCTCCTCCTTCTCCCTCTTGCCTTTCTCCCCCACTTTTCTCCTCTCTTTTTTCTCCTATCTCTTCTTTTGTATTCTCTCCCCCCTCGCCGCCTGGCTTGCTTCTCTCCTCCTCCGGGCCGGAGGGGAGGAGGTAAACGCGCTGCGCCCGGGGCCTGCGCGGCACAGAGGGAGGCGTTTCTCCTACTTCTCCCGGGTAATTTGGAGAGGTTGTGTGTGTGTGTGTGTGTGTGTGTGCGCGCGCGCGCGCGCGCGCGCGCGAGTTTAAGGCGAAAAGGGGTAGGCTCCAGCGCCAAACACAGAGGGTCAGGGTCTTTGACGTTCCTCACCAGCTGCACAAACCTCCCGGAACAAGTGTGAGCGTGGGTGAGAGTGCGCGCGCGCGCACGGGCTGGCTGCGCTTGGCACGCTTGGTGGCCCGGGGCCCCAGGGCCCGGGGGCCCGCCTGGCGGCCCGGGATTACCGTGACGTCACATTGAGCCTCTGGCCACCTTGGACTGGGACACCTCTGAAGCCTCACAGCCCGGCGCCGCGCCTCACCTTGCCTCGCCACCGCGCGACTTTGGGAACCCGCATCCTCTCCCTTTCCTTGCCCATCCATGGGCCCTTCTGTCTTCCGGACCACGCGGGCCGGAGGGGCGCCTTCTGGAGCGCAGGGCTCGGCAGCCGGACTGCCCTGGGCTCTGCCTCCAGTCGTGCCAAGCGGGCGGAGGACCGGGCGCTGGGCACCAGCAGCCGTGTAAGGAACCGAGGCGGCGCACGGCTGGAGGCGCAGAATCGCGGGGCTGAGGCGGGAACTCGCAAGGGAAGGAGGAGGGCCAGGGACAGCTACCATGTCCTTCCCGCACTTTGGACACCCTTACGGCAGCGCTTCCCAGGTAAGAAGGGCCTCCATGGGGGATGGGGGCTGACACAGAGGAGGGGGTGCCCAGTGCACGCGCCTGCAGCTGAGCGCCCCCCTTTCGCACGAGTCTCCGGAGAAGACAGAGAGAGCAGGGACCAGGGTAATGTACCACAGACCCCTCCGACATCCCCAACCTCTGGCCGAGAACCTTCCACTCCCCCAGTGCAAGCCGGAAGATCGTGTGGCCCGAAACTTGGGCACTAACCACGCGCTAAGCGAGGTGGCTGGGATCTCAGAGATCCTCCAGATAGGCCTCCTTATTGTACAGATATCCGAGGTGACCCGGATCTCTCCACCTCAGCATTGTTCAGTGGTTTGCTTGTTGACTTCTGTACTTATCCTCTCCCTTCTTTGACCGGGTCCAAGCTCTCTGCTTCCGGCTCCTTGGATTTTCCAGATTACGGTGGGTGTTGTGCAGTGACAAGGACTTCCTGGGGACACCCACCGCTGTCCTCCAGTTTCTGCCTAGATTGTGGGGTCTAGTTCCCACTTGACCTCTGACCCGCCTTGGGATCTTGGACAAGTCTCCCTGGTGCTCGTGCCCGATCTCTAAAAAAGGGAGCTGGAGTAAGAGGTGATGGTGGTCGCTAAGCCTAACTTCTAGCTCTGCCTTTGTAAGATCCCGTGATGGGGGCGGAGGAGGGGTGGGCGAGGGAACAAGAGGAGTTTGGCTTCTGTAATTCGGGTTTCAGGCCGTGCCATCGCCTCGACCCCCCGGGACTCTGGAGCCTGAGCAACGTTTTGGAAGTACCTATGAGGGCAGTTTGGCTAAATTACGTCTTCAGATCATTTCCATCGCAGCAGAGTGCTCGCTCAGCTCTGGGTGGCATTTAGTTCATGTTGAATGAGGGAGCGATCGGGCTGTTCTGCCGCTGGCTCCCGCCAGCCTGAGGCGCCGGTCTCTGACCTCCGGTGCGCCCCTCTCACCCCCGTAGTTTCTGGTGTCTGCAAGTTCCAGCGCCACTTGCTGCGAATCCGCCCCGCGCTCGGTCCCAGACGTGGCCTCAGGCTCCACCCCGGCGGCCGCTCTCTGCTGCGCGCCCTACGACGGTCGGCTGCTGGGCAGTGCGCGGCCCGAGCTGGGCGCGGCCTTGGGCATCTACGGAGCCCCCTACGCGGCCGCCGCAGCTGCCCAGAGCTACCCAAGCTATCTGCCCTACAGCCCAGAGCCGCCCGCGCTGTACGGGGCGCTGGTGAGTACCCCTGGGTCTGTTCGCCAAAACCCATCCGGCCTGGGTGGGGGGGGGGGGGCATGAACAAGGCAGCAGCGGGTGAAATCCAGTAAGACGTCTGGGGGGCGGGGGGCTGGAGGGGGACATCGAGGAAGGAGGCGAAACTCCGAGGAAGGGAAACTGGTAGGATTATAAAGCGCGGGGGGCAGTTTGACCCTTTGCAGAACTCCGTCCTGATCACAAAACATCCGTGCTTCGGTTCACTCCTGAGGTAGGGAGCCTCAGTTTACAGACGAGGAAACTGAAATGAAGAGGGGCTCAAACCCCTTGCCCAAAGCCACGAAGATACAGAGGGTCAGAGAATAGCTCTGGAAGGAGAGTGAGGCAGGGAGGTCCCCAGCTGGTAGGGAGGGGGGACTGGGAGTAGTCACAAGTGGTGACAGTAATAACCAGGAGAGCTCGCCTTTAACCACTACTTATTCTGCACCAGGGATTCTGCCAAGGGTGCTTCCTCCATACCCTAGAGGTACTGTTGTTATTCCCAGTTACCAAGGGGAAACTGAGGCACAGAGTAAACAACTGCGCCCAAGGTCGCATAGCCAGTAGGAGAGGTAGGGCCGGACTGGACTCCAGAGGTCACGCCCTTAGCAACTATACTGCCTCTTCCCCAAACGTCGTCCTGAATTCTCTCTTCCCACCCCAACCCCCACCAGAATCCACAGTATGAATTTAAAGAGGCCGCAGGGAACTTTACACCTGGCCTGGCACAAGCAGGAGCCTATTACCCCTATGAGCCGACCCTGGGCCAGTACCAGTACGACCGGTAAGGCGTGGGGTGCCTTGGTAGCTGGCGTTACAGGTCCTTCCCCGCCTCCCGCCATAGGGCCCATCTGGGAACAGCCTGGGAAGGAGGGTGTGTGAGGAGGGGGGAGCACGGAAGCTCATTTCCCAGCCTCAGACTGTCTCCTGCCTGCAGCCCCAGGTTCTCAGACCCAGAACTGTGAGCCAGGTTCTCCCCCCCAGGTATGGAGCGGTGGAGTTGAGTGGCACTGGCCGCCGGAAGAACGCCACCCGGGAGACCACCAGCACGCTCAAGGCCTGGCTGAACGAGCACCGCAAGAACCCCTACCCCACCAAGGGCGAGAAGATCATGCTGGCCATCATCACCAAGATGACCCTCACCCAGGTGTCCACCTGGTTCGCCAACGCGCGCCGGCGCCTCAAGAAGGAGAACAAGATGACGTGGGCGCCCAAGAGCAAAGGCGGGGAGGAGAGGAGGGCTGAGAGTGGAGCAGAGGACTCCCTGGGCTGCCTGAATGGTGACGCCAAAGGTACCCAGAATGTTCCCCACCCCACTTTTCGGCTTTCCCAGCTAGATAGCGGGCTGATGGCACTTTGGCGAGCTGCCTTGGACAACAGCGTCTTTGGAGGCGCTCCCTGACTTACCCTTGCACTTGTGTTCCTCCCCCACCACACACACACACACACACACACACACACACACACACCTCTGAGCCTTTGCCTGTACAGTTCCCTCTGCCTGGAATTCCCTACATAACTGGCTTCTTCTAGACTTCTATAGTGTGGGCTGGACAAAGCCCTCCCTGGCCACCCAAGCTCACTTAGCCCCCCAGTTATTCTCTATCACATCGGCCTATTGTATTTCCTCTGCCATACCTATCACTGTGGGAAGGCGGTCCCGTCCGTGTCTGCCTCCCCCTGCCAGAACATCACCTCCACCAGACAGTGTCTCTTACTCGCGGCTGTATTCCCTAAATTCTTAATACCCAAGGGCCTAAACGACGTCTGGCCCATAGATGGCACTCCATAAATATTTGCTGAATTAAATAATACACACCAGCTACCTGTGGATGCTGGAATTGGAGGGGAAAATGTCCCCTTGGGTGTATGTCTGTTTGCTTTACGGTGGAGACACTGAGATCCAGGTCGTAGGCAGGAAAAAGCGTTAGTTTCTTTGCACCAGAGAGGAGTCTTCCCAGGAGTGGGGGCAGGGCTGGGGCCTACATTCTTTCCCGGGGGAGGGGGGGGGCAAGCTGGAGCGCTGGGAGGACTGTAAGAGACGGTTTTGGCCAGCCTGGTGAGCAACCCCGAGAATGCCCTCAGTCACAGCCATCTTGCTAAAAGCTTCTCGGGGGTGGGCACTCCCGCGGATTTCCCTTGGGGCCTGGGGCTTTTCTCACTCGGTCCTGATTTCCTGCAGATGCTTCTGCAAGCCAGGAGGCCCGAGGGCTCCGGCTGAGTGACCTGGAAGACCTGGAGGAAGAGGAGGAGGAGGAGGAGGAAGAGGAGGAGGCCGAAGAAGAGGAGGCGGTGGCCACCGCTACGGACAGGCTGGCTGAGTTCCATAAAGACTCGCAGGCGCAGCCAGCACCATACGCCGCCGCGGCGGCTCGAGAGGGCCGGCTGGAGCGCCGGGAGTGCGGCCTGGCGGCGCGCCCCTTCTCGTTCATTGAGCCCCCCGGGTCGGGAGAAGCGGATTTCCTCCGGGCGGAGCCTGGGGGCCCCACGTTGACCCTGCACTACCCGTGCCGCGAGAAACCGCGCATCTGGTCCCTGGCGCACACTGCGGCAGCCAGCGCTGTCGACGGGGCAGCGCCAACCCCTCCCAGGCCGCGAAGTCCCGAGTGCCGTCTGATTCCGGGACCGCCTCCGGGCTCCGGCGGCCCACCCGCCGTCCCCAGAGACTCCGCGGGCGAAGAGTCTTCCCGCGCAGCCAAAGCCTTTGGAAACCACCCGTTCGCCCTGCAGGGGCCGCCGATGAACTGTGCGCCCTGCCCGCGGCGGAGGGAGCCTGCAGTGCGGTGCCAGTACCCGTCTGGAGCAGAAGGTAGTGGGTCCCCAACGGCGCTGGGTGTGTCTGTCCAAAGGACAGGGCTGCCCACGGTGCCGCCCGGCCACTGTCTAGCCTCTCGGCCTCTGGGGCGCGGCCACGTTGGGACCTGGAGCGGGCTTGTCCCACAGAGCTTCCTGAAACAGCAGCTTAGGAACGAAAGCACTAACTAATTCCGCCTCCTTTTGAAACTTAATAGTAATGGGCTCAGAGTGAGACAGTAACTTGCCTAGGGGCACTGAGCAAGTCGTCAACCTAGACCTCTGCGCCCCGGTGCCCAATGTGCTGGCAAATGTGCCAGGTGGGCTCTATCACGACCTTCTGGCAGAGACACCCTTGCCCCCTGCCCGCCCCTCCGGAGAGGCCAGCTGGCCCCCTGCCGTGCTTGCACCAAGAGTTTGCTAGGGCTGGGCCGGAACCAGGGCCTTCCAAGAAGCCTGAGAGGACGGGCCAGATACATGCACTTGGTTTAAGGCCAGCGCTTAAGTCCAGCTGGAGCCCTGCCTTGGGCCGGCTGAAACCCCTGGGGAGGGTGGCCGAGGGTTGGGGCTGTCCCTGGAGAGCGCTCACCCCCAAAGGCTCAGCCCCAGCCGGGTGTGACTGCCAATCACTGCCTACTGGCCCTGGCTGGTTCTCTGGCTGTGCCTGGCGGAAGGGAATCGCACCCCACAAAGGGACATTCCCCCCAGCATCAGGCAGCTTCCGGCAATTACTGTCAGATTCTGCTTTGTAGTAATTTCTCTCAGGATTAGCTCCTGGCTTACAAAACTGGGTTACGCTGTTATTTGAATTTGCACATAACGGGGTCCGAATATTCCTTCTAGCAAGCAAATTGCCTCTAGACCTTTGATTCCCTTCGGATGGGACACCACCGACCTTCCATTTCCTAGGAATCGGCGCCAAGCGGCCTTCGGGTTTTAATCAACCTTTCCTCTCTCAGCAGGTTAGCGCAATGGCTGCGATTTGCGGAAGAATCTCGGAAATACGCCCTACTTTTGGAACTCACCTCCACGCTGGGAGACCTTGCCAGGGACTGGGGGCTCTCACTTCGCCTAAGAGACAGACACACAGAAACCCTTACCCCGGCCCTTCTTGCACGCAGAGCTGGGAGTGGCGGGCGGACGTGCATCTCGCCAGACCCGCTGGAGGAGGTGGCGCGGCGCACCCGGGGGAGGGCCGGGTGGGACAGCCGGGCGAGTCTGTCCTGTGCACCCACTCGGGACACCGAGTCGGCCTCCCTCCTCTTGATTCAGGGTCTGCAGCAACTCCTTCTCTCGCTCACCCCCACCCTACCCCCTTTCACTTTGTAACTTCAGCGCCGACCTGGTCCCTAAGGACCACCTGCGTCTTCTCCTCGTCCTTATTCCTTGTGTCCTCAAAAATAATCACATCAAACCAGACCCGTGTGGCGTGTCTGTGCCAGGGGCGCTGGGAGAGGCCAGGGCGGAGGGGAGGATGGAATGAGGCCAGGGATCTGGGGCCAGGACAGCGTGAGCTGCAGACCTCAGTCCCTCTCACCGCAAGGAGAGAGGCTGGCGAGGTTAAGGCCGAGGCCGTGAGGGCGCCTAACTCTGTCTACCTGACGCTGCCTGTACCTAACTGGCCGAGCAGGGTGACGCGCGGCGGCGGGGTCTTGTGCACTGGGGCGACGGGGCGGAAATGGTGAGGTCGGAGGTCGGGGAGCTGTCTGCATATTTGGAAGCTGCATTTGTTTCCGGGCTTGTACTTGGGTTTTAGTTTCTTAGGAGGACGGGGGATGGGGATAACCTTGGCCGTCCCTTGGCACGCAGCGGGGATCCCCGCGCTCCTCCCGTCGTACAAAACGGCAAAGTGTGACGGCTTGCTGGGTCCCGGGGAGGCAAGAGGAGACATTCTTTTATGGAACCAAGGGTCGGCAATCACTTCCGGTACAGGCCGACCAATGGGAGCCGATGGGCAGGGAACCGGACTCGGTGCCCCGCGGGGAGCCGAGTCTGGAACAGGGGCGGGGGAGCAGAGAGATGGAAAGCCGCCCGCGCCCGGCCTGAGTTCGCGTCCCGGGCCTCTTGGCCTCGGCTGGAGCCAGCCAGGGAGCTGGCCGCTGCCCACGGGGAGAGGGGGAGGTGAACCCGGGACGGGGCTCCAGAGGGGAGCTGCGGGGAGCTGATGCGGGCGGAAAGTCAGGAGAAGGGCAGCTGGGGTGTGCGCCCAAGGACCGGATCCTGGGGGAGCTGCGTCTCCACCGCTGGGCTCGGCCCGGGCCCCCCGAGACCGGGTGGCTGCTGCTAAATCAGCGCCTGGCACTGCAGCGGGGGGTGGGAAGCCCCCTCCCCCCCCCCAGCCCCCGGCCCACATCATCGCATCCTGGGGGGTCGGAGGCGGGGAGATTGTCAGACCTCCCGGAGGCTGCGGAGAAGAAGCGGTTGGAAAAACCGGGGAACAGGCGGCGGACCCCCTCCCAGCCCTCCCACCTTGTCTTCTTTTTTATAGAATGACCCCGGGGTCGGAAGGGGCTTTAGCGATCATGGCTTACAAAGGACAAACCTCTTCCCCAGATGAGCAAACTGAGGCCAAGTGGCAGGGCAGGGGAATGGCTCAGGGTCACACGGAATCCGTGGCGGAGAGGGGACCCCCAGCTTTCCACTCAGGGTCCATTGCCTCTTTCCGGTTCATGCTCCTTTCCCTCGCTTCCGCCGGATGATCCCTTCCTTGCTTTCGCTTTGCTCTGGGCACCAGCTGCTCCCACCCCCAGGCTCCCCGGGGGACCTCCAGTCGCCCTCGCTGACCCGCGGCTTAGGGTCCGGGAAATTAAACTGCGAAAAGATAAACATTATTTCCAGTCGGCTTTGCGGGATTAACGCTTGTAATAAAGAGCATTAGCTGGAGGTTTCTTTCAAGGCGCTCTCGACCCCACCCCCTCCTGGGGGGCCAGGTAGATCCCTCCAGAGGCTGCGGAGTCAGC
Source organism: Prionailurus viverrinus (assembly GCF_022837055.1). Taxonomy (NCBI): domain Eukaryota; kingdom Metazoa; phylum Chordata; class Mammalia; order Carnivora; family Felidae; genus Prionailurus; species Prionailurus viverrinus. Next base: position 30,042,047 of record NC_062575.1, on the reverse strand, counting down.
AGAAGCGCCTTCTGAAGGCCTCGGCTGGGAGTGGGGCTCCGGCGAGCCTTTTTGTGGAGGGTAGAGGGACCCTTAGCATCACACCGAGACCCTTGGAGACAGGAAAAGTGAAGGCCAGAGAGCAGAGAGGCACCTGAGCCCCAGGTCGTGTGGCTGATCCAGAGAGTGCAGGAGCTCCCCTGTCCCCCGGGAGGGGGGGCGCAGGGGGGAGAAGGGAGTTCTCCCAGCCATCCAGCCTTTTATGGAACCGTGAGTCCTGGGAAGAGAGGCCCAGGTATCTGCCTGCCTTCCCACTCAGGAACTCAGGAAGTTGTCTCCCCAGCTCCTGTCTGTGAGGCCTAGTTTCTCCTCATCTCCCAGGACCCAGAGCACCAGCAGGCAGCCCAGGGGTTGCCCCAGGATCCAGGCCTAGATCCTGGCTGGAGACGGTGGGTGTAGGAAGGGCGGAAAAGAGCGGCTGGAATCCCAGAAAAGAGCTTTAGCATCTCAACGCCATGGCTACTTGGCTGGGGCTGTGGACAAGCCCCTTCCCCCCCTCAGTTTCCCCGGCTGTAGTATATGGGGAAGGATCTAGTTCTCTGTCCCGGTGTGCTGGCCGCTCCAGGGCTGGGGGTGGGCTCCAGGAGTGCGGGTGAAGGCCTGAGAAAGGCACGTCTGAGCCTCCGATTATCCCAGCCTTGGGCCCCCAGTGGCAATCTGTTCCCACCGTCGCTGCCCCCACTGAGAGCCTCCCGCAAATCTCCCAATATAATCTCCCAGAATCATATTTTGAATACTGTCTTGATTAAATACCAGAGCAAGGGGAGGGAGGACACAGCCCCGCTCTCCTCGGCTGATGCCGGTGCCCACCGACGGGAGGCGTTCGAGCTCTGCAAGGCAGGTGTCGGGAAACAAGGAAAGGCGGTGGGTGTCAGGTTGGGACGGTCTCGAGGAGATGGGCCTCCAAACTTCCTTTCTCTCCTCGGCTGGAGAACACCCACCACCACTAGGTTGAGAGGAGAGGCTGGACCAAGGGAGCCTCGCACAACAGTGGCTTCTTCCGTTATTGATTCATCTCCACTGGGAGTCACTCTCTGCATGGCCCCTGGATTCACTGGATAATCTCTGTGATCACCTTTGGTCCTAAGATCCTATGACCTTGGCAACGATAATAAGAGTTTCTGGACCCTTTCCCCTGTAGCACCCTCAACGCCATGTCCTTTAAACGCTCTGACTCATGTATATGTCACAACCGTGCGAGAGGGCATTATATTCTACTCCCTAGGAGGCCCATCTAATGAAGGAGGAAGCAGAAGCTCAGAAAGATGAAGTAACTCAGTGTCAGCTATTCAGCTAATGAAGTCAAGAAGTTAAACTCTGAATACAACTTATTCTTAACGGCTGAGATCGACTGCTAATGCATCCTATTTTTTAAAACTATTTTTACTTATTTATTTTTAAGTAGACTCCATGCCTAGCGTGGGGCTTGAACTCCCAACCCTGAGGTCAAGAGTCACATGCTGTACCAACCGAGCCATCCAGGCGCCCTGCAACTCTATTATTTTAAGATGCTTTTATTCCATTATGAATAAGAGCCTGTGTTTCTGAGATTCTAAGTGCCTGTGCGTCTATTGTCTCAGGCCACTGGAGCTCCTTCTGTCTCAGGAATGTCCAATGGGAAAGGACTCTTGGTGCTTCCTGGGCACAGCCCGCATATCCTGGCTGAGAGCATCCATCACCTTTCCCCCTGTCCACATGTCCCCGGGACGCAGCTGAGACACCCCAGGTCAGCGTTTGGCAAAATGTAGCCCCTGGATCTCTACCATGAGAATCAGCCCACAGCTGAAGAATCACACTGGGAGATCTGCCTTTGTAACAAGCACCCTATGTGGTCTGGTGGGCTTTTAACCTGGGTAGCACTGGCCAAGCCCTAAGCTCAGCATGAGTGCTTAGAGTCCCTGCTGCTGGCCACAAGTAAATCACATCCCAATAACAGATGCCAACATTTCCTCCCGGATTTAATCTGCATTCACATTCATTCTCCTCATCTGATTCAGTCACCCACACCCATACCCTCACCCCCACCATCCTGAAGCTCAAAGCGTGTAGTGATTGGAGGGGGAAGAGGCCACTCCCAGCCGTCTGAAGACCCCCTAGGATTTCAGGGTGCAAGCAGCATAGGAGTCACTTGTAACCTCTGTGCGGGAGACAATTCTGTCCCCAAACGTGAACATGTGGTCCAGAATCCCTACATACTCGGGAAAAGCCAACACCAAGGATGGAAGACTCTATGCTCAGGCAAATAAAAGAGCCAATGGGGGGGGGGTTGGCTGGCCTGCGGCCGTCTTTTGACGTAGCCATTTGCAGCCTTGGCATTAGAAAGTTCTTCCTTTTTGAACCAATTTCTTCTCCACGTAACTTCTGAAATTTGTCTCCTACCCTCTGTGCCTCCCCTTCCTCTCTCCCCATCTCGTTTGGAGCTTCTTTGGCCCTTATTCTGAGATCAGAGTAAAGATGGAGTCTAATGGGGGTGCCTGAGTGTCTCAGTCTTGATTTCAGCTCAGGTCATAATCCCAGGGTCTGTGGGATCGAGCCCCATGTGGGGCTCCATGCTGAGCATGCTTAAGATTCTCTCTCTTCCTCTGCCCCTCCCCTACTCATGCTCATGTGCTCTCTCTCTCTCACTCTCTCTAAAGAAAACAAATGGAGTCGAATGGCTATTTACCAGTTATATGGCAGAGGACCCCTCTAGTGATGTCATTTTTCTTCATTACATGTTAAGTTGAAGATGAGGGAGAAACAGTGACCCAAGTCCTTGGACAAGTCACCAAGTGTCTTGGAGACTCAGCTTTCTGGGATGATCATAAACCATGTGGCTCTTTCATGATTTCTCTGGTTCTCTCACTTAGTTGTTGTGGGAACAAGGACTTATTAGATCAGTGTTTCTTGAATTTTGGTTGGTGGCACACCACCTCCCTGATTTCTGCCATGAGTTAGAGAGATGTTGAAGCCAAGGTGGCGCCATGTTGGAAATTTTTCAACCTCTTTAATTTCTCACCACCTCCACATTGTCTTCACTTCTGGCACTTCTAGTCACCAGCCATGTGTGAGGCTTCTCCACACCAAGTGACATTCTGTGACGCCAGCTGGGTATCCCACAGTTTACCTCAGGTCTGACACTATCTACGTAGAGATCGCATCAGATCCGCAGGTTAAGGGCTCAGTCCCACGAGACCTCCTTCTTTTTAGGTGCCAGTCACAAGTAGTGGGTCCTCAAGTTACCCACAACATCTGGCGACTGAGCTACAAATCAGGGGTTCCCACAAACCCATCTTCAGGTTCAATTAATCTGCTGGAGCAGCTCACAGAACTCATAGACACATTTACGTTTACCAGTTTATTAAAGGGCATGATTAAGGGTACAGATGAACAGCCAAATGAGGAGGTAATGGGATGAGGTCTGGGAGAGCCCAGAGCACAGAAACTTCTTCTTCTTTTAAATTTTTATTTATTCTGGGGACAGTGCAAGCAGGGGGAGGGGCACAGAGATGGGGACAGAGGATCCTAAGCGGGAGCCTACCAAGAATCAACTCATTAAAATAAAAGACACTCCTATCACCCAGGAAATTCTAAGGGATTTAGGAGCGCTGGGTCAGGAACTGAGAGGTCAAAGACAAAATATTACAACAAAAGATATTCCTAGTGTTCTTATCACTTAGGAAATTACATGGCTTTTAGGAGCTCTGTGCCTTGGGGCGCCTGGGTGGCTCAGTCATTTAAGCATCCGACTTCGGCTCAGGTCATGATCTCACTGCTTGTGAGTTCGAGCCCCACGTCAGGCTTTGTGCTGACAGCTCAGAGCGGGGAGCCTGCTTCAGATACTATGTCTCCCCCTCTCTCTGCCCCTCCCATGCTCATTCTTTGTCTCTCTGTCTCTCAATAATAAATAAATGTTTAAAAAAAATAAAAATAGGAGCTCTGTGCCAGGAACCAGGGGCAGATATATATATATGTATATATACACACTATATATATGTATACATATACATATATACTATGTATATGTATATATATGTATATATGCATGTATATATATGTATGTATATATGTATATATGTACATATATATACTATATTATATATAGTATATATATACTATATTATATATAGTATATATATACTATATTATATATAGTATATATATACTATATTATATACTATATTATATAGTATATATATATAATTATAGTATAGTATAGTATACTATACTAATTATAGTATAGTATAGTATAGTATAGTATATATATATACACTATATTATATATGTACATATATACATACATATATATACATGCATATATACATACATATATGTGTATATATACATATATACATATACATATACACATGTATACATATATACATATACACATATATACATATATACATATATACATGTATATATACATATATACATATATATACTATATTATATACACTATATATACACTATAATATCATATAATATATATACACTATACTACCACATATATATACACTATACTACTATATATATAGTGTATATATATAGTATATTATATTATAGTGTGTATATATTATAGTGTGTATATAGTATGGTGTATTATCCCTTATGTATATGATCTATTATCTTTGTGTAATCAGAGGATTGAAATATATAGTGTATTATACTGTATGTAAATATAATATGTATACTGTATATATTATACTATATATATTGTATATATATACTATACATATATATAATACATGTATATATATATTGTATATATACTATATATACTGTATATATTATACCATATATAATGTATACAGTATACATATTACATATAGAATAAATATTATATAGAGTATACATATTATATTTAGTATAATATATATAGTAATATATAGTATATATATAGTGTATATACCTATATTATAGTGTAATATAGAATGATGTATTATCCCCATATATATAGTGTGATGTATTATCCCCATATATATATGATCTGTCACCTTTGTGTCATCAGAGGATTGAAAGAGAATCAAAAAGTGGATAGTTGGGGTCACTCTGAGATCCAGCATTATTTAACGCTGTGACCACCGTTAGTGGTATGCTGGTGGGTGCCCATTCCACTCTTTGGTGAATTAACCCGTATTCGTGTGGAGGGTGACTATTACGAGACCACGAGAGACTGACATCTTCTCTCGTGGCCTGGGACCATCTCCAAACGCCAACGTAGCTTTATTTAAGACATTAGAGAGTGGGCCCTAGAACATTGATGCCAACAGTGATAACGGTGACGAGTCTAGAGCAATAGTCCTCAACCTCTGTGGTTCATTAACTAAGCTAGAAAGGTCTTTTGTTGTGTTTCAGTTTTTTATACCAAACCTGGGCTATATACCCCAGGCCACTAAAATCCCAAACCGGCAGTCGTTGATTTTGTTGACGGATCTGCCTCTCGGGTAGGGTTAAGCGAGGATGGTTTGTCTCTGATCCGTGCGGGAGGAGAAGGGGCAGCTCGACTGGAGCTCAAGGATCCACTTTCAAGGAGGATCTGGGGCTCTGCCCCCTGCAGAGGTTTCTACTGTCTCCAAGGGATGCTTGAGGTGCCTCACTTCATGGCAGCTAGGTTCCAAGAGCAAGTAATCCACGAGGTCTGGGTGGAAGTCACAAGGTCTCACAACCACCTCAGGATGGTCATGAGCATTGGGCAGTTACCACATAAGCATTAGCGTTGTGCCTGGTCCCTGGTGATCATTAGCTAAAATGCCCACCGCAACTCCTCTCCCCCCACTACCCTCCAGCTTCCCTGGCCTCCCCACGCGGCCTGGAATCACTGTGGTGTCCCCACCCCCAGCAACCCTGCCTGCGTCGACCGTTATCCCTGGTCCGTGTCGGAGCTCACGCGTGTCCCTCTCACCTAGAGCAAAGACATGGGGTCATTCAGCCGGGTGTCCATTTAGGGAGAAACCTCACCAAGTAGATTTTATGAATTGTGCACACTTCCCCTTATCAAGATTAATGGCACCATTGCCCACGGTCGGTCCTTCTGTGGTCACAGCTAATGACTTCAACCCTCAACACGTTTCCTCTGCATTTGCCTCAGAAAATCATTCTGAACAGCAAGACTGCTTTAATAGCCACTTGGTACTAATGATGCCTTTTAAGTGCATAAAGAGAATCTCTAAGTACCAAAAGGGAGGCCCATTGACTGGTGACAACAGCTATTGACATTGACACTCGAGGCAAGGTCAGAAAGCTGCCGACCACGGGACTGTTACTGCGGGCCTGACAGTGGGGATTTTTTCAGTACATTGGAAAATTCCTCATCATGCCCGATCGCTCCTCAAACGCACACGCTACCAGCATCATTAACTGAGGCCTGTTACGTACACGTCAGAGCTTTCCAGCCTCTACTTTTCATTTCGCCTTCAAGATCCAGGCCGTTTTCGAACTTGTACTGTGTTCCATTGATACTTCTCTTTAAGTAGACTCGCTGTCGTGTTTTTAAGTAAATGTTTTTGAAAGGAAGCCTCAGATTGCTATCGGCCGGTTATTTCTACCCTTCCCTTACCGTGAGGTCACTGTGACACGCTCAGCTGTTCAGGAGGCAGCTTGGTGGGGCGACTGAGAATGTGGAAACGGGCCGAGCAAACTGAGTTCACGGGGTGGCCCCACGGCTTGGTACCCGGGTGATGGTACCCAAGGGCCTTAAGCTCTCTGAGCCTCGGCGTTTTTGTAAATAAAATGCGGTGAAGCTAGAACTTGGAGCGCCTGGGGGGCCCAGTCGGTTAAGCGTCTGACTCTCCATCTCAGCTCGGGTCTTGATCTCAGGGTCGTGAGTTCAAACCCCGACTCGGGTTCCACCCTGAGCGCGACGCCTGCTTTAGCAACAGCACAACAAGAACTTGGGTCAGGGGGTGTCGGTGAGGACTCACTCCGTTGATGAACGTTAGCTATTTAGCTCAGAAGCTGGCGCACGTGCTCCATAAATGTTGGCGATTCCTGTGTTAACGCGTTCCAGTGCGGGTGACCTTCCTGGGGAGTGTCACGCAGCCTCAGCTTGCCAGTCGTGTCCGCGCGGAGATCGTGACGCGGACTACAGTCCCAGGCGTCCGCTGCGAGGTCCCAATTCTGTCAGCAGAGAGCCGCTCCCGGAGACGGAATCCTGGCGTGCGGGGTCGCTCTGTGACCAAAGCTTTGTTTGGCTACCCCACTTTTCTTGTCCTTGGGAACCGACCTCCTCCCTCACCTCGGCGTGTGTTCCTTTTCATTACCGGCTGTTGTCTCCACGCCAGGCTCCCATCTCGGGGACAGCAAGATCCAGTATGTGGCATCTGCCATCTTGTCTGGGCCTTGGTCATTCATCTCCTTATTCCGCGGAAGTCCTCGGTTCTGCAATGCATTGGTTCTTGGTCTCGCTTTCTGCCAACTTTTTTGGTGCTGGTCTCTTAGTGCTCAACATCGGTGGGCTTTCCTTAATGGGCAGCGTGCTGGGCATTGAACACAGGGGGCCGAAGGGAGTCTGGCGTTATTACATTTGTTAGGAACTGAATTCCCAGACACACGTTCAAACTGAAGCACAGATACTTCACATCCGGGGTGGGGGCAGTGGCCCTTTGACTGTGGGCAGAGGAGGCAGCGCGGGGTGGGTGGGGAAGGAAGCTCCTTGCATGGTTCCTCACGCACTCTCCACAGCTCGTCCTCAGCTCCTGTTCAGCCCCCTCCCATAACTGTGACATTTGACATATGACACCCATGAGTTTCACTTGACCCCTTTGTCGGGTGCCATTAAATGGCCTGAAGTTAAAATGTTAATTATCATTAATCATTTTTTATGAAATGGCTTTGCCAAGCCATAAATTCAGCGGAGAGAGGCCTCTCATGAAGCTGCCAGTTCATGGAGTACTGACCGGCAGAGAAGGCACCCGCCTACCGGGATGTTTCTAGAGGTGTAAGTTACAAGAGAAAGCTGAAGGCCTGAAGGTAGGATGCGGTGACAGCGACCAGGCACTGAAAAGAAAGAGAGGGCAGAATGAAATCGACCTGGGAGGAGACACCGAAAGCGGCCACGGCAGGGAACAGGCAGTTTTGTCCACCGTGCTCTCTGCCCCAAGCTCAGTGACTGGTTCGAGGTAGATGTCCCAGAAAACCCAACGTGGAAAAGTGAATGAATGAGAACGGAGACAGGAAGGTCAGAAAAGGAAGAGAGGAAAGGATCCAGGGAAGGGAATGTTTTGCAGAAAGTTGGACAGTAAACCAAAGCCATATGAAGAAAAATGAGCCCCAGATTCTGCCCTGGATTCAAGATCCTGGGCCCCTGAGTGTTCATGGATAGGTTTATTTATTTTTGGTTATATATGCTGAAGGGTGATTTATCTGCCTCATTCCTATTTAAGAAAAACCTGCCCGTGGTTAACAATGCTGTGCCGTGCACTTGAAAGTTTCTTAGGAGAATAGATCTCACGTGAAGGGTTCTTACCACAAAAACAAAAAAGAAACAAGCCAACAAAAAAAGGGACACAAGAAAACTTTGGGAGGTGATGGGTATGTCTATTACCTTGAACATGATCATGGTTTCACTCCTGCACGTATATGTCTAAACTCGTCAAGTTGTATCCATTAACTATGTGCGGTTTTTGTATATCAATTATGCCTTAATAAAGCCGTTAAAAATAATCTCATTAAGGGCGCCTGAGTGGCTCAGTCACTTAAGCTTCCGACTTCATCTCACGTTATGATCTTGTGGCCTGTGAGTTCGAGCCCCACGTTAGGTTCTGTGCTGACAGCTCAGAGCCTGGAGCCTGCTTTGGATTCTGTCTCCCTCTCTCTCTCTCTCTGCCCCTTCTCCACTCGCACTCTGTCTGTCTCTCTCTCTCTCTCTCAAAATTAAATAAACATTAAAAAAATTAAAAGGTGCATATTACCATTGGAAAAATTTTTCAGAGGTGCACCCCAAATACAGGTGCATTTGTTTGTTCCTAAATTACATGTACATACTATGATAGGAGTGTATACGATGTGAATATATACAAAATATTTATTTAAAAAAGATAGAAAGTAAGCAGAAACTCTAACATGTGCATCAGGTATCCCGAGGATCATATCCTACTACACCCCCGCCCCCGCCTCGGGAAGCACTGGGTACTTTTTGGAGAAAGCCAGCTCTAGAATCAACATGGGACGCCCCACTCCGCCCCCCCTCTGCCCTGGGGGCCGCCAAGTTCCAAGAGCTGGAAATAAGAACTCCAGGGTCAAATCTGACATCTGTGGAACACTGCACAGCACTGTGAAGGTATCGATGTACAACCTCCTGGCATTGTTTCTCTAGCACCTGCCGCTTCCTGGCTAAAGTCTTCACATCTCCAAAGCTGCACTGCGGTCTTGGCTTTAAACTCAAACAGCAGTGGTTTTATACTTTTCGGGTTTAATCTAATCAGACAGATGGGGATCACAGTATGGATGAACATCCAGAGTATATTTACCTCAACCCCACCCTGAAATGACCATGGCTCTCACCTTCCCGACAGATGCCAGGTCCCTGTTAATTTCAGACCATCAGAGGGGCACCGACAACTTCGCCATTCATCACTAGTAAATCATTCGTCATTACTACATGGATACGCACAGAAAAGTCACTAGATGAAGTTGATTTGGGCCCGCCTCTGTTGGCACCTCTCTGGACTTAATGTTGCGTGGTTTCATTTTTCCCTGGGCTTCTGGTACCCACATTAGAGATGATGACAAAGGCTTGGCCACTTTGCCCCAGTTTGGGATAACGCTAACAGTCCATCCCAGCTCTCATGGAATCCACTGAGGTTTTTTCCAACCACATCACAATCCAACTTCTCCCTCTGCCCAGTCCTGCTTCCTTCACTTCTCACCTGTCAAGAACACTCCCCAGTCAACCTCAGAGTCTCAGAGTCTGCTTCTCGGGGAACTCGCCCTGAACGTTCACTCTTTTTTACAGGCCAGGAAACTGAGACCCAAGGAAGGGAAGTGATTTACTCAAGGCCCCACGGGTGGCGGAATCAAGAGTTAGGACTGGAATTCAGGTTTCTTGACTCATGACCTTCTACAAGAAAGGAGAGTGATTTTTTTTCTGGCTGGTACGTGCATGGCAGGACTCTACCTGAAGCCGTAAGGGATCCAGAAAAGCATCCACGGTCAGTCACGTGGAATCCTAAGTCCTTCTTAGATAGGATTTGCTCTCATTCTATCTTTCTTTGAAAACTCAACTGCACAAGTGATACGTGAATGCACTCTTCTTTTTTAAAAAGTAAAAACCCTTGAATTAACACTAAAATCGTGATGTGGGTTTGGGTAAAGCTAGTTCCCAGCACAGATGAACACTGAAATCTCAGTGGCTTAACAGAGTAGCAATCTATTTCTTGCTTTCATGAAATCCAATCCGGTGTTCCTGACCTGCGAGCGGTTGTCTCCCAGGCAGAGAGGTCCAGGAACTTAGCTTCCCTATCTGTGGCTCCGCCATCTTGAAATGTAGCTTCCGGGTTGCAGAGGAAGGAAAAGGCAGGAAGGGTTGCCTGTTGGAAGGTGGTAACGCGTTCTTCACCCCCTTTCCACTGGCCAGATTTTAATCACACGGCCACACTTAACTGCAAGGAAAATGCTGTGTAGCTGGGTTATCAGAAAGGAGAGGAATAGGTTTGACCACGAGTCAGCCAGTCTTTGCCACAATCCCCTTTGACCACATGCCCCACTCCTCAAAAAATCCTGGTCTCTTCTTCCCCAGAGGTAGGCACTTCTGTCAGTTTGATGTGATACCTTCTAAGCCTTTCTTTGCATGACATAAATATGTATAAGTCCATGCAGACCTACGGAGGTACCGTTGGTGTTTGCGTGTTTCTTTCATAAATGGTATCAACCTTACGATTGAGCTGCACCCAGTCATGAGTAGAAATATAGCCCATTCTTCTTCATTGCTCACCAGTGATCCAAAAGGTGAATTTCTCAAGGTGCATTTAGCCCATCTTCCAGCTGATGAACACTTGTATATTTGTTTTCAATCCCCCCCAGCCAAATTTAATCTTTATAAACACTGATGGATTAAACATCTTATACGCACCTCCCTGGGCACATAGGCAAGCGTGTCTATTCGAGTGGGATCTGAACAGCACACTAGGAGGATCATGGGAATGTGCTTTAACATTTTAACAGATGAAACTGTCCCCTAACGTGACCCTAACTGGACATGTCCCCTCTCTGCAGTATATGAAACTGCTCATATCCCACACTCTGAACACAGTATTGACAGATGTGTAAAGGTTGACCACACTGCCGTCACTACCCGACTTGGATGCCCCCAACATTTTAAAAATATCTGTCTAAAAGCCAACCACACCCTTACATTTCAAACCTAACATGTGTGCCCACATTCAAATTGTGTCATGCTGATAGCATTTCCTCAGCCAGCTTTATACTTAAGAGTCACAGACGTCAACTAATTTGAGGCACGGTTTTAAAACATTGGGCAATTTTTGATAGGGCTCTGGTCTGGAGATCCTGTACCATTATAAATGGAATCACAGGCAAAACCCAACAACTACGAAAGGTGGGGTAATCCGGGAAATATCAAAAGAAGTTACTGTGATAGACTATGGGTGCACATGTAAACAGGAAGGAGGAAGCTGCCAGAAGTCAGCGAGTAGCAGGTGCAGTAACTAAAAGCAGATAAAAGGATCGATTTCCCCCAACAGGGGCCAAGGGGAAGGCCCCTAAGCCATACGGATGCTTGGGGAAGGCAAGTCTTGGAAAAAGTGGCTTCAGAGATGCATCAGTGAAGATTCTCTGGGGCGAAGCAGCAGAAACCTATACTGGTTCACTTTGAGCAAAATAAGGAATTGATTGGAAGGTTCTGGAAGGACTCAGAGGATGGAGGGGAAGGTTGCAGAACCGGGCCTGGAAAAGTCACCCACCAGAGCAGCTCTGGAAGTCTGAGCGATAGGAATTGCTCCTCAGCCCCTTCGGTTGGGCTGCCAGAGGAACGTGGCTTCTCTGCTGTCGGTTGAAGTCCCAGGGAGACAGAATCCCTGTTGGACTTGCTTGGACCATGTGTTCCTCTGCACCTTCCTTGTTCGGGCTGAGGAAAGGCAGGGCACCTTGATTATGATGTCCCACTATCTCTATCCCGTGGGACAAAGGTAAGTTCTCAAAGGGCAACTGGGGTGCTGTCTCAGCCATCGGGAAGCAGAGGGCCCCCTTGAAGCGGTGACTGCAGAGAGGTTAATACAGTACTATTTACAGAGGTGTAGACTAAGGGAGCCGGGGGGGGGGGGTGTTGCACCCAGAGACCAGCAACAATGGAAAGTCATTACCACCTCTCGCTGGAAGTCACTAGGAAGGGAGTTATCAGTAGAACAAGAGAGAGCTGTAGGAGAGGGGCTGCCTGAACGAGCCAGCGTGGTAGAGAGAGGAACAAGGAAGCCACTGCTGAAGAGTAATTCAACAGGAGTGTACAGAGAAGCTGAACACCCAATCCTCCCTCGTCAGATCCTCCGGGTTCCTGCTAATCCTCTCCAGTGGAAAGCCAGAGAACAAGGGAGCCTGGTGATGCAGACTGTAGAAGTCAACCTCCAGGGACACAGAGCAGGGGAAAGAATGGGAGCATGAGTGTGGAGGGGTGGCTGGGAAATACCCAACACAGGTGCTATGTTCAGAAGAAGAAGGCTGCAGCACAGCCCTACTGCAGGAGGTCACAACAAGGCCAGAAGAATAACATCAAACAGGTGACAGGAGTTAGAAGAATGGGATCCACAGTTTCCCAGCCTGGAAGTCAAGAAAAGCAACAACAACAACAACAAGAAACTGCAGGCCATATTAGATGAGAATTTCAACTGCATGGAAATAGATGACTTTGCTTCTTATTTTTAAAAGCCTGGCTTCATTAAGGTGATTGTACCCAATACATCGATGTGCCTTTTTTTTTCTTCCTATGGAGAAAATGAAACCAGGGAGTAAAGATGTTTGAGGCAGTCCCAAGTGTCTCCGGCTGAGTACCTGCGACAGAGAATGAACTGTTTATCTTTGTCAGTGTACCGAATATTGAAAACTCTAATGCAACAGTGTGGACCATTTTGTCACCACCACCCCCTTCTCTAAAGAATAATAGCTAATTGGAATCCTAGTGGAGTAACAGCCATAAAAGCAAGGCTCTTAGCTGAGATTGAGGGGAAATACCACTTTAGCAATTACACTTCCTTTATTTGTCAAAGGAAGGGATCTCTGCCCAAAGACCTAGTCCCTGGCAAGTATGCGCGAAATTACAGAAATGGAATCCAAACTGATGGGTTGGGGGAAAAGGCACGTGGTGTTTTCCAGCCCACGTTACCCCTGTGTCTTTAATGTTTTTGCGTTTTGCAACATGTTTTCATGGATGTTTTTTCACTGGCCCTCCCAACTGGCCACCCTGATGAAGGTTGGTATCTCCCTTCCCTTAATGAAGGTAAGGAGGCTCTCATAGCCAGCATCACAGGCTGCATTGCCCTCGGAAGCCAACTCTAAAGCAAGACTTGAACACAAGTGATTTATTCGGAAGGTGGTCCCAGAAGACATGGGGAAGCAAGACAGAGAAGGCAAGGCAAGGACCTCAAGGTGTACTGACAGATGAGCTACCTCTGTGGGCAACTGGGTCATTACCCCACCAGGAACCCCTAAGAACAGATGTGAAATATGCCTTGAACTTGTCCCACTCAAGGGGGAGCCAGCTGGGGTATAAACCCTCTGTCTCCCATTTGTCCTTCACTTCCAACTTGTACACAGGGGGTACAAGTCCCCAGGACCCAGGCCTTGCCAACTTGCAGCCAAGAGAAAGCCCTCAGCCGCTCCCAGTAGAACACAGCAACGGCAGGTACACAGAAGGGTGAATGTCAAGGGGAAGAGGAGCCGGGCATTCCCCAGGCAGCAGCGTGCCCAACCCCTTCGTCCTTGCCCGCCTCTCAGCAAGAAGGCGTCTTTAGCCTCCTCTGCAGCTAAGGGTGGCTTTGTTGTAGCCAAAGAGGGGCTTCTGGGAAAGACTTGTTTCCTGATACAGGGAAAGAGATATATAAGGAGACCCCTCACCTCCTGGCCTCCCTGTGTTTCCTGCCTTTGGATGGGTCATGTGACATCATGCAGCATAGGGCGACGGTGCCCGCTATCACCACAACTGCGACCCCAGCGTCATTTATATTCCGAACAATACTGTGACCGCACACGTCCAGACTTCATGTCACGTAGGCGATGACTAGTCCTGTGGTTTAAGCCGCTATCGGTTGGGTTTTCTGTGACTTGCAGCCCAAACGCATTCCTAACCTGCACAAAATTTGATTTTGTCTCTGAATACAAAGCCTGCACCCTTGTCCGTGTAACTCTTTTTCCTCGCCCGCTAGGTGTTGTAAAATATGAAGGTACATCTTTGCCTTACATTTTTTTAACAGTCAAAAGAAGGGTGATGGTTTAAGCAGATAGAAACGTCAAAACTTTTTGAGTTGTGTGATTGAAAGAATTCAAATAGAAAGCATGTTGTTGTTTTAATAAATTAATTGATGTTGTTGTTGTTGTCAAAGTTCTTTTCAGCTTTTCTACCTCAGACTTCATCCCGGATGTGATAGACTCCCTCGACGCACCCCCTTCTGTTTACCCCCCTCCCTGGAAACAGTTCACGAATCAGATGTAATACAGGCCAGTCATCTGTGGTGGGCAGAAGGGGCAGAGGGTGACTTTTAGAAGAAATCAAGTCCAGGGGCGCCTGGGTGGCTCAGTCGGTCAAGCGCCCGCCTTTGGCTCAGGTCATGACCTCGCGGTTTGTGAGTTCGAGCCCCGAGTCGGGCTCTGTGCTGACAGCTCAGAGCCTGGAGCCTGCTTCAGATTCTGTGTCTCCCTCTCTCTCTGCCCCTCCCCAGCTTGCGCTCTGTCTCTCAAAAATAAACACTTTAAAAAGTTAAAAAAAAGAAAAGAAGAAATCAAGTCCAAGGTGAACGGAAAACAGCCAGAAGTATACACAGAGCCTTACCAATAAACAGTAAAGCGTTGGCTGCTTAAGGAATATAGGGCAAGCCTTGGCACGAGAGGGGGCTAGTGGACAGAATAGGGAGTCTTGGATTTGGCTAGAAGCACAGCCAACTACAGACCCCGGGCCCTTGGATAAGTCACTGCTCGGTTCTCACCTCGGCGAAATCAAAGGCCTCTGCGGTCCACCTCTGATACACTGGGATTCCGGTAACGCCCTGATTTATCTTTAGCTTCAGGTTCGGTTTTTAGAGATCTGTTTTCCTCCAAACCGAGTGCATCCGTAATCAGAAGCGGCCACCAAAGACATCACATGCCACTCCCCAATCTGTATTCCAAATATTAGTTGGGGGAAAGGTGCTAGAGACACAAAAATGAATCAACCGTGCCAGCAATGGCATCCGTATATTTTAAAAATCTTTGGGTGCTACAAAGACAAGCAACATGTTAATATGACATTTACAAATCACCCCCAACCACTCTCTAATTAACTTATTGTGTGCCTTCTCTAAACTAACATACACAGAATTAGAGGAGAAACACTTATTTGTTCTGTTGCTAGGGAACCGATATCATTTGCAGAGTGAAAAAAAATCATTAGTATACTTAAACTGAAATTCTATTTATAACAGCCAGATTGAAAACACGAGATCAAAGTCTCAGCCTTATTTTTTTTTTTTCCTCCATTCTTAAGGAAGCAGCCCAAAGCAGCAGCGTGGTTGTACCTAATACATAATATTCGCAAAAAGTTCTGGAGCCTTGGCTGCTCATAACGGCTCCAGAGTTGGTCATCGGGACAAACCCGAGGAAGGTCAGAATTGTACGTGGGCGGGTGGCTTCGTTTGACGTGACGCGTTGTGTAATTCAACACGTACCTGGATTCCAAGTGATTTCCTTGCTGACTCTCGATTTAAAAGACGGAATTTTCCCCCCCACTTCTCTTAACGAATTCCTTCATTTATCGTTCTCTGGAGACGGTGGAAAGAGCTCTGATTTAGAGTCAGAAAACTCTGGGTGTGAACCTTAGGACACCGCCCCTGTTTTGGCTGGGTGACCGCAAGCAAGGGCCATCGCTGCTCTGAGCCTCGGGTTTTTTACCTGCAAAGGGAGCCCGGGATTGCCAGCATCAGGATGAGGAATAAAAGAGAAAATGGGTCAGGGGCGCCTGGGTGGCTCCAGGGGCAACTTCAGCTCAGGTGGTGAGCTCGCAGTTTGGGAGTTTGAGCCCCGTATGGGGCTCTGTGCTGACAGCTTGGAGCCTGGAGCCTGCTTCAGATTCTGTCTCGTCTCTCTCTCTTTCTGTCCCTCTCCCACTCGTGCTCTTTCTCTCTCCTAAAAATAAATAAACCTTAAAAAATAGCAAATATTTTAAAAATTTTAAACAGTCTGGGTGCCTGGGTGGTTCAGTCGGTTGAGCATCCAACTCTTGGTTTCAGTTCAGTCATGATCCTAGCATTATGGAACCGAGCCCCAAGTTTGGCTTTGCACTGAGCACGGAGACTGTTTAAGATTCTCTCTCTCTTCCAGGGGTGCCTGGGGGCTCAGTCGTTAAGCATCGACTTCAGCTCAGGTCATGATCTCACGGTTTGTGAGTTTGAGCCCCGTGTCGGGCTCTGAGCTGACCAGCACAGAGCCTGCTTCAGATTCTGTGTCTCCCCCTCTCTCTGTTCCTCCCCCGTTCACACTCTGTCTCTCTCTCTCTCTCTTTCAAAAATAAATAAAACATTAAAAAAAAATTTAAGACTCTCTCTCTCCCTGCCTCTGCCCCTCTCCTCCATTCTCACTTTCTCTCTAAAATAAAAATAAATAAAAACATAAGAAATAAAAAGTCACTACTAAAAGAAGTCAACTAAATAAACATGGGGATCTTATACGTCATCAAAGTGCCATTTCAAATTGACGGGGAAACTATGGCTCATTCAAAAAATAGTGCTGACCTTTGGTGGGAATGCAAACTGGTTCAGACGCTCTGGAAAACAGTGTGGAGGTTCCTCAAAAAATTAAAAATAGATCTACCCTATGACCCAGCAATAGCACTACTAGGAATTTACCCAAGGGATACAGGAGGGCTGATACATAGGGGCACTTGTACCCCAATGTTTATAGCAGCACTTTCAACAATAGCTAAATTGTGGAAAGAGTCTCAATGTCCATCAACTGATGAATGGATAAAGAAATTGTGGTTTATATATACAATGGAATACTACTTGGCAGTGAGAAAGAATGAAATCATGCCATTTGGAGCAACGTGGATGGAACCGGAAGGTATTATGCTGAGTGAAATAAGTCAGTCACAGAAGGACAGATATCTTATGTTTTCACTCATGTGTGGATCTTGAGAAACTCAACAAAAGACGATGGGGGAAGGGAAAGAGAAAAATAGTTACAACAGAGGGGGAGGGAGGCAAACCATAAGAGACTCTTAAATACAGAGAACAAACCGAGGGGGATGGGGGGCTGGGGCAGAGGGGAAAATGGGTGATGGGCATTGAGGAAGGCACTTGCTGGGATGACCACTGGGTGTCGTACGTAAGCGATGAACCACGGGAATCCACCCCAAAAACCAAGAGCACACTGTATGTTAGGCAATTTGACAATAAATTATTAAAAAAAAAAACCCAAATCAAAAAATAGTGCTGAGAAAATTGGCTAAATATTTGGAAAAAAATGAAATTCATCATTAATGCTCTCTTTACAACTATTACAGAGGTCTCAAATATTTGGATATAAAATGTAAAACCCTAAAACAACTTAAAGGGAACCTAAATAATTTTGTTTTACCAAAAGGGCAATCCAAGTCTATTCTCCATGTGGCATACCACCCAGAAACCATTGAATAAAAGATGAATCCATTTGAATACGTACAAATATTTTGTGTGGCCAAAAAGAAAAGACAAGCTGCAAAAATATGGAGAGTAAAATACGGGAACACTTCGTCTTTTGAAGAAGAAACGTTAATGGATAATGCAAGTATGAATAGCTAGTTAAACTCCTTGGAAAGTTAGAAAACGCAGAGTAAGCGATCAAGCACGACTTTTCCCTCTCTGCATTGGCAACACGAAAGGTTGGCTCACGCGTTTGAAATGCAGTAGGGCGTTCGCGCATTCTGTTGGGAGAGCGTGTATTTGTTTCAACCTGATTTGGAGTCACTGGCCATAGCTATCAAATTCTGAGCCAGAAGTCTCCATTCCGGGAATTTTTCTCATGAATAAACTCAGACAATTGTGCAAATATATTCACATGAGTATGTAGCAGCCAAAAAAAAAAAAAAAAAAGGAAATAATCTCAATATTAGGGAAGCTCCTTAAGTGTATTTTCGCACGCTTAGAAAATGGAATAGTAAGTGACAAAAAATAAAATGAGAAAAATGATCGGATGGAGGGAGATACCACAGGCTACCTCCTGTGGAATGCTCAACATGTGTTCCTTAACAGAACGCGTGCAAAAGCCTAGGGGACAGGTATTTTTTACTCTGTTCCCATTTGACAGATTAGGAAACTGCATCGCAGGGGAGGATCTTGTCCAAGGTTATACTGCCGGTGAGCTGGTCAACCAGGACAGTCTGGCTCCATAATGATGGTCTAAATGCCAGGCTGCACTGCCCTCTCTGCAGAGCCCGGCGACGTTATTAAGCGGACAAAAATCAACAACAAAAAAAGGCAACTTACTGACCAACACATAGTGAGTTGGAAGGGGGAAAGAGATGTGGCACCGCGTAGAAAGGTCTGGAAGGCATACAAAGCCACAGCTGGGGAACGGATGGAGAAAGAAAGGATTCTACTTTTCCCTTCTCATCAATCTTGGTTTCAAAGTTCTTAAGCCATGTGCACGAATGAATGAATGAATGAATGATTTTTTAAGTAGTGGTTCTTGGACACAAACCTCTACAAGAACTGAACTGTAGGGGTGCCTGGGTGGCTCAGTCGGTTGGGCGTCCGACTTCGGCCCAGGTCATGATCTAGCGGTCCATGGGTTCGAGCCCCGCGTCGGGCTCTGTGCGGACAGCTCAGAGCCCGGAGCCTGTTTCAGATTCTGTGTCTCCCTCTCTCTCTGACCCTCCCCTGTTCATGCTCTGTCTCTCTCTGTCTCAAAAATAAATAAACATTAAAAAAAAAAAAGAACTGAACTGTAACCCCTCTGATTGGCTCTCCCATGGCAGTCAACCGACTGACCTGACGGAGTGCTTCAATGGCCACCCAGAGTGAGTAGCTCCGAAGGGGAAGCGGTTGCACTGGTCTAACAACTGGCTGGCTCCCAGGGCGGAGAAAAAGGGGAGCCCTGATCTCTAGTGTTGGCTAATTCCTGTGGTGTAAATACTCCCGTGACCCATTTCAAGTCCCCAGCATGCCTTCGCCAAGTGAGAAGTTGGGAAGAGGCACAAAGTTGGAATAGCACATCCGTGTATGGCATTTCCAAGATGCACACGCAACGGACGTGACTAGTCTCAAGACCATCGGCATAGTACAAATAACTAAGAAGTGATGCTTCGGGTATCTATCGCCTCTGTTTTTAATGATTTACTTAACCGAAAGGTTGTATGGTTTAATTTTTAATAATGGTTGCCTTTCACAACCAATGCAGAAACTTCCTGAAAATTCAGCCATTACTTCTTGTGAGCCGAGCGAGGTGGCCCAAGCTGGAATGGGAGCAAGTTTCCCCATCGTGAACAAAGATTATTTCACTCTTGAGTTATTTTCTTTGGGATTTTCCATTCATCTAAAATCAGATGAGACCACCACAGCCATTATGTTCTAAGGTATCACGAGCCAAAACTTCCAAGTTTCCTTTCCACTCTCAGCAACATTATCACCTCCTCCAGGAAGCTTTCCTGACCCACACACTCATAGAACCACCCTGTTCTCTTCATGGCACTCACCCCTGTGCCAATATTATGCCAATAATATGAATATGTTATTGGAGTTTCTACATATTGGTATAATATACATTATAATATGTATCCATTGTATTTATGTGTTTCATTAATTATCGTCCCCTGACCCCTGACTACACTATAAACGCGTTAAGACCAGAATATTTAGTTTGGTTCGGCTTTGCTTTCAGTGAGGTTAGGGAAGCCTTGTTGTTTTGTCCCCAGGTCCTACCCTAGTTGCCTGGCACAGAAAAGGGATCTAAGTAGCATTTGCTGAATGCCTTCTCAGAAAAATATATCAGGGCTGACCCCACTAGGAAGGGTTTCCGAAATGGGCACGGATGCAGGTTGGGGGCGCCGTGAGTTTTTGCTTGTTTTTACGTTTGTCTTATTGGTTTCATTTGTCATTGGTTTTGGTTAGTTGATTTGTTTAATTTACAGTTGTCAGAGATGGCAGGGGCCATGTCCGCTTACCGCCCATTTCAGAGCCTGAGAAACGGAGGCCAGAGCCTCTCGAGGATGCCATTTAGCAAGGGGGCCCAGATCTCCTGGGTCTCAGTCGGGCGCTATTCTGTCACAGTGCGTTGTCTCAAGCGAGTTATTTATCTTAGTCCTGGTCACGAGATAGGAATCATAAAAATAAAGGCAGCAGTAAGGGTACCTCTTCCCGTAAGACATTTGGGCTAAGGAATATTCTGAAACTTGGATATATTTGAATAGAGCTTTAATGATTCCCAATGGCAACTGTGATTCTTGGGTTTGATTTGGGGGATTTTTTTTTTAATGTTTTCCTCACAATGCCCACTTAAGTGCGTTTCTCACCTCCCCTTTCCTTGCGTGGAGAAGAAAGCAATCATGCTTTTCCCCAGGACACGAAGACTGGCCTGTGCTTGGCTAACCTCACTTTTCAGAGGCGTGGTCTGAGTTCAGGTGTAGGTGAGAAACAGAGAGAGAGACAGAGGGCATGAGTGGGGGAGGAGCAGAGAGAGGGGGAGACACAGAATCCAAAGCAGGCTCCGGGCTCGGAGCTGTCAGCACAGAGCCGGACGCGGGGCTTGAACTCATGAGCTGTGAGATCTTGACCTGAGCCGAAGTCAGAAGTTTAACCGACTGAGCTACCCAGGCACCCCTGGAAAATGCTTTTTAAAACCACAAAATCTGGGGCGCCTACGTGGCTCAGTCAGTTAGGCATCTGCCTTCAGCTCAGGTCATGAGTTCATGGTTCATGGGTTCAAGCCCCGCATCGGGCTCTGTGCTGACAGCTCAGAGCCTGGAGCCTGCTTCTGATTCTGTGTCTCCCTCTGTCTCTGCCCCTCCCTTGCTCGCACTCTGTCTCTCTCTCTCAAAAATAAATAGTAAAAAAAAAAACAAAAAAACAAAAAACCCACAAAATGTAACGCAAGGGTATCAGGGACTGGTTTCAGCTCACGTTTACCAAGTTCTGCCTGGAGCAGGCCAGAACTGTACTAAGTGCCCTGGGAATAACTCACAGAGCAGCCTGGAATCCTTGTGTCAATCCTAAAGACACTAATAAGTTAATAGGGATAACAGAGATGAAATCAGCAGAAACCCAGCCCTCGAGGAGCTCTCCCTATGGAGAGCTCCACAACGTCTCCATAAACTCCATCGCCACATCAAAGTTCTGCTGAACCCTTTACCAAGCTGTGCTACCTCGGGCAAGATGCTCTCTTTCTCTGGGCCCCTACTCCCCCCTAAAAATGAAAGCCTCCATCCAGACGATCTTTCAGATTTTTCCAGCTCTGGAAATTCTGATTCTGCCCCAGTTGTGGTCCGTGTCTTCGGGCAGGGATTCCGAATAACTCGATGCCGCTCGGACTGACTGCTCACAGCTAGAGCACGTGTAGGATGATCCTGACAAAGCAGGGCGAGCAGATGACCCGGCTGCTGCTCCAGACTTGGGACAAGGCGCCGTACCCTGGGGGAGGGCAGGTTTGTCTGGGGAAAATACACTCGGTCTTCAGTCTCTGGGTCCAAGGTCTCTCTCTGCCAAAGCAGGGGCTCAGTTCTCCGTGCTTCTTTCTCCACGACCATGCTGCTTTCTTTCCTAACTTCGGAGTGAATCTTACCAAAGTGAAACCCACTGTATACCATCAAGGAAAGAAGAGGGAAACCCCATCCAGGCCCCAGATGAAAATATTTCCGTGCCTGGAAGTGAAGCGTATCTAAACTGACATTGATTTCACTAATATATTTTTTTGCTTTCAAAACACTCTAAAGCAGGACAAAATCAATCTCCAAAGTCGCTAGCGTAAACGTAAGCCTGTGTTCATCGGCGACATCTAATTTCAGTTACAGCGAAGGGAAGAGGGGCGCCTGGGTGGCTCGGGCAGGTTAGTGTCCGACTCTTGATTTCAGCTCAGGTCACGATCTCACGGTTTGTGGGTTGGAGCCCCGCCTTGGGCTCCGTGCTGACGATTTGAAGCCCCCCGGGGATTCTCTGTCTCCCTCTCTCTCGGCCCCTCTCCTGCTTGCCCGTGCACGTGCTCTCTGCCTCTCTCTCAAAAATAAATAAATAAACTTAAAAAAAAAATAAAACAATGAAGGGATGAATCCAAAATACCTCCATAGTAACTTCTTTAAACATTTTTATCGGGCTGCTCTTTTAACTCAAGTAAGATATCTTGTTCTCCGCGGACTTCGATAACTCCCTTGTTTACGTGAAAAAAGCATCAGGAAAATCTCACTGATTCTGACCCCATTGATTTTGCAGAGTGGGAGGCGGGCTAGGCGGGAGTCAGGAAATCTGGGTCTGTTCCTCCCCCTACCACTCATTCAATGCTTTGACCTGGAAAAGACATTTTCTCTCCTTGGACTTTTCTCTCCTTGGAGTTTCTTCAGGTTGGAGACCAAGAGAGCTGCAGTAGAGACACTTAGGAACTACAACATCCACCTATCTGTAGCTCGATTTCTTGCAACTGATGGGGGAAGGGGTGGAGGTTGGACTGAGTTACTTCTTGTATTTGAAAAGACCAGCAAGAAACCGACAAAGGCGTAACCACAAACAAGAGAGAGAGATACTTCTGCGCTTCAAAAGAAGGAATAGATTCTGCATCAGGGGCCCTCCCTGTGTCCCATGCCCTTTGTCATATAGTTATGGTATACTTCCCTTCCCTTCGACTTTGGGCTCGGCCCTGTGATTTGCTCTGGCCGATGGAAGGTTCACCAGCCATGCTGTGACTAGAGGCTTGAAATGGGCCGTGGGCCTGTGCTTGCAAAGATAGTCTGGCTCTTTCACTTCTCTGCCATCGTTCGGAAATCATATCCCGGCTAGCCCACTAGTCCCAGGAAAAGGATGAGGGACCCTTGAAGCAGAGCCGCCCACGAGGAATCTCTCCAGCTGGCTCGAGGACCCACCAGCAATGACAAATGATTGCTGTTTCAACCCGCTGAGGTCTGGCCAAGCTTGCTATACAGGTTTGTGGCGGCCATAACTAACCAATACAAAGGGCGGGTGTTTTTCTAGAAGGGAGCATATATTTTTCCGTCGACAAAATACCAAATATAAATTACACTTTATTTTACGGTAAAAACATAGACGTTGAGACACTTCCTAGGCCGTAGGCAGCCTAAATTGGGTTGTCACCCGTGTGCCTCTGGGCCACTTAACTTCTCTTGGCCTCAGTTTCCACATCTGAGGTAATGTGGGCTACCTGTGTCATTAGATTTGGCGCGAGGCTTACATATGAGAGCACATGCGAAACGTTTAGCTCCATGCCTGTGCTCAACAAGCACTCAGTAAATAGTAGCTGTTAATTAGCTAACCATTTTCCAAATTCCTCCGGAGCATAGGTGCATGCTACAAAATTCAATAATGAAGAAAGGGAAGGCCTGAGGCTCAGGGAGCCTGGGCAAACGACAATTATATTAATGGTTCCTCTGTACAGGTGGTAAGCGACATCGTTGGGTTTTTTTGTGAGTTGTTTTTTTTTTTTTTTTCCATTCATGGAAGTGATATGTAAACTTTCTTCTTAAAACAAATGTAGGCGATTGAAACAGTAAGTCTGAGCAGAAAAACAGATAAATGGTAATACAAAAGCTACTCGGACACGAGAAACCATACCTGTGTGAAGTTTGGAAATGACTGAGTTAATACAGAAATACTTAACCGATTAAAGCAGAAGTTCTGTTGACACATGGAAATCAGGACTATCTGCCCTGCTCAAGCATTCACTAATTCCAGCTTGAGTCCTCTGCTGGTTGGCTCTATTTTCCCCATCCCCGAATTTAGCCCAGATAACTAAGTTTTTGGTGTCGTTGGTCTATAAGTGCAAGAAACACTTCTAAAAAAATCAGCATAATATTTCTCATTTCAACACCCAGGGCACTGACAACCAGCCCCTTTCAATAGTCTGAAGGAAAAAAAAAAAAATACACACATTTTGCGTTTTCCAATCTGATTGAACCTGGCAGGAACCATCTGCGCACGTGTAGACATGTCGGGTGATCACCCGTGACTCCAATAGGCTGGCAAATTAGGCCAAGTGTATCTTTGTGTCTACAATTATCAATTTCAAATCCTGGAAAGATGTCTATGGAACAGAATCAGAGGGAAACGGGACTGTGCCTCATGTCTCGGTGCAAACAGCCATTGTTCAAGACCGGTTAGCATTACTGGTGGTCCCTTCTTCCTGAAGCTTCCACTCCTAGGCTGGGAGCATCTGCTGTGTATTTTTCATTTCTTTCCCATTTTGAGCAATTTGGTTTGTAAGCTCCATTTCCTTGTGGCTTCCTGGAGTTCCGATGACAAACCGCCACACTTTGTTCCTGTCCTTTAAGGTCTGAAAAGGCACTGGAGAAACACACGAAATTTGTTTCTAATTTTGCGTCTGCCAAAGCATTCCTGGGGTAACAATACAAGCCTGTAAAAATAGGAGGCACCATCCCTCTAATTCCACAAAATCAACAAATCCGAAAGGAAATCAGGCACAGTCCTCGAAAATGCAGCATAAATATTTTTACACCCACCCCCTCTCTTTCTTTAGCTGCTGAAAACTTGTTTCTGAATTATGATTTGAGATCGCATATTTATCCGTTTATGTCTCCCACAGATAATCATGACATAAGCAAATGAAAAGAAACACGAGGGCTTTCTTCTTTTTTCCTGGTTTCGTGTTTTGTAAAACCAATGTCCCTAAAGACAATTTAAGAGAATGCGGAATCCAATTTCCTCACGGGTGTTAAGAGTTTTATTTTTAACTCGACTACTCAAAATAATAGGCGTCCCCCACGTGCTCTGATCCACAGTTGGAGGAAACGCACCCACAAAAGCAGAATCATCTTTCCAGTTTCGTTTTTAGATAATTCAGAGCAACTTAGAGTTCTGAATTCCTGAATCCTGGCCAAGGTGATGTCATTAAATCTATAATGAAAACAGTGTCACTGAGAGAATTAATTCATTATGGTGGAATTAAGTTAAATCCTTTATGATATGCCATTAAGCACCCATACTAACACGCCTGCATCCATCTAAATGGAACACATTCAAATACAAAAAAGAAAAACAGGCTCCAGTCTCAAACCTCATAGAATATTGGGTAACTTCCAAAGTGAAATTCATATAACTACTAAGAATATTGATAAATCTCATGGTATTTAAGCATCTTAAGATATTTTAAGTGTTGCAGTGGCCAAATACTTTGTGGTTTATATAACGTCTTCGCCCGAGGGGGTAAACTTACCGTCTAAATCATTATTATGTATTTGATAAATGTTTTTGCCTTGTTGCTCTGTTTCCTCAACAGCCAAACAGCCCCAAGGACTACCCAACATTTCAATAATCTTCAAAATAGCATTACCCTCAGTCCGGACACGATGAAACTGTGATGCCAGAGTCTGAAGTAACTCAGTCAAGATCTTAAGGACATTTCTCATCCCCGAACTTAGCGTGCAATGGACAAATACTTATTTTGTTAGGTCCTGCAGACAGAAATGGACAATGTCACCTCTTCCCCGTCCGCTAGGATTTTAGACTTCGGTCCACAGCCATGACATCATCTTGTCAAAATCTATCCCCTAGAACCTGGGCAGAAAAGGAGGAACTACGTAACTATTAGCCAGGCACTTACAAGGGGTTATTTCTGCTTCTAACACCAAATTTCTGCTGAGTCCAGGGAAACTTCCAGCTTCCTCTCTATATCCTGGCTCACCATATACTTATCTAGAATAATGACTGCTTGTGAAGGGGGTTGGGTTCCTTAGAGAGAAAAAAAATTAAGACGGTATTCGACACGAAAACTTGGATGTTAATAGGGTTTTTTTAAATAAAGGTTAAAAAATTAGGTCGTTTCCTACTAGTGAAAGAACATGCATTTTTAGAAGGTAACAAAAAAAAAAAAATCACAAATCGCGTTCAAAGCATCTTGCTTCTGACACATGGCTGGCGCTTAAGTGACAAATGGAAATTTCCTGAGCTCAGTAAAATGACTTGACAATAGGCTGCATATAGTTTCTACCGAAGCTGGTTGTCAAAAAAGTTGTAGCAATCATGCTTATCGTTAATGATGACCAGCCAAGCTCTTTGTCTGCAAAGACCATGGGCCAAATATTGTCATAGCCCGTCACTGGCTGTGCAAACCTTTTTTGTTACCACCTGGCAAAGAAAGAAATTTTATTTTTACGGATTGGCTCTCTTTACAACAAATATCACCCCAAACCCTTGAAATAACAGAAAGAATCCAAAGGCCTAGCCAATGACCTGCTCGCTTTATACAATATTGATAGGACAACCCCTAGGCAACAAAGGAATTCTGATGGTGCCTTGGTTCTCTTTGTAATGGGATTTGGCCAGGATCAGGAAAAGCATGTATTTATTTTTTATTTATTTACAGTGTATACCCTGCCTGCTTCTCAAAAGGTTTAGGATGGCTTACAAAAACAGAAACCAAAGCAAAACAGGAAAACTATATGCATTAAGACTGGTGCAGATATAAAAATAGAATTTTTTTAAGCAAAAAAAGAGAAAGGAAGGAAGGAAAGAAGGAAGGAGGAAAGAAAGAAAGAAAGAAAGAAAGAAAGAAAGAAGAAAGAAAGAAAGAAAGAAAATTATCCCAGCAACCATATCACCCGCAGCATTCAGTTAATATATACTGTGTTTGAACTACGCAGAAAATATATTCCTGTTTTGCCTTTAGGCACCTGCCTGCTAAGTGCCCTCCACCAGCCAAAAAGGAAGCAAGGAGTTGATCTTTCTTTGGGCTCTATTTTGCCCAGTAGGAGAAATGAGACCACAGCTCAGCTGATGTTCACCAAAAAGCCGATTCTCGTTCCCAGCAGAGACTTTGCAACCACATGATAAATCGATCGAATACCACCCTGGGTGCCCCAATTCTGGTGTATTTGCTGAAAAGCATGCACTCTATGGAGTTTCTCTCAACTTTGGAAAAAAAAAAAAAAAAGTGGGGGTGGGGCATTTCTCTCCTTTCCTCTAATTTTTTTTTTCCTAATTTTTGTTTTGCCCTTATATGTAAGCCTCCCACCTTTGGAAGGGTTCATGTAGCGAACTGTGCATTTTCCCTTGTGTGAGTAAAGGACAAAGTGTCTGCTTTCACTTCAAATTGCTTGGTCCTCAATCAACATCACCATAAATGTGACATATGCATATTAAATCCAAATACTTTATTGGTGCAGATAAATATGATTTGTAAAAAGAGTCAAATTAACAATCCATTACATACTAATGGGTTCTAATCAATAAGTTTAATTTGACTAAAAGGAGAGGGGAGGGGGGCAGAAAGGGACTCAATTACACCCAAATGGTGCAATTTAAAATTCTAAAGGTGACTGCCTTCTACAACTGCTGAACCACAGTCTGATTTAGGGGCTTATGGACCCAAGGCCTAAACTCTGTTGAAATTGAATTTCTGTCTGTGGTTTACCCACTCATGTTTCCAATTGTTTTTCTTTAAAACAAACAAACAAACAAACCCACATTGCTTTAAATACAAAAAGAAGTACAAAGAATAAAAAAGCAAACGACCTTCCACAACCCAGAAAGAACAAATATTTTTTAAATGTCATATTTGCTTCAGATTACTTTAATAAAAATTAAACAATGCACATAAAACCGCTCTCTTTTCTCCGCCCCCCCCCCCCCCCCCCCCCCGCCCCGTGACCCTCTCTCCTTCCCCTCCACCTCCTCCAGAGACTGGACTGAAGGTTGTCTGTTTCCTTCTTGCCTTCATTTCTGAACATTTACTCCCTCTACAGAGACCCCACCCGCCAGGCATAGCGTCACTTGGGGTGTTCGTAAAATCTGCAACTTGCTTTTTGCACTTGACAATCTGATGCATCCCTTTTAACGTTCCACTATACGATTTGGTTTTTTATTAGCTCGTTAGCCGTTAACTGCTCATTTATTCCCCTACTGATGGACAGTTAGAGTCAGCCGGCTTACGATGGTTATTCTGATGTCTGATACATAGGAAAAAGGTGCCCGGGTTCCTTTGATCACGGAAGTTGATTTCAGGTACTTGCACAGGCCACAGCCTCTCCTCCGGGGCTCCATCACTGGAGAAGCAAGGTAGAAAAATCCCTTCTTCCTTGGCAGTGGCTCTCTATTTTATATGAGGACCCTGTTCCTGGCAGTTTGGCTCAAGCTGGCCAAGCCCTTGGAGCATGAAACGTGTCCCCTTTCCCTCCGCTCCCTGCATCCCCCTCTCTCTCTGGTCCTGCTCTTTGGCAAAACACAGAGCCTGAATAAAGGAGACGGACGAGGCTTCCGTTTGCAGGGGCTTCCGCCTCTTCAGATGGGGCGTCTGGCGTCTGCGACACACCCACGATCTTTGGTGTCAGCCTGCCCCCTAGCGTCGCCGGCGGGTCCGGCATCTGACGGCGGCGAATCTGCAGCTGCTAACCAGGGGCGCTCGGCTCCAGCCGCCCTCCCGCAGAAGGGGAACCGAGCCCAGCGGACTATCTCGCTATCTTCTGGGTGGCGAGGAAATGTCAATTATACACCCAAGGGATGTGGTTTATGAAAAACTAGAAAGAATGTTTAAATTGTGTACGTAAATTGTTTTGTTTTACAAGCTGGGGTAAATCAGCACATTTGCAGCCCATGTTTATCTGATCCCCTCCGTAAGACTCTTTTTGAATGTATGCCATTGATGTGGGGTGAATGCCTATGCAAAACATAACCGACCCCTAAATTCAATTAGGGCATCACGGGGGGGAAATGGAAATTTCGCTTTGGGGTTAGTTAGTCAAGATTGCTGAGAACTTCTCGGGATAGTTCCTTGGCTGTAACCGAAGACTGAAATCGAAGGATAAAATTTCCAACGGATGCCGGGCAGTCAGAACATTGGCTCGGGCTCGCCCTTTTAAGAAAATGATGGCAGACAAAATGCCCTTCTTTTACCCGATTTCTAGCTTATTTTTTTGGAAACGGTCTTCTTCGTGTTGCCCCCAACAGATAGCACATTGATGAGGCTGGATAGAGGCTGAATTAACATTCTGTCCCCTGATGGTAATACACGACGGAAGACGGGAATACCTAATTCCACAGGGAATACCTAATTCCACCATCAACTGGAAGAAAATACCCCAAGGGAAAAAAAATTATTTGAAAACAGTGTTTTATTTTTATGAAAGTCTGAGCACACCCCAGGGAGGCAGTTGATGGGTGAAAAGGAGGAGGTGTTTAAATGGTGTGTGTAAACTGCTGTGTTTTGCATGCTGGGTAAATCACAGATAGAGGTCACAGCGATGAGAAAAGTTTGAGATGGCGTGGAACCCAAGCGGGAATAATCCCTTGGCTTTGACCGTGGGTTGCTGAACCCTAATCACTGATAACAGCCGTCAAGCGGCTAGCGGAGAAGCTCCACTTTATATTGATGTGGCATTTACTTCTCCAGAAAGTCCCCCACTCGGGCGGGCACTTATGGCAAGATAATTAATAGTCCCCTGAGTTATAGATTCTGAGCTAAAGGTAACAGTACATAATAGAAGTCAAGGTCACCCATAATACAGTAGCTTCTATAACAAAGGGGGATTATTACTGCAATTACCGTCCTGTTGGAAAGATTTTTTAAGTTTTCATCATTTTAATTCTTAAATCTTCCTCTTGCCAGTGACGTTTCAACTCCTCGGTTTATGGCGGAGAAATAAAAGCCTCTCCTACACCGCTACAAAAGCTTTCTGTCCGGAGCATTCAAGTGGCTTCTGGCGAGGTCGAGAGACCAGAGAACAGGAGAACGGTGACCCTGTTTAGCAGTCAGGCCTTGAAAGACTCCTTACACACCGAATTTGTCTTCCTTGTGTTATCCCTTCCGAGGCCACATCAAACAAAACACACTCACATCCCACGGTAGATGGAAGTTTGGGGGTTTTTTCTACCCCCCCCCCCCCACCCCGTGCAGGATGGGAAAGAATTTTCTGGTTTTGCTTCTAACAGTGACTTTTTTACCCCTAGGTCTCAAACATTTTTGAAGGGCCTTGAAAAGTTTGAGCTTCTGGCCCTTTGCCTGTCGTGTCCTGTGAAGGCAATGGCTCTGTTTGCCAAAACCTAAACAGGACCCGAACGCGAGAGCACGTTTCCCACCCAAACTATTTAGTGTCTAAATTTGCTCCTGCCTGGAAAAACTCCAGTTCCTGACGTTGAAACCAGAAACAAAACAAAACGGAACCTGTTTTAAAAGCTTCTAAAAAAAAAAAAAAGCGGGGGGAAGGGGGTTCAGATCTTAAAATTGTAATTAATTTAATAAGACATCCCGCCCGGAGTAGTAGATCAGAAGCTACGTGTGCCATTTGGGAGAGCCTGGGGACAGTGTCCTCCGAGTGCTTTCCGAAATGGTGGCTAACTAAGACGGCACTCGTTTCTGTGACCTGGACGGTCTTGCTGTCTTTCTGTTCTGGACAAAAGAACGAGCAGACACAATCATCTTTTGAGAATGATGGCATCGTCATTGTCTGCATAGCAGGACTGTAATTAAGCACCAGAAATAGGACAGCTGAGAATGGACAAAAGCGGGGGGGGGGGGGGGGGGAGGGGGGAGGGGAGGGGGGAGAAGAGTGAAATGGCATTGTGGGGCAAAGATACTAGCTGAAATCCAGTATACACATGGATGAGGTCATCCCAGGAAAGAGTGTGTGTCCAGATGGAAAAAAGGGAGGGAGGGAGGGTGTGTCCAGAGGAAGGGGGGGCCCAGCGGCCTGCTTAAGTGTTCTAGGCCCACCTCACATGCCTCCTCCTCCAGGTAGACCTTGGGGAGGTCTCCTGGAAGAATTATTCCCGTCTCAAAATTTTACTGGGGGCCTGCTATGTGCCACGTGGTGTTTCAGGTGCTGGGGATCTTCAGTGGAGACACCCCAGGTCTCCCTGGCTTTTTGTGGATACTAGAATGTCAATTCCAGAAGAACCCAGCCATGCCCAGTTCTGGGAGAAGAGCATTCCAGGAAGAAGGGACAGAAGTGACAAGGGTCAGAGGGTGGGAATAAGACTGGTATGTCCCTGCAGCCTAAAGAAGGCCAGTGTGCATGCGGCCGAGGGGTGGGTCAGGACTCCGCTGAATCCATGCATGGGTTGTGGACGCCAACCGACTCTGGGTGCTCCCCACAGACCTCACTTGTGCTCAGCAGGTCGGTGCATGAAGGCATATTAACCAAGAGCTGATTCTGAAACTAAACTCACCAGGAAGGTTCAAAACGGACACCGGGAAAACCTTCGTTGTCTTTGATTTTTCTCATCTCGTGGCTGATGAAGCTACATAAACACGTACCTCTTTCCCCAGATCAGAAGGTCAACAGCAACTCGTCTAATACCCACCCAGTCAGTACAGCCCTTGTGGAGGCTTGAAGAACGTACGTGCGACAAAGGGGCACACAGGAGTTCGTTGTAGGAATGAGCAGATGGGTGCCTGGATTTCAGAATTTGTTTCTCACTAGGCTCCAAGGGTTTGGGGCCTGAAGAAAGAGAATTGGCTTATTCCAGTTCCTACCAATCCCCCTGAGTATTTTCTAGAGATCCTCTTTGGTGAGTAGTGTCATTGAGCATCGGACAGCAGGTTTAACCCCAGCTAGGAACTCTGAGGTTCAGGGAGGGGGAGTAACTTGCCCAAGGTCACACAGCCAACGTAGGGCTGGAATTCTACGGGGTGCTCCCTTCATTGTGCTCTGCTTCTTTCTTGACAGGTAAAGACGGGCAGAGAAAGAAGGTTCAGAATACACACCAGATGGGCATTACTCACAAAAAGGGACCTGGACCATAGGGAGAGCTCTCTCCCACTTTCCTCACTGGTCCTGCTCTGTAGGCTCACCCACAGCAGGGCCCTTTTGGCAGGGAACGCCGGGCTCCTGTGTATGCGGGGCGTGAACTTTGAGTGGGCACATCCTCTCAGTTTGTTCATCTGTAAAGCGGGTACAGTTTTAATATCTTTCTCACAAGGTGGTAGACGTGGTACATTAGCCTATGAGAGGTTTCTGCCAATGCCTGGCATGCCATAAGTCCTCAGTAAATAATAGCCATTGTCAGCATTATTTTTTTACGATAGAAAATATAAAAAATACACACACAAAAATCACCCATCATCCCAAACCTAGAGATAACCATAGTTAATATCCTGGACATTATCCTTCTAATCTTTCTTCCAAATACACACACACACACACATACATACACACACACACACAATTTGCTTATTAATTTCTGGTATATTATAAACATTTCCTGTGTCACCGGATTCTTCCGAAATGGGGTTTTCATGGCTCTTTTAGCCAATATCTTATTTTTGGAAATTTAATTTTGTTAATAATTTGCTGCTGCAAGTAAGGCTTCAGTAATTGTTCTTATATGTAAAGCTTTATAAATATGTATGGTAATTGTGTCTGGATGATTCCTAAATGTGGACTTGCCCAGTCACCAGGCATGCCCACTTCTGAAGCTTTGTGTAGAAACTGCCGAAACGCCCTCCGAA
The DNA here is from genome assembly GCF_022837055.1 of Prionailurus viverrinus. NCBI lineage: Eukaryota > Metazoa > Chordata > Mammalia > Carnivora > Felidae > Prionailurus > Prionailurus viverrinus. The sequence continues at coordinate 30,009,242 of NC_062575.1, read as the reverse complement.
AAAGGTGGGCCACTTCCTACTCTCCTGAGCAGAATACACGAGAACATATGCCCGCATTTCCACCAACCCTCGGCATCATCACTTTAAATACTTTTAGCTTTTAGATAGGCCCCAAATATTACATCCTGTTGTTTTAAATCCCTTGATTGGCATGAAGGTTGAATCTTCATCTGTTTTTATTCATTTACGAAGTGGCTGGTTAAGTCTACTTTTTTTTTTTTTTTTTTCCTACCGGGGTATTTGTTTCCGTCAACCTTGAGAGAGGGTGGTGTATACTTGGGATGTTTTGTCACTGTGTTAACTGAAACAGATCGCCTGTACTGTGTTTGTGGTCTTCTAGTATTTTAGTCAAAACGTGAGAGTCACACGAGCTTGGCGTGCTGTTCATCTGACTCTGGGCTTCGGTCGTTGGTGACTGGCCAATCACATTGTTGTTTATTCCTGTCCCCAAGACTGTTGTTCCTGGGGCGGGGCGGGGGACGGGGGGCGCAGAAGGCAGTCCAATAGGGTTTCACTTTTATGACTTTCGGAGATATATATTTTTTTAATTTGAGAGAGAGAGAGAGAGAGGTAGAGGGGTAGAGGTAGAGAATCCCAAGTAGGCTCCACACTCAGAGCACAGAACCGTGAGATCATGACCTGAGCCAAAATCATGAGTCGGATGCTCAACCGACTGAGCCACCCAAGCGCCCTAAGATCTTTTTGCTTCATATCAGAGCCCTACCTGGAGCCCCAGCACCATCCACCTTCTCGAAACAGCACTCTTTAGGGGCTGTTGATGTTGCCACTTGGACTCCTTTCTTATCCTCGTGATACACATTTAGCACCCGAAGTCTCTAGTGGGTCCCATCTTTGAACAAAGTGAGGAGTGGGTGGGAAAAGGAAGAGGAGTTAGTGTTATTGTTTTTTTTTTTTAAGCAACCTAATTTAAGTGCAAAAATCAACTTTCCTTCTGAACAATGTGGCAACAACCTGAAAGCTGTGAATGGTGGAGCTAAAGCTGGGGTACTTGTGAGGAAAAGCTTTTATCCAAAGCCCCGGGGGAGAAAGCTGACTGTTTCTGTGCTTACAAAGGACATGCTGACCTGCAGGGATAACCCACCACAGCCCTCCTTTACCTCCTCAAGGATCTTTTCTTTGTCCCCATCAGTGATCCCAGAACAGGGACTACATGTCTTCAGATGGTGTAAGGGACATTCACGCCCCCAGCTTCCATTCCCCCTCCTTCTGGTAACCGGTCTCCTCTTTTCCTTTGGCAAATCCCATTCTCAGTTCATGAGTCTGGGGAGAAGTTGGCTCCCATACCAGCTCCAGGGGTGGGGGGTTTGGCTCAGGTCCATCCAGTCAGAGCTCCACAATACTCGTGGCCTCCATTAGGACAATGGGGGATGGGCACGTGATCCAATTGAGGCCAGTGACAGTCAGACCTAGAACTGTGGCCCAAACCATCAGTGATGGGAGCCCTCTCCTCCGCCAGGCGCAGAGCTGCTGGCGGCCATCTTGCCACTCTGGTCTCCCGCAGAAGGAAGCCGAGGGGATAGATGAGGTAATGAGCCTGAGCCCTGAGACACTAGTGCGCCCACGGATCAAGCCATGCCTGAGACCCACTGTGGGACTTTTCAGTGGTGTGAACCAGTCAACTCCCTAATTTGGCATGGGCTCTTTTGAGCTGGGTTGTGGTCACAGGAGTCCTGATTAATGCAATCTATTCGGTAGATTGCCTTGAACATCTGAATTGTGGATACTCATCGCGGTTCTGGGGTTCTCAGCTAAGGCAGGGTGGAGTGGGGTGGGGTGAGTAGGGGGTAGGGCCATGAGCTCACAGGAAAGGGACCTAGAAAAACACATGTGAGGAATAGTTGAAGAAACACAGAGGGGGACTCCAGGGAGATGTGACAGCCTGTTGTCATGGAGACCCCACAGTGTAGACCACTGGATGAAGGATTTTTAGAGCTGGATTTTAACTCCGCGGGAAGAAAAGTTACCGACTCTCTCGGATGTGAGGAGGTAATGAGTTCCCCTCCCCTGTGGGCGTGTAAGACGAAAGTGTCTAACAGGATGTCATCAGGGAGATTCAAGCAGCAGGTGCAGGTTGAACTAGATACCCTTGACATTCCTGCTAACCCTGAGCCATGATGAATCTGTTTTCAGGATGAAGAGGTTAGTGTTTGAATCAGGTCTTTCTCATTTGTGACCCAGCTTTTCCAGCAGAGAAATTATGTTTATGAGGGTAGAGTTGCTATGGAGACAATTAAAATGACAGATTCCGTGCTTAAAGCAAAGAAATAGAGATACTGCCTTTAAGAGTATGGCCCCTGCTTCCCAGCCCCAAAGCCCTGTGCACTTCTCCTGTTACCCAGAGCTTGCACATAAACTGGGAGACTCCTCGAAAAGGAACTTGGCTCCCAAAGTCCCAGAGTTGGAGGCGAGTTAGAACAGGGGCAGAGTCACCATCTGGACGCTACCCCCAAGGTTTGCTTTAAGAGGGTGTCGGGAGGCCCAGCTGGGGGTTCTGACTACAGCCTCTCTTCTCCTGGCCAGTTCCCACGCGGTATGGGGTCCCCAACTCTGGGGCCAGACTCTCTCCTTCTCTCAACCCAGAACCTCTGTTCCTTCTAAAATAGAGGCGGAGTCTGCCAATCTCTCCTACATTCTCCACAGAAATGACCTTGCCGCGTCTTTCGGCCCTCTTTTTTTTTTTTTTTTTTTTTTTTTTTTTTTGAGATGTTTATAAATCACCACTGTACATGGCATTCATGGTCGGGGCATTATTTTGAGGATCGTTTAATATTAAAAGAATTTTCTTCCAGTTAATGGTGTTTGTTTTTCCACCGTGATGCTTTTATAGTGTGGGCACGCGCCTACGCATGAGCTCAGTTGCTGTTGGTGAAGTCCAGTTAAAATTCATGGGAAACAATTTCCAAAATACAGATTAGCTGTTTATAGGCTCTTTTGTTGTTGTTTTTTTTTTTTTGAAGGAATCTATGTATTTTTTTACGTCAGCCATTCCTGAACCACAGGTGTTTTTGTGGCATTTTTGTGGGCCTCCTGGAGCCATTGGGAGGCAGCTGTCTTTTTACTGAACTTCCTCTAAAGCAAACATTAGAAGCTTCCTCCTTATCTCAGAGATCTCGGAGCCTTCCCTGTCTCCTTTTCCTGTTAGTGACTTCCCTCTCCCTCCTTTGGGTAAATACTTATCATGTCTGGGACCCTGATGATTCATAATCCACGAAAACAAAATGTACAGATGTTTGGGGTTTTTTTTTAAATGGGCCAAAATGGACACTTTTCACATCTCACTCCTCGGGGTATTTTATGGTTGATTTTTATTTTAGGGGAAAAGATGTACGTATCATCCCTTTTGGCAATGAAACCAAAGCTGTGCCTTGTCTCGAAATGCTATGTCCTTCTAACCCTGACACGAACACCTTGTGTCAGTGGGCCTGGTTCCTTGGGACACGTTTCTGGAAACCAAAGGGCAAAACACCAAGAGCGTCATCACTGGGGGCGGGGGGGGTGCAGAAATGGGGTTCATTTTTGATTTTCATTTTTACGCCTTTCTATGGCTTCTGGACGATCTACAGCAATCATGCACTGGCTTAAAAATAATTAATCAATATGCCACTACGTGTTCCTAGAAAAAAGAATTAAACACATGTACAAGGTTAACGTCTCCTTTGACCACACCCTTTCCCATCCTGGTTCTCTCGTAAGAGGTAACCGCTGTTAGTCAATCTGGTCTGTATCCTTCCAGATCTTTCCTTTAGTAACTCTCACACACACACACACACACACGCACACATGTACATAAGCATCCATGTATTTCTTTAAAAATCAAGGGAAAACAAACCACGATTTTGGTAAAAGTGTAGCGAGGAGTACTCACAAATTTTAGAGCAAGAAAGAGTCTTAAAGACCCTGTGGTCCAACTTGCTCATCGAACAAACGCGGTGCCGGGTTCCCGCGTGCCTCTCCTCCCACGAAACCGCGCTGTGATGTGAGCCACATTTTGATATGTGGGGCTTCAGATGAGCAGGCAGATGTGTAAATACTCGTCTCCCAGGCCTGAGTATGATTTTTAATAATCGAATATGGAGCTCGAGCCAACGTTTTATTCAGGCACTAAATTTAAAAGTGGAGCCAAGAGACTTTAAAAAATTTATGATTCCACAAACGCAGGGAATTTTCCCCCACGATCGCTATCTTAGAACTAAAAGCATACAACCGGCCCTGTGTGGCTTGGCTCTCTTTCCCGAGCTCCAGCTCAGGGGTGCCCCTGAGTCTCAGGTGAGCTGCCCAGGCTGGGGTCTCTCCAGAAGGCGGGGGCCCGGGCCCTGTGCCCTCTCCCACCCCCATCCCCGCCCCAGGCCCAGGCAGGCCTCAGTTATCGCCCCCTTCCCTTCATACAACCCTCCGAGCGAGTGAGCGCCTGAGCGCCCTGTGATAAAGATAGTGTTTCGACTTGAAAGGGTAATTGCTGACACACATTACTGTTTCCCCGGAGGAAATCAGTCCAGACAAATCCTCTACAAACCTAGGACAGCAAGCTGGGCAGTTTATGATGGCAGCCTGCTTGGTTGGCTTTTGCTCTCCCTTGTGAAGTCGTTCTGTTGCCTTTTCCAGGCTTGTGTCCAAACGCCTGCCAGGCCAATAGTAACCTCGAGCCTTCCCATCCTGCCAGGCCCATCGCCAGGATCTGCACCTCGGAAGCTTGGGGACAGCTCTGCACCCCCTCCCCCAACACACACCACTTGGGGGGCCTTGGGGAACACAGGATTGCTGCTGATGGAAAAGCACCCTGGGCAGTGGAAACAGCCAGTGCAAAAGTCCTGAGACAACGGGGCCCCCCGGGTGGCTCAGTTGGTTAAGCGTCCGACTTCAGCACAGGTCATGATCTCATGGTTCTTGGGCCTGGCCCTGCGTCGGGCTCTGTGCTGACCGCTCGGAGCCTGGAGCCTGCTTCAGATTCTGTGTCTCCCTCTCTCTCTGCCCCTCCCCGTCTCGTTCTCTCCCTCTCTCTCTCTCTCTCTCACTCTCTCAAAAAATAAATAAACTTAAAAACAAAAATGTCCTGAGACAAGAGGAACAAAGAGGCAAGTCTGGCTGGAGCCGAAAACGTGACAGAGGAAATGGAAAATTATATTGGGGACAGTGAAGGAGCTTATTTTTGGCCTTATAGGCCATTGTAAGGATTTGATTTTTCCTCCAAGTAAGGCGAGAAGCCATTGGAGGGCTTTCAGCAGAGGAATGACAGGATCAGATTCCGATTTTGACAGAATCATGCAGACTCCTAATGTTGCAAAGACTATGACAAGATTGGAAGGAAGGAGACCAGATAGGAGGCCATCTCTGTCATCCTTCTAAGAGATATTGGTGGCTTGGTTGGTAGCACGGAGAGGGTGAGTAGGAAAGGTCCTGATATATACTGAAGGTAGAGTCAACAGGAATTTGGCTTAAATGATTGGGAAAATGGAGGTATTTTCTGAAATGGGGCAATTGTGAGGGGACCACCAACGGGTGGCGAATTCAGGAATTTGGTTTTGGATATGCTAAGTTTGCAATGCCTTTTAGACACCCAAGTGGATATATGAGCCTGAAGATCAAGAGAGAGGTCTCAGGGCGCCTGGGGGGGCTCAGTTGGTTGAGCATCAGACTCCTGATTTCAGCTCAGGTCATGATCTCATGGTTCGTGGGTTCAAGTCCTGCATTGGGCTCCACACTAACAATGCAGAGCCTGCTTGAGATTCTCTCTGTCTCCCTCTCTCTTGGCTTCTTCCCTGCACATTCTCTCTCTCTCTCTCTCTCTCTCTCTCTCTCTCTCTCAATATAAAAATAAATAAACTTTAAAAAGAGAGAGAGAGAGAGGTCTCATCTAAAGATATGTTTCAAGATAAAGCCATGATACTGGATGAGTAGCCAGAGAAGAAAATCAACAAACGCATGAGTATGAACAGGGAAGAGAAAAGGAGAAGAGTCAGAGAGGGTTGGGGAGGAAGGAAACAAGAGAGAAAGTGAGGGAAGGGCAGGAATGGGAGAGGGAGGGAAGGAATTGAGAACTGAGTTCAGGAATGCCCAACATTTAACAGTTGGGGAGATCATGGAAGAACTCCAGTTAAGAAAGCATTTCCATTGCTGGAGGGTGAGATCCAGGGGAGTGTGGTATCCTAGAAGCCAACAAAGAAAGTGCTTCCTGAAGTAGAGGATGATCAACGATGTCACACACTGTAGAGGAGCTGAGTAAGATGAGGTCTGAGACTTGGCCACGGGCTTTAACAATATGACCTTGAAAGGAGCTTTCTCGGTGGAGAGGAGCCTGATTGGACAGGGCTCAAAAGAGAATGGAAAAAATACAGGTGAAGATACGAGAAGAGATAGTTATTTTGAGGAATTTAGTGTGAAACTCCATGACATCAAATCTTGGGGGGCCACCTGGGGGGCTCAGTCGGTTGAACTCCCAACTCTTGATTTTGGCTCAGGTCATGACCTCACGGTTTGTGAGTTCGAGCCCTGTTCCCATGCTGATGACACAGAGCCTACTTGGGGTTCTCTCTCTCCCTCTCTCTCTCTCTGCCCCTTCTCCCTCTCTCTCTGTCCATCTCCCCTGCTCACGCTCTTTCTCTCAAAAGAAATAAACAAAATCTTGGTGTGGCAAAAAGGCCACTCAACGCCTACCTGGATTGCCATGAAAGGACAAGACCCAAGGCGTTCCATTCCTGTGGGCCTAGCTTGAGATGTTACCAAATGCCAATACTTTACTCAAGCATATTTTTTCTTAAATAGAACGGGCATTCAGGGACACACGGACACAGCACTGAGCGTGAGGCAGTGGGAATTTCTTCCCGGATGTTTGTCCTGCGCTAAGTGGATTTTTCCACTGAAGTGGATTTCCAGTGATACTGGAGTGGCTTCTTCTGCCCAAATCTGTATCATGGGCTGACACTAGGTCAACAGGGAAACCCATCTCCAAACACCCCTTCGGGTTCTCGGAAACCAGGAGAGCTCACCACGTTTTTAGCTCCCCACCTGACCTTATCTTTTACAAATGTCCTTATCTTTTACAAATGTTTAATGATGGTTGCCAAGACTTCCCACCAACCATTTGGACAATGAGTCAAATGACTAATTGGCAAACGATGTTTCCAGAGCCTTGATATACCACAGCACTATTCTGATGGAAGGTTGCCCAGGCATGCAAAGTCCTAATGGTAACGGGTCCGTGTTGTCTTTGACCTCACATCCAAAGTTGGCGGTTTTGAATATTATTAACATGCAGACATTGGATATGGATTTATTTTGATCAAAGAGCAACCACCATTGTGGTATTGACACATGAGTAGACAGATGTCCACAGATGAAGAGAAAGTTCAGAAACACAGTCGAATTTACATATTCATTTGTTTGATAAAGGAAGCGTTTCCAATAAGTTAGGAAATTAATAATGATTTAATGAAATCGTGCCAAAGAGATTGATTAACTATTTAGAAAATACAAGGTTAGAGCCTCACCTCACTTCCTATACCAAATAAATCCCAGTCCAATTAAAGGCATCGATGTAAAACTAAAACAAAGCAAGAACTAGACCAGATGATAAGGAGGGTTTTTTTTGTCTGACCTTGAACTGGAGATGATCCCGTAAATATCCACACAAGGAAATATCCACACAAGGAAAGGAGCTGTGTATGAAATGTTAATGGTTTGACAACTTAAAACGTTCCGTTTTTATTAAAATAGAGCCCTGCTCTCCTCGGCCTCTCCCCACCCTTCCTGCCCCAATCCCTTTCCACTCCTGTCCTCTGTCGCCAAGGCCTTCTGGGATCTAAGGAGCACGGGGTGGAAAGCTGTTCGCTCATCTTGAGAAAGGGAACCCAGAGACCCAGCGAGGGGAAGCAGTTTACCACAGAACAAACAGCCGAAGAGTAGTGAACAGCTAGACTCCCTGCGTTTGAATCTCAGCTCTGCCACTCATTAGCTGTGTGTCCTTGGGCAGATCGCCGTCCCTCTCTGAACTCCAATGTCTTCATCCGTAAAAGAAGCCGGAAATAACATTGCCATAGTGGTTTGTTATGAGGATTAAATGAACTACCAACCCGTGGCAAGTGCTCAAGTAAGGTTAAGTTTATTGTTAGGCTTAGGGTTAGCCTTACCTTACCCCGGAGGACAGGACTTCGATCATACACGTCCTCACCAAATGGTAGACGCCGGTGAGGTCATCAAGCCCTCACCAAATACATATTTTAGACAGAAGCTGGGCAGTTGTGCACACTGCCATTCCTTTTAGATCTATTCTCTTCTCCTAGCCTCCCAACAACGGTGGGAGGCAAACAGGGCAAACAGAAATTGTACCCATTTCAAAGATGATAAAACAGATGTGAAAAGGTCTTGCCCACAGCCAGACACAAGACTGGACTCAAATGTCCTGGCTTCTCAACCGTAGTTTCACACCGAAACCTCCAACTTGCCCGCTCAACCAGACAATAACCATGGTGTATTTGTTGCTGTCATCCAAAGCCTCCGTTCGTAGAGCCTGTTCTGTACCCAGCCCAGCACGAATGCTGCACGTGCATTATCTCATCTAATCCTGAGAACAATACTATGGAAGAGACACTTTTTACACGTAAAGTCACCAAGGCCTCGAAGGGTTAGGGGAGTAGCCCAGGGTGGCCCAGGTCCTACGGAATGAAATCCCCCTTCAAATGAAGGCCCATGTGATGCCGTAACCCGGGTTCCTTACCACTGTTCTAAACCCGGAGAGACACTGGGAAGCATAAGACCCGGTTCTTGCCTTTAAGGAGTCGTTAATCCACTCTGGGGAGATCCCATGGCTGCAACTAGGCAGCACCAGGATTCAGACCCCAGCTGTCTGATTGGGGTTCCCACGTTGTCCTGCCACTTAGCCTGAAAGCAATCATGCTAAAATACTAAATGACGTTAAAATACTGAAATAACAATACAGAAAGGAATCGCTGTGGACCTATTAAAACAGAAGCCCCGGGCCAGGCTATGTGGAATCCACAGAAATGGAAACATTGACTATGAATACACCAAGGGAGTCGACCAACATCTACTGAGGACCTGACATGTGCCAAGCACTTTTCTTTTTTTATTTTTTTTATTATTTTTTTTAAAATTTTTTTAACGTTTATTTATTTTTGAGACAGAGAGAGACAGAGCATGAACAGGGGAGGGGCAGAGAGAGAGGGAGACACAGAATCCGAAACAGGCTGCAGGCTCTGAGCAGTCAGCACAGAGCCCGACGTGGGGCTCGAACTCACGGACCACGAGATCATGACCTGAGCCGAAGTCGGACGCTTAACCGACCAAGCCACCCAGGTGCCCCGCCAAGCACTTTTCTAAACCCTGTGATGACTTAAGCCACATCTCCCCAAAGGGTTTGCAAGAAAGGCTGGGGAGAAGAGACATAGCTAGGCAACTAGACAAATAGTCATTAAAGAGGAAAGTACTTATTCGGGGAGAGAGTCGGTTGGCTTCCTGGTTCCAAGACCACGGATCCGGGGTCTCTGCCCTCAAAACACTCCAGATCTTTTTGAGGAGACGAGACACACAGATCACCAACAGAAGAGCTCAGAGACCAAAGTAGGTGACGTTGACGACTGTAGGAAGGCAGTAAATGAAATTGCCGAGGGCGGAATTTGAACAGAACGCGTTTCTGGAACTCGCGTGGCTGGGAAGGCTTCCTGCAGGCTTCGAAGCCCAGGCTGGTAGAGCTGTGGCGGAAATCCGTAGGTAGTTATTATTTTCCCGAGTTTAAAATGAAAACTATAAAACGAAATGAAGTCGGGACGAGGCGGTCCCCTTTCCCTCCCTGCCCTTCCTCCCCCATTCCTGGTCTTACACACCATTGCTCTTCCAGATTGCCTGTTCCCATAGATCCCCATGTCTCATGGAAATAGAGGCAGGGAGAAATTGGGAGGGCATGTTCCTTTTGCCTTGCTTGCCCCTTCCTCAAATCACTCCTGACCCCACTGTAAGGAGACAATATTGAAAATAGTCGAAAATAATCCCACTAAAAACATGGATCAAAAAGTCGCGGCTCCTGGACGTGTTTTTAAAATTGCCTAGTTGCATGCAAGTCCCTTTAGTGCTCGAAGGACTTTAATAAAATTGATTTTCTGAGTATAGCCTTTTAGCAGCTACTGTATAAGCTTGAAATATGAACCCTTCATTGTTGAAAGTGTTTCATTTTTGCCCTGTTACTAATGATGAAGGGAAAGTGTGGGTTTGGAATTCTCCATGGCTGACATTCTCATAATTAAATAGTGTTAATAATAAAGCTTTGCAGATTTTAAACAAACTGGCACAGAAGTGGCTCAGTTTGCCATATTTCATTTAGAGACCACAGCAATTAGCCCTTAATGAATAGTACACAGCGGCATATAAGGGAGTTATTTCTACACGTCGTTTATTTGCCAAATCACAAAAGGCGACATTTTCATTCTGCTGATTGAAAATGATGCTCGGGATTTCTTCCGAAGGCCTCTTAAGTAATTGCATTGCGAAACTTAGAAATAAATAAATAAGGCGAGAGAGAAGAACATTAATTGCTTTTAATATCTGCAGTCTAATTTCAGCAAAGCTTAGCAGACCGGTAGCTCTCGGATATCACAGCGATGCCACAATGGATCAGAAATAGAAGCCTCATCATGGATGATATATTTAGAGCTGATGTTTTTATTTCATAATTTTAGGAGAGATTTTTTTTTTCCCCCAGGCACGTTGTTACTCCTCCCTGTGAACTGACATGGGGTGGGGGGGTGGGGGGGTGTTATAGAGGATCCATGGGCGGGGTGACTACAAGGTTGTCACCAAAGGAAAATGACAACGCTTGTCCCGAAGGAGAGACCAGAGAAAGAGCTGTCCAACTGTCAAGGCTGTGAATGACAAAGAAACGGTTTTCCTTTTACGGCCTTCCTCAAGGCTTTTGGGCAGAAGAAGAAATCATTTTTTAAAAGGTAGGTGGGGTTCTAGAACAATTTTTACACACTTAAAAATATTACTTCTTACCGTCGGGGCTCAATCTTCTTATCTGCAAGTTACATGGGAGAAAAGAAAGGCAGGAAATACGGACTTCGCTGGACAAAGTCTAAAAATCACCCCGGGGGGTGTCAAAGATACAGATTCCCAGTTTCCACATGGCATCTACCGAATGAGAGTTTCCAAAGCACAGGGGTTCAGAATCCTAGCCTTTGTGAAAGCATGCTAGATAATCCTGAGTGTCTGGTAAATCTGGGAAACACGTACTCAGGAGTCTCTGGGCCCTTCAATTCCATAGCTGTTAACAGACTCAGGGGTGGCCATGCTGCAGTGCATTGTGGGAGAGGGCAGAGGCTGCCTGTGGGGGCCCGCAGGAGGAAACCACAGACCCCAGCCTCAGAAAGCCCGCCCTTCCAACCCCTCTACAGTGTCCCCCTCAAGGGCACAATTTACCCTTCTCTGTGAATCAGAATGAGCAAACTGTTACGTCAAAAACATCTCCAGGCCCAAGATGGAGACGCCCCTGCCCCGGGGGGTGGGGGGGGTGGGGGGGGGAAGGGCACGTTAGCAAACAGACACTTAGATAACTGTCACGCCCCTGTAAATGTCCCACTTGATGAGAAACAGTATATCCAGTCAGCCAAGCCCCAGACGCCAAGCCAGCTCTGCCTGTACTCACTTCTTTGTTCCTTATTCATTTTTCTGTTCTTCTCTTCCTCTTTCTTTTCTCTTTATCCCATATAAGCTTCCCGCTGTCTGCCTCCATTTTGCAGTTGGAAAAGTAAGTTTCAACAAGGACTGGATGGGAGGTCACTGAGTATGGGAGAGGCAGAGGCCCCCACGGGGGAAGAGGTGCTCCCTAGGGTATGATACAAAGACAGATGAGCAGACAATTAGAATAGCATAATTGCACCCCCTTCTGTGCCATAAATCCCTGAGTGATGCTTGGGGTCCCTTTCGGGGCCATGGAACCCCCTCCCCCCCCCCCCCCCCCCCACTGGCTCTAGAATGAAATGGGTGAGCCAGACATCAAGGGCCCCTTCAGGCTCTGATCACAATGGCCGGCCGCTTGGCTGAGGGCCGGTCCTGACTTCAGCTTGGAATAGCCCAACCTAATTCGGCCTTGCAGGAAGGGCCTAGCTAGGGAAAGGGCCTGGGTTTGGCCTTCTAGCGAATTCCAGATGGGAGTAACAGAAGCGAGGCCTAATCCAGGTGGCCAGGGCTGAATTCACTTCCAGGGGTTTTAGGAATTAGACACAGTCTTAAGAGCTGAGAAATGGCGTAGTTTTTGTGTGTTTGTTGGTTTTTTTCTTCAAGATCCCGGTCTTTCTAAATCCAGAAAAATAAGGACAGCCCAGCCTAAATACCTGTCATCAGAAACTAACCTTCCTTTAAACAGTTTCGTCTTTCATTACCATCTAACCTTTCTCCGAGCCCTCTTGCAAGCTCATTGGTAGGACATGGTCCCCGTAACCCAGATCACCAGCACAGAGCACCTTAGTCGACACACAGCAGGTGCTCAATACGCGTCAGGGGAACTAATTGACGTATCAATAATTTATTTAATGTTCCACTGTGCTAAATATTTTCCACATATTTTATCATTAAACCTCACCGGCATCCTTTGAGGTAGGTAGGTAGGTGTGAAGTGATATCTCACGGTGGTTTCAATTTGCATTCCCCCCATGATTAGGGGTCTTTCCCTAATTGACATGATTAGCAAGTCTTTCCACTTGCTTATTTGGCCATTTGAGTATCTTCTTTGGAGAAATAGCTATTCAAGTCCTTTGAGCATTTTTGAATCAGTTGTTTGGGTTTTTGTTGTTGAGTTGTGGGAGTTCTTTATGCCTTCTGGATATTAATCCCTCATTGGACACAGGATGGCAGTCCTATTCTGAGGGGTGCCTTTTCACTCTGGTGATAGTGTCTTTTGATGCAAAGAAGCTTTTAAGTTTGATAGTCCAATTTGTTATTTTTTTTTTCTTTTGTTGCCTGTCCTTTTGGTGTTACATCCAAGAAATTATTACCTTTGTGATTTCAACGTAGCCAGATTTGAAAACTATGAATCTGGTCCAGAGTGTTAGCTTTCTTTAAAAAAAAAACAGGGTAAGCCTCACCTTCCGCTTTTTTGTTTTTCCAAACAAAAACTCAGTCAGAAAACCTATCTGTAAAAGAAAGAACTGATCGGATAACCAGTTCTCTCCCAAGTGAGTAACCGATCGATCGATCCCTGGTCCACCAATGTCCGCCAGCAACAACTCCTGAAGAACCTCCACAGGTGTAAAAAACATTGCTCTAGTGATCTAACCCCATATATTTTTCTAATGGGGACCCTGAGTCCTCAGAAAGGAAAATGAGTTTCTAGAAATGGACAATCCCTCTGCCGTCTGTCCCTGAGTCCTCTGAGGGGATCAGTGGAGACAGCCGGAGGTCATGATTCCGCACTTATCAAGATGACCAGCTGGTCAGGGAAGAAGATACTTCTGTGCGTCTGGAGACCTTTGGAACAAAAACACAATGCTAAGGTAAAATAAGACAGGTTTTCTGTCCTTTAAAGAAAATACCACTCAAGTTTAGCTAGGTAATTAATTAATTCACAAGTAGGTCCAAAGTGGGAGCGATTACAGAACAATGGCTAATGATAAAGAATAAAGCCTAAGGTAAGCGGTGATCAAGAATGTGAAACAGTTTTAGTTTGGAATCCTATTAAATTCTATTTCAATATAAATAAGCTGACACCAGAAGCAAACGATTAACCCCAAAGCCGCTGGCTGTTCATTAGCTAAGGAATAATTTTACATTTCATTATTATTCATGCTGGCTAAATTTCCATTAAAACCAATTTAGTAAACTGGCCTGCTGATGGGCTTGAAATTAAACGGAGGTAGAGAAGGCAGGGAGGGGACAAAACAGAGGCCATCGCTTGGGCATCTAGGGATGGGAAACTCATGGGGGGCAGATTGCCACTTTAATTAAAGATAATGTCTCAATTCACTTTCAAAATGAGTCTCCGGAAAGTGCCTGGGAAATTTTCCCTGGCCAGAGCGTCTGGCTCATTCACAGAGAGGTGATTTCTGTTGCCGGGATTTCTGATTCAAAGGAGGAATGACCGGCTCATTCCCAGATCAGCTAGCTTCCCGAGTCTCTGGCTCTCTGCTGTGCATCTCCAGCGGGGGGAGAAAGGGCTTTGGAGCCCCCTCAAAAAGCTCTCTCCCAGAGCCTGGGCAGGGAAGTCGCTGGTTCATTCTTTGGGCCCTTACGCAGGCTTAAGGGCTTTTATTTAACATATAAATGTGACCGAAATACCAAAGACCAGCTGAGCTCACACTTCGGGAGGACTCCTTTGGCCCGGCCCTGAACTAAGTACTTTCGCGAATTAACTCATTCCATTCTTGCGCCCGCCCTGAAGAGGTGGGTTCTATTACTGTCCCCAGTTCCCAAATGAGGAAGCTGAGACACCGGGGAGAGTAATGGTGCTGCTCAGCCAAGGTGGCAGAGCTGGGGTGCAAACCTGTGTCCTTCCGCTCTAGACCTGTGCACTTAACCGCTATGCTATCCTGCCTCTCACAAAATAAGGACACAGCTTCGTATTCTTTAAGTACCTAAATCAACAGAGCACAAGGTACAGGTATGTGGTGAGTCGTCAGTGGGAGGCAATGTGCAAAGGTGAGTGGGGGACAGACAGTTGGTGGGGGATTCTGAATGGCAGGCCGAGGGGCTGGAACTTGACTCTTTGGGAGATTCCCCATGGTGCACTGCCCAGTCCACTGAGAGTCCGTGCACAGAATTTAAAACAATATTCAGTACTTGCATGGGTTTTTTTTTTAAGATGATAAGAAATACATATAGGTGGCATATAACAACTGGGTAAGAAAAACAATCTTTTTTTGTTTTTGTTTTTGTTTTAACGTTTCTTTTATTACTGAGAGACAGAGACAGAGCACGAGCAGGGGAGGGGCAGAGAGAGGAGGAGAGACAGAACCCGAAGCAGGCCCCAGGCTCTGAGCTGTCAGCACAGAGCCCGACGCGGGGCTCCAACTCACAGACCGTGAGGTCATGACCTGAGCCGAAGTCGGACGCCCAACCGACTGAGCCACCCAGGCGCCCCCTAACTCTCCATTCTTACAACTATATAAGGCAGGCACTGCTGTTCACTTCGCTTACAAATGAGGAAACCGAGGCAAACAGAGGTTAACTTATCCTGGATCTCACCGCCAGCAGACGGCAGAGCAGGAATTTGAACCCAGGGGTGTGTCTGTGGACTCTGTGCTTTTCACAATTATTCTAAGTGATTAAGAGTGGAGGAGGACGGGACATAAACATCACGAGGGGGACTGTCTGCTGATGGGCATCTGCCCCAGGTACTCTTCCCCAGGACTGCCAGGGGATGTCGCTCCAAAGCTCACCCCTGTGGGAGAGGCACTGGCAGCAACCCCGTGGTTCGTAGCCAGCAGGGCAGGGCTCCCAGCACATTTCAAGGATCAGGTGTCCGCATCAGAAACACAACCCAGCTCTAGGTGCCCCAAATCACTTTGTGGGGAGTAGAGCTTTTTCTTTCATGCGCCTGGACCAGTACCGCACTCGCTTCTGGAAGCCAGTGGCCCCGGCAACGGCCGAGCCCAGCAACTTTGGAATGTGGCAGAAGAAGGGGCAAGGAAGTCTGGCTTTGCGTGGCCCCGATGCCGGAAGTATTGCGTAGCCACAGGAGAAATCGTCATGCTGTCCCCCCCCCCCCCCCGGCCTAGAAGAGCTTTTGAAGGCCGGCTCATCAGCGAGGCCTTGGGGCGGGACAGGCGTTGGCCCTTCCAACGTGTCACATCGAGTGGATAGCCCACGTCCATCGGAAACTCCGTGGTTGGTGAGTTCCCTACCCGGATCCCCCTCACCGAGGATCCCCACTCCCACCCAGACCCTCCTGCTCTCCTATAAGCCCCACTGAGTTAAGACCCTGTCCTGTGCACCTTCCCAGTCCTGTGTGGTCACCATAGGCATCTGATGCCTGATCCAGAAGAGCGGGGTGCTCACTGACCCCAGCCCTGCCACCGCCTGCTGGTCGGCCTTCTAACCCAATGGCCCCGGGCGAGCCCTGGAACCGCTGTGCCCATTCTCCTGGTTGGAAAAGGGTACCAATAGCAGACCTACTACTTCACGTGGCTGTGTCGTGAGGGCCACCCAGACAACGTATCTGAAATATCCAACCCGGTGCCGGGCACATATTAAATACCAGGTAAGTAATAATATTGTGACTCCCAATAATAGCCATGCAAGTGCCAAGTGTGATGGCCAAGATCTGGGGTTTGGAAACACGCAAGCCTAATTTACAAGTCTACCCTCCGTGCCTGTGTTGGGTTCGGCCGCGAGGAGCCACCTTAACCTCCCAGACCTGACGCCTTCTTCCTTTGAATAGATCTGCTCTCCCTCCAGGCCTGGACAAGCCCTCACTTCTTCACCTAATGGGAGAAGCGATTCTTTGCCAGGAAAGGGGGGAGACGGTGCTCAGGAAGGCGTCTCACACGCTGCCATTTATGGTGCAGCGAGAAAGCCATAGCTACTCTTTCAATGACACATGCACAATAGCTCTTGTGGACACAAATAAGGGAAGTTGAACCCTCCGCCCGGTGGAATTCACTTCATTTATTGACCAGGGTTCTCTCCCCCCAACCCCCGATTCCTTTGCTTCCTTTGCATTTGTCAGCGGTTCAGAGACCCCTGGCATTCAGCATGATTTGTAATGTAAATTATATAATTGGACTTGGACATATTTTAATATCAAATGAAATGATTGACTACAGAGTAAGAGCTGTCTACAGGTGGGGGTCAATTACCATCTGAATAATCACAGTGCCACACAAGAATAGCATAGCCGCTGAGCGTGACATATTTTTATCTCTATGCATTTCAATGAAGTCAGGCTGGTACATAAAAGGTTATCACCTAGGAAACATATTTTCCTAAGCACAAGTTAAACATGCAAGTGAGATCAGCAAAGATATTCAATTTAGCCAGTCAACCCTAACCTATTAATATTTTAACAAAATCCAGCGAGGATAATTTTTTTTCTTTGATCCCATTTCGTGTGAGCAGCCGGGAAAGGGAAGAAAAATTAAAAACAAAATAGTCAAGCGTACAGAATGAGGTTATGTATTAAGTGGGCTATTTAATGTTTCTGGCATTTCATAGCCCAGGGGAAAGTGTGGATGGATTTAACAATCAAGAGCTGTGTTCCCTTGGCCACAAAGTTCGAGAAACATAAAATAATCTATACTTCCAAGCTGACAAATCGTGCCTGACACCCGGCTTCATCTCACCGGGACTCGGGAGATCAGCATTAATCATATGTTACAGGGAGTAAAAAGGAAAGTAAATCGCGCCATGCTGAAAAGTGAGATGGAAAGTCTTCGGGCAAGGATTTTAATCAATAATGCGCCGGATGATAACCAGGAGCTATTGTTTTAATCTTCCAATATGAAAAGAAAACGGATGCAAAACACACAGCTACCAAGGGCCGCAGCAGTCTCTACGATGCTCTGTAGGAACCGAAAACAGCCTGGCGGCTCGGCTTCCCTTTCTGACTCGTGACACACGCACAGGCGATTTCTTTTTAAGGGGATAAAGGCAAGCCCGTCCTTGAAGTTGCCTATTTCTGGAGCCTCAGCTGTGGCCCAGCCTGCGGGCCACGGGTCCTGGCTTGCTCCATCAGCCCTGTGGGGTGAACGTCTGCTGGTTTGGCTTGCCTGGTGCCCATTCGTGCTTCTAAGGGCGCCTTTATTTCCTTCGAGTGTCTCCCCTCCCCCATTCCCGGTGGTTCGGGTCGTGTGGGCTTCACCACTGGTTCTGGGGGAAGACGTGTCTCCATCCTGGCACCACGGTGGTTAATCGCTTCGGGGATGGGGGTGTGATTCAGTAGAAATCCGGGAGATGCAGCCTTGAGCGTCTTTGGCAATACTGTCCTGAGTCGAGGCTGCTGTGGGCAGAACCGTGTCCCCCCTCCCCCCGCTCCCCACCCCCATATATGTGTGTTGAAATCCTAGCTCCCCGTGCCCCTCAGAATGTGCCCTTCTCTGGGCCTAGGGCTGTTGCAGATGCGAGTGGTTGAGAGGAGGTCCTACCGGAGTGCCTGGCATCTTTATCAAAAGAGGAAATTGGGACACAGACGCATGAGCACATAGGGAGAACACCAGAGGGATAGTGCTTCTAGAACCCCCAGAGGCTGCCAGCAAATCACACCAGCCGCTAGAAGAGAGCATGGGACGGATTCTTCCTCATGGCCCTCCTAAGGAGCTGAAAGGGGTCGGATTGAGGCTCCCCCAGAGAAGCCACTGTGGCATGCAGATGACTGGGGGCTGAAGTCGATCGAGGCCCAAGAGACCAGGCAAGAGCTTTTACCTCCCCCTCAACTGCCTAAAATATTTCACATAAAGGGCCTGGTCCAGGAAGGGAATATCACCAGAAATAGCCACAAAGAATACGGGCTAAGTAGGGGGAGAGGCGGGGAAGCCCGTCCGGCCCCGGAGACCAAATTCCTCTCCGTGTGTGTGGCATGGCGGACCTTTGTTTACGGAACGTTGGCCCTTCCTTTCTTCCCATGGACTGTCTTCCTCCTCTTTGAACCCCAGACCACTCCCCCCTTCTCCTTAGCTGAGGATGG
This sequence comes from Prionailurus viverrinus, assembly GCF_022837055.1. Lineage (NCBI taxonomy): Eukaryota > Metazoa > Chordata > Mammalia > Carnivora > Felidae > Prionailurus > Prionailurus viverrinus. Next base: position 29,990,602 of record NC_062575.1, on the reverse strand, counting down.
CAATATAAGCTTCCATTAAGCCTGGGGGTCTCCTAGTCTCATGGGGCTCCCGTAAGCAGGTAATGAAATTAGTTTTTTTCCTGTTCATCGGTCTTCTGTCCATTTCATTACTAGACCAGCCAAAAGAACCTAGAAGGGTAGTGGAAAAACTTTTCTACAGAGCCAGTCCTGCCTGGCAACACTGTGGTGGTCTCAAACCTCTAGTCTCCGGCACCACGGGATAATCGATTTCTGTCGTTTAAGCCGCTCAGAGTGTGGTCCCTGCTATGACAGCCCCAGCAAACCAATTCAGAGGCCCCCTCTCTTTTGTTCCCGTGTATTGGGAACTTTGAAGGTTTAAGTTTGGCAAGTGCTGTGGTCTGAATGCGTTCTCCTAAAATTCATACCTTAGAATCCTAATCTTTGCAGATGGTGGTATTAGAGGCGGGCCCTTTGGGAGATGCTTAAACCATTCCGGTGGAGGCCTCGTGGATAGGATCAGTTTCCTATAAAAGAGGCCCCTGAGAGTTCCTAGCCCCTTCAACCACGACAAGAGGTCCACAGTCCGGGAACGGCACTCGCCCTACCACGGTGGCACTCTGATGTCGGTTTTCCCACCTCCAGAGCCGTGAGAAATGAATTGCTGTTATTTACAAAACTACTCAGTCTATGGCATATGATTATAACAGCCTCAAGGGGCTAGGACCGCGTGGTTGGCACTTACCTTACCTGGAAAAGGAGCCAACGATCGGAAAAGTTGAGCCATGGCTGCAGAGATACCTACCTCAGGCGAATGTTGCCTGAGCCCCTGGATCCATCCATACCTGAAGTTCGACTCTGATTCTGTGGTTGCGTGAGCCATTAAATTCCCACTTTCATTTAAGCTGCTTGGAATTGAATTCACATCACTTCCAACCAAAGGATCCCAAATGATTTCTTCTGAGAGCAGTCCGTGTGATCTTAGGATGATTTAATAGACATGAAGACTTTAGAACAAAGAACGTAATCGTGTTAATTAGACCACAGGAAGGTTGTATTCAGTTTGAAGCTTCATACTTTCAAGAGGGACGCAGATAAATGTGAGCAGAGTGATTGGGTGCTGAGAGAAAGGGACAGCGAATCTCAGGAGGCATAAGGGACGCTTGTCCTCTGCAAGGAAAGAGATTTATAGAAAATATGATAGATGGCCTCAAATAGCCACAGGAATGGCAATTAAAGGAAAGATTGAGATGTATTCAGGTGTCCCCTAGGCTAGAACTAGGAAACCACAGGAAGACAGAAATAAAGCAGTGGTTTTCCCATGCTTCTAGCTATCGGAGAAAGGAACGATATACTCCTGAAAACAGTGAGTGCCCTCTTGCAGGAAGGATTCCAGCCATAGAGAGGGATTCTGCCACCTGCTGGGTACCCGCTGAATGGGGAGGTTGCCTGGATGACCCTGAAGCCCTTCCAGCTTTGACTTTCAGGTCTATGATTCTTCCACTAAAACCCAAGTGAACTTGGACGTGTCCTTCCCCCAGCGCTGGGCCTCAGTTTCCCCATCCGTAAAGTAAGGAGGCTAGACGCCGTGGTCTGTAAACGTTCTTCTGACTGGAACGCGGCACAATTTCAGGATTCCGAGGCGGTTAGTTCGTCACACCCGGTCTTCTATCCCAACCCTTTGGAAAGTCTGAGGCTCACTCCAAACACACACCGTCACACTACTAACCTTCGCTTAAAGGAACAGCTGACACTATAGATGTGCAACCGTTGGTGGCAGGAGGTCATTTCACATTCTCTTCCCCTTTGCTGTGATTAAATTGCCCACTCCGCAGCTGAAAATTGAGGGGTGAGAGTCAACTTATAATTAATCTGGCTGCAGACTTGTTTCAGACCTGGCCCATACTGGGCACACAGCACACTTGAAATCAATCGGCCTGTTAAGCCACAACCCGGCTTCAGACGATCCTGGGACTTGGTGCTTAGGAGCGGGAAGTGAGACATTGAACTTGTCTCATAACTCTCATTGCCACCTTCATTTCTGCTGTGACCCTGTGCAGCCCCCATCAGCCTGCCAGACACCCAGCTGCCAACTCAGCCCAGCCTTCGGGCTTGATATTGCAAAGGATCCTGGAAATGGAAGAGAAAAATCTAGTTTTGCCCAGCATGGATGTGCGTTGGGCCAATAGGGAGAAGAAATGTCTATTTATAATCAAGACAGAAATCAAGAGCTCATTACGGAAGAGTTTCTGTCCACTGTGCCGGAGAAGACACAAGACAGCCCAAGATGTGCTCGGTGAGCCAAATCCTAGCCATTTCGCAGAGACCCCGTGGTGTTCTCCATGATTCTAACATCTGCTTATTGTCTTGGCCTAATTAAGCTCTTCCTTGATGCAGAATTATTTTTCAAGTCGACAATCTTTGTTTTTAACGCAATATTTGCAACCAACCCTCCACACGAAGAGGAGCCCCGTCTGCTCCTACACGTTGCCATTATTTTGAGACCTTCGCCTACTTCGGAAGCGAACCTCCTTCTCAGGCTGGGAGAGGTTCTTGGAGACTGAGAAAGTCACAAGGTTTTTTTGTTTGTTTGTTTGTTTCTGAGTAAGGATTAATTCTTCATGAAAATGAACCTATTGATCTCAAATTCTGAGGGACTTCCACCTTTAAAGTCTCTGGGCAGGGGTGCCTGGGTGGCTCAGTCAAGTGAGCTTCCTTCCGACTTCGGCTCAGGTCATGATCTCGAGGTTTGTGAGCTCGAGCCCCGTGTCGCGGGCTCTGTGCTGATCGCTCAGAGCCCAGAGCCTGCTTCGGATTCTGTGTCTCCCTCTCTCTGCCCCTCCCCCGCTCACATTAAATAAAATTTAATAAATTTAATAAACATTAAAAAAAAAAGTCTCTGGGCAGAGGACTCCCCACAGTGAAAGACACAAACAGAATCCCCAATTCAAAGCCCCAAGGTCTCAATAACAGTCCCTCATGTCCCTCACGGAGGGTCTTGAGCACGGGTGTCTCCCCACACCCCTGTTCAAAAAGAGTTCTTAATCTCAGCTTCCGGTTCAGGGGGCGGGGCGTGGGGAGCTGAGGTTCAGAGAAGGCAAGGGTCTTGCCCAAGGCCACAGAGCTGGTAACGCAAGGTCAGGGCTGACATCCAGGTTTCCTGATTTGATTTCCACTAGACTGGAAGCCTCGAAACGTCATTCAGAGCAACACGTGTTTTAAGAGCGTGCATTCCTGACTTTTTCGAAAACCGTTTGCCACTTCCTTAGAACAGTGCTCCTCAAAGTGTGGTCCCTGGATCAGCAGCATCGGCAACACCTCGGAACTTGCCAGAAAGGCAAGTTTCTTGGGCCCTATCCTAGACCTTCCGAACCTAAATGTGGAGGGGGCCAAGGGTGGGGGCAGAAACCTGTGTCCTCAGGCCCTCACACCCTCAGCTTTCAGAACCCCTACCTCAGGAGATGCCAGATTTGTGCATTTACTTGAACGGCTTCTTTGAAACACAGGCACCGAAACCTTAAACTCATCCCCTCTGAATTCCATTTGGTGAAGGCCGGAGTCCAAAGCCCTGAAAAGCTTGTTATGATTCGAAGCTGCCTTGGTTGGCTCTGAGAACCCAGGAATAAAGGCTCACTCACATTCGCGTGTCGGACGGGCCCCAAATTCTCCACCAGTCACTCACCATTGGTGCAGAATTGAGCCCCGCTCAGCCGCGCGGCCGGCTGTACTCTGGGACCGGGCGACCCGTTACTCTGATCCTGTTGTCTTCGGGGAAACACAGAGCCAAAGTCTCCTGGATGTCTGCGGCAAGCAGGGAGGCCCGAGGGTTCCGGTTTCATCTGTATTGTGCCAGACAGACTCATGCCCCACACTTGCTCCCTTTTGGATTCCAGCCTTCTGCTGCGGGACACATTCATATGCAAGGAAAACAAACATCACCAGAAAGAAGGAAAGTACAAAGCGGCAGTGAGTACTCAAGTAAGGAGAGTAGGAACGGGTTCTCTCCCCCATGCTCGGATGGACTCCACCAAAAAATGGGCTACCGTGGAAAGGATTCAATGCCCAAGAACGTGCCATGGTCTGGCCCTCAAAACCTGCTTAGAGCGACCGCTGTCACGGACGATGGCGGCAAAAGAGACAGACAAAAGGAACAAAACCGCGGTGTCTTTGAAAGGCAGGGCAGTTTCGGACAAAGTTGAAAATAACGCACAACGTTATAAACAAAGGATCTTTGCGGAAGCTCAGGCTGAAGCTGGCCTGCAGAAGATTTTAGTTTTTCCCCACACTTGGTCCAGTTCGGTGGTTTCATCTTCAAGGTGAATCTGTCTCCACTCAACAAAAATCAGGACATTTTATTTTTAAAAAAATTCCAAAGGGGCGCCTGGGTGGCTCAGTCGGTTAAGCGTCCAACTTCGGCTCAGGTCATGATGTCACAGTTTGTGAGTTCGAGCCCTGCATCGGGCTCTGTGCTGACAGCTCGGAGCCCGGAGCCTGCTTCAGATTCTGGGTCTCCCTCGCTCTCTGTTCCTTCCCTGCTTGTGCTCTGTCTCTGCCTCAAAACTGAATAAACATTAAAAAAAAAAATTTTTTTTTTTAATTCCGAATTGCCGTAGTCTTGAAAAAGACCGGAAAATTCGGTGCCCGCCCAACCCCCGCGCATTTCCCCGTTGTGACAGTGACCTTCCGTCAGCTGCCCCTTTTTATGGGACTCACCCGACCTCAGCAAACATTTGAGTTTGCAAGCCCTAATTTAAGCAAACCCTGCGTTTATACCATTTAGGGTCTGAAACCCAAATGGGTTTTAGTTCTAGGCTACAGTTGAATTGGCGTCTCACTGGGCACTTGCTTCCCAGTGAGCGATCGGCAATGAGACATTGACAGTCAAATTGGGATCTTTAGAAGCCAAGTCATGTAGAAATTTAAAATCAATGACCCAATAAGTGTTCACATTCTCTGCCAATAAAATCAAATGAAAAATGTCATAATCTATGAAATGGCAGTTAAGAAAAGCTAACCAAATGACTTAAGAGTATTCATTTGTGTGTTTATTCCCTGCCTCTCTACGGGCCTACACGCCCCTTGAGGGCAAGGGCTTTGTTTTGGTCAGTGCTGAACGCCTGGCTCCTAAAACAATGCTTAGGACACTGAAGGCACTTACCAAATATTTGTTGGGCAAATCGACAGTAGTCTACAGATGCTAGGCTTTGTTCTGTGCACTTTACGAGGATTAAGACTTCAGAGGTACTCTTTTTTTCAATTTTTTTTTTTTTTTTTTTTTGAGAGAGAGAGACAGAGCACAAGGGACCGAGACGCAGAATCGGAAGCAGGCTCCAAACGGAGGCTCGAACTCATGAACCGCAAGATCACGACCTGAGCCGAAGTCGGATGCTTAACCGACTGAGCCATTTGGGGCGCCTGTCAGAGGGTTCATTTCCTGGGCTGGGACTCATTAACTAAGGTTCCCTGAGCCAACCCAGGCCTTTGAGTCTCCTCCTGGTGCAAAGTAGCTACTCACTGAAAGCTTTCTGGATGTGAGTTATTAAAATGACCATTTCTCTGAGAATGAGAACAGAAGGGCTGTCAATGAGGCCCTGTAATCTAATGAAAAAGCAAGAGGTTGGGACGTTAAAGACCCTCTCGGGGCTCTCTTTCTATTTCTGTTTCTTCCCTAAGTCAGTCACTCGCCTTTACAGGCTCCTGTTTCCCCATCTATAAAAACTGGGAACATCCTTTTCTCCCACACCCTGTTCGTGGGAGCATTTGAAGGGCAAGATGTGATGGAGGGAAACTCAAAACATGTAAATACTTGTAATGATGCAACTTCTTTTGCACGTTTAAAGCATGGCTTGCAGTTCTTCAGTTCATTGTCCGCCCCCCCCCACCCCGCCCCTGCTTCCCACCAAGAACTTTGTGAGCAGAACAAGGTCGTCCGCTTCATTACGACGAGGAAAGCGAGACCAGGAAGCATTGCCTCGCTCAGCTAGCCTCAGCTCACCAAGGGTAGAGCGAGAACCCACCCGTTTCTTTGGGGCCAAGCGTAATCGCCGAACAAAAACTGTGGGAAAAATGGGATGTTGGTATATATGGATTTGCTCTGTGAAGTATCAGCGGGGACAGGGGGCGGTTCAGACGTGCAAGCGAACCATAGTACCGGGCAGGAGACCCCACCATAAGGAGGAGAGGGCAGGCTTCCCCGAGCCGTGGCAGACCACGAGCAAGATAAGAGAGGAGGGACGAGGCCGGAGAATCCCAGGGCAAGGGCACTGGCCAAGTGGTTCAAGGAACATCCCAGAAATGGTTAAGTGGGAAGGCCGTCTGGCTGGAGTGGCGTCGCTGGCAGATATAGGAAGGGACATGTGGGCCGCGGCCTTGCATGCCAGGGCTTTTTCTCAGTGGAAAGGATCCGGGTACTGATGGTAGGCAGTTCTGGGTCCAGATCCTGAAGCTGTTTCTCTCTGTTCCCAAACAAACATCTCATCCTCCGGAGGCTGGCTGGACGGGAGGCGAGGAGAGACGGGCGGACGGGATGACAGGCTCTCAGTTGCCGGGCTGCGCGTTCATTAGTGATGTGAAATGTGGCATCACTTCCTCGCACATCTCAATCAGGCAGCGCCGGGTGGGGGTTGGGGGTGGGGGGGCGCTCGCAGGCTCAGGTGTTGATTTGCCTGCCGGTGTTATACACAAAGAGCTCCCTCTCTCTCTTCCCACTTGCACCGGTCCCTTAACTGGGGAGACGCGGCTGATCGTTTCCGCCTTCGCGTCACCTTTCAAGTATGTCTTTGAGGCTGCTCTTCCCGGATTGTTCGGGGGAGTCTCGTGTGAATGGATAATCACCTCCCTGCTCCGCGCTGACCGGCATTATCCTTCCTCGCGGTTTGCAGCCTCTGCGAACCTGGCCAAGTGGCCTCCATAATCAGTCGTCTTGTGCGGAAAGGCCGGCTGTCTCGTTATTACGGTTTTTTGAGGGCGGCGGTCCAGGAAACAGATTCATTCAAGGGGAAACAGGCAGCTACTAGCCACTAGAGGGAAGGAAATAAATAATTGCTTTTTAATACATTATTTATGGCCCGTGCACTTCTCACGTCTTTCTCGTGGAGCTCGGAACCTCAGCCACACTGAAGGAGGGTCTCATTTTCTCTGTGGTCTAAATGTGGACAATAGGGGCGCCTGGGTGGCTCAGTCGGTCGGGCGTCCGACTCTTGGTTTCAGCTCGGGTCATGATCTCAGGGTTTGTGGGTTCGAGCCCTACATCGGGCTCCGCCCTGGGAGTGCAGAGCCTGCTTGGGATTCCATTTGCCCCTCTCGTGCTCGCTCTCTCTCTCTCTCTCTCTCTCTCTCAAAATAAATAAACTTAAAAAATAATGAATGTAGACAACAAAAGCGTGTTGATACGGGTGGCAAAAGCAGGGATCGGTTGAGAAATTTTTGTCCTGCTGTGCAAGTTGTCCTTTCAGCTCTGACTTGAACACTTTTGTTTTCCGTGTCAAGTCATTCCACAGGCGGTAGAAAATCACCTCTTGCTGGGCTCACATGCCGTTCTTTTAAAGTTTAATTTTTTTTTTCAACGTTTATTTATTTTGGGGACAGAGAGAGACAGAGCATGAACAGGGGAGGGGCAGAGAGAGAGGGAGACACAGAATCGGAAACAGGCTCCAGGCTCTGAGCCATCAGCCCAGAGCCTGACGCGGGGCTCGAACTCACGGACCGCGAGATCGTGACCTGGCTGAAGTCGGACGCTTAACCGACTGCGCCATCCAGGCGCCCCACACACGCCGTTCTTAATGAAGTAGTCTTTCCGTTCTAGAACGTTTGGAGGATGTGGGCTAGAACACAGGGGTGGGTGTCTCACTATCCGCTGGGGGTTTGTGAGTTTGCGGGGATGCTTCTGGGGTCTGGATGTGCATGACGTCGGATTCTCTGAACTTCCTCCGTAGGGCAGCAAACTCTCCAGGGCCCCGTGAGCCCAGGGTAGGGAGGACGTTTACCAGGAGGCCTGGGGCTGGCTGTCCAGGTTTGTGTCCTTGAAGCAATGCGATGCCCTTGTCCTGCCAAGGTCAGAGGGCACTTACATTCAGCTTTTCCTGGCAGGGCAGGATGGCGATGGTGCCCGTTTCTGAGATGAGGACACCAAGGCTGACTGCCACAGGCCAAGCTTCCTGTGCTTACCAAAGCCCAGTGTTTTTCCCACTTACTATGGCCGCTGGCGTGGAGATGTCACTGTGTCCTACTGGCCGGGCCACCCTCCGAAGAATCCCCCGCACCAGCCTAAAGAAGACCCGTTGCGTGCAAGCAAATACGTGTGCCGTGGTTGTAAGCGTCCCAGGCGGAGGATGGGTGAAATTGAAAGGACATTTAGGGGGTCACCGAGTACAGCGGTCACACGCTGGATGCAAACAGGGGCAAATGCCGTCTGGTTTTGTAACGGCGTAAATCAGGTGCGAACGCGTAAGCATCAGAAGAGTTCACGTTAAAATGTGAATTTCGGTGTCTCTTGAGAAGTCGGGTCTGACCACACGAGCCGTGGCCGTGTTGCGAGGGCTGGGTGACAGCTGTCCCTCTGGGTGAAGCTGAGTGCTCCAGATCACCAGTGTCCCCCACGGCTGCCTGCTGTGTTACACTCAGCCCGTTTCGGCCAGTGAGGCCGCCTATCTGGTTGTGGGCATTTCAAACATTCTAACATTTAGTGTATTGATTTAATGGTGCCTGTGGCGAACGTTTCAAATCGTCCTGTGGAAAGGAAGTCTGCCTTCCACCCCATCTTGTTGTCCTTGTTCCTAGGACAACCACTGTTACTAGATTTCTTGTGTCTAAAGAAGCCACACACGGATGCAAGCATATGACGTCATCACCTTTTTTGAAAACGCAATGTACACGGCATTTGCTGTTTTATGCAGCTATATTTTAGGCATCGTACCTCGTCTGCATATAGATCTGTCTTCTTCTTTTCAAAGGCTGCACACTATTCCTTTGTAGGATGTGCCATAATTTATATAACCAGTTGCCTACTGGTGGACATTTAGGTTGCTTCTCATCTATGTTATCACAAATAGTGCTAATGTGAATGTCTTCGTGCCTCCTTAACCATACGAGTGTGAACACATCTGGAAGAAACACTCTTATTTTCTTTTAAACGTGTATTTATTTATTTCGAGAGAGAGCGATAGAGGGCGAGCGGGGGAGGCACAGAGAGAGAGGGAGAGAGAGAATCCCAAGCAGGCTCCGCACTGTCAGCGCAGAGCCCGACGCGGGGCTCGATGCCACGGACTGTGAGATCAGGACCTGAGCCCAAAACCAAGAGTCAGATGCTTAACCGACTGAGCCACCCGGCCTCCCACAGAGCCCCTTAGGGCTAGGACTCTTGCATCACAGAAAGTGCCCTTAAAACTGGTATTGTCGGGGCAACTGGGTGGCTCAGTCGGTTGAGTGTCCGACGTTGGCTCAGGTCATGATCTCACCTGAGTTCGAGCCCCACGTTGGGCTCTGTGCTGACAGCTCGGAGCCTGGAGCCTGCTTCGGATTCTGTGTCTCCCTCTCTCTCTGCCCCTCCCCCCCAAAGAAATAAACATTAAAAATTAAAAAAAAAAATTGTGCTATTGTCAAATGACCCTACGAGAAGGAATGCCAAACGACACTCCCAATAACAGTAAATAAGAATGCTTCCAGTAAATAAGAGCCTCTTATTCCATCCAGTCCATTTGACAGGTGAGCAAACTGAGGCCCTGAGAGAGGAAGTGATGTGATTGCTAAACAGCACAGCCTAGACTTGAAATGACCCAGGGCCCGTGATGCTGTTCGCCACCTCCTTCCACTAAGCCCCAGCCGTTCCGCTGTCCCCGTTTGCCCCCCCCCCCTTTGTAGGAAACTGAATCAAGGGGCCCTGGGATTAGCTCTGGGGTTTGGCAAGTAGAGCCAGGCCAGCTCTGGGGGAGCAGATGTTCTGCTCACAAACACTTCCATCGTGACTGGCGCATGCTGTCACCTTGGTGGGCTGGCACAGCAGCCAAGGCCAGAGAGGAAATGGACCATGGAAGCTGAATTACCAGCCCAGCCCTCGGTGGGTTTTAAATTATAGATTTTTAAACAAAGCTAAATATAGAGCAATTAAGAAATGGCTCCACGTTCTACCCCCCAAAAACAAAACAGCTGAACTAGAGCTAATGCAGCACATGTATGTGCATGTGAAATTGGAGATGAACAGAGGTTGTCCCTTAGAGTAAAAATCCAAGCCCCATTCCTTTGGTTTCTCTGGCATAGCCACACATTCCTGCCCCAGGGCCTTTGTACACGCTGTTCCCACCGCCTGCTAGGACCCCCTCTTCTCTCCATTCCTTTCTTGGCTGACTCCTTCTCTTTCTTTCCAATACAAACCTCAGGTTTTCTCTCTCTCCCAATTCCTAGCCCAGCCTCATTTTATCCTTTCTCATGGCTTTTAGGAAAGCTGGCCAGTTTTTAATTTAGTTCCTTTCTTTTTTTTTTTTTTTTTTTTTTTTTTTTTTTTTTTTTTTGGTCTGATTCCCCCACTAGAGCCCAAAGATTCCGTTTCTTCCCCTGTACCATTTTAATAATAGTTCCGCGCCGCCTGTTACTATGAGGACAGTTGAGACCCTGAAGGCCAACCACCCATGGGGCTCTCTTCTCCTTCCAACTCAGTAAGACTTCTGGTCCGTGGTGGGAAATGTAAATCTACATTTTGTAATACAACAGTTCCCCAAGTGGACACACATAACACAGAGAGCATACGAGATAATGTCAGTACGGGGAGACACTTAAACCGCCTTTGCATGATGTCCACCTTCTATGGCCACCCTGCTCTAAAGTGCATAGTTCCTGTCTTCTCGCTGGTATCCCTGCCTACCTACCTTGTTTCTCCACCCACCCCCCATCCCACCCCACCCCGTCTTGCTTCGTATAGTCTATTCTACGCTTAGGAGCCAGAGGAATCCCGTTAGAGACGTCTGATCTTGCCACTCTTCTGCTCAGGACCCTCCCTGGCTCACGTCTTCCTCCCAGCAAAATCCCAAGTCTTTACAATGATGTAAATGACCCTGCACCACTGGTCCCGCCCACCACCCCTCTTCCGGGACCTCACCTCCTGGTCTCCCCCGTGCTCACCCATCTCTAGGCACCGTGTCCTCAAATATAATGCTCATTTGCCTCGGCACCAATGGGTCTTTTGTCTCTTATGCCTGGAAGTTTTTCTTCCCAGTCGTTTTGGGTGGTTTGTATTCCCAGCTCCGGCAAGTGTTCAGTCAGCTGCCAACTTCTGCAACCTCCCCAACGACCTCAGTTCAAATTGCCGCCAACCTGGGGCGCCTGGGTGGCTCAGTCCGTTAAGCGTCCGACCTCGGCTCAGGTCACGGTCTCGCAGTCCGTGAGTTTGAGCCCCGTGTCGGGCTCTGTGCTGACAGCTGGGAGCCTGGAACCTGCTTCGGATTCTGTGTCTCCTTCTCTCTCTGCCCCTCCCCTGCTTGCACTCTGTCTCTCTCAAAAATAAATAAACATGAAAAAAAAATTCCTGCCAACCCACCCCCATTTCCCTTTGCCCTGCTTCGTTTTTCTCCGGCACACTTACCACCTCCTCGTGTTCCGTCCGTCTTTCGTATTTCTCTCCTGCATTGCCTGTCTCCCCCACCAGAATGTAAGCTCCGAGAAGGCAGGACGTTTTCTGTTTTGTTCGCAGCCCTACTGCTCATGCCTAACATAATACATTCGTAGGAGTTCAATACTTATCGTCAAATGAAAGAATGATTCTGGATTATTGAGAGTAAGCAACAGAAACTGACTCTGGAGAGCGTGGGCAGAAGCAGGTGGTTACCTGGAAGGTTGGGGAAGACTCGGCCAGAGCCAGGAATAGGGCGCCGGGAACCAACAGGAATGCAGCGATCTCAGGAGGGCTGGGCTGCAAATTATAGCAGCGTTGATGGAAGAGCTCCCCACCATTGCCACTTGTGACAAATGACCCCCTGGAATTGCAGGCACTTGCCCAAGTGTCAGAGTCCAGGGAACCGGGCCAGGGTGTGGGAAGACAGACGCGGCCCATTCCGCCTCCACACAGTGGGACATTTCCCTAAAAAGGAGATCGTGGTGCTTTCAGGATCTGTCCAGGATCTGTTTCAGGATTCTGTCCAGAATGCTGGACAGAAAAAAAAAGAAATAACAACAATAAACGTGTCCCTGCTTTACATTACTATCTATTTGTAGCAAGTACGGTCGTCAAGAGTGCCGTCTCCGCTCTAAAAGTTGAGGGAGAAGAGGAAAATCCAAAACCGGGCAAATCTATGTCGTGACTCACAACGGAAGGCGTACAAATGGTCTTTGCACACGTGGAAAGATGCTCACTCGACCTTGTCATAATAGAAATGCCAATTAGAACCTGACCTGAGATACTGTCTCTGGCCCAACGCATGGGCAAAAATCCAAAAACGTATCAACACACTTTGTTGGAGACGCTGCAGGGAAACGGGGAGTCTCACGGATTGCTGGAGGAAGTGCTGTAAGGCAAGCCTCCTTCGGAGGGGACTTGGCAACATCCAACAAAACCAAGGGTGCCTCCACCCTCTGCCACAGCCACCCCACATCCCAGAATTTACCCAGAAAATACACTTCTGCAAATATAAATCGCTTGCGGAAGACGTTATTCGCTGTGACATTTTTTTTGTTACAGTCAAATATCGAAAACCACCTAAGTGCCCCTTCACAGAAGACTGGCTGAACAAAAAAAATGGCAAATCCATACAACAGAGTATTATGCAGTCACAAAACCGAACATGGGGTGACTTCCAGAAAATATTAAAAGTCACAAGTGCAGGTACAAACAGATGGATATGGAACATCGAGGAGATTATGCTAAGTGAGGTAAGCCAGGCATAAATCAGAAATGCTGTGTGATCCCACTTCCTAAAGTAGTAGAATTCATAGAAACAGCAAGGATCGTGGTTGCTGGGGGCTAAAGGAAGTGAGGAGTGGAGTTACTGTTTAACAGGGATAGAGTTTTAGTTTGGCAGGAGGGAAGGTTCCAGGGCTCTGTCGCACCACAGAGCGAGCATGCCTGACAGGATGGACCTGTGAACTTAAAATGGTTAAGTGGTAACTTTATGTAATGTATTTTTTTTAACCACAGTTTTTAAAGGTGTTTAAATATGTATAGTATGCTTTTGTGTAAAAACCAGGAGAAAATAGGAACATACACAGTATTTGCATATTTTTCTAAAAAGAAACTCGGGAAAGATAAACCAGAAATGAGTGAACATGGTTTCCTGTGGGCGTGGGCTGGGAAAGGAGGAAGGGAGGTGGGGGGTGGCAGGGAATCTTCCCTTTACACGTCCTCTTCATAAAAGGGCTCCGACCCTTGAAACTTGTGAATATTTTAAAAGAACAAAATAAATGTAAAAGGGTCTAGAAAGCAAATCCTAACTTGGAACTCAGACAGAAATGGGTGCCCTGAACTGTGTATCATAGCGATACTATAACCACATATCCACACGGAAAGTAATTCTAGCAACTTTTGAATATATTCCGAATGTCCACATCTATAGGAGGACATAGTCTAGGAATGAGAAAGAGTGAAGAAATCTTTCACTTTGTTTCGAGTATTTTCTGTCTGTGGGGGTACCTTGCAGTAGTTCTGAAACTAACTAGTATGTGCGTACTGAGCAATGTATCAATATCGTTGGGACCCGTGTTCTCACTGTGAGAGAGAGGCGTGTGTGTGTGTGTGTGTGTGTGTGTGTGTGTGTGTGTGAAGGCATCGTATAAACTGAGGAATCGTCACTTTGAGCAGCAACGACAGGAGGTCAACACTGGTTGGAACTGTTGTCCCTAATATGGCTCCCGGCAGAAGCATCCCAGGTGTTCTCACCACTAGGACTTCCAGAACAGTCCCTGGTCCTTTCAGCGTGGCTTTTCCTTTATTCTTGGAGCTACTCCATGCCCTTCCGTGATGGCCAGCTGTATGTGTCAACGTGGCTAGGCTATAGTCCCCAGTTATTTAATCAACTCTAGAGGTTACAGTGAAGTATTCTGTAGATGTGATTAAAGTCGCTGATCAGTTGACTTTAAGGAAGTGAGTTGATTCCAGATCATGTGGGTGGGCCTGATCCAAGCAGGTGAAAGCCCTTATGAACGGTATGGAGACTTTCTGGAAGAGGAGGAATTCTGCCCGTGGATAGCAGCTACAATCCATGCCTCAGTGTTCCAGCCTATCTTCCCAACATCCTACCCTACGGAGGTAGGACTTGCCTAGCCAGCCCGCTGTAAGTTGATTCCTGGCAATAAAACTCTTACTATCTGCCTTCTCCTGGTTCTGTTCCTTGGATTGAACCCTGACTGACACACCTTCTAATAAACTTCTTTTATTTCTCCCTTGATGTAGTTTCTGTTACTTATTTTTTTTAATGTTTATTTATTTCTGAGAGAGAGAGAGAGAGAGAGAGAGAGAGCATGAGCATGGGAGGGGCAGAGAGAGGAGGAGACGCAGAATCCGAAGCAGGCTCCAGGCTCTGAGCTGTCAGCACAGAGCCCGATGCGGGGCTTGAACCCACAAAACGTGAGATCATGACCTGAGCCAAAGTCGGATGCTTAACCGACTGAGCCACCCAATCTCCCCTAGTTTCTGTTACTTATCACCAAGTGAGAGCACCCCACTTAAACCACAGTATTGGGACTACCCCCCTCACTTTTCACATAGAAACTTCTCAGCGTGGCGAAGTTCAGTCAGAACCACTGCCCCCATCAGACATGGGTTCCACGTTTACTAAGGCGTTCTCTTTCCAGATTCGGGGGGTCCCACTAGGATTCAACGAATAAATAACCGCTTCTCTTAGCAACAGGCTGTAAGGTCAGGCGGTTCCGGGTTCCTGCCTCTGTGCCTTGCTAATCAGGATTTGTCAGAGGCCCTGAAATATTCATGAACAACTGCTTCGCGGATTTTAACAGCTGTGCAAATAGAGAGGGGCCCCCAGGGGAAGCAGGGAGACAGGGGACCTGGGCTTTTCATGTCATCTTCTCACCTGTTCTCAATCCCATTAGACGAAGAAAGAATTTGGGAGGTCCCGAGGTACTCTGAAGAGCCAGACAGTGCCAGGCAAAAGCCGCAGGAGCCCAAGGGCCAGGGCATCAGCGTCCCCTGGGGGGCCTGTTCGAATCGATTGCTGGTGGAACACTGCAGGTAATCTGATTCAGTAGGTGTGGGGTGAGGCCCCGGGTTTGGCATTTTTAACAAGCTATTCTGATGCTGCCGTTCTGGGCAACTTACTGGTCCTCGGTATTAAAGCAACGGCTCAAAAAGAGAAAAACGGGCTCGGTTGGTGCTTCATCCGCAGAAAGCCAGCCTGAGTCTTACATGCATCTGAGCCTCTTCTCTGACCTGCAGGGTTTGCGCTGAACAGCTGGAGCCACCTGGCTCCTCCTGGATGTGGTCCGAGACCCCCCCGAGCCATAGGTCTGAGTCACCGGTATCACTGCGGCAGGAGCACACGGGTCCCCAGACTCCCGTCGTGCGCGCGAGACCCGATCTCTACCTGTGAGTCTCGGCTAACGATTTGACTTCTCTGTCTTCGGTGTGTGTCATCTCAGATGACAGCAGTCACTACCTCCCGGACCGCGGTCGGGACTCCGCGAGACGCAGGGCACAAAATGCCAGCTCCTCACAAGCAATTGTAGCAGTCAGGGTCCTGGCAGGAAGGAATTCAGCCAGAGGGTTGAATTTATTTTGGAGAAGAGAGAGACAGAGCATGAGCGGGGGAGGAGAGAGACAGAGGGAGACGCAGAATCCGAAACAGGCTCCAGGCTCCGAGCTGTCAGCATAGAGCCCGACGCGGGGCTCGAACTCATGGACCATGAGATCGTGACCTGAGCCAAAGTCGGACGCTCGACCGACTGAGCCACCCAGGTGCCCCTCAACCAGAGGGTTCTAATGAAAAGGCTGCAATGCAGGAGCGACTCACAGAGGTGTGGGCGGGGCTATGGGAACCAAGGAGGGATGTGGAGGCCCCTGGAGACTAGCGATTGAGAAAAACGGATTCCATCCCCCAGTGCTGAAGAGGAACCAGAGGCCAGAGAGGGCTGGGGTTTGGAGGGAGAACAGCCTGGCGGGACCTAGCGCTAGAAGGGGCAACGCACTCCCAGAGATGCCACGGCAGTGAAAGGAGGTAGCAGGAAAGAAATACTCTGACGTCCCTCTCCTCTCGCCCTCCAGTCTCCTGCTAGACTTCCCACTGGCAGAAGCCAGAGGGCAATGAAACACAGAGATGTGGTGCACAGAAGTCCACTCTCTGGAGCACAAGGCAGGGAGAGAAGGGCACAGGGTGAAGGGGGTGAGGCAGTGGCAAACAGGGAATCAAGAGCACCGTGCTTCATACGTGTTTCCCGTCGTTATCGGCCGGGAGGACGTCCATCCTGGTTTCCTGGGACGACTCCCACTTATGCCCGTTGCACGTTTTCATTCCCAGAGGGGTCCCAGTTGGCGTAAGTTGTACGGCCACCCCACTCGTTAGCGGTTATCCAGGAGAGAATCCGATCGGCCATGGGAAGGGTTCCAAAGACATCATCTGGTCCTTGGGGGACAATGTGTCCAAACTAGCGTTCTGCTCACTGACACAAGTGGGGGCTGACTTGGGTGTGTTCCATCGGCGAACGCGTATACAACACACAGAAAGATGCGCGTTTATGAGTTACGGAAAATGCTCTTCTGTATGTGTGTTCTACATCGACAGGCAGGGTTGTTGTTTTTAAGCACACGAGCCGCACTACTTTGGGCAACTCTCAGCTTAGCTGAGCCGAGAGCCCAGAGAACGGCTATTTCACTAGACTATTCTAGATCCTCTGTAAAAACCGCTGGGTCGGGGCAGCAGGTGCACCCAGCTCATGTACAAGAAATCCCCCCAAGGAGGCTGCGAGGAGCCCAAGGGAGAGTCAAGTCTCTGTGTCCAAAGAATCCACTCATCTACCTACTCGCTTCATCTGTTTAGCAAACTCACTCCACATCTCGCCTCCTCTTTGAGCCTGCCATCCAGCGGGATCTTTGAAATTTATTTTCTCCTTTTAGCCTGCTGTATTTTTAATGTCTGAGTGAAAGAACAAAGGAAGGCGGACACAAGACAAGATCGCTTCATTCCTTCAACGAGCTGTTGTGCAGCCCAGCGCAAGCTCAGCCGACATAAATGTTTTAAAATTCCGCCTTCGCGCGGAGCAAGTGCTGGTGTAGTCATCAGCTCCCAAGCCAGGCCCTGTTTCTGCCTTTCATTGGGCGACTTAAAAGGCCCCCGCATCAATCATTAACAACCTATTAACAACAAGCAGCCCAGAGAAGTTTTCCTGGTCTGGTCAACCACAGTGGAAGAAATTCCTGTCGCCCAGCTGGCTGGCCATCCACGTGAGCGGCCTGGGCAGACTGTTTTCAGCTTTGAAAAGGGCCTGCTGAGACCTCTTTCATCTGTCTCCGAGTAACAGATACCTGGTAGGGCTTGCTTGCCTCCTCCCCCACTGCAAAATTAGCCACCTGCTTCCCGGACTTCTGGCGTTCAGAGGTGCTTGCACAAACACCCACCATATTGATTGTGTGCAACTGACATGCAGGGCTACAAGACGTCCACTCGGCATGTGGGCCCAGAGCTCAGGTCTGCGTTATGTACGCATGTCAGACCAAGGAGAGTCTTGAGGGGTCTCGAGAAGGCGCCTTTCAGCCTGGTGTTTCTGACTCTCGTCTTTCATTGGTTTTGATTTGAAGCAAAACAAAACAAAACAAACAAAAAAAAACCCACCCACAATCAACACGAAGAGCTTTTTGCTAGTCGGTTCGAAACCAGGTTTTTAAAAAGTCCGTGTGATTTGGGCAAAAGCCCATCCTGGAATTTTGCAGACCCGGAGAACTGGATGCTAGTCTTGATTTTGACTCCGATTCACCAAACGACTTTGAGGAAGTCGGGAGTCTGCACCCGAATTGGTTTCCTTGCCTAGAAATGAGAGGGTTTGTCTCCTCTGACTCTAGAAACTCTACCCACAAAGTCTGCAGGCCAGCTCTGGTGCTGAGTCAGGCTGAATGTCTTTGTTCATTTGTGAATTTGGCAAATAATTCCTAAGAGCCCACAGGATAGAAGTCAGGTACCATACTGGATCTGGGAGCTAAAAAAGTGAGTGAGACTTGACTACCAGTCTGGAGAGGCTCCATCTTGCTGCAAAAACAAGCAAGCTCACAGTTTCAGAAACTTCCAAGAGTGACTTGCCCGCTCATTCGTGCTGCGTGGCCGTCACCGGCCAGCAGGGGGCGCTGCTCCTTCGAGTCGCTGAGACCCTGGCCGGGCAGGTGCTTTGGCATTTCCCCTGCAGTGGGAAAGGGGCCTAGTAAATCACGCTACGTGCTCTTTAAGCTTCCTCCTGGAGCTGACACACATCACTTCTATGAGGATGTGATTGCCCCTGCCTGACTTCACGGGGAGCCAGGAAATGCAATCCTACTATGTGCTGGGAGGAGGAAAGAATTGGAATGTTTGTGGTCAGCACCAATGACCACCCCAACACAGCTCCTGTCCTCTGGGAGGTTACAGCTAGTGAGAGGTCCAGGTGCGAAAATCCACAAAACCCTGGAGTCTGATCAGTGCTGGCTCTGGCAGAGAGCCATCCAGGGAGCTGTGGAAGGATGGAGAAGAGAAACCTGGTCTATGTTTCTGAAGCTTGGAAGCAGTCTTCTTTTAAAGTGTATTTATTTCGAGAGGGAGAGAGAGAGCATGAGTCGGGGAGGGGCAGAGGGAAAGTGAGAGAGAGAGAGAGAGAGAGAGAGAGAGAGAATCCCAAGCAGGCTCCACACGGTCAGTGCAGAGCTCGACACGGGGCTTGAACTCGTGAACCTCGAGATCGAGACCTGAGCTTTACCAACCGAGCCACCCAGGTGCCCCAGGAAACATAATCTTTATCCTTCCCTGTTTAACAGGTATCTTTAACGTCAAAGTGGATCGGGCCTCTAGTAGTCTGTGAGAGCAAAAGGAAATATTATGTGGTAATGCCAACACTTTCTTTGTCTTTCAGTTTTATTTTCTAACACATTTTCCCTTGTATTCCAAAGTAGGTGGAACTAAGTTTTCTCTTTTAAGTTCAAAGCAATTAGAAATTTGGAAGGCCTCCCCGGGCCACCCATCGTTCATTTAACAAAGAGTTCACAGAGCACTTGCTCTCTGCTAGGCACCTTGCTGGGACGATGCAGCGAGCTAAACAAAATTACTCCAAGCTTTGTTCCTGGAAGATGAAGAGACAGACAATCAAATACGCGTCAAATAGCTACACGATCCTACATTATGATAAGTGCTCTGTAGGCAAAGAACAGACTCTTGTAAGTTGTGTCAAGGAAATGGAAGACAATGTCTGGCTTGCCAATGACAATCTCCTGGAAAGCTTGTTTTTTTCTATCGCTTATTCATTCAATCAACAGACATTTACTGTGACCTCCCTATGCACCAGAAAACAGGACAAGGTTGGGTGGGAGAGGAAGGCTCTGACAGGGGAAGTTTCGAAAAATAACATCACACGGGTCCTACCCTCTACCAGTTCACCATCCCGTTAGGGAGGCAAAAATAAAGAAATGGCTGTGCAGCGTGTTTTGGGGCTACAGGAATGGTATTTCAGTCAAACAGCCTGAGTGCTTAAAACAGAAGGAATTTATTGGAGGGAATTGGTTACCAATGATAGAAATAAGCCAAATATGGGGTTGTGAAGTTCCAGCAGCAGCAGGGGAGGAAAGGGAGAAATATGAAGGCTTCTGCCTACCCTCCCACTCCCTCTAGGCCTCTGCAGTCCTTCCCGCTGGTTGAATCCAGCTGGAGGCGAGCTGATTCAGGACCTGGGGAGGTGTAGCCTGCAGGTCTCTGGCTCTCTGACACTCTCTCTCTCTCTCTCTGTCTCTCTCCCACTCTCCCTCTCTTGCAGTGCAGAACAGAGGAAGGATGGGGAATACAGTCTTGGCACAACAGGCAGGAGCAAAATCCCAGAGAGCCTTGAAGGATAAAGAATATAGCTTGAGAGAAAGTAGAAGAATATTCCAGGCAGAGAAACAGCGTGGGCAAATGTTTAGGTGCAGGGAAGCACTCTTTGCCCAGACACATAGCAAAGGCATCCAGTTTGGCCAAGCAGAGGCTACTCTCAGCACACGCCCCCACTGGCTACACGTGCACACACGCTCATGTACACACACGTACACACCATGACACTGGGGCCCAGTCTTTCCAGGATATCCACCGCCCCTCCCCCCCCCATCCATCCTCTTCCCTCTGTCTACATCTGACGTCTCTTCGGTCCTCACCGGACTCATCCCTGCTCTCTCGTTATGCTGTCCTTGCTGCTTGACTGGGTCAGCGTGCTGGAGCAGCCAGAGCCCTTGGGATCCTCCAGTCCTGCCCAGAGCCCGGGAGCAGGGTCCCTAGGTCTCCTGTGGCATGAATGAACACATCACTTGCTGGGTTCAGGGGAACTTCATGGAGTCCAAGGGAGGAGACAAGAAAGCCAGGACAGCAGAGGCATTCAGGGGTGTTATGTGCTGGATAGTATCTCCCCTGCCCCCTGTTCGTGTCCACCCACAACCTCAGAAATGTTGTCTTATTTGGAAACAGGCTAAGGATGCACCCTGAATCCCATGGCTGCTGTCCTGATAAGGAGAGGAGAGGACACAGAGAAACACACACAGAAAGGAAATCCATGTAGAGACAGAGGCAGAGATTGGCCTGATGCAGCCACGAGCCAGGGAACATCTGGGACCACCAGAAGTCAGATGAAGCAGGCAAGGACTCCCTCCTAAATCCTTCAGGGCGAGCACTTGACTTTGGACTTCTAGCCTCCAGAACGGTGAGCTAAAGCCACACGGCCCGTTGCTACTTGTTACCGCAGCTCTCAGAAACTTCTTACCGAACAGAATTTCAACGATTAACAAATCGTACAGCGGAACCACGGCGGAACGATCCGTACAGCGGCATCTGGTCCAAGCTCCTTGTATTCTAGAAACTGAATAGCCGGGAAGCTGAAGCCCACAGCTGACAATGAGTTGCAGACGAAACTGGACCCAAGAGTCCGTCCAATACTCCTTCCTGACACTCCCTCTCTAAGGGAACGGCACTGGGAAGGCAGTGGGGGGATGTCCCTTCTCTGTCCCTTGCTCAGTCCCCTTCCCCGTGCCCACCCCTCTGGCCCGTTTGTGCTACCCCGGGCCACCCTGCCTTGTTTGGCTGCTGGAACCCTTGCCAAAACCCATATTTAGATGTTGAAAGAACCTTGCCTGAGTGCCTCTGAAGTTAATGATGGAATCTTTGAAAATGACATTAGAAGCAAAACATAAGCAGCAGAAGACATGAAACCACCTCGAGTCCATCTGTTCGAGCACGATCCACCTCAGAGCTCCCATTTCTCATGTAAAACAGAAGATATGATTTATAATTTATATCTCACCGGTACAACCCTGATTGAAGCAAGCCACTTTGATGAAACGTTGGTTTCATGCTAGTGGAACACCATTCCAAATCAGAGAATATTTAGAACTCTAACTCCTCTGCCGCCACTTTGAAGTAGAAAGATTTGTATTTTATGTGCTTTTCTTATAAAAAAAAAAAAAAGAAAGAAAGAAAAGAAAAAAAAAGAAAAAAGAAAAATATGTACACTCCAACATGCATGTGGTGGAAAGGCGAAAACATTTACGTGCGAATCAGCACCGAAATGTAATTACCGCTTTAAGCATTGAGAATATTTATAGACTCGTATCTCGTGTTGAAGACCTGGTTCCAATAATTCTCAGAAAATTGCAAAATTCATACTTTGTTTTCTTGGGACTAACTTAATTTATTTGAAATCTACAACACATGAAGAACAAAATCAAAGAGCGTCAACTTTCCATCAGCTCAGCTAATGATCTAATAAAGTTGTTCGGAGTAGATGTATGTGTATATATGTATGTGACTTTGATTGGTTGAGAAAGTGAGAGCCAGAATCAGGAAGACAGGCAGGAATGGAAAGAAAAATAGATTGAAATTTGGAAGACAATGCCTCCTATTCTTACGAGAACAACTAGAAAATACCCGTTCCTGTACAACTAAAGCATCAAACAATCAGGTTAAGTCTCATCATTGTCTCCCCAGGTGACAAAACTAGCCAGTGAGCCAACATCATAAAAATCATTCATTCACAGGTGTTCCTTGATCCCCTGAGTGCCAGGCACCATTCTAGAAGCTGAGGAGACTGAAGACACCGTGACAAACAAGACAGAGGATTCCTACCCTCGTGGAACATACATGCCAGTGAAGGGTCAGAAAATAAACACATAAATATGCGGCATGCCGTACTGAAAGCTCTAACAAACCATTTAAAAAGCAGAGAACAATTTTTAGGGAGAGAGAAATTAGGGTAAGCCATTATTTTATCGGGAAGAGCTTTCTGGAGAGGTGACATTTAAGCAGTTACCCGAATTAAGTGAGGGAGACAATCATACAAAGACCTGAGGATAGAGTGTTCTGGAAAGAGCAAACAGCAAGTGCAAAGGGCCTGCAGTTTGCTTGAGGAAGAGCCAGAAGGTTGCTGTGGCCGGAGAAGGAGGAACGGGGCGAAGAGGAAGGGTCGAGCATGAAGTCAGGGAGCCGGGCAGAGCCGCACCCCGTGACGTATGACAGGCGTCCCACGCAGACTTCATTCTGCATCGGAACCGGAAAGGGTGAGTTTAGCTACTTTAGGTCCATGTAACAACCATGTGCTAGGTGTCAAACCAGGCAAGGTTCTGAAGGTACCAGGCTCCATGGGGGAAGGAAAGACAAGTTCACAACGACAGTGGAATAAGGAAACGTGATAAGGATCACAAGGAAAGTACACTCGAAGGGCTTTGCCTTTGACCTGGACACTAAAATAAGGTGGATATTTGGGCAGATAGAAATGGCAGAGACTGAAGTTCCTTCACTCGTTCATTCATGTATTCACTCAATCAATATTTATGGAGCACCAGGCGCTATACCATTAGGCTGAGAATATACAGCTGAGCAGAAACAGAACAAGGTCCGTGCCCTTGTGGAGCTTCGAATCCATGAGTCCTCCACAGAAATACAGTTCTGGCTGCAGGGAGCGATATACAAGAGAGGCTCATGGCGGACTCGCCAAGTATCAGAGAGACTTCTCCGGAGAAGACGTGCCTGGCTGGGAGCTACCTGGGGGAACCAAGTTGGGGTCAGGAGCTTTCCACCTGGAGACGGCAACAAGGGCAAAGAACCTGTGGTTCAAGGAGTCAGAAGGAAGGGCAGTAATGAGAAGCACGGCCCAAGATGCGGTTGGTGGGCATGTCAGGGCTCCGCCGTGATGAAGAGCAAGGCAAAGGGAATGCGACGGTTTAACGTGAGGTGAGGGTAGTGAAATAAGATTTGCATACTGAAAAGTCCACTCTGGAGTCTGGAGAGCTGATCAGGGGACAGAAGCACAGGTGAAATTAGGGACATCGGTTGGGGGCTTCTGCAGAAGTCTAGGCAAGGAGAGAAGCTGGCCGTGGTGGGAATAGTAGAAATGTAGAGGACGACAAGCGAGCAGGTTCAAGAGAGATATTTAGGAGGCTGTGATAGGTCTCAGGCTTATGGCAGATGTGGCAATGTGACCTGTTTGTCCATGTCTTGTAAGCAGAAGTGACATGTGGCAATTCCGGGCGGAAGCTTTAACAGCCCGTGAGTGTGTGTGATTGCCCACCCTCTCTCTTTCCTTTTTAAGTGGCATTCATCACCATTTCAAGTGGTGGCCACTTCTATATTCTGGGTCCCTTTTGCAGAGGAGATATGGACACAGCCCCAGGTGACCCACTGGATCTGTAGGATGACTCAGAAATCAACTTCTGGGGCGCCTGGGTGGCTCAGTCGGTTGAGCGACCGACCTCGGGTCATGATCTCACGGCTCGTGGGTTCGAGCCCCGCGTCGGGCTCTGTGCTGACAGCTCAGAGCCCGGAGCCTACTTCGGATTCTGTGTCTCCCTCTCTCTCTGCCCCTAACCCACTCGCATTCTGTCTCTGTCTCTCTCAAAAATAAATAAACATTAAAAAAAATTTTGTTTTTAAAGAAATCAACTTCTGACAGCTTAAGCCTCTGAGGTCAGGGGATTGCTTGTTACCGCAGCATAACCTAACCTGTGCTGCCCACAAATAGAAATGAGAAGGCAGGACAGGGACACAATTGTGAGGAATGAGAAAGGAAATGATAATTACCTTCAGCTCCTTGGTGCTTATTCTCAGGCTGTTTGCAAGCACCACTCAGCGCTCCTAGGGAGTCGCCTGCTCCCTGTCCCCTCCAAATTCAATCTGACGCGATCCGGTGTGACACAGGAAAGCGAGTCTATCTTCAGCAAATGCGGCCTTTAATGGCAGCCAAGTGCTTTGAAGATGAAAAGTTCTGCGTGAGTGCCAAGCATTATTATTCGGCATTGGATGTCAGTACGCACTTGAAAAAAGAAGGTTCCATTAAACTGCCTCGCCATTGTTTTATGATACGACCATCAGACATTTTCAAAGGGGGTCAAGTCACGACGGGAATATTTAACTCCTAGGAGGAGCAGAGGGTAATTGGAGTGGGCTGGAGGATGAGCCAGGAACGGAAGACCTGCTCAGTTATCACGGGATTCGTGGGCGAGAGCGGCCACTCGAGAGGATAAGGGTTAAGTGTGCTCGGTTAAGGAGCCCAAGGGTACTGGATCTGTGGGGCACCGGCTGAATGAAAATGAGGACCCGGCGTCTGCGTGTGGGCGGGGTGAGGCAGAGAAAACCCGTCTTGCGTATAAGGAAGCAGGGAGGGACGCTGCCACCCCCCACCCCCCCTTGGTCACCGCTGTCTCCTGTGCATCAGGTAAAAGAGTCTGGGAGGCTGGGAAGCTGAGCCTCAGCCCCAAGACCCCCACTTCCTGTTTGCTACTGGACCACGACAGTCATTCAGTGCTGGGCATCTTCGTTACAGAGGATATGGAAGAGGAGGACAACCTGGAGGAGGAGGCATGCTGGGGACCGTAGGGTGGCTGCTGGGATGGCACCAACGGGCAGACATCATACTGTGTAATATCAAGCGGGTCCGGTCCTAAGGGGCGAGCTTACGAGGGTGCGGAAGGAGGGCGAGTCAGAATGCCACTTAACTGTCCAAAGAAGATGCTGCTGTTTTCTTTCAGATGCTTGGTCTTATCGTCTCCCCGAAGCCTCCTGTCATTCCTGGTTCAGGAGTGGATAGGGTGAGCTTCCTAATTAAAGATGGCTCTGTTTCCTCAGGCTGGAGCGTCTCCTCTCAGTTGACATCGTCCCTTCTGATCCTCACGCTTATGGCACTGGAGGGAGGGGACGTCGCATCCGCACGGTGCCCTCTGAGTACTTGCTGGCACCAGCGGGCGCCGGGGTGGACTCCTGCCCGCGGGACCAGGGCCTCCCAGCGATCCATCCCACCTGCACATTCGAGGGGTGGCTCATGTGGAGAACGTGGCCCCGCTGGGGACGGCGGTCGGAACTCCGGTGGCTCTTGGCTTGCCTCCCTTCCTGCCCATGCACTTCATTCTCCTCTCATGGCTCGCCGGGAGGGCCTTCCCCCTCTCGTCCGCAGGGACTTCTCCTGCCTCATATCACCTTCCTTCCCAAGGTGGCATTCACCCTTCACTGGAGCAAGCGTGATACAATGGCTGTGGGCAACGTTATGTATGGAGGGCTTGGATGAAAACCGCAGGCATTTAATATTTTTAAAATATTTTCTCCATCACAAGAGGTGCGTCCCTTTAGCCCCAGGTTGACTTCGTCTCATAAAATGCAGCTATGCCTCGGAGATGGGAAGCAAAATCTCTTCTTTCTAAAACACTTGGATAATATGAGTTTGTCGTTGGCTGATCCAAACCTAAGAGTGCATAAGCCTTGCCCGCCTATTCATGCAGGCATTCATTCATTCATTCATTCAGCAACTGGCCAGCATAGCCCTAGGCACCAAGGATCACAAACTACCCAGAGGGGTATGAAAGGACAAGGACAATAACTAATGACAGCTGTGAGCAGGGCCACCCAGGGAAAGTACAGGATGCTCCAGGAATGAAGAACTTAGAGAAGGGGATCCAGGATTAGGCACCTTGAGCAGGTGACAGGTGGCACGGAGGCATGAGGGGGGCTCAGGGAGGTGCGGTGGGCTGGACGGGAGAGGCACTCACGATAAAGTGGCGGTGTGTGCAGCGGCCTCGAGGTAGGAAGGAGCTTGGCGCGTCCCCTCCAGGGTGGCCTATGGAAATAGGCTCGAGAGGGAGTGGAGACGATGGAGGAGGAGAGAAGCTGAGGGAAAGGACCCAGGGTGGGAGGGAGCTGAGGCAGTCCAAAGTCACCTTGAGAAACTGACAGATAAAATCAGGAGCCACTGTGCCAGTTGATGGTCGAAACCCCACAGGTTTTTTTTCAGCCCTATTCTCTTCACTTCCAAACTAAATCTCGATGTCACTGCACTTTGGCCAGGTCAGGGTGTTTTCAGGCTCTTTCCTAACTCCTGGAGGCTTGAAAGGATCTCAGGGCCACCGTGACCTAGCACCTGTCGTAGTCAGGTCAGGAGCCAGGTGCTGGGGAGGGAGCTAACTTTGGTCCTTACCTTCAAGGAGCCTGTTCTGGCAGAGCATGGCAGCAGCAAGGGCCAAGGCTTCTGTCCTCCAGAAGCACCCTGCCCACCCTCCCTCTGAGGGCACAGATCGCAAACCTCAGAGGTGTCTCGATGCCTCTTCTCTCTACTCCTCACGGCTAATCTTCCACCACCTGCAAAACATTGCCAGGGGCCATCCACCTCTCTCTGCTAAATTTGCAGCTTGCTAACTGTAATGACCTCTTAACGGGAGACCCCAAATCCTGTCTGCTTCCCCCCCCACAGGCGCAGCCAAAGTGATCCTGTCCAGTTGCATATTTGGTCACGTCTTTGTTTTGCCCACTTCGGAGGCTTCCTTGCTCTCAGGAGAAAGGAGGATCCCTACGCAGCCCACAAGGTGTGGGACACCCAGCCGGCGTCTACTGCACCTCCCACGCCCCCTATCGCTCTCCACCTGCCAGCCACACTGGCCTTCTCTGAGTTTCTGGAGGGACCACGCTGCCTCCCCTCCACGGCTCCTTCCTTGGGGTAGTCGTCCTTGGTTGCCAGTCTCAGTTTTCCTCAAAGCCTCTTACCCCATCACCCTACAGGGCAGTGGTCTTGATTTTTGTGTCTTTATTGAATTAGTGGCTGTCTATCCCCAACTTGACTTTGAGTTCCTTGAGAGCACAGACAATGGTACGCGACTATGGCATGGTGTGGGTGCTACATGGATATGGGTTGGGTGAAAAAAGAGATATCTTCAACGGGAATGAGCAAGGAATCTGGCTGCGTCCCCAGCATCCTTGTACATGAAAGACCTCGCAACAGTCTGTCAGGCCTGGCATGGCCTGAAGCCTTTACCCACCCTCTCTCCTTCACTGGTCCGTTCTGCCACCTCCTTCTGGAACACTTCGCAGACATCCGTTCTGCCACCTCCTTCTGGAACACTTAGCTCTGGCCTCACTGGTGGTCCTGGTGTTCTGGCTTCCTCGGTGTCCCTGCAACAGGCCAAACATAGTCCGGCCTCAGGGCCTTTGCACCTGCGGCTCCTTGTGCCCCAAATTCGTTCTCCAATATCCACATGGCTGATTCCCTCTCTTCATTCAGGTCTCTACTCATATAACACCTTCCCAGGGAGGCCTTCTCTGATCTCCGTACAAAAAAAAAATCATCATCCCTTGTAGCATTTCCTAACCCTCTCTACTCTGCTTTATTTTTTTTTTCCTGAGAGTCCTTATCACTTTCTGACATTTATTTAGATGTGTAGCATCTATTTCCCCCCATGAGAATACGAACTTCTTGTGAGCAAGGATTTGGTCTATATTGTACTCTGCTGTATCCTCAATTCTGATTATAATGCCTGGTACGCTGTAGATTCTCAATAAATGTTTGTGAGTGAATGAATGAATGAATGAATCTTTGGTTCAGAGATGCCCTGGACCCTGTGCCCAAAGACTCCTTTTCCCTCGATCCTGTGGCAAGAAAAATGAAGCCCTGTCCCCACCTGAGCTCTCATCCAGGCAGGCCCCAAGTTCTCAGCTGCCGATTCGTAACAACATTAGTAATAACTAGCCGTATCCCAGATATTCTGCTAAATGTTGTACCTGTGTGTATAATCCCTAAAGCACCACTCTGGAAATGGTAGTTATAAGCCCCACTCGGTAGCTAAAGAAAATGATAATCAGAGAGGTTAAACGATTTGCTCGAGGCCACACAGCTAGCTGGGAGAGTCGGACCCGAACTGTCGATTTTGCGAGCAGAGGGGTTGGCGAACATGGCCCACAGACCAACTCTAGCCCACTACGGTGGTTTCGTACAGCCTGCGAGCTGAGAAAGGTTTTTACATCGTTAAATAGTTGGGGGGGGGGGGGTTGGAATATGCCACAGGACCCTACACACAACCCACAGAGCCTACGATGTTTACTGGGATAAGCATATGGAATCGCGGATCCCCTGGGCGCTCCCCATGTGCCCGCGGGAGGTGGGGCGAAGGGACGCGTACAGAAGCAGCATTTATTGGGTCCCTCTTAGGCTGCAGGCACCGGCTCCGCCTCTTTGTGGGTATTCTTTTCCCGAGGCCCCCCCACCCGGCAACTGCTCTGTAGAGATGAGGGAACGGAGCCGTGGAGATGTAAGTGGCAAGGACAAGGCCATATGTTAAGAGACAGAACTGGATGTAGAATCACACACTAATGGCCGGAGAGGCGTCTCACACGCATCAGTTACCAGCAACTTGTTTTACGGATTCAAAACGGAAAGGCGGCCGAGCCCCGGGGAGGCCGGGAGCAGCCGGGTTAATGCTACTGCCCCTTCCCAATCCCCTGGACCAGAGGTTGGCCCCCCTTGTGTTAGCCCTTCCCTCCCCTCTCGCTTCCAAATCCGCGGGCATCTTTACCAGCCGGCATCCAGCCAGCTCCCTCTCCCGTCCTGACCTTCCTCCTCACCCACCGCGCCGGGCCTGCGAGGACGACTCCAGCTACAAATTAAGCGAAGGGGAAAACGGAATTGATATGATCTGAGCGAGGGAAGCACAAAGGCCCCGGTTTCCTCTGCACATTATACAGGAAGATCTGGGCCACGTGGGGAGCGGGCGCGGGGCCTTTGGATGTTTGCCTTTCTGCAAGTAACAAGCAGGCCGTGGGAAGCCTTCCCCTCCTCCACGCAAACTCACAACAGCAGGTTTCCGATCACGCTTGAAACAAATCCAGCGATGAAAAAAAAAAAAGAAACAGGAGAAAGAAAAAGAAAGAAAGGAAGTCAAGGAGGAGGAGAGAGATGATTGTTGTCTAGCGAGCTTTCAAGGGCGACAAGACCCTTTAAAACTGACTACAGGACATGTCAAAGAGCTTAGAAACACCCCCAACACAGCCCTGGGCTGAGCAGCTAAGGGTGCATCAGCCGGATATGGGCCTGAGCTGGGGCCCTTCCAGGTGGGACAGGCCCTCCTTTACGCACTTGAGCTGGGATGACACCCCGGTCCGGGACGCTGACCCCCCACCGGCTCCCGTAGTCACTTTCACCAGCCAGGGGACCTGGTCTCTAAATATCCGGAGACCTTCATGCTCGGCTCTGGTATTTGCGATTCAGTGTGTGACATGGGCCGCCAGTCATGGTGGCATTCAGGTGCTAAGGGGAAGCCGTCGGTTGATCTCTCTCTCGTTCTCCCCAAATTTTTATTGCAGTGGAGGTGGGAGGCTAATAGTGTGTGGCTCCCAAATCATCGTGGGCTTATTCTTTTTTTTTAAGAGAGAGAGAGAGAGAGAGTGTGTGTGTGCGTGCACAAGCAGGGTAGGGGCAGAGAGAGAGAGAGGGAGACACAGAATTTGAAGCAGGCCTCAGGCTCTGAGCTGTCAGTGCAGAGCCCGACTTGGGGCTCAAACTTGTGAACCATGATATCATGACATGAGCCAAAGTCGGGTGCTTAACCTACGGAGCCACCCAGGCGCCCCATCTTGGGCTTATACTGTAGCAGTAGATGTTCTGGAACATTCCAAGGTGCCAACTGGAGATCAAAGCCCTTGTACCATTGCAACACCTTCCTGCCTCCACTCACCACACTGGCTGAAAACCATTGTTTAGAAACTATAGAAGAAATATATAGGGGCAAGATAGCAATAGGTTTTTCCTTCCAGGAGGTGGGAGGATTGAGTAAGATACCTTAGTCCCTTCTCTTCGTTGCATCATTTGTGGCATGATTTTTTTTAAATCTTACTATCCCAACAACTCTATTGTCATTATTGTACAGGTGGTGGAACTGAGGCTCAGAGGAGTTAATTGGCTTGACCAAGGCTCATATATTATTAAGGGACGGAGCCAGACGTCCAGCCCAGGGCTCTCTGATTTTAAAACCCGAGCTCCTTCGGATAATATCCATTCAGAACCATCTTAAAATGGCCATGTGGCCTCCTCGCTGACATCCTGTGTGTTTGGGAAAGCAGAGTCCGGTTGATGTTCCTTTCATACCTTTCACACTAGAGTAACTTAGACTCGGCCCTTGCCTGGGCTTGGACTTGTCAGCATTGTCCACGCTGCCAGCGAAGTTGGAAGGTGAAGGTCTTCTGCTGTTGACATACAGAATGACCAGGATGTGCTATACTCAGATTTATGTCCCTATCCTTGACCTCAACCCTCTCCTCTCTAGACTTGTATTCCCACCTGACTACTCAGCAGTTTGACTTGAATGGTCAATAGACATCTCAAACTCAACATGGCCAGATCTATGATCTTGACATTTTCCATCCAAACCTTCTCCCTCACCATCCCCCAGATCTTTCTTATCCAAACAATGGTACCGCCACTCACCTGGTCGATCCAGCCAAATGCTTTGGAGGCATGTATTTGACAAGTCCAGAAATTTGAGCCCAGACCCTGTCCCCAGGGACCAACTGATCTGAACCCATGAGTGCAGAGTGAACAACTGGAAAGAAAGAATGGGTGGGTGGGACGGGCTTCCGGAGACCAGTCATACAGAGAGGAGACGGCACAAGAGAGCAGAATGTAGGTCTCTAAGAGAAAGGATGCCTTAGCATTTTAAACTTCTAGAAGAGAAAAAAGCTTCTAAGGAACCATTTGGACCGCTAGGTGAAAGCAAGACCTTGGTAGGAGCTCTAGAGTCTGAGTGCATAGCACTTTCTATGTGCCTGGCACCGCCTATGTGTTCTAACCACTGTGCATTTATTAACTCACTTAGTGCTTACAATGACATGGGGAGGGGAGAGGTTTCTTTCTCTCCCATATAAAACTCCCGGGGCTGGTGGTTGCGGTTCGACTTGGCACTTGTCACCGTTGAGGACCTTTGGGTCTTCTCTCTTGTTGCTTTTCATCATTCAAGGCGGCCTCTGGAGCGCCAACCTTTAGCAGCAACAGCTGCAGCCTGCAGGAAGGAGGAAGACGTAAAGAAAGGAAGATGTAAGACAGTGTCTCCAGTGGGGGCACTCTCCAGAAGTTGCAGGTACCATACCCATATATGTCCACCTACCAGAATGTAGTCACCGGTCACACCTAGCTGCAAGGGAAGCTGAACAATATACTATTCCAGGCGGCTAAGCAGCCATTTAAAAGCTAGGGGGTCTCTCTTATGGAGGGAGAACAGAAAATACATAGTAACGGACAACAAGGGAACCTGTCACACAGATTGAGTAAACTGACCTAGAATACCGCAGAGACACTTGCGATGAGTTTACCGGCCCATCGGTTGTCTATCACTGCATAACAATGTATTCCCAAACTTAGCAGCTTAAAACAGCGCATGCATTATATCACACAGTTTCTGAGGGTCAGGATCCACAAGTAGCAAAGCTGGGTGGCTCTGGGTCTCTCATGAGGCTCTCACAAGCAGCTGGGGCTGCGGTCATCTGAAGGCTCAGCTGGGGATGAGGTACCCACCTCTAGACTCGTCACATGGTTGTTGGCAGGCTTCAGCTTCTCACTGGCTGTTGGTTGGCGGCTTCGGTTCTTTGCCGGGAAGGTCTCTCCAGAGGGCTTTTCGCAACATGGCAGTTTGCTTTCTCCAGAGCAAGAGATCCAAGGGGAGTAGGCAGGGAAGGGAGAGAGACAAAGATAGAGACAGAGAGAGACACACACACACACAGAGCACCCAAGATGGAAACCAGTCTTTTTTTACCCATTCTCAGACTACATACACCATCACTTCTGCCATTTTGTTTTGGCTACACAGCCCAACCCTGATGCAAAGCAGGAGAAGACTAAGCAAGAGGGTGAGCACCAGGAGTCAGAATCTCCGCGGGCCATCGTGAAGCCTGACCACGGACTGCAGATAGGTAAATGAGAGACAGATTGTCTGGAGAGAGAGTCTCTCGAAGGCTGGAAGACCCCACAAGCTCAGGAAGGTTCACTGGCCCTGGACAGCAGCGGGTCAAAGGGTAAAGAGTGCAACAGCACGTTCCTTGAGATTACCCCCTGGATTACCTACCCACTCACCACTAAGGAATGAACCTTTCCACCAATTCGGGGAGAAAGACAGTTTCATTAGCACAGAATGGCACCCACAGCACACACAGCTCAAGCCTCCCCAGATGCAAAGCCAAGACCACTGCGCAGGCAAACATCCTAGCTAAGTATGGACACAGGGCACAATCAGGGATGTGAATACACAGACGGCTTTTCCAGCTCCTGAAAAAGCACTGGTCACCTTTTGAAATCGCTAATATGGACAAGCCGGTCATTCCAGAGACTGACAGTCTCCACTGGCCCCCGTTACCTGAAACCAGAGACCCACTACCACGTAGAAGGTATAAGTCACTACAGAGGCAATTAACTGCTTACCTCCATAGTTAAATGCCAACATGCAGGCCTTTGTGCATGGATGTCTTAACTCTTTCAGCAGGGGAAAAACTCTCTAGTCCTATTTTCTCCCCAAGCCTAGGGGTTATTCAGGAAGCCAGCTTTAGCGACTTGTACACAGAGGCTAATTTGTACAGCCATTGCCTAAAACTGGGGGTGGGGAGGGTGGGGGGGGGGGGGTGATGACCATGGCGCGTCAAGCACATTGCTGGAGACAGTCAGCCATTGAATTCGACCTTAATATTCTAGTCCATGAGCCAGCACTTGCACCAGAGCCTGGTTTTAAAAAAAAAAAAAAAAAAGGGCAGGAAAAACCCACACACATTCTTTCAATTTCTAAAGGGAAATTTGACTCGAGCTGTAGAACAAAGGATGAAGAAATAGAAGTAAAAGAAAATCAAAGAAAAAGTGATTTGGATTCAAGGGGATCAGATGTTTCATTTATTGCAGGTTGGAGACCTTCAATCAGTCAAATGAAAGGAACATTTGTATTAAAATACCTACGAGGCAGAGAGAAAGCCTTGATCGGGCACGGGAGAGTAAAGTTACAGCAATCTTGCTGAGAGATATGAACCCACCTTCGAGGCTATCTGTTCCCAATATTGGAGGTTTTCTGTGTTACAAACCTGAGATGAAAGGTAGTTGTTTGAACGTCTGGGTCTGGAAGCCAGACGCTGAAATTAGCAGCGCTCTCGAAGTGCATGCTGGAGGGACAGGGAGCCCAGGAGGGGGGTGCAAATGGAGTTGCTTGATTAAAATGAAAAAATGCTAATGTAACACCGAGCGCCCAAGTCACCTATGCTGGCAGGGTGTGGACGGGAATTATGGAAACACCTTCTACCAGGTGGGAAGGGGCCGGGAAGGAGCACTAGACTAGGAGTCAGCAGACCTGGGATACAGTCCCTTCTCTGCCCCTAGGATGATAGCTCCATGATGGCGGGACTTGCCTTTTTGGTTCACAGTCCCAGGCATATAGATTGTATCCCATGGATACACATCAAACAAACAGATGAATGAATAAGTGAAATGTGACCTTAGGTAAACCCTTCTCCTTTGGGCCTAAGTCTTGCAAGCATGAGAGGGTTCGACCAGCTCCAGGTTTCCCCAGCGGGATGGACCCCATGATGGTCGTCCATGATGGTCGTCCATGATGGTCATCCATGACGGTCATCACTACTTTTGAATTATCTTTTGAGCTTTCTGATTCCCAGGAAGAGAAAGTCTCAGTCCAAAGGCACTGTGACTTTAACCCCTCTCTTCTGTTTCTGAACCTCTTTTCATTGTTATAAGAGGGGAGGGCTCGAGTTCCCATCCCCTCCATAAGGCAGGGCACGATTTCTTTCCTTTGCCCTTATTTTTACAGTTACCTGTTGATGGCAAGCAATCATCGGTTTCCCTTTACAGGACTGATTGTTTAAAGATTTCTTTGTCAGAAAAAAGTATGTGAGTAAAGTCCACACGAATGGATATAAAGAGAGGATAGTTGGATGACAGAAATAACGAAGAGTTCAAGAGGGATACAGATAAGGCAGACCTCTTGGTGGTGAGACTCGAATGTCTTGGGTTTGGAAAAAACTGTCCCAGTTGATCTCCGAGGTCCCTTCTGGCGACGCTGGCCTCTGGTTTGTACCACCAGCTGTCTCCAGCAGAGGCAACTGTAGCTTGAACTGTAAGAGGACAGATCTGTTCATTCAGTGACCGTCCGTCAAGGGCTCGCTGTGTGTTCACTGCTGTTCTAGGTACTGGAGACAGAGCAGGGGGGAATTAAACCAAAAAATCCTTGTCTGGGGAATGTCTAGTGGTTTACGGCAGGACAGGGACTAGGTGAAGCAAATGAGGCACCAGGGTGCAAAATTTATGAACTTACCCACTGTCAGGGTCATGTGCACCTGGTCTTGGCTTGAGGAGAGTGCCCCTTCCTGACCACAACTTGACATAGGTCATCATTACAGAAGTCACAGACTCTGCCTGTGGAATTCTTCTGCAGCCCCGGAATCAGGGATGGCCTTGGTGCCTGAGTCCTTGGGCAGAGGAGTCGCGGTGTAAGAGAGTGCAGGAGGGGGTCATTGGCGCCTTACAGCTAGGAGTCTTTACTTCCACCCGGAAGAGTATGTGCTCTCTCTTTCTCCAAACACCAGGCCTGCTCCAGCTTCAATTTGCTGCGTTCAAGCCGTAACTATAGAATCATGTTCCTCTATGAGGGAAAATACCAACAATGCCATGTAACAGCTGTCCTCCCACCCCAGTGTGGGGATAACCTTGGGGAGTGGTGGGGAGTGTGGCAAACTGAAGGGAAGAGCCTGCACAATGTCTCCAGATCTGAATTATCAAAAGAAACAAGAAATTCAGGGGTGCCTGGGTGTCTAAGTTGGTGAAGCATCTGACTCTTGATTTTAGCTCAGGTCCATGATCTCACGGTTCATGAGATCGAGCCCCACTTTGGGCTCTGTGCTTGGGACTCTGACTCTCCCTCTCTCTCTGCCCCTCCCACTCACATGTTCTCTCTCTCTCTCTCTTAAAATAAATTAAAAAAAACAAAAGAGGGCGTCTGGGTGGCTCAGTCAGTCAAGCGTCTGATTTCAGCTCAGGTCATGATCTCACAGTTTGTGAGTTTGAGCCCCGCATAGGGCTCTCTAGTCTCAGCACAGAGCCCGCTTTGGATCCTCTGTCCCCCCCGCCGCCCGCCTCTCCCCCACTTGAATTTTCTTTCTCTCTCTCTCTATTTCTCAAAAATAAATAAAACATTAAAAAAGTTAAAGAAACAAGAAGAAATTCAGACTTAGTGTAAAGTCTCTCAATTTCTATGTGGGCTCCAATTTACAAATAACTATGTGGGCCAATACATGCTTCGTACAATGTGAATGTCAAGTCTCCTGAGAAAGGCAAAGCTGGTGAAAAAGGTCCCTCGGGATCTGGTCCAAGATCATTGTGTGATCTAGGACAATGCTTGGGTTTCTCTGTGCCTTGAATCCAAAGCCATAAGAAGAACATAAAAAAATCACTTATTCTTTCTTCAACGTTTAGTGACAATATCTGTATATTAAACACTGTGCCAGATGGTGAATGTAAAGATGAAATCAACAGCTTGTCATCGAGACAGAGTCAGAAGCAGTGAACTCTCGGTCCATGAGATAAGCACTGCCGTGAAATAAGAACACGGGAGTGTAGAGGGAAGCCCGGAGTTCTGCCTGGAAGAGACGACATTTCAGCCAGCTGAACGTGATTCTCCCGGCAGCGAAGGCAGAAAGAAAATGACTTTTCCTTGATTCCCAAGATCTTTTATGCGTTCAAAACACACGCGTGTGCACCCATAGGCTGTAGATTGTGCAAATTGATACCCCCCCCCCACTGCAGCTGTCTTTTGCATATTAATTACTTATCCACATGTAAAACCAGATTCATTGGTTTCTGCACCCTCCCCCCTGCCCCCGCCTGTCTTACTGGAGCCAACAGTGCCCTGGAGCCCAGATTAGGCATTCCTTCCTCTCTCTCGACCTTCACAGGCAACCTGCAGAAGCATCCCTCGTGCCGGCCCGTCCTGAGCCTCCAAACCACTCCCTTCCAGCCCCCGAGACCCACAGTCATGCCGCCACCATTCCATTCGGCCTTTGCCTGCCATGTGGATCGTTGCTGTTACCTTCTTTCTGTTCCTTCTGTCTCTCTTCTAATCAATACATTGCTGTTTCCCAAACGCAGATCCGACAGCATCATCTGTGGCTTTAAACCTGCAACAGCTCCCGGGGACCTCAGGACAAAGTGGACCAGGGCGTCCCCGGCCCTCGGCACTCTCGCCCTGCCTACCATCCATTCCTCACCGTCCCTCAAATAGATGCTCCAGGAACCTGCCGCTCCCGCCTCTCCCCAGAACGTAGCTGGCACCGTCCTACCTCGGGGGTGTGCCACAGGCTGTTCTCGCTCCCTTATGTGACTTACCTGCTGTGTTTAGCTGTGGACCTGTGACCAGGCTCAGGCACTCCCTCCTGGGGAAGCCTATTCTGGCTGTCACCACCCCCCCACCCCGCCCGCCACTCCATCCCCTGGGCACGGCAAACCGGGAAGGCCGAGCTAGAGAGTTAAGACCACGAGGGAGGTGGAGTCTGGAAAGTCAGACAGACACAGGCCTCAACCCTGAAAGTCATTTTTGCCCAAGCCTCCATCGGCAGAACCCTGTCACCGAGCGTGGAGACCTACCCGCAGAAAGAAAGAGAAGCAATTTGGTGCATTGGAAAAAGGCCCAGGGCAGAAGAAATGAAAAGCCACCAGTTGGCAGGAGATGCTATAGAGGTTGAGTGGCAAAGCCAGATCAAATGGGAGGTTGGGACGTTTCTGGGACGCATATGGGCCCCAGCCCTCAGCAGGCTGACACTTGCTTCCCAAGGGCTCAGACAGCCACACGCAGGGCCTCCTTCTTGGCCAACAGATGGGGAAGGGGGCCACAGGCAAGGCCGGCTCTGGGCTGTGGCTCCTGGGCTGGTCATCTCGAGGCAGAGCAGGCTCATGGCTGTGTCTCCATCAGTCACCAGGGAGGAGACTAATATCCCCAAGACAGGTATCCATCCCCGTCTCTGTCTTGAACATCCGGACCTTCTCCCCGTAGAGTCCGGTCTCAAACTCGACCGCCAAAATGTCACCTGGTAGGGACAGGACGAGCACGCCGTGGCCACCGCAGGCCGGCACTCTGTGCAGTAGAGACATCACGTATGGGAGTTT
The DNA here is from genome assembly GCF_022837055.1 of Prionailurus viverrinus. Classification (NCBI taxonomy): domain Eukaryota; kingdom Metazoa; phylum Chordata; class Mammalia; order Carnivora; family Felidae; genus Prionailurus; species Prionailurus viverrinus. The sequence continues at coordinate 29,953,084 of NC_062575.1, read as the reverse complement.
TCATGGGACACCTTCTGTCGTTAAAATGTTTGCTCAGTTTTTATAAAACACCGTACAGTGCAACATAAAGACGGCCACCGCTGTCCGAGCTCAGATCGAGCTCATGCATTCAGGCCAAATAAATATGGCCCTGAAGTCTGCACCCTTACTCCCTCTCTTCGGCTGAGAATTAAGATTCTGTCACTGAGTCGGATTTTTCTTAACATCTAGGTGTTCGGCTGTGCAAAGACAGAACTTCAGTAGCCAACAAGATTCATGACTGCCTCTCTGGGCGTTCCTTGCGGATCTGTATTTTCATCCGAGAGCAGGGTCCGGATCATTATTTTTTGTTTGAATTTTAAGGACCAGAGGCGCTCTGACACCTGGCTAGGCTGGATTCCCGGCCACAATTTTGCAGTTCAGGGAACTGAGGCCCAGGGAGGAGACAGGCTTCTTGGGCCCCCGGCGCAGGTTAGACCCTCGGCAACCCCCCCCCCCCCCACCCCGGGCTCCTCCTCCATCTACGCTGGCCTTGCACACCTCGGCTGTGTTTATACAGCCTGCACACCCGCGCTGGTGTGTTTGTGTTTTCCCTGGTCCTGGAGGGAAAGCACACCAGGTGGCCAGATGTGGCGGGCTCCGGGCAGCCCGCGGAAGTGGTCTGCCCGCGATGAGAAGCAGGCCCGGGCTGGGCTGTAATCTGGCCTTCTCATCAGGCCGCCTTTCCGCCCACGGCAGATAAGAGGCCGGCGTGGAGGGAACTGACGCACAGTCACGCACCGCAGGAGGGGCCTCCTCTGTGGTCTTTCATCTGTGGCCTTTGGCAGGCCTGGCCTCCCCCTCTTAGGCGGGAGCAGAGCCCCGGGACCCCTCCGCGCCATGTGTGAGGGAGCGGCGTCTAACTGTGCTGGGTCCCTTCCTTCCCTTTCCCGGGGACCCCCCCGTTTCCTGGGAGATCTGCTGCAAAAAAGCACCTGAAATCTGCAATTCTCCTTTATGGCCAGCTCCTGCGATTCTCTGGGGAACCTGCAGAAGTGAGGGGACGCCAGACTCAGAGGCATGAGGTTCTAATGGTGGGGGTCGCAGGCTGTCGGGCCGGGAGGGACTGCTGGGTTCATGGCAGATGATAACCTCTTGAGGGACCCCTTGCTCCAGCTTCTGATAAAGTTGCCTCGAAGCAATAGGGGGCTCGGGCTCTCGGCGTTGCTCGTCCCATGTGTCCTGTGGATTCCCCTGTCAGCTCAAACCCTGCTACAAACCCCCCTACGTTCCCTTTATTATTTTTTTTAATGTTTATTTATTTTTGAGGCGGGGAGGGGCAGAGATAGGGGGACAGAGGATCTGAAGCGGGCTCTGTGCTGATAGGGGGCTCGAACCCATGACGGGCGAGATCACGACCCAAGCTGAAGTCAGACCCTTAACTGACTGAGCCACCCAGAGGCCTCTTAAATTTAAATAATACACACGCATGGGTGGGGAGGGGGTGTATGAGGGGGGGGATAAAGAGCCTACTATGTGCTGAAATCCTGCCGACAGTCACCTACCCCGTGCAGTAGCTTTCATTAGCCCCATTTTGCAGCGGGAGACCCTGAGTTCCTCTCCATTCCCCTGCCTCCAAGTCCTTCCCCTCCTGTGCACGCCTCCTTTCCCGCCTCAGTGGCCCCTTTATCTGCTACATCTGAGCAGGTCCGGGGGACCTGCTGCATGCTCACTGCTGTCACACAGATGCGAGGCCGCAGGCCCGGAGTCCGTGTCACCACGGGGCTCCACACAGAGGACTTTGTGCCTGGCCTCGCAGCTCCAGCGGGTTCACGGAGTGCCGCAAGATCCCCGGGGGGCGGAACGCGGCTCAGCCGCCTGGGAGGGAGGAGTCCCAGCCCTGGAGACAAAGAGAGCAGGGGTGTCTCTGCTGGGCTGGGCCACCTCACGCTAATGGAGGCGCTTCTGTACCCATCAAATGGGGGCTGTACTCACTCCTCTACCAGCATAGGGTTGTGGCACAGGATGAACTGAGACAACGTAGCGTTTGGAAACGTACAGACACCACACATGACACCCGGCATGCTTTTAGATGATACTCAGACAAGACATTAAATAGCACTGACTCACACAGTGAATACATTATGGCTCTTTTCAACTTCCTTTGGCCCCTACCAATTACATCAAGAAAGCCTCTGATGCTGGTGCGTCTTTAGCAGCCAACACGTGGCAATTATTTCTGTGGTTCGCTTTGTGTCTTAACAAAGAGCGAATATGCGTCGGTCTCTGAGTCTATGCCAGGCAGCAATACGAAGGTAGAGTTTAAGAAATATTTTCCTTTGATGGAAGCGATTGGTATGATTTCGGGTTTTGTATTTACAGTAGTGAGATAGAATTTGCTCTGTAAGTTAAGTCGATCTAAGTCTTAAAAGTAGGTCCATTTCAAGGGGGGAAAAAAAATCACTACGGAGATAAGGTGCAGATATGGCCACATTTACAAAGGGAATCACAAGTGGTGGAAGTTCTGGAATCACTGAGATAATCCACGTCAAGGGGTTGGCAGAGTGATTACCATTGCTGTTTTTGGTGTCGGTTCAAGAGGTGCCATGGCATGGATCCTGAGACAAGGGACGTGCTCCAAAACCCAGACCCTCTCCCCCACCCACTCCAGCACCAGGACTCAGACTGAAGAAGAAACAGACAGCCCCTCGTGATGGTGCCAGGGTGCTAAGACCCAGGCACTATGGCCTCAGCTCTCCAGCATGCTCTCTCTGTGCCTCAGTTTCCTCATCGGAAACAGGGGCCTGAAACTGGATGGCCCTTCCAACTCTGAGGGTCAGACAATCCCTGCTTGTCTAGTGCCTCGCTGTTCTCTGACAAGTTCAAAGCCACAGTCTCCAACGAGACGTGATCTCCACGTACTGCAACCCCGGGCTCCTAAGGAGGAACATCACTAAGAGAAAGAGGTCTGATGCAGAAGATCTCTGGGGTCAGACAGGTTCAGCTCTCTGAGCCTCAGCGCCTCGTCTGCAAAATGCTGTCTCTAATAATAGCCAACAAAAGGGAGTGGAGACCTCACCCCGTCACCCTGAGATGTACGTCAGTCGTGCATGGACACAGCGTTAAGTAATAGTGACTCAACTTTCTCTGTTGCACACGAGGGAAGTCTCAGTTTGGTACGTATGTGGCTCTGGCACTTGCCAAATAACCCTTGACGTAGGCAGACAGCAATGCCTTGGGCTCGCTGACAGGTAGCAGGGTCCACCTGGGATGTAAGGAGCATGCTTAGTGGGACAGGGGGACCATAGCCTCAGGTGAGCCCTGGGAACAGAACAGAGGCCATGGGGACAGTGGCATTTGAGCCGGGCCCTCGAGAGGGTAGAAGTATTCCTCCAGGCAAAGTAGGTGTGGAACAGCATACAGGCGTTCAGAAGGGTGATTCTCCCAGAATCAGGGGGTCTTAGCCTCGCTTGTGATGAGGACCCCTCCAGTGAGGCCTATGCGCCCCTTTACAGGAAATGCCTTTTATTTTCAGTGTGATATGAAAATATCTGTATTGTTCCCGTGGATTTTTAAACAATTGTGATAAGATACAGTTCATGAGTTCGAATCCGACATCAGGCTCTCTGCTGTCAGTATGGAGCCCGCTTCAGATCATCTGTCCCCGCCCCCCTTGCCCCTCCCCTGCTCGCGTGCGCTCTCTCTCTCTCTGTCTCTCTCTCTCAAAAATAAATAAACGTTAAAAAAATTTTTGTGGGGCGCCTGGGTGGCTCAGTCGGTTAACCGCTGACTTCGGCTCAGGTCATGATCTCGCGGTCTGTGAGTTCGAGCCCCGTGTCGGGCTCTGTGCTGACAGCTCAGAGCCTGGAGCCTGTTTCAGATTCTGTGTCTCCCTCTCTCTGACCCTCCCCCGTTCATGCTCTCTCTCTGTCTCAAAAATAAATAAACATTAAAAAACAAATTTTAGAGGCGCCTGGGTGGCTCAGTCAGTTAAGCGTCTGACTTTGGCTCAGGTCATGATCTCGTGGCTCGTGAGTTCGAGCCCCTCGTGGGGCTGCTGCGGAGCCTGCTTTAAATCCTCTGTCCGCCTCTCTCTGCCCCTCCCCACTCGTGCTCTCTGTCTCAAAAATAAACATTTAAAGAAAATGTTTGTAAATTGTGATAAAATCTACAAAACACAAAGTTTGCCATTCTAACCAGGGTTAAGCATACCGTTCGTGGCCTTACGTACACAGTTGTGCAAACATCACTTCCATGCAGAGACTCTGTCCCCATCAAACGCTAACTCCTCCCTCACCCCTCTCCCCCCAGCCCTCGCACCATTCTATTCTCTGTCTCTGTGAATTTGGCTCCTCTAAGTCTCTCATCTGAGTGGGACCGAATAGCTACGTGTCCTTTTGTGCCTGGCTGACTTCCCTTAGCACCATCCTTCGGTTTTATTACAAAATAAATTCTCACAAGCGTACGGTAAAAACCAGGACTACAAAGAAAACAAACTCTGAGTCCAAATAATTTTACAAAGATAGGGCAATCCGTGTGCTTTTATTAACTTTTTTTTTAATTTTTTTAAACGTTTTATTTATTTTTGAGACAGAGAGAGACAGAGCATGAAGGGGGGAGGGGCAGAGAGAGGGAGACACAGAATCGGAAGCAGGCTCCAGGCTCCGGGCCATCAGCCCAGAGACCAACGCAGGGCTCGAACTCACGGACCGCGAGATCGTGACCTGAGCTGAAGTCGGATGCTCAACCGACTGAGCCACCCAGGCGCCCCTTTATTAACTTTTCAAAAACACGAGGGAGAGGTGGGGCGAGTAGTTACAAATTCAAGATAGTACTGAGCCGGCTTCAAGATGTCCTCTGACAACTAGAACATGGTATTAAATAGCTGTGACTTCTACTGGTGACAAAGGTCACAAGGAGTGCTGATACAATTGTGGTTGGGTGCCTGCCTTCAGAACTGAAGGAAATGTCAACTTGCAGTTAGAAATCAGCGCCCAGACAACATGTGTGTGCACGTGTGTGTGTGTGTGTGTATGTGTGTGTGAATTTTTCCCGCGCAAGCTCACAGGCTCCCGGAAATCCCCCCACGGATCTTTCAGGGAGCTTCTGCTCCAGAAAATCCAAGTTACTGAGCCCCACCCTGGGAAGGGGCATTTTATTTGTAAACGTCAGCTTATTTCGTCTTGGCTCAGAGGCGGGGCAGAGCCAGACTGTCCCCGCTTCCACCTGACCTCAGAAGTTGACCTACTGGCATGGCCATTGGGCTGGTTTCTGGAGACCAGACAACCTTCCTTAACTTCCCACCCGCCCCCAGGCACCATGTTCCTCTGAAAGCTGTTCCTTTTAAGCCTTGTGGCTCATTTCCATTAGTTGGTCAGCAAAGCACCCCATGATGATGGGGTGGCTGACACATAGGAGACCCCCCCCCGCCCCCGCCCTGAGTGTAGACGGTGGCATTCTCACCGACAGAGGAGACGCGCTGCCTGCTTCTTAGTGGTTGTTTTATTTTGCTCATCTGCAAACAGGCTTTGGATCGCCAACCTTTAATTAAAATGCAGTGTTTGGAGTTTTTTTTTTGTTTGTTTTTTTTTCAAAAGCAATGTGTTCTAATAAATACCATCTGAGCTGGGGCGGGGGTGCCACAGAAATTATAACTGCAGACGAAAAACCATGAGACTTGCAGCAGGCTAACCATGAAGGCCTTCTGGAAGGGAATAGTTTCCATGTGCTTTGGAAAGAAGGACACGCCTCGTGGACCGTGTTCCCTGGCTTCAAAGCCAAGCCACTGGGCCATGGGTTCTGCCTTCTTGAGTGGAGGGAGGACAGGGAGAGGCAGGGTGTTGGCTTAAATGACCCCTACCTTGGCATCGCCACTTTAGAATCAAGAAGGTACAGCGAATGAGGTGACTGCAGGTGAGACCCGTTGGCTTTGGAGGAGGGAGTCCCCAGAAAAGAAAAACTTTCTGCAGACCGACATGTCTCAGTATCCCTGTGACCACCCCCTTGCCCCTCGCCACTTAGAGCTGCCGATAAAAAGAAGGTGTCCAGTTAAATTTGAATTTCAGATGGATAATGAATAATTTTTTAGTGTGTCCCATGCAATATGCTAAAAATATACAAAGACCGTTCTCGTTGTCTATCTGAAATTCAAGTTTAATGGAGTGTCCTGTATTTGTTTGCTAAACCTGGCAACTCTACCCCCACTCAAAGAGGATTCTGGGGCCTCTCCTTATAAAGAAATGCTGGGCCAGCCTGGGACATATTGAGGTCAGCTTAGAGAGATCTTTAGAGCCAGCACAGTGGCCAAGAACGTGAACTTGGGAGTCTTAAAAACTTAAAGGGGCTTCCACCTCAGGGCAGTCGCCACCTAGTGGGTTGATCTTGAGAAGGTTCCTTGACCTCCCAAAGTCCCACGTTTGTCCTCTGCAGAATGGGGAGACTGAAAACCAAGGCTGATATTCAGCCATATCCAACGGTACAGCCTGTATTCGTTGTTTAAAAATGAGAACACCTCAAGGGGCGCCTGGGCGGCTCAGTCGGTTAAGCGTCCGACTTGGGCTCAGGTCATGATCTCACGGTTCGTGAGCTCGAACCCCCCATCAGGCTCTGTGCTGACAGTGCGGATCCTGGGGCCCGCTTCGGATTCTGTGTCTCCCTCTCTCTCTCTGCCTCTCCCGTGCTCATGCTCGGTCCTGTCCCTCTCTCTCTCAAAAATAAATAAACATTAAAAAAAACTAGAGCACTTCTCAGGCCAGTTGCTAAACATTCCAAACACCCTCCAACACCCTCCATCTTGCCAGCCCCCGGCTCCTCCCCCTCCTCCCCCAAACTCCACCTGTTGTCATCTTGCAGTGGGTACCTGGTGCAGACAAGGGCGTCCAACTGCTCTGCTAGTGTCTTTCTGATTGGCAGGGGTCATGGTTTATGGATCTTTACATAGATTGACTACCACTCTTGGTAGGAATACCCACCTTGAAAGGTTGTTGTAAGGGTTAAATGAAATGATGTAGAAGAACTGAGTGATGCAGGACCCGGCCCAGAGATCTCTCTCTCTCTCTCTCTCTCTCTCTCACACACACACACACACAGACACGCGCGCGTGCAGTGAATGAATGAATCCATATGCTGATTATAAGAAAGAGCCTTGGTTTTCGTGTTTTCTTTGTACATAAGCAAAGTTCTCTCTCTCTCTCTCAATCTACACACACACACACACACACACGCACATATATATATAGACACACACATATGTGATGCGTGTGTTTTAGAATCATGAATTGCATCGCCTTTAAGAAATCGTTCAGATCATTCTAGTTCCAATTCAGTTCCTTCCATTTTACACAGAGGAAAACTGAGATCTTGCTTAATTTACCCACTTATCTAAACACGGCCAACTCTACGCATTGGAGGAGAATTGTTCTTGAGGAATCACTTGGGAAGATTCTTTGCTCAAAACTGTCCCTTTTATCCAGCCTCCCTAAAGCCTGAAATTCCGCCATTAGCATTGTATCCATCTTTTAAAATCAAACAGGTTCAGCAAGGTATTTCTCAAAGCTCTCCTTAAGCTAGCAATGACCCAGGGTCATCCTGAGGGACTTAAGTGCTGGGCTGAGGGAGGGGGGTGGTCGGAGGGAGATTCTCAAAGAAGCTGAAACTTAAAACTTTGTGACAGGCGGGCTCTGCGTTAAATTGTCCCACTGTGACAGGCGTACGTTTATGTTGCTGTGTGTGTTATGCTACACAAAGCTAAAAGCCTCTCTCATATTGTGGGTCAAGGGTTTTTCAGCCGGGTGGTTGGAAATGGTTTTCACAGATCTGTGAAGCACGGATGATAACGCAAAGCCTCAGAGTGTCCATGGGCAACAATGTAGCGGGGACTGTATGTGTTGGTATAGACAAATTGGATCCGCCACTTGGGTGAGCGCCAACTGTGGGAGCTCCACATCCCTTGCCTTTGGAGACCTGCTGTCCTCCCCTGCTGTCTGTTACATTCAGCCCACCTATGTGTTATTTTGGGGAGGCTGGTAAGAGCTCAGCAGTTGCTGGGGATCCATTTGACTGCTTTCTCCAAAACAAAACAAACACAACCTCGCATAACTTGATTGGCTCAGTGTGGAAGATCAGAGTCTAAGGAAACGTCTAGAAAAAACAGGGGGATGAAATCCTGGCGACTTCTTCTAATACCAATATTGGTGACTTAGTAATTACCAACGGATGATCAGTAAAAGGGGAAAGAGTTTCCTATCAGGGTCTAATTAGTTTCATTGTCTTTTCTCCGAGTTCCATTGTATTCCACGCTACCCATCCATCGGCTGCCGGTTTTAATTAATTTTGCACTGCATTCAAAGGTTTTGCTTTTGTGCCTCTCTGTTTGATTTAAATTCCTTTTTGCAGATAAATAAATAAATAAATATCAAAGCTAATGAGGCTCTGAAGATTTGAGATGTAAATATCATATGCAGATTCTTTTTTGGGTCCCAGCTCAGCGGAAGACCAAAAATAACACTTGGAAGTTTGATTAAGAAATCTCAGGCTCCCCTTTCCACGGCTCCCTCCAGACAGTCTTTCTGCTGGCAATTTCGGTTATTTGACAAAAAAATCATGCCCTTCACACTCAAAATCCCAGAAGCAAGTTCCTTTCAAGAGCTCAAACGGGCATAAGATTGTGCTGAGCTATTACTTAAGATCCGTATCCCGCTGACTGATTTGTGTCTATCCTGAGAGGGTTCTATCTACGTGTGTGTGTCTGTGTCCATACAGACTCACGTATCTTTCCTACACACACACACTCACAAATGCACGCACCACAGACACGCGCACTCACACACAAGTTCTGCACACACAGACACACACACGTTCTCCCACACGTGTGACACCCGTATCATGCTTTGGCCAGGGAAGGTTTCCCGTTTCAAACTTATGTCTTCAACATCCCCCCTAAAGACACCTCTGCAGGACATCCCGGGGGGAAGGGGGGGTGGGGTGGGGGAGGGGGAAGGGGCCCTCCCCCCGAGGCGCACACAGGGCTGCAGTTATTAAACTGTATCCAAAGCGCTCTTGCATTGTGCAATCTGCTTCCACCCCCGATATTTGTATCCTTTACCAAGAAAGTCTGATTCATTTCCCAGAAATGTTCATCTGCTATTAATCTTTCAGGATACAGTTAGTGTTGTGATATTTTCAGATATTGTTTTCGGGTGGCGGGGGGAGGGGAGGGCGGATTTCGCCGGGCTGTCCCCTGGTAGTTTGTGAGATTACTCAGTGCTTATAAGCAGCTCAGAATTGTGTGACAGCATTTCCATGCAAGGGACTTACAATCATGTTTCATTAATTCGACGTGAATGAAGCCTCATTTCTGGCCTTGAGGAGCTTAAGATTTATGTGAAATTAATAACAGAACAGATGTCTTCACAATTTGGTTCCTCTGGAAAAAAAAAAAAAAAAAGGAACCTGATTACTTTGAAAACTTCAATGCTTTTAAAATGCAGACCCAGGGAGTTTTTACTCGGGGGTAAAGAGTTATGCCTTGAAACTGTCCACATCACAGAACTAAATGGAATTTAAATGTCAGATTTATATTAAATAGTCATAGTCCCCATTATGACATATAATAAACAACAGCTTATTACTTTCATTAATAAGATGTGTTGGACATTTAAACTAAAGCTTCCGAGATAAAGCCCGCACCTCATAAGCGGGAGACACTGGGGAAGTGTGAGAAATATACAAGCAGCCTGGTTTTTAGCTTGGTTTCTGATAATTTAATCATTGATTCCTCCTAGGAAAACAAAATGCATCTGTACTCACACGAAACTCACCGCTTTATAAAGGAGTTGAGTCATCTCCCGCAGACAACGTGTGCCGGGGGCCAAATGCTCTCCATTTCACAGGACATTTTAAGTCTTGCCTCTTTATTTTATTTTTTCCTCTTTTGCCTGAGATCCTTTTCCTTTATCTGGGCTTCTGGAGGACTACGTGCCTCTCCAGCTGAATTTTAACACTCCTCGGGGCTCCAGTGTGGCTGCGCACCAGTGGGGGCTGGGTTTTCACTTCCCAAAGTCCAAAGAGGGCGAGTGTGACGGAAAGATCCCCCAAGGGGAAAAGGCCAAGGGGCAAGGGGGCGGAAGTGAGAGGGCTGAGACCCCCACCCTCTGTCTGCAAAGCAGGGTAATGAGGTTTGCAGGGGGTGGAAGGTGTCAAATGGCAAAGCCCAGAGTTAACTATTAGGTTCCAGAATCTGTTCCCTGTAAAGCCCTGTGATGGCCTTTTTCTCTATTCCAAACAACCGTGAGGCCTGGAACCTGGGACCTTCTCCACCTTCCCCACGGAGAAAACGAGAACCTTGAGCCAAATAATCCGAAAGCCCCTCACTTTCACGTGCTCCGTCTACTCTGATTGTTGGCTTTTTCCCGGTCGGTCCTTGTTCTCTTCCTTCCCTCCCAGGTTGGGGGGGGGGGTCCCACAGTCCAGTCGTCTCTGCTGATGGACCATCCGACGATGGTCCAGAGCTCAAAAGGGATGTGACTTGCCCCAGCAGTGCCTAAGGGTGTGTGGGCGCGATGTGTTCGGCCCTCTGTCCGAGCTATGGTTGGTAGCGCACAGCTCGGGGAGACGGAGGTAGCCGGGAACGACTCGAGGAGCCTCCCCGCAGGCCGCCACAGCCCTCACCACCTCCTATGAAGAGAGGATTGTCCAAACTGTCTCTACTCTTGGGTGGTATCAGATTGTGGACCCACAGCAAGGGGCAGGCTCCGTGCAAGGGAGCAGAGGCCACTGTCACCCCAGGGGTGCATACCGATGGCGCTGTGGGGCAAGGCCAGACCTTCTACCCTTCGAGGAAGCCAAAATGTGGGAACGCTTTTATGTGAAAGCTTCCGTGTTTCGAGTAGAGGTCACTACAAGGCCACCAGCCTTTATCTGAGTCTGTCGGGACCAGACATATTTCAGTACTCAGAAGTTTTCAGGTTTTAAAAAGATCACACAACAAGGGCCGCCTGGGTGGCTCAGTCGGTTAAGCAACCGACCCTTGGTTTTGGCTCAGGTCACCATCTCGTGGTTCGTGGGTTCGAGCCCTCCATCGGTCTCTGTGCTGGCAGTGCGGAGCCTGCTTGGGGTTCTCTCTCTCCCCACCCCCCTCTCTGCTCCTCCCGTTGACTCTCTCTCAAAATACATAAAGTAAACTTGATTCAGAAAAGATTATACGACACGACTGCCATGTATTATATGATATCCCCAAGTGGGCTGTGGACCAAAGTGACACAAACTCATTGATACTTCTGCATCACAGGACTGGTCACCACTTCCTTCTCCCCATGGGGCCCCAGGGCAGGGAAGCCCTCCCCACCCTGGCAGGTCAGGAATGTCTTCTGACAGAGCAGCGCAAGTGTGGTTGAAGTCTTGTGACCCAGTTTCCTTAGAGCCAGCCCCACTCCCTTTGGGGGAGTCACACGAGCCACTAAGCTTTCGGATTCCTGAGTTGAAAGGCACATGATGATGACTGCATAATTCAAGACTAAGTCACTGGGCTCTAAGCGATGGAAAGCCAAGTCAAATAAGCTTCGGCAAATAATGGCGGTAGCAATCAGGTTTACTAGCTCACGTGACTTATGAGTACAGAGGTGGATCCAGGTGATCTGACAAGGTCCCTAAGACGCAGTTTCTCTTATCTCTCTGCTTCACTTTTGATTGTGTTGACTCCAATCAAATGGATGTCTTCCTCATGGTGACAAAATGGCTGCCAGAAGCTCCAGTCACTCATGTTTCTGAGGTTGGGTCCTCTGATTACTGATTACTTCTGTCTAGAAATCTCAACAGCCATTGGGCATCTCTCCGGCTCTGATGGAGTCACTTGCCCATTGTGGAGCCGATCCCAGTGCCCAAGGTTGCAAGTCCACCTGGACCTGGGGGTGGATTCTTCTCGGCCCAACCTGCTTGGACTTGAGAGTGGGGGATTCTGAATGGAGGCTGGGGCTGGGGGCAAAACCACAGATGCCTGTTACCATGGTGACCTACGTGTCTCGCCGAAGGGATTAGCAACCTGCTCATGTCAGCAGAGCGGATAAGAAAACTGAGGGAGGAGAGACCTGGCCAAACACCCAGTAAGGCACAGGCTAAACAGGGTCTCTGACCTGGATATCTCAGTCTTGGAATCTCATGGCTACACCATGAGAAGGCTACACCATGAGGTGTAGGGCTGAACTGTCAGGCCCCCAACCGCCCCAGGGCTGCTCACCAGAGCCTGCTCCAAAGCCTTCTTCCCACGGTGTCTTCTCACCCCTCTGGCTGCGGGGAAGAAATGGGAAGAAGCCAACACTCTAACAAGCACACGCGCACACACGCGCGCACACACACACACACACACACACACCCCGTAATGAGGGTCAGAGCCCTCCTGCAGCAAGTTTGCTCTGAAGTAGCTGTAATTTACCTTCTCTTCCCCTCTTGGACCTCCCACACTCAGGACCAGCCTCCCCTGACTCTGGTACGGAGTTAGCACTCAACACACGTCACTACTGCAATTATCGTTGCTGTTGCAATTATTATTATTATTATTATTATTATTTCTAGTGCTATTCCTTACTCTTCCCTACACTCTCCTTGGCCAAACTTATTTATTTGCCCCGAGGCACACATAATTAAGCAGGGGGAAATACGAAAGGCAGGGCAGGAGGATCAGAGAGTTGGTGTTTTTAACAGGAGCCAAAGCCTGAAATTGAGCAAAAGGCAGGAAAGCCCCGCTAATTATAATTGCGTAGCTCTTTCCAAGGCGCAGACTGCTTCCTCATCCATCACCTCATTAGATTCTTTAAACAAAATTTTTTTTAATGTTTGTGTATTTTATTTTTTAATGTATGTCTAGCCTAATGTGTATTTATTTATTTATTTATTTATTTAAGAGACAGAGGGTGAGCGGGGGAGGGGCAGAGAGAGAAGGAGACACAGAATCCGAAGCAGGCTCCGGGCCCCCAGCTGTCAACCCAGAGCCCGACACGGGGCTCGAACTCAGAAGCTGTGAGATCACGACCTGAGCTGAAGTCGGACGCTTAACCGACTGCGCCACCCAGGCGCCCCTCCCCTAGATTCTTAAACAGAAAGATAAAAACACTCTGTAAAGTGAGGCCAGGAGGGAAAATTTTCTCTATTTACAAATGAAGAAACCGGCCCCAACCCTCAAAGATTTTCCAGGTATGAGATAGCGGAACGGGAATAGAACCTGAGCCCTGGTTCCAGTGTTTTCCTGCTAACTGTGCATATGGATGCATGAACGCACAGGCGTCCACACAAGTGCATGCTGTTGGGAATACAGACACACAGAGATCCAAATAAACAGAAGGATCTAAAAGCCTGCAAAATAGGGGCGCCTGGGTGGCTCAGTCGGTTAAGTGCCCGACTTCAGCTCAGGTCATGATCTCACGGTCTGTGAGTTCGAGCCCTGCGTCGGGCTCTGGGCTGATGGCTCGGAGCCTGGAGCCTGCTTCCGATTCTGTGTCTCCCTCTCTCTCTGCCCCTCCCCCATTCATGCTCTGTCTCTCTCTGTCCCCAAAATAAATAAACATTTTAAAAAAATGTTAAAAGCCTGCAAAATAACAAACACTCATAGCGCCTTACATTTCTGATGTCTTGACTCAACTTAGCATAAAAGAATCAAAAGCTGCCTGGGCTGAAGGTCTGTAAGTCCTGTATAAACCCCATTCCCCACCTACCCCAACATTTCTGCTTCTAGCTTGTCTTCTGTCACCCCCCCCCCAGACCACTGCACCGACCCCTACCTGCCTCCCACCCTTAAAATCTCAATTGTGACCTTTTGCTGATAAGAACTCTATTCAATTTAGTTAGCATTTGCTGATCATGTTTAAGAGGTAATTCTTGTTTTAAAAATTCATTTATCTATTTTGAGAGAGAGACAGACAGACAGGCAGAAAGTGCACGCGGTGGGAGGGACAGGGAGAGAGGAGAGAGCAAGATCCCAAGCAGGCTCTGCACTGCCAGCGTGGAGCCCGATGCGGGGCTGGAACTCGAGAACCATGAGATCATGACCTGAGCTGAAGCTGGATGCTTAACTGACTGAGCCACCCAGGTGCCTAAGAGGTAGGTCGTACTGGGGACCTGGGTGCCTCAGTTGGTTAGGTATCTGACTGTTAGTTTCAGTTCAGGTCAGGATCTCACAGTTCGTGGGTTTGAGCCCCGTGTGGGGCTCTGCACTGACAGTGTGAAGCCTGCTTGGGATTTTCTCTCTCTGCTCCTCCCCTGCTCTCAGCCTCTCTCTCTCTCTCTCTCAAAATAAATTTAAAAATTACAAAAAAAAGAGGTAGTTCTTATTATCTCCATTATACTGACAAGCAAACAGAGACTCAAAGAGTTTATGCAGCCTCTATGGAAAACAGTATGGAGGTTCCTCAAAAAATTAAAAATAGAACGACCATATGATCCTGCAATGCCTCTGCTGGGTGTTTTTCTGAAGGAAACAAAATCACTATCTCAAGAAGATACGTGCACCCTCACATTTATCGCAACATTATTTACAACAGCCAAGACATAGAAACAACCTGTGTCCACTGGCACATAAATGGATAAAGCAAATGCAATACACACACACACACACACACACACACACACACACACACACAGGAATATTATTCAGCCATGAAAAAGGAAACCTTGCCATTTGCAACAATATGACTGGACTTCGAGGGCATTATGCTAAGCGAAATAACTCAAACACAGAAAGACAAGGACTGTATGATCTCATTTACACGTGGAACCTAAAAAACTACAAACATATAGAAATCGTGAGTAGATTGGTGGTTGAATAGTGAATAGATTGGTGGGTGGTGGGAGTGAGGAAAATGGGTAAAGGTGGTCAACAGATTCAAACTTCTAGGTATAAGATAAAGAAGTCCTGGGGATGTAATGTACATCACGGCGAGCACAATAGTTAACAACACCCTATTGTGTATTTGCAAGTTGCTAAGAGAATAGATCTTGAAAGTTCTCACCACAAGAAAAAAATTGTCACTATGCGTGGTGACAGATAATAACTAAACTTGTTGTTGTCATAATTTCCCAATATATACATATATCAAACAATTATGTCATACACCCAAAAGTAATGCGACGTTGTACGTCAGTAGTATCTCAAAAAATAAATAAAAACAATAACAAAAAACCCCACAGGGTTTAAGTAACTTGCCCAAAGTTGTATAGGTAGACTAAACCATTGCTACCTGTCATTCTCTGGACCAAGTGGCCTGGCGTTAGTTTCCACCTAATTTTTCTCTTTTTGAAACTGAGAAGGCTGGGGGCGCCTGGGTGGCGCAGTCGGTTAAGCGTCCGACTTCAGCCAGGTCACGATCTCGCGGTCCGGGAGTTCGAGCCCCGCGTCGGGCTCTGGGCTGATGGCTCGGAGCCTGGAGCCTGTTTCCGATTCTGTGTCTCCCTCTCTCTCTGCCCCTCCCCCGTTCATGCTCTGTCTCTCTCTGTCCCAAAAATAAATAAACGTTGAAACTGAGAAGGCTGGATGTTCGGGACCTAGTCTTATAAAAAGTGGGAAGAGAGTGGTGTCCGTTCTTTTCAGCCTGAGGTTGTGAGGAGTCTGGGGGGAAGAGGAGAAAAGCAAAGAGAGAATAGTGCTGTTAATTAATATAGAATTGGTTCCGAAACGTTTTTTCTTGAGCTCGAGCCTATATTATCAACCATTCTCGAAAGAAGAAGTTCCAGCATCCAGCCAGAAGTACTGTGGTTGTAGATGTGGGTGCCGGTCTATATGTAGACCCAAATCTTCTGTTTTAGTAGGTTATACATACGTAAGGCAAAAACGAAAACGACAACAGCAAAAAACACTTCCTAATCACGAAAGATATCTTTCACATACACTAGCCAGCTACCCAGTTTCTCTCCTCAGAGACGGTGACCTTAGTTTCTCACGAGTCCATCCAGAAAAGGTGACGAACGTACCAAGAGACTACTTACTCCTCCAGAACCTCCCGGAACAAGGCTTCATCAAATTTTGTGGTATTTGCCACTCTGACCAATGAAAAACAGTATTTGATTTTTCTTGACTTGCCTGTCCACAGCCTTAAAATATATTTCTGTTCAGTCTATGACTTTTTCTTATTGATTTATAGGAGCTCTTTGTATATTCAGTAAATTCGTCTCTGTATGATAGGAGACGCAAATATTTTTCCGTATCCAGATTGCTTTTAATCTTTGTTTTTTGTTATGCATCCTTAAAAAATAAAGCCCAACTGGTCAATATTTTATAGCTTCTGGTGTTTCAGTCATATGGTGAAAACTCTTACCCATCCCGAGATTATTTGAAAGTTCCCCCTTATCTGCTTCCAATTCATTTTCATATTATTGAATGTATAAAACCTCGCACTCATCTGGAATTTATTTGGATACAAATTGTGACGTAGGGGTCCAACTGTACATTTTTTCTAGATGACGACGCAGCCCTTCCAAAGACATCTATGAAATAAGCCAGCTTTCCCCTACCTCTTCAAGACTCCCAAACCTTGGTAGCAGCTTCAGTATTCCACATGTATTTCGTTGTTTGGAGGCTACATAATTATTTTGCAACGACAATATCACTCACAATGCTTGTGGGAGCCATCCTCCACACGGTGTAGGTGATGCAGCTAAAACACTTTTGATGAGGAACAAGGGCCGTGAGCGTACGCCAACCAGAAAGCTACCCCGGACCGATGTCGTCAATAAAAACGCTGTGGGACTACTTCCCATTGCGAACCTCTGTGTTCGGGTGTCAGCCATGGAGTGGAAAAATCTGAATACTAGAGCAAGATACAAAAGTGCACAGCTCTGTGAACAAAAACTCACACGACGTGAGGGTTGAGGAGGTTCTCGTGTGGGATTCAATTCCTAGCACACGTGGATTCACCCCCAGCTAGGACAGCTTCTGGGACCTTCTGTTATGTTAACCCCGTAACTGCCTTCTCAACTGGAGGTCACCTCACCAGCAACAATGTTAACTCCTGGGACCTCCTTCCCACGGGGTAAGGCCTGGGTGTCCTTTAATCTTCTTAGAGCAAAATCGACTGAGTAAAATTATGATTTGCTATGGCTGCACTTAGCCAATAGAAACTCATAAACCGTCTTAACATCATAATGCATTGTGAAGAGGAATCACTGAGTGCCAGGAAACGTATGAGAACCCCAGGCCTCCATTCATCTAGCTTTATGCTAGGGCAGCATATTAAAGTGATTTCAACTTCAGAGCAGAGCTCCCCAAAGAGTGCTCCAGCCTTAATTAAAATGTCAATGAAATACAAAAGTGCATAGGGGACGTTCTCAGAAATCATTCCCTTTTAACTTCCGGCTGGCTGGCTGTTCCTTCCCTTGGCTGGCTTGGCCGCTCGGTATGTGGGTACCCGACCCACCGTTCCACTCTGCCGTGGGGGGAGCCCTTGTCTGGACGCTTAGCATCCCCATGGGAGACGGGAGGCAGGTGGGCTGCAGGTTCCTGCTTGGGGCTTCTCTGTATCTTGAGCTGTCTGAGTTGGAGGCATGGATTAGGAGTATCTGGGGGCCTGGCCCCGAACTGCAGAACAAGGAGGTAGGGTGGAAACGTGGGGGGAAATAAGAGAAAACACCAGCCTCAGACCAGCTGGGTGTAACATCAGTGAACTGAGGGAAAAAGAGAGACATAGGAGTTGTTTTGTTTTGTTTTTAACTCAGGAATCCAAAATACAGATACCTATGGGGCTAGGCCAGTAATGGAATTGAGGATGTGGGGAAGGTGCCGGGTAGGAGGGTGCGGTGGGGACTGCCTAGCGCTAGAAATCATCGTCCCCTCAGAAGGGGCGGTTGCTAGGCAGTTTTGAGATTGTTTCCATGTGGGAGTGCAAACCTGCCATGGCTCTGCCTTCTGATTTTTTTTTTTTCAAGAAAATCTCGCAATCTGCATTTCTTGAATGTGAAATCTCCTCCTTTGCATTGAGTACTTGTTAAATGTTCAAAACCTTTGCACGGGTCAACGTATGACCAAAAGAAAACATGTGTGGATGAACTTCAGTCTGGGAGGGGACTGTTGGGCCCCAGGCTCATCCCTTCCTTAATCTCTATATCCATCCATCCATCCATCCATCCATCCATCCAATGTATCATCATCCATTGAATATTCACCAATGCCTCCAGGTACCAGCAAATACGAAAGAAACAGAAATGAGTCTAACCCCAAGTTCAGTCTTATCTCCAGTCCCATCCTGGTCCCATCCCGGCCTCAGAGAGCGGGAGGCAGCCAAATATAGTATTTAAATAATATTGTGTGTGTTTTCAGCACAGACCAGGAATTGAAAGGCGACGTTTTTTGATAGACCTGTCTTGGCTTCTAGGTTGCATAGGACCTCGGATTGCTGCCTTCCCCTCTTTCTCGTGGCACACGCCAAAGATTCTCTTATGAGACTTTAAATCGTCGCAGTGACCATTCCTGGTCTGGTTCGTCACCTCACGTCAGGCCCCAGGCCGACGCTAACGACATCACCTCTGGTGAGCTGGCCTTAAGAGGCTCACCCGCCTGAATGTGTCAGGACTTCCTCCCTGTGTCCTGCCTGGACCATAACCACAGGAAATGCCTCCATAATTGCTGAATTGTTGGCACTATGTGCTTTTCGCCAAAGGAGAACATAGGAAAGTGGCATCCATCGTCTCAAAGATAAGCGACTTCCTGGAGTGCACTCAGAAGAGATTTTGCTCACCCGTCTGTTGGGAAGGCGGGGAGGGGGGCGCAGGGTCTTTTAATCGCTTGGGCAAGGCGGGCCCTGCTCTGTAGGTGGTGGCCTTCCTCATTGTTGCGGTGAGGGCCTCGGGAAGATGTGAGCCCTGGTGTCCCGCTCCCTGACGCCACTGACCCCTTGTGAGGGCAGGGACTTTGACTTGTCACGTCTATGTCCCCAGCGCCCAGCACAGAGACGGCACGTAGTAGGTGTGACATTTGAGGTTAACTGGCCCACGGGGGGAAACGCCGTTTTGCTGATGGGGGATTAAGGATCAGAGAAGAGAAGGAATTTGCTGGAAGCCTGTTCCTTTCTTCTGCCTCTTACCATCTTCACACACACGTGCACGCACACACACGCCCTCTCAGATACGGATACACACATACAGACCCTCATGCATGCACAGACAGTTAACACGGATACGTGGACACACGTGTGCACACGGACGTGCACACACACACCCCTACCTTCAGCTCCCAGAGGCCACTCTTGTGGCAATGCTCACAGGTTTCCCACGCAAGTTCACGGTCCCAGGTGGCAGGAGAAGCCGTTTCCCTCACACCCCTCTCCAAGGAACCCAGTTGGTGCTACGCGCTTGACTGTCATTCAAGCCGCCCCTCGGGAAAAACTGTCACGTGTTTAGCAAGGAATAAACCTGGAAAGACATTTACACTGATGGAGAAAAAGAAGGCTGCCATTCCTGAAGTCCCATCTTTGAGGAAGCATTTACTTCTCTCAAGGCACAAGGAGGGAGCACGCACACCCAGTCGTGGGTGAACACGGCCTTGACCTCAGGCTGACTAGTAAAGCATTGGCTCAAATATGCCCGGGGTTGCAAAAATGCAACACGGCTTCTAGGCCATTCTGTATCGAGAACTCAGGATGCACATGCACGCCTGCTTTCTCTGTGTTTGTTGCTCTGAGTTCGAGATTCCTATTTGCTTTATCTGCTTGTGTTTTCTTTTGTGTCATAGGTGGTGGGTCTACATTTTCTCTTGCACTGGTTTGGGACCTCCGAGGGTCTGTTTTCTGGTCATCCAGCCTGGGGTCTTTATTCAACTGTTTTTCCAAACATGTGGGTCTGCACGCTCTTCAACAGATAATTTGGCCATGATTTAACATTTGCCTTCTTTCAACTATTTCAAACACTCCTTTCATGGGGCTCGCTGCCCATTTTGAGAGGCAGGGATGGGGAGAGAGGCTTGGGTTTGCCCTGCCTCTGTATGAGCCTGCTGCTAAGAAATAGTGCGTATTCTGTTCACCTTATCTGTCTTTCCGGCTTTCAATCAGTAGCAGAGTGTGTGTTTCTTATATAAGAACTAACCAAATTTATTCAACAGATTACACATTAATTTTACCATCATGACATCGTACGAACAGATAATCTACCAAAAAAAAACGTTTTGGATTTCTTAAAAGTGAATTTAATTATAAGTAGTAATGTGTGCTGGAGAATTATAATTATGAAAAGTCATGTTCTGTAAGTCTGAAATGACAGATTATATTTCAAAGGCTTATTGCAGAGGAATTACAGGACCCAATTTATTAGTCGTAAATTTACGATTATTGCAGCTTTGCTTAAAAAAAAAAATACACACACAAGATCACGGCATATTCTAGTTGGACTTAGTGTGTCTAATCCTTTCGACAAGAATCATATTTTGCGCCAAAAGCTGCCACTCCATTAATTTGTTCGTGAGACAGAAACAGGCAAGTGACCTTTGTCTTCTGATCCCTGCCTGGCAATGATTTCAAGTACTTTGTGGGCATGTTTTGCGTCCCTCACTCCATCCTCGCAAAGTGATTAAGAAGTTGACGTGGATCAGAGAACAGAAATGCTGTTGTCACCGAGGAAATGAGGAGGGTTTCGTGGGTGTTGGTGGGAAGGGCGTGGGGGCGGCAGGGGCTTCCAGGCACCTGGGACGGAACCACAGGTTGTCCACACAACAAATATTTACTGAGCATCTACTACGTTCCAGGCATCGTACTGAGTATATTCTGGGTGTTGCCACAATGAGGCCTCCCAGAACAGCCCCTCGAGGTGGATATATTGTGAATTTATTTTACAGACGGGGAAAAACTGAGGTTCCGAGAGATCATCAAACAACTTGCCCAAGGTAACTGGGTTCGTGAGTAGTGCAGCCAGCACTGGCTATGTTGTCATCATAACTCCTCATTCCTGGCCCATGTGGGGCTCACAGGCTCACTGCAGGGGAAGAAAGTGGCGGGCAGTGGCAGGAAGTGAGGCGAGAGGGCTGTGTTTATAGCACTCTTGGAGCTGGAGGGGGGGGGGGGAGGGCGGGAGGGAAGGAGGGATTCATTGTGCTAGGTCAGGATGGGGAGGGTGACATCCAGGGGGGCCCAAAAGGATCACGCAAGACTCTGTAGACATGACACTGAGCCCAGCCCTGCAGGATGAGTAGGTTTCTCCAGGCAGAGGAAGAACATTTCCGGCGGAAGGAACAGCCTGTGAAGTAGACAAATCCCAAAGTGTGCGAAGAAAGTGTCTTGTGTTTGCAGATGTGTGACGAGGGCTTATGGTGTAAAGGGAAGCAGGGGAGGGGGGAGGTGAGGCTCTGGGGCAGAGGCAAGAGGTAAGCCCGGCCTAGTCACGGTGCAGAGCCCTCAATGCCAAGCTAAGGTGCTTAGACCTTCCCCTGTTGATAAGAGGGAACCAGAGACGGTCCATGACCATGAGTTGGTGGCACTGGGGACAGAGGTAGGCAACTCTTTTGCCTACACTTGGGTAACACAGGCCTGGAGAGAAGCCGGAGAAAGCGCCCCCTATCGAAAGAGATGCCACCACGTGGCTCCAGTCCACTTCCAGATCTCCCAGCTGGATACGAGAAGCTAGAATCTTGGTAGATCAATTGTGGAAATAGCCCACGTCTTTCTGGATCCAGGCCCTTTACATGCGACTTCATAGCTCCTCCCATCATGTGCCGGGGTCCACTTTCCCACCACTGAGTCTGCTCATCGACATCTCCTTGACTGTAATGGAAATGAAAGGACGTCTGTTCAGAGCCTTGGCTTCAGGCGGCCTTGCCTGAACCCATCTCCCTTGTGGGAGTGTCTCCACTGTGAGGACAGGCCCAGGCCTCCCTGCTGGAAGGTCGGAGACCACGTGGAATGGACCATGTGGCCATCCCAGCCTGGCCCACCCAGACCAGCCCACTCCAACAGGAAAGAGCCACGACTCAGCCAGCCAGCCTATAGACTAATGACAAATAATAAATGTTTGTTACGGACGCCTGGGTGACTCAGTGAGTTAAGTGTCCGACTCCTGACTTCGGCTCAGGTCATGATATCACGGCCCCCACCCCCCCTCCCCTGGCTCTCTTTCAAGGTAAATAACTAAATTTAAAAAAGATAAATAAATTGTTGTTTCACACCCTTGAGTTTTGGAGTCATTTGTTACGTGGTGATAGCTAACCGATACAATAATTAATTCATGTTTTAAACAACTCTATGCTGACATCCTTCTCTTCCCCCCCCCAAAAAAAAATAAAGGGACCAGAGACTCAGGAAACATTTCTGGCTCAACAAAGCATCAAGCGTCATCAGTTCAAAGTTGCTGGGGTTGGGGAGAGGGGAGGAAGCCTCTGAACGCTTCACACCCTGCCACCTGCTCTGTCCTTCTCGCAGGAGGTCATGCTGACTGCAGGGGCCATGGTGGCCTCAGTGACCCCCACTCATGCACAGCCACCGGGACCACCTGTGCACTCAGCAGGCCCCATCCAGCCATCTCTCCCTCAGCCCCGACCCCGGGCTCCATATATCTGGGGCCGTGACACCCAAGAGCTCTGAGCCCCAAGATCTTAAACTGAAATCTCTCCCTCCTTGGATACAACATGGTCTGAACACTCTGTGGACTGGACAGCACACTTGGGCAGGCTGCGTCCGGTCCTCCAGCCACCCCCACCCCCCCGTGTCTACAAAGCTCTTACTCCAGAGCCTGCTTCCCTGGCTCAGAGGGCAGAGATGCCCAGAGGTCGAGGCGGGATCCTCTCGAGCTGGATCCTACAGCTAGATCTTTCTCTGTCACCAAGCCCTTGCTGTTGCGTGAATTAGAAACAGCCCCCTCCAGGCAGACGCCCCTCCAGCAGCCACGGGCAGACACGCATGTCAGGTCTTGTCTTAGCCGGACGTTAAACCTCACTCGACACCCCAACCAGGGCCCTTGGCTCAAGGCTAAACGTGACCTCCATCAGAACTTGAATCAGCCCAGGCTTTCTCGACCCCTGTCCCCCAGTTTGGAAAGTTCTTCCCCCTCGTCAGCCTTCAAGGCTCCACTCCAGTGATGCCTCCTCTGGGAAGTCCTCCCTGGTCCCCTCCCTTGACTGAGATTGTTCTTTCTGCAACTCTTGAAGCCCTTGGGATCCCCCCTTCTTCAGCCTCTGCTTTGACCTGGGGGTCCCTTGGCACCTGTTGGTCACCACCCCCTCCCCACCACGTGAGCAAGGAAGGGTCTTCACCTGTCAGCCCTGTGAGTGCCCAGGGGCTGTGTGGCAGGAGCTAGGAGGGAGAGGTGGTACTTGTGAAGGAAGATGTTAAAACTATCCCTCCCCTTTCTCATCACACTTATTGTCCCCCACACAGGGGCCCATGACAGTCCCTGGCAGCGAGGTGGGGAGGGGGTCCCCTGGGAATCTGAATTAAGGGGAGCCTAAAGACCTTGCAGGAGGCTGGGTTCCCTCACTCCCGCTTTGCCCCATTGGGGGGACGTGCCTGGTGATTCTTCCCTAGGAAGACAGGGCATTGCCCACAAGGTGCATTGTGGACCACCCCCCCCCGATCCCAGGCCCCCCTCCTAGCTGCCCATCTGCAATCCCACTGCAAACCCCTCCTGGATTCTGCACAGAGGCATTTATTCGATGAGCCTCCATCAGGTAAAGAAGGGGAAGTGTCAACCCGTTAGAGCTGGTCACTGAGTGGGGGGAAGTAAGGACTAGGCGAGTTTGATGAGTGGGAACAGGACACAGAGAAAGTTCCAGATGTGGAGACTAACTTGGGCATCAGAGTCGGGGCTCCAGGAACCCGGGCGGGCTCTGGGGGTCTCTGGGCTGCGGCGGGGAGGACAGTGGACTGAAGCTGAGCTACAGGGAAGGAGGGAGCTGAAGCCTTGGGTGGCAGAGGGGAGGCAAGCGGCATCTGTGGCCGACTGGGGGAGGGCGGGCGGTACTTACAGGAAAGGGATTTTCTGGATTCTTAGAAAAACAATAGGCAGGGCTTGTAGCTGGGGCAGGAGGATTGGGGTCACCAGCTGTCTGTTTGATACGATGACTGGTTCCTGATGCTTTGGAATTCAAGGGCAGAGGCACTTCGGGACCCTGGGTCAACCTCGGGCTCCCTAGCCCTCTCCCCAGCCCCCACCTGGGACCCACAACACGCAGGATGTTCTGATTGTCCCTTTTCCTTCCTTCTCACTTCGCTCTTCATTTGCTGGGGTGTGTGGTGGGGATAAAGTCTCAGAGGCATTTACCTGAGCCGTGAGAGACCACAGGCAGCGCACGGGAAACAGACAAACCATCTCAAAGCCATTCCTTGTCCTTTGGCTGGGCGCTTGCTGAAGGCAGGTGCTTGTTAGTTGTAGGATGGGCACAGGCCTGGGCTTCCGTGGGGAAGGGGGGCATTCTGGACGGGGGCTGGTGGAATGAGGGCACCCCTGCAAGGACGAAGCCACCGACACGCCGCCGTGGGACCACAGAAGGGCAGTGTCAGAGGCACCCGCGGCTTCCCATTGCCCTCGGAACACAGTCCGACTCCTTAGCTCAGCCAAACAGCATGATCTGGCCCCACTGACCCCCCAGATTCATCTTCCTTTATCGCCACCCTGAACCCCTAGGGTTGTTTGGGTGCAAGCAATAGAAATACACTCTAACTTAAGGGCAATGGGGGTTCTCGGGGTGATCACAGAGGTGGGGGCAAGAACCTCCCAACTGGGGCAGATGCCAAGATGGAAACACCAGTCCGTGGGGCCCCACAGCCGGCAGCGCCATTTATGTTTGTGTTACTCAAGGTTTCCTGGGCATCCCCTTGGCTGAGCCTAGGTCGCAAGCCCACCTGTAGGGTAGCGAGAGGAAAGGCCTGGCCAAGAAGGCTTCAAAGACTCACTTGGCCTCTGAAGAGGGAAGGCAAGTGCCCCATTTTACCTTCCCAGCAACACTGTCCTCGGTGGGAAGGGACGGGACTCCCCAAAGGAAGAGGGGAAAGATGTTTGGCGGCCAAACCCACAAATGTCCATTGTGCCCTTCACTCATTTGCCCTTCTTTTGTTCCTCAAATATGATAAGCTTGCTCTCACCACAGGGCCTTTGCACATGCCATTCTCTCTACCTAGAACACTCTTCCCCTGGTTCTGCACATGTCTGGTTCCTTTCCTTTCATCAGGACTTTCCTTTCCTTTCCTTTCCTTTCCTTTCCTTTCCTTTATCAGGACTCATCAGATCTGTAATGAATCCCCCTCAAAGCCCCGCCCCCCACCGTCACCACTCATTCCCAAGTTTTCCGCATCAGATCATCTCGATGCCATCCTTCACAGGCCTTCCAACCATCCAAAATTACCTCGTCTATTAATGTGTCTGCTTTTGTTGCCTGTCTCCTTCCACTGGAATGTAAGCACCATGAAAACAATGACTATGGTTAACTAGCTGTAGATCCAGTCCCGGCACAGGGCTTAATACGCATTTATTAGGTAAATAAGCAACTAGGAACAAAAAGACCCAGACAGGGGGAGTGGGTGGCCTGGCCAAGGGCGCCCAGAGAGGAGATCACGATGGCATTCAGGGTCAGAAGCCAAGCCTCGCCTGCCCTGGGGCACTGGAAGTCAGCTGACTAGGAGCGTGGGCTCCAGAGTAGATTGCCTGGGTCAGCGCCCACTAACTGTGCCTCAGTTTCCTCCTCCTGGAGGTGAGAATCCCAGGTGTGAAGCGGACGGCTATTTCATTACTGAACAGGTGGGGAGCGGCTACAAACACACCTGCAGAAGTCCCTTTAAAGTCACGCTTCTCAAACTTAACCTTTCCCAGAGCTTAATAACCTGCAAATGTTGTCTAAAATGGAGGCTCTAAGAAAGCATCCCCCCTCCACCCAAATTCTGATTCAATAGCTCTAAAGTGGAATCCTGGAATGTTCAAAGAGCAGCTTCTCCTCCTTTTGAGGTTCACACTGTGATTGCGCATTAATGCCACTAGATGGAGCCATGAGCCCAGAGAAAGGGTCTGACCCCGACCGCTCGGAGCCCTGAGGCCGCTTCGCCAGGAGCGGCCACCAGATGGCGTAGTCTGTCTTCAGAAGGTGCCACACCTCCGCCGGGGCAGAGAAGGGGACCGCCCCGCCTTAGGGAATAGGTGGTCTGAGGGCTGCACACACACATCCTTCCCTGCTAAGGGAGCCGCAAGAAGGAGCCTTGAGGCCAGGGGAGGCCCGGTTCTATTTCAGGGTTCTATTTCAAGCCCCTGTCCCAATCAGAACCCCATCTGCCCCTGGTCTTAACACCCGCGCCTAGTGTAAAGGCTGTGGCCTCAGTAGGCGCTCAACAAAGACTTTGCTCACTTGAACAGATACACACGCATCCATACAAGCCGACTTGGTGAGTCCTGTGGAAAACAATTATCATAAAGAAAGTGATCATTTAATTATTAAGTGCCTACTGCATGCATGCTGGGCACTGTGTTAAGTATTCAGTCTACACTCACAGATCCTTCCCGCAGCCCTGAGAGATAGTTATTAGGAGTACTGGACAGATAAGGGGAGTGAGGCTTCCTGCAGTTAATCACATGGTCATGGTCATGGTCAAGAAGCCAGAGGCAGCACAGGAGTGTGGTTGCAGAGCAAGGGCTCTGAACCAAGGAGGGCTTCCTGGGGGTGAGTCCTGAGCAGGCTCTAAAGTAGGTAGAGCCACGGACCGGCAAAGCGAGGCTGTTGGAAGAATGCCCCTGAGCGAAGGAGAAACCAGTGGGCTGAGGGTGGTGAAGGGGCCGGAGGTGTTTGGCTGCAGGGGTGCTAGAAGCGGGTGGAAGACGTAGGTCGGGGAGCCGGCTGACAGAGGACCCAGCAGCTGCTGCAAGGCAGTCAACAGACTCAGGTTCCAGCGCTACATTTACATGCTGTGTGTCCTTGGTCAAGTTTCTTAACTTCTCTGGGCTCACCTTATCTCCATATTAATAGCCTGGTCACAGGTTCCCTGGGAGGACTGAGTACAGCGACCTGGGTGAAGGTGCCTGCCACAGTTCCCAGCTGCTGGTTTTCTTTCCCTTGTAATGTGGCCTGGGAAAATCCTTCTCTATGCCTCAGTTTCTCCATCTCTCCAGGGCAGCCGTGTAGTGTCGTGGTTGGGTGCAAGGGTTCTGGCGTCAGCGAGCCCCAGGGGGTGCTGATGCTGGGTGTGTGGCCCTGAGCAGGTATCCTCTCTGCACCTCAGTTTTCTCCACTATAAAATGGGGGCGCTAACCATACCACCTGCTTCAAAGGAATCTCCGGAAATTCCACGTCTCTAAGACACCCAGCGCGGCGCCTGGCATGCTATCCGTGCACAGACTGTTCTCCAGCGGTGACCTCCCAATAAACAGAGAGGCATCATCAGACCGTCTCTAGGATCCTTCCAGATCTGACACGCTAGTTAGTTTTTACTTAGCAAGTTCTTTTTCTCTCCTTCCCTATACCCGCCTGTCATAGGTATTCACGATCAGTGCCCCAAGTACGTGAGCAAGTTCCAGAACTTCTGGCTATGCCCCTCATCTGGGCGTTCCCCTCCCCAGACCACATGCGGTCTTCCCTGCTCCAGGAAGGCCAGCCGGCCATACAGCATATACAATGCAACAGATACATGGGTTCCCCAAACACTCCTTTCCTCCGGAAGAACATCGTCCCCAGCCCCATCCCACCCAGGGGACAGTGCCTTAACCCAAAGGAACCCATGCCTCATGGTCCCAGAGACTAGGACGCCTTAGGAGCCATCCAATGGGGCACAGGGATGGAGGCTGTATATTCCTGCACCAGCCAATGGTAAATGCTGCTCCAGGAAGAGGGTGTGGCCTTGGGGGGCAGGGGTGGGGAGGGGGGTCCATGCACTTCTGCCAAGACAGCTCCCAAAGGGTTAACCGCTGGCCTGCAGCTGGGGGAACGGGTCCTCTGGGCCAAGGTGGATGCAAGCCCAGTGGTACATCCGCACTCCCACTGCTGAGGACAGTTTTCAGGAGTCCTCTCTGCAGGGAGCCCCAGCCTCCTCGAAGACATCCAAGTACGGGGAGCTCACTACCTCTGGTAACGTGTGCTTCTCCTCGCCTGCTCAAGCAGCGGCGGGAATGTGGTCCCTTCCTCGCTGATGTCCTGGGACCCACGGAGGACCGCACCCCTCCAGCTGTACCCCGCCCGCAGAAGCAGTTCAGGGGCGGACCATTCTCAGATATCACATCCATTCCTCCGGGCGCTTTTAGGTACAAACAACAGAAAGGCGACTCAAATTGCATTAAGTCTAAAAGGACTCATCAAATGGAAAAATCCAAGACGAGATTGGTTCCTAGTGAGGCTAGATCTGGGGTCTCAGAAAGGGTCCCCAAGTCTGTGTCTTCTGTTTCCCGGCTCCGCCCTGAGGCCTGAGGCCGGCAGTGTCCCCTCAGATAGAAACTGCCAAGTGGCTTCTGTGCTCCCAGGGGCTCGGTGCTCCCGCCAGCCCGGCCTGGGCCCCATGGAAGGAGGTGAGCTGTGAACACAAGAGAGAATGGGCTGAGCAGCCCCAAAGAGCGCCACGTTCTGTCCCGATCATCCCAGCCAGAGACCACACATCTGGACAAAAACAAAGGCAGAGGCTGTGGCTAAACGCTCAGGCAGAGACACAGGGGAACTGGGCAGGGGCAGCGCCCTGGGGGAGGCAGTGATTCAGGACTCAGAGAACTCATGTTGGCGTGGTGGGGGGCGGGGGGGAGAATGAAGGGCCAACGGGCAAGGTGGGGGCGGCAAGAAAGGAAGCCAACGGCCCACTTGTCTTTCCCAGCCCAGACGGATCTTTAAGCTGTCTGAAGGTTTTGTGTCCATCCATCTAGTTCAAGAAAGGTCAAACGTGGTTTGGCTGGCCCTTTGTGTCTGCCTCTTAGGGAAGCAATCGTTTCAGCCTACCTCATGGACGCTTTAAGGCCTCATTCCATTTTTCCAAGGTTGGGAAGTCCTGCCTGAAGTCTACCCTAAGTTTCTCCTGCTGTTGGTCACAAATGAACAGTTCTGTCCTCAGACTCCCCAAAGTCTAAAGCGGTCTGCCCTCATCTGACTCCATCCACATGGCAGGACGGGGAAACCTAGGACGGAGTCCTGGCCTTTATAAGACAAGAGAAGCCCCAGAGTTTTTGGGTCATCCAACATGACTTCTCCATAGCCCAAGTCAGGGCCCCCAGGTGCTCATCCTGGCCTTCCCTTTTTGTCTGGGGACCACCCCACCCTTCCCTCCCCTGATTACTGAGCCCTTCCATCTCCCCACATCTAGGGAAGAGGCATTAATTAATTCAACCATCTATTTGACAAATCTTCACTGAGTACCTGCTTGGTGAAAAGCCCTATTCCAGGTACTGGGACTGCAGCTGACATTCTAGTGCAGGGGGCAAGGAACAAATAAGAAATTAAAGTAACAACATCGTTCCAAGACAATTGTAGCTGACAGGAAAAAAAATAACGCGGGGTGGAGGAGGGAGGAATCCCGTTGAGAGATGGTCAGTCAAGGAGGGCTTCACAGAGGAGGCTGTATTTCAGCTGAGACCTAACAGAAAAGAAGCTTGCAGGCCCGGGGGGTGGACAGGGTGTCAGCTGGGCCTTCCGCGAAGTACTTCTAGGATGGAGTTGGGGGCTCTGTGTGCTCCTGCAGACAGTGCCCCCACCTCCCACTCCGCCCCCTCCAGAATGCATGGCCCAGCTCTGCACCCCTGGCTTTGGGCCGGGGGAGCCCAGAAAAGGATTGGAAGGAAGAGATCGGGGAATTCATTGCTGGACCCCCCCACTCCCTCCCCCCCTTCCACCCCGCACCCCCTCCCCCACCACCAGAGGGTCTTTTGGACTGTCTGCTTTGTTCAAGGCCCCTGCTCTGTGCAATTCTTTCTACTTTCTGGTTCCTATAACCCCTCTCCTGTCAACCCTCTGGGCCTGCAAGTCCCAGTCCCAGAGCTTCTGGCCCAGGTTACTGCACCACAGGCTGGCTGGCTCGCCCAGCGCTCCGCCCACATGTCTTGGATTCAATCCCTTTTGTCATTAAGCTTTCTTCGAATTATCCTGGTCCAGGGGTGCCATCTGCTCCCTCCTGGGTCCCTGACTGCCGTGGAGAGGCCACGGCAGGTCATGTAGGGTTCCGCAGGCTGCAGTGAGGAAGTGGGGTTTTTCCCAGGAGTGTGTGGAAGTCATTAAAGGATTTGAAGCAGAGAGTAGCCAAACCTTCTGAGCTTCTGAGCCTGGAATGCATAGCCCTGGGTCTGGGGTTGGGGTCCCAGCAGGAAACCCAAAGGGAACGGGATTTCCTGGCCCCAGAAAGTCCCTGCCTCTGCTCCTCCAGGGCTGTATGTGCTGGCAGCCCCCATGTGCCCCCAAGGGTGC
The DNA here is from genome assembly GCF_022837055.1 of Prionailurus viverrinus. Lineage (NCBI taxonomy): Eukaryota > Metazoa > Chordata > Mammalia > Carnivora > Felidae > Prionailurus > Prionailurus viverrinus. Next base: position 29,922,825 of record NC_062575.1, on the reverse strand, counting down.
TTCTCAGATGTTCCTGGGACCAGGAGTCTGTACAAAATGAAGGCAGCCCATGATCTCAGGCAGAGGGTTTGATGAGTCCTGCCTGGACTCTCAGCTAAGTCTTCCCCATGTCAAGTCAGGACTCTCGGGTGGCAAGCGACAGAAACTCAAGGCAAACAGCTGAAGAAAAACAAAACAAAACACAAAGTTAGGAAGAGAGGATGTACTGGCTTTCACAAAAAAAGCTAAGGACGCCCTGGCCGCAGGCAAGGCTGGATCCAGGAGCTGACGGCAATAGCTCGGGGTTGGGGCGCCTGGCCGGCTCAGTCGGTGATCTCACGGTTCATGGGTTCGAGCCCACATCGGGCTCCACGCTGGCAGTGTGGAGCCTGCTTGGGGGATTCTCTCTCTCCCTCTCTCTCTGCTCCTCCCCTGCTCTCTCTCTCTCTCTTTCCCTCTCTCAAAATAAACTTAAAAAAAAAAAATTTGAAAAGCCTCTGTCCTTAAGGGCACCTCCCCCTCTGAATGACACCAACTTCATTTACAGCTTAAAGTGTAGGCCGCATCTCAAATATCTCCAGCAAAGGTTCCAGAATCCATTTTCATCGGCTCTAGTGGGCTCACAAGCCCATCGCTGAACCATCACCCGGCCAGTGGTATTGCATCCACTTTTTAGCCGGGCCTGGATCACAAGGACCCGGGGACCAGAAGGTAGGTCACGTCCCCTGGACCTCGTAGACCACAAGCTGGGGAGAAGAGGCTCCCCAAAGGAAAATGAAGCAGCAGCTTCCAAAAATAAGAGAGGACAGGGCATTTGGAAGGTATAAACCACAGAGCGCCACCACCTCCCCCAGTATCACTAATGCTTCGTATTTCACACTGTTGTTTTTGATCTTCATCAATGCAACCTTTATCTTGACGCCATTATGCCCCAGCACTGCAACCGAGCTCATTAAAGTTTTCCCAGATGGTTGAATGAATGACAGAGATTGATGCCCTCTCCTGGTGTCTCCTAACTGCAGCCCCGATCGATTTTCTAGGGCTGCCGTAACAAAGTAGCACACTGGGCGGCTTAAAACCTCCAAAATTTAATCTCTCGCAGTTCTGGAGGCTCAGAGGTTGAAAATCAAAGTGTTGGCAAGGGCCGGGCTCCCTCGGAAGGCTCTAGGAAGGATCCTTCCTCGCCTCGTCCAGGGTCTGGTGGCTCCAGACAATCCTTGGCATGCAACCGCATGATTCTGACCTCTTACCTTGATTATATCCTGAAAGACTACCGTTGACCCTTGAACAGCTCAGGGGGCAGCCAGGGTCACCCCACCCCCCCGCCGTGCGGTTGAAAAAACATCAGTATAACTTTTAACCACCACCACCAACGATAGGTTATTAGGGGGTCACGCAAAAGCAGGTCTGGCTGCTTTCATTTCGTGGTTCTACCACACCAGCCTGGGGCTACCAGGATAACCACAACGGGTTGTTGCGGGAGAGAGTGAAAGGGGTACACAGGGATTTCATGTGTTCACCCACAAGTCCATTACCGCTAGAGGCGACCTGCGCTCTCCTGGCGCCCTGGGCTCTGGTCTCTGCAGGGCACTGCCACTTGTCTCTCACGGGCGGCGGCTTCTGCCAAGCAGCAGAAACATCGAGCACCTAGGCCGGACCCCAGCGCCCTTGGGAATGCGAAAGCCACACAGGTCACGAAGAGGCACCGCGAAAGCTTCCCTCCGCCGCAGGAGCCCCAAAGCTCTGCTGTTTAGGTCCCAGTGTCTCCCAGAGCCTTGCGGGGGAAAAGGTTAAAGCTTGAATGGGGCGAGCGACGTAAATGAGCAGAACTGAGCCGAGTCACGTGCGAGGCAGCAGAGAACGGCGGGGACTGTGGCAAACCGAGGCGCGTGCCTCATCTCAACCGGGCGGCTGCTATTTAGCGCCATGTGAAAATTGGCACCCAGGGTTGCCAGATCTTCGGGAATTTTTAAAAGAAACACCAGAAAGTCACATTTTTTTTTTTTTTTACGTGAAGTTTCCCCCGTTTCAAAATGCTGCTGAGGCTGGATTCAGCCCACAGGCCACGGGTTTGCAAGCCCTGCTTTAGTGAGACAACTTTTTCCGTCTTGCCAGCTCTCCGCTTTAACTCCCTGGCCGTCCGCGGGACATGGACGTGTGTCAAATGGGGCAGGGCCAGGAACAATCCCCCTCCCCCACCGCCCTGGGATTCACCCTCCCCCAAATAGCCAGGGCCTCTCCCTGGGTCCGGCTCCCTCCTGCGGGACAAAGCCCCTCTCAAGGGACCCCCTTCAGACCGAGTGCTGGCAGACCAGCAGCACAGGCCTGCCAGGCAAGCCTGAACATGCCGGGAGCCCACTGAGACCCAAGCTGCGGGGGCTTTTCCGGTTCTCAAGAGAAAGTCCAGACTTATCACCGTGGCCTCCGAAGGCCCTCACTGGCAGACTGTTCCTGGCCCTTTCAGCCCGTGACTTTGTTCTTTACGTTGGTCCCTACTGACCCCTAGTCCCATCTCTTCACCCTGCCCCCCACCTTTTTTTAGACAGCGCCGGCTTTCTTCTCCATGGACCCCTTGCTCTCTTCTATCTCTGGACCTTTGCGTGTGTCATTCATTCCCTAGACTGTGCCTGAACCAGCCCTCCCACTCCAGCCCCCCCACCTAACACTCCTGTGTCTCCGTAGGTAGCTCTTCAGGTCTCAGCTCAGAAGCCCCTTCACCCAGGAAGCCCTCCCTGACCACCTCCACTAGTTTAGGGGCTGAGGGCAGGTGTTCCCACAGTCTGCTGGAGTTCTCCTTCGCACCCAATTCTCTTTCCTGAGAGAGGGAGGTGAGGTTCCTCGGGGACAGGGACCACAGCTGCTGTGTTTCCAAGTGTATATACCTCTAGCACCCAGCATCATGCCTGAGGCCAGGCAAATGCTTAAATATTTGCCATAGAAAGAAAGGAAGGAAAGGGAGGGAGGGAGGAAGGAAGGAAGGAGAGGAGGGACCCTCCACTTCTGTTTCCATCCCTCTGTCTCTTTTCTTTTCTGTCCGGCTCTCTCACTGCTCTCTGTCCTCACCTCTAAAGTTCTAAAATCTCTCCCTCTGACAATCTCGCAATCTGAAGATGGTTCGGGGTTTTCCTCCCCATCTCGGACGGAAGGCAGCCTTGCCCTCGCCCCCACCCCGGGCGTCCCTCCAAGAACCGCTGCTCTCCAACCTCTGGACGTCACGAGTCTAGAGTGGTCGCGCCAGATGTCCCCCCGCAGGGGGTCCTTAGTCTTGGCGCCCGGATGGGGGTAGGGGTGGAGAGGTCGCGCACTGCCCGTGCCGCCAAGGCCGGGAGCGGCTGGCGGCGGGGCGAGGAGGCGGAGAGAGGAGAAAAGAGGAGGAGGGCGAGCGGGGGGGTGGGGTGGGGTGGGGCGGAGAGGGCCGGGCCTGAGCGCGCCCCCCTCCCAGCACAGCCAAGCGCCCTCCCAGCCCAGCAGGCCACATCTGGCGGCTGCCCCCTCCCTTGTTTCCGCTGCATCCAGACTTCCTCCGGCGGTGGCTGGAGGCTGCGCATCTGGGGCTTTAAACATACAAAGGGACTGCCGGGGCCGGCGGGAACGGGCGGCGGCGCGGGGCTGGGGCGCGGGGGCCGGACCATGCGCCGCTGAGCCGGGCGAAGCCCAGGCCACCGAGTCGAGCGGCCCCTCGGAGCGCAGCGCCGCGCGGCGGAGCAGGCGCCAGCCAGGCGGCGACGCGGCCACCCGCACCGAGCCAGCGACCCCCGGGCGACGCGCGGGGCCCGGGAGCGCGATGACCGAGGCGCGAGGGGCCCGGGGCGCGCTCGCCGGCCCGCTGCGGGCGCTCTGCGTCCTGGGCTGCCTGTTGGGCCGCGCCGCCGCCGCGCCGTCGCCCATCATCAAGTTCCCTGGAGATGTGGCCCCCAAAACGGACAAAGAGCTGGCCGTGGTGAGTCGCTGCGCTGGCCTCCAGGAGTCAAGTTCAGAGAAACTTCGGAGGCCGAGGATTGGGGGGTGGGGGTGGGGGGGTTCTCCGGGTCTCGGGAAAAGCCACCCCCGCGGTGGGCACACGGCTTGGGGAGGAGCTTCAGGAAACAACTTGGGGGGTCTTTGGCTAGCTGAAGGAGGGAATCTCGTTTTGCAAACCGTGGGGGATCCTCGGTAATTGGAGAAGGCCTTTGATAAACAACTTGGCAACTTTTAGGACACAGCAGGGGTGGGTGGGGGGCGAGAAACCAGCGGGGGTAGGGCAGGGAATGCTTTGGCAAACAGCTGGAAGGGACCCCTTTTGTAAATAGCAGGGGCATTGTGTAGTATCTGGGGGATTTGGCAAGGGGGCAGCTTTGTAAACAACTTTTGGACACATCTGGGGGGGTGGCTAACAGGCCCCTGGCGAGAGTCGGAGACCTTTGGCCAAAGGCCTAAAAGGGGTCTCTTCTGAAAATGGAGGATCTTTCGAAGCCTCTGTAGGACTTCGGGAAGAGGGTCCATTGGCACACAATTTGGGTTAACTTTTGCACACATGTGGAGAGGAATTCAGGGTAAAGCCGAGCTTGGCCAACGTCGAGGAACCTTTGGCATACATCTGGAGAGAGGCCTTGGAGGGGATTTTTTGGCAGATATTTGGGGCAGGAGGGAAGCAGAGAGCGCATCGTTTTCACCTGGCGCAACGGACAAGTTGGTCAGGAAGGTCAAGGGTTGCACCTCGGAAAGTTTCCTCGAACTTCTCCGGAGAGGGCTGAGGACCCGAGGAGAGAGCTGGCCGCCCGGCGCAGGGAGGGGCGGCGCGGGAGGGCCCGGGCGCGTGGGGCGGGGGCGGACTGAGCCTTGAGCGCCAGGAGCCCCGGCCGGCCGGAGAGCCGCCAGGCAGCCCTCCCTCCTGGCGGGGCTCCGAGCTGTGGCTCAGACGTTGTTTTGCCAGCGCGCTCACTCACTCGCTTGCCTGGCTGGAAGGGCTCCCTGACCGACCGCGGCAGCGTTACACGTTACACAAGGGGGCTGGGGGCACCCGAGGGGCACCTCTCCTCACCTTGAGAGCCCCTGGGGCTGAGGACCCCTCCGGATGTTCCTTCCCGCCTTCCAGACATCTGCTCCTTTATTGCTTCACCTACCCCAGAAATCTCATTCTCCTTCATCCTGGTCCCCATCCTGCCCAGGACAGGACTTTGGTCCCCTCTGGTCACCCTAGGTGCCCCTTCTCAGGATGTGATAACACCACTCCCATTTCTTACATATAGATGTCTGTCCCAGCTGGGTAAGTGGGTTGGGAGACCTTATATTTTTAGGGGGCTGCTTTTTTACAAGGGTCTGGAGCTGGCTGGCATGTTGACGTGGCTGTTGGTTGGGGGTGAAGGTGAGCTTTGTAGCACTGACAAAGCTACTTGGGTCCCCACACCTCCTACAGCACCTGGAAGTCCGTGTTGCCCAGAGGCAATGCAGTAGGAGGCCTGAGAAACCTCCTCTAGACTTAGACTGGTTAGGTTCACATCAGAGAGACTCTAACAACTGACCTGCTTAGGCAAGTGACTTAAGTTCTCAATCTCACCTGCTTCCGCAGACAAAATAATAGTGATGCTTGTCTCAGGGCTAAGGGGGAAGTAATCCTAGACACCTTGAAGGGTTCCCGGCACACGGTAAACATTCAATAAGGGATAACCTTTGTTCTCATTCTCATTATCACTATTATTATACCCTCTATTTCCCGTTCCTAACTGCTCCCCAAACAAGGTTAGGGCCCCTGTAATAAGGTCTCCCGGCTGTCTTTACAACACAGATCACATATTTAATATTGCACCCACTATGGTCTATCAGCCTCCCCACACTGGGATCTGAACCCTGGAGACTAGAAACATCCGTCGTGTTCACCAGTTTATCCCCAATAATACTGGCACAGGGCTGGGCACATGGCAGCTGTCAAAAAAACATTTGGTGAAGAGACAAATGAGCTGGTCGGTCCCTGCGACTCCCCAGGGGTCTGTTTGGTTTAGGCCTTGGTTAGGGCAGAGCTGGCTGCTCAGATCCGGAAAGACAAGATGATTTTCTTTTTTGGAAATGACAGATCTAGGATTTGTACCCAGGTCTGTCTGCAACGGGAATCCGTGCACATAAGCCATGAAACTCCTTATAAGAAAAGCGAGAAAAACAATTTCTATGTCATCAGCCGTTAGGTGAATTAAAAGAGATGACAGAGGAGAAGAAGAGGGGCAGAGGGTTAGAGTTCCGAGTGTGGACCCAGGAGCCAGATTGCTTGGATCCGAATCTAGCTCCTCCGTTCATTGCTGTGGGATCTTAGGCAAGTTTCTTAACCTCTCTGAGCTTTAGTTTCTTCATCTGGATGATGGGGATAGTAACAATAACCATATAGGGCATATAGTAAGCACTCAACACGTGTTGCAAGCCATGCTTTACAGCTTTGATGTGACTCAACCAGTGGGTCACAGAGCTGGTTGGGGAACCCGGGATTCTACCCAGTGCTGTTGGATTCCCTGACTACTTTGGTCAGTATTGTGCCATCCTGACGTGGCTGCTTGCCTCTGGGTGTTCCTGTCTTCCAGCAATATCTGAACACCTTCTACGGCTGCCCCAAGGAGAGCTGTAACCTGTTCGTGCTCAAGGACACACTAAAGAAGATGCAGAAGTTCTTTGGGCTGCCCCAGACGGGTGACCTTGACCAGAGCACGATTGAGACCATGCGGAAGCCTCGCTGTGGCAACCCTGATGTGGCCAACTACAACTTCTTCCCCCGCAAGCCCAAGTGGGACAAGAACCAGATCACATACAGGTGCCAAGGCAGGGCCCCTGGGCCGTGGGGACAGTGGGTCTCCGGGCCTTGCTTCTCCCTTCTTGGGGACCCAGGGGGTATCCAGTGAGGAGCCTGGAATTCTTATGAAATGGAGTCAGATGGACCACAGCTTGAATCTCACAATAATAGCCTTGGGGCATCAGTCAACTTAGTTTCTAGTGCTCTGAGCCTTGGCTTTCCAGTCTACAAAACGGGGCTAAAACATAACCTTCCTAGTTGGTTGTTGGGAACTAAGCTTGGTCATAAATAAAGGGGATTTCACGACGTCCAGCATACGGTAAGAGCGTAGTGAATGCTAGTCGTTCGTCACATTATATGCACTGTTATTACGATAATATGCTATTATTATTATTAAGTGGGGTCGTTGGAGCAGGTGGAGGGAATTTGATGATTGGTTGCTAATTGAGTTTTATATGATATTAAAGAGTTGTTATAACTGATTGTGAACTGGGCTGCGAGCGCTGCTCTGTCTGGCTCGTGCTGGATTCCAAGGGGGAGATCTCTGCCTTGTGCCCCTTAACGCGTTATTCATGCCTCCTCACCCGCCAGCCAGAGGTGAGGAATGAGGCTTCTGAGCCAGGGCATGGAGGCATGGGCTGGGCTAGGGCTCCACAGAACCCCAAGGCATTCTGGGTGGGCTGTTCTCCCAGCAGGCTCTGTTCAACACACACACACATATACCTGCCCGTGCATCCAGGCTCATACACGCTCGTATGTGCGTGCAGAAGTCTATGCACCCCTCACCTGCTTAAGCACACACTTGCACACCTGTACTCATGTGTGCCCATCCACACATGTTCAGGCATGGTCACACACACAATTGCATATACACACTTGCACCTATATGTCCATGCTCGTGTGCATATGCACACTCACATTCCTTGGTACACACAGGCACACTCACACGTGTTTCTATCTCCTCCAGGATCATTGGCTACACGCCTGATCTGGACCCCGAGACAGTGGATGATGCCTTTGCTCGTGCCTTCCAAGTCTGGAGTGACGTAACCCCGCTAAGGTTTTCTCGTATCCACGATGGAGAGGCGGACATCATGATCAACTTTGGCCGCTGGGGTAGGCAGAAGAGGGGTCAGCAGGGGGCCAGGGTGGAGACCAGGGGGCAGTCTGGCCATTAGAGGGGCACCGGAGTCCTAAGCATAGCTTAGACAGGAGAGTAGAAGATGTAGACACTGGAGAGCCACGCTGATGTGGGGGCAGGGGACATGACAGGGGGGTGTGCCCTGAAAGCAAGTGGTCTACCTGCACTGCCCAACATGGTGGCCACTGGGTACATAGGGCCGTTTACATTTAAATAAAACCTAAAATTCAGTTTCTCGGCCACACTGGCAACATTTCAGGTGCTTAGTGGCCACAGGACATTAGTGGCTACTGAATTGAACAGCACAAAATATATCCCCATCATCACAGAAAGTTCTACTGGCTAATGCTGGGGGGACACTGAGCAACTCCGGATGTGAGGGTGGCTCGGAAACAATGGAGCAGTGTAGACGCCAGAGTAAGCAGAATAGAACCTGGGATCAAGGACACCGTGTGGGCTGGCCTTGTGAACACTGGCGGTAGTGGAGACGTGCAGGGAGGGAGCGTGGACGTTGTGAGCAGCGTTGTGACGTGGGCGAAGGCACCGGTGCAGGCAGCAGTGTTGACGTGTGGGTGGATGGTGTGGACCTGGGCGGCAAAGTCGGCATGAGGGCTAATGCGGATCTTGGTGATGGTGTGACCTGAGGGGAAGCGCTAGGGCCAAAATGGCAGGGAACGTGGGGTAGGTGATGTAGACAATGGTGTAGAGGTGGGGACAGTGAGTGAGTGGTGAGGACGCCGGAGTGGCATGTTAGTCTGTGTGTAGGTGTAACGTCGGTAGTGAAGGTCAGTGGTAGAGATACCATATAGACTTGAGGGGTACCGAAGACCGTGGGATGGTGACGATCAAGTCAGGAGCCCTCTGCGGAGACACCGTGTTCCGTTTTCCCGCTGCTGGATAACCGTACCGGGACAGGGAAGGGGACAGACGTTAGGGCCGCTGTAGGACCGTGGTCTGGGCGTGGCTGGGTGTGGCCGGGGCAGCTAGAAGCTGAGACCCACTGTGTTACAGAGCACGGAGATGGATACCCCTTTGATGGCAAGGACGGGCTCCTGGCTCACGCCTTTGCCCCGGGCCCTGGCGTCGGGGGAGACTCCCACTTTGACGACGATGAGCTGTGGACCCTGGGAGAAGGGCAAGGTGAGAAAGTGAACATCCGCACGCCCGGGTCTCCTCCCCAGTCCTCCGCGAGCCTCGCCGTCCCTAGCAACCAGGACCGTGGCTTCCTTGGCCGCCGTGCGCACCTCCATCTGCTCCGATGGGACCGGAGAGACGGCAGGGGGAGGGAGGTCACGTAGCCCGGTGAGTCAGAGTCCCGGTCTCCAAAGAAGGGCCCGGAGAGGCTCACACTCCACCCCCCCCCTGCTGCCCTCAGTGGTCCGCGTAAAGTACGGGAACGCCGACGGGGAGTACTGCAAGTTCCCCTTCCTGTTCAACGGCAAGGAATACACCAGCTGCACGGACACGGGCCGCAGCGACGGCTTCCTCTGGTGCTCCACCACCTACAACTTTGAAAAGGATGGCAAATATGGCTTCTGCCCCCACGAAGGTGAGCGTCCACCTGGACCCGGGGTTTCCACCTCAGCCTCCACCTTCCCAGGTTCCCCACTACCCCCTGCGCTCCCCACCCCACCCCAGGCCGGACGCGGCCAGTGTGCCCCACTTCACTGGTTCGTTCAGGCCCTACCAGCCTCATCTGAGCCACTGCTGTGTCCTTCTCATCGGCACGATTACGTACGTAATACTTGCAGGAAATCAGTTGTTTTGTTTTGCCCTTAGCAGAAATACTTGCGAAATCACAGGTTTGACGTGCTAGTTATTTTTTTTTTTTTTTCTAATGTGCACGAGAATGAATTTAGAATTACTAAGATGCCCAGTGGTCCTCCGGCCAGAACTGGGGATTCAGGGACACGAGGAGAGGCTGTGGGGGGGGGGGGGTGGATCGGAAGCCTAGCAGTGGGATTCAGAGGCGAGACTCAGACACCGAGGCTGGTACCCAATCTGGCTTGGGGACACCAGCCCTGGGAATTTCAGCCATCGTTTCCGGTTCTGATGCTGACTCTTCCAGTGTGTGTGTGTATGTGTGTGTGTGTGTGTGTGTGTGTGCACGCGCGCGCGCGTGTGCACAGCTGCGTGCACACGTCTGGGTGTGGGACTGTTCCATGTGCCTCTCGGGGTCTCTATCTTCCCTTTCTTGTGTCTGCATCTCTGTGTCTCAGCGAAGGCATTAGGCTTGACTCAGTATCTTTGTGTTTTTGCTGATGCTTGTGACAAAACGTTTAGAGATTTTGAAGCCATATAGAGCAAGGAGTTTCCTTAAGGGGTAAGGGTTTTGACATAACACACCCAATCCTGTTTTAATAGATCCTTCACGATGACACACACTTCATAACCAGAAATCACAAAAACAGTGCGTGTACATCTCAAAGCTCACGCGATAGTTTGTATTAAGTAAGAGTTCAAGTCATTGACCATTAATAAGTCAAATTTTTAAACAAAGATATTTTATGTCTCTGGCATTTCCCAGTAGGGATTCGAGCAGAGATAACCTTGCCATGTGTCAGTCCCTGTGATTAGAAGAGAAGGCCTTGATCATGGAAGTAGAAACAGCTGTAATTCATAAGTTTGGTTTTTCCCTGCATAGGACATTAGCCATTTACTTGGTGTTTAGCCAGATTCAAGTACATACAACATGCACGTGTTTGGTCTTGGGATAGAGGTTCTGGTTACTCAGCCCCTCCTGACTGCTGAGTCAATAATTGCTTTTCTTCATCCTTGCTGGGGGCAGGATCTGAAAGGGGATGGGGGCTTCCTGGGTGGTAGAAATGAAGCTGTTGGGAGACCAGAGACAGAGGCTGGCCTCCATCAAGATTAACACGTTGCCTTTCCCTCCCTGAGGCCACCAAGGCGTCTGGCTTCAGTTTTGGCTCTTCCCTTGGTCTCCTTGTTTCTGGCATTGCGGGGGGAAGGTCTCTTGGTTGGGGAGAGGAGAGTAGTGAGGATATGGGACCCTGATCCTGTGGTCCCTGGCCCCCATTTTGGCCATGGTGGAGTTAATGAGGGCTGATGAGGTCACCTCTGGCGCCGTTGTGCACAGATGGTCCTTGTTACGCACTTGTGGTTTTGCTAGCTGGCAATTTCAGAGATACACCATTTTGTAGCTTTGGGGGTGGATGAAGGCATGGGGGAGCAGGGGGAAAACCCAAGACAGACAAGCCCGGACTCTGACTCCCACTCTCCCCAAATTCTCCAGGCATAACCTCTGTCTTGGGGAGGTCAGAGTGGGAGCTCGGAGTGCATATTAGAAGGTGTCTGGAGACGCCACCTCTCTTCCATTCTCCCCCTCCTTTCCTCCTCTCTCTCCTACAGAGACCACAGGAGGGCCGTCCAGGAAAGTGCCTGGGGTTGAAAGGGAGGTGAAGCTTTCTCTGTTTGTGTGTGTGTGTGTGTGTGTGTGTGGCAAAGGGTGTGAGCAAGAGAGAGATGACCATCAGCAGTTCCAGAACCAGCCTTCTCAGAACCTCCGTTTTCCTTTCTCTCGAATGCAAAGATTTGTGGTCCTGCCGACCACCATGGATGATATTTTTAGCAATCTGCATGGCTTGGGCACAGACCAGGCAGAGTGGACAGTCACCTTGGGGTTGGGTCAGGGGCAGGGCTCTGGAGGCCCCATGCTGTGTGCCAGGTTTTAACCATTTCATTGGTGGGAGGAGGGGTGGCCCATAAGGTCCCAGGGGAGGGATCGAGGTGGCTGGGGAGGCAGGAGTACCCTCCAGGGGACCAGAGGAGCAGCAGCTCAGCTACCAGCATAGACGGGTTTTAACATCTTAACGATGCTATATCTTCGCTGGTGTGAATTGGCAGGTTGGCCCCCAGCCAGCCCTGCGCCCACGCAGGTGCTGAGCTCATTCCGGGTTGGGCGGTGGGTGGCCTCTCACATTCATGCTCTCTCCGTCTCTCCCTCACCCCCAGCCCTGTTCACCATGGGTGGCAATGCTGACGGACAGCCCTGCAAGTTCCCATTCCGCTTCCAGGGAACATCCTACGACAGCTGCACCACCGAGGGCCGCACCGACGGCTACCGCTGGTGCGGGACCACGGAAGACTACGACCGAGACAAGAAGTATGGCTTCTGCCCCGAGACCGGTGGGTGTCTCCACAAAGCTACCAGAGCCCCCTCCCCCTGTCCGGGGCAACTCATCAGAGTCCTTAGCAGCTGGTACAGCATGAGCACCCAAATCCGAACAGATGCTGATCAGAACAATAGCCAGTTCAGCCGAAATGGTGATCCCTAATGTCAGGCCAGCTCAGGACCCTCTGTGAATGGCCCACCCACTCTCAGCTTCCTTGTAATCGTTTCTCTCTCTCTCTCTCTCTCTCTCTCTCTCTCTCTCTGTCTCATCTTGAAGTGTGTCTTCCCTGCCTTTCTTTGCTCTAGTCTGTTTCTCTGTCTTTTGGCTTCTGTTTTTCAGTAAGGACTCCCTTCCTCCCTCCCTCCTTCCCTCCCTCTCTTCCTCCCTCCCTTCCTTCCTGATTTTCACTGAGCACCTGCCTTCTGCAGGAGACACAGGTAGGTCTTCCACAGGAGCCCGCATGATGGAGCTCACTGTCTAAGTATGCTGGCCCCGTTGGCTGTGCCCAGCACCCTTTGCCTCTGGTCCCCTCCGGCCTCATCCACAGGAGGCTAATAAAGCTCTGGAATCTGGCTGCGTGGGTTTGACGCTTCCAGCAGTATCTGCTCAGGCAAGTTTCTTAATTTCTCTGAGCTCCAGTTTCCCATCCACGAAATGGGGGTGACTTACAGTCCCTACTGCACAGGGTTATAGAGACGTGCTTGCACCAGTGCCCAGGGCTGAAGCGGGTGCTCCATAAGCGTGATTTGTTAATGTCCACATCGTGTGGTTCCCTGGTGGTGGCCTCAGATGCCTTGCTGCCCCCTGACCCATGTCCCTCGCTCCACAGCCATGTCCACTGTTGGCGGGAACTCAGAAGGTGCCCCCTGTGTCTTCCCCTTCACCTTCTTGGGCAACAAGCATGAGAGCTGTACCAGCGCGGGCCGCAGCGATGGGAAGATGTGGTGTGCGACCACGGCCAACTATGACGATGACCGCAAGTGGGGCTTCTGCCCTGACCAAGGTACAGCGCTCCGCCCGTCGGGCAGAAACACCAGATGCTGCCCCGCCCCTGCACTGGAAACCTTCCTGGGCCCCCACCACCTCTGGCCTAGACATCACCCCCAGACACCCACCTGTGCTGGCAGACACACTGCTTTGGCTGAGGCCCCGCCCATCCGTGGAGATGGCGCTCTTCTCCTCCGCCTTGACAGCCCCACCAGGCGGGGCTGTGGCTATGCAAAACATCCCAGTGCCGAGCGCAGGGTAACCCTGTTCCAGAGAATGATTCCCCTGCAAGGCATTCCCCTCCAGTGGGGAGCTGCCTGCAAGGAGCTGGGTGGGCAGGAAAAGAGAGGAAAAACAGGAGGAGCGTCATCCGTTCTCCAACACCACCCTCCAGGTAGCACAAGAGAGTCCCCAGAGCCCTCCGTGTCCCATTGGCACCCTCTTTTGCCAAGTTGTGAATGGGTGGGGGGACCTTGACAGTGTGCCCCCCAGGGCTCACAGGCTGGGGCAAGAGCATGACCAGGAGATAGGCCATGACCTTACTATGTGGTCAGTGCAGTGAGCAAGGTGTTTGGGGGCACTATGCCCACTCTAGTCTGCAGGGCCCAGTGGATTGGGCTTAAAGCTCCCTGATGGCGCCAGATGGCCGGTGAGAGGTCTGGTCTGGGGCTGGCCAGAATTAGATCAGCTTCTTTTTATGTTACTTTTCTTCTTTTTTACTCACAGTGGGGTGGTATTTGGGTAACGGCTAACCGGCAGAGACTGGCCGAAAGACGTTTTCTTTTTTTTTTTTATTTTTTAAATTTTTTTTTTTTTTTTTTTTATTTAACGTTTATTTATTTTTGGGACAGAGAGAGACAGAGCATGAACGGGGGAAGGGCAGAGAGAGAGGGAGACACAGAATCAGAAACAGGCTCCAGGCTCTGAGCCATCAGCCCAGAGCCCGACGCGGGGCTCGAACTCACAGACCGCGAGATCGTGACCTGGCTGAAGTCGGACGCTTAACCGACTGCGCCACCCAGGCGCCCCCGAAAGACGTTTTCTTAACCCCTGCCAGTGCCACTCTAGGACGTATCCTGATACTACCTGCCCTGCTCCAGCTTCTACGTAAAGGTGGGATTCTCCATCTGCTGGAATGGCTTAAGACCCCAGAGCTGTTGTGGCACACTTGCGTTCCCTAGGACTGTCATAACAAAGTGCCACAAACTGGGTGTCCTAAAGCAACAGAAATGTATTCTCTACAAGTCTAAAATCAAGGCATTGGTACAGCCACCTTCCCTATGAGGGCTGCATGGCCCCAGTCTCTGCCTCTGTTTTTACGTGGCCTTCTATGTATCTTCTCCTCTTATAAGGACACGGGTCACACTGGATTAAGGGCCCACCCTGCTCCAGTGTGACCTCCTTTTAACTTACATGTTAATTTATCTGCAAAGATGCTATTTCCATATAAGGTCACAGTCACGGGAGCTCCGTCTTAGGAACTGAACCTATCCTTTGGGGAGACCCCCCTCATCCTACAGCCTGCCCTCTGTCTGTGGCTAAGCCTGGGCAATCACTCCAAGTGGGAATGGTTGTCATTACTTCCCCTGGGGCAGGAAGGGTGAGCCCAGTCTCTTTCCTCTTCGGAGACCCTACAGTGCAAGTTTTTTGGTGTTTTTTTTAATCAAATGGGACCCCAAGTAGAGGATTTGCAGCTGCTATTTGTTCTTTATAGCACACAGCAGCCGCCCACCATGGGAAGGGACAAACTTTGGCTGACCCGACTTGGAAGCAATGGGCATAGTATCTCAGTCCCAGAGTATTCGGGAGAAGGAAAAATCAATATGTGCCATTTGCAAGGCTCTTGGCCCTACCATGGGGATGTCCTCAGAACCCTCATCCTCCCTTGTCTCTCTCCCCTTGTCTCTCTGCCCCCCTCCCCTCCTGCGGCCCTTAGGGTACAGCTTGTTCCTGGTTGCAGCCCATGAGTTTGGCCATGCAATGGGGCTGGAGCACTCTCAGGACCCTGGGGCCCTGATGGCACCCATTTATACCTACACCAAGAACTTCCGCCTGTCCCACGACGACATCAAGGGCATTCAAGAGCTCTATGGTAACCTTCCGTGTGGGGCTTCGGGATGGGGGTCTGGGGAGGTCACGCAGCCCAGGATGGAGGCCAGGGCTTGGGAACCAGCAAGGTCCCATCTCTCCAGGACCGCAGGAGACCAAAGGCAGGAGACAGGAGTACTGATCAGCTCTGGGGGTATCAGAGCAGCCCTCCAAGGGGACCCCTGGATAGTCCCTTTCCTTTCCAAATAGCACCAGTATTCATGCCCCTCTTGGCTCCCCAGAGCCACTCTGTGAGGTCGGCAGGGGAGAAACTGGTTCTCCATTTTCTAGGTGAGTAAACTGAGGCCTGAGGAAGGTACCCCTTTTGGCCCAGCGTCACCAGGAAAGCAACCAAGTTAGGTTTAGAATCCAGGAGAGGGAGCTAAATACAGAGCCGAATGTCCCAGCGTATGGAAGATCCTGATGAGACCGGCAGGGGACCCAAGGTGTTTGGTTTTCATACCCGATTCTTTTATCTTGATGTGTAATAGGCGTAATTCAACCAGAGCTTGAAAACAGTGATTTATTTATTAATGCTTACGATGAGGCTAGAGTAGGTCCAGTAAGAAAAAAAAAAAAAAAAAAGGTATCAAATGGTCCCGGTGCCCGGACCAAGTCAAAGGGAGAGATGCCAAGTTCAAGTGCATCTGCCCCTCACCCACAGCAAGAGATGGAGCAGGTCTTTACCTCCTTGGACTCACTTTTGTCTTCTCTAAACTGTGACGGGTTGCCACGAGGAACAAAGGGATGAATGCTTGAGAAGGTTCCACACCCCCGATGCTGGACACACTGGTGGCCGCTGTTGGCCTTGACTCTCTTTTGGGCTTAAGAACCTGAGCTCTGGGTTTGAATCCTTGGGAAGGTCGCTCCACCTTTCTGGGCCTCAGTTTCCCCATCTGTAAAATGGCAGTAATAACGGTGCCTCCTTGCCAGGGCCATGGTGAGGACTGGTTCGGGCGATGTCAGTGAATAGCATTTGTTAAGTACCAACCAGCTGGTTGGGACCCTGGTCTCTCTTCACTGATCTGCCACATCCAGGCATCATCTCTGTGTCTTGCCCGGCCTCACTCCAAGGCCAGAATACTATTTCTTCTGACCCTTAGCAGGTTGGGTGGGCAGCCTTGGGGGCTCAGCCTGGTGGGGAGAGCCCCTGGAGCTGGCGAGAGTCTGAGGTCACGTCCTCCTCCAGGGGCCTCCCCTGATATTGACACTGGCACCGGCCCCACCCCAACTCTCGGCCCCGTCACTCCTGAGATCTGCAAACAGGACATTGTTTTTGATGGCATCTCTCAGATCCGGGGGGAGATCTTCTTCTTCAAGGACAGGTGAGTACAGGAGCTTGCTTCTCGTCCTTGCCCTCTGCCCATGTCCCGTTACCCCGGTGCCCCCAGCCTTTGCTTCACAGAATGGCCCATACAGACAGCTTGTCCTATGTATTGGACAGCCTCCAGATGTCAGTGGCTTACCGCAATGGGCATTTCTATTACTCTTTCCTAGTCTATGGGTCTGCCAGGTGTCTTGGCTTTGGGCTGCGGTTTGGGTTCGGGTATCTTCTGCGTATCACTCACTCTCCTGGGATTAGCAGCTGCTCGTGGCAGATGACAAACACAAGAGGCCAAATCAAACCACACAAACGTATTTAAAGCCTCCACTCACATCATGTCTGAGAATGTTCCATTGACTGAAGCAAATCACATGGCCAGGCCCAACACCCACTATAGACGGTGGTACTGAGAGGTCACATGGCAAATGCACATGGATGTGTCATTCTGAAATAGGGGTGGAGGGAAGAATTGGAAACAGTAATCCAGGCTCCCACAGGCTTTCTCCTGGAATGGCCTTGACCTCAAATAGCCAAATCATTCTTTCTATGGGGATCAAGTAACCGCAGGGGAGAGGTGGTATCCTTTATGCTGTAGATAAAGGCCTCCACTCAATCGATCAAGAGCTGAGATTCACCCAGCTGTCCTAGCCCTCCTGGAGAATGGCAGACAGTATCTAGGACTGCATTAAAAGGTCTTTCCATCGTCCATCTGTACATACACATATACATACACCCATCCATCATTCATCTATCTGTCCATCATCTATCCATCCATCATCCTTTATCTATTACCAGTCAGTCATCATCCATCCATCGTCCATCCATTCATCAGTCTGTCGACCCATCCATGCATCCATCCATCCATTCATCAGTCTGTCGACCCATCCATGCATCCATCCATCCATAGAATGTGGTAGGTGACAGAATGAGCTTTGGAGCCAGATTCCCTGGGTTGGAATCTTGGACCTGCTCTTAACGGTTGCATGATTATAGGCAATTTAATTATGTATATGTGGTATGAAGTCCAGAGGTAGGGCTGCCTCCAGGGGCAGGACTCAATGATATCTTTGTCCACAGCCATCCTCCGCGTTGATTTCACCTCAAGGCTGGGTCCCTCATGGTCACACAATGGCTGCCAGTGGCAGCAGGCTTCCTTGCCCACATCCGGCAGGAGAGAGAGAGAGAGAGAGAGAGAGAGAGAGAGAGAGAGAGAAGTCCCCAGATAGGAGATACAAGTCTATCCAATCTTGTTAGGCTCACATGAATCATATAGCAACTACTGAACCAATAATAATTGCCAGGAAATGCTAAGCTCTGATAAGCTTAGACCAGTGGTTCTCAAAGGTTGGCACATATCAGGATCATCTGGAAGGCTTGTTAGAACAGATTGCCGGGCCCCAAGCCCAGGGAATCTGGCCCATAGGTCTCGAGTGGGACCCAATAATTTGTGTTTCCCAGTCCCCAGATGATGCTCATGCTGTTGGTCTGGGGAGCACACTTTGAGACCGGTGGCTTAAGCTAATCGGAATGGGGTTTGGGTCCACCGGTGGGCAAACTTGGATCATGAATACCGGAGTTGTGTGAGGAAGGTTGGTAGGGGAAGAAATGGGTAATGGGTGCTGGTACACCGCCAAGAGTGCCTGCAATCTTGTGACATTATGAAGATTTCGTTTTACAAGGCATACAACGTGCTTGGCACTTAGTAGGCCCTCCAGAAGTAATAGTTGTCACTCTTGCCAAGGTGCACGAGTCCATTGCCTTTTAATTCAAGACATTCTGTGAATACCATAAGCCCCTGCCTCAATTGGCTTCTGATCTAATAAAAGATATTTGAAGACGTTTTTAAATAAAAGATATTTAAATAAAAGATATTTTAAAACAACAACAACAACAATCAAACTACTATTCCAGGCACCCAGTGTTGATGATTTTGAGAGACTCAGAGGGATAAGAATATGGTATGGACAGAGGTAGTTAGGGAGGGCTTCCTGGAGGAGGAAGCAAGACAGGGAGCAAAAAAGTGGCTTCTCTGCCCTGGCATCTTGCAGAGGGGGCTCCGCCCATTCTCCAGTCTTTCCAACCTTCCTTTTGCTCTTGGCTCCTTCTCCAAGGGCGTCATCGCTGGGACGTTTTTGAGTGGGCTTGGGGAGCTAATATTACATGTGGTAATAGCTGCAGAGTGACCCAAGGTGTGGTTTTCTGTGTCCCCTGCCCCAATTCCAGGTTCATTTGGCGAACAGTGACACCACGTAGCAAGCCCATGGGGCCCCTGCTGGTGGCCACATTCTGGCCTGAGCTCCCGGAAAAGATTGATGCTGTATACGAGGCCCCACAGGAAGAGAAGGCTGTGTTCTTTGCAGGTGTGTGGGAAGGGGCCTGCCTCGCCCTCTGCTCCACAGGGGTCTGCACCGTGGTTCCTGTGCACCTGTGGGTGCTCCCTCTCTTTAATGGATCCGTTCTCTCAACCATGACTTCCAAAAGCATGGGATTCATCTGGGAGATTGGCTCAGACACCCAGCATCAAATAGCATTAGCCCACGTGTGAACATTTCATTACCTTTTAATTTTCAATCCTTCTGATCCGTTTTCTAGAAGGAAAATTACAGTTCAGTGCTGGTGCCTCCAACGCTTTCCTGAAGCTAGAGCCTTTGACTGTTTTGAGTTAGAATTTTTTAAAAGGTGATTTCATTTTTAACATTCAAAACTTAGTTCAAGAAAATAAATATATTTTCTATGGATTTCAGGATGAATTCCCTGAAAGCCACATACTAAGCAAACAATAGTAGAAAAAGTCTCTGTAAGTGGTTAAGAATCATCAAGGTAGCGTCACACGGCTGACATCGGGGAAACCCTGCTCCTTCGACATTCATTTGAACCTACAGCGTGCCAGGGATCCAGCCCGGCCCTCACGGAGCTCACAAGCTAGCGGGGTGGTGGGGGGTGCGGGGAGAGAAAAGCAGGCTGTCAGGAGGAAATGCAGTAAGGCTATAATCATAGGGGAGGGAGGACTGATAGGAAACTGCCCTGGTCCGAGGGGTGGGCACAGGGACTGCCTCCTGGAGGAGCTGAAGTCTTAGCAGCACAAAGGTACAGATTCCGCCAGCCAGCTCCCCGCCTCCTCCGTCCCAGAGTGCTCATGGGCTGTGATGCAATATTAGGAAAAGGTCTTCATGGTAAGTGTGGCACTTAGCGTGTGTGGCCTGGTGAGGGAGCAAGGCACGCACCCCCCCCCCCCCCCCCCCCCGCCTCCACTCACCTCCTCGGCCAGGCAACTTCTATAAGCAATTTGTGAAACCGTATACGTGAGTCTTGATTCTGGGCACTGAGCCCGAAGTGAGCAGGACCTTGTGTCCCTGATGAGAATGGGCACGGTGGGGTCCCCGGCAGACAGAGGACGGGAGGGACAGGCCCGCCTGAGGGATTTCAGCACCAGTCACCAACGCACGCTTTGCTTCCGCCGCAGGGAATGAATACTGGGTCTATTCAGCCAGCACCCTGGAGCGAGGGTACCCCAAGCCGCTGACCAGCCTGGGGCTGCCCCCTGACGTCCAGCGGGTAGATGCTGCGTTCAACTGGAGCAAGAACAGGAAGACCTACATCTTTGCTGGAGACAAGTTCTGGAGGTAAGGGGGTGGGGCAGAGTAGAAAGGAGAACAGCGCAGCCATCTGTGTGGACGAAGAGAAGACACTGTGTGGTTTCCTGGTTCCTGGGTCAGAGTCGGAGGTTTGGGGCCACGGGTGCCCCCTCCCTCGCCTCTCCTCTCCCAGAGCTGCAGGCCCTGTGAGAAGTCCCTGAAGGATGAAGCATCCTTGTGCACATTGCTGCTAGGGGTCTGGTCAGAACCTCCTTTCCTCCTCAGAAGTCTTTCGATTGGGCCCATGTCTGTCTGGTGTGGGGCCCCCGATTTGGGAGTGACTCACTGAAGACGAGGGTAATAAAAATAAAGGTAGCAGCTGCTACTAATGACACTGGATGCCAGACATTATTCCAAGGGGCTTTATGAGATAAGTATTGTTGAGGAACCGGGGGGTCCGGAGAGGTTAAGTATCTGGTTTAAAGTCACACAGCCATGTCGTGGCAGGTTGGGATTCGAACCTGGGAATTCTGGCTCCTAGAGACCATGCTATTTATTCTTCCCTATTCTCTATAGTACCTGGGAGAGTGGGGTCCTCAGAAATGGGGGTGGTGTAGGTGGGGGTGGCAGAGGGCAAAATACGATGAAGACAGAGATAGGTCCACCAGTTGCCCGCAGAAGCATCCAGATCAGGCCCCACGGGAAGCAGCAGGCACCCTGTGAAATGTCTGCCACGGGGCCAGTGTCTGTGGGTGCAGGCTGGCAGTGGGCCAGTTCAGAAGGAGGTTACTCACCGCTCTAGGTCATCAAAAGGAAAGGGTTCAATTCCAAGAGGCCATGGTCAGGGCCATGGGTCAGGGAGCCCAGTATCCGTGAATGGTCAGTGAAAGGCCACCCGGACTTCCGGAATTTGATTAGAAAGCTTCACCTTTCCCAGACAGGGAAGCTGTGGTCCAAAGAAATTAAATACCTTGTCTACGTTATTTAAATGTAAGTGTGTTGGCCACAGAACCAGGATTGTAACTGCTTCTCCTGGCCCCAAACCCTCAACCCCTCCTCCACTCTACCCTCCGAGTCATTCAGTCAGTGGAAGGGGTGGTTGGGGCGAGGGGTGGTTGGCACCTTCCTCCTGTGGCTGCTCCCGCATCCGGGCCCTTTGCCGGCCATCCCTGAAACAGTCCTGCTTCCCTCCCAGGCCTCCCTCTTCTCCCCCTTCCCTGCCCTTCCCACCCGCCCTGCCCCCAGCTGCCCTGCATTCAGAAGCTGTTTGCCCGTGTCAGGGAGGAAGTCCAGACATATTGCTAAGATACTTAGCAACTTAAGCTGATGGATATCTCAAGCCTCAAGAAAGAACACAGTCAGCCAGGAAACCTCGGAGCGGGCTTTCTGCCCGTAGGCTCCCAAACACTCCTCTGCACAAGCACGTACTACAAATAGCATCTCAGCGCGGTAGGCGCCCTGAATCTCTAAATCTTAGAATGCGGACAGTGAGCAGCACAGACAGGCAGAAACGTGAATCTTCGAACCATAAAGCAGCACTTGTGTCTACAAACCATGGTGTTGGAAGGACTTTTGTGCTCCCCCTGCAGGGCCCCCTGTGTATGTGAACATATAGGACAGATGTAACCACGTGTGAACGCGAGTGTGCCCAAGCACGCATGTGTACGCACACACACGGACACGTGGGCTGTGGCGGCACCTGGTTGGGATTCGGGCAGAGTTATCTGCTTCCCAGTCCCTTTCTGCAACGAGCCCACCTTCCGAAGCTGGGGTCCAGAATGCACAGGCTGCTCTAGAAGGTCAGTGAAACTGACTTAAAAGCAGCAGAGCTAAAGGCCTTTCTGGAAGCTCTGGACTGGGTTTCCAGAAGACATAGTCAATGAGCTTGAGACGTTGTTTCTGGAGCCGCAGTTTCAGAGGCCTCAGGGACCTCCCTGCTGGAGAAGGAAGGAGAGCCCCAGATGACAGAGGACAGGCATCTGCCTCCAGCCTGGCATGCCCTCGTCTGTGCCAGGGCATTCTCAGCCCCTGCTTCTGGAAGCTTCCACCAAGTGCACAAATGTATACTCAGTATCTCCTATGTGCCAGGCACTTAGCTGGGTGCTGGAAGACAGTGGTCAAGAAATAGTCACGCTTTTCCTTGTGGAGCTTACAGTCGAATGAAGGAACTAGATATAAACATGTTTGAAAAGAACAACGATGGCTTCCGTGACAGGCTTATCGCAGGCCTGAGGCTGTGCATTTCACCTTTATTTATCTTTTTAAATGCTCACTTATTTTTGGGAGAAAGAGAGGGAGAGACCAGGGGAGAGACAGAGGATCCAAAGTGGGCTCTCCGTTGACAGCAGAGAGCCCGATGCGGGGCTCGAACTCACAAACCATGAGATCCTGACCTGAGCCGTAGTCGGACACTTAACTAACTGAGCCACCCGGTGCCCCTCACCTTTATTTCTTTTTAAAGGTAGATCCTATTTTAGCCCCGTTTTCCAGGTGTGGAAACTGAGGCCGAAGTACCTCAAGGGTACCCCCGTGGAAAAGCTGGGACAGAAATGTCTGTGTTCTTAACACAGGCTCTGCACTGCCAGTTTCCACAGCGGTGGGGAGGCATGGAGTGTCACAGAGAAAGAAACCTTTTCAGGCAGTGTAGGAACCTGCAGACAGAGAGGAAGACGAAGAGCTTCGGGCCCCTTCAGAGCCAGCACCTTCTGATGCCCTGATGCCTTGTTCTTCCTGGCCGAAAAGAACTTGGAAGCAAATTGGTTCACTTCTCCGAGCCTCGGTTTCCACATCTGTAAAATGGGCTTGCTTCCTGCCCTGCCTACCGTCTGTGGGTAGACTGAGAGAGAAATGAGGGCAAGTTCAAGCATAGGACCCAGAGTCGGAGCCGTCACCACTCTGGGAGAATGTAGTGTTGGGGGCGTCAGAGGGGGTGGTGTGGATGAGGTGCTGGGACTTGGGGCTGAAGACTTGGTTTTCGTAGACCAGGTCACGAGGAAGCATATTAGGTTTTGCAAGAAGTCTTATGATGCAGCTGGGGTTAAGAAGGGGTTTCCCGACGGTTCCCAGGGTGGTGGGCAGAGGGGCAAGTGGAAATGGTGGTTGGTGTGAGGGATGGAAAGGGAAACCCACAGGGAAAGCTATTGTTGGTGTCTAGGATCGGCTGGTCGGGCTGGCCTCGGGGAAGAGGGTCCGCTCTGAGGCCCCACAGAGGAAAGCTCGGCTGTCCCCAAAATGGCATTTGAGCACAGATCTGTCTAGAAAATCAGCTCCACAAGGGCAAGACTTTTACCTTGATTGCTGCCGTATCCACAGGCAGGCAGAGTAGGAGATCATTAAAATATTCAGAGAATAATGAGTAGGTTGAGTGTAAGTAGAAAAGCAAAGGAGTCAAAGTGGCCCCGGCATTTTAAAAAAAATCTCCAAAAAAGGAAAACGATGGAGGTATCGCTGGCCAGGAAGAAGACTATGCCAACTAATTCTCAAAGTATTTATCTGGATAAAAGGCACGGCCCAGGATAACTATGTGCCCTGTAAGCTACATCAGGGACGGAGGGGGCGGGAGGCCCGCCCTGTGACTAACAGGGCTTGGATTCGCGTACCACTCATGTAACCTGGCTGTCCCAGATGAGATCATCTCCCAGGATGCGGACGGTCACCTCCACCTGGATGGAGAAGCAGTGGTTTGTCAAAGCCTCTCAGTGAAAGACTGTGGAGGCGGGACCCCATCCCTGGACTCTTAGTCCAGTGCTCCCCACACTGCAGCAGGGATCAGAGTGTGTAAAGGAACTAACATTTCCCAAATACTAAACAGCAGACAGGGAGATAGGCATTTTGCATATGTTATTTCATTTCCTACATACGTTAATTAAGATGCTCAATACAACCCCATTTTATAGTCGGTAAAGCGGAGGTTCAGAGAGCACCTTGCAGCTGGGGGGCCAGGCAGGCCTGGGTTGGATTACCACTTGGGAGCTGGGTGCACTTTCTAAGCCTCTGGTCTGAGTATTCCGGTAATAACCGTGTCCTGGGATTCTCACAAAGATTGACAGGAAATATATGGAAAGTGGTTAAGGCAATGCTTACACATTAGCAGTAATCACAAGATTGCTTTTATGGGACTTTTAAAGGTCACATAACTAATGAGTAGTGGGGTTGGGATCCAGACCCAGTCTGGCTCCCTGGCCTTTGACTCTAGCCGGCCGCCTCCCTGCAGGGCTAGGTCTGGTTTTCCAGGCTCAGCCAGGAGCCAGCCGCTGGGCCCTCCCATCCAGGTTGGGGGAGGGCTGGCCTTAAGGGACACCCCCCCCCCCCCCCCGGTTCCTCATCTGCTGTTTGCTTGCAGGTACAATGAAGTAAAGAAGAAGATGGACCCTGGCTTCCCCAAGCTCATCGCGGATGCCTGGAACGCCATCCCCGATAACCTGGACGCCGTGGTCGACCTGCAGGGCGGTGGTGAGCAGCCCAGCCCCCTGTCCGCTTTCTAGGACCTGCCTCCCCGCCCCCAGCCCCAGGGCCCAGCTCCTCACAAGCACACACTCCCTCATTGTGCAGAGCAGCAAGCGGAGCCCGGGGAAAACAAACCAGCCCCTTCAGCCCAGGGCTGGGAAGGCATCCAGACCCCTGACCTCTGCTCACTCAGCTGGCTCCAGGCAGTAAGACCCAGAAAGGCCCCTCACAGCTGCAGGGCCTGGAGCCAGGGAAGGGGAGGGCAGGAGGCCTGCTGGAACAAGAAACATGGGCTCTGTGCCCTGGATTCATTCCGGGGTTTGGTCCAGGCCCTTTCAGGTTCCACAGGAGGCCTTGTGACTGCCTCCCATTAGCAGAAGGATGGCTCCATTGGAGACAGGACAGACTTTTGTCCTGCCCTCTTGCTGATGTGGCAAAGTTCTCCCACTCAACTCAATCTGCCCCCGGTCCCTTGATGAATAAAATACAACCCCGTATCAGCAAGGGATAGAATTTGGAGTTTGAAAACCATATTCTGAGGAGGCTTCTGTGAGGTCTGCAGGGTCCTGGAAATGAGTTCAGTTGGCTTTTTACAGGAGGTTTCAATTAAACTCCACAAAGATTTCTTTGGAGCCCCTATCATATGCTAAGCACATGGCCCTAAGCCCCGGTGGTGAAAGATCTCACATGTCCAAGAAAGAGCAGCACATAATCTAGGGATTAGGTTAAGGATTGTCTTCGAGAGTAAACATCTATTGAACACCTACTGTGTGCCGGCCTTTTGAAAGAAGGAAATGAGATCACGTACGTCAGGAATCGCACATTTTTTTTTCTTTTTTTTCAAAAAAAATTTTTTTTAACGTTTATTTGTTTTTGAGACAGAGAGAGACAGAGCATGAACGGGGGAGGGGCAGAGAGAGAGGGAGACACAGAATCAGAAGCAGGCTCCGGGCTCTGAGCCGTCAGCCCAGAGCCCGACGCGGGGCTCGAACTCATGGACCGCGAGATCGTGACCCGGGCTGAAGTCGGACGCTTAACCGACTGAGCCACCCAGGCGCCCCAGGAATCGCACATTTTAAAGCCGGTAGGGGCCACGCCAATAGCACGAATGAATGAAGCAGGCAAGGCATACAGTGGGGAAGGGTGAGGTCTGAGGTGAACCAGAAGGCACTTGGCTGATTTACAACCACCTTCTGCTGATGGCTGCTGCAAGAATGGGGGCCCAGTATCGTTCAGATAGTCTAGCTGTTTTAAAAGGGAGCAAGAGGGGCGCCTGGGTGGCTCAGTCGGTTAAGCGCCCGACTTCAGCTCAGGTCATGATCTCACGGTCCGTGAGTTCGAGCCCCACGTCGGGCTCTGTGCTGACAGCTCAAAGCCTGGAGCCCGTTTCAGATTCTGTGTCTCCCTCTCTCTCTGACCCTCCCCTGCTCATGCTCTGTCTCTCTCTGTCTCAAAAATAAATAAACGTTAAAAAAGAAAAATTAAAAAAAAAAAAAAGGGAGCAAGAAATGTGTATTTTCATGTGAAATTTCCAGATGTTTGTACGCTGGCAACTCATTCAGAACAAAACAAAACACAGAATCTGTGTAAGCCAAATAGCCAGCTGTCGGCCTGAAAGGCCTGGGAGCCTCCTCATTTGCCCCCTCCGGGAAGTGCTTAGTTTGTGCCTGTGCTCAGTGGAGCACGGTTATTTACATTAATAATAGCATGTATTAGCCGATTTAATCCTCGCCCAAAGGTCTAAGAGGTCCGTATCTTCACCCCCATTTTACAGATGAAGAAACAGGGACTCAAGAGAGCTTAGTTCCCCAGCCATTCCCCTTCCTCCGGCCTCAGAGGTTGGGGCGGGGTGGGGGGGGGTCTTCTCTGGTTTAAAGCCTTCTTCCCTACGGGAGGCTCCCAGGACCCTTTCATGTGCTATAATGTCCAAGGATGGGGTGGTCACCACCTCCCTTTGTCTCATCCCAGGTCACAGCTACTTCTTCAAGGGTGCGTATTACCTGAAGTTGGAGAACCAGAGTCTGAAGAGCGTGAAATTTGGAAGCATCAAATCCGACTGGCTGGGCTGCTGAGCCGTCTCTGGCTCCTCCAGGCCCCGCGCGTCCATGTCTTCTGCAAAACCAGGCCCCGAGCGCCAGGGAAGGACCCGGAAGGGCCTGGCAGCCTTCAGCTCTGTAGTTAATCAGCATTCTCACTCCTACCTGGTAATTTAAGATTCTGAAGGGTGGCTCTGCCCTGTGCCCCAGGAACGGTGCTGCTTGTACCCCTGCCAGGTGCCCTCATCCCCCTTCCATACCCCACCGGCCCTCCAGAGCCACCCCCAAAGAGATGCTTTGATATTCTCAATGCAGCCCTGCCTTGGGCTGCCCTGGTGCTGCCACGCTTCGGGCTCTTTCTCCCTCCACAACTTTCTGTGGCTTACAGCACCCTTGGAGCCAACAGAGAGAGACTGTCTCAAGAGGGCACTGGTGGCCCGACAGCCCAGCCTGGCACGGGGCAGTGGGACAGGGGCATGGTCACGTGGCCACCCTGCACACCTGGCTTCTCACTGCCGGACGCCTTAGGACCTCTTCTACGTTAGCAGTTTGCTTTGTATGCACTTTGTTCTTTTCTCTCGATCGACTTGATTGTTCCACTTTGAATTTCTTGACAGAAGGACTTCAGGCTGTCTGAAGTCACTCCATGATGCATCTCAGCCCACATAGTGATGGTTCTCTTGTTCACTCTGTTTAGTACGTCCCTGACCCCATCACTTCCTCCACTGGCTGGAGGAAAACCAAGCCATGGCTCCCGCTCAGCCCTCCCCCACCTTCCTTCAACAGTTCCCCATGGGAAATGTCAACAAGTATGAATAAAGACACCAATGGAGTGGCAGTGTTTGCAGGGGTTTTTTTTTTGTTTGTTTTTTGTTTAATCTGTAGAGCCTAGAGAGGGGCTACAGCCCCCGGCAGAAGAAGAAACTTAAAAAGTCTATAAATCTCTGCTCCCTACAGGGCCCGGGTGACATTTGCGGCAAAGGTCAGAGCTGCTAAAATAAAGAGCAGGAGACCCTCCAAGTGGGTGAGCTGGAGTCCCTCTGTCCTGAAGGAAGAGCCTTTGAAATAGCACTGGTTCTGTCACTGTGCTGGCAGGGTCTCATTCAAGGTCCCCTTCCTTTCTGAGGCTCAGTTTACTGCTACTGAACCACAAAAACGCCCCTCCATTAATAGAGTGCTTACTATGTGCCGGGCACTTGACATGCAGCATTTCATTTAACCTTTACAACAGCATACAGAGGGGGAGGCTAATGATTAGCTCAATTTTTACTGATGAGGAAACAGGCCCAGAGAAAAGCAACTTGCCCAGGGTACCATAGCTATCAGGTAACAACCCAAGTCAAGGCCAAAGATGACCTAGAGAAAGAGCTCTAGCCCCAGCCCAGAATCTCCATCAGCAGCATTACCCTCTACTGCCCCCAAAGCCACCCTAAGTAAACATAACTAAGGGAGAAATAAAGTGGGCCTTCAAAACACAGCTTCTATTAATGTTTAAGCTCTTTATCTCTCCTTCCCACCAAGTTGCCCACCCCTAATCCCCTTCTATATAGGAAGCTTGGAGTTGCTGGGAAACGAATTGAAAGCCTGGGATTATTTCGGAGGCCCTTTCTGGCTCTGACAGACTGGTTGCTTCAGGCCTCTCATGGTGAGGCTGGTGATTGGACAGGACTCTCTAGAGGTGACCTTTGTGGCCTGGGAGTCATCTTTTCTCCTATGGCCTGCCCAATGGCTCAGGTCCTTGAGGGTCCTGAAGAGATAGCCTTTTGTGCAAGTTCCTGGCTAAAGAGACACAAGGGACTGCCAGCCCCTACTTGAAGACCCCCGAGGCTAAGGAAGCTTACATCATGACTATAATACACTATTATTAACATACTTTGTTACACTGAGAACATTCCGCGGCTCCACAATGTAATACCTAAAAGGGGCCATTTCTTCACTGCTTTCCTATGAACGCTACATGTTTCATTTTGTTTTCATTGTTACTACAACTTTATGGAGTAGAAATTAATTTTTTCCCATTCTTAGATGAGGGTACAAGCTCAGAGGTTAAGTGAGGAACTGAAGGCCACACATCTATCCGGTAGGGTTGGAAGATTCTGAGATTATGCAGTAGCTAAGTGTGAAGCACCGGCTGTCCCAGGGTCCTGATTCGGATTCTCACCAGGCCCTCCAGGCTGGTGTGAGTCGTTGACCAGTAATTATAAGTTGCCATCTCCAGTATTTGCTTGTCTGCACCCAGGCTTGACCACCTGGCCTCAGGTCCTGGGAAACTGTCTATCTTCCCCAGCCCCACCACTACTCATATAGTTCCAGATAGGCCCTTGAACTTCCTCAGGGTAAAATAGAGCCCTGGCCCAAGTTATTTCCCTTTTGGGGGCCAGGTTCCTCATCAAGCGTGGAAGGCAATAGTTGGCAATCATTGTCTTTTTCTATTAACAGCATCGGGAAAGCTCGATTTTCTTTTGGAGAACCATCTTCCACTGTTGGCCCATGTTTTGAGGGGAAGATTCCACTCCAGGTACCAATACCTCTGTTGTCATGACTCTTTCAGCTGTAACTGGCAAACATCCACCTCAAACTGGTTTAAGCAAAACCGAAACATATACCAGAAATTAAACACATAAAACAAAACGCACCCTGGATATACTAACTCACTTAAATGGCACATCCTAGGGATGGCTGGATTTGGGTTCTGTTGATCTGAGTTCTGTTTATCCCATTTTACAGAAGGGGCCAACTGAGGCTCCTGGAGCCAGCGAGATTAGGCCAACAGGCCCCGTAAAAGAGATTGGTACTCCAGGTGGGCGTGGCCCTCAAGCAGAGAACCCTGCCTAAACTGTCTCTCATTGGGGTGCCCTGCTCTGAAGGAGAAACTTTCGGGGCGGGGGAGTTATACGACCAAAGAGGAAGAGCCAGATACCTAAAGGGGTGGGGCCAGCGCTCAGGGGGCGGAGCCAGAGCTGGGGAGTTCAGAGCCAGAGGCGAGGCCAGACGGCCTCTAGGTGACTCGCGCCTGCGCGGTGGCCCCGCAACAGCGCCGCGGGCTGGGACTCCGGTGAAGCTCCCCCTAGGAGGTCTCGACGGGTGCTCGCTCCGGCGTTTCGCGACGGTCGCTGGGTCCGGTCCGACGCCCTGCTGAGCCATGAGCAAGTGCGCGGAGGCGGCGGCGGTGGCGGCCACGGTGCCGGGCGCGGGCATGGGGCAAGCCGGGCTGCGGCCGTCCATGGTGCCCCGCCAGGCGTCCTTCTTTCCGCCGCCGGTGCCCAACCCGTTCGTGCAGCAGACACGGATGGGCGCGGCGAGTCGCCTCCAGGTGAGGGAGCCGGCGGAACAAGGGGCGAGGAGGAGGAACAAGGGGAGAGGCGTGGGTCTGACGGTGAAGGCAGAGGTAGGCGAGGGGCTTGAGGCCGAGAGGAAGCAGATCGGGGGGAGGGGCGTGGATCTGACAGGGGAGGCGGAGCCAGGAGAGATAGGTGAGGGATGTGGGTCTGAGAGAGGAGGCAGATCCAGGGGAAGGGCGGAGATCTGACAAAGGAGGAGGAGCCAGGTGAGAGAGGTGAGGGATATGGGTCTGAGAGAGGAGACAGATCCAGGGGAGGGGTGTGGGTCTGAGAGGGGAGGCAGGTCTAGGGGAGGGATCCAGCAGATCCAGAGCAGATCCAGATCCAGAGCAGGTCTGAGAGGGGAAGCAGATCCAGCAGAAAGATGTGGGTCTGAGAGAGGAGGCAGATCCAGGGGAGGGATGTGGGTCTGAGAGAGGAGGCAGGTCCAGGGCAAGGATGTGGGTGTGAGAGGGGAGGCAGGTCTAGGGGAGGGATGTGGGTCTGAGAGAGGAGGCAGATCCAGGGAGGGATGTGGATCTGAGAGAGCAGGCAGATCCAGGGGAGGGATGTGGGTGTGAGAGGCGAGGCAGATCCAGTGGAAGGATTGTGGGTCTGAGAGAGGAGGCAGATCCAGGGGAGGGATGTGGGTCTGAGAGAGGAGGCAGTTCCAGGGGAGGGGTGTGGGTCTGAGAGGGGAGGCAGATCCAGGGGAGGGATGTGGGTCTGAGAGGGGAGGCAGATCCAGGGGAGGGGTGTGGGTCTGAGAGGGGAGGCAGATCCAGGGGAGGGATGTGGGTCTGAGAGGGGAGGCAGATCCAGGGGAGGGGTGTGGGTCTGAGAGGGGAGGCAGATCCAGGGGAGGGGTGTGGGTCTGAGAGGGGAGGCAGATCCAGTGGAAGGATGTGGGTCTGAGAGAGGAGGTAGATCCAGGGGAAAGGCAGAGATCTGACAAAGGAGGAGGAGCCAGGTGAGAGAGGTGAAGGATGTTGGTCTGAGAGAGGAGGCAGATCCAGGGGAGAGGTGTGGGTCTGAGAGGGGAGGCAGGTCTAGGGGAGGGATGTGGGTCTGAGAGAGGAGGCAGATCCAGGGGAGGGATGTGGGTCTGAGAGAGGAGGCAGGTCTAGGGGAGGGATGTCGGTGTGAGAGGGGAGGCAGGTCTAGGGGAGGGATGTGGGTCAGAGAGGGGAGGCAGATTCAGGGGAGGGATGTGGGTCTGAGAGAGGAGGCAGGTCTAGGAGAGGGATGTGGGTCTGAGAGAGAAGGCAGATCCAGGGGAGGGATGTGGGTGTGAGAGGGGAAGCAGATCCAGTGGAGGGATTTGGGTCTGAGAGAGGAGGCAGGTCTAGGGGAGGGATGTGGGTCTGAGAGAGGAGGCAGATCCAGCAGAACATGTGGGTCTGAGAGAGGAGGCAGATCCAGGGTTGGGATGTGGGTCTGAGAGAGGAGGCAGATCCAGGGGAGGGATGTGGGTGTGAGAGGGGAAGCAGATCCAGTGGAGGGATTTGGGTCTGAGAGAGGAGGCAGGTCTAGGGGAGGGATGTGGGTCTGAGAGAGGAGGCAGATCCAGCAGAAAGATGTGGGTCTGAGAGAGGAGGCAGATCCAGGGGAGGGATGTGGGTCTGAGAGAGGAGGCAGATCCAGGGGAGGGATGTTGGTGTGAGAGGGGAGGCAGATCCAGTGGAAGAATGTGAGTCTGAGAGAGGAGGCAGATCCAGGGGAGGGATGTGGGTGTGAGAGGGGAGGCAGATCCAGTGGAAGAATGTGAGTCTGAGAGAGGAGGCAGATCCAGGGGAAGGATGTGGGTCAGAGAGAGGAGGCAGGTCTAGGGGAGGGATGTGGGTCTGAGAGGGGAGGCAGGTCCAGGGCAAGGATGTAGGTCTGAGAGAGGAGGCAGATCCAGGGGACGGATGTGGGTCTGAGAGGGGAAGCAGATCCAGGGGAGGGCCCTTGATATGACAGGGGCAGTTGTCGGAGGGGAGTGTGGGTGTGACGGGGGGTGGGGGGGGTTGTGAGTCTGAGAAGCAAAGGCTCTGAGGAAGAACGAGATGTGGGACCTAGGAAGTGAGGGCTTTTGAAGGGACCAGGAGTCTGGAATGGGCGGAGGTGTAGGTGTGAGAATTGAGGACAAGTGGAGGATGGTCTGAAGGTATGTGAGAAGAGAAAATGCAAAGAAATGTGGGTCTGATAGGTGAGTCCTAAACAAGAGAAGACTGAGCAGGCCAGTGACACAGGAAACATTCCGTGCTGAGAAGGGAGATGAATCTGTGACAAGAACTTCAACTCGAGTTTGTTAGTGTGGAGTGGGGGTGGGGGGGTGGTGGGAAATCTATAGGAGAGTGGCCTTGGGGGAGTCTTTTTTTTTTTTTGCCTTAGGGAAGGAGAGGAGGCAGTCTGGGATGTGAAGAGTGAGGGAGAACGCAGAGAACCCGGGTCTGGAATTAGAACAAGGAAAGAAGTAAGGCTGGGATGATCTAGCTGAACAGGGGCATCAAGGGGAGGAAATCCGAATCTAGGAAAAGGGATAACGTGGGTCAGCTTAACGTGTTTCAAAAGTCATCACCCTGGATCATTCTTCACTCAAACACATCTAGAGTCAACACTTCTTCAAACTTTTTTCCACTGTTAAAAATTGCTGAATACAAAAAGGAAGTTTCCTTTTCTTTCCTTTTTCTTGTAAAGCGCTGCTTTTACCATTAGCAGTTACAACTCCCTCTTTGGACTTCCTCTTTGG
The DNA here is from genome assembly GCF_022837055.1 of Prionailurus viverrinus. Lineage (NCBI taxonomy): Eukaryota > Metazoa > Chordata > Mammalia > Carnivora > Felidae > Prionailurus > Prionailurus viverrinus. Next base: position 29,890,311 of record NC_062575.1, on the reverse strand, counting down.
TAAAGTTAGCGATCAAAGAACAAGATAGGATGTGCAAGCTACATTTGTCCTGTGTCTTCTGCATGAAAAAAAAAGGGGGGGGGGGTTCATGTTTTCCTGTCCATCTCACACGTTTCTTTACTTCAAATCTGAAATAGTGCAATATTTGCATAGCCCACTTATATGTGCTGAGACCATTGTCCTCCACAGTGGAGGCAGGTTAGAGTAATGGGCATCTGTTGAAGAAGGGTGTGAGAGAGGAAGAGGAAGATAATGTAGTAATACCTCTTTGTAAAGAAGCTAAATGTTTAAAAATTTGACCCTAGTGTCTTTAAATGGACAGATATTCCCTTTGTATCTTAAAATTTCTGAAACACTTCTAAATACATTGACTATCATACAGGATTAGTTTTAGTCTGATTTGGTCAAATCAGTCATTCTTCAATGAAAGTATGTCTATTTGGCTTTATATTTTGGAGAGAGGGTCAAAGTGGTATATTTATATTTATTTATATTTATATTACATCGAGAGTAAATTGTTTTGTTTATCTTTTTATACATGACCTGTTATTGTTTGGAGAGCACTTTCAAATAACTCTACAAGGGCTGTAGTGTAATGGAAAGATCACTAGTCTTAGTCAGAAAACCTGCTCAGGCCCCACCATTTATTAGTTGTATGACTTTGGCCAAGTTACTTAACCTCTCTGAACTTCACTTTCCTCATTGATTAAATTCGGATAGTCTTACATCAAAGGAGGGTTAAAATTAAGTGGGATAGTGTGTGAAAGAATCTGGACTGTTTGCTGATCTTAATATTGATAGCTATGCTATTTGTTGTCTACAAATTTTATACTCTACTTAAAATTTACTACTTCTATTGAACGGAGTTGAATATAGTCTAGGTTTTTTGTTTTGTTTTGCTTTTGTTTTTTAAATTAAAAATATAGACCAGAGATACCAGAGAGGTTTCAATGTCTTGAACAGTCTGGGCAAAGGGAAGATTTAACTAGGCTTGGTTGAAAAACAATGTTATCTATATTACCAAGTTTAAAAGGTGGATATACTTTCATTTAAGTATGACTTACTATGATCAATTCAGACTGAACTTAACCTTGAATAATGATCAATATCTCGCTTAAGGACTGTTGTCACTTGTGTATCTCCCTGTAAGACTTAGCTTTGCCCTTCCTCTTCTCTTTCTGACAATTTAAGGGTCTGCCGCTTAGTGGCATGGAAATAAGTTGCCTGGCTTTCATTTCCTCAACAGAATATGGAATTGAAATGAGTGTTTGGTAGTAACTGTGGGGCACTTACCACACCAACAATATTTTTTGAATGTCTATTATGTACCAGGCACAACTCTAATTTCTGGAGATACAACAGTGGACAAGAGAAATAAGGACCCTGCCTATCTAAAGCTTATGTTTCACTGAAAAAGTTAAACAAATACAAAAAATATGAAATTCCATGTTTTAATAGTCCTATGAAGAAAATCCAGAGGAGATAACCCTGAGAGTGTTGAAAGAAGGCCTCCCTCCAGAGATGATGTACCAAATGGAAATATGGTGGAGAATCCTTTTAATTTGTCAAAAGGTTCCTCAAAAATGGTTTATTTACTGTTAAATACCATTATTTGTTGCAAACCTGGAAATGGCACATAAAAAAGTTGCCCAATGTTTGACAACTTAATTAAATTTTGTATTAGCTACTAATTGTGAATGTGAGTAAATTGTATGAATATACTATAACTTCATTCTAACTGTCTGTTCAGGGTCTATGCTATGGTACTTTCTTGCAGTAAAGGTTATTTCTAGGTCATTTGCAAGACTGTTTGCAAGGCTTATTTGACCTGCCTTGGAGGTCACCCAGTGCAAAGTCTTTTCTCCACTGGTGTTTGTCAAAAACAATCAGAGGCAGTTGCTTAACATGACAGCTGCCTGAGGCAGTGAATAAAGATTGGAACAAACAATAGGCTTAACCAAAAACCTTACAAGAAAAAGCTAGGGAATGAGATGTCCTTAGGGGACTTTAAAAAGATTTGACATATTCATAGGAATCTAGAAGGGCATCCACTTATATCGGTCTGTGTGTATACCCAAGGCTATACATGTGACCTGAAAACAAGACAAAACAAAACAACAGAATACCCTAAGCTCTCACCTCTAGCTAATCTTTAGGCTTTGTACAAACAGGAAGTAAAAGCTAAGGCAGAGCTGTGAACTTCTTCTTGGCTGTGTGTTGAAGATATGCTCCAACATACACACAAGAGATTGTTTGCAAACACTGGGAAACTTATTGGTTCTAGGCATGTAAGGAAATCTTATTTAATCATTAGCTGACTACTAAGCTAATTGGTCAGAGACTTCAGTAGCCACACATGACACATGACAAAAAATACAGGCTTTATAGAATTAGTTCATAAAAGTCACTGAACAAACAAATAACAACAACAAACAGCAACAACAATAAACCCTGGTGATGGAAGAGAATACGATTTTCAGAGTTGTCATATTATTTAAAATGGTTTTTAACAAAAACAATTGCAAGATATGCAAAGAACAATAAAGTATGTCCCATAAATAGGAAAAATAGCAGTCAATACAAACTATCCTTGAGGAAGCCCAGATATTGGACCTACTACTATCCAAGAACTTTAAATTAGATACTTTAAATATGTTCAGATAACTAAAGGAAACCATGTCTAAAGAACTAAAGGAAAATATGAGACAATGTATCACCAAATAGAGATAGAGATAGAAATTATTAAAAAGAACCAAGGGACACCTGGGTGACTCAGTTAGTTAACCATCCAACTTCGGCTCAGGTCATGATCTCGCAATCTATGAGTCGAGCCCCACATTGGGCTCTGTGCTGACAGCTCAGAACCTGGAGCATGCTTCGGATTCTGTGTCTCCTTCTCTTTCTGCACCTCCCCCACTAGCTCTGTCTCTCAAAAATAAATAAACATTAAAAAAAATTTTTTTAAAGAACCAAATAGAAATTGTGGAATTAAAAAGTACAATAGGTGACATGAAAAATTCACTAGAGGGACTCAACAGCAGACTTGAACAAACAAAAGAATCAGCAAATTTAAAGATAGAGCAATTGAGATTAACTAGTATGAGGAATATAAAGAAAAAAGGATACAGAAAAGTGAGCAGAAAAAAGATACAGAAAAGAGACCCGTAGAACACTATCACGTGTATCAACATAAGCATAATGGGAGCCACAGAAGGAGGCAAAGAATAATTGAAGAAAAAATGGCTGAAAACTTTCCAGATTCAGTGAAAAAAACATTAATTTTCACATCCAAGAAGCTTAATGACTTCCAAGCATAAATAAACTCAAAGATAAACTATACCCAGAAACATCATAATCAAACTGTTAAAAGCCAAAGAAGAAGAGAGAATCTTGAAAACAGACTCACCATATACAAAGAGATCTTGAATAAGATTAATGTCTGATTGTTCATCAGGAACCATGGAGGCCAGAAGGCACTAGGATGATACACTCAGTGTTGAAAGTAGAGGTTGCCAACCAAGAATTATAGAGTCAGAAAAACTCTCCTTCAAAAGTAAAAGGGAAATTAAACAAAAACTGAGAGAATCTGTCCCGAGCACACATTCCCTGAAAGAGATACTACAGGGAGAACTTTGGTTGAAATAATACTGGAGAGCAACTCCAATCCAAATGAAGAAATAAAAAAAATACTGGTAAAGATAACTGCATGTATAAATATAAAAGACAATATAAAAATAATTTTTACTTGTAAATCCTTTTGTCTTCTATGTGATTTAAAAGACAACTACATAAAGCATTGGAAATACGTGTTGATAAACATATAGTATATAAAGATGTAATTTGTATGACAATATAAGCAAACAGGAGGAAGGAGGAGATAGAGACATAGAAGCACAATTTTTGTATACTATTACAGTTAAGTTAGTATTAATCCAAACCAGGTTAGTGAAGATGGGAACACTTACAGCAACCACTAAGAAAATAATTTTAAATGAAGTGACAAGGGAATTAAAATGGTACACTATAAAAATATCTGTTTAACATAAAAGAACTTTATGGAGAAATATAGAAATGAAAATACATAAGATATGTAGAAAGCAAATAGTAAAAGAGCAGATTAACTCTTATCAGTAATTACATTAAGTATAAATGGATTAAACACACTAATTAAAAGGCGGAGATTGGAAGAATGGATTAAAAATATATAATCCAACTCTATGCTATCTAAAAAGACACACTTCAGATTCAAAGACCCAAATAGGCTGAAAATAAAAGGACAGAGAAAGATATACCATGCAAACAGTAACCAAGAGAAAATTGGAGGGGCTATATTAATATTAAATAAAACAGATGTTAAGACAGAAATTGTTACTAGAGATAAAGGAGGACACTTTATAATAAGAGGGTTGATTCATCTGGAAAATATAACAATTAGAGCCATATATGCACCTAACAACAGAGCCCCAAATACACAAAGCAAAACAGATTGAAGGGAGAAATAGACAATTCAACAATAGTAGTTATAGACTTCAAGTCCCTACTTTCAATAGTAGAACAGTGAAACAGTATAAACAAGGAAAAAACTTGAACAACACATTAGCTAGCCCTAAGATATATACATGTATATATACATGTCTCTATATATACATATATATATATATATATATATATATATATGTATATATATAGACACTCCATCCAGCAGCAGCAGAAAATGCATTTTTCTCAAGTGCCCATGGAACATTCTCTAGGACAGAGAATTATAGTAGGTCATAAAACATGTTTCAGTAAGTGTAAAAGAATTACAAGAATATAATGTATCTTCTTCAACCACAATGTATCTAAATTAGAAAAAAATAACAGAGGGTCACCTGGGTGGCTCAGTCAGTTAAGCGTCCAACTTTGGCTTAGGTCATGATCCCATGGTTTGTGGGCTCGAGCCCCGTGTCAGGCTCTGTGCTGACAGCTTGGAGCCCGGAGCCTGCTTCAGATTCTGTGTCTCCCTCTCTCTCTCTGCCCCTCCCCCACTCACACTCTCTCTGTCTGTGTCTTTCTCTCTCACAAATAAATAAACATTAAAAAAATTTTTTAAAAAAGAAAAAAATAACAGAAAAATACTGGGAAATTCACAAATATGTGGAAGTTAAATTACCCCTAAAAATCAATGATTCAGAGACGAAATCATAAAAATTAGTAAATACTTTGAGATGAATGAAAATGAAGACACTATACAAAAACATATGTGGTTAGCATCATCTTAATACCAAAATCTGGAAAAAAAAATGTTATAAGGAAAGGAAGTTACACACCAATTTCCCTCATGATCCTGATATAAGAACTCTTAAACTATTAGCAGGTCAAATATAGCAATGTGTGGAAAGGATAATATATCTTGTCCATGTTTGGTTCATCCCAGGAATACAAGGTTGGTTTAACCTACAAAAATTTATATTTCAATGTAATTTATCATATTAGCCAAACATATGATAAGAAGCATACGATAATTTCAATGGATGCAGAAATTTTGATAACTCATTTGACAAAAACAATATCCACTGATGTTTAAATAAATTTTCAGGAAAATAGAAATAAGAGGGAACTCTCTCAATGTAATAATAGGTATCTATGAAACACCTTTAGCTAGCATCATAATGGTGAAATAGTGAACCTGTTCCCCCAAAGTTTGGGAGCAAGACAAATATCTTGTTCAACACTTCTGTTCAACGTTGAAGTGGGGGTCCTAGTCAGTGCAATAAAATAGGAGGAGAAAGAAACAAAAGACATACAGATTAAAAAGGAAAGAGAAATAAGCCAGTCAGAGAAAGGCAAAAACCATATGATTTCACTTATATGTGGAATCTAAGAAACAAACAAACAAAATGAGCAAAGGGGAAAAAGAGACAAACCAAGAAACAGACTCATAACCATAGAGAACAAACTGATGGTTACCAGAGGGGAAGTGAGTGGGGAGGGTGGATAAGATAGGTGATGGGGATTAAGGCACCTGTCTTGATGAGCATCAGGTGATGTATGGAATTGTTCAATCACTATATTGCACACCTGAAACTAATGTAACACTGTATGTTCATTATATTGGAATTTTAAAGTTTTAAAAATTAAAAATAAAAAAGCAGAAAAGGTATAACTGTATTTATTCATAGATGTCATGTTTGTATATGTAGAATATCCTAAAGAATCTGCAAAATGACTAGCAACCAGAATTAATATGTGAAGTTGACTAGGTTGTAGGGTATAAGCGTAAAACTTAAAATCAGTTATAGGTCTATATACTAGTAGCAAGCGATTGCCAAATAAAATTAAACGATCTTATTTATAATAGCAATAAAATAATGTTAAATAATTAAGAATGTGTTTAACCAAAAATATGTAAAACCAGTACACTGAAAACAACCAAACACCATTGTGAGAAATTAATAAAACTTAACATAAGTGGAGAGAGATATATCATGTTTATAAATTGGAAGAATCAATATTATTATGGTGATAATTCCTTCCAGATCGATCTATAGATTCAATAAACCCTATAGATTCATTGAAATCTCAAGAGACTTTTTTGTTTGTGTGGAAACTGAAAAATTAATTCTGAAATGTATGTATGGATGAAATGCAAAGGATCTAGAATAACCCAAAAAAAAGTTTGAAGAAAAACCTGCAGAACATATACTACCTGATTTCAAGACTTACTAAAAAGAGTGACAGAAGTGGAGAGGATGAGGTATTGACAGAATAGATGAATCGATCATATCAACCAATAAATGAACCATAATAGAGAGCCCACACATATGTGTTCAACTGATTTTTAACAGAGTTGCCAAGAAAGTCATTATGGAGTATCAGGTCTTTTCAACAAATAGTGTTGGAACAGCTAGATAAAGCTGTGGACAAAAACAAACCATGATCCCTACCTCACACCACACACAGAAAGTAATTTAAGATGGGTCATAGACCAAAACCATACAGCTTCTAGAAAAGAATGTAAAATATCATCATGACCTTGAAGTAAGTAAAGATTTCTTAGAAAGGACACAGAAAACTAAAACTAAAACTTGATAAATTAGTCTGCGTCAGAATTAAAATTCTTCTCATCAGAAGATAATCATTAAGAAAATGAAAAAGCAAGCCATGGAATGGAAGAAAATATTTCAATATTTTAATACATATAATGACAAAGGTCTTGTATGTGGAACATATAAAGAACTCCTACAAATTGATAAGAGAATGACTAACAACCCAATAAACATAGGCCAAAGATTTGAACAGACACTTAACATAAAAAGTTAGAGGAATGACCAGTAAGCACATGAAGAATGTGCTCAACATCATGGTTCATCAAGGAAATGTGAATTAAAACCACATTGAGATATTATTTTACGCCCCCTTGAATGCCTACAAAGACTGACAGCACCGAATATTGGTGAGGATATGAAGCAACAGAAACTTCCATGTTTTGTCAGTGGAGACATAAAATCATACAACCCGTTTGGGAAACTGTTTGGCAGTGTCTTATAAATTTATCCATTCTGACCCAATGGCTTCACTCCTGGTGAAGTGAAAATGTATGAGCACCAGAGATTTGAGCTTTAATGTCCATGGGAACTATATTCATAATAGCTAAAAATTTGTAATAGGCCAAATGTCCATGAGCAAATGAATGGATAAATGAATCATGATATATTCATTCAGTGGAATAATACTCTGCAATTTAAAAGACTTTACCATGTTACGTATTGACGTTATGTCTTTTCGGTACGTAATGACGACAGGTAGAATCTCAAAAATATGAAGGGAAAAGAAGCCAGACAGAAAAGAATGCATACTGTGTGATCTCTATGTGACCATCTAGGACAGGCAAGACTAGGGTGAAAAAGAGCCTGTCAGTGGTTACCGAGGGCCAGGGAGGGTATACTAACTGCTGAGTGGCACAAAGGAACTTTTTTGGGTGATTGGACTGTTTTATATCCCGGTTGTGGTGGTGTTTGCATAAGGATATATTTGAAAAACTCATGCTGTCTACACTTAAAATAGGTGCATTTTATTTTATGTAAATTATGCCTTAATAAAGTTGATTTTTTAATATTTATCTTAGTTTCGAGAAAGAGTGAGGGAGAGAGAAAATCCCAAGCAGGCTCTGTGCTGTCAGCACAGAGCCCCATGTGGTACTCGATCTCATGAACCATGCGATCATGACTTGAGCCAAAATCAAGAGTTAGACGCTTAACTGACTGAGCCACCAGGCACCCCAGAAGTTTTTTTTTTTTTTTTAATGTTCGTTCGTTTTTGAGAGAGAGAGAGAGAGCGAGAGCATGAGGGGCAGAGAGGGGGTCAGAGGATCCGAAGCAGGATCTGACAGCTGTGAACCTGATGTGGGGCTCAAACTCACAAACTGTGAGATCATTACCTGAGCCGAACAAAGTCGGGTGCTCAATCAACTGAGCCACCCAGGAACCCTGATTTTTTTTTTTTAAAAGAATACCACCGGGGCACCTGGGTGGCTCAGTCGGTTAAGCGTCCAACTTCGGCTTAGGTCATGATCTCATGGTCCGTGATTTCAAGCCCCGCGTCGGGCTCTGTACTGACAGCTCAGAGCCTGGAGCCTGTTTCCGATTCTGTGTCTCCCTCTCTCTCTCTGACTGTCCCCCGTTCATGCTCTGTCTCTCTCTGTCTCAAAAATAAATAAACGTTTAAAAAAAATTAAAAAGAATACTAAGACCAAATGTTGGTAAGGATGTACGAATGACTGACATTCCCATACATTGCCAGTAATACTTTAAAATGATACAACCACTGTGGAGAGTGGTTTGGCAATTTCTGATAAAGTTAAACTATCTATGACCCAGCAATTCCACTCCTAGGTAGTTACTTAAGAGAAATGAAAACCCACGTCCACAAAAAGTCTCCTAGAAGAATGTTCATAGTGGCTTTAGTCATAAGAGCCCACAACTGGAAACGACCGAAAGATTCATCAACATAATAATAAACAGATTGTCATGCAGGCAATACACTGGAACTATATTCTGCAATAAAAAAAAAAATGAATTACTGATTTGCAAAATCACATAGTTGAATTTCAACACCCATTATGTTAACTGGGAGAGGGTCGACGCATAAGAATGCATGATGTATGATTCATTTATATGACGTTCAAGAACAGACAAAACTAATCCATGGTGATGGAAATCCAGAATTGGTTGCCTAAAAGGGTAGGGATTCACTGGAAGAGGCCCAAGATGACTCTCTGGATGGTAGACATGTTCTGTGTCTTGATTGGTGTTGCAAGGGTACATATTTATCAAACCTCACTGAATCATGTGCTTAAGATCCGTGCATTTTCCTCATATGTAATTTTGACTTCAAACATGCACACAGGCACACGGATAAGTTGATAGAGATTGGATTGTATGTTAAATCATTTGATAGAAAAGTGGAACAATTTTGGTGTCTCTCATAAATTGTTTGATGATGCTCAGATTTCCATCAAGGGACAATAGAGGCAGAAGGACCGCACGGTGTGACTAGTGTAATTGGCTAATAGAAGAAAGGTAATCTGGTATGCATAAGGGCCGTGTATTTAAAAGTCAAGATGGTATAGGATGAAGAGCAAGGGCTTTGTAGCCACGCCGGGTTCAAACCCTGGTGCTGCTACTTGGTAACTGTGATCTTAAAGTAGCTTCACTTAGCTTCCTCTTTGCCGTCCCTTCCTGGAGGTAAAACAACCTAAGGTCATAGGAATCAAATAGGTCACCACCTGCCAAGGGCTTAGAGTGCCTGCTTCCTAGTAAGCCCTCATGTGTTGTTGGTTATTTTTAGTTTTCATTCTTCTTCCTTATTTTTTTATTGTTATTTGTACTTTTCCCTTCTCCATCTCCTTATTGTTATTAATTATAAAGGGCTGGCAGGTATAAAAATCATGCATTTACTCCTTTACCCTCTAACACCTTCATTAACACTCTTCCTTCCACTCAGCTCTCAAAAAGCGATTTCCCCTCTCACCTTGCTAGCTTCTGCTGTCTTTCTTTCTTTTTTTAAAGTTTATTATTTTGAGAGAGAGAGAGAGAGAGAGAGAGAGAGAGAGTCCATGAGCTGGGAAAGGCATAGAAAGAGGAAGAGAAAGAGAGAGAGGGAGAATCCAAGCAGGCTCTTGCACTGCCAGCACCAAGCGCGATGCGGGACTCAAACCCATGAACCGTGAGATCATGGCCTGAGCCAAACGAAGTCAAGACCCGGATGCTTAACTGACTGAGCCACCCGGGCACCCCTGTGCTTGTCTTTCCAGACCATTCAGCCTTCAACTCCTCCAGGAAGCTTTCCCTGACTGCTAAGTCAGATACTTTGTTTCTATCACCTTCCTTGATAAATAGATCAAGTTGTCATTATAGTACCTGGTTTTATTCACTGTTGCTTTTGCCAGATGTAGTTTCTTTTCCCTTGTGCTTAGATTTTCATGTCTGGTGCATGTTAATGTTCAGTTTATCCTTTAGTGAACACGTGAATAACACAAAACTTTCCTCTTACGTGTTTCAGTCTGATAGCCAGAACATTACAATATTGTCCACTCATCTTTTTTTTTTTTTTAATCAATTTTCACTTTCAGATTTTCTTTCTTGGAATTATCCTGCTTCCAATCCGTGTCTTACTGGTTGCATTAATTATATTACTGGCATGGCCATTTGCTGCAATTTCAACAGCATGCTGTCCTGAAAAGCTGACCCATCCAATAACTGGTTGGAGGAGGTAAGAAATAATAATGTCTAAATGTTAACTAAATCAAGATTAAAGAAGCAATTACTGTGGTTTAGTCATCAATCAGTAGTTTTATCTAATGTTGCCTACTCACTATTAACCATTTATTTTCTTTTTCTCAGACGAAACGGTTCTTAAATTCATCACATATAGAAACTTTTGCCCAAGCGCCTTATGATAATTTTCTGTTGAAGTTGTAATTTCCCAATATTAAAATATTGTTTTCCGAGTCATTGCCACAAAGTGAGAGGTCCCTGATTCTGGGAAACCCAACTAGTATACTTGAAACCTTTACAGCTGAAAACTATGGGTCTTTCCTCTGCTGTCCCTCAGTCATGACATTTACTTTTGTCCCTCTGTAGTAACTACATACTTTCTGCCGTGGTGCAAGTAAGTGGATCAGCTATAGTGTATTTTTGAATATTTATCTAATCAGCAGGGTAGTTGAGAATAAACTCATCACAATTAATAGTTACTGGTAAAAGTTCATTCCCATTGGACAGAGCCAACTTGTTGCCGTAAGTATGTCCTGAGAGTGAAGGCTTGTAAGGTGGGCTCCTTGGAATAGAAAGCCGTAGGTGAGGTGCAGGGCACCATTGAACTCTCTAAAATTGTCCACTTTGTTTAAAATTTGTATGCTACATAGGGTCTATTCCTTTCTTCCAAATCTCAAATGAGAATGTCCTCCAAAAATTTTGAAAATCACTGTTCTAGAAACTTTTAAAGAAATATGCAATTTACTCTTCAGTTCATGTTCTAGTGAATAATGTCAACATTCAGCACAAGACTGGTTTCCAGTGGAAGTGAATACAAGACTGGCAGTGTCCCCAGAGAATAATACCACCTCAATCCTTGCAAATCATAATCCTTTGCTTTATGAGTCAAGGCCGTGTGTCCCTAAAAAATACTTCAAGAGAGATTTTTTTCATGACTCGCCAATTCCTTTCAATTATCTCTTCGGTTTCTGTTGTTAACAGCTTATGAAGCTCTATCATGATAGAAGGAGTAGTCTAAGAATCCAGAAAACAGATTAAATAAGTGTTAGAAAAGAACGTTCCGGGGGCCTGGGTGGCTCGGTCTGTTGAGCACCAACTTCGATTCAGTTATGGTCTCGGTCTGTGAGTTCAAGCCCTATGTCGGGCTCTGTGCTGACAGCTCAGCCTGGAGCCTGCTTCAAATCCTCTCTCTCTCTCTGTCCCTCCCCCGCTCATGCTGTCTCTCTGTCTCTCTGTCTCTCTCTCTCTCAAAAATAAAATAAATATTTAAAAAAAAAGAAAGTTCCATTTTTTCCAATTAAGTATTTCTACTTCCTCTCAAACAGGTAACATTGAAATTAATTATGCAGCCCCAAACTTTTAGCCCTTTTAAAATCCTTTAAAAAAGTGTTTAACAGCTCTGAATATGGGATATTTTAGAACGCGGTTGTCAAAATCTACACCACTTTAAATCAAAAATAAGGGTGGAAATCGGTAAAGGGGTGAGCTTTTTATCCTTATGTAAAATAGACTCTGAACTCTAAACAGCAAGAAGGAGAGAGACGGTCATTTCCCTGTGCCCTCTGGAAAAGTACATCGGCTTTCTGTGTCTCACTTCTCCTTACTGTGGAGTAAAAGTCAGAGAAACTTCCTCAATGACTAGTTGCTTAATAGCCCCTCGCTGTATTGCTACAAGACTACTGAGAGAATTAGACAGGAAGTCTACTTTTTAAAGCTCTCCTTGGATGTGTTACGGGAAAGACACAGGTTTTGTTTTTCATGAAAACTGCATGCCTCTTCACGTACTCAGATATCCATCCTGTGTTTGCATTTCTAGGAATGTGTTTCTGTTTCCCAACTCAACTGAGCTTATCAAGGACAGGGACTGGATAGTCTTAGTCTTCTGTGTCCAGCAGAGGTCCTGGCACAGTTTGATGAATTAATTAGTCCTTAATGGCACACATTTTTAAAAAATTTTTTAATGTTTGTTTATTTTTGAGAGAGACAGAGACAGAATGCGAGTGGGTTAGGGGCAGAGAGAGAGGGAGACGCAGAAGCAGAAGCAGGCTCCAGGCTCCGAGCTGTCAGCACAGAGCCCGACGCGGGGCTGGAACCCACGAACCGTGAGATCATGACCTGAGCCGAAGTGGGACGCTCATCCGACGGAGCCACCCAGGCGCCCCTGACATAAATTCTTTGTAAAAAAGTAAGCAGTTAGATTTCTGAAATTGTGTAAGTGCATCTACGTTCCAGGAAAGCGAGATGGTGACTTGAGCTTTTAAGATTTTTGATGATGTCTAAGAGCTATAATGACATAAGTAATAAGGCTTTAAAAAATTATTCCTAAAATAACTGACGACTGATGCAGCATGAGAGTTCTAAAAGTGTCTGGGGAGATAGCATCATTGTTACACAAATGTACATTCCCAAGGTCACTCCTGTGAAGAACAATACTGATTTGGATTTCTCAGTGGGGGACGTGTGTTGAAGATTCATTTTTATCCCTCTGTAGTCATAGAATCATGGAGCCACTTAGTAGCCATATGTCCTTGGGAAATTGTACTTCTCTGTGCCTCAGTTTTCTGATCTGCAAAATGAGAATGCTAAAAAATAAAATCCATTTCATACAATTGGGCTGAAGATTAAATAAATTAATAAATGTAAAGTATTTAGAATAGTACGTGGCAAAAAGAACCCCATGTAACTGTTAGCTATATTCTTCTTAGCTCATATTTAAAAAAAATTTTTTTTAACGTTTTATTTATTTTTGAGACAGAGAGAGACAGAGCATGAACGGGGGAGGGGCAGAGAGAGAGGAAGACACAGAATCTGAAACAGGCTCCAGGCTCTGAGCGGTCAGCACAGAGCCCGACGCGGGGCTCGAACTCACGGACCGCGAGATCGTGACCTGAGCTGAAGTCGGCCGCTAAACCGACTGAGCCACCCAGGCGCCCCTTAGCTCATATTTTAAAATGAAGTGTTCCGACATGTTTGGGTTTTTGTATTGTGTTTTAGAGGAAAGCCCTGCTGTTAGTAGAGATTAACAAAGCTAATTGTGTCTTTTTTTTTTTTTTTTTAATATTTATTTCCAAAGGAAAATTACTCAACCAGTTTTGAAGTTTCTGGGTCATGCCATGTTCTTATCCATGGGATTCATGGTTACTGTGAAAGGAAAGGTGGCAAGTCCTGCGGAGGCACCAATTTTTGTCGCTGCCCCTCATTCAACATTCTTTGATGGAATTGCCTGTGTCGTAGCTGGGTTACCTTCCATGGTGTCTCGCAACGAGAACGCACAGGTCCCTCTGATTGGCAGTAAGTACTTGTAAGACAATATAGATATTTTCATGCTTGGGGTTCAAATTTGTAAAAAAATCATATATAGTTTATCGGTAGGCTTTTGAAAAACTTTAAAATAATGAAACACTTCAAAGCGATTTTTTCACTTTTTAAAAAATGTTTACTTATTTTTGAGAGAGAGAGAGAGAGAGAGACATAGAGCAGGGGAGGGACAGAGAGAGGGCGACAGAGGATCCGAAGTGGGGTCTGTACTGAGAGCGGAGAGCCCAATGCGGGGCTCGAACTCACGAACGTCGAGATCGTGACCTAAAGCCAGATGCTTAACCGACTGAGCCACCCAGGTGCCCCTATTTTCTTACTTTTAATGAGGAACTATATTTTCCGAATGAGTTTGTGATAAAGTTTAGAGACTCCCCTACCTGTACCCTTATAATTCTTAATAAATTCATATCTTTATCAGGGTCCAGTGACTTCCTTTTGTTCTTACATAGCTAGAAAGACCGAGTTTCAAGTACCAAACATGCTTGATTTTCTGGAGGGGGAATTGAACCAGAGAACTGGTGAAAACACGGTGTTACGTGCTATTTCACGAATTTCTCTTGAGAGTATTAGGCTCACACTCACACGGAGTCTTTCCTCTTAACTCTGTTTTCTTATTATTGCCCCAGAATCTCCATGAGGGACCTGAAACTCTTTGAAAATTATGATGTAGAACAATAGGTACTTCCTGCCGTGTGAAATAATGAAGCAAATGAAATGCTTATCCCACCAGGTGCTATGGTCTCTCCCTAGGGTGTGAGTCTCTAAGTGACTGGTCCCGGTTGCCCCAAGGTTATTGCAAGCCGCAAGTGGTGACAGAGTGGGTGTGGAGGTTGCCTGAGGTTGCCTTGGCGCTTTGGAGAACCAGTCGCGTCCTCAGCTTTGTCATTCAGCTCAGAAAAATTCTCTCTGTCTCTCTTTCCTTCCCTCATTCTTTTTTTTCCCCTCAGTGTAGCCGCAGTGCTTTGTATCATATGGCATTTTCCTGGAAAGCTGTTTAGCAATGGAATTTTGGCAAATTGAGGCTTATTTTGCGTGCCTGAGGAAGCTACCTACTTAGAAGACTGTCGTGCTGAAAATTTTAGTAAAATTAATAATTGCCCCTTATTCGTATGTACTGTGAATTCACATAATCAGTTTTCTTTTTTTTTCAAAATTTGTTTAATGTTTGATTATTTTTGAGAGAGAGACAGAGAGACAGTGTGAGTGGGTAGGAGCAGAGAGAGAGGGAGACACAGAATCCGAAGCAGGCTCCAGGCTCCGAGCTGTCAGCACAGAGCCTGATGCGGGGCTCAAACCCACAAGCTGTGAGATCATGACCTGAGCCGAAGTCTGACGCTTAACTGACTGAGCCACCCAGGCGCCTCTGGAGGCTAAATTCTTATAAACTTTAAATTGGAGGGTTTTTTTAAAAAAGTTCTCTTTGATTTGCTGTATTTTAATTTTACACAACACTTGTTTTATGATTCATACAGTATCATTGCTGTGATAGCTTTAGCCAAAAAAAAAAAAAAAAAAAAAAAGACTCAGTTGTGACCTTTTGTTTGTTTTCAAGGGCTTTTACGAGCTGTGCAGCCAGTGCTGGTGTCCCGTGTAGATCCGGATTCTCGAAAAAACACAATAAATGAAATAATAAGGCGAGCAACATCAGGAGGACAGTGGCCGCAGGTAAAACACAGGGGACGTTCATTTAGAATACTGTGGGTTTGTTTCTTGTTTGTGTACTTGGAAATCGTTTGGCTCCACAGATGGCAGTATCTGGGGACACCTATGCTAGGTGTCTTCAGCATAATAGAAGCAGAATAAATGAGTGAGTATTCAGAAGTCCTCTTCCCCAGGAGATATCCCGTGGGATTAAATGTATCATTCTTTCTTATTCTCCGGACTCTTTGAACCAATTTTTACTTTGTGTCATAAAAAAATACATTCTCTGAATTTATTTATAATCTTAAAGACAGCCTATCAAAGCTCAATTATAGTCAACAGTATGGTACGTTTATTGGGGGAAAAAAAAGGGATTATGATCTTGGTCTTATCCCAAGTATATTTAGACAGAGCTTTTCAGATCAAGGGGTATATAAGGAATCACCTACAGAACTTTTCCAGACTCTCCCATCTCACTGCCTCCAACCCCTGGAATGCCTTTGGAAGGTAAGGGGTGGGGCAACGGTTACTGGATAATTCTGATAAGTATCGCTCTACCTTGGCCCTGTGATCTGGCCACCCATGATGATGCGTCGATGTTATAATACCAAGAGGAGTATCGCCCAGCAGGAGGTTTCAGAAACCCAGGGATGTGAGGAATGATTTAAAAAGTGACCAGGAAGAAGTGACGCTTGGAATAAGGGTTTGACTTTTCTCTTTGGATCCAACGACTATATCTAGGATTGTGGGCAAAAGTTAACAAATAGGTAAGATTTCAGCTCATTTCACCCACCTCAAGGAACTTTCTGTCCAGAGACAGAATGATCTGATCTGAAATCCTTTTCTAGAATTTTCAGGCACTGGCTAAGCAACAACTTGAGCGGGGGAGGGGAGTGTTGTAGAAAGAATTCAAGCACTGGAAAGGCCATATGGCTTTTAATGCCCCTTCCAGATCTGAGATTTTATGATTTACTCTATATCCGTTCATTGTTAATGGAGTAGCTGTAGAATTTCCGTTGAATGAGCCATGTTTGATAGTGTATCTTGTTGTAATAGGAAACCTGTTTTGGTTTTTGTTTTGTTTTGTTTTTAAATTGGGGGATGAAACTGCACACACTTACAATCTTTATTTCATAAATAGCCTGTCATTGTGGCACATTAGGCTGATTAAGTTTTCCCTTTCTAATTATTAAACGATACAAATACTAACTAAGTACACATACTAACTGCTGTGGGTGCAGGATTTTTCTTTTTTGTTATTTTATGTACTTGGCAATTTACTCGTTGCCAAATCCTGAAATCCTTAGCAAATCCAGCCTGTTCCGTTAATGGGGAAACTAACTGTGCTCTGTGTCTTTCACTTGAAGAACACAAAGGCCTATGTTAAATGCTAAAAACACTTTCTCAAACAAGATACTAAACTGTATTCCATATGTCTACGAATTCAAGGGAGCATAAAGCATACTGCAAGTATTTCCTCCTTTTCGCTTCCTCCGTATATCCCTAAACTATGTGCTGTAGGAGTGAATATCATTTAACAGGGAAAACAGAAACAAGGAAGTAGGAACGATTTGGTTAAGGATGTATAGCAGTAGAGGAAAGAATCTAATGTGCTCTTTGACCAGGTCTCAGGGTCCATATCTTCTTTTAAGTTTATTTCAGATCATTAGCATCATCATTAAGAAACATTTGCTAAGTGTATTTTCTATTCAAAGCTTTAATCTGTTTTCTAATTACCTTAATGGTCAGACGACAGTTCTTTTAGAGGAAAACCGAATAATCTGATTCTAGTTTTCGGTAGAATCAAGTGTTAGCCTTTTATTTCATTTTCGTCTTCTAAGAATTGGCAGCTATTTGTGAAGTCGTAAGAAACTGAGTAAAGAGGTAACCGATTCATTAGACTGAAATATTAAATCTACGTATTCCTTTTCTCCCAAGATACTAGTTTTCCCAGAAGGTACTTGTACTAATCGTTCCTGTTTGATTACTTTTAAACCAGGTGAGATCAATTAAATTATGTACTATAACAAACTATGGAAGATTTCTCAAATGATTTGATACTAATACACAAAACAATCTGTTAGTTTGTTCTGGGCGTTTCTTTTCCGATAAAAAGTTTTTAACCCAGTGAATCTGCAGAACTCCTTTACTTTCTCTTTTGGTATCACAACCCCTCCTTCCTTGGATAGTTGTGTGTGTGTGTGTGTGTGCACGCGCGTGTGTGTGTGCATGCACACGCACACACATGCACACACATATCCATGCACACGCAGAAACCACTGGCAGATTTTTCTTTTCCTTCAAGGCTACCCTCACAGACACCCCAGGTCCTGTGTTTTCTAATAGAAAACAAGTGATCATTGTAATGCCTTCAGATGCCTTCTACACTTCGCTCTTTTTTTTTAATATTATAAAGTCATAAATTTCATAGCGATGTATAATTTCATACGTAATTTCATAGTAACTGATAATACTTTAACATGTGTTTGTATTGGCTGCTGGAATGCTCAGAGCCCAAGTTAGAACTCACTTCTAGCAAGTGGGGCTCGTTCTTGCTACAAGTATTTGCTTTGATTTAGATTTTCTTCTCCCCATTTTCTCTTTGTCTTGACTTTGCCGTTATTTTTATTTTTTTAATCCTGCTGTATAATAAGTATTTAGAAAATGAAAACACGTGGGGATGTAAATAAATCTTTTCAGTGACTTGGGCATAACATTTAATGTCTTGGTTTCCTAATTCTGAATTTTAGAACTCTCTCATTTTGGTAAAGCACTAGGGATTCTACCAACATTTCACAGTCTGTGTGTATTCTTAAAGCAGTAGAGTATATGTGTACCGTTTATTATTAATTCTCTTTATGGTAATCCTCATGTCGTATATGAAGATGTAATGTCTCAATGTGGTTTTAGGGGCCTTCATTCCAGGGGTTCCCGTGCAGCCGATCCTCCTTAGGTACCCGAACAAGCTGGTAAGCATAGTGTTTGGCCGTGGGAAAACATCTCAGACATTCCGAACAGCACAAATCCTCCGGGACCCCTTTTAGAATTTGAAGAAAGCTCTGAATAGACAGAGGCTGGAAGCCCATGGGTAGACCCCATTCCCCATGCCACATTTCATTTCTAGAAGTTTGCCAAGAGAGGCACGTGTTTGTGGACACCAATATTACACGATGTCTCTGGTATTCCTAAGCTCCAGGAAGGCATTTCCCCAGTTTCTCCTCTGTTGTTACTGTGATGGTCCAATGAAGTCTCAGATTCAGGCTCTTATTCGCCTGGGTAGCAGGAAACGTGCATAGATTTGTGATTTGCACTGAGCCTACAAAGAGACTTTTCCTGATTCAGCGCTCATTACTGGAGGGATAGCTGGTGTCGCAGGATAAATCTGGGACTGGCTTGGGGTTTCATTACTGGCTCAGTACTTCCTAGCTGTGGGACTCTTGGCAAGTAACGTGAATAAGAAGATACATGAAAAGAAGCTGTCATCCTATAGAAGGTGCACGGTTGGCTCAGGAAACAGGGACTTCCACTCCAGCTGGGCACTCCGCTGTCTTCTGGATATTATTGTGCCACCGTTTTCCTAAAGAAAGAATTTTTGGAATCTGTTTTGTCTTGAGAGGAACTTTCTCTACTAGAGACTTTCCATGAACAAGCAGAATGTAATGATTCATTATCTATGTCACTTAAGATCAAGAGTTCTCGATCAATTCAACTTCCTTTCAGTGGCTGTCCTCTCACCTTTGGACATCCCCTAGTTAAAAAATTAATATCTATCAAGATTTACCTAATTGTACTTCTGCCTATTTGGCATTTATGTAAATCCTTTGACTATGTACTACTCTAATCTTTTCTCCCGAGCATGTACCCCTCCCTTTTTTTTGGGGGAACTGATATATTCTGGGCTTTATAAGCAAATTAATTATCCAGATGTGTTCACATTAGGAGAAAAAATAGCTAAGCGTGCTCAGAATTCTATTAAGAACTAAAAGCAACTTGATTTCATGAAAAGATAGGTGGCTACGTATAGAAAAGAGATTTTTGCCATGTAGAGATATAATCCAAGAATTCATAGAGCAATTTGCTGTCGTTTAATAGGCTTGTTTTACTTTTCAACATACTGCTTTTAATTCAGCAGGGACGTATATGAGTACCAATATGAAAATAAGATTTTGATTTTATTTAGCTTTTATTTTTTCTCTGAACTAACAGTCTAAACACCTTTGTTATTGTAGGATACCGTGACGTGGACATGGCAGGGATATACATTGTAAGTTGCTTCTCTCTATTGTTGGTTTATATAAATTTTGTTCAGGGAAGAAAAAGAAAAATTATTTATTCCTTTTTTTTTTTTAAAGCCTTGTTTTTGTAAAAGTAAAGATTTCTAATCAGATCCTAGAATCTTGTAAAGGAGAAAGTCTGTAGAGAGCATCACTATCTTTCCTGTTAGCCCCCAGCGCCGGCCACGTGCAGAATTCTGGCTGTCTGCCGTGTTCTTGCGGGTCTCACGTGTGTAGCTACCAATCCTTAAGAAACAGTCCAGTGACCCAGTTTGTACCCTACTTAGCTTTAATCTTGTAGTTTTATTCCCACTGCAGATTTAGCGTGTTATCTGGTGTCTCCATTGTTGTTTTACTATATCGGTTTAAGCAGTCCGGAGTCATTGCGTCATATGGCCTAAAATAGCTGTGATGTGTCTGATCTGAGCTGAGAAAATAGCTAAGCTCTCAGTTCCGTTCTTGGATTTTAAAAGCAGAGGGATCAGCAGTTTCTATAAACATTTAAGACAGGAGAGGAATACAGCTCGCCATTAAGCAAGCTGCATTGAAACAGGCCTTTAAAAAGAACAGAGCATGTACAATCGTACTTTCTCTCAAGACGTTTTTGTCGAGATCCCCCTGGATAAGTCTGAGCTGGTTTATATTTGGTGAGAGCCATGTAAAATGCCTGGATGTGAGGACTTTGCCTGGGGCTTACCCAGCAATGCCTTTTGATACTATTACATAGAGAGTTTACATAACGTTGTCGATGCACAGACAACCACTTGGACCTATTTAAAAGGGAATCTTCATTCGCCTTCAAGTATCTTGTGACTTCCTTGCATACCTCTTAGATAATCCAAACAATGTATGAAAGTCAGATTTTTTTATGGTGCATGCCAATTTTCTCCATTTTGTATGCGTGAATTGCATCAAAATAATAAATTTTAATCAGAATAGGTAACTGATGGGCCATTCACATGTGTTAGTGTTTATTAACATGTGAAGCATGTATGTTCCTATTACGCTTCAGTCCTTCATAGTTGAAGTTAAGTAAACGACACTCAAAATAAAGACCACAAATTGTAAAGAATATCTAGGCCTCATGTGGTCTTTAACTCTTCAGGAAATCAGTTTATTTATTTGGCTAGAATACGTGTTTTGTGCCACTGTTGATCTTGGGTTCCTGGTTTTCAGCTTTTTATACGAGAGCAAGTGAGAAGAAACAAATAGTGTGAGAGTATTTTAGAAAAAGGAGTGTCTACAAACTGGATATAGTGTGTCTTTATAGTTCCTGAGTTGTGTCATCCTTAGGGCCCTGACAATTTAAGTGCCTTGCAGAGACAGTGACTTCAGATTCACAGTGCGCTCAGCATGGCTTTTTCAAACTTTTTCAGCAGTCCAGGTAGGCGTGAAGGTCAAGTAGGAGAAGGCCTTCTTGCAAGGGGGATCAGGATAGAAAATGGAGTGTTCTGGCTAAACCAGCCTTCTAACAAGTGTGACAAAGGGAAGAAGAAAATAGGAGAGAGAATTCAGAAAAGAGAGGAAAACACTTTTTGAGGAGTTAAAGATTTCTTAGGAGTGATAAACACAAAATCTTTAAAAGGCACAGCTTTGTTTTGTCCACATGCCACATTGTGCTTGGCCTGCGGTAACTCTCATTTCTGCCCGAATCTTCCAGTGGGCTTCATACCATATTTAGCACTGAATCTGTTACTCTTAAGTCAGTTTTCTCAGTTGCTCCTGCTCCAAGGGCTAGTCTAGACTCAGATTCTAAGGAAGAGATTCTATACCAAGACAGACAGCCTAAGGGAGAGAGTTAATAAACTTGGGGAATACACTCAGAGAAAGGGCAGCTATGGAAAAGCCATTTTGTGTGGGTCTGAGAAGTGTTGTTTGGACAACACAGGTTCAATGAGATCTTATGCCTGGTTTGTTTCATTTTCCTTCTTCCTTCCTTCCTTCCTTCCTTCCTTCCTTCCTTCCTTCCTTCCTTTCTTCCTTCCAGCATTCAGAATTTTCAGAACAGATTTGTCTGTGTGAATCACCAAATTCAAAAGTTCAATTTAAATAACTCAGGGACAATTTACTTTATAGTAGACGATGTGGATTGATTTTATTTGCTTAGGGTTAATAGTAAAAGATTTTTTTCCTCTCAGATGCGAAGTTTGACAACCAATACTTAACAACTTATAATTATATACGGAATTGGTACATCTATTTCTTAAATTCCTTCTTTTAACCAAGTTCCTTGTTTAAATTTCTAAATTTCTTATCTTAAGTAAGCCCCTTTAAATAACTTTTATAGGGGCGCCTGGGTGGCGCAGTCGGTTAAGCGTCCGACTTCAGCCAGGTCACGGTCTTGCGGTCCGTGAGTTCGAGCCCCGCGTCAGGCTCTGGGCTGATGGCTCAGAGCCTGGAGCCTGTTTCCGATTCTGTGTCTCCCTCTCTCTCTGCCCCTCCCCCGTTCATGCTCTGTCTCTCTCTGTCCCAAAATAAATAAACGTTAAATAACTTTTATAGCTAAATCATATTTTAGTTTCTTAAGCACAAAAAAAGGTTGGTTGATTTCTTTCATGTAGTATAATCCACTCTGCCAGATTTTTGGGTCATCTGTCTAAATGAGGTGAAATAAAAATCCCATAGAAATCCTATCCCGAGAATCTAAATATATATTAGAAAGGTACATAGAAACAACTATTTCAGAAATTATCTTTGAGAGGGTTGGCTTTAACCGCTTTAAAGAAAGCCTTTATCTGGTTTTACAATGAAATTTGGAACATTTCAGAAAATTTCTCTTTAAATAAAATATTGATTATTAATTGGGACAATTATGATAACGTTTCTGCTTTTAGGGAAAGGCCCACTGGTTTTTTGGTTTTTTTTTTTTAATATCAGAGAAGAGTTTCGAAATGTAATGTTTACTTCAGGAGCTTTCCTATAAGCACATTTATGTACCTTAAAATGTGGCCTTGGTAGTTTCTCTAGGCTCGTAGGCCTACAAGCCTGAGTTGTCAGGGAGACTTCACATTTGGGGTTTAGTCTGCCGAGCTGCAGCTCTGACTCACAAGTACATATTTGGTGTTGTACTTGGTGATTTAACTCTGGAATATCAAGAATACTTGCTTAAGCCCAAGGAGTGTTACAGCTGCCGCGTGGCATTCATAAGCACAAAATATATACATGAAGTATGACGTGGCGGTGTTTGCCTATAAAGAAAGGATCGTCGGGTGATATAGATGATACTTGTATTACCATATAAAGATGGCCTGTTCTTTTTTCTCCTCAGCATTCAGCTCTGTATGCTCACTCTCTGCCAGCTCTTCACAAAGGTGGAAGTTGAGGTAAGTCATTCAAAAACAGTCTTGGAACTGGAGATTTGGCCTTTCCTTTTCTTTTGCACTTCTAGTCTCGAGAGCCCCACCGTGCAAAGGTTGGCAGTTAAATCCGCCATCTTTAAAACAGGCGCTGGTCTTTTACAAACTGTCCACCTGGCTGTCAGATCCAGCCCTTGGAACCCTATCAGGACAAACCTCTGGCTTCTGGGAACTTTCATAGGCGACCACCCTGGCTGACCAGATTTGCATAACTGGTTTCTATCATCCTCCTTTCAATGCTGACCTCTGCCCGGTTGAACGGTATGGTATGCTTCACTTCTTGACAAAAGGAGCTACATACAGTAGCCGACGGAGCCCCACAGCTCCTGGAAGAGTACGTTCTGTCAGAGCGGAGAGGTGCTACTTGGACTCTGGGGAGAGGCACAGACGTCAGAAGCCCTCACTTTGGACTCACTCTGCACCTGGAAAGCCTGAGGAAATCCTCTCTGGGAGGCAGCTCATGTCAGCATTCTTTTGGTCTGGTTTGGCCGTCTTTGGGTTTGAGTTGCAGAGACAGGCAGGGAGTGCGGGAGTGATTAGATGGTTCTGAAAATCCTGGCCAGATTTTTAAGACTCTGAACGATGGTTCCAGAACCGTTCTTAGATGCTAGCAATGATGAGGAATGGACTCATAAATGCAGAGTCAGTAGAGTTGGCTCTAGTGATACCCTCAGGGAGCCTCTGAAGAGAGAAGGGTCCGAAGAGCGAGCCAGGCTCTTGCCTTCATTTTCCAGTTGCGTCCGTAGATTGTGCAGTGAGAACTCTACGTTTGCATATGTTAATTCGGAGTCCTGAGTGGGGGCCCATGCTCCCAGTGACAGGACATGGAATTTAAGTCACGAGAATACTGGTTTTTTGTTGTTGTATAGCTTCGTCATTTAGCCACACAGAGGTCAGAAATGCCAAATGATGTAGGGGGCAAATTGCATTTCGAAATGAGTTTCACTTTGGTGAAATTTTTCTGGAGACTTACAGGTTGTCTGCTTGCCAGGAAACGATCTATTTACTAATTGTATGCCACACTTCCCCCCCCTTTAAAACCAGTTCAGTCTCTCTCAATGTCATCAAAAAAACACTACTTCTTAGAATATACTTAGATGTTTCTAGAGAAAAACAGTAATCTGTACTCTAATAAGTTTGAGAAATACCAGTGTAAATAAAATCAATCAGATTTCTTTTTCTCAAGACCTGTCAGTGCCTTTGAGATGGTGTGACCACCATATCCCTTTTTCTCTGGGTATCTCCTGGAAGCGGTGTTCCATAGGATATATTTTGGGAAGCCCTGTCAGGAAGAAATATTATATTATTTCTAAGTACTCCAAGCGTGCTCTTCCATCTTTCATAGCTGTGCAGATAGACTAGCTCTGTTTGCTTTCTCTAAAAAAAGGAAGGGAGGAAGGAAGGGAGGAAGGAAGGAAGGAATGAGGGAAGGAGGGAAGGAAGGAAGGAAGGAAGGAAGGAAGGAAGGAAGGAAGGAAAAGAGGGAGGGAGGGAGGGAGGAAGGAAAACTTATACTTAAAACACCCACCCTGTCTTCTCTGCAAAATGGGAAGATATGGTTTATATAATATATATGCTGCCCCTTCCTCTAAATTTACCCTTCCCCAGCTAAAACAAGATCTAGCAACAGATGTGGAAATGCACCTAGAACTGTCTAGCACATGTCTCAGTGGTCAAACTATTACAACAGAGGTATGCAAAGGCCTCATTTTTTTGTCCTGACCATTATTACCACATTTCCTTTCTGTGTCATGGCCTTTTTCCTTTTCTATCTTTCTTTCTTCCTTTCTTTCTTTCTTCCTTGCTTTCTTTCTCTCTCCCTTCTGCTCTCCCTCCCTTCCACTCTCCCTTCCTTCCCTTCCCTCCTTCCTTTTTCTCTCTTTCTTTCTTTCTTTCTTCCTTCCCTCCTTTCTTTCTTTCTTTCTTTTTCTTTCTTTCTCCCTTCCACTCTCCCTTCCTTCCCTTCCCTCCTTCCTCTTTCTTTCTTTCTTTCTTTCTTTCTTTCTTTCTTCTCTCTTTCTCTCTTTCTCCCTCCTTCCCTCCCTCCCTTCCCCCTTTATTCCCTCCTTCCTTCTTTTCCATTACAGTGTTTGCATTCTCCAGCCAGTTCTTAGACCTGTTTGAATAATATTTGCTGGCAAAGGAAGAATATATCCTTTGATAACTTCACAAACAAAATGGCTAGCACCTGGTTTAGAATAGCTGAACTGGTAAGATTCAATGTGTTTGACTTGTGGTGCAGGGCAAGAGGATGGGACCCTGTGGCCTTCACATGTAGTCTTCTTATTTTAATTATATTTATTTTAGATTCATGATGCTACCTTTCACCTTGGGGACTTCTCACCACTTTATGACTTTTGAATATTTTAATTCCCCCCGGTTGGGCACAATTGAAAAATGTATCCCACAGCCCGTCTGGTGCTCTCTGTGTCCACACCCTGGCTCAGGGCCCTGGAGAGTTGGGCGCTGTGTCAAGACTCCGGTTTCTGCACCACATCTGGGGATGCCCGACTTGAGCTGCCACACATGTAGCTTAGTTAGAAGGCTCGGCGTGTTTAATTGTGCCAACTACGGTCGTGTTGGTTGTTCAGAAGCACCCCCTCCCAGCGTCCATGTTCATTACAACTGATGGAAATCCTAGTTATTATTTTTTACATATGTTTTTAGAACTTTAGAACTTCTAGTAACCAGTTAAGCTTAATTAAGATGTACTGTTCAAGAATGTGGTCTTAAGTTTTGCGGTTTTTATTTTTATTTATATTTTATTTTTTTAATGTTTATTTATTTTTGAGAGAGAGAGAGAGAGAGAGAGAGAGAGAGAACAAGCAGGGGAAGGGCAGAGAGAGGAGGGGACAGAAGATCCAAAGCGGGCTCTACAGTGATAGCAGCAAGCTCGATGTGGGGCTCGAACTCGTGAACCGTGAGATCATGACCTGACCTGAAGTCAGAAGCTTAACCGACTGAGCCACCAGGCACCCCAAGTTTTGCAGTTTTTAAAATGAACTTGAGTGGATCATTTGGTATCCTTTTAGACACCGCGCTGGCGAGTCATAGGACATCTCTGGATGCTGAAGGCTGTATTCTTTCCTTTTACGACTCACTCCTCACTGATGATGATTTTCCAACTCTGTAGTTACCGAAACCATTGGATAGCTAACACCTAGGGAGTGTAATGTCTCCTCCCCTCACTCCCTCTCTGCTTTCTCAACAGAGACTTGCTTTTGAAAAGGCCATTATTTCCTTGACTCTTGAGTCTTAAAAATACAATCAGGTCCAAACCTCACACCCTCTATAATTGATCTTCCGGCATCCTTGAACAATGATGCCATGTGTGTCCGCAGAAGGTTCTCCTGAAAGTTATTCTCTGGATCATAGTGGCATAGTGGATGTGTTTAAACTGTCTTTGAGTGGTTACTTTTATTGGCCAGCTACCTCACACGTATGTCTTTATAAGCATCTGGCTTAGGGGCATAGGGAAGAAGATAGCTAGTAGGAAACATCCCCAAATGTGACATAAATCAACAGCCTGCTAGTGAATCTCATGAAAGAGAATCCATGCAAAGCCAGATTATAGGGCACTATGTGGACAGCAGCTGTTTTATGAATGGAAACAGGGCATTCACAGTGATCATCAGTCTGTTTCCTCCTTCATAGGTTACATCTCTATTTTTATTCAGAGCTATCCATTATAATACAAGTACAGAAAAATGTTTGTAGGCAAACAGAAACATTTTGTTTTAGTAAATTCTTTTGCAAAGCTTAAAGCAAGCTTCTAGCGGCTAAAATTGGACTTACAGTACTTTATGGTGGGCAGTCCATTGTCACAAGTAAGAGAAGGTCATTGTTTTTTTATTAAAAAAACAATTCTGATTTTGGAAAGGATTGTAATAGTGAGTGTTATGACCAATCCCTGTAGATAGATACAACTCTTTATTTATTAAAAAAAATTTTTTTTTAAATTTTTATTTATTTTTGAGAGAGAGAGAGACAGAGCGTGAGCAGGGGAGGAACAGAGAGAGAAGGAGACACAGAATCCGTAGCAGGCTCCAGGCTCCGAGCTGTCAGCACAGAGCCCGACCCGGGGCTCGAAGCCACAGACTGAGAGATCATGACCTGAGCCAAAGTCAGACGCTTAACCAACTGAACCACCCAGGCGCCCCAATACAACTTTTCAAATCTCCAAAGAGTTTATTACTTAGGGAAGGTTCAGATATGTTTATGTAGTTTATTTAGTTATCCAAACACACTCATATGACTTGTGGTTTTGAATCTAAAACAAACAAGCCTTTTAGAAAACCTCTATCACGCAAATACACACACACACATAAAACCTATATATGTGCTTGTTTTAACCAAGCTAATTTCTTCTGGAACTCGGTAGAATTCTGAAATTTCTAAGCAGTAGCAGAGAAGTAGAATGTTGTATGTGGTGCCTGGGTGGCTCAGTCAGTTAAGCGTCCGACTTTGGCTCAGATCATGATCTCACGGTTCGTGAGTTCGAGCCCCGCGTCGGGCTCGGTGCTGCCAGCTCAGGGCCTGGAGCCTGCTTCGGATTCTGTGTCTCCCTCTCTCTCTGCCCCTCCCCTGCTCACACGCTGCCTCTCTCCCGAAAATAAATAAACATTATTTTTTAAAAAAAGAAATAGAATGTTATATAAAGAATATTAGCTGGGGTTTTCTTCCAATTCTGCTGCTACCAACCTGTATGTGCTCGAGTGAATGACTTAAGCCTCTCCTAGCCTGTGTTCTCAGTGGTAAAATGGGGATAATGGCACCTCTTTTATAGGGTGGTTAGCATTTAGTAAGGTCACTTACGCACTAGCACGTGGTAGGTGTTCAATAAGCATTCACTTGTACTTTCCTTATCCTCTAAATGTCTCTGTTCTTCAGGGAAGAAAGCAGCGAATGTGAGTTCGTAAATGCCTTCCTTGATTAGCATTTGCTCTTTCTTGAAGACTTAAAAGAAGAATCACGAGAAGAGCCAGAACTCCACGTTTGTTGAGAGTGATTCGTTAAAGTCCTTTCCTGTTACTTGGAAGAAGAAAAGACTGATTGTAGTATCGTCACTCATCAGTCTTTCTCTTTTTCACGATGGTCCATTTAGTAGAAAGGAATGTGCCCCGCGTGGTCAGGAGACAATGAATAAGGCAGTTTTGCTGGGCCTGAGTAGCCACGTAAAGGGTTGGCTCTGGATACCGGATCGCCTTCAAAATGGGCTGAAGAATTCTGACTTTATCTTGCGTGCGGCCTAAGGCCCCGGAGGAGGTAGGGCACTCCCAGACCAGCAGGACAAATGAGGTGTTAGCATGGGAAATATGTCGGTTAGCCTCCCCTTAGATGGGGCAGGGTGGTGCCGAGCCTGCGGGGGGAGGAACAGAGCACATTGAAGCGAGGCCCGGAGCCAGTCTCGGGAGCAATGGGAAAAAACTGGGGAAGCTCACTTGGGCTGTTGTGGGGAGGCAGTGCCTGCCGTCTCCCCACCGAGGTGCCATAGCTGGATCTGTGAGATAATCTCATGGCGGGCAGATTAATAGGGGAAAGGATACACACATCTATTCATTTTTAAGATGTGTGCAAGGCATCATGGGGAATAAGAAGTGGATACCACAAAAAGTAGTGAGGAAGGGGAGGGAGGGGGCAGGCCACGCAGGGGAGAGTCAGTGGTTTTTAGGAAAGACTGGTGGGCCCTGGGAAGAATAGACCGGGAGCTATGATAGCGTGTGATCACGTTTGTCTGTGTGTGATGTCGAATTCCAGTCGTGTCACCTGCGGTAAGAGTCCATCTTCCCTGTTGGGTGAAACTCCCCAGGAGGGACTTTAGGACAGATGAGGGACAGAGTTCCTTTCGGAGTAGCTGACTTTAGGGAGGTGAGGGAAGTTCAGAGAAAACGTCTCCCCACATTGGCTGTTTTCCAAGTGCCTTCAGCTCAAAATAATCAGTATACCAAAGCGGTATGTTTCGGGGTCGCATGTCCTTAACTCTTTCACTGTCTTCCTTCTAAAGTTGAGCTTGAAGTACCATTGGGATGAAAAGTAGGACTGCAACCTGAGAAGCACAGACTGTGTTTGAAACATTTAGATATGACGGCAGCAGGTGCAGCACAGATATCCAAGCCGCAGTGAGGTTCATGTTAAGTAACTTGATCCTCACCTGTCACACAGACACTAAGGAAACAGACTTAGTATTGAGATCACATTTGGGGGCACACTTGCATGATTAAAAGGAAAAGGGAAGACCTTCAGCAAAACAAAACTGTTTCTGAGTCTGGAGGCGGTATGGTCACCTGGGGAAAATCACATAATTTTCAAGCAGCTGTAAGGACCCTATGGAGCTTCCCATGGATCGGAGGAGCCTCAGCCCGTAAGATTGTGCACCTTTCTTTGGCATCCCACAGTGGTCTCTAGCAGGGATGGGAAGGCAGGAGCAGGAGAGGTGATCATGGGTATGTGGTTGGCGCCATGGGTGTGGCAGAAGGGGGAGATTCTGGATGACACAAAGTCCACATGGAGGTGTCTGACTCCTGAAGGGCAGTGGGGACAGGCAGGCAGCTGTTGCCAGGAAGGGAGGGACGAGCGTGTCCTGAGGGTCACTAGCAAGTTCTTACAGTCTGTGCCGGACCAAGTTAGAGAAGTAAAAGCTAATAGGCGACGAAGGGAAATTCTCATGGAAGAACTTGCCAGAGAAGGTTAACATCCTATGTTTGTCGCCCTGGCTGAGGCACAGCTGAGAACACCTGTGGCCAGGTGGAGAGCCGTGAGATCAACAGGTCTGATGAACCGTCCATGTGGATACTCGGGATGGTGAGAGAAGGTGAAGGTAGAAAAGAAAATTTGGGGTCCTGAAGACCCTGCAGTATTGAGCTGTGTATTTGGGGACAGTAGCAGACAACAACAATCACGTTTTTCCGTCTTCAGCCAGTCTCCCTACCCGCATAGAGGACCCGTACATGCTGTGAGCCTTGAATGTCTGCATGCAAAATGGAAATGTGTTAAAGAGGGCTAGGTCCGCTCCAAGGAGAAGTGACTTCTTACGAGAATTTCCATTGAATTGCTTCTCAGGAGGCATGGGAGGCCTCCAAGGCCCGTGAGGGTCAAATACAGGCTTTTAATTATTTTGTACTCTCAGTGGGATTTTCTTCATTGAGAATAAAATGCCATGCCAATATGAGAGTTATTAAAAATTCTTTCACGGAAAATATTACCTGCAGTAAAAGGAATTAAACCCACAGTCCGTCGTATTATGTTTGGTTAACAGTGTAGCCGTAATTTATTTTTCAGGGTTTTCAAGGATGTGCCTTTATGACCTACAGATTAAGCGTGTGTCAAATGATCGTGTGGCTTTTTTTTTTTTAAGTGAAGAATTATATGGCAATTTAAAACGTTTTTGTATTCTTTTGTTAGAGGTTTTATGAACATTGATTTTTAACGTCCTGTTTTCTTCCTTGGATTTCCTACTAAGCACGCATAAGAAATTCACATCTAGAACAGGATGGAGGGACACTTGAGAAAGATTTATCTGCAAAGATCGGATGTTGCCCTGGATACATAAGTGATGTGGGGACCCCTGGTGGCTTAGCGTGTTTTTCCATCTTAAAGAATAACGATCCTAAGTGGAAAGCTAGCCGTCGAATTCCAGTTGGAGAGGGCTTTCGAGAACATCGAGTCGAACTTCCTCGCTTGACAAGAGGGGGAACTGAGTCTCATCCGGGCTGAATGACTTTCCCGGGACCTCACGGCAGACACAAGACAGCAAGCGGCCGAAACAGTGTTCTTTGCACAGCATGCCACCGTCCCCTGGGAGAGGCTGTGTCACAAAGCGGTCAATGGCGGTCAATGGCGGTCAATGTCACCTAGCGCACGGTCCTACGATTCCTGTCCAGTTTCTCCTCCCGTACCACTTGCATCCATGCTTGCCTCTGCACCCTCACTCCCTCTGTTCGTGGTCTTTCCTTCTCTCACGGGGCGATTCCAGACCCTCCAGGGCTTCTCCCTGCTCTTAGCCTTTTCCTCTTTGGTTTGTCCACTCCTACCAACCGATGTTTCCGCTCAAAAGCTTGGACCTGGTCACGACAGCCCCTGGCTCACACTTCATCTCTGAATCACCCTTGCCCAAAGGCTTCTTGACGTGATTAACAGGATTTGAAAACAGGTCGACAGGAGTCCAAAAGTGGTGTTCTTTATACAGTCTCCTTTCTCTTTCAAATCGCGATCCTGCCACTGGTGTGTGGTCTTAACCTCTTCAAGCTACTTTCTTCGCCCGAGAGTTGATCTTGTAAAGCCCCTAATATACAGTACCCGGCACGTACCCAGCCTATGGTACGTGCTTAGTGGATGGTAGCTCTCATTGGTAGACTGCACTCATCTGTCATAACTTTTACCCCACCGCATGGAGAGCTCCTTGAGGGCAGGGGCTTTGCTGTCCTGTCTTCTGGGTTTAGTGCAATGCCTGGCATACAGGAGGTGCCTCAGCAATATTTATTGAATGAAAATGGGCCATGAAGTCTTAAGCACGTCTTTTAATGTGAGTCCCAATCCTGTGACTAAAATCAAGAGGACCGGTGGAATGAAAATAATGCATATAAAACCCCTAGCACGGTGCCTGGTCCATAGTTATAATTCAATGAACAGTAGCTATTGGCGAGATCATGTTTATCCTTAAAAAGCCAAGATCAAGTATTAGCTCCTCTGCAAAGCTTCTTTGGCTGCCTTTCCCTGCCCCCTGCCAAATTAATCATTTCCCATCCCTTGCTCTCATACTCCAGGAAGGATGGTTGAGTGGGGAAAACAAAGGTTTTAGAATCTGATAGGACTCGGGCTGAGTCCTGGTCATGTGACCTTTATAACTTGAACCTAAGTTAGTTGGTCTATCCTAGTAAAATACAGATCTTTTTTGGAGCAGGAATAGAGTCCTGTTAATCTTGCCTGGTATATAGTAGGTGCTCAAAAAATATGCAATGAGTTCAATATAGCACCAAAATCTTGTTAAATGTTAGAAAACTGTAAATAAAACAAGAAGAGTACAAATGAGACATTACAGAATATCAAGTAGAGAAAAAAAAGTAAAATTTAAAATGATAACACATGATACTCTGCAAAAGCTAGAAAGCCCATGCTAAGGGTTAAAAGAGAGCAGAAGAAATGCAAAGCGTGACATTTGAACGAATGATAAAAATATGGCCGACACAGGCGTGGGTAGAGAAGATAAATCATAAGAAACAGGTTACTTCTGGTACTAACATTTTCACACAAAGGGCTGGAAGTGGTAGGAGGTACAGCTTGGAGAATAAGATCTCAGAACCTACAGCTTTACAACTTCCAGAATATTCCAGGCACTGGCTTCTTTCATCCTCTTCGCACTGAAGTGAGTGGGCGATCACAGCCCTCTTGTTCGGGTCCAGGCAACAGTGAAGAAAACTCCAGAGACCTACCAGTTAACACACAGAAAGACGCAGGGCTGGACTACGGATCCGCTGAGTGGCACACAGTGTTGTTCCCCATCTAGCATGTAACCCACGCGCCAGGAAGGTGGGGGATTTAATATAATGACAGACAGCTTATAAATTAATGTATGTAGCATTTAATGCTTAGGCCTAACAGTTGTAATGGAAAGGTATGTTTGCCTTTCAGTTTATGCCTGTTCAAGTACCAAATGATGAAGAAAAAAGCGATGCCATCCTTTTTGCCTGTAGAGTCCGGAGTCTAATGGCAGAGTAAGTTTCTGTATATCGTCATAATCAATAAGTAGTTTTTAAATGATTGGTAAATATATAGTTTTTATATAGTTTTAGGATTTGTTTTTGTTTGTTTGTTTTTTGTTTTTTTAATTCCGAGGGTCTCATTTCTTAAGTCATTCTGGTTAGAAATTCTAAATGTGCCCAGGAATGTGGTAAAACAATCTACGAATATTTTCCCCAGATGCAGCCCCAAACTGATGGCTATGTGTCTTTGCCAGAAAGGGAGCAGGGAGGATTCAATAACCAGAAGAGACCAGCCAGTGACTTCCACGGGGTGGATTCTCCTAAGCTGGCCTGTGGCTGTCTGACAAAGCCTTGTGACGGTCTGAGCCCTTCATGGTCCGCTTCCTATGGCCCAGCCTCCACAGAGCTGCCAACGCTGGGTGTTTCAAAGGCATTAATGAATACAGCAACAAAAAGGAGGA
The DNA here is from genome assembly GCF_022837055.1 of Prionailurus viverrinus. Classification (NCBI taxonomy): domain Eukaryota; kingdom Metazoa; phylum Chordata; class Mammalia; order Carnivora; family Felidae; genus Prionailurus; species Prionailurus viverrinus. The sequence goes on along the minus strand of NC_062575.1, from coordinate 29,856,806 downwards.
AGTTTGCAAGGGAACGTAATGGAGGCACAGAAACGGGGGGGAGTCACCCCCATTCGGAATGGCTATAAGTTTAGGATTTGTAAATCGCAAAACGGGAGGCAAGTATTGTCCTGCGCTTAAGGGAGTTGTAACTGTCCATCACTCTGATTAGATCAATCTCCTCCCGTCCTGTAATGAAAGCATGCATGTCATACTGTCCGACCTCCCAGGCAGCCCTACCGGGTGCTCACCCTCATGCCAGGTGCCACCTCTTTCCGCCATTCCAGTAGGAGGGTTGACGCTCATAGGCCGGCGATATTTATCCCCAGTAAACATTCAAATGAGAACTCTGAATTTAGCTTCATGACTGAATTTGGTATTATAAGCAAGATTATATTTTTTATTACGTCTATATTATATATATATTAATATTTCACAGGAGAAGAACTTTATTTTCAAAACAATAAATTTTCAAATGTTCAAAAAAATTTTACTATGTGTACCTATAGGTACTTGATTTTCCCAGTTTCTAGATTAGCTACAAAACTTGCTTTTATATTGTTTTCTTCCCTTTCTCCTTATGTTTTCATAGGAGCTCATGTCCAAAAGTTAGGAACTAAGATACATTTGGGGAATGGAGGGAATTTATACCAGCTATCTTGACCTCCCAATAATTTGCCTAAAAACAGAGCAGGGATTTGATTAGGCAGCCGTTTTGGTTTTTTTCTGAATTCGGAGCCGTGGAGATTTAAGGGTCTTGGATAAAGAGTAGGAAAGACCTCCATTAGCTGCACAACCATGGACAGACAAGTCCCTCGAGGGGTCCTTTTCCTCCAGTGTAAAGTTGGAGTTAGAATACTCGTCTCTCCTCTCTGATGGTTTTGGTTATCCTGAGAGTCACCTAGGAGAGTGTATGACAGAATATTTGAAAGTGGTAAAGTGGTGGTGCTACCACTCTTGATAAATACTTACCGAGTACTGTGCCAGGCTGTTACTCTGGGTAGCTAACGTGACCCTCACAGCACTTCTAGGAGGCAAGCGAGGGACCTGAGATTCAGAGCGGGAAGTCGTTTGCCCAAGATCATAGCAGACAGTGAGGGTCTGGGCTGGGACTCACATCCCCACTTGCTACCCAAACCCAAAAGCTCTTAACGAGCACGCTGTACCCATGGAGCATGATAAATTATACATTCCTGAAATAGTTAAAATGTTTATTTTCCCACTTACGTATTCTTATACCAGAATGTTTACTCATCAAAAATAGCCTAGTTGTAGATAGAAAAAAATACTTTATTCGTATCCCATTCATTGAAAATGTCACGTTCTTCACGGTGATTCAACAAAACCAAATACCGTTGAAGATCTAACTTCATGAGTCTCACTGAATATTTGTGAATGAAAGTTTTGTGAAGAGGAATCTTCAGGAAATTATTTCATGTTCTGGCCAGGCTTTCTTCTCAGTACTCAGGTTTTTTTCAAGTCATTATATATATATATATATATATATATATATATATATATATTTCCAATCTAATTCATTATCAGATCTCTGAGCAGGAGGGAGCTAGTAGGGGTTATGTGCTCCTTCGAGGGTGGAGGATGTTTAGGTTTGGAAGAAATCTTGAGCTTATTATCAGTTCTCTTTAGTATTTTCAGAAGATTATGTAGCAAGAAGTCATCTCCAGTTTCGAGAGATGGAAAAACGCAGATGGCTAGCGATTTGGGTAGATTACTCACTTACACTGTGTACAGACAAATGTAGCTGTTCAAATGGTACTCCCACAGGCATTTTCGGCCCATCTTTACAATAGATAACCCTGTAGAGTAAGTAGGGTAATTTTCCTATATACAGATGACAAGAGCGAGGCTTAGGTTAAGAGCCAAACAGCTGGTGAAAGACTCCACCGGACTGGAACAGAAGCCTTAGTCCTTTCCCTGAGACTGAAGTCAACTATTGTCACAGTTAAAACACAAAACAACCAGGAAGTCTGTGCAGAAGGAGAGAAATACGTCTCTTTTGCAATAATAAGCCAAAGCTACTGGTTTAAAAAGTAGTAAATACTTTCCCGTTTACTGTTGTTCGTTCACCAGCTCAGGCCTAATGAAAAAATCATTACCTTTCATAAAAAAAAAAAAAAAAATTGAATTTGTTTGCTTTGAAATGCCGTTTAGAGCTTTGGGAATTCCAGTAACAGACCACACCTATGAAGACTGCAGATTAATGATCTCAGCAGGACAGCTAACGTTGCCCATGGAAGCTGGGCTGGTGGAATTTACCAAAATTAGCCGGAAATTAAAGTAAGTATACCTTTAAATTGCTACACTTTTGTAAAGGTGTCCCAAAGAGATCTGAACTCCTCTACGCTTCTTTTCCCTGGTTTCATTAATGCTCGGCTCTCGAACCTCCATGGTGTTTATTAAGGAAGGCAGAGTTGTGAATTTATCTCCTACTTAGTTCATCCAGTTGTGTTTTTTCAAGGACAGCTAACTCAGAGACATATGTGTTGGTCACAGGAGGAGACTGAGAGAGAGTGGATATGGACCAGCACAGATCTGCCTCCGCCCAGAAGGGTCTCAGAGCAGTCAGCCTACCCCGCTGCCCTTTGCAAGGATGGCGTAATTAGATGGGACTGGCATGCGGTGGTCAGAACTTCTCGTGTGAAAAATGAATTGACTTGTAGAGAAGCAATTCTGACCATCACTGAATTTTAAGTACTTACCCTCAATCTCCTTTTTCTTCTGGGTACATACTTTTTTTTTTTAAGGCCAAAACACCCCTTTGTGCTTTTATGAACAACCCATTTGAACCATCTGCTATGAAAGGTGTCACCCCTGGTTTCCCACTTACTACCATTCACTCTGTTTTCAGCCCTATTAGGGATTTGCAGAATGTATTGATTCCCTTGGCCTTGGCATCCTCCTTAGGAGGGAGCTGCAGAAGCAGTTATTGTGTTAAAGGTCAATATTTACTTATTTTTTTAAATATTTTTTTGATACTTATTTATTTTTGAGAGAGAGGGACAGAATGTAAGAGACAGAGAGGGAGACCCAGAATCTGAAGCAGGCTCCGGGCTCTGAGCTTCTGAGGCTTCTGAGCACAGAAACCCACAAGCCACAAGATCGTGACCTGAGCCAAAGTCGGATACTTAACCGACTGAGCCACCCAGACACCCCAGAGGTCAATATTTAAAGATAATAGAGCAAGTATTATTTATATCTTCTAAATAGCAAACACATTTTGATGTTATATTTACAAAATTCATATAAATTTGAAAAGTTTAGATACTGAAATTGGATACAGAAGAAAGCAGTTATGTGTTAAGTCACCTGTTTAGTAGTACAAGACAAAGGCAGATGTGCTGTAAGCTACGGTACGTTTTCTGGTGTTTTAGTGTTTTTATAACTAACATCGGAGGAAGTGTGTCCTATCTAATGAATCTCCGACACAACATTTTGTAAAATGTGCATTCATTATCAGCCTGGAATCTCCTTAGAAATTAAGAGTGGTATTTTTTTTTTTTAACAACTCAATAAGTACTTTTGACCTAATTAGTAATATTTGGATTACAATACGATTTCTTATTTTCTTTTCATGAGTCATTTCTTGTTCTGTCACATTGCTCTTCTCAGTTACTTTTCTTTTGCACAGATATTTGGGGGAAATTAGTCTTACCGATATCCTTTAAAAGACTCAGAAGCCTAGGGGGGCGCCTGGGTGGCTTAGTCGGTTAAGCGTCCGACTTTGGCTCAGATCATGATCCCATGGTTTGTGGGCTCGAGCCCCGTGTCAGGCTCTGTGCTGACAGCTTGGAGCCCGGAGCCTGCTTCAGATTCTCTGTCTCCCTCTCTCTCTCTGCCCTTCCCCCTCTTGTTTTCTCTCTCTCAAAAATAAATAAACATGAAAAAAAAAAACCCTCAGAAACCTGTATACATGTTCCATAGGTATCCCAAAATACCCATTTTATCTTCATTTTCAAATGTAACGATGTGCAATATTTTTTCCCTCAGACAAACGAATGTTCGCAACATGTCCTTGTGGATCGTAAGGGGCTGACAACACGCATCTCTGATTGTTTGTTTGCTTAGGTTAGACTGGGATAGCATTCGTAAGCAGTTGGACGAGTACGCAACCATTGCCTGTTGTTCCAAAGGAGGAAGAATCGGAATTGACGAATTTGCAGAGTATTTAAAGTTGCCTGTTTCAGATGTCTTGAGACAACTCTTCACACTCTTTGACAGGGTATGTTAAAACGTGATCTTCAACTTGCTAACATTCATACTCTGCCCGTCTCCACGGGGCATAAATCAGTACGGCATTAGAAGAACTTGGCAGGTCGCTGTTAGAGGAAGCGAGGCCGAGTGTGTGGTTTAATTTCATGATTTTGTTTGTTCCCCTTAATAAACGAGAGCAGTAGTAATATCATGATGTGCTTGTGTGCGTGCACGTGTGTGTTGCAACAGTTATGATAGTATCTATTTATTTTAAACACCAAGTCAGAAGTAAAGATTGTGACCATACAAGCCGTGTTTGTAATACGGAAATTGCCAAGGCCTCTTTAACTGGCAGGAACTTAAATATTTATGTCAAAATTCATACATTGATGACAGGGGTGGTACTGTTCTGTTCTGAAGGTTTTGGACTTCCCCCAAAATGTGTGACCACCAAGTAGATTTTCTTTTCAAATAACATTTTAGGACAAAGGCTTCAATTAAAGCTTGGCTGTTAGCCATTGTATTGGGGGTACAGTTTTCTGCTTATGAATATGTCAGTACACGCAGTTAGATAACTGAATTGTCACAGAGTCTCCTTAGGAAAAATGTATCAAGGTTTCAAGTTCTCTATTTTTAATGTGTTTTTTAACATATAAAATTGACAGTGAAGTTTACTGTCTTGGTTACAGTTTTACAAGGGTTCATAAATGCATCGAGGCATATAACTACCACTCCATTCAAGATATATCACAGGTGCAAAAAAGTATCCCCTGGGGCTATTCTTTTATAGTCAAATCCTTGCCCTACCCTTAACCCCCAACAGTCACTCCAACCCTACAGCTTTGCCCTTTCTAGACGCCATATAGATGGAATCGAAGGGTACATATCCTTTTGAGTCTGGCTTCTTTGGCATAATGCATCTGAAATTCAGCCGTGCCGTTGTGTGTATCAGTAATTTGTTCCCCTTTCTTGTGGAGTGGTATTCCATTGTATGGACGCAACATTCTTGGCGTATCCGTTCCCCAACTGAGGAGAGTTTGGTTTGTTTCCAATTTGGGGCCATTAAGAATACAAACTGTGAATATTCCTGAATAGGTTTTTGTGTGAATGTAGGCTTTCGTTTCACCTGGGTACATACCTAGGACTGCGGTCTTGTTATTCCTTATCTGAGAGTGACTTTATGTTACGCGGATTCCTGAAGGCTATTTGCGTGGTGAATAGAGCTGAGTTGCTAGCTCTTCCCTTTCAACAATTTAATGATGACGTCATACTGCCTTCGGTCTCCCACAACTTTGCTGCCTTACACTCCTTGTTCTTTCGCTGTGGCTTTCCTCACCAACCCTCCTGCCGTGGTGTCTTGTCCAGAGGTAGTTGCTTTCTGTGTTTTCATGAGAGTTTCTAATTATAATTGGAAGGAGAGGGAGGCCCAACTCGACTTAGTCCCTCCTGGCTGGCACCGGAAGTCCCCGTTCTCTATTGACCGCTGGGAAAAGATACTTCACGAGGAAATGACAGCCTGATGACAGCAACGAGGACACGGCTTCTTTTTCCCTTTACCCAGGGCACACTCACGTTCCTAATCCTGTGATCTCTAAGACTCATCATTCTTTAACGTGACTCACTTCAGCCACCTTCTCTGGGTAGTGCCCACTGCCCTTTCCTTGGCTTGCTTGCGGCACACAAGTAATCTTTCCCTGTCCCTGACACTGCAGTGGCACTACTAGAAAGCATGATGAAGATTTAGGAGAAAGGAGAAGTAAGTCATCAGCTCCACCCATGCAAGTTGGGAAAACAGAAGAACTTCTCGCTTGGACTGTTACAAGTCTTTCTGTGGGATTTGTGTCGCATCCTCCTCTTTGACTCTAGATACCAGGCAAGTAATTTTAAATGAAGCTTCTATAAATATGAACGTGGTGACAGGAAAGAATATGGCAGGGATGTACAAATGAGGACAGGAGATGGGGAAACGGGAAGCGCCGTGAAGCAGGAACCAAGGAGGAAGTTTCGAGCACATCTTAGACCTTGTGCTCATTGGGATATTTGATCAAAATTAGAAACAATGTCTGTCGAGGTGGCCCTCTCTTCAGGTGTCAAACTGTCACCGCCAGCAGTTCCGGGGTCGTGAGGACCACAGATCATGAGGATCTGGCTGTCGATCACTGACAGTCCCTGCCGGCCGCCCTGTCGTTTCTCTGGCAGTGTTAAGTATGGGCAGATTGGAAGTGGGGAAGGGAGCAACACAAGGATCACAATAACCCCCCGGTGAGCCGGTTCCCTCTGAACTAGAGGGTACAGTGGGCTCCAGGCACTTAGGAGACTGGTGAGTGTTGGCAGCCAGTTTGGGCAATCACATTCCCGCGTGGACCGCTTCCACAGGTTCACACATCACTTACAACTGGGTTTGTCGCTTCTTTGTATAGTGTGATTTGGCTTTCGCTACAGACAGTGAGATGGTCTCTCCAGCACTTTCCTTTTGATCTCCAAAGGTAGACAAAATAGTCTGGGGAATTAGTGACTAGAGCCCATGACCTTCCTTTCCTCTTTCCCTCTTTTCTCCCCTTTCTGTCTTTGTCTTTCTTTCCTTTTTTTTTTTTTTTTTTTTTTTGTCTTTAACACATCCGCATGTCTGTGCCTGTGAAGATTTGCTTTGTTTAGAGAAGGGGAATTATGCAATTGTTGCCACGCCCTGTGCGGGTGAGCTACTCCCACCCTAGGCTTGTTTTCTCAGTCTCTCTAAGTGATTTAGCTGGGGAATGTTCCAGGGGAAAGACAAGAAGTTCAGTAACCCCATAGTTTGTTTCCCTCAGAGTAGCTTATCTTGCTAAACTCAATGTTTCATGGGGGGCGGGGGGGGGGGGGAGGAGGAGGGGAGGGGGAGGAAGGGTGGGAACGAGAAAGGGCGGGGTGTTCCTGTGGGTCTTCCAGCAGCTGGAAATGTTTGCAGTGCAGACAGCTGCCCGAAGCCTCTCTCAGTCTCTCCCAGAGTCTAATGTGGTTGTGTTGGTATTTGGGGGATGGGGAAGAGACCTATCTCCCCACATTCCCTTACTCTTTCTATGTGCATTCTTGGCTAGTCTACAAAAACTTTGTAATTTTTTGTTTTAATTGAAATTCAAGTCCGTTAACATACAGGGTAGTATTGCTTTCAGAAGTAGAACCCAGTGATTCATCACCTACACGCAATACCCAGCGGCCATCCCAACAAGTGTCCTCCTTAATGCCCACTACCCACTTAGCCCATCCCCTCACCCGCCTCCCCTCCAGCAACCCCCAGTTTGTTCTCTGTATTTAAGAATCTCTTATGATGTGCCTCCCTCTCTGCTTTTATCTTATTTTGTTTTTCCTTCCCTTCCCCTACTGTGTGTTTCTTAAATTCCACATGTGAGTGAAATCATGCGGTATCTGTCTTTCTTCGCCTGACTTATTTCACTTAGCATAATGTACTCTGGTTCCATGCATGTTGTTGCCAATGACAAGATTTCACCAAGCAGTATTCCATTGCATATAGATACACCACATCTTCCTTATCCATTTGTCAGTCAATGGACATTCGGGCTCTTTCTATACTTTGGCTATCGTTGGTAACGCTACTATATACATAATGGTTTTGTCTCAGTTTCGTCTCTAAAAAATACACTGTTGGTCCAGCCCCCTGTTGACACTCTGACAGGTCCCTTCAGACTCCCAGGTATGTATGTGGCAGCAGGTAAGGTCCCACAGAAGCATGGCATTCGTGATCCAAAGCGCACCAGAGTTACCTAGTTTAGGGTCATTTCCTTCGGAGAGGTCTGATCTCTTTGAAAGATAGAAAAGAACTTTTTCATCTTGGCGTCGAATTTACCTTCTTTATTTTTATGAATGCACACTGAACTCTGCCTCTGATGAGTCAGGTGTCCAGATGAGTCAGAGTCGAAGGCTGAGACGATGGTGGTGTCTCGACATTTTTTATATTCACAATCCCGTTTTCAATACTAGGGTTTTTTTGCCAGCACTCTTGAAGGGATTGAAGTGTACTTAATGGGATTCGGAAACCACACTAGCTCAACCAGAAATCGTTGGAACGCCGTCGTGTTTACAGTTACAAAGGGGTCTCGGGGTTGTCGATTTCGTCCTCCTCCAGCGCGGCGTCCCCAGCAGACCCGTGTGCCGCTGCCTCACCAGCAGTCTATGATGTACCTGTGAGCCGGAGTCCTCACGTCCCCCACAGCACAGCTCATCTTCGTTGCTAGCTTGACAGTGTGCCATGTCATCTGCCCTTTACCTCTCACTGGTAGCAAGGCCGGTGTCTCCTCGCCGCATCTCGTGACACGCTCAGCTTAGTATGTCGTCGGCATCCATCACTCCAATACTATGCAAGCTCACTGGTGGCAGAAGCTGTATGTCAGGGGTCAGCAGACTTTTCCTGTAAAGAGCCAGATGGTAGATACTTTTTGCTTTGCGGGGCATATGGTCCCAAAGTTTCAGGGCAACTCGTACAACGGAACAGAAAAGTTCATCTCATCCTACTCAGAAAGGTTTCTCTATTTACGGCCAGTCACGTCAGCTGCGCAAGCGCCGGGTCCTGACTCTCAGCGTGAGCAGAAAACCCGCATGCTGCAGCACCCCACCTTGTCGGACAGGAAGGGGCAAGCCGAGATGCTTGTTATTGTTGGCACTCGTGATTTAATGCTGGCACTAATACCGAGAACCGGGCAGACAGGAAAGAACTCGGGATAAAGAAATGCATTCATTCCACATAATGTGAAACGGCAATAAAAGATCTACAGAAGCTTACAATAGCCAAAAATGCCGGAGTGTCAAAGAGCTGAAGTGCACACACTCTTTTCCTGTCTAATATTTCAACAAAGGACATAGTGAATGCCAGAAGAACTAAGTACCAGTTAGAAGGTGGACAGAAAGGGGAAAAATCACGGCAGTTTTCAAAACTTTTTTACAGAATTGAAAGAATCACCACCTACCTAAATTTTATCAGGTGGTGGTCTGTTAGGCGATGTTGTTGGTAAAACAGATAATGAGCTCATGTTGGACTATCTATAGCTGAGGAATTCAAAATCAGTCTCTCTCATCTATAAAGACAAATAACACGAGTAGCACCAAGGGAGGGTATCAGCAAGAGGCAGACAGAGGAGATGAGAATAAAGATTCAGAGTGATCGCTTTTAAATCAAATGTGGGGCATCCTACAAATTAATATTGGGCACTCTAAGGACGGACTCCAGTCTCTCAATCAGTCCTTAGACCTTACCAACATGCTTTGTTTTCATCAGCTTAGGAAATAGAGCAGTAGTCAGCAGACTACAGCCGATGGACCAAATCCAGGTTGATGCCTGTTTTGTTTAATAAAGTTTTATTGAGACACAGCCGTGCCCATCCGTCTATGGATTGCCTATGGCTGCTTTCTCTCTACAGTGGTCCTTTAAATTTCCAGTTCTGGTTTGATTTGTAATGTAGTTTCTCCGAGTTCCTGTTGATTCTAAAGAACTCCTGTTGATTCTAAATCTCAGTTAATCAGGATTTGTTATACGAAATGTACCTATAACGTATATGACACAATTAACAGAAAAAGGCCATAACCTTCTTCCTGTGCAGTCATACAAGTCGTCCTAAATGTTTGGTGGTCCTGTATGTCTGACCATTTCCTTCTTCACGTCTCAGGTTGACTGAGCTGCTCCATTCAATCCATTATAGTATTTTCTCTCACTGAGTGTTGTTCCATTAGGAATATCCACTTAAGCGTGAGAATTACACACTTTATTTTTGGCTCCTCAATGCAAGTATACCTAGGAGGTGCTCAGAAGAAACAGAAGGGAGGCTGCATGAGTTAAAGCTTAACTTTTTTTATTAGCACAAGCGAGCAATTGCTGGCCTCCTCTGTGAGCATCAGGAAGTAAAGAACAGAGCTTTGTAAAGAGCAAATTGCGTCCGACCAATTTAATTTCCTCCTATGACAGAGTGACGGTCCAAGATGATAAAGAAGAAGGAATAGATATTATCTATATGGGCTCTAGAAAGGCTTTTGATTTCATCCAACATGACATCTTCATCAATAAATTAGGAAGGTCTGGTCCAGATCATGGTGCAGTTAGGTGAAAGCACCCCCCACCCCGCCCCACCTCCAATGGAAAGGATTCCCTGCAAGTGGGAGCTTGTATGTCCTTCTGGGTTCAGCAGCCCCATCTCGGCATTCTCTTTGGAGGAGGAGTGCCATGCTTGGTGGGTCACCACCAGGAATACTTCTGAAAAGCAGGCAGTGTGTCAAAGTGGAGGTGAGGGTAAGCATGTCCTTAAAAGTGGTGCATCCAGACCCAAGACAAAGGAAGATGAAGTCAACATGTAGCATAAAAACACTTGGGCACGAGAAGGAAAGGAAATGCAAGGTAGAAACAACACCACCGTCACCACTGCAGGACACATGAAACTCTAGACTCCTAGAATTCTAGCGCTAGCAGGGCTTTCCTGTCAAACTGCTCACCTTCCTCATTTCGCAGAAGGCCGCCAGCCAGAGAGAAGAAGTATGGTGCTCAGGGCTACAGGGCTGGTCAGTTGCAGGACTGAGACTAGAACTGCTCATCGGTATTCTTTTTACTTTAAACCATCACTGCTGACTTTTTTATGTATGTCATATGTGTGTGTGTGTGTGTGTGTGTGTGTGTGTGTATTTTAAGTCAAATGTGGGATATCCTACAAATTAATAGTAGGCACTCTAAGCACTGACTACAGTCTCTCAACCAGTCCTTAAACCTTACCAACATGCTTTGTTTTCATCAGCTTAGGAAGTAGAGCAGTGGTCAGCAGACTACAGTTGATGGACCAAATCTAGCCTGATGCCTGTTTTGCTAGTTTTACTGAGACACAGTTGGGCCCTACATAGGTATATATATGTATATGTATATGTATATGTATATGTATATATGTGTGTGTATAAATAACTTTCTTGAGGCATTATTTTGCATATCATACCATTCACCCATTTCAAGCCTACAATTCAGTGATTTTTAGAGTAAATTTGCCAAGTTGTGCACCCATCACCGTAAATCGGTTTGGGAACATTTCCACTGTGTCTCCTCGTGGCATTAAGTGTTAGCTCCTGTCACCAGCTGTCTCCCAGCCGTAGGCAACCACTACTGAGTTGTGAGTCCTAAAGTATGATTCTAGACCTAGTCTAGGAGAAAGACTTTCTGTCTCTACAGATTTGCCCTTTCTGGACGTCTCCATATATTGGAATCATACAGTATATGGTGTCACGTGTCTGGCTTCTGTCACTTAGCGTAATGTTTTTTGCAGTTCGTCCTTGCCACGGCATGGATCAGTGTTTGTCCTCTTTTGTTGCCAGACAGCCCTCCAGTGTATGGATATACTGCGTTTGGGTTATTCACCCATGGTTGGTACACGTTCAGGTTGTTTCTACTTTGGGGCCATTACGAATAATGTTGCTAATAGCGTTCACGTATTACTGTTTACGATTTAAGTTCGGTAGCTTTTCCCCCTCAAATGGAGGCTAAATTTTCCAGCAGATGTGTCTTCTTCCCTTACTCTTTCTTCCTCCAGATATGGACAGTGGAGTTCCCACAGACAGCAACCAAAGTTACTATTAATGTTCTAATAAATAGCCTCAGGGGGTTAAATAGTCCAGAGAAGAAAAGGCCTGTTAATCTAATAGCGGTGTTTTATTCCAGGATGGTTTATGAGAAACTGGTAGCCAAATGCCCTCCATCTTCATGGAAAGTAAAGGAGGGGAATTGGATCTAAACCTCAGTGAAAGCCACTTCCGCTGGGCCTGAGGAGGCGTGTTTTATGTGGCGGTGGCTGCTATCAGGTTAATTTGCAATATTATAAAAACAAAGCCCATGCAATTTCCTCTGAGAGGAGCTCATGTGAATGGATTCCAATCTGTCCGAGGCCAGATGGCCCTGTGATCCCCTAAAAGGAAGATGGTCCTTTTGTGGTGCTTTCTTCTGTGTGGTTAGGGAAGACATTCGGCCTTTGGTGTTCGCAGAGGCCACTTCATTGTGCCCATGAGACCAGTTATTGGAGTCGCTGTGTCATAAAACCCGTCGTTGGGAGTGTTCTACACAAACCACTGGGTGTGGCAGAAGGAGACATCGCTCCCATGTCCTGAACAGAGCAGTGTCCCCCAGCTACTGTTCTCTCCCTGACACTGGCTAGAACAATCATAATTCAATTCTAGAATTGCACAACTTACAAAGTAATTTCACATCTCATCTCCTTTCGACTTTATACACGAGCTTCGGCAGCTTCCGCTGAGAGGTAGACTGTCACCTGGCGGTTCAAAGCCTTTTCCAGCCTGAGTCTGTTCTGCGGATCTGCCGTTATGGCCTGTCGTGCCGGGCAAGGGACTGTCATCACGTCGGTCTGCCACTTAAAGACCACGCATCCTGTTAGCTCCTCTGTATTTTTACTACGCTGTCCCTTCACATCCGTCGTCTGTTTGAAGAACTCTGGCTTGCCCTGTAGTCAGGCCTGCACATTACCTCGTGTGTAGGTAAATGCTCTCCTTGGCAGAAATCATCGCACCCCTTTCGGGCACCCACCATGCTTGATAATACAGCACCATACCTTTCCTCGGTAGCCTACCTTCCCTGAATTTTTCTTTACTCATCGCGACTATTTTGTCTTTCAAAGGAATTCTGTGATACCTAAATACCAAAGAATACTATATGCGGATGTAATAGTTTAGTATTAATAGTAGAAATGTGAACATAGATGTCAGGTTATAATTACAACTAGTTTTCGGGGGGCATCCTCGATCCTTGAGCACAGCAGTCCTGATGGGTTCACCTCTGGATCCTAAACACTGAGCCCACGTCCTGATACCTAACAAACGACCCTGAGTCATTAGGAAATAGGCAGAGAGATGGTATTACCATCATTTTGCAGATTTGAAATTGATTTCCAAAACGCTAAGCAATGTGATGGTTTAGTTATTATGTCCTGGCCACCTTTCCTTGAGTTCACTGGTAGACCTTCCAGAGACCTCTGACGGGCTGGTGCCCTCTCTCTCTAGCTAGCATCAAAGGTAGGGTCTCTCAAAGTATTGTGCAGGACTGCTCGTCATAGACTGACTTTGGATACTTACTGAAAAAAATCAAACCAAATCTCCCAAATGCAACAAAAGCCAGACCCAAGATCAGAAATGAGAGGACAGTCTATTATCATTAGGGAAACGCACATCAAAACCGTAATGAGATGTTAGCACCTCATACTCATTACGACTGCCGCCCGTCAGGATGGCTGGAAGGAAGGGAGGGCAGGAAGGAGTGTTGTGGAAAACAGTATGGAGGTTCTTCAAAAAATTAGACACCGAGTTACCATATGACCCGACAGTTCTGCTTCTGGGTATATATTCCAAAAGAACTGAAGGCAGGAACTTGAAGAAATACGTGTCCACCCACATTCGTAGCATTATTCTCAAAAGCCAAAAAGTGGAAGCAACCTTTTGGTTGCTTCCCAACAGACGAGTGGATAGACAAAATGTGTACCGTACATACAGTGGAATATTGTTTAGCTTTGAAAAGGAAATAAATTCTGACACATGCTACCACACGGATGGACCTTGAACACATCATGCTGGGTGAAATAAGCTAGTCACAAAGGGACAAATCCTATGTGATTCCTCTTACACGAGGTACCCTAGAACAGTCAAGTTCATGGAGACAAAAAGTAAGAATAGTGGTTGTCGGGGCCTGGCAGGAGGTAGGAACAGGGAGTTAGTGTTTAATGGGGACAGAACTTCAGTTTAGGAAGATGAAAAGTTTTCTGGAGATGGATGGTGGTGATGGTCGCACGATAATATGAAGGTGCCTCATGCCATGGAACTGAGCTCTTAAAAACAGGATGGTGAATTCTATGTTATATGTATTCCACCACAGTTTTTAGAAATGTAATTCAAATTTTAAAAATAGGGCGCCAAGAGGTGTGTACTGTTTGACTCCATATATTTAAGGTACAGCAATTGATCGATGGTGTTCCTCATCAGAATAGTGGTTACCCTTGGGAGGGACAAGGCTCTGGGGGTGGTAATATTCTATCTCTTGATCTGGCTGTGAAGATATGGGCGTGCACAGTGTGTGAAATTCTCTGAGCTCTACATATGCCTGTTACACTTCAGAAAAGACTCTAAAAATGTACATCATGAGCCCGACAGCAGGCTACAGAATCAGAATCTCTGAGGATGGGACCTAGGGACCCTGCATCTTAATCCCCCTATCCTCTTCCAAGTTTTTCTTAAGAACACTGGACTTGGGGAATCTTTGCTAAAGGAGAGGGATTAGGGAACTATCCTCCCGATGATCAAGAATTCTGTTCTGCTCTAACAACAAATCTTCCTTAGGAAAGACATGCTTGACATCTTTGAGTCATTTAGCTTCTTTTGGGGAAATGCGTTGTCATCTTTCAGATGTGGAGAAGTCAATGATGTATAGAAGCATGTATTTTAATATATTACATTTTAAAATAGTATTTTTGGTAATTCGTCATGCACACAATAGCTTACGAATATTTTACTGAGGTGCTGTAAAAACTGGCAGGTGCTAGGACCTAATGGAAATCAAGTATTCAGTAGGAGGGGAGACAGAGCAGCATGGGGCGTGGTGCCCTGTTAGCAGGTACAGAAAAGCCAGTTCTTCCACCTATACGCTAATGAGACTCCATTTCAGCTCTCTCCACGCCATCTGCAAGGTATCAGCAGCTTTTAGACTTGCTTGTTAAACCAAAAGCATGTTTCTGGCAAAGGCTTTATTGGAAGGGGCCGATCGGGGTCTTGGGGAAGCTCTTGGAGGCCTTCTTGGAGGAGGCGGTCAGAGAAGAGGAGGAGGAGGTGGAGGAGGAAGAAATATTGGCGGCATAGTTGGAGGAATTGTGAATTTCATCAGCGAGGCTGCCGCAGCTCAGTACACCCCAGAACCCGCTCCCACTCAGCAGCATTTCACCAACGTGGAGGCCAACGAAAGTGAGGAAGTTCGTCGGTTTCGGCAACAGTTTGCACAGCTGGCTGGGCCGGACATGGAGGTGGGTGCCACCGATCTAATGAATATTCTCAACAAAGTCCTTTCTAAGCACAAGGACCTGAAGACCGACGGCTTTAGTCTTGACACCTGCCGGAGCATCGTGTCTGTGATGGACAGTGACACGACCGGCAAGCTGGGCTTCGAAGAATTTAAGTACCTCTGGAACAACATCAAGAAATGGCAGTGCGTTTATAAGCAGTATGACAGGGACCATTCTGGGTCTCTGGGAAGTTCTCAGCTGCGAGGGGCTCTCCAGGCAGCAGGTTTCCAGCTAAACGAGCAACTTTACGAGATGATCATCCGCCGGTACGCCGACGAGGATGGAAGCATGGATTTCAACAATTTCATCAGCTGCCTGGTCCGCCTGGATGCCATGTTCCGTGCCTTCAAGTCTCTGGATAGAGATGCAGGCGGCCTGGTTCAGGTGTCCATCCAAGAATGGCTGCAGCTGACCATGTATTCCTGAAGCGGGCAGCGAGAAGCCAGCGCCCTCCCGGAGGAAGGGACCACCAAGAGCCTAGCCGTGCCGTCTGCACGGTGGCTGATACCCTACCCAACAGCTGTCATTTTCCGCGAGCTCTTGCACCGGCCTGAATGCTTCTGAACTGGGGCGGCCCTTTAAACAGCTTCATTAAAACAGATTTTTTTTTTTTTATGAAGGATGTTCTGAGTGGTTTGTATGTCAGTTTTTTGAGGTACCGGACATATATGGACAGATGCGTGTGTGCTGTGGGGCGGGGCGGGGCAGGGCCCCAGCGGAGCAGATTTTAACAGGCCGTCGCTTATTTGGCGAGTGAGTTCCAAGGAGCAGGAAATTTGTTGTTATCAAGAGTGAAATTTTGAAACACTCCTGGAATAAATCAAAAAAGCCCTCCAGAGATCTGTTTTCCCTTTAAAAAGGTGAGGAGGAGGAAAGTTCAAAATCTGTTTTCCTCTCATTTCACATCTGCTCTTTACATTATGTAAGAAAAAAAAAAAAAAGATGTGTTCCTGGAAACCTATTTAACTGTATAGGAGCAGGTTCAGAAATGAGGAAAGAAGCAGTTTCACAGGAGGGGGGTAGATACATGTAGCTCTCTAACATTCCAGAATTCTTTTATTCCTGTTTCTCTAGTGAAATAAGCATGCGGCAACCTTGTTCTGATGTATTTGTAAAGAGGGTCAGGGCATCGGAGAATGAAGGGCGGACCTGTAATCCGAAATGTCACTCTTAATCATTCTTACACGCACGTATACAAAATCAGGCATGCCAAGTTCATGTTGGCTGTCTCTTGTCATGTCTTGCCCTGCCTCAGAGCTAGGAATATTTGTTTTGCTCCTCTTAGAAAACTGCAGATGGAAGAGAAGTAAGCAAAGAAAAACAAAACAAAAGTAGAGCTTACCTAAATTGCCGTCAGTTATTTGGAATATGAAGCAATATAGAGATACATAAAGATTTATAAATATTGTTGGCTATTATTATTATAGTGGTTCGCAGCCCTGACTGCAATTCAGAATCAGAGAGAACTCTTCACGGATACTGATATCTGACTCCCTTTCCAAATGAGTTAGAGAAAAATCTATCTCTAGAGGTAGGGCCCAGAGATGAGGTTTATTATTATTATTATTATTATTATTATTTTTAAATGTTTATGTATTTTTGAGGGAGAAAGAGAAACAGAACACGAGTGGGGAAGGGGCAGAGAAAGAGAGAGAGAGAGAGAGAGACAGAATCCGAAGCAGGCTCCAGGCTCTGAGCTGTCAGCACAGAGCCCGTAGCAAGGCTCGAACCCATGAACCATGACCCGAGCTAAAGTCGGACCCTTAACCGACTGAGCCACCCAGGCGCCCTGGAGAGATGAGTACTTTTAAAGCTCCCCCAGATGATTCCAGCAAGCATCCACGGTTGCCAGGCAGGGCAGTCGTGCTTTCTTGCGTGTGGCCCTCGGTTTGGCTCTTTCATTTTGATTCAGGTGATTATGGTGGGGCAGGCCGGATCCAGTAGACTCAGCTACGGGGGCTGCATGGGCAACCGTCCAGTCCCCTCGCCTGCTGTTTAATTGGCTTCTACCCCTCCTGCTTCTCTGGCTTTTCATGCGTTCCCCCTCTCTCCAAGGCTACCTTGGAGGGTCCTCCTGAGGTTGAAGATAAATTCTTCCTTCCTCTGTTGACTCATTTAGAGGAGAGTTTAACTATAGACCCGACCTAACTCCCCTGTTAACAGCCCGCGGCTGCCTGGGAGCAATCCCCAGTGAAATCAGGAGAGGTCGGCATTTGGCCTCTTTGCTCACCATCGTCACCGTCATATCATATTTATGCACCACCACGTGCGTATAATCCTGCCCTGAACCAAGCACAGAGACCGCCACGTCCACGTTCCGCCAGGGGCTTTGTAACTTAAGCCTGCTCTGGTGTGCTGCTTAGACCAGGTACGGTCATATCAGAATGAGGCTGCCGCCAGCAACCACACGTTAATGTCAGGATCCCTACTTTACAGTCCGCCCATTCAGATGTTAGGCATGAGCGTAGGAATATAGCCAAGAAAGGGGAAAGCCGCCAAGATGCCTTTTAAGGTCTCAGAACGTTAAGCTGATTATTTAACCTTTCTGCGTGATGGTTGTAGAAAGGGCAGCATAACTGCACTGCACTTTTTTTTTCCTCACTTAATTCTAAATATTTTTTGGAAGTTAAGACAGTTACCTCAAGTGGGAGGCGGTATTAAGTATTTTTCTCGCTCCTCACGGGTCAAGGGATTACCTGCCCTTACGATTCTCTTCCTGACTGCACAGGGCAGAACATCCCACAGTTACTTACATTTCTCTTCTCTTCTCTTCTGAATTTGTAGAACATTTGTACAGATAACCGCAGTCACTAGAGTAGACATTGGAAAATCCAATCCAAGCTCTGGATTTTTTTTAAGTACCCCAAACTTTGGCATTGTGCAGAAGCAATAGCCACAAGTAATTGAATTTCTTAGTTTTTATCCAACAGTTGATGTTTTAATTTTTTTATGTTTATTTATTTTTGAGAGAGAGAGAGACAAAGAGCATGAGCAGGGAAGGGGCAGAGAGAGAGGGAGACACAGAATCTGAAACAGGCTCCAGGCTCCGAGCTGTCAGCACAGAGCCTGATGCGGGGCTCGAACTCATGAACTGTGAGATCATGACCTGAGCTGAAGTCGGACGCTCAACCGACTGAGCCACCCAGATGCCCCAAATGTTCTTTTTTCTTAATGTTTATTTATTCTTAGAGACAGAGAGAGAGAGAGAGAGAGAGAGAGCATGAATGGGGGGAGGGGCAGAGAGAGGGTGTCGCAGAATCCGAAGCAGGGTCCAGGCTTTGAGCCATCAGCACAGAGCCCGATACAGGGCTTGAATTCACGGACTGTGAGGTCACGACCTGAGCCGAGGTCGGGTGCTCAACCTACTGAGCCACGCAGGAGCCCCTAAAGGCACATTTTCAATGTAAGAGGGAGTATTTATGTGATACACTTTTTTAAATTTACCGTTTCTACATGAAAGACTACTTATAGCCTAAGACAGAGGTCTTTGATTCATATCATTTCATCCCATTGTTTTTCAATTTCTAACATTAAGCTATACGATCGATGTTTTAAGTTGAAAATAATACTCAGTGGGGTGCCTGCACGGCTTGGCTAAGCATCTGATTCTTGATTCCAGCTCAAGTCATGATCTCATGGTTTGTGGGACAGAGCCCCGAGTCAGGCTTTGCATTGACAGTGCAGAGCCTGCTTAGGATTCTCTCTCCCTCTTTCTGCCCCTCCCCTGCTCACTCTCTCTCTCTCTCTCTCTCTCTCAAACTAAATAAATCAATAAATGTTTTTTAAAAAGAGAAAAGAATACTCGGCGGTTTTAAAAAAGCAAGTGAAATTGTACCATCTACACTTTTTAATTTCAAAATCTGCAACTAACCCATGGTGGGGCCTTAAAAAATATTCACAGATGCACCTGCAGGGTCCTGATATTTGACATGTTTATTGATCTTGAGGTGCTTTTAGAATCACTTCTTAAAAGTGTCTGCGTTTAATGCTAAGTGGATTAAAGCAATTTAATTCCTGGAAAATTGGTAATACAATTACATATGTGGGTAGAAATACGCTCTTAATAAGAATATTTGAGCCAACAGGATGCCTCTCCCCAGAATCCTCTGGGAAACTGAGAATTTACTGTATTTTAATAATAGAACTCCTTTGGATTTGTAGAGTATCTTCAAGGACTCAAGGCCTTTTTCTGTTGACTGCTGCATAGTAAGTTCTGTTTTTATGGAAGCATTTCTAAATTATTTTGGTGGTATTGATGATCTCTCACCTTCAGGGGTGGTACCAATGATAACATACCAAAGAGAATATAGCCCTGTCCTTGGGGGTTTGCCATTTCAAAATGTATTCACACCCATATCCTGAAATGTTGCTGGACTTCAAATGTTGTTAAACATACCTGCTTCTGTAGAAATAAAAATGTTGAACGAATCCAACTATGAAAAGCTTTAGGGAACGGATACCTGAGAATGAGATGCAGGAAAATCACCATTTGTCCCTTCTGCGATTTTAAATGGGCCGTGTTTGAACATGTGGTTTGGAACTTCCCGCTGGACCTAGAAGCTAGTGTCGAGTGGCAGGGCGCTGGGGTGCCGTGAGGTCACGGTGACCGTCAGCCCTCACTTCCACGCTCTTCTGATCCTCCTGACCACCAGGGAAGGGACGGGGCCCACCGTCTGGAGCTTCGTCCAGGCCTGGTCACCCCTTCTTTTTGCAGTGATCCAGCGCAAATCCGTGGTTCCTACTCGGGGCTGTCCTGGCCTCCAGATTAGGACAGATTACGGAGGGATTAGGGTCTCCTTCCAGAAAGCTGGTCTCCTCCTTCTAAATGTGGCCCTGAAATATCCTCAAGCCTAGATTTTTTTTTTAAGTGTCTAATTTTTCCAGAGAAGTTCAATAGGTTTTTAAAGAATTAACCCCACAGATCTGAGGGTTAATCTTTATCCCGGAACTGATTTGAAATTAAAAAATGAAAGGAGTGTCCCTCATCGTATACTTTTTTATTATTTGTTTTTTGAATCTCTTTTATTAAACTACTTGCTTTAATTTGAATGATTCGGAATCCAGTTACCTAAATTTTAATTGTAGTTGATGATAATAGCAAGTTTTGTGATGTCAAGTGAAGCGGGATAGAGCCCCACGTCGGTGCAGAGCCTGCTTGGGATTCTCTCTCTGCCCCTGCCCTGCTCGCACTCTCTCTCTCTCTTTCTCTCTCAAAATAAAAAATAAATAAATAAATAAATAAATAAATAAATAAATATTTTTTAAAAAGAGAAAAGAATACTCAGTGATTTTTAAAAATCATGTGAAATTATGCCATCTACATTTTTAAACGTCAAAATCTCCCATTTTTTTTTATTAGTAAAAATGAATTCGTTTTTTTATTAGTAAAACTGAATTAGTCAAATGGATGATTTCCAAGGTTCCTTCCAGTTCCAAGTCTTATTATTTTTAATTTGGAACCTTAACAATGTATCGTTTTATTCATCCAATAATAAAACACCTAAGAATGATTTCCACACTGCTTTCCCCTCCTTACACTACTACGATGAAAATGTAACATATAATTTCTCATGTGTCTGATTAGCAAGGTCTGCTTTAACATCCTTTATCAAGGATCTGCTTCTTTTTGTCAGCCAAGACCACTCCTGGAGAAGAGGTCCAGAACATTACCTTGTTTTGTGAACAGTGGTAATGTGAAGAGTCCTTTATATTTCTCTTTGTCCCTCTGAAAAATGAGTTCTAATACTTGACCTGTGTTTTACGTAGGGTTCGGTGGTAAAGATAAAATTGGATGCCTCACAATAGAGACACAACATAAATTTAAAAGCACAGGCCCAGGCACACAATCTATGACGTCTTCAGTGTCCACAGACCATTCTTCTGTCCGTTCTTCCAAACTTCTATCCAAGGCCCTGTGTTGCTTCATCAAGAAAGCCACCTGTGGAACAAATGTGCCTATATTGAATAATACATCTACGGTTTGGAAAGCTGCTCTGCTCGGCCTCTAAGGCTGATGAACAGCAGCTCTCCATGGTGCATAAGGAAGTAAACTGGTGCTGGCCCAAGAAGAAAATGATGTCACTTAAAACTCTACCGTCTCTAAAATTTCTGGGGTGATGAAAATGTCATAGATACTGATTGTGGCAGTGGTGGTTACCCTGGTGTATGCATTTGTCAAAACATCTTAACTGCACATTTAAAATGGGTGCTTTTCAGCGCTTTCAACGATAGCCAAATGACAGACAGAGCCTCAATGTCCATCAACTGACGAATGGATAAAGCAATTGTGGTTTATATACACAATGGAATATTATGTGGCAATGAGAAAGAATGAAATCTGGCCCTTTGTAGCCACGTGGATGGAACTGGAGAGTGTGATGCTAAGTGAAATAAGTCAGACAGAGAAAGACAGATACCATATGTTTTCACTCATATGTGGACCCTGAGAAACTTAACAGAAGACCATGGGGAGGGGAAGGAGAAAAAGAAAAAAGGTTAGAGAGGGAGGGAGCCAAACCATAAGAGACTCTTAAAAAGTGAGAACAAACTGAGGGTTGATTGGGGGGGGGGGGGGTTGGGAGGGAGGGATGGGTGGGTGATGGGCATTGAGGAGGTACCTGTTGGGATGAGCACTGGGTGTTGTATGGAAACCCATGTGACAATAAATTTCATATTAAAAAAAATAAAATGGGTGCTTTTCATCAAATGTAAATGATACATTTTCTTAAGTCAACTTTTTTTCAAACAAACTGATTCAAGAAAAGGAAGAAATCGCCTTTGTAGATAACCAGACAAAAATGGAAGTCAGAGGACCTGAGTTTTTGTCTCCGGAATAAACCGTGTTACTTAAGGGAAGTCTTGAAATATCTTTGTTTCTATTTTCTCTGATCGGAAAGGGAAGTTAAATTGCTTCTCCTTTTAGTTCCCACCCTGCAGTAAGATAAAGCAGCATGCAAAAAGTGACTCTTGATCCTTTGAGTCCTGGTTGCTTCCAGAAGCCGGCAAAAGCTGCAATTTTCTTTCCTAGAAAAATGCACACACACACAAACTGCACACCGTTTCAGGGGCTTCATGGCCTCCCCTTTCCCCAAGCTCATCCGTGGAACCCCAGTGAAGAGCACTTACTTCAGTTCTATTTATTTATTTTTAAAGTTTTTTACTTATTTATTTTTTAGAGAGAGAGAGAGAGCGTGCAAGGGGGAGAGGGAGAGAGAGAATCCCAAGCAGGTTCCACACTGTCGGCACGTAGCCCGACGTGGGGCTTGATCTCATGAACCGTGGGATCGTGACCTGAGCTGAAATCCAGAGTCAGACGCTTCGCCATCTGAGCCACCAGGCGCTTTAGTTTTTCAAGTGAACTCCAAGTAGGTAAGAGTCGAGAAAAAGCAGTATTGTTTTTAGTGCCTACCTATGTGCGCTAAGCACTGGAAATACAGTGCCGCACAGAGAAAGCAATCCTTGCCCTAGAGGAGTTCCTGATGGTCGAAATGTAGATACTCGGCCACAGGTAAAGCTTACGCTCTTGGTGATGCCGAACACCGTTTGTTCAAGTGCGAAGCACCACGCTAGCTCTATTGTTGCCAGTTCACACTTTATCTGGGAATTCATCACTTGAAGACTTTGTGCCGCCCAAGTGCTTCTAAGACCCTGGGGTTATAATCGCAGGGGCCTCTTTGCAGTTCTCGGAATCTCCTTCTCCCCACTTCGGCCTCAGCGTTCCTGTCTAGACGAGTAGTTCATGTGTAAGAAACAGCGTACTCAGTCCACCTGGCTTAGAATTATCCATGCCTTCTTTTGTATTGCCATGCCACACCTCCTGAGGTACAGAGATACTAATATAGTAGCTAGATGCTTCAGAGTTCTGGATCTTCTGCGGCCTCACATCATCATGGGGCCATTGAAGTGGCTCAGATTTGCACACTGGCTTCTAGCTTATTGCAGACAAAGCCTGCAAGGAAGAAAGAATCTGTCTGCAATTGTTGAATTGTTGCCTGAGTCTGCCCTTTCCTTTCCTTTCCTTTCCTTTCCTTTCCTTTCCTTTCCTTTCCTTTCTTTCCTTCCCTTCCCTTCCCTTCCTCTCCTCTCCTCTCCTCCCCTCCCCTCCCCTCCCCTCCCCTCCCCTCCCCTCCTCTCCTCTCCTCTCCTCTCTTTTCCTTTCCCTTCCTTTCCTTTCCATTGTCTACACATAGAGAGTTGCTTAGTGACCTTGGTCACTCTCTAGTGACCTGTTGGTGTTGGCCATCATGGCGGGGCCACCACCAAGATTCTAGATCCTGCCTCGAAGAGGGGCTTCCATCCGGCCTTCGCTCAAGAACCCACGCCAGGTGCCCCAGAGCCGCTCTACATGGCCTCAGTGATTAAATGTTTCTATTTCTTACTAAGCAGAAATATATTTTCCTTCCTTCTGAACTGGGAATGGGCAGGCCACTGGCCTGCTGTTCCCTCTCAGTAGGAACTTTTTTTCCAAGTAAGCTCAGCACGTGATGATGCCAAGCTGTGTGACATACCTGGAGTCCACCTTTGCCCTGTGATTAATGGTAATTCAACTGGTGGCTCTCCTAATTGATTTCTCCCCTCCTTTCACAGAACCATGATGGCAGCATTGACTTCCGAGAGTATGTGATTGGCCTGGCTGTCCTGTGTAACCCTGCCAACACGGAGGACATCATCCAAATGGCATTTAAGGTACTGTCAGCCCCGCTGAAAACATCTTCGTCTGCCTCGCGAACAAGTGTTGACTCTAAGTGCATTATGTGAAAACCAGTGAATCCATTACCTGAGTTTATAGATCTGCTGGGACGTGTGCACAGGGGTAATGTGATTAAGACAATTGCCACTGAGACTAAAGAAACCGCAAGCATCCGGTTAAGCAAAAAGGAAGTCTTTGGGAGAAGCTTAACTAATAGCATCAAAATTGAAGAGCCGGTGAATTTAACAAATTCGCTTTAAAAATTCTTTCTTTCCAGCCTGTCCGTTTTGGAGCCCCGAAGTGCGGTGTATAAATAAACACCACCTGCCACTAGTCATCCTAATTCACCATCCGGAAAGTTCTCCTCTGTCCTCACATTTTCTCCTTCTGTGTGTCAGAGCTATTTTAAGTGCTGTTTTCCTGATGGAATTTATTTTATTGGGGGATGTCAGGTGAGCGTCATGCTAAATGTCCCAAGTTCCCACCCTGTGTGTTTTCCTGGGGTATCACGTGTACTTTCACAGCAATATCAGGGAAGGGGGGTGGGGCAGAGGAATAGCACGCATGGTCCCGTGCTCAGCAGAACCTGGTGGAGGTTTGAGCTGTGACGACCCCGACTCCCGTGTATCACCTGCATGCCCCCAAGAGGAGCTGGAAGAATACGTTCCCAAAGTGTTTTTCGTTTTTCTGAGATAAAAGGTGCTGCATCTACTGCGTATTTATGCAGGATGTTCCCTTCCCGTTCTAAGGCTGTGTCGTCTGCTCTCAAGTAAAACAAAAACTTGATCTCCCTGCTTGCCTTGGTACCTAGCTGTGGGTATTGACTCATCCCTCAGCCGCGTGGAGGTCTCCCTGTTTCCACCCACCATGACCACCGAGGACCTTCCTGTTCCTGCTCCTACTTCCCTCTCTTCCGGATTTTCTGAGAAGAGCATCCCACAAGGTTTTCTTTCCCCTCTATTGTCTAGAAAAGACTCTCTTCCTCCGAGAGTCCTTTCTCACGTTTTAGGGGCCACCAGGGCAAGCTTCAGGAATGTTCACGTGCTCTGTCATCGACGGCGAAGTCCCCAAGCCGGCTTTTTATCTCAGATTGGTTAAAACTGAGTTAACTGTTAGGCCTATAAAGAACCCAAGTGGTTGATGCTTAGCAGATGGTCAGAAGGCAAGGGCCAGAACTTTTTCCAAGTTTAAAACGTTTGGCTTTTACAGACTTATTCATCATAAAACCTAAAATTATACACATAGCTAACTGATTCCAATTCAGATATTTCTGTTTCTGTTTTGGGACTGCATACATAATTGTAAGTTTAGCTGAGTAAATGGTCACTTTTGGTTCACCGATGAAAGACCCGGTAGAAAATTTGGCCCTCAATCACAGTAATTATTGTTTTTAAAGATGCCGTGAGATTTTTCTCTGGCCTAGACCTCGGTTTGGTGCAGAGGCAGGCAAGGAGGACCTGAAACTATAATTAACTCTTTTTCCAGTAAGACAAGGGTCATGCTTTCCTGTGGTTATTTTTCAACCTCCTTTTCCAGGTGTGTTTGGTGTTTAAAGAAATATTTTGGCACACTTTTATGTTTCATTTAGTAGTATCCGTTTATACATACGGGATCCAATCCTTTACTTGGGAAGCACTTCCCAGGTAACTCCCCGTCCTTGATCCCATTCCGTGACCACAGTGACCTTCAGGGGTAGAGTGTTAGCTAGCGTTCTCTAGCCCTGAGCAGACAGGCGTGGACTGTGGCTGCAAAAATCACCATATGGCCGGGGAGGGGGCTCAAGGGTGGACTCAGAGGCAGCGACCCCAGAGGCCAGTTAGAATGAGCACCTCCAATTCTGTCCTCTGTCCTCAGTCGCGTTCCAGGGAGGGTCCAAGTGGTCCTGCTGTAAAGAGCGTGTGCTTGCTGGAAAGACGGGGTGTTTTGGCTCAGAGTCCCACCGTGGTCCATGCAGTGGGGAGATACCACTCCCCCTAAGGAAATCGGGGTGCTGAGCTCTCTACTGGAGTCCAGAGTGTGGGATTTACTCTGCAGCAGGGAGACTACTGGGAGCGATGAGTAGTTGAGGGAAATTGAACATTTCAGTGAGGGGCACAATCTGGAGTAGTGATGACAGGGGCCAGATGGAGAAGAAGTAAAGGCCCCCAGTATGGACACGTGAAGGGATCTGCCACAGAAGTGAGAGCCACCAAAGCACCAAATGTGACAGATGAGTTGCCGAGGATTGTTTAGGGATGGAAGGCCCGGGAAGGAAGCTGCGCTCCCGCTTGTGAGGAGCCGGGTGTGACGAGATCCTTGGCAGTTACTGCTGAGCCCCGGGCCACCCTTTGCAAAAACAAATGCTCATTCGCTTTTCACTTTGGTGCTGTTCTCCCTCCTATTGGGGCTGTTCTCCCTCCTATTGGGGCTGAGTCGTATGCTCTTCATTTCCGGTTCTCCAGCTCTCTGGCAGCTTCTTCCAAAGTACTTCCCCTCGTGCTGTCCCAGGGCTTTGCCTTACTGTGTGCGTTGCCTGCAGATAAGCTCCGACACACCCCTCGTCTCAGCTCTTTGCTGAATCCCCGGCTCAGGCCTCGCCACTGTCCTGAGTTGAGGCGCTTCATCTCCTCCCACTCAGGTTTTACGCCCCCAGGTCCAGCTCCTAGGTCTCGGGGGACCCCTGTTCTCCCGTTCTTGGTAGGGCACCCACTTCATCCCAGGTGCCCAGGCTAGAACACCCCCGCCCACTCACACTCCTTCCCGTCCATCCCCGAGGGCCCCGATTGCCATGCCGGTCCTGCCCCTGCTTTCTTATAAATCCTGCCCCTTCCTGTCCTTCCCACTCCTCCCCCTCACACTCTTTTTTTTTTTTAGTTTATTTATTTATTTTGAGAGAGAGAGAGCATGCGAGCATAAGTAGGGGAGGGGCAGAGAAAGAGGGAGAGAAAGAGAATCCCAAGCAGGCTCTGTGCTGTCCGTGCAGAGCCTGAGGCAAGGCTCCATCTCACGAACTGGGAGATCACGACCTGAGCCGAAATCGAGGGTCCGAGGCTTAACTGACCGACCGAGCCGCCCAGGCCCCCCTCCACGCCACACTTAATTGGCTCTCCCGCCTCTAGTCTTTCCAACCTTCTGACCTCAATCCATCCGCCTTGCTCTGAATTCACATATGATCACAGCGCGTCCCCCACTGTCATAATCCCACAGGGTTAGGTGAGGTGTCACACACCCATCATGGCGTGAGACCTGCTTGTCCGTCAGTCTCCTGGTTCCAGCCCCCGACACTCCACCTGCCAGTCCTTGTATGTTCCAGGAATATCCCTTTGTGCTCTGAGACCCACCTCACGTGTCAGCTGGGTCAAGCTCCCCTCGACCTCTCCCGTAGGATTCATCTTGTTCTCCACAGGCCTCCCACGTCCTCTGTACTTACTGTTGTTGTCACCCCTGTTTTAATTCTGTCTCTTTCCATGCCCAAGCTACATGGGCAGCAGAGACCATTCTAACTTCACGTGCATCTCCCTTGCCCCCGGCACAATAACGGTTTGAATTATTAAAGATTTTCTGGGATTACTCCATCCCATTTCTGTTCTGCCGGCACTCATTCCTATATTTTATTTTCCTCTTCCTTCAGCTCTTTGATGTTGATGAGGACGGCTTCATCACAGAGGAAGAGTTTTCCACCATTTTGCAGGCCTCCCTTGGGGTGCCCGACCTGGATGTTTCCGGTCTCTTCAAGGAAATAGCCCAGGGGGATTCTGTTTCGTATGGTGAGTGGGCAGCTTGCTTTCTGCTTTAGTTTACCAGGAGCCATCCCTGACTACAGATGGACCCTCGGGAGGGAGGTTCCTCCACTAATTCTATTAACAGAAATAACGGTAATAATGATGTTGACAGTAATAATAACAGGGGTAGTGGTGTAAGAGTAGCTAATTACTGAGGGCTTAGATGCTAAAGCACTCTTCTAAACATTTTTTAATAAATCTTTATTGATTAGCAGGCCTATTTAGTCAGTACTCTTATTTTTTACTTTTTTATTTTTTTTAATGTTTATTTATTATTGAGAGAGACAGAGCATGAGCAGGGGAGGGGCAGAGAGAGAGGGAGACACAGAATCCGAAGCAGGCTCCAGGCTGTGAGCCATCAGCACAGAGCCCGATGCGGGGCTTGAACTCACAGACCGCGAGATCATGACCCGAGCCGAAGTCAGAGGTTCAACCCGACTGAGCCACCCAGGCGCCCCTCATCAGTACTCTTAATTATTATTTGATTGAGATGCATAAAGTTTAACTAACTTACCTAAGGGCATCAGCTAGAGAATGTCAGAGCCAGGATTCAAAAGCCACGACAGTCTGGTTTTAGAGCCTGCCCTCTGCCCTCCCCACCTTACCTGTCCTCCGCTGCCCCTCCCGGAAGGGTCTTTTCCCTTCCACCCTCTCCATGGCTGAGCAAAACTGAGCAAGTCAACTGAAGCGGGTGTAACCACAGTAGAGCGGTGGGGACTGAGGTGCCAACAAGGATAATAGCAGCTAAACCATCTATTGATGTTCACCGTCAGCAGCTTAGCTAAGCTTTCACGCAGGCTTGTTTTCTCCCATCATGTTGATGGCACCTCTGTGAAGCTGGGACTTTCATGGCAGAAGAAGACCCTGTGGCCACACGGCAGGTCCATCCATCAGTGACCAAGCTTTCTCCAGATGGCTTGAGTCCACACATCAAAACAAGTCCCCTAGGGCTGAAGGATGGTCCGTCGGTTTCCGCATTATTTCCCGGTACAGTTGTTGAGAAACAGCTGAGTGGAGAGGCCCAGGTGACTCCTTCCCTGGCTTGGCTCAGCTTGCCATTCACGTCAGGCTGGCGTACCTCCCCCAGCCTCTCCTGCAGGTTGCAGGGGGATCCTCTTGAGGGCCTCTTTCCTTATGGTGCAGAGAGTTTCAGCTTGTTAACTTTCATGGGATGGGGGAATTAGATCGCAAACTTCTTTTCCTCTCTGTTTTTAATTACTATCATTCTGCCTGCCCTTCATTCTATGTTAGGTAATTAAATGCCTAGGGCACTTACTCTATTCAGTTGAAGGAAGGAAGGAAGGAAGGAAAGAAGGAAGGGAGGGAGGGAGGGAGGGAGGGAGGGAGGGAAGGAGGAAAAATGGGAAGTACATACTGAGATAAAATGTATGAGTCATAAACCCCCTGGGTACTCATTCTCTGACCATTTTCCTTTCACAAGTAAGACTGCTTACTGAGTTCAGAACAACTCAGAACAACTATTTGGTTGCCAAATTCAGAACAACTATTTGGAGTAACTATTTCAGTGGCAGTTATGCCAAAAATGATTTGTTAGGTAGTCATAACTTTACCTGTCAATTTTAATAATTTTATCTACTTTGTTTTTCGGTGTTTAATCTTTTTCTTTTTTAGAATACACACCGTATCTCCCTTTCCCCGATATTATACCTTTTTTATTGTTTCCTTTTTTTTGCAAAAATGTTTGGAAGCATTTAAGTATGATTTTATAAAAGAATAGCTATTGAAATGTATCAGAATGTGACCATTTAAATTATTTTCCTTCTCGGTTTTCCATTAGCCAAATTAATGCCCAAATTCCACAGATTAGCCAGTTCACAGCACTTCTTCTAGAAATGAGTTGCTTTTTAATGCCACTGACATCCCCAAAGAGGACAGAGACCTTGACTTTTTGAATAGAGCACAAGTCTTGAAAGACCTTGGTTTCAGTACATCAACTCTCCTGTTTACTTTCCGTAAAAGTCACTTAAGTCCCCTGTGCCTTCATCACTGAGACAGACTCCTGCAGATGAACCTCTGTTTTGGATGTTAAAAAAGAACATTCAAAGAACATGTTAATAGCTTGCCTGATTCAGAAACATAAAGTGGTCTATTAATGCAAAATAATGTTGCTGTTGCAAAGCATGATTTGGGCTCAGTCTGGTAGCTTTCTCATCAC
The DNA here is from genome assembly GCF_022837055.1 of Prionailurus viverrinus. Classification (NCBI taxonomy): domain Eukaryota; kingdom Metazoa; phylum Chordata; class Mammalia; order Carnivora; family Felidae; genus Prionailurus; species Prionailurus viverrinus. The sequence goes on along the minus strand of NC_062575.1, from coordinate 29,826,923 downwards.
TGAGACCTATTTCTTTCTCCAGGAGTTGTTTGTTAGTCTAACGTGCTGTGAAATAGACTCTGGGTTATCAGAGGATTTTTAAAAAAGAAATAGAACTAGAACATGGGGTTAAAAATCCTTTTATTTGGATAGCTAGCTGATTCAAAGTCTAGGCTCCTTTTGCTGTATAAACTCAATAAAGTTCTCTCCATCCAAACAGAAGAGGATAGAGGGGCTTCAGAATTGAGGGTGGCATTATACTTCAGAAACATCAGGTTATCGGAGGCTTGACAGGCAAACTCTGATGGTTAACTTAGCCTTCTAAACCTCTACCTCAGTTCGTAAATCCAAGACCCCAAAGATAGAAAGAGGCCCACGACTCAGAGATCTCATGATAGGATGATTATATATTGTACCTTCTACTTGTCTTTATTGGTCATAAGTCGGGGCTTAGCTTCTCAAGACTGTGAATTTGTATACCAGAATTAAAGGTTAAAATCCTTTGAAAAGCCAGTAAGAAAAAGTCATGAGCAATAGCATTTTTAAGCGTTTTTTTATCATAAAAAAATAACAGCAATAGAGAAAATTGAATGAAACATAAACATAGAGCATCACGAGCTTTTGTAAAGTGAACACTTATGTTACCAATGTTCAGGTCAAGAAATAGAGCTTTTTGGGGAGCCCGGGTGACTCAGTCAGCTGAGAGTCTTATTTTTGGCTCGGGTGACGATCTCACACAGTTCAGGTGTTCAAGCACCGCATGGGGCTCTGCGCTGTCAGTTGGGGAATCTCTCTCTCCCTGTCTCTCTGCCCCTCCTCCCTTCTCTCTCTCTCTCTCAAAATAAATAAATAAACTTAAAAAAAGAAAAAGAAATAGAGCTTTTCAGGAAACCCTTGTGCACCCCTTCCCAGGGACAACCCCTTTCTCTTTCCTAAAGCGGGCATGACGGACCTGACTTTAAAAGTCCAACATGGGGTTTGTTCTCTCGAACCATGAGATCATGACCTGAGCCAAAATCACGAGTGAGACGCTCAACGGACTGAGCCACCCACGTGTGCCTAGCTAACCTGACGTTCAAAGGACTCTCTACCTCGCTTTACTTGTTAGCATCTCACCACAAAGTACCATCGTTAAATATCATGTGTTAGCTTTGGCCGAGTTTTTGAACTTCATATAACGGACTCATACGAATATGCATTCTTGTGTATCTGGCTGTTTTCATTCAACGTTATGGCTTTAAGATCCGACCACACGGCTACAACACAGCTGTTTGTTCATCTTCTCTGCCGTAGAGCTGCTCTGTTCCATGAAAATGCTACGCATCCCCATGTCTGCTGCCGACAGACTCGGGTCGTTGGCACTGTCACCCGTCATAACTAAGGTCGCTGTGAACAGTCTTATTCATGTCTCCCAGAACAAACACACCATGCACAAATTTCTCTAGGTTATAGACTTCGGAAGAGAATCGACAGGTCACGGCGTAGGTACATCCTCGACTCTACTAAATGATGGAAAAACTGTCTTCCAAAGTGGCTGTATGATTCCTAAGAGTCGAGTAATGGGAGTTTGCAATGATCGTATCGTTAAGGTCCTATATTAATCGGCATCGTGCCAAAAGAAGATGCGTCTCTATTTACGGGTTTTTTTTTTCTCTCTTCTAGAGGAATTTAAAAGTTTTGCCCTAAAGCATCCACAATATGCGAAGATATTTACAACCTACTTGGACCTCCAGACGTGCCATGTGTTTTCATTACCAAAAGAAGCCCAGGCAGCTCCCTTGATCGCCAGCAATAAAGTCAGTCCCGAAAATCACGACGAGAGCACCTCAGACAAAAAGGATGATTAAAAGCAAATATTCCCAAGGAAAGTCATTTACCTGAAGTTGTAAAGGCATTTACTGATAGCATTTTCAGTGTGACTTTTGAGTAATGATGATGTTTAAAATGGAAAGCTTTTTTTGAAATAAAAATGATAGATTTTTTTATTAAAAGGCTTTTATTCTTACACGTATATGAAGTAATATACGTATGAAGGGAATACGTATATTCCCTTTCTTTTATGTTGTGCTGTGCTGGTTGGTTTACTGGTGATAAATACGTTTTTATGGATTTCCCAGCTTAATTTGCATATGCAAATGAATGCAACGGTCTCACTTATTTACTGATGAGTGCTAATCAACACTGTAAAAAGTCTTAAAGAGGGTAAACACTTTTTAAACCTACTTCCCTCTAAAGAAATGAAGTAATATTGTTATCTCGAATCCCTTCCCGTTCTGGAAATGAGTGAGAAGTCTAAGGAACATTGTGGAATTTCATGCCGTTAATTTCACAGATGCATTATTTCTATTTCCAATTCAGTTTCTTGGATCACTGAATTTGCTGGATTGGAAGAGAGGGAGAGCTTCGTTAATTCAGTGAGCCTTCTTAAAACTCATATTCTCTCTCTTGCACCTTTATGGAAGATTTCCTTAACCGCCTGCTAAGGAAATTATACCATTTTGCATGACCTACAGTTTAGAACCTTGTTTTAAAGACCCAGGCTGCGGCCAAAGGGCAAGCGGGACTTGCCTTATTGCAGGTAACCTTAATTACCTGCTGAGAAAATGAATCATTTGCCACAGGGTCTAGTTTGAGTTCCATAGTTCAGAATGTAGGGCTTGCCCACTAAATGAGTCAGATCTGCCTTCCTTACATAGTATTAGAATTGACATATTTTACAATCCAAGTGGGATGGTAAGCGTCCTCACAAATTTTACAGCTTGTCTGAGATGTCTACAGGGAAAACACAAAGGGTTCCAAAATATCGAAAGTTAGGGAATCTGAAAACCTACTTTATTAGTGTAAAGAATTTAACCCCCATGCGGGAATCTGGCCGTGACATCTTTCCTTTAGGTTAGGCAGCAACTTCCTTCAAGTGCCATTTTGATTGGATGTCATGCATCGTACATATGGTTAATATCACCTGTGTTTGAAATTTTGAACGAAGACCCAGTTGCTATAATGTACAAAAATAGTTGGCTCACGTCTGAATCGTGTCTTTGAATCCAGTCTCTTTGTTTGGGCTGTGTTTCCGAATGTATTGGTGATTTACCCCCGAACTCATTTTTTAATGCCATTATTGAAGTTGGAAAGCCTCACGAGAGGTGGGTGATCATTTCAAGCCGGTTTTACACATGAAGCAGTCGGTGCTCTAAGTGAATGAGTACATTCGGAGCATCGCTTCCCGAAATGTTTTATACTTAAGCACGTACGATCGTTTGCTTTTTCATATGCCTTAGAGCTGTTTAGACAAAGTATGGAATGAGCTGGAAAGCATTGCTTAAGTAATTAGAAAAGTATCTGTCCCGAATAGTGTCTGAGTGTGCGATAGAATGCATGTACTACTCAGGTACCACGATCGCTGTTTGTCATAGACAGGCTGCATATTACTCCTATTAGTTACGAAAAAGTAGCATTATAAATGGAAAGTTTCCTATGAGCCTCCTGAAAACGATCCCACTGTTTTCCCATTTTAAGCTAATATTTTGTGCTCCTTAAGTCCACTTCTGCCAATGTAATATCCCCATTTTATTATGTTACTGAATAAATAAACTTGCTACGTAAAATTCTTGGCAATTAAAAAGTTCTGGTTCTGCCATTTTGTCTCAAAGGTAATACACCTTTTTAATATCATGGTTTGAATGTGTTTGCATATTTATGAACGTGATTAATCATTCTTGTTTGCCTTTAAGCTTTATGAAATGTCAGGCATGATCTTACTCTAATGAAAAACTCGAATTTTAGCTAAAGGTGCCATAGTTCCTATTCTTAAAGAAGTTGACTTTGGCCAGTGGCGTGTGTCTAACCACACTCATGATCATCAGTATCCCTACAGTCTAGGTTCTTCTTGAAGCCATCATAGCAAAGATTGCCTTCAAAGAGCCTTTTCTCCTCTTAGAACTTGAAGTAAGGAATTAAATTTCATTAAATCAGTTAAATGCGCTGTGGTTTCCTATAATAGTTTGAAAAAAAAAGTTATTTTTTGAAAGGAGAAATACTAGATCCTAAGACCTAAAAACTACAGGGGCGCCTGGGTGGCTCGGTCGGTTGGTTAAGCATCCAACTCTTGATTTCAGCTCAGGTCACGGTCTCGTGGTTTCATGAGTTTGAGTCGCACATTGGGTTCCTCACTGGCAGTGTGGAGCCTGCTTGGGATTCTCTCTCTCTCTCTCTCTCTCTCTCTCTCTCTCCTTTTCTCTCTGCCCTCCAGCTCACTCTCTCTCTCCTTCTCCCAAAAATAAATAAACAAATGCAACTGAAAAAAAATTAAAAATCCAAAAAACTTGAAAGGTTTCGATCAGAACAGTTCTGTTGAAGAGCAATGATGTGCTGAATGCTTGTAGACCAAATTGCTGGCATTATGCGTATTTCATACCCCTCTGCCGCTGCTTCTCGAGTTTCGGAGGGCTGGCCGTGACTGTTAGTAGTGGTACCCATCACGGATATTTCAAAGAGACCGCCTCCCTTTTAGAAGACGTACGGTCTGCGGTCCGCGTGAGGCACAAACAGTACAGGAATCTGATTCCCAGACTCGGGGACCCTCCCCTTCACGCTACCGCAAATGCAAGATGGGGAATCGGCCCAGCGGGCGAGGTGGACAAGTGGGCTCCCTACCCCAAAACCCTTTGTGTGTTTGTTTGTATATACCAATCACCAAAGTGGATAAGAAGCCACCAGTGAGAAACCACTCGGCAGGGAAGCAGACCTACTTACCATCTTTCCCCTCTTCTTCCTGTTCTCCTGAAGAGACTTCAATTTTTGTGGTGGTTGTTATACCAGAGTATTAACTCAGCGCTGCTTGTGGTTTGACAGAGGCGAAGGCCCTCATGAAGTTCTTGCTATGTTGCCAATACACGCGTCACAAACCCGAGTAAACAGGGTAATGGCCTGAAGAGCTCTTGTCCCTTTTAGCCCTTTCAACGTAGCACTTGTGTCTAGGTCACCCGTCACCTTGTCGGGTGTGTGTGTAAGGGGCTCTAACTAGCTGTCTCCCCGACACTGGGATATCAGCTCGCTAGTTTTTCTAACGTGGACCTTACCGTTTTCTTATCATTCCTCTGAAAGAGTCTCTGTACGTTAGAAAAAATAAAAACAAAAAGAGAGAGAGAAGAGAATAAACAGAAAAATCACGGTTGCTTCCACCACCCCAAATCTGCAATTACGAATGTTTTGACATGCTTTATTTCACTTTTTTTTTTCCCAAATATCCTTACATTCTCAAGATAAGAGCGTGCATGGTATTCTACACTTTACTAGTTCACTTGGAATATGACATTTTCCAAGGTCATTCGATTTTCCTGCGAATGTGAATTTTTCGGTGTGCCTAACGTTTCTTCAGATAGCACTAAGATGACACGTGTGATCATTCTTCCATACTGAACGTGTGAGTTGGGTTTTCGTTTTGGGTTCTGTCTGACTCCAAAGGCCAGGCTTCTTAACTATTTACATATAGCATCACCGTTGCCTGATTTCTAGAATTGATAGAGTAATGTCTGCCATATGTGGGGTCTAGATACCAAATTTTGACTGAGTTCATAAATGGAAGAAAGACAGAGGTGGTTGGGATGGGAAAAGATGGGTGAACTGAGGCCCAGGATAGGCGGGCTGAAAATCCAGAAACCTTCCCGTATGAATAATCGAAGGCACTGTCAATCAATGGCAGGGTCAACTTCAGAACGCTACAGTAATCTTTTTCCTTTGTGGGTAGTGAAGGAGCATAAGTCCCCTGCTTCTTCTGGGTCCCTCTGCTGTGGGACACAGTACATCTCTGCTCGCAGAATAATGTCATATGATCATCAAGGTCGAGTGTAGGGAACTGAGCACTAACTCACAACTGTAGTATCTAGGACCTTCATTCGCACTGTTGTGGAGCACCCCCTTTGCTGTTCTCGCCTACACCTTCGGCCTCCTATAAATTCCCTTGCCGGGCAGAGAGAACAGCGACTGTTACAAAGCACAAACCAGTTATCACTTCTCCAGTTAAATTCTTTCTAATGCTCCCCATTGCAGTTTGGATACAATCCCAAATATTCCACATGGCCCACAAGGCCCCACATGGTCTGGCCCCCCTGGAGGTGTAGACGTCAACCGTTAACCGTCTTCTGTCTCTTCACCTGGTTCGCTTTTTTTCATTCAGATTAAAAAAGAAACAAAGGCTTCACTGAGATCATGATTTACATACATCATACGGTTTACCCATTTAAAGTGTACAACTCAGTGCTTTTTTTAGAATGTTCAGAGCTGTGCAACTATCACATCTAATTTTTAGAATGTTGGAGTTTATTTACATTTTATTTATTTTTTTAATGTTTATCTTTGAGAGAGAGAGAAAGAGAGACAGAGCATGAGTGGGGGAGGGGCTGAGAGAGAGGGAGACACAGAATCGGAAGCAGGCTCCAGGCTCTGAGCTATTGCACAAAGCCTGACGCGGGGCTCAAACTCAAGAACAGTGAGATCATGACCTGAGCCAAAGCCAGATGCTTAACCGACTGAGCCATCCAGACACCCTGAGTTTATTTAGATTGTAAATCGAACATCAGGTCATCAAATAGGAATCCCCCAATGCCCATCAAAAAAGCCCACTCCACCTCTACAGGCATTCTGAATCCTGCTGCCCTTGAATTTAAACTTCTGTGACATCATTTGTTTGCATATTTACTGTCTCTTATTCCTACCACTTAACAGGTGTGCCTTACACAGAGCAAACACTATTTTGTGAATGAACAACAATAACATTAGCTTTCATTTCATGTGCCTCGCATTGTATGAGAACAGAGATCATCTTCACAATAAACCTGAAAACCTGGCATTATGAGATCCCTAGACTCATGCAGAGAGGTTCTAGCACTTGGTCAAGAGTTACATAACCGGCGAGTACCCGGGCTGGAATTCAAACCCAAGCCTGTCTGGCTTTAAAAGAGGGGACTTTTGATGGGGCCAAGGTAACTTGAGTGCATAAAATAACTAGAGAATTATGTGGCCGGTTTCAGTTTCCAGAAACATGGAAACTAGATAATCTGAGAACCCTCTGGCCACAAAACCCATAGAATGCTGAGCAAAATGTCACAAACATGTTCAAAATGCTAGCTGAGCATGCAGAATAGGAAGAGAAACCCTTGCCGGCCAAGAATGGAAAGAGATTGGAAACCAGAACTATGTGAAGGCATAAAAGTTCCAGGTCACAGGCGGACATTTGTCAGTCTCAGTAACAAGGGGCTTAGTGTTTTGCTGCCCTACGAGGCAAAAGACAAGGTTTTTAAATGAGGTGAGGATCTGGAACCAAGGTCTCAGGGGAGACACACAGATGCCTGAAGGGCTATACTCTCAGGAGAAGAATAAGCCAGAAAAATGCAACTTCTGGCAAAGGAAGACTGAGGGAGTTTTTCTGTCTTGGCCTGGGTTCTAGGCTAGGGGTGAAAACTTTCCTCCGGTCTTTCTTCTTCTTATTTTTTTCATGTCTGTCCCTTTCAATGTTTTAAGACTCATTTTATGGTTCAGCCTACGGTACATCTTGGTGACTGTCCCATGTGTACCTGTAAAGAGTGAGGATTCGACAAGTGTTGGGGGTAATGTTCTCTAAATGTAAGTTAGGTCCAGTGACTTGATAACTTGAGATGTCCTCTCCACCTTGCTGATTGTCGGTTCTAGCAGTTACTGAAAGAACGATGTTGAAAACTCTGACTTTTATCAGCTGTCAGGTTGTCTGAAGCTCTGCCATCAAGTTCATGACCATTTTTGATTGTTATGTCATCTTGATGAACTGACCCTTTTATCGTTATGACTATTTCTCTGTAATTCCAATAATACCTCTTATGCTGTCAGTAAGTAACTGCTTAACCATGCCAGCTTTCTTAGGACTAGTGTTTGCCTGGTTTATCTTTTTCCTTCCTTTCCCTTTTAACCCATCTGTGTCTTTATACTGAATATGCATCTCTTAAATAAATAGTTTGTGTGGGTGCCTGGGTGGCTCAGTCAGTTAAGTGTCCACCTTCAGCTCAGGTCATGATCTCAAGGTTCGTGAGTTCGAGCCCCGCGTTACAGGCTCTGCACTGAACGGTCAGGAGCTGGCTGAGGTCGCTCTCTCTCCCTTGCTCTCTGCCCCTCCCCCACTGCCTCACTCTCTTTCTCTCAAACTAAATAAGCTTTAAAAAAATGAGTATTTTGTGGTCCATTTGGATCTTACTTTTTATCTAGCTTGTCTGGCAATTTCTGTCCTTTCATTGGAACATTTAGTCTCCTTCCATTTAATAGAATTATTGATGTGATTGGATTTGAGTCTATATCATCTTGTTTTTTGTTTTCTATTCCATTTTTTCTTTGATCTTTTTCTTTCTGACTTATTTTGGACTAATTTTTTTTTTTTTTTTAGTATCTTGTCATTTTGTATTTTCTTTTGGCTCATTAGCTATACTTACTTACTTTTAGTAAGTAAATAGTGGTTGTTCCAGAGCTTATAATATATACTTTTCGCTTAATATTGTCTACTTTCAAATACAAGTACGTTATTTCCCTTATCGTGTAGGAAGCTCGGTGTGCTTTCGTTTCATTCTGTCCTGCCATTTGGACCCTTGTCATGTATCTTCTATGTGTTTCCAACACCACAAGACACATTTATCATTTCTGTTCAAAACGGTCAAGTAAAAACTTGAGGAAAAAAGGTCTGTCTACATATTTACTATTTCCGGCACTCTCTATTTCAATTTCTTGGTATGATTCTACCTTTCCATCATTTTTCCCCAGCCTGAAGAATGTCCTTGAGCAATTCTTAGAGGGCAAGATGCCTGACAATAAATTCTCTCTGCTTTCTTTTGTCTAAATATGTCTCGATTTTGCCTTCATTAAAGACTTATTTTTGCCAGATATGGAATTCTGTGTTGACTTCCTTTTTCCTTCCAGTTCTGTAAAGATTCCATTGACCTCTTCCTTTCATTGTGTCTGATGAGAAGTCAAAAGGAATTCTTTTCGTGGTTCTCTTGTATATAATGTATTTTTATCACTGGGCTACTTTTTTTTTTTTTTTTTTTTTTTTTACATTTTTTCTTTATTACTAGTGTTGAGAAACTTTAGTATGATTTCCCTCAATGGTAACATCTTGTAAAAGTACTGTAGAATATCACAGCCAGGGTAATGACATTAATACAGTCAAGACACAGAATATTCCACCCACTATAAGACTTCCTCATTTGGCTCTTTACAGCCACCTGGCCCTTTCCCCCCACCCCCCATTCCCATCTCCCCTTAGCCTCGGGCAACCACGCATATTTTCCCCATGTCTGTATCTTTGTGGTTTCAAGAAGGTTACATCAATGGAATCACACAGTATGTAACTCTAGGCTGCTGATTCTATCAGGAACGTGTTCCTTTCTATTCCGTGACATGGATGTACCACAGCTTATTTCACCTTTCACCCACTGGTGGACATCTGGGTTGTTTCCTGTTTATTATCATTTTCTGAGGAAAACGGCTATAAACTTTTATGGGCAGGCTTTGTGTGGACATAAGCTTTCGTTTCTCTGGGATAAATGCCTGAAAGTGCAATTGCTGAGGAACAGAGTGTTGCACCGAGTGTTGTTTTTTGTTGTTGTTGTTTTTGGTTTTTTGGTGTTTTTTTGTTTTTTTTTGGAAACTGTCAAACTATTTACCATAGCTGTACCATTTTACATTCACACCAGCAATGAGTGGTCTAGTTTCTCCACATCCTTGTAATATTTGGTGCGGTCACTCTTCTTTTTCTTTTTTTTTTTTAATTTTTTTTTACATTTATTCATTTTTGAGAGACAGAGAGAGACAGAACACAAGTGGGGGAGGGGCAGAGAGAGAGGGAGACACAGAATCTGAAGCAGGCCCCAGGCTCTGAGCATCAGCCCAGAGGGACTAGAACCCACGAACTGCAAGCTCATGACCTGAGCCGAAGTTAGATGCTTAACCGACTGAGCCACCCAGGTGCGCCTCTTGTGCCCATATTTTATTTTATTTTTTTTTTAATTTTTATTATTATTTTTTTTAACATTTATTTATTTTTGAGACAGAGAGAGACAGAGCATGAACAGGGGAGGGGCAGAGAGAGAGGGAGACAGAATCTGAAACAGGCTCCAGGCTCTGAGCTGTCAGCACAGAGCCTGACGCGGAGCTCGAACTCACAGACCGTGAGATCATGACCTGAGCCGAAGTCGGACGCTTAACCGACTGAGCCACCCAGGTGCCCCTTGTGCCCATATTTTAATTGGATTATTTTATTTTGTTTTTACTCTAGGATTTGGGGAAGTCTTTATATATTCTAGATACTTCTTTGTTAGATATGTGATATGCAAATATTTTTTCCCCAACGTGTAGCTTGTCTTTTGATCTTCTTACCAGGGTCTTTCACAGAGAAAAGAGTTTGACTTTGATCATATCCAGCTGATCAGTCTTTGCTTTACGAAATTTCATTCCATTAAGGATGAAAGCCAAATCAAGACATTGACTAAAGAGAAATCCTGACTAGCTCTATAATCGTTATAGAAATTTAATAAGTAGCTTAAAATCAACCCCGCCCAAGGAACCCTTAGATGGTGCTCCAGACAAGTTTTAAATCTTTAAGAAACAGATAATCCCAATATTATACATCCTTTAACAGAGAAAAATAACATTGATATGAGGGCAATAAGGGAACGATCAGTACCTTTTCTGCTTTATGTATGAATATAGATTCTCTTATTAAGTCCAATCCAACAATGTATCAAATAATTCATGATCGAGTTGGATTTATTCTAGGAATGCAAGGATGGTTTAATATTAGAAAATATTTTTAAGTAAATTGCATTCATACTATATCAGTTTCTTATTGCATCTATAAAATTACCACAAGTTCAGTGGCATAAATGATATAAATTTTTTATCTTATTCTGGAGGTCATTGGGTCTCATTGGGCGAAAAGCCAGGTGTCAGTAAGGCTGTATTCCTTCCTTCTGGAGATGTGAGGGGAGAATTTTTTTTTTTTTTTTTTTTTTTTTTTGCCATCTGAGGCCATGGACATTCTTTGGCTTGTGGCCCATCTCCATCTTCAAAGCTACCAAAGACAGAGCTGTTCTCACATCACACAATTCTCTCTCTCAAAAAAAAAAAAAATATATATATATATATAAAATAAATTTAAAAATGAAAGGAAATAATAGAAAGATATCTGAAAACAAATCTAAAATACATTTGCAAGAACTTGGATAAAATTATGAAATTTGATTAAAACTATGTTAAATAAGGGCTAAGTGGAAAGAATAATTACATTTATAGGCTGACTTGATACGATAAACATGTAAAATTTCCACCAATAGTTCTATAAATTTGAGCAACTGCAGTCAAGATCCCTCCATGACATGGGGTGTGTGTGTGTATACCAGACAAGCTGATTCTAAAAAGCTTACTGTAAAATGTATTTAGAAGTGCAAAGAGTTACGCATAGCAAGAAGTTCTGAAGATAAAAACCCCCAAATTGCATGTGTTTGAGACGGAAGAATTGCCACCTCAGGTATACAACCGTATTGTAAAGCTGTAGTGATACCAAGAGAGATTGTGTGAGTATAAGGTCGACCACGGGCGAAAGATCTCCACCATACTTTTCTTAGCTTCTTCATTCATTTAGATTCATTTCATAAATACGTATTAAGCACATAACTCGTGCCAGGTCCTGGTATAGATCCCAGGATACAATGGTGAACAAAACAAACAGTCCTCATCCTCATGGGATGCACAGCCTTGTGAATACAAATCACTAAAACGGTAGTAACGCTACGCGTGATGAAGTTACAAAACAGGCGACGACAGGTACTTTGGGAAAGTGACAAAGGGCAGCGATAACTAACATTGATGGAGGAAGCCCTCCGTGCCAGGAAAGATGACTAGAAGCTAAAGAGTGAAGGAGGGAGTGTTTCTTCTGGAAACAACAAAACGTGCAGGAGAAAGCAAGGCTTATTCATGGAATTAACAGAAATCTAGTCTGGTTGCGGTAGAAAGATACCAGGGTGACTGGCCCCTTTAAAATTCATTGCAAGTCTTTCAAAGAGACGTCGTCCACGTTTACATTTCCTGTACTTTACAGGAAAAAAAAGTGAGCCTTGCACCTATTCTAAGTCTTAAAATCACACCTCACTCTGGGGGTATAAGAATACTCTGGGCATGGGACAAAGGGACGATTTCAAATACTGACAGAGTATTAAGAAGGAGAGTGGGGAAATAATTGGATAAGAAAGACTTAACTGTGTTATGTGACTAATTTACGTATGTATTTAATGGTAATGGTTTTAATTAATTGCTTGCAATAAAATTGAAGGAGGACCAACCGGTTTCTTAGCTGGTGGATCATTACAAATAATCTTTGATAGTAGATACTATGTGATTTTTGGCAAATGACTTGAAAATAATCTAACTAATTTTCTTTAAAGAATGTTTTTTTAACATGTATTCATTTTTGAGAGACAGAGAGAGACAGAACATGAGTGGGGGAGGGGCGGAGAGAGAAGGAGACACAGAATCCGAAGCAGGCTCCAGGCTCCGAGCTGTCAGCACAGAGCCTGATGTGGGGCTCGAACGCGCAGACGGCAAGATCATGACCTGAGCCGAAGTCGGACACGTAACTGACTGAGCCACCAAGGCGCCCCTAAATAATTTTCTATAACAAATTCTTCCATTACTACCTTTTACACAGGTAAATAAACTCTTCACGGCTTACATCCATAAAAATAAAAATGGGAATAATACTGATGAGGAACCATGAGGTAGAGAGAAAACCTACCCATCTTATTAACATGCATTTCCGATGAGCTCGATGTTAATTTCCTTTGTATTTGATAGTAGTAAGAATTTATAATACATTCAATTCCCTACATTCAAAGTAGACGATCTAAAACACACATAAAGATTAAGAGAATTGTGGTAGATGATTAATAATAGGCTTTTGAGCATTCGTTATCACGTAACATAGAAATGCAAAGAGAAAAAAGTATATTATATGATATCTGAATCTTTAAGGAATCTTGCTCATGTAGTTTATTATTATTTTTATAGTTATTTTAAATAAAATACAGACACGATGAAATGCACAGATTAACTGGATACACTCATATAAACCATACCCTTGTCTCAAAAAATTCCTATGAATCTCTTGACATTCAATAATCGCCATCACCACAGAGATGACTACTAGTTTGATTTCTATCACTACAGATTAGCCTGTCCGTCCTAAAAATCCGTATAAATGAAATTGTAAGGTACATGCTTTAAGTACATGAAGCGTGTACTCTTCCAGGTGTCCCATTTCTTTTGCAGATAGTAACTGTGATTCATCTATATTGGTGAACACTATTACACAGTAGGGTTCTAGTGTAAGGCTTGCCTCAATTTTCTTATCCATGCTTCTGCTGACAGACACTTGAGTGCCCTGAAGTTTCCCCTACATTTATTTTCTTTATTTATCTTTATTAATTTTTTTTAAGTAGGCACCACACCCACCTCCACGCTGAGCGTGGAGCCCGATGCAAGGGCTTGATCCCACGACCCCGGGATCGTGACCTGAGCCACAATCAAGAGTCGGACGCTCAACCAACTGAACCACATAGGTGCCCCTTAAATATTTCCTTTTCTAATGATGGATTATGTAGTGCTCGAACTCATGACCTGGAGATCAAGAGTCACACACTGCACCCACGGAGCCAGCCAGGAGCCCCTCCCCTAAATGTATTACACACACACACACACACACGCACACACAGAGTTTTCTTCGGTGACAAACATTCACAATATAAACTTGCACAGTTTCCCAGATTTCTTGGGTTCAGTCCTCTGCTTGTCAGGGTTTTAAGTTAGAAGGAGCTCCAAATTAAACTGAAATAATGGAAGCAAAATCTCTGTACTCCACACAGTCGTCAGGAAAAAGCCATTTCCTTTGAATGGTAAACACAGGCCCGACCGAGAGGGGCGTTGACGGGGCCGCCGAAGTCCCTTTACACTCCCTTCAGGGTTACTTTCAGACAGGTAGGCTGACACATGACTTGTCGACGCTCCAATAAAACGGACAGGGAAAAGCTTGGAAAGCCAAAAGGGCCTTCTGATACAGCTAATTTATTTGAACCCGGAAAATCGGGCCGACCTGCAACAGGATGCAGCCCTTGTTCACTAAGCCCTGAGCCCTCTCCTTCCGTCTGGGCTTTGTCTCGCCATGCCACGTTTTCTTTTCGTCCAACTATTACCACACACATAGGCCTAATGCTCCCTCCTCCGTTCGGCCATGATATTAGATACAAATTAGTAACCGAATACTCTCAACCCGAGAGTTTCGTAGTGGAAAACCAAAACATAGAAATCCCAAGAAAGAAGTGCTGCCACCTTCCCCAGCGACAGCCTGGCTCTTAGCTTAAATTGTACGTAAACAGGAACCCAACCTGCCTTGAAACCTGAGCAGACGGCCTCTTTCCCCACCATCATCCTGCAAGGCCTGCGTCATGAACATTACTAACGACTTTGGCAAATGGAGAAGAGTTGTGGGAACGTTTAAATATAATCCACAAATGGTTCACAAGAGAAGGAACCAGATAATTGGTCTTGTGGAATGTTCTATGGCTCTCTGATCCTCAGAGGATATTTTAGGAGAATGATTTTGTTGTTAGCTGGAGCTCATTCACTCAGAACAGCCACAAATATACCTTAGTTTTGCCTCCTTTCATTCACTGATTCAGTAGGTCATTTGAATAATGGGGCCAGAAAGTTATGTATGATTTTTTTTTTTAGTTTTTAAAAAATACTTATTTCGGAGCGCCTGGGTGGCTCAGTTGGTTAAGCGTCCGACTTCAGCTCAGGTCACGATCTCACGGTTCCCGACGCGGGGCTCAAACCCATGAACCCTGAGATCGTGACCTGAGCCTAACCAACTGAGCCACCCACTTGGGTGCCCCTGTATGATTTTTTAAGCTTATTTATTTATTTATTTTGGGGGGTGGGTGGGGAGGAGCAGAGAGGGAGAGAGGTCAATGCAGAGCCTGATGTGGAGCTCAATCTCATGCACTGTGAGATCACGGCCTGAGCCAAAATCAAGAGTCGGACCCTTAACCAACCGAGCCACCCAGGCGTCCCTGTGTGATTTAAGAAAACATAATAATTCTCAAAGTGTTGTCAAAAAGAAGCTACCTCTTTGGACCCAAGAAGTGTCTCAAATGAAGCAATAGCCCCCTTTTTGCAAAGGAGGAAGCTAGACCCTGGAAAGTGAAGTTACTGCCAGGTCGTGTTCTGGGGGCAAAGCTGGCCTAGTCCCCTAACCCCCGGTCAGCTCTGAGTCTCATGCAGCACCCCTAAGCCACTGCAATCTCTCTGCACCTCAGTTTCTGCATCTCTAAGAGGAAATCATAACTGTGGCTTTGTCTACCGCATAGGACCCTTGGAGAGAGCCAATGAGACCAGAGGGCTCATGAGAGGCCACACATAAAGGGTACAAGTGGTAATATGACCTGGAATGGAGGCCCCCTTGGCTCTGATCCCCCACATGTGGCCCTCAAGCCACATGAAAGGCCTGCACTTCCTCAGCCATTGTCTGCGTTTATGGATGAATTCCTGTGGCGGTCACCCAGCCCCAGTGTGTTGACAGCAATGACGCATGGCTCCCCAGGGTGGGGTCGGCACAAGAGGAGAGATCGAGTGTTCTGGGGTTGGAGGAAAGGCCTTGTTTGTTCCCAGAGAGCTTGATGGCCAGGCTGGGGCCAGGGCTTCCGTGCGCGTCTGAGGGAGGGGCGACCTGCTCGTTGCCAGAAGAGGCTGCAGAGGGTGATGGCATGGGAGGGAATCCGGGAGGCACCTGGGAGCTCGGACCTTTCCCATCCCACTCTCCATGCATGTTTGCTTGTGCTCACCATTTTCTGGGTGGGCCCGTAGTGCAGAGAAAAGAATGCCAGGCTCAGGGCACTTAGGTTCCAGTTGCTGTGTTCATTCACTGACTTACTGTCACCATCCCTTAGCTTGCTAGGACTCAGTTTCCTCCTCTATAAAATGGGGATATTACTTCATCTACATACCGTCACGGAGCTTTAGGGAGTCAGTTCAGACCAAACGTGTGTGTGTGTGTGTGTGTGTGTGTGTACACGTGTGAAAGAGAGAGACAGAGGCAGGGACTGAGAGAATGAGAGAGAAAATCTTTCGAAGTGTAACATCGTATAAAAAGTATTACCTTGAATGCTGGCATTACTGTGTGAGCTTTGGAAAATCAGGAGACTCGGGTGGATATAGTCTGACATTTTTCTCCCAAGGATGTCAGAGCTCACACCTAGGGCTATCCTGATACCCTGGGACGCCCATTTTACAGATGTATCGAGAAAAGCAGAGGTTAAGACCAAGGAGACCTAGAGAGACAGGTGCTCGTTCTTCTCACCACCTCCAAATGGCAGCCAAGGAGAAACAGAATGAAGGGGCACTTTGACGGAGCCCTGATTTGGTCAAGCGATGGCTCTCAGTGCCTTTGAATGGGTGGTGGGGGGGGTGGGGTGGGTGTATTCCACATGCGAGGTGCTGGGTACCCAACGCCCTACTGACAACTTTAAAAGAGTCTGGATTGCTTTGCTCAGAACAAGCATGTTTTCAATCTTGTCAAACAGTATGTGACACGCCAGAATCCCAAACTATGGGGTGGGGGTGAGGGGGCATCAAACTCATTTTCTAAAGCTTGAGCCAAACCAGTAATATTTTTCCCCTAAAGGAAAGCTCACGTATGACTTGTTGCTCATCTCCAACACCTACTAATAAATCCATTCCAGTAGAAATCAACGTTTTCGGTTTTTTTCATAACTCGTCTACGGGGGGAAAAAAATCCAAATGTCAATACATCATTTGAACTGAGTGGGTTTAGTCCAAGGCTGAGGTTATGTCTTGCCAAGGAAAAAATAATACTCCCGATTAGGATACCACCGGAGATCTGCGGTTCTGAATCTGAGCTCGATCAGGAAAGGCCACCAGAGAGCTTCCAGCCTACTTCTGGAACAACTCACAACATTTACTCTTCTTTAGGGAACCAAAAGTAAATGGCTGCTCTCAGGGTCCTCAGTGCTGGCACGCAGCCACGTCCTGCCCAGATCAGCTGGTTTCGAGCACCAGGCTTGATCAGACATCCTGGCCACAGCCGTGGCTTACGGCCTGTGTGGAATGAGGAAACACCCAGACAGCATCCAGGTTTGCCCCTTCGTGGACCTCTGGGAGGACCAGAGTTGGCTGACGAGCCCCGTTAGTCTTGGGTCATTCGCGGCAATACCTCGATTGACTTTGTCACTGAGGTCATCCTTCGGCCATCGGCTGGGAGACGGCAGAGGCTAGGAGTGACGGAGATTCTGGTACTTGTTACGGATTGAAATGTGCCCCCCCCCCCTCCCAAAATACATGCTGAAGCCTTAACTCAGAATGTCAGAAGGTACGCAGAATGTCACCTTATTTGGAAATAGGGTCTTGACAGACTCAGTTAGTTAATACGAGGATGGGTTCTGATCCAATCTGACTGGTGTCCTTAGGAGAAAAGAAAACAGTGGGATGCAGACAACCACGGAAAGAGGACACCACACGAAGAGAGTGGCAGAGATTGGAGCCACGCAGCTCCAGGCAGAGGAATGTCAAGGACTGCCTTCAAACTCCAGAAGCTGGAAAAGGCAAGGAAGCGTTCTCTCCCAGAGCCCTCAGAAGGAGCCAGAGCCTGCCCACACCTTAATTTGAGACATCCAGCCTCCAGGACAGCGAGACAACAAAAGTCTGTGGTTGCCTGCGGCAGCCGTAGGAAACTAATACGGTACTTTTTTGTAAACCGATGGTTTCCAAAGATGGCGCTGAACAAGCTTTGGCAACAGCCCTCCAGACCCTCCGTCTTCTGCGGGAGAAGCGGGTGACCACACCTTTTCAGGGCAACCAGGTAACACGCAGATGGGACCGGTCACCCCCAGGATCCTTCCTGCTCCCTCCTGTTCAGCACAACATCTGGTCAGGCCCAAAAGCCGTGTCAGACGGTCAACAAAACAGGGTGGGGATGGCATTGCCTGCAGCCGGAGGTGGAGGGGGGGTACGGTGAACGAGACCCCATCTCAGTCCTCAACAAGCTCGTCCCCTGGCAGGGGGCACCGGTGTTATCACTGGCGTGTGGGGTAAGGCCTGTCACTCGAGGTATGGGGACAGCTGGAACACAGACCAAGGGGGTCTGACCTGGCTGTGGTCTGAGTTGGAATGAAGTCCCAAGGAAGTGGGATTCTCCAAGCAAAGAGGAGGAAAGGAGGGAGTTTCCGGACAGAGGGACCGACCTGTGCGTGGAGGAAGAAGGGGGAGGCCCAGCTTTCGGGGAGTGAAGGGTGTGAGGAGAGAGGAGGGGAGAGCAGTGCCTGGAAAGACTGGCAGGACCCTGATCTGAAAGAGCCTAGTGGCCGACTGGCTGATGAGTCCTCCAGGGTCAGACCGACAGCTGTGGCCTCTGTCCTCCAGGCCAAGGTCTCCATCGGGAAGAACAAGGTGCCCTTTTCTGCCTTACCTTTTGTCCCCAACCAAGACTCCATTCTCTGGGCATCTGTCCTGTACTTTCACCATCCTGGTGCCAAAGAGGTGGAAATTCTGGGGCAGGAGAGGCAGAAGTGCCCCGGGCAGGGGCTGCAAACTCTTCACAGCACAAAAGTGGGCAGAAAGGGGAGTGAGTGGACCAAAGAGAAGTAAGGAGTCTGGGTTCAGCTGGAGAGATTGTGCCTTCCCCCAAACTCAGAGTGGCCGGACAGAGCTCCCGATGCTTTAGAAGAAACCAGAGACTCTGAGTTTCGTGTGAGAGTTCCTGATTTGCGAAGTAGCAGGTGCATCAACCACAACTCCACGGCTTCCAGGTGGCCCACAAGGTGCTGGTTGGTGGCTCCCTGTCCCAGGTAACTCCTTCTGCCATTCACCCGGACTGGCTGGCTGATGCCGCAGCTGCTTTAGTGGCCCTCGGGCACCTTCCCGAGTGATCACGAATGGTTTTGGTCTGGCCCCGGTTCGAGATGACAGGCAGGTCTCTCAGGGGCGGTGAAACCGTGCAAGTGTCTGCGTTTCACCGGGATGCAATCGATACAAACTGGATCAACGAAACCCGAGAAAGTCAATGACTGGGGAGGGGAAGAAATGTGTCCCCGTGGCCTCTTAGGCAATTAGCTGTGATGTCCCTGGCAGCTGCTGAATTCCAAAGGCAAGTCCAGGAGTTGTGATTTGGAATCAAGTCTCTTGTAAGACTTAAAGGCATTGGGGCTGGACGCTTGGCCTAGACAAGAGAGAACCCGAGGTGGGTGGCAGTGGCATTGGAGTCGGGGAGGGAGACTCGCTATCCCTGTCCTCCAATATCTGCCGTGGTTGTGCAGAAGGAGGGGGTCACCATCCTCCGTGTGGCTCCAAGGGCTGAACCCAGGGCCGGCAGCTTGACCACAGGACTCCCTACCAGTCAGTGAAGTCTAAAGGTGCAGTCGTTTGCCTTTGCAAGAAGTAAGCACTCCGTCGAGGGAGGCATGCAAGCACCTGTTAAATGGCCACTGCTGAGGGGGTGGTACAGTGGAGAGGACACGCCGCTTTGGATGAACTCTGGAGTCTCCTCCGTCCTAAAAATTTCGCGACTTACCTTGTGATGTTCCATTGCCCTGCTTTATCTGGGGGTCTTGTTGTTTTAGAAAATATGCAGCGACTTCAGAATTTTCTGTCTACACTAGCAATGGGACTTGGAGCTGTCAGCGCAGGAAATCCACAGACCCACGGTACTTCAGAGAGGAAGGTAGCAGGGCATCGTGGGCAGCGTTCGCTGCCCGCGAAGAACTAAAGTGCGAGCCGGGCTTCTGAGAAGCAGGAAGGAGAATGGGCGGATAGGACACAGGAGCCTGGAATTAATAAGGAGCCAAAGGGCTGAGTCACCGAGCTAATATCAGTGTCTGAAGGTAACAGGAAAAAAAGAAAAGAAAAAGAGAAAAGAAAATCAGACAACGGAGAAAGAACGACGAAAGCTTTGCAAAGCCCTCAGGTGACCGAAACAACAGGAGAAGTCGGGAAAATGTAATTACATGCTGCTATGTGGGTCCTTTGCGGCAGCCAGCCCATCCTCCCCCTGGCCCTCCCCTCTCATCGGATTCTTGCCTGGTCAGTGGCAGCACCCCCACCCCGGGACACAGTGAGATGGGCAGAGGGCCCACGATTTATTCAGAATTGTCTACTTTGCCCCCTGTTATACTGCCCCTAAGTTTACCCCTCATCCCTCCCTTTCAGGGAGGACATAGATGTCAGACAGGCGTGAACACTGGAAATCATCTCGCCCATTATACAGAAAGGAAAGCTGAGGCCCAAAGAGTAGACCCTGTGCCAAGTGCAACGGGGAGGACTGAATTCACGAGAGAAAGAGGTTTATACTGCCCAAGTTCAAGCTTGCACTTCTGCTTTCAAAGACAGGAATGAATACGGGAGTCTCTCGGACTCGGTCACAGGCTTTTGAGGAACAGAGATCTCTCCTGTTCCACAAACTGAAAGTCACCTGTTTGCTGACAGAGTGAGGTTTGGAGATGTACTTAAGAGCAGTCAAGATCTGTGCTCTGCCCTGTCCACAGACCCATTCAAAGAGCGGGTGTTTCAGAGGCCCGCGGCCCCTGACGCTGATCCCGTCTGTCCCACTTTGAAAGACACAGACGGGTTCCAAGATGGTTCCCAGCAGGACGGGCCAAGGTGGGCAGTTTTCTGGGCCAGGACAGTCGTGTCTCTAAAGAACTGGAGAGAGCATGTCTGTTTGCTCTTTATGTCTCTTTATGTTTTTCAGGATCAGAAACTGTCCCCAGACTGTCCTTTCCTGCCAGTCCTCTTCCTCCTGCCCGGGAGGGGTCTCAGCTGTTCACAGCCCCTCTTCTCCCCTGGTGACTCCAGAGCCATTGGACCAGGTCCCTGCCCCACTCTGCACGCACCGGCCGGACAGACCCTTTCGATACAACTTCGATCATGCGCTCTCCCATTCAGCCACTCCCAATGGCTTCCTTCACACACGCCATCCTTCTCACCGTGGCCAACAGGTGCCTTAAAATCAGGCCATTGCCCACCTCTTCTTTCCTTTTGCCACCGTCTCCTCTGGAAGCCTCCCCTTCCTGCTGGTTCTGTCTGCTCCAACCCCGGCCTGTGCACTCTCTGCCTTGGTCTCTCCTCCCTGCTCTCTGGAGGGCTCAGCCCATCTCAACTTCTGATCTCTCAATTTGGGAGGCCCTGGAGAAGCTTCCCTGAGTACCTGCTTGGCCCGGGGCCCTCCCCAGCTTTCTGAATTAACTCACACTCTAGTGTAGTCTTCAAGCGCTTGTCAGTATGTCTTGATATCTTATTTATTTGCTCGTTTATTCATTTTAGATGTTTCCCCCTCCTTGAGTGTAAGCAGGGGCCTTAGCCATCTTGTTTCCCACTATAGTCCTGTGTCATAGAACTGTCCCTGACACATAATAGTTGCTCAGGAAATATCTGTTGGAAGGAAGGAAGGAAGGAAGGAAGGAATTAAGGGGGTGGGGAGAAGAAAAAAAGAAAGGATGGTGAGAGGGAGGAAATCCTTTGTATCTACATATTCTAGTTTTTTTTTTAATTTTTTTAATGTTTATTTTTTGAGAGAGAGACAGAGTGTGAGCAGGGGAGGGGCAGAGAGAGGAGACATAGAATCTGAACAGGGTCCAGGCTCCGCACTGTCAGCAGAGAGACCGAGGTGGGGCTCGAACCCACAAACCACAAGATCATGACCTGAGCTAAACTCAGATGCTTAACTACTTAACCAACTGAGCCACCCAGGCGCCCCCGTGTTCTAGTTCGTTTTTAACCTGGAGAATGACACAAAGGAAACAGTCAACAATATCAACAAGCAACGTAGGGAATGGGAAAAGTATTTGCAAATGACACATCTGATTAAGAAGTTACTATCCAGAATATATAAGGAACTGATACAATTCAACACCAAAGAAAGCAAATAATCTGATGAAAAATGGTCAGAAGACATGAACAGGCATTTTTTCCAACAGACATCCAGATGGCCAACAGACACATGAAAAGATGCTCAACATCACTCCTCATCAGGGAAATGCAAATCAAAACCACAATGAGATATCACCTCGCGCCTGTCAGAATGGCTAAAATTAAAAACACAAGAAACAACAGGGGCTGGTGAGGATGTGAAGAAAAATGAGCCCTCATGCCCTGTTGGTGGGAATGAAAACTGGGGCAGCCACTGTGGAAAACAGTATGGAGGTTCCTCGATAAATTAAAAAGAGACGTACCCTCTGGTCCAGTAATTCCACTACTGGCTATTTAAACAACAAATATGAAAACACTGATTTGAAAAGATGTATGTATCCCTATGTTTATTGCAGCATTATTTACAGTAGCCCAGATATGAAGGAACCCAAGTGTCCATTGATAGATGAATGGATAAAGAAGATGTGATGTATAACATAATGGAATGTTACTTAGCTGTAAAAAACGAGTGAGTTCTTGCCATTTGCAACAACATGGATAGATCTACAGAGTATAATGCTAACAGAAATAAGTCAGCCAGAAAAAGACAAATACCATATGATCTCACTCATATGTGTCACTTAAGAAACAAAACAAATGGAGGCACCTGGGTGGCTCAGTCGGTTCAGTGTTCGACTTCGGCTCAGGTCATGATCTCGCGGTATGTGAGTTCAAGCCCCGAGCTGGGCTCTGTGCAGACAGCTCAGGGCCTGGAGCCTGCCTCGGATTCTGTGTCTCCCTCTCTCTGTCCCTCCCCTGCTCGCTCTCTGTCTGTCTCAAAAATAAACATTAACAAAATTGCTTAAAGAAAAGGAAACGGAACAAGTGAACAAAGAAAAAAAGAGACAAAAACAAACGAACAAACAAACCAACAAACCCAGACTCTTAAATGCAGAGAACAAACTGGTGGTTATCAGAGGGGAGGTAGGTGGGAGGATAGTGAAACTGATAGGAAGGGGATTAAGAGGACATGTATCATGATGAGCACTGAGTAATGTATAGAAGTGATGAATCACGGGACGCCTGGGTGGCGCAGTCGGTTAAGCGTCCGACTTCAGCCATGTCACGATCTCGCGGTCCGTGAGTTCGAGCCCCGCGTCGGGCTCTGGGCTGATGGCTCAGAGCCTGGAGCCTGTTTCCGATTCTGTGTCTCCCTCTCTCTCTGCCCCTCCCCCGTTCATGCTCTGTCTCTCTCTGTCCCAAAAAAAATAAATAAAAACGGTGAAAAAAGAAAAAAAGAAGTGATGAATCACTATATTGTACACCTGAAGCTAGTACAACACTCTATGTTGACTAACTGGAATTTTTTAAAAGATTTTAATTAATTAATTTAGACAGTGTGAACGGGGGAGGAGGGCAGAGGAGAGAGAATCCTAAGCAAGATTCCCACACTCAGCACGGAGCCTGACTTGGGGCTTGATCCCACCCCAGCCGAAATCAAGAGTCGGTCGCTCCACCCACCGAGCCATCCAGGCACCCTGGAATTTTTTTTTTTTGAAGTTTATTTGTTTATTTTGAGAGAGAGACAGAAAGAGGGATCAGGGGAGGGGCAGAGAAAGAGAGAGAGAGAGAGAATCCCAATCTCCGTGCGGACAGCACGGAGCCTGACGTGGGGCTCGAACCCGCAAACTGTGAGATCATGACCTGAGCTGAAACCAAGAGTCGGATGCTCAACCGACTGAGCCACCCAGGTGCCCTGGAATTTTTTTTTAAATAGGGTTAACTATGGGCTTGAAGGCATTAGATGCAGCAAAATTTGGGGGGAGTTTGGGAGCCCCCTAATCTCCCCTTCCAGGGCCGCCCACTCTTCACCTAGGAGTAGGACACACAGGAGCTCTGGGAGGCAAAGGGGGCTGAGTGGACAAGATAGATGGATGAGGTGAGAACTCTCTGCCCTCACAGGTTAGCAGGGAGATTCCTGCCGACAGCATCTGCCATTGAATGAACAGCACCAGGACTGACATTGCCCACCCCGCCCCCGCTTCCCCAATGACGTAGAACCAAGGGAAGTGTTGGTGGGATGCAAACACTTAAGCCAGAGAGGAGATATCACTTCTCTCCTTCAGCCAGTCAGCTCCCTGAACACCAGGTCCTCTGCCATTGTGCAAACGCCGCAGCCCCGTTCGAGAACTGGTCTCAGGCTGGCACTGCGCCATGATAAATGGTGGCATGGGAGGTGGGGGGAGATCTTGTTCCAGGGAGGTTGGCATGGACCCGATCTTTGGGGCTCCAGGGGGCAGGACTCACGCGGGTGGGCACCGGCCACACGAAAGCAGCTGGCCAGCCACCCGCAGAGAAATCTCTCGCACCCAAGAGTGAAGACATTGGACAACCTGCCTAAGGGGATAGGGTGGCGTCAGCTCCCCCATTTGGGAGGCTGGGAAGAGCTGGAAGGGCCCAGGTACTAGGCAGGGGATGTGAGGATGGTGCTCGGGGGTCCCAAAGCTCAGATTCTCTGAGCTCAGACTGGGTCCACTTCCGGCTCATGCCCCAGCGGACTCTCAAAGCCATCAGCAAGGAGGGTGTCCAGCTCGTCAGGAAAAAGTCAATTCCCTAAGGCTTTTACTTATAACTTTGTTTGCAGATAGCGAGCCTTTTCCGTCCGGCTCCTCATCCTGATCCTTTCTGCCTGTAACAATCACATTATTTAATTTAGACGAGTGAAGTTACCTTAGATCAATTATACTTATTTTTCCTGTGTAATTTCTAAAGCTTAATCTCTCCATTCAGGCCCAGCCTGGGGGACAGGTTGTCTAGCAGAGTCCTAAACGATTTCAGCCCTTAATTCGATTGTACTTTTACCGAAGCCCGGGCAGCGAGCATAATTCTTTTAGCCCTAAAATGTCTCATTAGCAATAATCTAATAGCACATATTAAAATATAGGTCACCGAGGTGGGCTGCCGAGTGGAAGACTTGTCATAACTTTGAAAGCTGGACAGCTGACTTGTCCCCACACCACCACACCGCCCCCACCCCAGGCTTCATTCTAAAACAATTCAATGAGAACAGCTTAGTTTCTGCAGTTCGAGGTTAAGAAGTAACCTTGGCTAGGAAATGGAGTTGCTATCTGTCGCCATGGGGTTGGGTGGAGGGAGGTGTTCCTTGCCAACATGACGTAGTGGAAAAGATCTCTGGCCTCAGGCATTTGGGGCTGGGGCCCTTGTCCCAGCAGTACATGAACTTGCAGAGTGGCCCGGGGGGTATGGCTCTCACTTCTCTGGCCTCAGTTTTCACACCTGTAAAAGGGGAAGATAGCGGAGTTAGATCCAATGTTTCCTAAGTTCTGGCACCCTCTGCTCAACTTGTCCTAGTATGCCCTCGGTGTTTTCCTTAAAATCAACTCACTCTTGTTAATTAAATACATTTGTTTTTAAAAGGAAGTTCAAGTATCAACATGGAAAAATCTCAAGAACATTTGCAGAAAGGTTCATGCAGAATGATGCCGTTCGTGTCAACTTTAAACATGCACAAAAACATACTTTCTATTGTTTAGACAAGCAAAACTCATCCACGCTGTTAGAGGTCAAGAGAGTGGTTACTTTTGTGGGGGCTGGAGTAGGTAGATGTTCACTAGGAGGGGGAACAAGGAGAGTCTCTGGTGTGCTGGTCACACTTTTTAATGGTCCGAATGGTGATTTTGTGGATGTATTTACCATGTAAAAAGTACCTTTATGATTGGTGCACTTTTTTGTACGTTACGCCTCATAGACACACGCACATGAAGGCGGTTGACCTAAAGGGGGAAAAAAAAAGACAGTTGACCCTGGAACTATGCAGGGGTTAGGGACACTGACCCTCCCACTCCGTCGAAAATCCATGTGTAAATGTGACTCCCCCAAAACTTAACTACTAATAGCCTACTATTGGCCAGAAGTGTTACTAATAATGTAAACAGTTGATTAACACATAGTTTGTATGTTACGTGTATTATATACCATATTCTGACAATAAAGTAAACATAGAGAAAAAAAAGGTTATTAAGAACATCCTAAGGAAGAGAAAATATATTTACTGAACGGTACCGTAAAACATATGCATATTAGTGGACGTGTGTGGACAAACCTGTATTAGTCAAGGGCCAATTGTTAGTATATGATAATTTTAGAAATACACATTTATAATTTTAGTGATTTATATATTTCCTATGTGTATATCCATATATATCCCTATATTTGTCAATATCTTTATATCTCTACCTCTATCTACCTACCTCCCTCTATCAATTTATCTATCTATCTATCTATCCATCCATCCATCCACCTAGAGAAAGCATTGATAGATTCATGACTTTCATGCCTGAGAATAATCAACCTGGCTGGCCATGTAGGAGGGAGGACAGGGGCACACCTGGGGAGTAGAACACAGGACCATCGGTCATACGGCTAATGTTTCTGTTTTTTAAGCTAGCTCGCTCTTTGTTACACGATGGGTATCTTTTTATGTAAGTCTGCGATATTTCATGATTTTAAGATCATAAAGTTAGAACTCACAAATCATGAGAGAGACTCTATATCACCATCAGAAATCGAAAACCCGTTTCAAGGTCATAAATAGATGGTAAATGTAAAAGTGAACACACAGAGAAGAAAATGCTGTCGTTCAACTGTACTTGGACGTCACTTGGGCTGGAGGATGGCCCTGTCCCCCACCCCAGCCACCAGAGGGGCTATTCCCAGCAAGCTGATTAGCAATGATTGGCGGAATCTGCCCTCCCCTCCCGTGGCCCCTTCCCCAGCTTCACGGAGGCCTGGAAAACTGTCAGGCGAACAAGCCCCACACTGTGATTTCTTACCACAAACCAGGGGTCACTCAGGCCTCAGAAGGCGGCCTCCTCCGTCCCTGACATTGCCCGCTAAACTCCTTCCTGTGCTCCCAGGAGCCGGGCTCTGAGGCCCCACAGCAAATGCTTTGGGCTCCAGTCCTGCCCTTGAGCCGCCTAGAATATGAGTACAGCCTCCCCTTTCTGACAGCACACCCTCCCTTCGGGCCAGTGGGTCCGCCCCTCACGAGTCCCCTCCCCACCACCTCTGCTCACCCCCCGCACACACGCACCCAGAAGTGGGTTCTGTTGGACTGTTGGACGGGGTGGGGGGCGGCACCTGGGCTGAATGGAACTCAACAGCCCACAGCTATCCATGCACGGTGAGAACCCGCAACCTTGTCTCCTCACCAGGAAAGCGGTGCCTTGTAGGGCTGATGGGTGTGTGTCTATGTCCCTTGGAACAGGAAAGGAATGGCCTAGGGGAGCCTGGGAGGCTTAATCAGTTAAGTGTCTGACTTCAGCTCAGGTCAGGATCTCATAGCTCATGGGTTCGAGCTCCGCGTTGGGCTCTGTGCTGACAGCTCAGAGCCTGTTTGGCATTCTTTCTCTTTGTCTCTCTGCCCCTCCCTTGCTCGCACCCTCTCTCTCTCAAAAACATAAATTAACTTAAAAAATTTTATTTAAAAAACTTTAAAAAAAAAAAACAAAAAAAGAAAGGAATGGCCTCTCTTGGACCCTGCGAGCACCCAGATCCGGCCAGTCTGGACCCTCCTTCCCAGCCTCCTCTGTTTCCCTGTCCCATGTCCTGTGCCCTCAGGGTGTGCCCAGTCTGATAACCGCTCCACGGAGAGGATGTGGGCTGTGGGAAGAGCCTTGGACCACGTGACAGGAGCCAGGGCCTGGACGCTCGTCCTGCCACTAACCTGAGTGACTGGGGGAAAGGCCACCGACGCAGCACGGGCTCTTCCTTGAGCCACGGGGGGAAATGGAGCGAGCGGGACACTGCCGTAAGGAGGGGAGACCTGGACAGGTGGGTAGGACGGAGGGGAGGAGACAGGAGAGGGAAAGCAGGAGAGGGGCAGGGTGGTGTCGAGACGGGTCCCAGAGGTGGTGGGCAGGGTGGGTGCGTCAGGGATCGGAGTGGGAGGAGGGGAGCCTTGGGGAGGAAGGACTCTGGTTCAGAGGGGAAAGGACAGGAGGAGACTGTGGCTCCTGACGGTGCTGAGGCTCAGAACTGCATCAGCCACAGCCTCCAGGTTCCCAGCCACAAATGGAGAAGGGTCCTCCTGAGATGGGGAGCTAGCGCGGGGAGGGGGCCGTGAGGAGGCGGGGAGGATGAAGACGGCCGGGACCCAGGAGGCAGACGCTGAGCCACCAGAAAGAGCAGTGATTAAGAGCACGTGCCCTGGAGCCAGCCCAGATCCGGGTTCAAATCCCACTTCCTGTCCCATCCTACCCACGCGGCCAGGGACAAGCCATTTGACCTCTGCCAGCATTAACTCATCTGTAAAAGTGGGGATAACCACGGTGAGTAGTATACGCAATCGTATGTGGTCCTTACAACCAATAAATGCTCCATCAATGACTGCCAGACATGTAGCAAATGCCCACGTGTATTTCGTATATGCCGCCCACGTCGGGGGCATTTCAGAGTCATGATGCTTCCGCGTCTTCCAACCACGCTGCGAGATAACTATGATGATGGACCCCACTGTGTAGAAGAGGAAACAGGCACACATCAGCCCAAGGTGACGCAGCTACCAGGTGACAGAGCCAGGATTTGAAGCCCCACTCAGTGTGAAAGTCGAGTGACACCGTGCTGGCTTATCACACTACGGCCACCAGGGGGTCTGCGGTCTCCTAAAAAACTGCAAGGGGACGGTGATGGTATTTACCATAAAGAGGGGCAGAAAACCACCCCCTGAGCCCAACTCACTAGTTCCCCTGCCCTTGCCCTAAGACCACTCAGCTTTCGCCTTGGGGGAGGAGGAGATGGCAGGCTTCATATAAGGACATGCCTCAGGCAGGTGTTCTCTGTGTGTGGTCTACACAGTGTGGACCACCGCCTGCACTGCCATCAATAACTGCCTTCGGGTTCCTGGGCACAAAGGCAGAGCAGGACCAGCCCAGACTGGAGGCGACATCCCCAGCCCTTGGCTTCATTGTGAACAACCCCGTGCCGCGGCCTCTCGACGATCACCTTGATGAGGGTGCAGTTCCCACCTCTGTCCCCTCACCCATCCGACGCATCTGCTCTGCGTGTTTTATGGCCGCCGTGACTGTGGCCCAGACAATGAGCACGGAGCGGCTCTTCTCACTTGCATGCCCTAGAGGGCACCCGTTCACCCCTCCCAGGGAAAACACAGCTCAGCCAGGAAGTGGCTGTGTGCTCTTTGCTAAGCGGCCACAGCAAAAGGAAGAAATGTGCACCAATGCGAGAGAAAGAAGGAGCTCGGGTCAGGCAAAGCAGGTGGAAATTGCTACAGCCACTCTCCGCCCGGGACTATGTTTATGAAATGTGTCACTAACACCGGAATTCTATTTTTTTAAACAGGAATTAAACACACTGTAAACATGCAGATTCCAGGCCCCTGCTGCCGATCCACTGAATCCAAATCTCTGGGATGGGACCAAGGAATCTGCACCTTTGCACGGCCTGCTAGCCTAGTGTGATCTGGGATCTGGCAGAGTGGCAGAGAGGGAAAGGCCTCTAGGAAGAAGCAGTGACCCCTGGGGACACGGCGGCAGCTGGCATCGTGGAATCTTGAGAAATGGGTCTCTTCCAATAATGATATCAAAGTCCTTCCCGTTGGTTATCTTATCGAACAGGTATGTTACCCCCATTTAAACATTTTTTTAAAATGTTTATTTGTTTTTGGGGCGCCTGGGTGGCTCGGTCGGTTGAGCGTCCAACTTCAGTTCAGGTCATGATCTCACAGTCCGTGAGTTCAAGACCCATGTCAGACTCTGTGCTGACAGCTCGGAGCCTGGAGCCTGCTTCGGATTCTGTGTCTCCCTCTCTCTCTGCCCCTCCCCTGCTCGTGTTCTGTCTCTCTCTGTCTCAAAAATAAATAAAAACATTAAAAACAATTTTTTAATAAAATGTTTATTTGTTTTTGAGAGAGAGTGTGTGTGAGCAGGGAAGGGACAGAGAGAGAGGGAGACACAGAACCTGAAGCAGGCTCCAGGCTCTGACCTGTCAGCACAGAGCCCGACGAAGGGCTCAAACCCACGAACCGTGAGATCATGACCTGAGCCCAAGTCAGACGCCTAACAGACTGAGTTACCCCCATGTTACCCCCCATGTTACCCCCACTTTACAAGCAGGAAAACTGAGGGGCACCTGGGTGGCTCAGTGAGTTGAGCGTCTGACTCTTGAACTGGGCTCAGGTCATGATCCCGGGGTTGTGGGATCAAGCCCCGTGTTGGGCTCCATGCTGAGCGTGGAGCCTGCTTAAGACTCTCTCTCTCCCTCTCTCTGTCTCTCCCTGTCCACTCCTCACCCCCCGCTCATGCGTTCACTCTCTTTTGAAAAAAAAATTAAAAGTTAAAAAAAAGTGGGAAACCTGAGGCTCAGAAACCAAAGGCACCCAGCACACGAGTGGTGAATCCAGGCTTTGAACCCTCCCAAATTTCTCTAAAAAAAAATTCCAATTCCACACTCATCATGGCCATACCAACGTATATTTGTGATTCCATCCCAGGCCTGAATGGTGACGTCCGATAAACCTGATTTAAAATTCTGGAGAAGACGCCTATCTCCCACAGACATAAGAAATACAGGTTTTGAAACAACAGAAGTAACACGTTACGCTGTGCTGGTATATGGCTCTAAGTGCTTTACATGTATTTATTCCTTTAATCCTCTCGACAATGCTGTGGATGGGTACGGTTGCCATCCCCATCTCACCCATTTTATAGATGAAGAAACTGAGACACACAAAAGAAGTAGGGGAACTTGGCCAAGATTTCCCAGACAGTACGGGGCGGAACACGAGGATTAGAGCTCATGCATCGTGGCTCCTAAAACCACGCTTTCAGCCAGTTCACTGTCTTGGATCTCCAAGCTGCGGAAGAAGCTGAGGCTGGTCAGTTTCTTCGGAATGGACACCAGACGGACGAACCGGGAGGGGGTGAGAGGTGGCTGTAAGAATGGGTTCACGTGTATGACACGGAGAAAAGAGAGCCTGGAGGCTAGCAGGAGGCAATGTCAAGGGATTCTGAGATGGGTTGCATGTGGGAATCTGAAGATCCCCTAACCTCTGCTGAAAATGCTTTGTACATTAAAGATGACAGATACACAGAGGTATGCGCTGTGCTCTTGGATAGAAAGACCGAATCCCGTAGAAATGTCAGGTCTCCCCATATCGATCTCTACAATCAGTGTAATCGCGGTGGAACCTCCAGCGGGATTTTTCAAGGAGCTCGGCAAGCTGATTCTGAAATTCGTGAGGAATAGCACGGCCAGGACACTCCTGAAGGGGAACTGAGGCATCTTGCCCCATCAGGTAGCAAAACCATATTACAAAGCAATGCTGTTCGTCTGTTTGTTTTCCTGGCTTTATTGAGGTACAACTGACAGATAGAATTGTATGTATTTAAAGTGTATGATGTGATCATCTGATACACATACACGTTGTGGTACGGTTGCCATAATTAAGTTAATTAACATATCCATCACCTCACATAGAGTTCTCTTTTTTGGGGTATGGTCACAACACATTAGCTCTACCGTTATTAGCAAATTTCAGATACGTAACATGCTGTTGTTACCTATGGTCACCATGCTTTACGTTAGGCCCCAGCACCCATCTTACAAGTGAAAGTCTGTACCGAGGCAGTAGCGTTAGTTAAGCTATTGAAGGGGAGTAGAAAGGGAAAACCTGGCAAATTTTAAATTGTAATTTAGGAAACTATCAGGTAGGGAAGGATTTTTTTTTTTTTTTTATGTTTTTATTTTATTTTGAGAGAGAGACAGAGTGCAAGCGGGGGACGGTCAGAGGGAGAGGAGACACAGAATGGGAAGCAGGCTCCAGGCTCTGAGCTGTCAGCACACAGCCTGACTCGGGGCTCGAAATCATGGACTGTGAGATCATGACCTGAGCCGAAGTCGGACGTTTAACCGACTGAGCCACCCAGGTGTCCCCTAGGTAGGGAAGGATTTCTTAACTGAAACATAAATACTTAAACCAAAAGAAAAGCTAAATTAAATGAACATTACGTTAACATTAATAACCTTTATTTATGTGAAAATAAAGGTTTTCCCTACCACGTAGAGAAAAAAGACTTATAATGCAACCAAGAAAAGATGTTTGCAACAAAACTGACAAATATTTGTACCCAGAATACTAAGAACTACTATGAATCATGAAGAAAAGACGAACAAGCCAGTAGAAAATAACAAACAAACAAGCAAATTGCACCAACCACGTCATCATTTAACAGGACAAAAAGAAACACACATGGGCAATGCACATGTGAAAGGATACTCCACGTCATTAGAAGTCAGGAAGATGCAGGTTAAAGCTGCATCTAAAAGACTGGCAAAGGGGCGCCTGGGTGGCTCAGTCCGTTAAGCGTCCGACTTCAGCCCAGGTCATGATCTCGCGGTCTGTGAGTTCGAGCCCCGCGTCGGGCTCTGTGCTGACAGCTTGGAGCCTGGAGCCTGCTTCTGATTCTGTGTCTCCCTCTCTTTCTGCCCCTCCCCTACTCATGCTCTGTCTCTCTCTGTCTCAGAAATAAACATTAAAAAAAAAAAATGAAAAAAATTTAAAAAAATAAAAGACTGGCAAAAATTCAGGGGCGATTGGGTGGCTCAGCCGGTTAAGCACCTGACTTTAGCTCAGGTCATGGTCTCACGGTTCATGGGTTTGAGCCCTGCATCAGGCTCTGTGCTGACAGCTAACGCCTGGAGCCTGCTTCAGATTCTGTGTCTCCCTCTCTCTCTGCCCCTCCCCCATTCGCACTCTGTCTCTCTCTGTCCCTCAAAAATGAATAAACGTTAAAATTTTTTTTAAAAATAATAAAAGACTAGCAAAAATTCAAAGTGTAAATAATACCCAGCTTTGGGGAGGATGTGAGAAACTGGAAGTGAAGAAATAACTCTGCTGGAGAGAGTTGTAGTTGGTACCACCATCTTGGAAAATAGTTTGGCATTCCTTGATAAAGCAGAACAGACACATACACTACAAACCAGCGATTTGCTAAGTATAGAAACTCTAGAAACCCATGCACACATGCACAGGAGTAGTCTGTCCCGAAGTTTATGGGCAGCGTTGTTCAAATATTAAACACATGGAAATAATCCAAATGTCCTTCAACAGTTGAATGAATAAATGAATTAGTTACTCTTCCTCCGATACAACGAATATATCCAACAATAAGAATGAGTGAACTACAGCTCACTCCATCACGGATGAATCTCAAACATGTTATATTCAGCCAAAGAAGTCACAGAAATGTCTGTAGTGTGATTCTCTGTATATAAAGTTCAAAGAAGGACAAAAGGAAACTATGTATTGTTGGGGAGATATTGGTAGGCGGTAAAGAAAGACAAAGAAATGATTACTTGCTAAGCAAGGGGTGGTGGTTGCCTCCGAGTGGGGGAGAGCAGTGAAGGGGGCTGTTGAGGAGGGGCACACAGGGGGTGATGGGGAACCGGAAACGCTCTTTTTCCTTTTTTTTTTTTTTTTTAATGTTTATTTCTTTTTGTGCGTGTGAGAGAGACAGGGCGTGAGCGGGGCAGGGGCAGAGAGAGAGAGGGAGACACAGAATCCCAAGCAGGCTCCAGGCTCTGAGCTATTGGCACAGAACCCGATAATGGGGCTCGAACTCACAAGCCGTGAGATCATGACCTGAGCTGAAGTCAGAACTATGCAAATGCTCTATTTCTTAACCCATGGAGGTGGGTTCTTCTATGTTCATATCGTTAATATTATTTAAACTGTAAACTGTTCATACCTGTTCTATATACTTTTGCTCACGTATGATACATTCACACCAAGTTAGAAATGCTGTGTGTATGTGCATATTTCTGGGAGAATCCACATTTCATCAGATTACCTAAGGCATTTCTGGTCTTCTAACGGAGGGTACCGGGGCATGAAGGTTCCTGAGGGGGTCCCCCCTTGCTCTGGTATTCCCCAGGGGTGCAAAGGCCTTGTGCCAACCTGGCTATGTATGGCTCATTCTGCTCAGCTGAGCACAAATCCCCTCTGCCGTGGAGGTGGGCGCAAACTAGGTGTGACCGCCATGTCGCCATAACTCATGACTACCTTAAGGCCAAGGGATGTCTTAAGGGGGTCTTGCAGAGGAGGGAGGACCACCTTTCTTCCCAAGGGAAGGAGTCCCTTTGCCTTGAACCCCTCCTTTCCTTTTCTCCCTCCCCAGTTCCTCTCCTGACCTCCCTTTTTTCTGTTTTTCTTCTTCCTGTGGTTCATCCCCATGTTGTCATTGGACTTGGCCATTACCCCAAAGCCTGAAATCAAGCCGAGCAGGAGTCGGGACCCTGGGTGCTGACTCCCAGCCCTGGGGGTTCTTTCTGCCATACCTAACCTGCCCGTCCCGTTCTCTTCTTGCCCAGGGCTTGTGTCCTTGCCTGATTCCCATGCCTCAGGGGCCACAGGGCTTAGCTGGGCTTGCATTGGCGAGTCCGCAAAAGGATGTGTTTACTTGTTCATCCATATCACCCTTGGAAGGACTTTGGTTTTCCCCCGAGTAAGATGAGAGCATGGAGATAGAGGGACAGGCTCTGAGCTCGTCTCCAAAAGGTCTGGCAACGGTGTAGGGCTTAAACTTCAGGGCAAAGGGGAGAGTGAGGGAGGCCACTCGGAGACTGCACAGTAATCCAGGGGAGAGACGGCATGGCCTGGAGCAGCCCGGTCCCCGTGGAGGTGGGGAGGGGTGAGGCCACTTGGACGCAAAGAGTTTGCAATAGCATTGGATGTGGAAGAATGAAAAAGAGGAGTCAGGGCCAACTCCAAGGTTTTTTGGCTTGAGGACCTAGAAGGAAGAAGATGTCATCACCTGAGATGAGGGAGAAGGAGGAAGAGCATGTTTGTGGGAAAGTCAGGAAGGGGAGCTCAAGAATTCTATTTCGGACACGGTGAATTCCAGGTGCCTTTTATCACCCACGTAGAGACGTGCAGTCTGTGGTTGGATTCAGGCGGAGGATGTAAACGTGGACGTCAGTGACGGATGGATGCTCTTTCATGCCAGGGCCCGGATGTGGCCAGTTGGGGTAGGTGCTCAACAGAGGAGACTCTAAGGTCCGAGCCGCCTATAGGTGAGTTAGAAGCCTCAAGGACTGAGGGGCTTTAGTGGGAGGTGTTCTGGAGGAGACCGATTTCAGCTTCTCTGGGTCTTTCATTAAGGGGACTTTTGTGCTATTTGTAAATACAATGTAAGTTATGCCGGTGACCAATGGCCCCAGGGCAGGTCATGTGCAAGGACATAGGTCTAATGCCCCTGGTTAAAAGACAAAACCAAACCAAAGAAAACAAACAGGCAAAGAAAAAGGAAGGAAGGAAGGAAGGAAGGAAGGAAGGAAGGAAGGAAGGAAGGAAGTTGGGGGCACAGAGGGAGGAAGAAGAGAAGAGAGGGAGGGAGGGAAGAGGGAAAAAGGAAGGAAGGAAGGAAGGAAGGAAGGAAGGAAGGCAGAAAATTTGCAGGCAAACCTCCCCTCTTCTTTGGCCTTAGTTCCCCCATCCGTGCAATGAAGGTCCAAGTTCTGACACTGTTCTCAAGACACACCCAGTACCCAGACCCTTGGCTTCCAAATGTCCTCCAGCCTATCCTTTGCATGTCAGGGTCTTGGCGTCTGCCGGGAGATGTCCAGAGCTGGACTGACAGCACCAGCCATCGCCTTGTGCCCATGGCCTGTGTCACCAAGTGCCATGGTAAGTGGAAGTGACGCCTCCCCCGAGATCAAGTTAGCTCTGATAATGCTCCAGCCGTCTGCCCACCCACTTGCCCTCAGGCCACCTGGCAGGGCAGAATGCGGGGTATGGAGAGAAGCCACATGGCCCCGTGGCTCTTGGAGAGATGCGCAGGGAGTCTGGGTCAGAAATGGAGAGACGCCTTCCCCTTCGGCCCAGTCCCAGCCTGGTGTTTCCACTGCTGTCCCCCAGAAGTCTCTGAAACCACCAGGTGGAACCCTCTGGGCTTGCTGACTGGCCCTCTGATGGTGTGCATGAGTCGGGGGATGCCTCCCTCCAGCCCCCTGGCTCACTTGCAGCGCCCCGCCCACGCCGTGCCTGCCAACGCAGACCCCACCACCAGCTCCTCACCGCCGGTACCCGGACTCTGCTAGAAGCCTCTTCCTGGCAGCTGGAACATGTTCAGCCCACACGCCAGGCAGGCTGGAAATGCTGGCAAGTTAGCACCCTGGGAACAGCCTTAATGGGTAAATACTCCAACTTCCTTGCCCAGGAGTGGGACGACAGAGGCCTGCTCTACGCAGCCTCCCGGAGATCCCTAGCAGGGTTAAACACCAGCTGCCCACAGCTGTAACTGCCCCTTAACGTCCCCTCTCTTGGTTCCTTTTCCTTTCTCGCCTCTCCTCCCAACTCCTATACCGGTGCTTCCAGGAACTGCCTCCTAAGTAGACTACTTGAACTCAAATCTTTGTTTCAGGTTAGGCTTCTGGAGGAATCCAACATAAACGACCGATAACCCAAACCCAACCGATGATTGAGATCTCTTCTAGTTCTGTTTTGTACACATCTCCATAGCACAAGCTGTGTAACAGGAAATATTGGGCACTTTCCTTACCCCTAGTAGGGAAATCACACCGATATGTGTACTAGACAAATACACAAAGCAGTATAAAGAAGGAGGTGGTTGGGAGGTGGTTACCAGGAAAGGCTTTAGAGCGGGCATGACTTCTGAGGTTTTGAAGGATGAATAGGAGTTCTCCGGGTAGACGAAGAAAGGAACGGCATAGTTAAAAATCCAGAGGCACAAGGTATCCAAGGTACCTGAACGGACGGGCAGAGTCTTGTCCGTCCTGCTAAAGGTTTCGATATTATCTCGAAAAGATTGGAGGATTTCGAGAAACTGTGGCTTATCTTCTTCTGATTGCACGAGTATCAAATGCTCATTGTAGACAAGTTGGCACACAAAGACAAGTATAAAGAAGAAAATAAAATGACCTTCAATCCGCGGTTAATTAAATCACATTTTGTGTGTCGTCTCTCGGAGGAGACAGAAGAGGAGACGGAAGAGGGAGGTGATCAGATACTGGATGTGAGGTGGCCAGCCGGGAGGGTTTTGCAGTGAGGCGATGGGGATCCTCCATGGGGGTGCCACGGCGGGGGGGAAGGCTGAGGTGTTCAGAGGTGGCTGTTCAGGGCCAGCTGGGTGGGGCATGGGGTAAAAGGAGAGGAGGGAAACGTGATCACTAGAGACATTCTGAGTGTCTCCCTCCATAAACTGGTGGAGGGGACAGGGGCTGGGAGCCGGGAGGCCTGGGTTCTCATTTCAACTTTGTCATTTCCAACCTGTGGGACCTCAGGCAGGTCCCTTGGATCCTCAGAGCCACAGTTTCCTGACCTGAGAAATGGAAAGGTGTTTTCTTCCCTGCTTTCCTCACAGGCTTGTCAAGACTGTCCATGGGCCAAAGAAGATTAACATCCTTGGTGGATGGGAACCCGTGGTGCCGGGCACTCCTGAGACCTTTGCTCAGTCCTTTCCCTGACCTTCTGCCTCTACCCATCATCAGCCCCCAGAAGGCCAGGGCAGGCTCACCATCCTTCATTTCCCGTCCCCTTCTCTCCACATCCTTCACAGAGGATATTTGTCCTGCTGGTTCCCCTGGCGAAAATGCTCTAAGCACCTCCATGCACTACCATTAATCCATTCAGTTTCCATACTAATTGGTGCCCTAGTATGTTCCAGGTATTAGGAACACAGTGGTGTGTAGGACAGCCAAGGTTCCTCCCCTCATGGAGTCATATGCTACCCAAGAGAAGACATACAAGGAATGAACAAATAAATTTGTGTACTGATGTAATGAAGGGAATAAAACAGGGCAACATGATAGAGAGTGGGGGTGTATTTCAGGTTTGACTGGACAGGAAGGGACCACTGAACTGAGATCTGAACAACTCAGGCAAAGGAAACAGCAAGTGTAAAGGTCCTGGGGTGGGTCTGAGCTTGGAATGTTTAAAGGACAGAGAGGTCAGCACGCCTGGGTTTATCCAGATTCCTGTCCATCCCACTTAAGCGTTGTCACTTTTGTGACGCCTTCTTGGATTACCACCTCACCCCTTACTTGCCGACTCGGCTCCAACCAGTTTCCATACCCCTGTGGTGACAACCGGCCCTGACCAATCTGGGTCGTGATGGACTCTTTACACCCTGGACTGTTAGCTCCTTGATGGCAGGAACTAGCTCCATTAACCAGCACTGATCAGGCATGTAGCAGGTGATCGTTGGAAGAATGGATCAATTAACCAATAGACAAACAAGGGAATGCATCCGTGAATACCAGGTCCATTTACCTGCTTAAACGTCGCCTTCTCAGATTCCCTGACCCAACTGCCTCCCCACCCTCCCCGCACACAGCGCGGCACATCCCCTACCATGCTGTTTTTCCCTGTGCAAATATCACCTCACATAGCATAGAATGTGTGCATTTATTTTGCTTCTTGATTCCCCTGTCTCTCCCTGGCAGAATATCCACGCCCCCCGGGCAGGGATTTTTGAGTTAAGTTGTGCAGGCCTAGAACAGTGCCTGGCACAGAGCAGGCACGGATAGGAACAAATGAGTTAGGGGTAAATGAATGCGTGCAGAAATGAGTGAAGCCTGATACAACGAGGGTCAGAACTGCAAATCTGGGCTAGCCTGCCCGTAACAGAGATGTAGGAGTAAGGGTTGGGGCGTGACCTTTCAACCCCGAGCCGGCCAACTGGCCGGCCATCGCGTTTGCCTGTTTGCCGACCGCGGCAATGCGCTGAGCAGAACATTCCCACTTCGTTGACGGAGAAACTCTGGCAGGGTAAGTTTAAATGGCCTGCGGCGGATGACAGAGCTGGTGCTGACTCGGGTCGTTTGCTCTCCCGGCCCCCTCTCAGACGCGACTCTGACCCCCAGTTCTGGGCGTCTCGCTCTCTTCCCGCGGTGGGAAGTCAGAGCCCGGTGGCCCCCGGGAGCTGCGCCTGGCGCGCCGGTGCGTGCTGGAAAGGGAGCGGGCACCCGGGTCCCCGAGTCGCCCCCCGAGCCCGCGCCGCGCCCCCGCCCCTGCCCGGCCCCGGCCACGCTGTCAGTCTCCATTAGCGCTAACAGGCTCCAGACGGAGCGGGCCCGGCGCGGGCTTAATGCAATCGGCGCGTTACCTGGGGCGCAGGCTACATTACCAGCCCGGCCCCCGCCCGGCGCGGCCAGAAGCAGCCAGCGCGCGCCCCGCCGGCCGCCCCGCGCCTCCCGCGCTCCTCGGGCCGCGCCCGAGCGCCACGCGGCGGAGCCCAGCCCCGGCCGGCGCCCCACAGCCCGTCGCGGCCAGGCGGGGCACCCGGGACCGCGGCGCCGCCGGACACGTGAGTGCGCCCTGCGCGCCGCCCGGCCGAGGTGTGCCGGAGACCCCGGCTGCGTGCGCAGAGCGAGAGCGGTAGCGACTTTGAAGTGCGGAGGGGTAAGTGTCGGGAGGCTCCTGCGGCTGCCGGAGGTGGCACAGACCCCGAGCTGGGGGACAGGGGGCAGCCAACGGCACGGGCAGGGTCACCGCCCTGGGAAACCTCCGCCTCCGCGTGTCCCAACCCAGCCATTTGGGGGCGAGAGGGAGCGGGCGAATGAGGGAAGCGCTGTGGGGTCCGGGACCAGACCCACAGGGCCGGCAGGGTTGGTCTCCAACTCTAAGTTCCGTCTCAGTTCCGTGCCACTACCGCTGTTTCCAAATTTTACCAACAGACGCGCGCGGGTCTGGGGGAACCCCGCGTCCGCTCGGTGCGCGCGCTGGCCGCTCTATCCCCGCGCTCCCGGGAGGTCTCGGGAGGCGCATGGAGGGCGGGACGGCCTAGTGACCACATCTTTTCCTTTTATCCAAGCAGAGCCTCGGCGCGCTCCCAGTACGGCTGACGTTCCCCTCGCCAACCGCACCCATGCTTCTGGCGCGGATGAAGCCGCAGGTGCAGCCCGAGAACGGCGGGGCGGACCCGGGCCCGGAGCAGCCGGTGCAAGGGCGCAAAGCCGCGGAGCTGTTGGTGGTGAAAGAGCGCAACGGCGTCCAGTGTCTCCTGGCGTCCCGCGATGGCGACGAGCAGCCCCGGGAGACCTGGGGCAAGAAGATCGACTTCCTGCTGTCAGTGATCGGCTTCGCGGTGGACCTGGCCAACGTGTGGCGCTTCCCCTACCTCTGCTACAAGAATGGTGGCGGTGAGCCCCCTGATGGGCTGGGGTTTGGACTTGGGAGGCTACCTGACCGCAGCAGTGGCCAGGACCGGGGCCGGGATGGAGGAGCTGGGATGCGCGGGAGAAGAGGAAGCACGCGAGCGAGTCTGGAGCGCAGAAGGGTCTGGACGGGGCTCACGGAAACAGAATTGGAGTCCTCAGTGGAAAAGGGAAGTGGAGGCTTGCCCCTGGACAGTGATAGGTGCATGAGGAATGTAGGTGATCTTTTGATGGTTCGCAAGAAGATTTGGAGAGCTCTGGAAGGGGTGCCAGAAGTGCACAGGATGTGACAGCCAGGCACACAGTGATCCTAACTCCAGCACTTTGAGTCTTGGGGCAGGGACCTCTGGGCCAGAAGGGGAGAGAGGATGTGGGTTCCCTGAAGGCACTTGGGAGGCCTTGCACTCTTGGGGACAGAGACTCTGGAACTGAGACCCACAAAGAGAAGCTAATGTCAGAGAGCTCCACTGTCATGTTGGTGCTTGTTTTGACGGAGGGGCCGGAGTGCACAGTCTAGGTAGGAATGGGTCATTAGGGACCAAGAACTGGCCCGATGCTTGAGGCAGGTGAAGCCTTTGCCCCCTGCCGCCGCCTGGGGTCCTTGGCTCCGATGCAGGGTGGAGTAGGAGAGGGGCCTGGAGAAAACTCCAGTGGAAGTAGCGAGGCTCTCTCCCCTTTCCCGTGCAGGGTGACACAGTACCCACTTGCCTGGGATGCAAGTCGAGAGACCAACTATAGCCCAACCAAATGGCAGAGCCCTGGAAGAAGCAGCCTGGGGGGACGGGACACAAGGTCCTAAGACCCTAGCTCCTTCTTGAGGGCCTTTGCTCGTGGGTGCCTAAACCACACCAGTCCTGCGCTCATTTGCTAGAGTTCAGGGGTGCCCTGCAGAGAGCCTGGGAAAATGACGGGAAGGAAGAAGTTGGCACACGGGGGCTCAGCTCTGGAAACTTCTCTCTACTCCCTGGGCC
Source organism: Prionailurus viverrinus (assembly GCF_022837055.1). Taxonomy (NCBI): domain Eukaryota; kingdom Metazoa; phylum Chordata; class Mammalia; order Carnivora; family Felidae; genus Prionailurus; species Prionailurus viverrinus. Next base: position 29,785,782 of record NC_062575.1, on the reverse strand, counting down.
AGCCCGCCTGGCAGTAACTGGAGCTCAGGACTCCAGGGGCTCAGAGGGAGGCAGGGCAGATGTTTCCTTACCTGGAACCAGGTAAAGGGAAAGCTTGTGATCTGCCCCATAGGGTCTGGGACCCAGCTGTTTGCTTCAGTGTTTGCTCTGGACACTGCTTTGGTGGAGAAATGGGAAACGTGACACTCTTCCGTGTTCGGCTGCTGTGGCCTCTCAAGAGTCTCTGGTCAGGTTTAAGAATTCCGGCCCTTTGGACCCAGGAAGGGAGGAAATGGAGATTGCATGTATTTTTAGCAGGTGGGGAGGTGATGAATGGAAGACAGACTGAGAGACCCTGAGATGTGCCATCCAGCATGACCTCAGTGACCATCTGAGACCGTGTGTCCCCAGACAGCAGGAGCCTCTATCAATAATCAGCAATATTTACAAGTTCCTCCCTGGTGTGAGGCACAGTGCTGGGCTCTGCAGGGGTCACCTAGATAGATTCATCACCACACCTGCCTGCCAGGAGCTTCAGTCACCTGAAGTGTCATATGCCATCCCCACGCCACTGCCACTGTTATAAGCGTTGGGTGAAACTCCAAGGATCCCGGATGGCCAGCCGCACACATCAGCTAGATGGATATTCTGGGGCCCCGCTGACACCGTGTGCTCACTTGGTCATTGCCACCAATTGTGACCACCTGCTGCCTGCAAGGTGGTATACCAGGGGCTCAGGGCACAAGCATAGCCGATTTGTCACAGGTTCCAATTTGTAGGTAAATTTGGCCAGAAGCTCCCTCTCTTGGGTCTGCTAGCCCTGTATATCACCCACCTGCATTGTTCGGTCATTTATTGCTTTGTGTATCTGTCACCCACACAGACTGGGGCACATTGAGGGCATAGACTGTCACTTCTTCCTCCATTTCTAATGCCCAAAGTAAAGACTAGATCCTAGGAATGCGATAGAAGGTACCCAACAAACTTCTGTTGAGTGAATAAATGAATGAAAATGGTCCAAGTCCTCAGAGACCTAATGCCTATCCAGAAACACTAACTAACCCAGAGAGGCAGCATGCGCTGGGAGGGGTGGGGCCAGCAATCTAGAACTTAGGGGCCTTGGCCGTGGAGTCCCGGGTTCCAACTTCTGGCAGTGTGATTTGGGGCAGCCTCTGAAGCCTCAGTGTCCTCATCTGTCAAATGGAAAGAACGGCTTTCAGCTCAGAAGGTAAGGACGTGATGATGTGATAACGCCGGTGGAGAGCCAGGCAGAGAGCATGGCCTTAGTAAAGGTAGCTGCTGCTTTTCCTTAACAACATTTTGATGACGTGTGACATGGGTGGGAGAGGTGACAGGCGCTCTAAAGGCCAGAAGAGGGGCTGCTTGGGAAAGATTCGGAGGTGGACTGTGCTTGGAGCACCGCCCCAAGGAAGGGAAGGGAGGAGCATGGACAAGCCTTGAGAAGAAGATGGGAGGCATTTTATTCGAGAATGCACGTGCGATCATCACAGAGACTAGGAGTGCGGGCTGGCGGGAGGGCAAGCCATCAGCGATAAGGGCGGAGAGACAAGTTGGGGCCCGGCCCCGGAGACCTTGAATGCCAGGCTAAGGGGTGGAGAAGTTGTCCCAGTGAATTTCCATTTCTGGCTGGGGTGGCCATGGATGACACAGGGGAGCGAGGCAGCCTCCCATTTCCTTCGCAGACTCGAAGGCAGATCCTTTTCTCCTCACCCCTCTGGGGGAGCTCATCTGGCCCCTTCTGAGCTTGATCTCTGCGGAGACCCCCTGGCTGCTCCTTGGGGATCAATTCTTAAATGTAATTCTAACGTCAGCCCCTGAGATGGGCAAGCAGGTTGGCAAGCAGCCAAAAGACCGACGTTTGAATCCCAGCTCTGTTTCTGCGGGCACAGCCCAGCCCGTCTCTACGCCCGAGTTCCCCACTACAGCTGGAGGTGAGCGTAGGTGACCCCCAAATCTGTCCCTCTCCAATGACCTGGCTCGGCTCTGCACCTAAGCCCGGACTCACCCGCCCTGTTTATGTCATGGCCTGTGTTCTCCTCTGGTGCCAGTTTTACCAAAGTAACCTCCGCGCCTGGCTGCTCGCGCTGGCCCATACTGGAGGGTGTTTTGAAATGGTAAAAGTGCCAGGAGTTTAGGCCCCCGGCTAATACTTTCTGAGTTAATTCCTGGGAAAGATGAGCCTGCCTGAACATCTTCCCATAGGCCAGCTGCTGGGACGCACAAATACGGGAAGCTGCCGATGGGGAGTGCCTTGAAATTTCCAGGGCTCGGAACCTTCTCAAACGGAGCACCGGGCCGTGGGGCTATTTTCAGGGTGCTAGATACTCCCCCTGCACCGGTGGTGGTCTTGGGCCTGGCCGCGCTGACGTGCGGGGAGGCGTAGGCAGATCGACCGGGTCCCCATGTCTGCCTCCCTGCCAGGGAAGGGGTCTCGGCAACGGCAGCTTCAGTTTGAGACAAGTGCTGTGCCGTCAGGCACATGGTCTCTAGGTTCAGACAGACCCACGTTTGCATCTGAGCCTGACACTTCCTGGAAATGTAGTCTTGGACTCCTCCTCTCTGGGCCTCAGTTTTCTTGTGCAGAGAAGGGGAAAGAGTATACTTTCTCATCAGCAGGGTGATGACGTGTGCAACATAGTGGGGGTACAATAAATGGACCCGCGCCTATTATTGTTATCATTTGGTGATTTTTAACTGCAGGCTAGACCCAGTGGCGTCCTGGTTTCGGAGGGAGCAGAACTAATTCTAAGGAAGAACTGAGGAAGGGGAATAGGCTGGAAATTAGGCACATCTGGGTCACGGGAAAGCAAGAGGCAAGACCTAGGCTTTGTTCCAGGTCCTGGCAGTCCAGCCTCGCCCCACTGCACTTTCCTCACCTGGAAAAGGGGGATTAACAGTCCCGCACCAGGTCCCGTGAGACGTGGTTCTGGTCCCGGATAGGGTTCTCCTCCTTTCCCGAGTAAGCTGAGCATCTCAGGCATGCACAGCCCACGGGGGGCAACCCTCTCGGCCAAAATATCTGGGCTTCTGGAGGCTGGGTGTGAAGCGTGGCTGGTACAGAGGTCAGAGGTTTGCAGACTCAATGCCCTCACCTCCGGCCTGGCTGGAGGAGGCCGTCTACACCCTGAGCTTGCCAAGCCTGACCCTGACACTGACGGTTCGGCTCAGGTACACGTGAGCCTGCCAGCTGGTGTGGCCCTCCGCTGACGAGTTTGCAGGAATGAGGTGCTCATCGGGGGCTAGAGCTGAGACTTTAGTCCGGGGTCATCAGCAGGAGGGGGCTCACTGCTCTGGGCTGGCCGTAAAAGATCTAGAGAAGCTGTTTCCAACAAGATGGGATTTCGTGGGGATAAATGCTACACCCTGTCCTGTGGTCCCAGACCCAGCTGCCTAACTAAGGATTAGGTCACCATGCAAGTAGAGGAAGGCCCTGGGGATTTCATTAGCTGCATCCTCCCTGTGACTCCCTTCTGGGAACCATTTATTTAACCAGAAAACATTTCCGATGTGCTCATCATATGCCAGGAACGTGGAGATGAGCAAAAGGCAATCCCCATCGTGAGAGAGCTCTTAGTCTATTGTAAACATCCTAAAAGCTAACGTCATTTGGGGTTCTGTGATTGGAAGTATTATATCCCAGATGAGGGGGATGAGGTTCTACTGATCTTTGTGAGTTGTGTTGCCTTCCAAACTACAGTTCTGAGCATCCCAAACGCCCTCTTATTTGTTCATTTTAAAGAGACCAGAATGGAGATAGGAAACCAGAACCTTCAAGGAGCTATATGGAAAGCCCCAGAATTCTTAATAAATATCAGGTCAGACCCTGCAAAGTTGACAGCAGAGAGAGAATCGCCCCATGAGGAGGGGAGCCCCAACGCTAGTCTCCCTGCTTTTAACCCCCTTTGCCCTCCTTAAGGGAGCAGGGATGTTCCCGGGTCTCAGATCGAAGGCCCGGAGGTCAGTGGGAAGCCCCTAAAGTGACCGTGCTGCTCCTTTTGTGTGGAACTTCCTCCCGGAGCAGCAGGCATTTCTGCAGAGGGGTGCACCCGTGCTCCTGGCCAATCTCAGTAAAAGTCAGGAGGACTCAAGAGCTGCGAGGCTCCACTTGGGCTGAGGTTAAAGGGATCCTGGGGCCAGTGGGCAGGGGCAGATGAGTCTCGGGGAGGAGGAAACATGAGTGGTCACCGCATGGTTCCCATATCCTACCCTGAGCAGAGTCCGTGTTGACAAACATGAATGATCTGGGCTTCGTTTATTGTAAGAAGCGGAGTGTTTCTCTAAAGAAATGGCCGTGTGAAGCCAGCTGTTTAACTGGCAGAGACTTGGGGGTGGGGTGGCGGGTGGCCCTATGCCCGACACCCAGCGTGCACAGCATTGCTTTGGACAAGACTGATCTGTTCCGTTCTCCATGGTGCGAAGGACAAAAAGAAGGTGGAAAGTGAAGGCTGCGGGGGAGGGATTTGGGGAAGGCGAGAAAGCAGTGCAGGCCAGAGGGAGAGGTAGGCTGCCAGGTTCAGCAGAGCCTCAGCTGGCCGTGGGCACCTCTGAAAGGGGGACGGCCACAGGGGGAGTAACCGGCCTCACTCGGGATAGGGACGTGAAGGGTCCGGGAGACTGCCTCCAAGTCCTCCTGTGCTGGTGAGCCTCCGGCAGGCATTCGGCGCTGTGCTCCGTGCAGGACCCGGCCACCGTCCCCTGCACCGGCACTTGTCAACTTGGCGATTTCCAGTTTACAAAGTTGCACTGTGCGCACTCTGCGGTGTGACGGTGGGATGTGATTCCCGTTTACAGAGCGCCCGCTAAGCGCCAGGTACTTACTTCTCCTTCATCGTCTCCAATTATCACAGCAAACCACAGATGCACTGGCCAATTCTCCAGCTCTCCAGACCCCAGCGGGGTGTCCTACAATTCAGTCCTGACACTGGCGACCGGGAGTTGGCAGACCCCTCAGGTTAAGGACTCAGTCCCGCAAGACTGCCCCCACTTCAGAGGCCACCCATGGGTCTCAAGCTGTCACCTGTGCTTCTGACCACCTGGCTATAACTCAGGGGTTTCCATGATCCTCTCTTCAGGTCAGTAATGTGCCACAGCAGCTCATAGAACTCAGGGAAGCACTAACTTACATTTTCCAGTTTGTTATAAAGGGTATGGTAAAGGATACCAATGAGGAGGTGTATGGGGCAAGTCCTGGACGAGTCTTGAGTGCGGGGGCTTCTGTCCTCGTGGAGTTGGGCTGTGCCACCCTCCTGGCGTGTGCTGATGTTCACCAGCCTGGAGGTTTTCCAGGTTCCGTAGTTCAGAGATTTTTATGGAAGCTTCATCACGCAGGCGTAATCGATATTAGCTTTATTTGTCTCCAGCCCTTCTTTCTTTCCTGGAGTTGGAACCTGGGGCTGAAAGTTCCAAGCTTCTAATCAGGGCTTGGCTCTTCTGGTGACCAGCCCCCGTCCAGGAGCTCACCGGGAATTGTCTCATTAGAATGAAAGATACTTGTATCACCCAGAAAATTCCAAGGGACTTAGGAGCCCTGTGTAAGACATTCCTATCACCCCCACTCAGAAAATTACAAGGGTTTGGGGCACCTGGGTTGCTCAGTCGGTTGGGCATCTGACTCATGATTTGGGCTCAGATCATGGTCTCACATTTGGTGACATGGAACCCAGTGTGGGGCTGTGCGCTGACAGAGGTGTGGAGCCTGCGTGGTATTTTCTCTCTGCTCCTCCCCTGCTCATGTGTTCGTGTTCTGTCTCCCTCTCTCTCTCTCTCTCTCTCTCTCTTTCTCTTTGTCTCTCAGAATAAATGAATACACATTAAAAGAGAAGAAGAAGACAATTACAAGGGTTTTTTTTTTTTAATTTTTTTTCTTCAACGTTTATTTATTTTTGGGACAGAGAGAGACAGAGCATGAACGGGGGAGGGGCAGAGAGAGAAGGAGACACAGAATCGGAAACAGGCTCCAGGCTCCGAGCCATCAGCCCAGAGTCCGACGCGGGGCTTGAACTCCCGGACCGTGAGATCGTGACCTGGCTGAAGTCGGACGCTTAACCGACTGCGCCACCCAGGCGCCCCTACAAGGGGTTTTTAAGAGCTCTGTCTCAGAAACCCAGAGCAGAGACCAAATATTGTAAAACCTTGGATGGCGAGTTAACTTGTTTTTCGAGTGTTCCCGCAAGACGAGGCACACATTTCTAAAAAGTTTTAACTTGATAAAGGAGTGATGTCTTGCAATACGAATAGTACATGACGTTGAATGTCACATGATCACAACGGAGCCAATGATTCGGAGCCAGTGGTTCTTCTCTCTCTCTCTCTCTCTCTCTCTCACTGCGGGATTATAGGTAATCGCCTCCTAGGCTCAGGTGCTCCGTCTCAGGCCACGGTGTTTGGCAGAAATCAGTGATTTTTCAGAACGTTGGAAGGTGCCCATGCCTGGCAGCAGCGTATTTTTGTCCCTTCAAAGCACCGATGGACAGTCCTTTGCTTTTCTATACAAAAGTAAGCTTAGGAATGCTTGGCTTCCTTCTGGGTCATTGGATAAGCTCCTTGTTAAAGTCGCGCGAAAAGAAAAAGATTCCATTGAGCCGATAGATAGCAGTGATTCTGTTAGGGATGGTGAAAGTCGTCCTACACAGTAACCCTCCTCTCTCCTGTCTCCCTTACACCAGCCACGAAGGTTTTCCAAGGTAAGCGCAGGTTAATTTATTTTTCTTTATGTTTTGAATTTTCTTTCTTATTTTGCGTCCTATTACCATATTGTAATCATTTTTATGTGAATATTTGTGGGGCCGTGGAATGAATCATCTGAGCTTCCCTTATTTCCTATGGGGAAATTCGCGTTGATATACAAGTGCTTTGGATTCGGACACATGTTTCTGGAATGAATTATGCTTGCGAACCAAGGTTTTACTGTATCCGTATTCCATACTGTGTCACCGGGGGTCTTCCCCGGGCCCTGTGCTTTAGACAGCCCTGCTCTGTCCTCTTTCCCTTCTCACCGAGGCCTGCCCACCGAGAACACTGCCCCCCCTCCCCCCACCCCCGCCACCACTCCAGATACCGGTTCCCAGTCATTCCTTGTGCAAACGCCCCAACCTCCTTCTGGGTCTGAACGGGCCTCTCGCTTCTTTCCTTCTGTACTGTGCACAGGCCGCAGGCCCCAGGGGAGGCCAGAGGCCTGTGGTCTGCGGGGGTGTGGACAGAGCTTAGACATGTATGTGCAAGAGCCCATACATACGTGCAAAAGGCCTTGCGTGTCTCTGGACAGAGCTGAGGTGGGGCCCCCCCTTCGCCGCCCATTGTGGCACAGGGCTCTCAGAGGCGAGGGCTCCAAAATGGAACCTTATGATAGAACCGTTACGAACGTGCACTTGTCGAGGCAAGAAGATAGAGCATGTTTGATTTAAAAGGTGCAGCCTGATTGGTCATGTGGAAAACCGTGGCCATGTGCGGTGTCCAATGCCAGGGCCACCCTTGCCCCCCGGCCCCCCCCCCCCGCGTGCCTGCCGCGAGCAGCACCGGCTCTCATGCAGATGTCACCCTCTCTTGCGCCCTTATGTCTCCTATGCCTTCAGGGTGTTCAGGGCGAGGGCACAAATCTGGCTACTCTCGGCATTGACCGAGGTTTTCTTGGAACTCTGGCGAAAGCCGCAGCCGCTGCCCATCCACAGCTGAGCCACGGGCGCCGAGGGAACAGCCCCACGAGTCTTCACTTCTTGATATATCAGGCCGTGGCCAGAAGGCACAGTTGGAGGAACCTGGCCCTCAGTGGACTGGGAAGTGGGTTCCCTGAGGGACCCAGCTCTCCTTCCTGCAGCCCCTCCCTGGTCACACTCTCTCCAGCTCACCCCGGATTCCCAGTGGGCCTCCACCCTTCTGCCTCCTGCTGAGGGCCCTGCAGACATTCCCTCCCCTTTCCTGAGCTCCTCTCACTTGCCCTCCTCATCTGCCCCAGCGCATCCCACTCGGAACTTGGTGCCCCTGGGCTTCACTTCCTGAGGGCTTGGCATTTGTACAGAAGATTCCAGAACCCCTCTCTGACCAGTGCGGTGCCTCTTTAATGGTGAGGTGGCAGGCAGTGTGCCCTGGGCTAGCGGTGATGGGACGGACGCTTTCCTTACTAAATTCATCCGAAGGCCATTTGTCAGAGTCTCTTTTACGGCCCACAGGTCTTTCCTCGGGTGTTCGTGTGTGTCACTGTGCAGAAGGGTCACGAGTGTGCACGTGTGTGCATCTGTGTGCATGCATTTGTGCGAAGACTGCCAGGAGCTGAGAGCCTCAGGAGATATGCCCTGTGGGTGCTTCTCCGGGTCTGTACACCAGGACCTGCATAACCAGAGCATTCCAGAATCAAGACAGGATTGTGGGCTGTGGCCTCTGAGGTTCTCAGCTCTCAGACCCTGTGCAAGGCCGGTGGCAGCTGGCGCTGTCACGCGTGAAGATGTAGCAGGGCCTTGGGGATGTGGTGGTTATGGGCCTTGCAGGGCAGTAGCTTCTGGAAAGTTTGCAGTCCAGCCTCAGTTTCCCAGGAGCTGCTGCAGGGCTGTTTCTAAGCGAGGCCTCCTCGGCTGACCTCAGGCATTCCTGAAACCCCTTTCTGGCTCTCCAGACCTGCCCCAGCTGCCTCCAGATCTTTCTGCAAGGGGGCTTGGACCAGCCAGCTGGTCAGTGTCTTCTTTCGGAATAAGGCACTGGCCCCTGGGCAGCTTTCTGGTTTTTATTCACACTCAGCTGCTCCATCATTCTGGAGTGTTCTTGGGCTGTTTCCTCCTGAAGCAGTGGCTGGGCTCACATCACAGGCGCTCACAGAGAAGAGCCTCGGGCTTGTGCAGACCTGTCATCCTCCCTCCTAATCTCCTCTGCTGGCACTCCCAGCCGAGCACAAGAGGAGGCGAATGTCCAACTGGGCAATTTACCTACCTGTTGTAAACCTGTTGTAAACCTCCGGCCACCCGGAGGTTTGGAGTGGGGGACATTGGCCCGAGTGAGACGCCTGGTTAGTTGGCTGACGTTGCTCTTGCCCTCCGCTGTGGAAAAGAACGCCAGTGCCAACATGTGAGCCGTGAGCCCCGCTCTTTCCTTCCCCGCCGTCCCCCGGGCCACCGACCTCAGTCTTCAGACCTATTCAACAGTCAGATGCGTCTGTTTCCCCTACTCTCTGGCTCCCGTCTCCCGAGGGCAGTAGCAAGGCGGTGGGAGACAGAGTGGGGCTCAAAGGGATGTCCAGATTATTCTAGTCTGGACAAGCAACTTAACCTTTCTTAGCCTCAGTTTCCTCATCTGTTGAGTGGAAATAGCGGTAATTATGTCTCAGGGATGATTTCAAACGAAGAATTACATAAAAGCTCAGTGTGTGGCTCGTCATATAACAGATGTTCACCAATGTCACCATCACCACCACCAACTACCTCTGTCACATTACCAGCGTCAGCTCCATCACCACCACCATTACTGCCAGCACCGTGGACAGACGAGAGCTCAGGTACCAGGGCGGCCCTCTCTGCGTGTGGGAGAGGGAGAAGGACAAGGTGGAGTCTGGAAGCAAGAAATGAGGAGGGGACGAGAGAGGGTGGCACGTGGGCATTCAAAGAAGTCCAGCAGGGAGCGGGGGATGGGGTATTGGACCAGTATATATGACCAACTGACGAGATGGCTAAGCTGGCCCCAGATCCCCAGTTCCAGGACAACCTCCCCTCTGAGACCCTGTTCGGCCTCACGTCCCTCACTGAAGCTGGAATATTCTGGCGTCTTCACATTATGTTGGGAATGGCTCTGGAGCTCTGGAGGCAGGCAGACCTAGGGCCAAACCCCAGATCCATCACTTACTGGCTGGGTGACCTTGGTCAAGTCACTGGATTTCTCCAAGCCTCAGTTTCCCCCTCCGAGAAATGGGCATAGCAGTTGCTACCTCAGACTTAGGGTCGATGGGATCACGGATGTCCAGGGCCCAGTGCCTACATGATACGTAGGAGGGACTCACTTCCTGCTAGTGTCTTTCCTGTGCCCACAGTGCTGGTCCTTCTCTTGCTTCGGAAGGGACTGGATCCCAGAGCACTGGGGCCGACACTTCACGCTTTGTCCTTAAGATCCCCGGGCTTCCCGAGGAGCAGCCCTGGGAAGAAAGTGGGGGCTCAGTCTGAGTAAGTGAGACGGGGTGAGTTTGAACCTGGGGTGCCGCGTGACTTTGGCATAATTCTCCGCTAGCTTGGAGCCTCAGTTTCCACGTCTGGAAAATGGAGATAGCAATCATCGCTGCATCTTAGGGTCACTGTGAAGGTCGAATGAGACCTTGCATGGAAAGCACCTGGAACACAGCACAGGATGTTATATTCCTCCTGCTACTGTCATTAAATATTTCCCGGCTTCTGCACTTTCCTGGTGTGGGCGGGCCAGAGAGTGTTTGGTTTCCAAGGTTACTGCATCTCCGCCAAAGGCCAGAGGCGGAGACGAGTGTGGATCTGGCCTGGCCACCTCCAGCTGCGTCAGGAAAAGGAGCTGGCATTTTGCTTCGGTCACGCTGGCAGCCTGGGCTGACATGGCACGTATCCCAGTGAGTCACCTAACGGCGTCAGAGCCTGGTAAGCTCGCCCCAGGCTGCCGGACACGCTGAGCATCATCTCTGAGACTCACACACGTCTCATCCCAGCAGGAATTCTCTTGGGGATGAGTTGCTGCCCATGGCCAGGGGCTCTCACTGGTTTCTGCGATGCTCTGGGTGGGTTTCTTCCCTGGTCAGACGCTCGGTCTAGGGATTATTTGCCTTCAGCCGCCTGTAGCAGGGGGAGCCTGATGTGTTCGAAGACCTGAATGTGAATCCTGCTTCTGTCCCTTACCAGTAGCAGGAACAGGCCTGATTCAACTCCCTTCTCTGCCCTCAGTTTCCCCTGGAGGTGGGAGACATAATGACCCTGTCTGGTCATGTCTCTGAGCAGCTGTGAAACTAATAATCCAGTGAGATTGTGTTTGGGAAAGCCCCATGTGACCTGAAAATGAGGCAAATATAAGCAAAGTTAGACACTCAATCGTGTGCGGCTTTGGGCACTGTCTCTCCCTCACTGATGTCAATTTTCTGACCTTTAAAAGGAGGGTGTGGGGCAACTGGCCTTCCCCAGAGTGGCGATCCATGAAAGAAAAGGTTCTGCATTTAAATGAATTTGGTAAAGACTATACCTCTAAGCGTCTTCATGGTGCTTCATGGTGTGTGCCTATGTGTATCCAAGGCCAGAAGAATCCTGCCAGGAACAAGCTCGTTCAGCTTTGATTAACCCAGATTTTCCTGATTTGACCACACAACCTCATTATCCTAGTGATGGTTTCTCCTGGTCCCACAACAATTACTGTTACTGTTACTGTTACGATGATTTGTCTTGAGTGCTCTGTGTTAAATCTATTTCCCTACCACAAAACACCCCTTGGGAAGTGGCCGGGGAGCAGATAAATGAGGACACTTGGGCTCTGGTAGACTTTGATCCAAGCAGGTGCAGGGGGCAGACGCAAGGCTGGCCAGGGGTCCGGGGAGTCACGCTCTGCCTCTGTGTCCTCCAGGTGCCTTTCTGATCCCGTACACCCTGTTCCTTATCATTGCTGGGATGCCCCTGTTCTACATGGAGTTGGCTCTGGGCCAGTACAACCGAGAAGGGGCAGCCACAGTGTGGAAGATCTGCCCGTTTTTCAAAGGTAAAGGATGGGTGCAGGGGAGTCAAGCAGTGTCCAAAAGATTTCCTTGGTGCCCCTGGAGAAACTGCTCCAAAGGTGGGATCCGAGGAGTAGACCAGCTCTCTTGTGGGATTCGTAGGTATTGGCAAGGTCAAAAGCATCCACCATTGCAAGCTACACGGAAAGCCCTCGGTGTGTCAAGGCCAGCCTAGCCTAGAAAGTCTGGGAGCCTGGGTACCAGTCGAGCCTCCGCTGCTGACTGACCAGAGGGTGTCTGTTTCCTGTTTGGGAAATATTTACAGAAGTGCTAGAAGTACTCAACACATATGCCTCTACTCTCCCCTCTTGCTCCCATGGCGGACATGATAAATAGATCGTAGACCTTTCTGGGCTCAGCTAGGAAATTGTCTCACAGTCCTTAATACAGCAGCCACGACTAATCGATCACATCTGGGACAGGTGATGAAGCCTGCTTGCATTTGGGACTTGGAGCACGTCTGGGAAAAATAGCCATAGCAACTGCCATTTCTTGGCCCCCATATGTCTACGAGAAGGGTATGGAATCAGAATTTGTGTCTCCCAAGCACTGCTTAGTGAACTGGGCCCAGGTGGCACTGAGGGCCAGTATGATTCTTATGAGCCTCTTCTCAGCTGGCACCTGTCTCCCGACTGCCTTCTATGTACTCAGTCGTGTAGTAGACACAGGCTGGTTAAGAGGCTTATAAGACGTGTGTATTAGTTAGGATTTTTTAGTTTAAGTTCCAGAAATCCCGCTCAAAGTGGCTTTAATGTAAAAAGAATTTTTGGCTTATGATATGGTTCAGTCCAAGAGTTTCTGCTAGCTTCGGGTACAGCTTGATCCAGGTCCTTGAACAGTATTATCTGGAATCTCTCTCCACCTCTGTCCGTCTGAAGTCGGTGTTAGCATCCGTCTCAGGCATATTCTTCTCAGGTGCTAGCAAAACCAGCCATCAACCACAAGATTAAATCCTACCAAGTTTACCAGTGACAGAGTAAATCAAAAACACCTTTTTATCATCAGTAAAGATCCCAGAGAAGACTCTCATTGGCTTAACTTGAGTCGTATGTTTACCTATCAACCAATCCCTATGGCTGTGGGGAAGCAGAACTCTGGTTGGCCAGGCCTGAGTCGTGTGTCTACAGCCAGATCAAGGAAGTGAGGGATTAGCCTCACCCAAGCCTCACATGCTAAGAACACTTAAGGCTACTCCCTGAATCAATATTGCACAGGCCAAAAAAAAAAAAAAAAAAAAAAAAAAAATGTCTACTATAGGCAAAAGCCCTAGAACTGGCTAGCCCAAGAAGAGCTTCCAGCGTATTCAGGAAGATGAGATTGGCCCACGCATGGAGCAGATGGTTGAAAGGAGGGCCCAGAGAACACCCAGGACTGAAGTGCTAATCAGGGACTGCTTGTTTGGGGTTTCCCAGAAACACGTCCTGAGACAAGGATTTGTGGAGGGAGTTATTTGGGGAGTCGATTCTAGGAAAGACCGTGAGGGACAGAGGGAGGGTGTCAGCCAATAAAAGGTGTGTCAATCAAGCCTGTTCCACCATGGAGCAGGGGTCCATCCCACTGGGAGAGACTGTTAGCATGCCTCACGCTTACTTGGCCCAGGGGGTGAGGGGTCTGGGATACTCACCCTCTGGTGCCTCCATACGCTCCGGTACATATGCTCTGGTTGCTCCCTGGGGACATTAGGGTCCTGACACTTCTGGCCCGCCTGAGGAGTGGGCAAGAGAGGCAAGAGAGAGCACTCAGGCGAAGGGGTCGTGGGCTCCCCGGGCATGGAGGTGAGGCTCTGACAACCTGCTGCAGAGAAGGAGGGGCATAGGGGTTGGGTCGTGCCATGGTTGGAGCTGGCTCCCCGAGAGAGGTGGCTCTGGGGCTGGGCCCGGGGAAGCCCACGCCTGATCCCTCTCTGCCCCCGCCCAGGAGTTGGCTACGCTGTGATCCTCATCGCCATCTACGTTGGCTTCTACTACAACGTCATCATCGCCTGGTCTCTCTACTACCTCTTCTCCTCCTTCACCCTCAAGCTGCCTTGGACCGACTGCGGCCATGCCTGGAACAGCCCCAACTGCACCGACCCCAAGCTCCTCAACAGCTCTGTGCTGGGCAACCACACCAAGTACTCCAAGTACAAGTTCACGCCGGCAGCAGAGTTTTACGAGTAAGTCACCGACCCCTTGTCCTATTCACTCGGGCGCACCGAGACCTGTGCGGGGCAGGACCTGGGCCGACCACTAAGGAAAACCACCCCGGTCGGCATTTGTAGGGGGCACTGAGAAGCCACCACAGGCCTGACCCTGGGCTGGGAGCTGAGGATACAGCCCTGGCCAGGGCAGTGGAGGACCCTGTGTTCCGGCACGGGACAGTGGAGGTGCGGGGAAATACCCTAGTGAACATGTAAGGAAGCAAGAACGTTTCTCTAGAGAGTCGACGTGCCCCTCAGGAAATAAAACACATTTTAGGGAGTGTAGGTGCTCTTAAAGAACGAAAACCAGGTATATGGGGGGAAAGGACCATTAGCTCGGGTGGCCAGGGGGGGCTTGTCTGAGGAGGTGACATGAACACTGATGAAGCCAGCCAAGGGAACATCTAGGGGCTCAGCCAGCAGCTGATGGAACTGGAGCTTGAACCCAAATGGAACTGGTCCTGAAGCTGCCATGTGGCCCACCTGCGCTGCTGTCCCTCTGGGGCTTCCAGGTTGAAGGTTGTCGGTGAAATTCAGAAAGCGAGAAGCAGGCCAGCTATGTGCGGCTCGGGGGAAGTATGTGGACCATGTGTGCCTGAGAGGCACTGACTGGTGGTAGAAGACAGAATATCTTTTTTAAAAAGACACGTTTTATGTTGAAATCATTGTAGATACAGAAAAGTTGGGTAAGTAACATGTAGAGCTCTTGTACACCCTGCATTCAGTTTCGTCTGTCGACACCTTATATAACCCTAGTGCAATGATTGAAATCTGAAAATTAGCGTTCATATACTGTTAACTAACCTGCTAAAGGCCTTCTGTCGAATTCGTCAGTTTTCCCACTAATGTCCTTTTCTGGTCCAGGATCCAGCCCAGAGTGCCACGTGGCATTTAGCTGTCCCTTCCCCTTAGTCCCCAGTCTGTGAGAGTTAGTTCTCTGGTCTTTCCTTGAGTGTCATGACCTTGACACTTTTGAAGAGTACTGGTCAGTTATTCTGTGAATTAGCCCTCAGTGTGGGTTGGTTTGCTATTTTCTCCCAATTAAACTGAGGTTGGGCATTTTTGATAAGAATACCATAGAGATGATGCTGTGTCCTTCTCAGTGCATCGTATCAGGAGGGACACGATGCCTCTTATTACTGGGGATGGTAACCTTGATCGCTTGGCTAAGACGGTACCTGCCAGCTTCCTTCTGTGTGGAGATACCATTATTCCCTTTGTAATTAACAAGTGTCTTCTGGGGGAACCTCTCGAGGTTATGTAAATATCTTGTTTCTCATCATCCTTACCCCAAATCCTCAGCATCCTTCAATGATTCTTGCCAGCAAAGATTATTACCATAGCGTTTGCTAATTGTGATTCTCCGTTCCTATCATTCCCTCTAGATTAATTGATTGGGATTCTTTTGTAAGGAAGAGTTGTCCCTTTCCCCCTATTTATTCCTTCATTCTATCATTTACTGATGCATTTTTTTATTGAGATATAATTGACGTATAACTTCGTAATAGTTTCACGTGTACAATGATTTGACACGTGTATATATTGCAAAATGATTCCTACAATAAGTTTAGTTAGCATTCATCACTACCCACAGTTACAAATTTTTTTTCCTTGTGAGGAGAACTTTCAAGATCTGCCCTCTTAGCAACTTTCAAATATACAGTAGTATTGTTAACTGGACTCACCACGCTGTACATTACATCCCCATGATTTCTTTATTTTATAGCTTCTGGAAGTTTGTACCTTTTTACCACCTTCACCCAGTTTGACCATTCCCACCCCCTGCCTCTGGCAACTACCAGTTCGTTTTCTTTATCTTTGTAAAAAATGTTTTAGTTTCCACGTATAAGTGGGATCCTATGGTATTTGTCTTTTTCTGTCTGACTTATTTCGCTTTGCATAACGCCCTCCAGGGCTGTCCATGTCGTCACAAATGGAAGGATATCCATTTTTTTCACGTGAATATTTTATGTATATAGATAAATTTTATATTTTATATATACTTACATAAATTTTATATAAGTATAAAAATATTGTATATTACATATATATTTTGTATTGCGTGTATATATATATGCCTAATACATATATACGTATCTACACAATACATATATACAATACACCATAGTTTGTATGTGTGTGTGTGTGTGTGTACGTGTGTGTGTATACATATGTGTATATCACACTTCGTCTCTCCGTACACACACACACACACACACACACACACACACACTCCATCATTTTTATACATTCATACATCCATGGATATCTTGTTTCCATGTCTTGGCTATTATAAATAATGCTGTGAACACAGGGGTGCAGACATCTTTTTGAGTTAGTGTTTCCACTTCCTCCAGATAAATACCCAGCCGTGAAATTGCTGGATCAGCTAGCAGTTCTATTCGTAACTCTCTGAGGAGCCTCCATACTCTTTCCCACAGCGGCTGCACCCGTTTGCATTCCCGCCAACGGTGCACGAGGGTTCCTTTTCTCCACATCCTCACCAGCTCTTGTTACCCCTTGTGTTTTTTTGATGGTGGTCATTCTAACAGGTGTGAGGTTCTGATATCTCATGGTGGCTTTGATTTGCATCTCCTCCGTCATTCATTGACATCTGTACGGGCTCGCGGAGAGTTGTTTTATTCTGTGGTTTTCATCCAGAACCGTCAATATTTATTTGTGGTTCCCCTGTCATCCTCAACTCCATCCTTTTATGTCTTGAGGTCAACTTGGTTTTGGCCACCTAATGTGAAAATGTTTGCACGTCGGGCTCTTCAGAATGCAGCTTGCGTTGTCTTTTTCCCTCGGGCGGGGACAAGCCCCATTTTAGCAATCGAGACACAAGTGTTCACAGATAAGCAGGAAGTCCTGTTACAAGCTGTGGGGTGGGACAGGGAAATCTCACCGGGACCTCACTCGTGAGGCGTACGGGGTCTGGAGTAGGCTGTGACAAGCTGCTCTGTAAAAACCAGATAGCAAATATTTGAGGCCTTGAGGACCATATATGTCTCTCGCATATTCTGCTTTGTTTCATTTTATCCTTTCCAAAGAGAAAGACCATTCTTAGCTCACAGGCTGGACTTGGCTTGGGGGCCACGGCTCGCCAACTCCTGGTCTAGAGCAGTGCTGCCCTGCGGTGATAGGAATGTTCTCTATCTGTGCAGCTCAAGAGAGGGCCACATGTGGCCAGTGGAGCCATTGAAACATGGCCAGTGTGACTGAAGAGTTAAATTTTTAAATTTTATTTAATCTTCATCAATTTACCTTTAAATAGCCACATGTGGCCCGTGGCTACCACTTTGGATAGTTCTGGTCCAGAGGATGAGAAAAGACAGATTCATAAAAGACAAAACGCGAGGACCAGCTTCCTCCAGTGCTATGGATTCTCTACACCAAGGCCCTGGGGATGCGTCCTGATTGTCTGGAGACTGGGCTTATCCTAGGCCAGTTTCCATCCCTTCCATCTCAGGGCAGTAGGGCCAAAGAGATACAGTTTGGTTAAAAGTGGCCTCTGGAGAGCCTTGTGC
This sequence comes from Prionailurus viverrinus, assembly GCF_022837055.1. Lineage (NCBI taxonomy): Eukaryota > Metazoa > Chordata > Mammalia > Carnivora > Felidae > Prionailurus > Prionailurus viverrinus. The sequence continues at coordinate 29,768,387 of NC_062575.1, read as the reverse complement.
CTCCTGGGGCTTGGGAAATTAGGCGCTCAGGGCCTAGGAGCTGCCCTCAACGAGCCAGTGCCGAGAACTTGCCGGTCCCTGACCTGCATGTCCCCTCCACCATCTGTGTTTCCTGTGGGTTTCCAGCAGGCATGTGCGAAATGACATAGGTGTGGGACTTGGAGGGGAGAGGGTCCAAAGTTGTCATCAAATGCAGATTGAAGCACATCTGAAACCCCTCGAGGACTGAGGCGTTGCCGTTGCTTAAAGCAAACATCCGTTTACATTAACAGTGTTATCCCTGTCTCCCTCCCCATCACACACGTGTGTCCAGCTTTCTGCTGACTTCTTTGCATGTGTTATTTCAATTTAAGCCTCACCCCAACCCCACGAGGTTTCTGTAACTACCCCCCGCCTCCCCAAGTGCACGCACGAGGAGGCTGTGAATATAAGCACTGCCCCAGGGCCCCACGGCCAGTACTGCACACAGCCAAGATTTGGGCCCAGGCAGCTTGTGCTTATAGGACAATGGGCCCAGGCAGCTTGTGCTATAGGCCGTGAGTGAACACCTGCCCCTGCTTTGCCCCTGGGACCCTCCCTCTCCCCACCCCAGCCCCTGCCTCGCCAGACAGTGACATCCAGAGCCTGCAGTCCTAACCTCTGGGTCGTATTGGATTCGAGCCATTATAAATGGCCATGACTACTCAGAAACATTGCCACAGTCACAGCTAACCTTTGTCCGGCCTAGATTATGTCCCAGTCACTATGCACGGTGCCTTTTCACCCTGACCACCGTGGCCAGTCTAGAACTATCATCGTGTCACGAAAGAGGAAACAGGGGCAAGCAGGAAACGACTTGTCCAGGGTCATGTAGTTTTAGAAGTGACATTTGGAATGGGTTTGAACCCAGGAAGTCGGGGTGGAAAAGCCAGGCTCCCAGCCCAGCGATTCAGAACCACCCAGAAACATACGGATGCCTGGACCCTGGACCCAGAGACGCCGATTTCATCGGTCTGGGTGCAGCCAGAACATGGGGGGTTTTATTCACAGTTCCTCTGGTGATTCTACTATGACAGCCACTGTCTTGACCACTGTGCTCTTCGGTCTCAGACAGAGCAAGATTTTTCCCGCTTCAGGCTGGCATCCCAACAGTGTCCTGTTGTGGGAAATCTAGGGCCGCCTTCACTTTTATTTATTCATTTTTTTAAAAATTTTTTTATGTTTTATTTTTGTGAGAGAGACAGAGCGTGAGCAGGGGAGGGGCAGAGAGAGAGAGAGAGGGAGACACAGAATCCGAAGCAGGCTCCAGGCTCTGAGCCATCAGCACAGAGCCCGACGCGGGGCTCAAACTCGTGAACCACGAGATCATGACCTGGGCCAAAATCAGACGCCCAACCGCCTGAGCCACCCAAGCGCACCTCCTTCACTCTGCTTCTGAGGAGCGGGGCCTCAGAAAACCCCAGAACCTTTGGGGAGCTTGCGGATGGAAGTTTTAGGCCTCCTGACTTTATGAGTGTGGTTTTGGACCGGGAGGCGGCAAAGGAGCCGGGACAGAGGGTGCTGCCGATACGTTTAATTGGTTCCAAGCTCTCCCCTTCATCATCTTGTGCTAGAGGAAAAAACCATGACTTTTCTTTCTGCTCTGGGCAACCCTTGTCCTTGTAAATTAAAACGGAAAACAATAACGTTGGTCGTCTCTAGTCTAGTCATTATTTGGTTCCTCTTCTGACATCCTAACGGCCGGCAGGTCTGCCCCGGCAGGAGAGAGAGAGGCCAGTTGGGTTTTGAGACCCGGGTCACTTCAGTTACAGCCCTAAACTCCCTCCGGGCTCAGATGTGAGCAGAATGTGGTGGACAAAGACACCGGTCTCCCGTGCGGGACCTGGGGACTTGGGGCACGCGGCGGGGAGCGGCACCCGGGGCGTATTTCAGCAGCCCCGTGCTCCGCAGGGCTCGCCGCCCTCCCCACCCCCCACAAGCCTCACAGCACCATGAGCTGGGCACCCCAGATCTCTTTCCACCCAAGACCCATTTAGTTTTCGGAGGTGGTGGGGTTGGAAATGACTCCTCTCCCGCAGATAAGAAGGTGGCGGGTCGGGTTTTCGGCAAGTGGCAGGGCTGGGATCCGAAGCCAGGTCGCGTGGATCAGGGCTCTCACCCCACACCCAGGCTTCTCCGGTCTTCCTCCTCCTGCCGGACAGAGTCTTGGGGCCGTGTGCCGGGGACCCGAGTGCAGGCGTCTCTGCAGGTAGACGGCAGCCCATTTCACGCGCGTCTTTCTCACCCTGAGCTTGCTGTCGTGTGCTTTGCAGTCCGTAAGTCATGAATAGCAAGTGGATTTTTGTTTTTAATTTTTTTTTAATGTTTATTTATTTTGGGGACAGAGAGAGACAGAGCATGAATGGGGGAGGGGCAGAGAGAGAGGGAGACACAGAATCGGAAGCAGGCTGCAGGCTCTGAGCCATCAGCCCAGAGACGCGGGGCTCGAACTCACGGACCGCGAGATCGTGACCTGAGCTGAAGTTGGACGCTCAACCGACTGAGCCACCCAGGCGCCCCAACAAGTGTATTTTTCTTAACGGCACATGGCCCTGGTATCTAGATGTTTCTGCTTTAAAAGAGTCACCCCCATCTCAGTCTGGGGAGCCAGCAAGTGGGACCCCCGGTGCCAGCCCTGCGGAAGGCTAGGTCATTTCTTCTCTTCCCTCAGAGCCCGCTGGCCAGTGTCGTTGCCATCTTGTACTCATTTAGGCTGATGGATTGGAAAAACCATCCAAGGGAACAAAACCACTATTCTCCCCAGGCTCTGGGCCTGAAGCCAGACAACCCACAGCTAAAAGAAACCCTGACGCTCTCTGGAACTTTCCAAAGGGCACCCTTGGTGAACATGCTCCGGAGACAGAAAACTTCTACCCCCTGCCTGTTCCTGGTGGGACAGAGAAGCTTCCTCCTCCCCGGCACCAACCTTCTGTGCTCAAATGTCAAGTAAGAAACTGAGCCCGTTTGGCCCGCGGACTTTGGAAAGCCTGGACCAGATACTTCCCGATGATTCATTTTCATTAAACTGCTGGAAGAGTCCAACAAACCCAAGTTACTTGTACTAAACCCCTGAGGCTCGGGGCCTGCTGGGGAGAGGCTGGGGTCACATTTCTTTTCCTGGGAATCAGCTCAGGAGTCTGGCCTTTACACTGGCGAACTCTCTAGACAAAGCCTGCGAGCCTGACCATGGATTTCACACGCGCGTGGGGGCATTTCAGCCATCCGGTTGGACACGCACTCACGTCATTTTAGCAACTTTCAGGACAAGTACAGCTGGTCCGGTGCCTTTTTCTCATGCTTTTAGTAGTCAAATTGGCCAAAGGGTTATTGACACCATTCAATATTTGGCCCATGAAACAACGAGGAAGGAGAATTAAGAGTCAGGTGGGTTCAGGACCTGATTCTAGTTCTCTGTCAATTTTTGGATGCATCCACCTGCTTTCTCTCCTTTCCCTTCCCTTTCCTTGAACTGTTTCTCCTCTCTCCACCCCTACCTCCCCTCCTCCTCCCCTCCCTCTCCCTCCCCTCCCCCTCTCTCTTCCTCCCTGTCTCTCTCTCAGGACATAAGAGAGGAAACTAAGTCAGGACATGATTTTGAGTTGAGACCAGCAAGGGGAGAAGTTTGCCAGGCAGACAAATTGGGCCGGGAAGTGTGTTCTAGGTGGAAAGGAACAGGAAGTTCTAAGGCCCAGAGCAACCAGAGCCTCATATGCTTGAGAAGTGACAGTGGCTCGCTGGGGCCAGAAGCCCAAGGCAGGGTATGGTGAGACAGGGGATACGCTGGGCAGGAGACAGTTATGAAAAGTCTCAGGTTCTGAAACGTTTATGTTTTTATCCTTTAGACCAGGATTTCCTAACCTCCGCACTTTTAGCATTATGGGCTGGCCAATTCTGCATTGGGGCAGGGCTGTCCTGTGCATTTGGGATGTTCGGTGACATCTCTGGCCTCTGCCCATGAGATACGGGCAGCGTCTCCTCCACTCCAGATATGAGAGCCCAGACATTGCCAAACAGCCCTGGGGAGGCAGTGGGAGCCACTGTTCCAGGTGATAAGGAGCCCTGGAAGACTTAGGGGCAGGAGACTGACAGATTAGAAGGGCAGATCAGACAGATGGATTTAAGGGGCCGTGGCATGGGGAGATGGGGAGACTTCTATAGCAGCAGGGGAGAGAATGTGGGTCTGGCCTGGGACAGGGCAGCAAGGGTGGGGGGTGGTAGCAGACCAGGAGGCGGGATTAGGATGGGCCAGACACTGAAACTGATTGCATGGGGGTGGGGGGTGGGTGCTGATGCTAGGTGAGTCCTTTAAAGCCATGACGTCTGGCCTGGGGGCCGCAGGGATAGGGGCCATCTGGGGAGGGGACATATGGGCCTTTGTGGACCACACAGCTCTGCCCATTCGTTCACACTTGCTCACTTGCAGATAGATGCATGTGCCCGCCCACACCCCCTCTGTCCATCTCTCCTTCTGCCACACCTGGGCACCTCCTCTCAGCTCACCTGTCCTCCCGCACTCTGCAGAGAAGGCACCGGCCACCCCTCAGTGAACCTGCCAGCTGACTCCCTCGGACTAACCTAACTCCCCGGTCATTTTGGGGGCACTCCTGAGCTCCTTTGGGGGCACTCCTGCTCCTGGAAGGCGGGACTGGATCATGATCATTAGAGTTACCATTTGTTGAACCATTTCCTGAGTTCTAGGCATTGTCTACATTCTGGAATTTAATCCGCACAAGAGCATTTTGCTGAAAAGGAACAAGACTCAACAGGGGGAAGGTTGGCACCAGGTTTCGTCGCCCGCTACCCTGCAGGAGCTCCACGTGGCTTGTCTGCAGCCGTGTCACGGGCCCTCAACCCTCTCCGGCTCACAGAAGATGTGCAGAATGAGTTTGCGGAATCAGTGAGAGGGTTCGGGCCACCCCATCACTGGTGGCAGGGCCAGGGTAGGATCCCAGCTCTGTCTGATCCCAGTTCTGTTCCAGGTTCTTCTATTTGCTTTCACGTTCTTGCAAATAATAGACGTCGGTCTTGAAATGGATGAGTAAATGATCAAATGAGTGAATGAAACACGCCTCCACAAATTTAAATGGTGGCAGCCTCCACAAATTTAAACTCCTGCCCAAGGATAAGCTAACCAAGTTTCCAGACTCAGGGTACGGGTTTCCCCACCAGGGTAGCATCTTCCGGTGCCTCTGCTCCCAGCGAGTGCGGCCATCTATCTGCCTCTGATCCTGTGGGCTCCTCTGAGACCCAGGCGTCCAAACTGTTCCAAGCCCGCATTTTTTAAGCTGCTCTGGAGCCTTTTCTTCCCCTTAGGCACAGAAAGCCAATTTTATTTTGCCAGGAAAGTAAAGACAGTTTCTGGAAGACTCACGTTTCCTCTAAGGAAAACCTGTAACTCAGGTTTGTTGAGGGGGCCTGTTGTTCAAGGGGTCTCAGCTTTGGCTGCCCAGTAGAATCACCTGGAGAATTTAAAAGATGCTGGTGCCCAGGCCCATTCCCCATGGGTTCTATTTCAGTTGGTTGAGAGGGGGGCCCAGACGTCAGTAATTGTCACAAAGCTTCTCTGTGTGATTTTTTTTAAAGGTTTATTTATTTATTTTCAGAGAGAGAGAGAGAGAGCAAGAGAAAGAGAGGGAGTTCACGAGTGGGTGAGGGGCAGAGAGAGGAGAGACAGAATTCCAAGTGGGACTGGAACTCACAAACTGTGAGAACACGACCTGAGCCAAAATCAAGGGTCTGGACGCTTAACCGACTGAGCCTCCCAGGGGCCCCTCTGCGTGATTCTCATGAGCAGGTTGAGAACCCTGTTTTGTTGATGGGCCTGCAGGTTACATTCTCTGTACCTCGTATTTCTCTTCTGGAGGGAGGGAGTGAGGAGAAAAAGGAGGGAACGGAAGAGGGGTGGGGAGGGGTGGGAGAGAGAGAGAGACAGAGGTACAGACAGGCAGAGAGATGGTCGACTACCGCCGGTTTATCCACTGTGGGCGTGTGAACTTTTGCCTTTAGTGTGACCTTCTTTTGCGTGAAGGCACTACTGTGGGGAAGGACGGATGGTGAAGCTGCCTCTGGCCTGTATCGCTGGTGTGCGCGCATCAATCAGCCACTTTCTGAAAGGACCTCTGGCCGAGAGCAAAAGGCCCTGCAGGACGAGACAAAGGGAAGTTAGGTTCCCACGTGGAAAGTGGCTGGTTGCCCTGGACGGTGTCAAAGGGTGAGGACTCCCCCAGGTCGGAGGAGGAGCTGCTGAGAGGTGGAGTGAGGGCGCGGGGGAGGCTGACCCTCTGTCCTTCCTGGGTCCTCTTGCTTTAGAAGGTGGATTATTGAATTTAGCAAGTGAGGTGGTGAGCACGTGTCCCTGATCCAACAGTCTGCTCTGAGCTAACCAGGCCTGAGTGCCAGGCCCAGGCTTAGCACTGCAGACCCGGGACCCAGGATGGCTCGTCCACCCTCTCACCCTGGGAGAACCTTGCATGCGGTCAGCCCTAACGCCTCAGGGGCAGGCATGGCCTGGGAAATGAGCCAGGAGCCGCAGGAACTGGGAGGGTTGAAAGGCCCGTGCCGGGGGTGATCACGGAGGCCTCCCAGAAGAGGTGACATTGGAGCTGGGCCTTGAAGGGTGTTGACAGTTTGCAGCCTCTGAGTGTGGAGTGCTGTGGAGGGCAGGCAGGGACCAGTTCTGGGTGCCCTCAAAGCTCCCTCCGCTCCCGATACTTGTCACACTTTATTGGGACTGTGCATTTAATGCTGCCTCGGTGGCTACACTATAAGCCCCCCACACAAGGCACCACATGCAAGGAGTCCGCACTGTGCTGCTGAGGCCCGGGATGAGGCTGTTTACAGCAGGCACTCAGTAAGGAATGAATGATCGGGGTGCAGACGGCTCTGCCTTACCAAGCTGTTCCCTCTTCCTCAGAAACCATTCTGCTTTCTTTGTCTTCCCCGGTCTGCGGTTTCATCGGTTGGTCTTCCTTGACGTTTGGTTAGACCCTAATGACGTTGATTAGCCATGAGCAGCCGGTCATTTTGCGTGCGATTCTGTTTACTGTTTCTTCACCGTAGATTGTGTGAGAGACCCCGCTCTTCTCAAACCTCATCTGTGTTTTATTTGTTTTCCTTACTCTAACCCCGCTATTCTCAAACCTCATTTGTATTTTATTTGTTTTTCTTACTCTAAAATAGGTTATGCCGTATTGTAGGGGAGTGCATGTCAGTAAGGGACGGTTCCAGAATGTCACAAACTGAACACAGCCATATTCCCAAGCACCCAGAAACATAACTGACCGGCGTCCCAGAAACTCCTACTGTGTCCCCTCCCGTTCAGTACCCGCATCCCCACCCTGGCTGCACCCTTCCTGACTTCTAACACCTTAGGTTACTTTGGCCCGTTACAGTTTGTGCGAGCGGAATCAGGCAGAAAGTCCTGACTTCCTCAGATTCGGTGTTCACTTCCTTCTCATAGGATTGTACGTGAGGGGTCCATCCACAGATAGCCGGTGGTTTTGTAATGTTCAATTTTATGAATGTATCATGATCGATCCATGCTACTATTGATGGATATATGAGTATTCTCCAATTTGAGATTATTGTGATTAATGCTGCTGGGAACATTCTAGAACATGTGTTTTGGTGAACATATGTACACATGTCTACTGAGTAAATACCCAGGAGTGGACTTGCTAGGGCTCGGGATATGCACGCCTTTAGCTTTTAGATGACAAACGTTTATTGTCATCTCAGTTTCTGGACCAAGGGATTCGTAAGCTCAGCAACATGAAAGTTTTGGACTGGACAATTCTTTGTTGTCGGAGGCCGTCCTGCCCGTGAAAGGACGTGAAGGCTGTCCCGTGCGTTGTAGGATGTCCCTGGCCACTATCCTCCAGATGCCAGTAACACAGCCTCCGGACTTTTCCTGTTATTTCCATCTTCTCTCCAGGACCAGGTGGCACTCAAGAGATTTTTGTCACACTGAAAATTTTTGTTATTGCTTAAAAAAGACAGCCTGGAGTGGGAAGGCCTCCCCGATGGTTTCCTGGCCCAGGGCAGGATGGCGTCGAGCAGGCCCAAATGATGCAGGGCAGTGGCCGGGGGTGGGGCGGCCCACGGCCGGCTTCCGTCAATGTGCGCTTTCGGGGGGCCGGCCTGTGGTCAAGGCCTCGGTCACCCTGTGTGACGACACCGTCTTCCCCTGGCCCCCTCTCCTCCTCCGGGCAGGCGTGGCGTCCTGCACCTTCACGAGAGCGGCGGGATCCACGACATCGGCCTGCCCCAGTGGCAGCTCTTGCTGTGTCTGATGGTCGTCGTTGTCATCCTGTTTTTTAGCCTCTGGAAAGGAGTGAAGACATCAGGAAAGGTAATACCTTTCTTTCTCTTTCAGTTCGGAGGTTGGCCCGAAAACAACAGTTATTTTCTAGCTATGATTAGCTGGTTGGTGAAAAGAAAAGGCGGACGTAGGACAGAGCCTGGGTCTGCCCCCACCTCAGCTCTGCTGCTGGCTAACCGGGAGACCCCAGACAAGTCCCTCCCCTTCCCCAAGCCCAAGGCTCCCCAGCAGTAGGGTGGGGGGGGGGTGCGTCAGGGCTCCCACATTCAAGCCAAAGCTCCCCGATAGCAGAGACCAGGGAATGGGACACCACAAGGGGCTCAGAAAAGGCCTAAAGCAACCTATTGACGTGTGATTGATAAATCATGAATTCTGGCCCCAAACTTGATGCAAACTTGCATCCTTCTCTGGAACATAACCATTTCCTTCACTCTAAAAATCGGTGTGTGTAGTCTGGCATAGTGCTGAGTGCCCACAGGGGTCTAGGTTTCCTGGGGAGAGGGGCACAGGGTAAAATGACGTAGGAGGGCCACGGGAGTTGGCGTTTTGTCCTGGGTGACCCTTCCTCCTGTCCCCTGTATTCAGTTCCTCGGGGTGGAGTGTATCCGCTTCATGATCCATGTTGATTCTGAGCCCGGGGAGCATCATGAGAACAGCAACCCCGTTTGGGCCCCGTGGGCTCCACGTGGAACTTCACTGTACCAAAGAGGCTGTAGTCGAAAAACGCTCTTTCCCACGTTTTGATTGGCAGTTGCTGTGTAACAACACACCCCAAGATGCCGTGACGTACAGTAACCATTTTGTTATGTCTCATGACCCCGTGGGTTGACTGAGATCAGTTCGGTGGGTCTGCTGCCCCACGTGATACTGCCTGGCTGCCTATCTGGGGGTTCGGCCGAGCTGGAGCGTCCAAGATGGTGCGTGCTCATGGACGGCAGTTGGTACTGGCTGGGAGCCCAGCTGGAGCCGTCAACCAGAGCATCTTGGGCTGTTTCCATGTAGCCTCTCCAAGCGGTCTGGGCTCCTCACAGCATGGCACCGAGTTCCAAGAGCAAGTTCCAAGCAGACAAGCCCCAGTGTGCAAGTAGCTCTTCCAGCCTCTGCTTGCATCATGCTTGCCGTTGGCCCGGTAGCCAAGATAAGTGTTGTGGGAAAGCCCAGTGTCGGTAACGGAGGGGACTGACACCGGTGTGGGTTCACTGGGGGTCACGAGGCAGCAATCTACCATAATCAGGCAGGTGGGGATTTGTGAGAAGCTTCGTTAGGTGAGTGATGTGGAAAGTGGCGTGCATCAGGGTATTCCTGAGTCCTTGGTATCCTAGAGTCCTTGGTATCCCTGGTATTCCTAGAGTCCTTGGTAATGCCATTGAGAGCAGAGATAATGGCAGGGGTCCAGCAGCCAGTGGGGATGAAATCTGTCAAGAAAGGCTTGACGTGGAGCTTTCTGTCAGCATGTTGGAGACCCAGTGTCTGCCCCAAGGAGGAACCCAAATAAAATGCGGACCGGAGCTGGGAGCAATTCCGAGGTAGGGCAAAACCAGGCTAGGACCACTACCATCCCGACACCCGGCACATAGTAGGTCTTCAATAAATACTAATTGAAGGATTCATGAGCAAAGGAGGTTAAGTAGGCAGAAAGAAAGAAGGATGGGTGGATAAATGAGTTGGGGAAGCTCATTAAGTGTTCTTTCGAATTCAGTATAACTTACTAAGCATTTATGAACGCCTACTATGTGCCAGGCTTGATGCTAGTGATGCAAGAATAGACCAGACAGATTCCTTCTCCAGGTGCTTATGGTCTTCTGTGTGTTACGGACAGACATAGGTCAACCAGTGCCACTAGTTTCTTGAGTCTTCATCCCGAGACATATGTGTGTCCCCTCTAAATAAACAGTGATGGTCACAAACTGTGCACACTATTCTATGTCCTGGTTTTTTGTTTGTTTGTTTGCTTTTGCTTTTTGTCTTTTTTACTGTACCGTGGAGATACCTTCACATCCGGGAGTCAAGATGCATTTTAGTTGAAATACAAACTGGATTTTTCAGCTGTCCTTATATCGATTTAGCAGGTCACCACGGTTTTTTAACAAGAAAATGGCCTAGATCGTAACAGAATGCATTGCACGTAGTAAAGGAGGAGCTGGCTGGCTTGCAGAATTTGGATTTCAGCCCTAGCGGGCCGCACGTTGGTGTGGATTTCGTCTCGGTGTTCAAGATTTTTTCTTACCGTGAGTGAGTGGTCAAAAAAGTGAGAGATGCTGCATCAGAATGAGCTCTTGGAACCTGACAGGGGCTGTAAAGACCACGAGAAAGGGACATTTGGCCCAGGTCTCTAAGGACAGGAGCAGGTAGGGATGGGACAGAGGGAAGGGGTTTTCAGTGGAAGGAACTGCCTGAGTAAAGCCACAGAGGTGTGGAAGCCCGGGCCAGCCTTGTCCAGCCTCTCTGCACCTTTCCTGGGTATCAGGAGAAGAAGGGCTCTCCCGGCCTCTGCGGGTGGCAGAATTGCAAGATGCATGATCTTTCCCACTGCTTCTGGCCTGAGCCTGAGGCCACCACAGCCTCTAACATTGCATCCCAAGGTTAAGTGCCCGACAGCCATCTCCGAAGTTGGTACAGCCGGCCCCACCTAGGGTAGCACTTGCTGGGAGCAGAGTGTGAGTTGTCTGCAGGGAGCCGGATGATAAGAAAGAGCACAGCTGAGCCCGCTCAGTTCCTCCGCACCTCCTTTAAGGAGGTAAGCCCTCCCCTTCAGAGTGTAATGAGTTGGGGCGGGGAGGGGGCGGATATTGCCCTAGGGAAACCCTCCACCCCACATTTTGCATAAATCTCCCCAGTGTTCTGGCCTCTGGTGGCTGAAAGGGAAAAGGCCCCTGGCAGTCCGTAGGGAGGGAGCTTTCCAGGATGGGAAGCTTCACTCAGGACGTTCCTGTGCCCCGTCTTAAATTGCTTTTATAAACTAGCTCATGAGAAAATCAAGAGCGTTGTGTGTATCTGCCCAGACTACATCTGGAACGGGACGGAGCTGTTCTTAGCAGGCTTCCACAGCCACAGAGACGGCCCAAAATGAGTTGCAAATGTTCACACTTCCTGTCTTGGCAAGTGAAGGCTCTGTGTCTGGGCGGAGTTGTGACTCCATTGGACAGCTATGATGGTGGGGGGCAGGGCACGGTCTGAATCAGGGAGAGGGGCTGCCCTAGATCACACACACACTGACCTTGGCCCATTGACCACCTCGGGGTAGAGGGCAGAGGCTTGAGTGGGGAGTTGGCCCCCAGGGAGTCACTCTGGAAGCACGGGCACTGTTGTTGGCAATCCTGGAATCCTGCCTGCCCCCCCGTCCCCCATCTCATGAGTCCTTAGTTGAACTGGCTCTTAAACCATAAGCCCAGTCACCGAGCCCCCTAAATGTCAGACCAGAAGGCACCTTCAGGCCATCTACTCCAACCTGCTTGGACACACGGGGAAACTGAGGCCTGGAGGGGGACAGGATTTCACCGCAGTCTCTCGCGTGGCTAAGACTTGATCCTGGGTCCCATGTATACACTGGAGTGCGTGATCAACAACATGGCTTTGTGGCCAGACCACCTGGGTTGGAGTCCGGGCGCCATCATTTCCTGCTGGGTGACCCCGGAATTAATGCCGCCCTCTACTGATATATTTGTGCCAACCTCCAGGGCCACTGGGAGGATGGAGGAGAGGTCCTTGGTACCATGCTGGCAGATGGAAATCCACCAATAAATGATCTCCATCCTGCCTTTGTCTCCTTCCCCAGCACCCCTTCCAGTGCTCTTCCCCCCCCTCAGAGGACTAAAGGCTCCGTAGACTCTGTGTGCATTGGAGGGAGGCGCGGGCTCAGGCTCACACCTGCTCTGTTTACATATTGTACTAAGTGTTCAGACATCTTGGGCTCCCCTAGGCCTGGAGATAAATCAAGACAACAGAACTGGCTGGGCGTGGCCACCATGCTCTGCCCACTGGACTGCCAGGCTGTGGGCTGTTTGGGCGGATGGGAAGAGACAGAACACCTCTCAAATTCTGGCAGAGTGTGGTGGGGTTGGGGAGAAAACTGGGCCGATTAATAAAAAGCCACCCGAGTTTTAGAATTTTTATTTTTAAGAATTTTTAAATTTTTAATATTTCTTTTTGAGAGAAAGAGAGGGGTGGGGGGAGAGGAGAGGGGTAGGGAGAGAGGGAGACACAGAATCCAAAGCAGGCGGTAAGCTCTGAGCCGTCAGCACAGAGCCTGACTCCGGGCTCGAACTCACGAATCACGAGATCATAACCTGAGCTGAAGTTGGATGCTTAACCAACTGAGCCACCCAGGCACCCTGAGTTTTAGAATTTTTAAGTAGAAAGGTCATTTTGTTACTTGGAAGTTTCAAGTCATAATTTTTTTAAGTTTACTTATTTATTTTGAGAGAGAGGGAGAGAGAGAGAAAGCAAGAGCTAGGGAGGGGCAGAGAGAGAATCCCAAGCAGGCTCCGTGCTGCCAGTGAGGAGACCAATGCGGGGCTCAAACCCCCCAAACCGTGGGATCACGACCTGAGCCAAAACCAAGAGCTGGATACTTAACCAACTGAGCTACCCAGGCACCTGCCCGCCTGGTCATTATTCAGCCAAGTCTTCCCATTAATGGTTCAATACAAGCTGTTCCTCACTTGCTTTAGTGACTCGACTGGACCCAGTATAATGGAGAATATCATTTGCATAGGAGCAATGAATGTGCTACAATTTTTATACCCTGGTCTTTTCTCATGTAACATCAGTATATACTCCTCACCGCATGAACCTTGTAGGTCTTCATTATTAGTGCAACTGTCCCTAAAGCCCAGTTCGGACTTTCGAAAGTCACACATTCGAAATCAGTAGAGGCTAAATCAGTGCAGTGTTGTGGTGACAAAGCACGGACATTTCTCATCTCTGTGTTAGAGTAGACTTCAGTGGTGACCCCGAGCAATGCTTCTCAACCTTTAGTGCCCATAAGAATCACAGGGAGGGCTTGTCAAAACCCAGATTTCTGGGTGTCTCCTTGGGAGTCTGACTCCGTGAGGGTGGGGTGGGAGTTTGCATTTATGACAAGTTCCCAGGCAATGCTGGTGTCTGTGGTTCATGGGCCTCATCTTGATGTAGGCAATCCTTTGCCCCATGCCTGGATCTCTAGCAAGATTTGCACACCTTCAATAACAGGGACCGTGCCGTCTCCCTGGGAAGCTCATTCTCTCTTTAGAGAGATCCAGTCATTAGAAAGTTCTTCCTTTTATAGGGCGAAGATCTTCGTTGTGATTACCAACCATTGGTTTGAGTTTGGCAGCCTGGAGCCAGACAAATTCTAGCCCCTATGCGTAGAAGCACAAGGTGGGTGAGAAGCTGGATTTGAGGCAGTGGAAAGCAGCGGCCTCCCTTGGGGACTGAGGACACTTTGCCCAAACAATGGGCTGCTTGTCTGCCTTTTCATCTCCTGGTCCCAGATGGACCAAGTCTGGCTTCTTGTGGCCAGAGATGCACTGCCAGTTAAAATTTGGAGAGCAGAGATGACAGAGCTCAGGGTACAGACTGGGCACATGTTAGTATGAGCTCGCAGTTGGCCGAGGATCTTTTCACACAAGATTTTAGGCAGCTGAACTCACTACCACCTTCCATTCTGAGAACTTTCAATAAGATTCAGATGGTTTCGCTTTGAATACATATGCATGGACAAGAGACGTTCCCCTTTCTTGATGCTTGACTGCAGTCAGGGTTACAGCTCAGTCATGTCCCCATGGTCCTTGTGTCCTGATAGGTTCCAAATTAAATCCATGTTGGAGCCTCAGACATGACTAATGAGTCCCGCCTGCACATCCCCTGGGAGGTGCCTTGGAGTCACACCAAGGATGTTATTTGGTACGTGGATTATGGTCTCACCTGTCCTGCAGCTGTGGACGTGAAGTGTAGGGGAACACAGCAGTTAGGACCAATGCAAGGATGTGTGAGGGCTCCTCCTGTGCCTGTCACCAAGGAGTTAGACCCATTTGTTCCAGTTTAGGGGAATAAATCCAGGATTCATGCGGAGCCACCCAGATGCAATGGTTTCACTTTCCAAGGCATGTCTCCCTCCTTATTTGTTTTTGGCAATTTGTCCTCCCGTTCCTGCACTTTTGAAAGACAATGGAGACCTAAATCTTATATCCACAAAGACCACCCCCCCCCCACCATAGAATCAGGGAACAATGGAGGAACGGCTGGATAACATGAAACAAGATGCTGATTCCTCTTCTGGTTCCCTCAGAAGACATGACCAACCAGTGATGCGTTTAGTTATTCCCTGCTCAGTTGCTCGTTCATTCACTTGCTCCTTCTTTCATTTGTTCTTTGACTAACTCGGTCATCCACTGACCCTCAGAATTATCACTGACTCACTCATCCATCTACTCACCCATATGCTGAATAATTCACTTACCTAACCACACGTCTACCCAACTATATATCCAACCATCCAACCATCCAATCATTCATCTATACAACTGCCCAATCATCCATCCATCCATCCACCCATCCCATCATTCATCCGTACCACTGTCCAATCATCCATCCATCAATCCAACAAATGTTTTTTTAAGCATTCATGTATGCCATGTGCTGGGGGTACAAACTGGAAAAATATAGGGATTTTGCTTCCAAGGAGCTCCTGGTCTACCAGGAAAGACAGACAGAGAGGATAAATCCCGGTCCTTCACTGTCGGTATGGAAAACAGAATTTTGTTTTTCATATCTCAGTTTTTGGGTTGAGCCCATTATCTTTCTAGGCCAGCAAAGAACTTAACCTGTGGTCATGTTTCAGGGTTTCCATATTCTCCCCAGGAGTGTGTGAAGATTCTGGGGACTGCATAGTGCCAGGGCTTGGGGAGGAGGGGCTCTCTGGTTCTTACGTCATGTGTCCTCTTTTGTTTCAGCTGGGTCTTCTTGGGTCCTGCCTAACCCAGCCCTGAACACATTTCACAGTCTTCTTTCTCTAAGGCTCTCCATGGCTGCATCTGCCTATAGCAGTGATTTTTAAACCTTGACTGCACATTGACATCACGCGGGGGGAGAGGGGGAACTTATAAAACATACTAAAGTACAGGCCACACTCCAAGCCAATTAAATCAGAAACCCCAAGAATAGGATCTGAACTTTGACATTTTTAACAATAACTTCCCCCAGAGTATTCTGATGCGTAGTCAGGGGTGAGCAGGGACAGTGAGGTTTGTCGTCGTCCTAAATCTGTCCCGAGATAAAGAAAGGCCAGAGAGCCTTCTTTCTGCTCAGCCACATCTCCCTTCTTGGGCAGTGAGTTGGGAGGAGATGTTTGAATGAAGAAAGAGGAGCCGGAGAGAGGCGGGAGGGAGGAAGGGAGGAGGGAAGGAGGGAGGAGGGAGCAAAGGTGGAGAGCATTGGACGTGGGTATGCTTAGATCTGCCGGGGGCAACTTGAAGAGGTCAGTAGAGGCCGCTCATCAAAGAGGAGGCACCGGGTACCGTGAGAACCCAGTCTTCGTCCCGGCTGCCCCCGCCCCACGGCCGTGCTACCCCGGTGTGCGGACTCTCCCACTTGGTCCTGAGCCGCGGGAGTGGCCTCATCCGGAGAGGGGGCTTGTGGCACGCGTGAAGGAAGGAGTGGGGAGGGCACGGCCGGCCCCCTGGGCGAGAGCCTGACCCTCACCCCACCCCCAGCGCCCGCGTGGCGGCGGAGCCCGACTCTCACAGCAAGCTTGTCCGCCGCCAGGTGGTGTGGATCACGGCCACGCTGCCCTACCTCGTGCTGTTTGTGCTCCTGGTCCATGGCATCACGCTGCCTGGTGCCTCCAACGGCATCAACGCCTACCTGCACATCGACTTCTACCGCCTGAGAGAGGCCACGGTCAGTGACGAGGGACCATGCACCCGTGGGTCAGGGTTGGGGAGGGGTCTCAGCGTGGGCAGCCGTAGGCACCCTGCTCCTAGGTCTGCCATAAACTTGTGGCATAGCCTGGGATGGAGGGTAGACCCTTCCCTCTCCCTGCTGCTGCTTCTCCGTCTGACTGACACCCATTTGATTCGTCCCTGCTGGTCTCCCAGCTGTGATGGCCCGGGATTCTGTGGCTCCATGTGGTGTTCTGTGCAGAACTTTCCAAAGGGAGGCATTCCTCCGTCCCGGGTCCTGACACCTGCTCTGGCCTCCTAGCCCACCCCAGCCACCCCAGCCTTAATTCCCGCCTCCAGCCCCCAGCCCTGCCTCTGCTGCCATCCCATGATGTCAGCAGAAGCAGTAGCTGCAGCCACAGGGCGCTCTGGACCCCGCTGACTCTCCCCTCACCCTGCCACAGCCTCCTCCAGCTCACTGTCCTACCCAGAGACACAGACTAAGTGAAGATGGGGTGAACGCGGAGTGGTGTCCGCAGCAGTGGAACGAGGCTGGGATCAGAGTGTTGGAGGTATCCGGTGCCTTGAGCAGCTTCCAGCCGCGGCTGAGATCATTTCCCCCTCCTCCCTGAGGCCGGCCTCAGGGACAGCAGCTCAGCATTGCCCCTCACTCTTCCCAAAGGCTTCTTCACACTCTGTCTGAACCCACAGCGATCCTGGCAGGTGGGAGCCACATAGGCTTAGGAGGGACGCAGCTTAGTACTCACCTCCCACAGTGATAATGCTCCAACACACCACAGTGTTACAGTCCAATAACCAAGAGGGAAACCTATTTCCTTAGTAACTGTCAGAAAGATGACAGAGCTTAAGACCCGAACCAGTCTTGTAAATTGTGAAGCAAGCCGGCGTTCGGTTTGTTTTGCACCCGTTTAAATATCTTGTCTTTGTGACGCGTAGACGCTGAGCCCCTATGCTGTCTCAGGGAGCAGACCCGATCTCCTCCATCAGATTGCGTCTCTTGTTATACCTTCGGCTTGCAGAGTAGGGGAAGCCTAGGAGACGTGAGGGAGGTCCAACCCGCGTGCAGATTTCTATCTCTGCCCGAGTGAGCTGGGTGTAATTCCCCCCCCCCCCCACCGACCCCGTGCGGGTGAGGAAACTGGTGTATAAAGAGGTGAAAATGACCAGGGCTAGAAGTTGGAGGGGGGCTCAGATCTCCGGGGTTCCAGCCATGTGCTTCCATCACCCAAAAGATGGGAAAAGTAACTCCACTGGCCCCCCGAGGAAGTCACCGCGGCCTGCGGGCTGGTTTTGAGACAGTAGGGGTCCCTGTCTCTTTTCTGAAGATGCCGTCTCTGTAACTCCTGAGACGTTCATACCCTTTGCCCTCACTCCATCCACATTCTAGCCTAGAACTGTGAGTTTATAAACTTTCTTTGGAAGTCAGGACATCAAACTGAACCAGTGAGTTCCTCCAGGGTGAGCTCATTCGTGGCCACCGAAGGCCGGAGCTGCTAGAGGGACCGCAGGCCTCTCTCCAAGGTCGCTTTGTGCAAGTTTCGGGGCAGTGGCGTGGCTGCCCGTGGCGAGGTCGCTGGTTCTGACCTCGTTTCCTCAGGTCTCAAGAGCATCCCTGGGGCCCGCCAGCCATCCCGGAGCAGTGAGGTGGTGCTGTTCTGTAGGCAGCAGAGGGTGATGGCTTTTGTCTGCCTGTTTCAGGTGTGGATCGATGCGGCGACTCAGATATTTTTTTCCTTGGGGGCTGGATTTGGAGTCCTGATTGCATTTGCCAGTTACAACAAATTTGACAACAACTGCTACAGGTAAGATCCTTGGTGGGGCTCTGGAAAACTCTAGACCTGGGGACCGACTCCTGCAGGGGTGGGAAAGAGGGTTCCGGTCTGGGGCGAGTCCACTCTTCTTCCTCTGTCAAATGAGGCAGAGTGGACCTTCCATGAACTGCAGAGCGGGTGACCTCTGACATGGCCTAAGGGGGTCCTAACGAATGCATTTTAATTCAGGACACCTCTTCAACAGGCAAGGTGGGTGCTGGGAAAAGTGAGGCCACAAGACCTGGGAGGTCATGGGGATGGGTAGTTGGGGCAGAGGAGCACCGTGTGCCTTTCAAGAGCAGACAACACCGGGCCGCCTGGGTGGCGCAGTTGGTTAAGCGTCCGACTTCAGCCAGGTCACCATCTCGCGGTCCGGGAGTTTGAGCCCCGCGTCGGGCTCTGGGCTGATGGCTCAGAGCCTGGAGCCTGCTTCCGATTCTGTGTCTCCCTCTCTCTCTGCCCCTCCCCCGTTCATGCTCTGTCTCTCTCTGTCCCAAAAATAAATAAACGTTGAAAAAAAAATTAAAAAAAAAAAAAAAAGAGCAGACAACACCATCCGGACACCCAGACAGGCAAGGACTGGTCACATGGGAGGTGCAGGTCTGGCAGGGTCAGAGGTAAGGTTGCAGGGTGGACAGAGAAGTCTGTGTAGGACCCCAGAGTCAAAAGGCCACGTTCCACGTTCTAGCTCGGTTCTAGGTCAGCAGTTAACATTGCCTCCCCTGGGCCCAGTGCCGTGACGGTCTCGGACTTGGGCACAAATTGGGCTGAGTCCCGTCACCCGGCGAAGGCTTAAGACAGAATCACACTGGGGCACCTGGGTGGCTCAGTCGGTTAAACATCACCGACAGTGTGGAGCCTGCTTGGGATTCTCTCTCTCCCTCCCTCTCTGCCCCTCCCCTGCACACTCACTCTCCCCGTCAAATGAATAAACATTAAAAAAATAAAAGAGACGCCTGTGTGGCTCAGTCAGTTAAGTGTCCGACCCTCAATCTCGGCTGCTGCTTGGGGTTCCCTCTCTCCGCCTCTCTCTCTGTTCCTCCCCTGCTCGAGCTCTTTCTCTCTCAAAAATAAATAAGTAAACATTTTTCTAAAAGACAGAAGCACACCATCCTCTGGTGCGTGACAAAGTGGGATGGATGCATGCCAGCGGGCAGGCTGTAGGCAGGCCAGGGAAGTGGGGTGGTCGTCAAGAGCATGGGGGGGAGTGTGAGGTGAGCCTTGCAAGATGGCTGGGGATTGTGACGGAGGGACACAGAGTGGAGGGCACGCGTGGTGGGGAGACGCCTGAGCGAAGCCAGGGAGGTGCTGTGTTCGTGGGCCAGCAAGTCGACTGGTATGTTTTGTCCTAAGACTGCATCATGGAAAGGAAGCCAGGCAGGAAGGTTGGGTCACTTTTTTTTGAAGCTTATTTATTTATTTTGGTAGAGAGAGAGAGAGAGAGAGCACAAGCAGGGGGAGGGGCGGGGGCGGGGACAGAGAGAATCCTAAGCCCGCTCCATAGCGTCAGTGCAGAGCCCCATGCGGGGCTCGAACCCACAAACCACGAGATCATGACTTGAGCCGAAGTCAAGAGTCTGACGCTTGACCGACTGAGCCACCTCGGGTGCCCCAAGGTTGGGGCATCTTAATGAAGCTCTTGAAGGCCTTGAAGTCGAGCAGCACGGGGGAGCTACAGACAGTTGGTGGAAGTGGAAGGTGGGGCACGTGATTCCCCAACAAGAGCTTGCTACCAGCCCCTGGTCCCAACGTGTTTCACCCAAAAGCTGTCAGTCCGTCTCCTGAACCTGCATGTCCTGACCCGCTGGGGCACCGGGGTCCCTGTGGCGGCAGGGAAACTGGGGGGGGGGGGGGGGGTGGCATTTGAAGCAGCCATTGCGTAGCCAGTGCGGGGCTCAGGGAGCAGGTGGGGCATCGGGCGACGTGAATGAACGGCGCTTCTCTCCCCCAGGGACGCCCTGCTCACCAGCACCATCAACTGTGTCACCAGCTTCATCTCTGGGTTCGCCATCTTCTCCATCCTTGGTTACATGGCCCATGAACACAAGGTCAACATTGAGGACGTTGCCACCGAAGGTGGGTGGGCGGACGCAGCCCACGAAGGGCGGGGGCTGTGGGAACGAGAGGGCTGGACGTGGAGGCTTCCAAATCTTCCAGCTGCCTCTGAGGCTGTCAGTTGGGAGTTCCCGGCAGTCCTGGCCCCTGCTTATGTAACGGAACCTTCCCTGAGTCGGGCTAGGCAGGATCGATTTTGGAGCTGAGCGCTTGACAGCCCTTCATTAGTTCTCACACCGCCGTGGGTGGTAAAGTGTTAATCGGCCCACTTTACAGGTGAGAAAACTGAGACTCAGGCTGTGTGAGCTGCCCAAGGTCACCCAGCTAGTGAGCAGTGGTGCTAGTGTTCAAGCCCTGAGCTGTCCGACTCTGGAGACTGGCCTACCCTACTGTTTCTCGTGGTCTTATGGCCACAAAGAGGTTGAGGCCCGGGAGGGAACTCTAATGGACCCCGAGGACCACAAACTTTTCAGGGTAGGAGGCTCCCTGAGGGTGTGCGGGGATGGGCCTCGCGGCCTGGAGCCTGGAGCTGCCCGGGCGAGGCGCTGCTCTCTGGCCTGGCTGTTTGAGGTCAACCTCCCCGGGACCGTGACAAACGACGAGCTGGATCCAGCTTCTCCTGTCACCCGCAGACCCTTGGTTGCTCTGCCTCAGGTGACTGGCCAAGTTCCGCGGGACTGGCTGGGCTGACGGCCTCAGCTACCCTTGTCCCATTGGCATCTCCGACCAGCGGGCCCAGCCACTGACGAGGTCCTCGGTGTTTCTCACAGGAGCCGGCCTGGTTTTCATCCTGTACCCAGAAGCCATTTCCACCCTGTCGGGATCCACATTCTGGGCTGTCGTGTTCTTCATCATGCTTCTGGCTCTGGGAATTGACAGCTCGGTGAGTGACCCTGCTCGGGGTACCCCACCACACACACGCCGGGCCTGACCCTCCCATCCCCCAACTACTCAGCCTGACGTCCCCGCTTGGTTACCGGTTGTTTCCAGAAAGCCCTAATTAAATGCAGACAAGCCCTCACTCAAAAAAAGGGCAAGACTTAGGCCAAAGTTAAGACCCAGTAGAAACGTGGTGGCATCACAGAATTCACATCGGAAGAGACCTTCTCGGAGCCAACCAGGCGCCCTCCTCTCACACCTACGGGAGCTGAATTCGGAGGGGGCCCGGATGGAACTTTTCTTCTCTAACCAAGCACCCTTCCCATTATATTTCATCACCAATGGCCGACACAACACTTTGAGTCTCACTAGTTTCTTAGTACCTTTTTTGTTAACCCATATGCAAGATTAGATTTACGGACCTCTTTATGTCTGTGTCCACCTTCCGTACGTCACGCCTGGAAATTTGCAAGAAGTCTCTGCGTAGGGAAATGTGTTGAGAAGGATTCTGAGGCTGCTTCCAGGCTCGTAGGAAGGAAAACTGATTTTGATTAACACCGTCTGCCGAGGGGACAGGGGACACGTATAGGTAGAGAGTGACAGTGTGTGCACCTCTTATCTGCCATCCCAGGCTTGGGGGATCACTGGAGTGAGCACATGATTATTACTCACATGAGACCCTTTCCGACTCTGAGAGTCTGGCGTGAAAAATCCTTGTCAGAAACCGCTGCCTCAAGTTCCAGCC
Source organism: Prionailurus viverrinus (assembly GCF_022837055.1). Classification (NCBI taxonomy): domain Eukaryota; kingdom Metazoa; phylum Chordata; class Mammalia; order Carnivora; family Felidae; genus Prionailurus; species Prionailurus viverrinus. The sequence continues at coordinate 29,746,679 of NC_062575.1, read as the reverse complement.
ACCGGAAACGCTCTTTTGGTGGTTGTTTCCAGAAAGCCCTCTGGTTATATGCAGGTAGACTCCATGCTTGAGCAGTTTGGCATTTTACCCCCTGCCCTCTTCCTGGGCTAGTCAATACCGGCTCAAGCCAACTGTGTGGGACCGGAGACAGGTACCTGTGATCAGAGGGACACAGGAGTTAACTTTCCAGCCTCCCCCACATAGTTTGGGAGTTCTGAGTTTGGTTGAGGACAGGGCAGAGTGGGGGGAGGATGAGGAGGAAGGCAAGGCCGCCACCAGGGTGCCCGTGTCCCCTGGGCTTCGGGAGGTCCCAGGGAGCTGGGGCCTGGGACCCAGGTGCGGGCAGTCTCTCATCCGTGCTCCTCGCCCTGCCTGGCTCCATGCAGATGGGAGGCATGGAGGCCGTCATCACAGGCCTGGCGGACGACTTCCAGGTCCTGAAGAGACACCGGAAACTCTTCACATTTGGTGTCACCTTTGGAACCTTCCTTCTGGCCCTGTTCTGCATAACCAAGGTGAGGAGGGGCTGGGCCCTGGGTCACCTGGAGCTCTGGAGGCTGCATTTCAATCCAGTCGGGCATCCCCAGCCTTGGAGCTGGGGTGGGGAGGGCCAGGGTGAGCTCAGCGGGGAAGGGAGGCGGGACCTTAGCCCTGCAGCCCGATCCCCTGGGGCTAACCCCCCAGTGTCCTCAGTCTCCCGCCTCTGAGCCTGAAGAATTCCAGGCGACTCTTTCAACTGCTTATTTGTGTGAGGGGCAGCCAAAGTCCCTGTGAAAGCCCTGTCACATTTGCTGGCTGAAATACCCACCCTCAGGCCAGGGACTACAGAAGACCTGCAGTAGAAAGCAAATAGGCAACATGGAGACAGTAGAACCACAAACAACCCTGTCACCTGCCTTCTCAAACAGGGTTCTGAGCCAGCGGGACAGGGGGCAGGTGAGTTGGGGTGGATGCGACGGTCAGTGGGCCATTTCTGGCCGGGATGGCCTCAGGCTTTGTCTCTCCGTGCCCAGGGCGGGATATACGTGCTGACCCTGCTGGACACCTTTGCGGCGGGGACCTCCATTCTGTTTGCTGTGCTCATGGAAGCCATCGGAGTCTCCTGGTTTTATGGTACGAGCAGGGCCGTGGAAAAGCCTCACCCCCACCCGCAGAGGCAAAGGGGCTCTCCTTTTCCAGCGCGGCCACGGCCTGATTCCAGAGTCGAGCAAGTAGCTTGTCAGGGAATAGGTCTTCCAGCCCCCAGCTCATCTTTGCATGAATTCCTCTTAACGGAAAGGAAAGCCCCCCCAGGGGCACCCAGTGCCAGCTTTTAGCAAGGGACTCAGGGAGCTGCTGATCCCCAAGCCGTGCAATTCGTTCTAGAGTGAGATCGCCGCATTTAGCAAACAGAATACAAGACGCCCAGTTAAACTTGAATTTCAGATAAGCAATGAGTAATTGGTAATTGGTTTACTGTTAAGTGTGTCCCAAATATTGCATGGGATGGAGTTAAACCAAAATCTCTTTCGTTATCTTTCTGAAATTCAGATATAACCGAGTGTCTTACTGTTTCTCTGATGACCTTATTCTGGAGCTGAATGGGGAGAAAGCGTTACAAACTGTCAAATGTGTTCTGTTTTCTTTTTTCCCCACGTGTCACATGAAAGAGTTAATCCACGTGAGTCTGGACTCTTTCATCACTGTTTTTTTTTTTTTTTTAATGTTTACTTTTGAGAGAGAGACAGACAGACAGAGTGTGGACGGGGGAGGGGAAGAGAGAGAGGAAGACACAGAATCCGAAGCAGGTTCCAGGCTCCCAGCTGTCAGCACGGAGCCCAAAGTGGGGCTCGAACTCACGAACCGTGAGATCATGACCTGAGCCGAAGTCGGAAGCTTAACCGACTGAGCCACCCAGGCGCCCCCATCATCACTGTTCTAAAAGACAGGGAACAGGGCAAAGTGGTAGGCTTGGGAGCCAGGCCGCCCTGGCTGTGTTACCTGGAGCAAGTCCCCTCTGCTCCCGGAGCACTGTGTTCCCCCTGAAAAACAAATCAGAATGGCACATAAAAGGTGATACTGTTTTTCTTAACTTTTTAACTGCAATACAGTCGACACACAGTGTTACATTAGTTTCAGGTGCAAGGCATCGTGATTGGACACCCCTGTCCATTAGTCAGTGCTGCCCAGGAGAAGCACAGTCACCATCTGTCACCAAACAATGGCACTACAGTACTGTTCATTATCTTCCCTGCGTTCATGACTGACTTATTTTCTAACTGGAAGTTTGAACCTCTTAATCCCGTCTGTCTGTGTCTTGTATCCCTTTCCTGCCTGGCTCCCCTCCAGCAACCACCAGTGTATTCGAGAGTGTGTGTGTTTTTTTCTTTGTTTCTTTTTTACTTTGTTCCTGGTTTGTGTTTTAGATTTCACATAGAAGCGAAGTCATATGGCCTTTGTGTCTCTGTGGCGGACATGGTGACCTCTAGGTCCGTCCGTGTTGTCACAAATGGCACTTGCTGGGTGTCTCTTCTTCCCTGTTCTTCCCCAGCCACTGCCGGCGCCCGGGGCTCCTAAGTGCCAGCGTGCCCGAGCCTTGCCCCGCTGCCCCCTGGGCAGCCTGACTCTCAGGGGAGGGCAGCAGGGGGCGACCCAGCGCTCCTCAGGGACCGGTGTAACAGCCTGCCCTGTGTGTGCACAGGTGTGGACAGGTTCAGCAACGACATCCAGCAGATGATGGGGTTCAAGCCAGGCCTGTACTGGAGACTGTGCTGGAAGTTCGTGAGCCCCGCCTTCCTTCTGGTGCGTACCGTGTGGCCCGGCTTTCCTGGGGAGAGGGGGCTGTGTCTGGGCTGGGGGGAGGCGGGGCGCGGGGATCTTTGCTTTCCGGGTGGAGGTTCTGGGGAGCAGAGCCCGGGTTATGCAGACGGGACACTCAGGACACTCAGCCCCGCCGTGGCACCACCACTCGGCCCAGCTCCAGGGTCACCTTGCCACTCCTTTTCTCTGTTTCTGGCTCCCTTTGTCCCCTTTGGTCATCATTTGCTTGCTGAATGAATTCTTCCTCCTTCTCTACCTCCTTTCTCTTTTTCTCTTTCTTGTCTCCGTCCCCTGGCCCCTCACTTTCCACGGATCTTCCACTGCCTCTCTCCCACCCGCTTCCTCTGTCCTCTCCCCGTGGCTCCCCGCCTGCTCTGTCTTCACGTCCCTCCTCCTGTCCCTTCCCACTGCCCGCTGTCCCGCAGTTTGTGGTGGTGATGAGTGTCGTCAACTTCAAGCCACTCACCTACGATGACTACATCTTCCCGCTCTGGGCCAACTGGGTTGGATGGGGCATCGCACTGTCCTCCATGGTCCTGGTGCCTGCCTACAGCATCTACAAGTTCTTCAGCACGCGGGGCTCCCTGCGGGAGGTAAGCTTGGGGCCGCCAGGCGGTGCGGGGGACAGGACGGGAGGGATGTCCCCGGTCATCCCCGATGCGATGGGAGAGGACAGACACGAGGACACGGACCCCAGAGCCGCCACCATGGCCAAGTCATTTCCCGCCCCCCGCCCCCAGTTTCCACACTGGTACCCTGGGGTTAGCGCTATGGATCTTGAGAAGACACAGGAAGCGCTCAGCACAGTGCCGGGCACAGAGGACACGTTCAAGGCTTGCTGCCCACTGTTATGTCTGTGTTGGGTGCACACGTGCTCTGACTGCAGTCAGTCCCTACCGATGTTTATGTGAGGAGGTGACACTCAGGTCTGTCGTGTCCCAGATGCCCCCACTCTCCCAGTCTGAGCTCACTGTGATCTGGTCATCGAAGCTTTTACCTGCCTCCTTCCTGAACCCGACACCTTCCTCTCTTATTTGTACGCGTTGTGTGTGCATGTGCGCGGAGAAAGGTTGAGGGAACGGTGCCCTCACTCTGAAATTATGTCTGTCGTATTTCGTTGATAGGCCTTTTCTTTCATAAATAATGGTGACGGTCTTTTCCTAATGTCCTTACTTCGAAACATGAAGTTTCATTCCTTCATCCCTTCATGCCCTGACTTTCCAGCTATTTGGTGTGAGTCTACAAGGCCCCAGCAGTCCGCTGGGCACCAGATGAAACTCCCCAGAGCTCACATTCTAATGAGGGGGACAGACAGACAAATGAGGGCATCAGGAAGCAAGCCACACAAGGGCTGGGGGAAGAGGGTCCCAGGCCGGGCTTGTCTGTCCCCTCCCCCGGCTCCTTGTGACATGTTTCCTGTCCTTGAAATCCCACATCCAGGAGCCTCCGGGTCACCGGGAGGGTCTGTGCTCGGTCAGCGCATCCTGGGCCTGAGAACCACGATCCGCTTTGTGCTTTTTATTTGTCACACTGTGGGAGCAGGGAGGGCATCCCACCTTGCAGGATCAGTCATTGATCCAGATGCCTTCCTGAGTCCCCGCCCTGTGTCTGCACCCCAGGGAGGGCCTGCCCTGATCCCCAGCAACGCTACTCCATCTTCTGGGCCCTCGTTGTGCTCCGAGCCTGTCCTCTGCAGCACTTCAGCTGTGGTTTCAAAATTGCCCCTGTGCGTGTGTGTTCCCCAAAGCACAGACCGTGTGCGTCTCCTTGAGCTCTGCAGCCGCAGGGCCTCACCTCGTGTCTGACCACAGTAGTTGACCCCATAAACACGGACTAGACCAATGAGTCTGCGTGAACCAACCCGGGCCACAAACAAGGACAGTGTGTCTTGTGTGGACCTCACACGCTGTCCTTGTGGGACGTCAGGGCCAGATAGCAGGTGGCCTGTGTCTGGGCTGCCGGGAGGTGCCCCTGGGCCCGGCTGAGGCCTCCTCCCCCTCCCCGTCTTCTCACAGAGGCTGGCCTATGGCATCACCCCGGAGAACGAGCATCACCTGGTGGCCCAGAGGGATGTCAGGCAGTTCCAAGTAGGTGCAGGCCGGACCGCTCTGGGCGGGAGGCCGGACCGTTCCGGGCGGGGGGCCCTAGCTGCCCCCCACATATGCTGGCTGCACATACCACATGCTACAAAACCCTGAGCAGCTGTGGGGCTGTCGTCCCAGGGGTGTGGTGTCAGGAATGGCGGAGAGGGGCCTGTCCCCTGCTTCTACTAGCTTCCAGCTGCCCCTCTGCTCCTTGGTCCTGGGAAACCACACGTCCAGTCTTTCCGAAGCTTTATTTCCTCTCTGTAAGTTGTCACCCTAGGCTGGGGATCTCTTATCTCGCAGGATGAGCCACAGGATGACCTAAGTCCTTTAACTTTAAAACCCTGGGGGTTGGGGGCTGGGGGAGGGTCCTGGTGAGCCCCCTGCTTCAGACTTGCTGTGCCACTTTGCGAGGCTTCCTCACCCTTTCTGGGCCCAAGTGACGGTTAGGGAGTCAGCCTGCACGTTCTCCGGGGTCTTTGGAGGGAGGGGCCGTGTTCTCTGCCTCCCCGTGCTTCCGCTGTCCTTCTGGGCCCCGGGTCCTCTCGTCCCCACCCGCCTCTGGCCTTGGCATCACGACCCTGCCATCTTCCTCTGCAGCTGCAGCACTGGCTGGCCATCTGAGCCCCAAGGAGGGACCCTGCCGTGCCGACGTCCAGGTCCAAGGCTTTGCTGCCACCCCGGACACAGTCTTGGGACTCCTCTCCCGAAAGATGTTCTCTCCATCCCTACCCCTCTTTCCCCAGTTACAAATGATTTAGTGACCTCGTTTTTATTCACCTTCTGTTCATCTGGCCCGGAGGCTTTGAGCTTGGATTGGAAAGTCTGGAGGGGGAGGAGGAGGGGAGGGAACAGGAAAAGTGACTTCCATCGAGCCCCTTTTGCTTTGGGAAAGCCTCACCCACCCTGGGATCTGGCCCAAGCTGAGCTCCATCCACGGCTCGGGCAGAATTCACCACTACCTTTGCTGTGCTTTGGGGCCACAGGAGAAATCCCGCCCGCCAAATCAGAGAGAGGATGTCGCTTTTGGCCAGATACCATAAAACCGAACACAAACAAAAAGGCCGGCTGCGTCTGGGGCAGGGGATCCTCTCTCTCTCTTGCCACCCAGTCAGCATTCTGGTGTCTGAACCTTGATCAGGGAGCGTGGCTTGGTTTGTTCCGGTCATCAGTCTGGATAGATGCTTTGGAGGCTTGTGAGAAGAATCCTTCATGGTTAGTTTTCACTCTGGCTAAGCTGAATCTGATTTGTGCGTGTTCTGGAACATTCTTCCAGCTTCTGGTGGTCAGAGGGTCCAGAGCCATGGATGTCACGAGGCAAAATGTAGATGAGCCGCAGTGAGGAGGTTTTGCAGAAGTACCAGAGGAGCTCATAGAGGCCACATGCAGGGCTTGGTCTGTCGGGCACATGGGGCCCAGAAACCCATCTGTGGCTTCTGAGATCTTTCTGGGGGACTTGGGACAGGAACCCAGCGAGGCCAGAAGTGTGTCTGTACTACGGAATTCTCTGCCATCCTCACAGGGACAGGTGGATGCCCAAGGGCATCCTGATAGGCTGTTTGTTTATCGGTTGTCCGCAGACACCTGCAAAGGTCTTCCCTGGGAATCCCACCCAGCACGGACCAGGGCTCTCGAGTGGTGGGGAGTTGGCCCTGAAAACTCCCTTTGTCTCTCCTGATGGTCTTAACTTGGCATCTGAGGGCATGGTGGAGCCAAGCAGGTAGCAACCTGGTCATTCAAGTCGAGGGGAAAATATTCTGAGCTGATGGAGCAGGATGATGATGGTTTTAGAGAATTTGCAGGTTGACTTCTGATACACGTTTGCAAGTGGCGCCCTCTGGTGGTGGTGGTGGTGGTGCGTTTCAGCTCATTCAGAGAACAGATTTGTAGTTTGGGAAGTTGGTGGCATCTATTTGGGGTTTCTGTTTATGGTTTGAGTCTCTTATGCCTTCCTTGGAAATCTAGATTCAGAGGTTCTTGTTGTGACTGAGGAAGCCCCTATTGAGGAATCTTGGGCCATAAATAAATAAATAAATAGGCTGCTCATACTGGGAGTGTAGGAAGACTCACATCCAGAAGGTACTTTGCATAAGACTGGGGTGTCCCTGAGCCCGATCGATCAATCATGCAGTTTGTGGAAGAGGGTTATGTTGGGGGCCGGGGGGAGTGGTGGGGCAGGGAGGTGGTCTTCTCTCTGAAGGTCCTGAGGTTTCCCTACTAAGTCAGTGTCCTTGGGTCATTCTTTGGAGAAAAGTGGGAGAATCAGAAGACTTCTGATATTTTTATGTAAAAAGGCCAGTTCAAAGGCTAAGCCCAAGTGGCAGGTGTCTTGGACTGCTGTGGAAGGCGGGGCCTGAGGGCATCCAACGGAGCTGAACAATAAGGTGGGGGCGAGGGAGATGAGGGAAGGGCGACCCATCACAGGTAGGATCTGGTCCCGGAAGCGACTTCAAATCCTCCCGTGAAGAGTAACTCCTCCCTAGGTGTTCTAGTCGTTTTACACAAAGTCCCTTCATCCCCGTCACCGCCCATCTTCCCAGCAAGGATTGCAGGGCTGGTTTCTGTCCCATTTCCCAGGTGGGAACACCAAGGCTCAGTATTTCGGCTGCTCTTGTTCAAGTTTTCTCAGCTCCTAAGGGATCCAGTCAGACCCTCAAGTCGGATCCTGTGCCTCTTAGCCCAGAGCACTTTGAAATCCCCAGCACACTATGGTTTACCCCACCCAGGGCTGTCGTTAAAAAATAAACAAAACCCAGTCAAGTGGCCAGGGAGTGTTTCTTAGCAAAAGAGCAATGTATTGGAAGAAGGGAAGAGGGGAGAGGGCGTCATCTGTTCACAGCTGTCCCCTTTTTGATGGACTCAGTCACGCTGGGGAAGAGCGGGGCACGAACCTGCAATTTTCTCTTTCCATCTGCATGTGGCCCTTCTGCCTCCAGGCATCTGTCCCGAGGGTGAATCAGAGATGCGGTGCTAGCTGACCCAACACCAAACCAACGCCATGGTGCTGCCTTGTTTCGGGAGTCAGCTCCTGAGCTTGGGGTGAGGGGGGCCTGGCCCCGAGCCCGGGCCCCCCGGGGGGGGGGGGATGGGGGCCCCAGGAAGCCCTTGGAAGTTCTCATGGAGGTGCTGGCAGGCCTTCTGGGCTCACCTTCCACCCACACTTAACGGAGGAGGAGTATGTGCTTTATCCTGAGTAACGTTTGACTTCTTTTTTGTGGCCTTTTTTTGATAGCAGAGGTTACCCGAGATAAGGGTGTTCCTGTGTACTGTATATGACACTTTTGCTATTTTACCGGGTTTTTAAAGAATTATTATTTTCCATGAAATGTAAACTCTCCGTTTAAGACCATCGCCTTCACATCTACTGGATGTCTAGTCATTTTGCGACCACCCGTCAGTGGATCGTCATCCTAGATGCAGATGAGACAAAGGAGAAGGGAGCAGCCAACTCTTGCCAATATCCTGCTGAGTAAAGGTCCCCAAAGCTGCCTTAATTCTCAGAGGGCGCCCCTGCCCGGTGGGGTGGGGGGGGGAGGCTGTCTCTGGCCGTATGATCCATATGGCGGCCCTGGTGATGTGAGACCGAAGCACTCTTACCAAAGACGTCATTTCCTAGCAAAGAAGCTCACGGAGCTCATTTCGTATGTTTACTTCCTTTGAAAGCCATGGGATGGAGAACAGAGAGGAAGCGTGTAGAAACAGCACAGCTTTCAGAGTCTGCAGGGATCTGGGTCTACCGCTGCCCAGCAGGGTTCCTAGGGAGGGGTCTCTTCATCTCTCTGGGCTTCAGCTTCTTTGTCTGTAAAAGCAAGGGTCAGATCAGATCATCAAAGGTCCCATCCAGTTAAAAAATGTTCCGGTCTCCACGACAACATACTTGTGCTAAATTCACAATGAGGGAAGCACCTCGCTGGGTGTGAGTCTTTCCAGAATGATCTGGTGGCCAATAACCTACTGAGTAGAGAAATGTCAGGTTTCTGGCCTCCAGAACTTTGATTTTTCTGGACATTCAGTAGTTCCTCCTTCTCCAGTATTTCTTCCACTGGTGCCAGAAACACTTGGTATTTAAAAATAAATAAATAAATCCAACCCATTTGTGCTCAAGATCTTGAGGGTAACATGTGAGGCCCCGGTGAGTCCCAGGATCCACAGCTGTGTGGGTATATCAGCATATTTATTGCCGCCACGTCAGAAAGCACCGAAACACTGGTGAACGTGAAGTTGCTTTTGGGGTACCCGCCCTCAGCCCTCTGTTTCTCCACTTCTGTGTAAATAAGGATTGTCCCAGTGGTGCCCTCTCTGTGTCACGGACTGTTCCCATGTCATGCAGGTGTCTGTGTCTGGTGTGGATTTAAAAGCTGTTCTCTTCATGGAAAAATCAGTGTACAGAATAATAAAGGAGATTTCCTGTGCCGTGTGTCTACTGGTGGGTTCTCTCGGTCACAAAGGTAAAATGCTTTGAATTATGTAAGGCAGATGGGAGTGTCTGTGATCAGCCTCCAGCTAGTAAGGAAGAGCTTCTGGTCTGAGTGGTCCACTTTTCACCCAAATAACTCTTTTTTATAACCCATGGAACAGGAGACTGGAGGGGGTTAAATATGTAATCCCAGCTCTGAGATTGACACGTATGTTTATTTTTTTTTGATTGATTGAAATTCAAGCCACTAACGTAGTTACATTGTTTTTATTTTATTTTTAATGTTTATTTATTTTGGAGAGAGAGATAGAGCACATGAGAGTGGGGGGGGCAGAGAGAGTGGGGGACAGGAGATCCAAAGCGGGCTCTGTGCTGACAGGCTGACAGCAGGAAGCCCAATGAGGCGCTCGAACTCATGAACCATGAGATCATGGCCTGAGCCAAAGTTGAACACTTAACCAAATGAGCCACCCAGGAGCCTCCATTGGTTTTATTTCTGAAGACGTATTTTTAATGAATAACTCTGTGTCCAAGTGACACAGAGTTACCTAGTTTTGCATTCCATTTCTAGGGCTGAATTCAATTGAATTCAATGCACAATCTATTACTACACTTTCCTGGGGAGAAGGATACATTAACGCGTAGGTCCTTATTGCTAAGTACTGTCATTATCGGGGAAGGTGTGAGCTCACATTATGATTTTCAATGCAAGTCAACAAGCAGACACAGTGACATCAATATAAATGAGGTATTGACAAAAAAAAAAATCCAGTCTATGTCTTGAAATATGTAAAAGGCAGTCAGGGATGGGTGGTAAACAACTTACAAGAAGATTAGACCAGAACGGAGAATGGGCTGTTGCTGGAAGTGGTGAGCTCCCCATCACTGGAGACATGCAAGCAGGCAATGTCTCTTGGGTAGGTTATGGAGGGGACTCGGTGTCACATAGGGGCGGGGGAGAGAGGGTGCACAAACTCTAAAGGCCCCTCCGTGGAGCTTCTTTTAGGAGAATCAGGAGCCCAACCTCACGCAGCAGCGGTAGGACAGGTAAACACACATACCAAGGGTCTTGAGGTGAGGACTGGTTTGCCCTGTTGAATTGCAGCTGGGCGGACATCCCACGGAGGGTTTTATGATTCTGACCATTTGGTTTTGACTCCGAAATCAGAGTTGGGGTTTATTATGGTGAATCAAACAAAAGGCAGGCATGCTTCCAGCCTTCCCTTTGTGCATGCTGACATTTAACGAGTGTCTGCAGCCCTGCGGGTGGAGCGGAGGGAGGTTGGGTCAGAAGCTGAAAGGGCAGCTCTTCTGGGGACGGTGGGGCACCTGGCGACCCTGGCTGCCACCCTGTGCCCTAGGCTGACAAATGTGGTAGGAGAAGACTCACTGGTGAGCCTCACTTTGGGCAACTGCTAGTCTTTTAAATTTTCCCCAATTTAATCACAGCCTTTTGGAGGGACGTAGCTTCATTTTTATCTCTTTCCAAAAGCACTGATATGTGTCGTCTCTCTCTCTCAGGGACTCAATTTGTCCATCTGTATAATGGGTCAGGAGTTATTAAAACTGTTTATGGAAGGACTTGAAAAATGTCAGAACCTTTTGAAATGAAATGCAAATTTTGTCTTTGATGAGTTTGTGTCTACTCCTCTGGGAGACAGAATGCACGTGTCCTTCAGAGTCTCGGATGTTTGAGACTCATGGGTATATGTGCATATAAGCTTTGGGGGCCTCCCTCTTCTGATGATACACGGCGTTGGTCTCTGGTCACCACCCCCAACCAAGTGAACATGACATAATCCATCCCACCATCCAACATGTCATTTGTTTTCCTGACAATGACCCTGTGAGGTGAGGTAAGGGGCAAAAAGAACAATGTACCCACTGGACAGATGAGGAAACTGAGGGCTCGGGTTGAGAAGTGACCCACCCAAGGACACACAGCCACTGTAGGGTGAGTGTTTGCTCTCTGCATTATGGGGTGTCCTCTGAAATTGAGGTGGGGGAGGGATCAGTTCCAACAGGTGCCTTGAGCTGTGGGAAAACACAGTGGGGCTATGAGGACTTGAAATTCAGGTTGAGGATACGTTGCAGGGGACTGAAGAGGATTTTTTGTCACACAGCCTCTAGTAGGGTAGTCAAGGTATGTCTGGATGGGTCAGTATTGTTAGGAGTCAAGGCTATGGAAAAGTTTCAGAGCCCACTTGGGACCAGCTACTCTGATGTTAGAACCGAGTCACGTTAGAAAAATCAACATTAAGCACTGGTTTCCCCATCAATAGAGAGAAAGGGTTGGGTTAGGTGATACTTTGAAGTCCTTTCTGTTTTTGACTCTATGAGATATCTCCAGAAGCTGTCACAGGGCCTATGGACTAATTCACACTAAGATGTGAATGACTACCTTTCTAGGCAGACACTAATAAACAGAGGTGTTTGCTGCTGCCTTTCATTCACCCTACAGATTTAGTGCAGGGTTCAGCAAACATTTTCTGCAAAAGTCTCTGTCACAACTATTGAACTGCTATTATAGCATAAAAGTAGCTTTATTGATGAAACATTTGGGGGGCTGGATTTGGCCTGCAGTTTATAGTCTGCTTGGGTCTGGTGGAAAGAACAAAAGGTTTCCTTAGCAAACTGGACCTGGGTTTGAATCCCATCTCTACTACTTCCTGCCGTGGAATCCTGGAGAAAGTTAAATAAGATATGTGAGGCTTTCTTGTACCTGAAGGGCGAGAATAAGTGTGCATAAGAGAGCTATGCCGGGAGGATCAGACAAGACACTGTGCACTTAGGAGTGACATCCCGGGAGCCGCAGTGGCTGAATCCAAACCCTGGTCCCATCACTCAATAGGGCAAAAACTAGAGTGAGTCTCCTTAGCCTCTTCTTCGGTTTGTGATTTCTGCCTGAGTGGCCACTTGGTGGGACCGTGGGGAGGACTAGACGTTAGTATTATGTTCAGGATAGTGTCTGCTCCATAGCTTGTGTTCAGGGCAGATCAGCTCCATGATGAGCGTCTATCTCCTCCCCCTCCCCCACCTCTGCCCATTTCAAAGGCAGCCCAGTTACTGTTGGGTTTTCCTGCAGCCAAAACAGGGTCTCTGTTCCTTTGTCCCCTCCTTCAGATGCTGCCTCTGAGGTTTGAACTGGGTCTGGGTAGCCAAACCCAAGTCTTTCTCCCTGGGCCCCAGTGCATGTGACCCCCCCGGGCAGGAAGTTCAAGCTTCAGGAAATGCCAGAGTCCAACAGCCAGCCTTCTGCAGGACCCGCCTGCCCCACAAGCCCTCTGCTGTCAGCCTCCATTAGACTGATGGCACGGGAGAGGCTCCCCTAGCCGGGCATCAGCTCGGGCAGCCTTGACCTCAACTCCAGCCCAGAGGAGGAGCAGACAGAGGTGTGGTGATCAGAGACTCCTGGAAGAGCTGGCAACTAAGTGACTTCTGGCGTCCTGCTTCTCAGCTCCTGGCTCTGTGGGCCTCAGGCCTGGGAGGGGCTGAGCTGGGCCAGACCAGCAGGGCATGGAGGTAAGGGGGTGGGCTGCAGGAAATCAAGGAAGACCATCTCTGTCCCCTGAGAAGGCCCAAGCAAAGTCCATTGCCTGGACATACCCAGGGGCCACAAATGGATCGTTTCTGTAGCCAAGAATGACCCCACACACCCTGCAGCTTCGGGCCCCAGTCCAGAGTACCAGCTGAGAATAGGCAGACTCAGAATCAGAAGAGGAGAGGCCTGAAACACGCCCAGCCCCTGGCCACAGGAAGCCTGGTGCAGACTTGAAGGCCATGGTCAGCCCAACATTGGGGCACCTACCTGCTGTCCACCCGAGCATATTCCCAGGTCTGTGCTAAACTTCTTTTCTTGCGTCACAGCCCCCCAGGCTCCCCGGTAGTTGCCATTAAGCCCTGATCCGCCATCTGCAGTCACATGACAGTAATGACACCCTATCAGGAGAGAAGAGTGGGTGGTGGGTGGTATCTGAGGCATGCTCACAGGTAAGGAAGGGCAAGGCAACTCCGACATTTCAAATGAGCCGCAGAGTCAGATCAGGGAGCATCACGGCGAAGATTAGAATTGTTAATTAGTTACATTTAGAGCGGCCCCAATGAAGTTATGGAATTAGAAGGGAAACAGGGCACAAGGAGTCCCTGGGTTTGTTAAAGAGAGAATGGATCACAGCCATGGATCCCCTGAGGTGCTGTGACCTTAGGAACATCAGCACCTTGGACAAGGCCAATGCACTGAGTTGACATTTAATTAGCCAAACATTGGCTTATCCAGTGCCAGTTACTGTTCCAGGTGCTTTGCAAATTTCATCTCATTGAATTCTCCTGATGAGGCCAGGAGGTAGCATGATTATCTCCATTTACAAATGGGGAAAACTGAGACACAAACAGATGAAATAACTTACCAGTTGGTGAAACTGGGGTTTGAACCCAGGGAGTCTTGTGTTTGTTTTTTTTAATTTTTTTTAATGTTTATTTATTTTGAGGGACAGAGCACAAGGAGGGGTGGGGACAGAGACAGAGGGAGACACAGAATCCTAAGTAGGCTCCAGGCTCTGAGCTGTCAGCACAGAGCCCGATGTGGGGCTCAAACCCATGAACCGTGAGATCATGACCTGAGCTGAAGTCAGACGCTTACCTGACTGAGCCACTCAGGCACCCTGGGAGTCTTGTGTTCTTAATCACCCCGGTATGCCATTGTCTCTGGGTCCTGGCCATACAGGCATAACATGATTCAGCCGGTAGGGGCATGGTCCTCAACTAGTTCCAACACCCTCTTCATTACAATCTGTAATCTGTACACACATATGTAATTTATATACACACATTATATATGTATATATACACACAAACATATTTAAATATGTATGCATTTAAGTGCCTCCAATGTGCTAGGAAGCAAAAGACTTGCCCAAGGTCACTACAGTAAGAGAGTTCATCTTGAACAGACATTTCCTGGCTCCCGGAGAAAATACCTATGCTTTCTCTGAACACACCCTAATCCCATGCTGTCTGGTTCTTTATGTCGGATACAGGTTCCAGTTGGGTTCCCTATCCTTATCCTCTATATGTTAGGATGACAATATAACAGGAATCTACGTATGGTCCCTTAACAAATGAGATTTTTCTCATGCTCTTGTGACAGGCAATGGTTCAGGGAGAGACATGTTCTTCAGGAGGAAGAAGAGAAGTGTCTGCTCTCAGAGAAGAACTTTAGTGAGCCTGGGATGACTGTGGAGACACTTAAGAAAAGTCGTCAAGGATGTGGACTATTTGTAGCTTTCCGTTTCACCATCCACATCCATAGCATGTGGTTCTCATGCTCATGGGTGGCGGGGGAGGGGGGCAGGCAAATTCACCTGCAGACATCTTGCCCACCTTTCAGGCAGGAGGAGGGGAAATAAAGAGAAGGGGCAAAAGGCAGAGGCCAGCTGTGTCTGTGACTCTTTACTCAGAAGGGTGGGTCTCCTAGAACCCTACCTGGATGTCTGCCTGTATCTCATGGGCCAGATCCATGCATCACGGCAATTTCTAGCTATCAGGGTTCTGGAATTTGTAACTGGGTACATTGCTGATTTGGACAAAATCAGGGTTCTCTCAGGAAGAAGACACGAAGGATATTGGGAAAACACTGGTCATTGCCTCCTTTCCCGTGGCTTCTTCACCCCTGGAATCCATCATCTGCTGAGAACTGTGGGGGCCCTTGTGGAAAGCACCAGGGTCTGAGTGGCTGTAGATAAGGGCTTCTCTGTCCCATGGGCTGAAATCAATTACTTTCTTGGACTCTGGGCTCAGGTCTTGCAGGGCGAGGACAGGCAGACCTGGGGCTGGCTGAGCAGGTGGGGATGTGTGTCTGCTGACCCAAGGTTTCCACTCATCCCAGGTTCCCGCTTACCTTCTCTGGCCTGACCGCACCTTAGCAACAGAGGAAGCGGATTAAAATAGAATATGGGTGCTGTGGCCGCCAGATGGCACCAATGCACATTCCTCCTGCAGAGCAGAGGCTGAGAGAAGCCAGGAGGATGGGGGTCTTTGTTCTCTAGACCCCCCTCAGAGCCCATCCGAACCTTCCACACTTCCCTGAACCAGGGGAGCAGAGAGTAGTTTTTGTCTGGATGAAAAGATCCATTTGGTTTTGTATTGTTGTCTCTCGGGTGGATTTACTCTTTCATTCATTTATTCACTGATGAAAACCCTACCTGGTCCTAGTGCATACCAGGGAGGAACTGGACTATAGAAAGAAGGAATAACCCTGTCATTGAGAAACTCTCAGTCTGATAGAGGAGGCAGATGGGGTGCTGATCAGGAAACGTATATTAAGCACCTACTGCGTGCTTATTTGTAGCCTGCTGGCATCTCCCCAGTGCCTTCAAAGTAAACCCAGACTATCCTCATTTCATTCCCCCTCTCTGTTCTGGTCACCCTACACTAGCTGCAGATGTGTACCCAAGGACACCCTGTCCCCCTGGGCCTCATCCCGGGGCCTTTCCCCATCTCTCTGAAACTGGCCAACTCTTACCTGTCCCTCATGGTATCGCCCCTAGAAAGCCTTTCCTAACCCACCCCTCTCACCAAACTTACCACAATTTGTTGAAATGAATTTTCAGGGGGCCAGCAACTTTGGGGACAGAAGACAGCAACCACCGATATCTATCTCTCCAGTGTCGAGACGAGTATCCGGCACATGGTGGGCCCTCAGTAGATGGTGGGGTTTACAGAGATGAGGGGGACAAGGCCATCTCAAAACCTGGCAGAGAAATCATGCACAGAGCCCCACCCGGGGAGATCATAGAGTGCCCTGCAACAGGTGATACTTGAGCTGAGTCAGGAGGAAAATTCCAGGTCATGAGAATAGCAAAAGTGACAGCACAGATGCACGCAGGACTACAGGGGACACAAGGATCTGAAGAAATCTGCAGTGGAAATTTCCAAATAGAAGGGCTGCAGAGGCAAGTAAGATCTGGAAGATGAGGGCCTTCCCAACTTGCAATAGGGAGATGGAACTTTTTTCCAGAGGGCAATGAGGAGTCATTAAAAAGTTTTCGATAGGAGTGGGGCGGATGTCCATACTTGGGTGTCACATAGTGTATCAGGAAGTGACTGCTGTGGAACAAACCGGCCCAAAGCTTAAAACAACAGCCGTGTATTCGGCCGAGGGGTCTGTGGACCACCCAGGAAGGTCCGCAGATCTGGCCGGCCTCAGCTGATCCTGACTGGGCTCACCCAAGCGTCTGAAGCTGTGGGTCGGCTGGAGGCCGACTGGTCTTGGATAGCCTTTCCTGGGATGACTCCCCTCTGTGTGCTGCCTCATTCCTGGCAGGCTGGCCTGGGCTCGTTCACACGGCAGTCATGCGGGTTCGAGACAGTGTGTGAACACGTGCAAGACCTCTTGAGGCACAGCATCACTTCTGCCATATTTTATTGTCAAAGCCAGTGAAGAGGCCAACCCAGGCTCTTTATGAGTGGAGCTGCAAAATCAGACGGCAAAGGATGTGCATAGCAAGGGAAAACCAGGGTGGCCGTTCAGATGGATCACCCTGGCGCTATAGCACAGAGAAAAAATGGCAGGGAGGCTAGTTAGGACTTTCATCAGCCCGGATGAGAGGCAAAGGACAGACGCTTTGCAGAGAAGTGCTGTGCGAGCGGAGTTTTCCGAGCACTTCTGAGGTGCCTGGAACTGGATTCGTTCTGTTGGAGGCTGGGGAGACCACCAGGGCCAGGAAACATTTCATCTCAGTTTGAAGTAGGAATAAGACTTGAGGAGCTCCTACCCAAGCTGCCCCTGCGTGGTTAGGACTCTGGAGGCGCCAAGAGACCAATCTGAATGCTGCCCCTGACCGTGTCAGCTCAGGCGTAGTCACCGCGGTGGGGACAGAGTTGGGAGTCTCAGCCCCTTTACAGTCCTGGATCCCACCCGGAAGCAAGTGCGGCTATCTGGACACTGCCCACTAGAGGGCAGCAAAGAACCGCCAGTCACATGGGTGCCTTTGGCAGAATCCGATGAACTGGAGAGGTCAGGACAAGCCCAGAATAGGAGTTTTGAAGTGTCCTGCTTACAAAGGAAGGATTGCTTCGCACTTACAGGCTCCAGCTCTAGAGCCAGACTGCTAAGGGCCACATTCCAGCTGCGTCACCAGGATGGGCTTCATAGGTGCGAGACCCGTGCGTTCACTCAGGACTCTAGGCTCACGGTGGCTTTAAAAACTCTGCAGTCGCCATCTTGAAATTCTTAATAATTTTTAAATAGTTATTTTTATTGTTAATAAAATTGCACAGCAAATTATGTACGTGGTCTTGTCTGTCGCTTACTAGTTGAGTTTTCTGGGGCCTTGTGTTAACTTCCATGGGGTTGATAGCAAGCATTCACCTCAAAGGGTGTCTGTGAAGATTATCTGAATTAATATAAAAAGTACTTTATTATGAAGGCACATAATAAATATCCAATAACTTCTAGTTACTGTTATTATTATAGGATTCAAAGGTATAATCATCGGATACCTGAAGGCTGATGCCCACCTTCACCTTGTAAAGTTCCATCTGACCACCATCTCTCTCTCTCTCTCTCTCTCTATATATATATATATATAATTTATTTATTTATTTATTTTGCAATCTTCAAGAACCTGGGAACTCTCCTTTATTTGCTGGCTTATGCATTCAACCATCCATGCATGCACATATTCAGCACACACACTGTGCAGGGCCCAGGAGACATCGAAACTCGTACAAAGAGTCCTGCCTTGAAGAACTCATGGACCAGGTCAGTGGTTCTCAACTCTAGCCGCACACCAGCTAAACATAGGGAGTTAAAAAAAAAATCCTGCTGTCCAGGACCCTCCCCCGGCCAAAGGAATTAGAATCAGAATGGGGCCTGGGCAACGGCATTTTTTAAAAAGTTGTTCAGGTGATTCTAACGGGCAGCCAGCACAGATATGCTAACGATAAATCCTGAAGTGATCCAGGCTATAGGAGGGGTTCAGACAAGTTGCTGGATGAGATGACCTCAAGGAAGGGCCCGGGAGGATGCTGTGTACATTGGAGAAAAACTGCGGATCTCTGGAAGGGTCAGTAAGGGCCACATGACGGTGCCACAGGGTCACCACGACACCTCCTTTCTCCACCACTGCAGGTACATATGTAGACTGGTAGCTCCACATGGACAAGAGAGACATTACATTCTGGCCACCCCACATCCTGTTGCTGGAAGTTGTTGAGGGCCCAGAGACATGGGGCGGATGCACAATTATCCTTGGCAGCTCCTGGGGCCAAGCCATCCCCACCGGAGGCACCTTCCAGACAATCATGCCCATCCTATTCATCTTCTCTCCCTGAGCCCAAGACACAGACACTGACGTGGTCTCCGAGAGAACATTTATTCCCTAAATTGGCCACAATTCCTCTTCCCCGGCCTCTGCCCTCCCCCACCAGACATATTCCCAGCCTCCTCCAATAAGATCCTTCTTTGGCTCATAAACACCTTCTATAGACTACCCCAGTCTGGGCTCCCCCAGGGCCCATGGCCAGCCAGGCCACCCATTCACAGCTCAACGTGCTCTTTGTGGGGTGGCTTTTTTGCTGCCCCCTGGGCCAGGAGCTCGGTCCAGAAAGCCACTTCCTTGTCTTTCAGCTTCTGGGCCGGCTGAGTGGTGGCTCCAATCTGCAGATACCCTTCCTTCTGGTCATATGCTGGCCAAGAGGGCAGTCCTTCCCCATTGGGGTTCCTAGGAACAGAATCAAATGAGAATTGCCCAAAGTGACTGTGGGGACCCAACAGCACTTTGAGATTTGCAGGACTTCTTGGTTTCATTTCCCCCAGGAGGCTCCTTCACCTCCAGAGGCAGGGAGCTCACCGAATCCTAGGCAGCCTGTCCACTTTTAGAGAATTCTCACGGCTCCTTGTCAGGGTTACAGGGCTGGGAACTACCTTTCCCAGTAAACACCCCCGCCTGTCCCAACCCTGCTCCATCTCTGTCACCAGCCTCACCCACTCCGAGCAAAATTGGCCCAAAATTTCATCATCATCTTGCTGAGTCTGGTCTCCTCTTCTGAAGCACCTCCTGTGGGGAAGAAGAAGAAAAAAGCCTTTGCTACTCAAAGTGTGGTTTATGGCCAGCAGCACGGGACAGCTTGTTAGAAACTCAGAATTTGAGCCCTTGGTCCAGACCGACTGTGTCAAAATCTGCATGTCAAGAAGATCTGGGTAATTTGGGTGCACTCTAAGCTTGGGCGTTGCTGATGAGGGACTCGGGGGTGGCTGCAGTCTCCTCAGTGCCTAGACAGCCACGCCTCTCCGCACCTATCAAGGTCTCCAGGGTTACACCCAGAATGTTCACTACAGAGACCCCACCTTGGGATTGCTCCCGTCTGGGCCTTTGCTCGCTCTCTTTCACCCACCCATGTTCTCATAAAACCTGAAATATCATTGATGTGCAGTGGCCCTAACGAGTCAGCCAAGCAGGAAATGCCCAGAGGCACTGCTGTGTCGGCCACAAACAGCCTGAGGTGGGTCACACACAAGTCATCTGTAACTGGTGATAGTGAAGGCATTGGAGATATTTGTGAAAGGTCTTCTTTAAAGTATTATATTATCTAGGTGCCTGGGGAGCTCAGTCGGTTAAGCGTCCAACTGTGGCTCGGGTCATGATCTCTCAGCTTGTCTGTGCTGACAGCTCAGAGCCTGGAGCCTGCTTCGAATTCTGTGTCTCCCTCTCTGTCTGCCCCTCCCTCACTCACTTGCGCTCTCTCTCTCTCTGAAAAATAAACATTAAAAAATAATAAAGTATTATATATATTATTAAATATATTAAGTTGAGAAAGTTAGGAATTTTAGGTGGGTAGATGGTTGGACAGACAGACACACACGTGCACATTAGCCCCGATTCAAGGTCAACGCCAATTCTAACCTTACCCTCACTCACAGTGGGAAGTGAGTGGTGACATTCTAGCGCTTGAGCAGGGCCCTGCATGGTGAGGGCTAGAGCAGGGCCCTCTAGCGCTTGAGCAGGTGACCTGCCATGTGGCTTATTGATACCCAGGCCTGAATTCTTAGAGTATGAACGGGGGCACTTGGATATACCTTCTCCACCAGATGTGTCAGGGTAGGAGAAAGGTTGGAAATTTTCATAGTTCAGCCCTGCTCCGATGTATTTGGGTAAGTAAGGTCAAGAGAGAAGGGGGAACTTGACCCACGGCCACCAAACTGAGACTTAAACCCAGATCTTCTAACTCCAAATTTGTCATCACCGAAGGGCCATCACCTTTTAAAAATGGTGCCCCGAAGACTGAGAACAGCTCATCGCCATGGTCCCCTATCAACGTCTTGGGTTTCATGTCTGATGAGAAGCTTGGGTGATACTGGAACTCGTACATGTACGTGGGGGCTCCGGCATCTGTAAAGACATGGATTCATGCACAGTTCATTTCCCCAGATGCACACCAAGGGGGCCCTGAACGCTCCGGGAATGGGTGGCACACCTGGGTCCTAGGTACACAACAGCAGCAACATGAATAGCTGCCCATCGTGAGAGCCAACTGTGTACTAGACATTGTGCGGCCCTACAGAAAACCCTTGGTTACCAGCGCAACACAGAAACAAAGCTTTGGGAAAGCTCTGCGATTTGCTTAAAGATGCACAGTTGGAGGAGGTGATATTGGCGGTGATAAACTGGTGATAAACCGGTGATCAACTGGCTTTACGTCAGATATTTGTTGAATGAGTCGATGAATGAAGATTGAATGAATGAAATGTTGAAATTCTGAGTAAATCCATTTAAAATAGTATCCTTATAGGGGCCTTGGGCCAATTACACACAGATCCTGTTGCCTACTGATGGGTTCACACGCAAGAACATCTCCATACACACTGTTTACGCTACTGTATTTCATTGAAAAACGGGCTCGTTTTGATTCCTTTGGAGACTGTCTGCAGCCCAACAGGTGCCTTTTATTCTACCCAGTTTGGAGAGTTTCCAGTGTGCTTGTCAGCTAATTCCTAGGGAAGAGGGAAGCAAATCCTAGTTGCTGGCTTGACAGCTCAGATATTTATACAAACATGGGGGAAGGGCATAATCTGTCTCTTGTATCTGGGGAAGCCGAAAACTCAGCATTTTCTATTGCTCCATCACCTCGTCACCTCATATCTTGCTTCCTGCTGGGCCTGGGGTGGTGACAGAAGAGTGAAAGAGGGCTCTGAGGGAGGACAACGGTGCCTTTCTCCTGCTTTCCCAACCCCCACTCTCAGCACCCCCCCTCCAAGCCCCCAGAAGGTGTCGATTTTCCCTCAGATAGCTTTATCCAGAGCTGTCCACTCTGCCTGCCCCTTCAGGGCTAAGCTGGGGGCCACCAGTCTAGGGTGGTTCATGGAACTGGCACTTTGCATGGACCCCAATGCCCACGGCAGAATGACTGATGGGGAAGGGTTGGGTCCCTAGTCTGGCTGGAGGAGAAATGATACAGCTTTTTTCCCCTTTGGGTGCCGTAACAAACTTGGAAAGTGCAGAAAAAAGGCAAATGACCAAAAAGATCACTTATAATCCTAGCACCACTTGAAGACACCTCTGTTAATATTTTAGCATATATCTTTCTATGCATATACAAATGGGATGATAGTGTATATGTCATTTTGTAATATACTAAAATCATTTCTCTGTATCATTAAATATTTGTCCCCAAATGATTTAATGTTATATGCCATCCCCACATGAGAAGGTAGAATAATTTATTGGAATGCCTCCCCGACCCCCCAACAGTGCACCCTTGATTTAGCCAGAGGTGCTGTCTGGAAGAAGCAACCCTTCTGTGGTTTTTAAATCCACATGTTAAACAGCAGCTTCAAGGTCAAGCAGAACTCACTGAGGGAAGGGGCTGTAACGTCCCTCCACCACTTGGGAGTTTTAGAAAGGAGCTCTTTGCCACAGAGGGAAGACCTTCTGTGAATGAGAGAACTCCTTTGGGGCAGCCAGCATGCGGCACAAAAGAGAATTCTCTCCCTCCCTCTCTCTCTCTCTCTCTCTCTCTCTCTCTTTTAACTTTCTGCCTAAAACCAAGAGGAGGTATAAAATTCCTACAAGCACAACACATGTTTTCAAAGGAAGGTAGGGCACAGATTAGGATAATAGGACAATAGCAGAAGAAGAATAGGAGAAGCAGAAAGGACAGACTTTGTAATCTAAGTTTGCCATTAAAGCATGGGGATGCCCCCCCCTTTTTTTTAAGGAAGAGCTTGTGAAATTGGCAGCATTGTCTTTATTTTTTAATCTGAGTTTTGCAAGTGAGAGAATTAAGAAATCCCAGGCATGCACTGGAAGGCAATTTCACAGCATGTATCAAGAACTTTAAAATGGTCTAACGGCCCCACTTGGGAACTTCACTTCTAGTAACCAATCCTAAGAAAATTATGAGAGACTTGGTTAAAGTCTGACTTTAAAGGCTGAGCATAATATATTTTTCTTGCATCGAAATATAAGCAGCCAGACTAAATATCCAATGGGACAGGGATACTAAAGTAAATTTTGATGCATCATTCCATGAAATAGTGGTTGTTTTTGAACACAAAATAGTGTTCTATGAACAAAAATATGACATATGATATCAAATTAATTTCTAAATTATATGTAAGACATGGAAAGATTATTCAAAGAAGATATTTCAAAAATGTATAGCAGGGGAGCCTAGGTGGCTCAGTCAGTTGGGTGTCCAACGTTGGCTCAGGTCATGATCATGAGGTCTGTGAGTTCGAGCCCTGTGTCGGGCTCTGTGCTGGTAGCTCAGAGCCTGGAGCCTGCTTCAGATTCTGTGTCTCCCTCTCTCTGCCCCTCCCTGCTCTGCTCTATCTCTCTCTGTCTCAAAATAAAAATAAACGTTAAAAAAAAAATTTTAAAGAGAACGTATAGCAGATGTTTCTAGGTGGAGGAATTTAGAGTAATATCTAATTTCCTTCTTCATGTGTTTCCATATCTTAAAAATTTTCCACATGTGTAGGATATTAATTTTATATTCGGAAAACTTTCTGTTTATCAAAAAGAGATCGAGGCAAATACAAAATGAAAGAATAACATTGACAAAAATCTGTGTGGTCCTGGCAAGACGACCCCGAATTCAAAGTCATAGGATACCAGATAAAAAACACAAGTCCAGTATAGCTGGGACCAGCAGACGAAGCAGAAGAAGATGCCACAAGCCAGGCATGTATCCAGAGGCAAGACCAAGGTTATGAAAGAGCAAATTTGACCCCAGGCGGCCCCTGGCTGAAGCGTTTCATCAGGACCCCCGGGAGGAAGAGACAGTAACTGGCTCCTGCACATCACTATACGGAGGGCTTGGGGACAGGGTAGGTCAGCTCTAGCTGCTTTTTTATCATGCACAGAAAGTCCTGAATTTTAAAATCCCTCCGGCATGGTTAGATAGAGAACCATTTCCTGGCTGGCAGACTAGGTGAAGGAAGGGTCCTGTGAGGACCTCGTAAAGACGCCCAGAAGGGATGCATCCTTTCTAGATGAGCTTATCCAACCCTGGATCCACCTCACAGCCTTGGATCAGTGCAGGAAGGTCCTGTGGTAGAGTCAGCACACATCAGGATGGACAGAAGCCAGCTGTGTGCATGGACACTCTCTAGAACACCTGCCTCCACACCTCCCACTGCTCATTTCTTTTATTTTGGTTTGGTTTTCTTTTGTTTTGTTGTTGTTGTTGTTTTGGATTTGTTTGTTTTTTGTTTTTTGGGTTTTTTTTTTTTGCTTTGTTTGTTTTTGTTTGTTTGTTTGTTTCCTGATTATATGCTTGGCTTCAGTCTACCCCCAGCTTTACCAGTTAACAAACCAGTTTGCAGCTAGCTCTGACCTTGGAAACCTGCCAAAGCATATCTTCGAAGACCTGCCCTCTGGCCCCACAGACCACTGTAACTTCAGGGGAGGGGTCCCTGTGGCAGGGGCTGCTGGTGCCTCACCACATATCCAACTTCTGGACATGCCAGCCTGACTTCCACCTCCGGCGTCCCTTTGGCCACCAAGAGACCACACTGCCCGTATGTGAGGCAGGTGAGAGCTCCAGGGAATTACCAGCCCCTTGGGAACAGCCTTCAACTCATGGCTCATGAGAGTGAAAGAATAAATACCTCTGCCCCTTGCCACTCACACGGAATAGCCCTGAGACATGACTGGAGACATGATAGCTCCAGGTGTCCAGGGAAGTCTGATTGGTTTCCTTCTCCTTTCGGGGCCACGTCTCCATTCTTCTGCTGGTGTTTTCTGGGGTCACCTCCCAAATAAGCTACTTGCATTCAGATTCTTTTCTCAGAGTTGGCTTCTGGCAGACCCAAAGTTAGACAGTGTTCCACCCCCGGCCATATGGAATTGGCCTTGGAGGCTTGACCATTGGTGGTTTCCACATATCTGTCTATGCTGAGAAGTGAGTAGGACCGACAGTGAAGCTGGTGGGTTCAGTGTTCCTCTCCTGCCCAACCTGTGGGACTCACCTCTGTGGTAACGGGCCACAGTCACAGATGGGACACCAAATACCACATCTCCAAGTGCTTCCAAGAACAGGTCTTTCTTTTTGACAGGGTCATCTGTCCCTTCTAAATACTTCTCAGCAGCCAGTGGAATCAATTCCTCAGGGATGCCCTGAAATGGAGCACAAGTAAAAGTGGCCCCGGCCCCCACCCCAGTGAATGACATAGAGAATGGTTTGCATTAGTGGTAAATCTCTCCAGCACTACCCTGCGTGGTGAGGTGGGAAAAGCAGAAAAGTGGGGGCATAACCCTCCAGCCCCAGTCTGCATTCTGACATTGAATTGTTCAGCTATTTGGGGCAAGCCTCTGCCCCTCCTTGGGTCTCAGCCAGTTCCCATGGTTCCCCAGACTCTTACAATAATCGGGTAAGACTTCCACAGGAGTGACATGGCTGTCTTCTGGTCCAGCTTGCCTTCAGAGAGTGGGTAACCCATCAGCTGTTAAAACAAGTGACACAAGTGTGAATCATCAAGAATTAGCATGAAGAACCACACTTACCAACCAACCAAAGGTCACTTTGTCATGACTTGACAGACATGGGTTCTTGATGAGTTGGGTAAAATCAATGAGACAAACAAGCTTATTATATCCAAGCAGGTGCAAAAGGATAAAGTAAATGTGAAGAGAAGCTGTCCCAGGGCCTTGTACTGTGTGTGTGTGTGTGTGTGTGTGTGTGTCAATCGTAGGCAAGAATCCCCACCCTGGATATGGAGACACACAGGAGAGATTTATGCCTGGCTAGTGTTGAAGTAGAGGGCTCTGAGACAAAGAACACCGACCTCACAAATACCCCCACTGTCTCAGATGACCAAGGAAGCATCAAATCCTGCCATTATGGCTTTGGTCCGTCAGTGACCTCTGAAATTTCTGTGCTCCATCCAAACTTCTGCACTGTAGAACTTGACCAAACTCTAGCTTGACTGCCAGAGCTTAAGATCTTGTCCCTAAGATTATCCCAGTTCCCCTTAACGAGCTCCCGGACATTATTATGTATTATTTATTCTGGCCCAAACCTGGTGATAGGTTGATAGGTCCCTGAACCCCCTTTAGAGAAGCTACTTTAGAAAGCTTGCAATTACAATTCTTTCTCTGCCCTTTGAGATGTAAATCTACCACCCAAAACTGTTTCCTCCAGGACCTTAGGGCCACCTTTTGAAATGCAGACATTCAGCCCCTAAGTCTCCTTTCTCCCTCTCAGTCCCTGTGACTCTGGTGGGCACCCTGCTGCAGCCTGCACACCACTGCCTCTGGGCAAAGAGACAGAAATTTGTTTCTGGAAAAACAGCACTTAACAAATCGAGGTGGCCTAGTCCCGTGGACAGACTCCCCCGCCCTCCGTGCCTCTGTCACACCCCCACAGTGTCTTTCCTTGGCACATTCAGGCCTTTAACCAGGCTCCAGCCTTTTGTTGCAGGGACCTGAGTTCAGCTCACACTGGTCTCTCCTCCCTGCTGCGGGGGTAGAACTAAATAAGACTGTCCTCACCGCTTTACCTGGCACTGGCTGTGTTTATTTCTGACAGAGGGAGAGCACTTCTGACTTTTCGAACTTTCACCCCAGAGGGAGAAAGCTCCTCTGACTCCCCCAGTTAGATGACCAAGAAAGAGCAGGTGCGGGATTTTTGGAGGGGCAGGGAGAGCACCAGCCCAGGTGGACGGGCCGCAGGGGCTCAGGCCTCACTCCTTAACTGGGAGTCCGTCCCTCTCCCAGTCTCGGTCTGCCCATCTGCCCAGTGATTATCCTTACAGACTCCCCCGGCACCCACGTTGTGGGATTCTTAGATTGGAAGACAGCCAGAGTGCTTGGGGAGAGGGGTCCCCAGGTGGCAGTGGGGCCATCCTGGAGAAGTTTCCCCACGGAAATGTCAATGCCCCCCTCATGGAAATGTGAAGGGGACAGCTGCCCTGGATTCAGAGGGGGGCCTCGAGAAGGAGGAGCCTCTGTGAGCAGAGATGGGAGGGGTGATGTGATGGGTGGGGGAGGGGAGCCTAAGGGGACCCCACATTCTCACCTTTGGAAGAAGCCAACCAAACTCATGCTTGTTGATTCCGATGATATAGGGAACAAAGTTGAATTTCTTTTCTGCCAGAATCTCTTCAGGCATCTTTGGTAACAGTACTCCGTCCACCACGATGGGCAGGAAGGGATGGCTCTGGGAAGGAGGGCATCATGGTGTCTGGGCTTCTGCTCTCAAGGCCACATGCATATCCCCCTCTCCACCTGTCAGAGCAGGGGGCCAGCACCCCACACCTGCACGGCCACAGGCGGTGGCCACAGAACTCAGGCTCCTCCAAACAGGGCCAAGTGCATGTGACCCCAGAGGCAGAACTAGCAGTGGGAAGTCTGAGGGGGGCAAAACTCACTCAAACTGAAATACATGTATACATATCTCTACATATTTCCATACATTTATGTACATATAAGCATACATTAAATTTATTAAATATAAATATATTAAATATATAAATATGCAAATATATTTTAGTATTAAAATCTATAAACATATACATTTTATATAACTTTATATAAATACATAAAATATATACGTATATATATATACACACACACATATATATATACTGCACGTATATGTAAAAATTTATATCTCTCAATTTGCAGTTTACATTTGCCTATGTGGGTCTCTAGAGTCAATTCTGTTATCCGTGGCCGTTCGGTTCTCTAAAGGCACCGTGGGCTCTGAACTAGCAAATGCGGGGCCTGCTCATGGGGAAATACGACGTCAGATTCCTGCAACTATCTGGTCACATTTTCATCAACTCCGTTTTCCGTGTGCTTAAAGACACCTTGATGGAATATGCGTTGCTTACAAATAACTAATTATATGTAGTATTTATTTATAATAAAACACCAGCTGAGGCCTCACCATCTTCCTGGGCCCTCGGGAACATGCCTGGAACTTCCTCGCCTTCAGCCTCACGGCAGGGTTGTTATGCGTTCGTATCCGTGGTCATCTCACAAAACCACGAATGTGCCCGATTTCCCACAGCTTTCATCACATACTAGATGGTATTTTAGCGCTTTCCCAAGCCGCCTCACAGACAGATCGGCAAGTTGCCCCTTCCTGTTCCTGGATGGGCTGCCTTATTGATCCCTTGCCACTGAACTCACAGCCCACAGCACAGTCAGCCGCCCTGGAAGAAGCTGGTCTAACTAACACACGAAGGCGCATCACAGCCTGGAACAAGCCCTCCCTCGGGAGCACGGGACAGTGCCTGAGGGGCCACTTGCCACAGTGAAACCATCAACAGAAAGCACAAAAATGCGGAAAACGTGGCACTGAGTAGACAGTGGAAAGGACACGTGTTAAGAGTATGAGACGTGAGACAAGAAGCCACAGGCTTTGCTGCATCTCGAACGGGAGCCTACACATGGTCTCTCAGCCTTCTCGCCACTCCATGTCCATGAATGACAGTAAAAAGTGTCAGGAGTATCGGGGCGCCTGGGTGGCTCCGTTGGTTAAGCGTCCAGCTTTGGCTCGGGTCATGATCTCACAGTTCGTGGGTTCGAGCCCCGCATCGGGCTCTGTGCTGACAGCTCAGAGCCTGGAGCCTGCTTCAGATTCTGTGTCTCCCTCTCTCTCTGCCCCTCCTCTGTCCATGCTCTGTCTCTCTCTCAAAAATAAATAAACGTTAAAAAAAAAATTTTTTTTAAATAAATAAATAAATAAATAAATAAAAGCAGTGTCAGGAGTATCAGTTTTGGGGTCACACATTAATTTTAGAGAGTAGATGAATTCACAAACACAGAATTCACAATCAATCAGAATCAATTGTACTTATCGGTCTATATTTAATTAAACACAAGCTGCTATTGATAAACAGTTCGCTTCGAGGAGGTAGTGAGCCCCCCATCACTCAAGGTGCCTACACAGAGACCCGATTCCTTCTTAGAGAGAAAAAGCATGAATAAAATCATCAGGGATGGGCTCGCATTGTATTGAAAAAAATGTCTCCATTTGAGGTTTTACCTTCGATGAAGATCAGTTACATGGGCACAGATTCAGCAGCATCTGACCCCCATGTCACCATCGGGAGCCGGCTCTGGGCGTGGTTATAATGCATATTTGGCCACAGTCGTTATTAAGAATGTGGGTTTTGGAGCCAGATTATCTGGACTTGAATCCTGGCTCTGCCACCTACTGGCTGGTAACTTGGGAAAGTTATTTCATCTGTTTGTGCTTTAGTTGTGTCATCTGTGAGACAGGTTGGAATAGGGATTAAGTGACCGAACCAGTGCAGAATGCTCGGCACAGTACCTGGTCCCGGAGGCAGCTCGATACACGTTAGAGATCACTCCTAAAACTCGCTGGCAGTGCTCCGGAGCCCTCGCCAGCTCCATGAGCCGTATTTCCAGCTCCACACGCCATGTGCCTGATCCCCCCCACCGGATGGCAGGCGGCGTTGGACAGCCCCCTGTGGCTCCAGGAAACTGCATCTGCCCTGCAAGGGCCGACGAAGAGATGACGGGCCATTTCTGGCAGCCACAGAAGGGGCTCAGCGGGACCGGCGCCCAAAGCCTAATCCAGAACGGGCACGGCCTGGGAGGGTCGGATGTTGCGGCATACTTTTTGCACAATGCCTGGCACACAGCAGTCACATGGACGTGTCCTGAAGGGATAACTCCATGGGGGCGAGGGCGTTTGTCTTGTAAGAAAGGTCGGCCTTTTAAGAAGGAAGTGACATGCCCTGACCTGTGTTTACAAGGGTCAGTCTGCGGCATCGGGGGACGAAGGCGGGGGGAAGTAAACGTGGAAGATAATCAAAGTCCAGGAAAGGGACAGAGGGCCCATGATCTGACCGAGGTGGCGTCCCACGGAGGCTGACAAGTGACACCAAGAACAACACGATCGCTTCCCAGTGGCTGCCCTGTGTGGGCCTCGGGCATTCCCAGGCTCGGGTCAAAATCCCAGGGGCATGCTTCACCACCCTCTTTCTCTTCTGCCCCATATCCTGTCCATTAGCAAATCCCACCAGCCACGACTTCAAAAATACCCAGATGCCACCCCACTGTCTCACCACCCCCTCTGCTACGGGCCCAGCCCAGGCTGCCATGACCTCTGGCCTTGACTACTGCAGCTCAGCGGCCTCCCAGATGGTCTCCCGGGGCTGCCTACCCTTCCCTACCTTCAATTTGAATGCAGCAATCAAAGAGCCCTTTTGTAAAACCCAAGGTCAACTCACTCCTCTGTTCAAATTGCTCCCAACACTTCGGCATCTCACTTGAAATCAAAATCCAATTCCTTTAAAGGGACTGCCCCCACCTCCCTTTCCTTTCTAGCTTCAAGCCTGTTCTCTCCTCTGACCCCCTCCACACCAGCCACACAGGCCTCCTGCCTCAGGACCTTTGCAGCTGCTGTTCTCTCTGCCTAGGATACTCTTCCTCCAGTTTACTTGGCAGCTGCCTTCCTCTCTGCCTCCAGAACTTGGCCCAGATGTCACCTTCTTCTTGAGACTTCCCTAACTCTGCTATGCAGGTTCAAACCACAGCAAACTCTATACCCATTTCTCACTTTCTTTCCCCCCATAACAAGGACCTTTTTCTGTTACTGTACTCTTCCCTCACTCCAAGGGCATTGTATCTGCTTTGCCTGTTTTGTTGCTGTTTCCCCAGCTCCTAAATCAGGTCCTTTCACACAGTAAGTGCTACTTAAATCTTTGCTGAATGAATGTATGAATCTCCCCGAATGCTCACAACACCTTTGAAGGCAGGTGCTGCTGTCCATCCCCAAGAGAGAGCAGAGAGCACAGGACTGTAAATGTTGCAGAGATAATGTCTCAGAACCTGTCGACATGCTGGAAAGTAGGAAGGGAGGAGGAAGGAGATGGGGAGGCTGCTATGGGGTTCTGGTGTGGCTGGGAGGAAGGTGGTATATCCTCAGGACTGAGATTCTCAGCCCCTTCCGGACGCCCCCCCCCAACAGTGTAGCTTGGATAGCTAATCAACCCAGCAGCCTCCTGGGAAAGGCGTGAGCTCCTCAGTGAAGGCTCCTTAAGAAACGCTTCATCCAGCTAGCTCCACGACCCCATGGTGGAAGTTTCTAGTCCCAGCCCTCTCCTGAGGGGAATTTCTGGGAGCAGGAAATGTAAACAAGAAGTGGGCGGTAGTCTGGGGCCAAGGGACACAGAGTTGGTAACTGGGAGCTCTGGATTGGGAATCAGGGAAACCTGTTCCAGTCCCATGACTAGTCCACCTGGCTGCGTTATCCAGGCAGGTCACTGCCCCTCTCTGAGCCTCGGCAACGTAAACACAAGGAGTTACCAAGAGCCCGCAAGGGAGGGTTCATTCATTCCTATTTGACTAGAGCTTAAAGGTGTCAAGAAACCTGTAATCAAGAAACCAAAAGTCCTTACCTCTCTGGGTTCTCCATATAAATCAATAGTGAAAAATTTCTGTGAAGACAAAGGCAGAGGGTGTGGGTGAGAAGGCTTCCAGGGACAAAAGCCATGAGAGGTGAGCCAAAGGTGTCAGGTTCTCCCTCCTGGTGCCACCCTGGCTGGACTGAGAGGAAATGGGCAGGACACTGGCTCCCCTGGGCAGGGGCACAGGTGTAGTAGGTGTGGGATGGGGGAGGGAGGCACTGGAGAAAACGTCTGTTGTTTGTGCCTGCCCTGCCCTCCATCCATTTCCCTTACTTGTTTCCCCAGGCAACACGACCCCAGTATTCTTTTGGGGGACCTCCCTCTTCCCCACTCTCACTCCATAAATCCAGGCATCTGTATGTGACCTGGGGTGCCCCATCTCCCTGACCATAGAGATTAGTTCGGGTATGGGCACAGGCCCATGTTACTCCAATAGACTTTACCCCCCAAACTTTTGCTGGAATTATTGTGAAAGTTTCTAAATGGATAGGAATGTAAGTCTAGATGCTGTTGCTATCTTTAACCTCCCCAGGGAACAAACTTGCCTGAGAGAAAAAAAAAAGCTGAAAGATAGAGCAGATATATTCTTAATAATATCATATGTGCATCTGGATCCAGCCATGCCTGAAGCCATGTATTCCTCAACTATGGTTTAGTTTTCAGTTAGTTTCATGAAGATTTTGTTACACATTTCTTTTTCCACTCAAGGCATTTTGAGAGGAGTCTCCTCTTGTATAAGAAAGTCCTGACTTAAGCAAACTCCCTGAAATTCACCCCAACCCGCGCTCCTTTTTGCTGTATATTTGCTACACTGTAGCTAACAGGTCTCACTAGAATGTAGCAAGTGACCAGTAAGGTATTCTTTATTAGGGCTGTAGCCCTACCAGTCAGTGAGTTGTATGTCTGTGTATCTGTGGGGGGGGGGAGTGTGTGGGTGTGTTTTGGGGAGACACTCTATATCAACTCAGAAACATAACATGGGCTGTTAATTTCTCTGGGTTTTCTCAAAATCACCAAGTCTTTCCTTATAAACTGAGTCTTCTTAAGTCAATGGAGAATTGCTGAAATAAACCTACCTCTTTCCAGGAATCAGAAATAATTGTGTTTTTATTCTTTGAATGCACTGATCACCTTATTTGAGACTGAGAAACCAAGATCCAAGCCCCAAGGCTTTGGACGTTGGAGTTAAGCCAGGAAATAAAACAGAGTCCAGGGCCAGAGGCCTAGCCTTAGAGGGTCCGGGAATATCCTTAGAGGCTGAGGATTCAGCTGAGAGTCCAGGGGCTTAGGATACACCTTAGCTCACATTCATACCCTTCTCCCACAGAGGGAATAGTTCCCATTGGGCTTATGTGCTGTATTTTCTGGGCGTCCTTGTGATGACACTGTCATAGCCATCCATCAGTCCTCAAATGTCCCTCCTCTGTGAAGCATCCCTACTGACTATTATGAATGTTTCCTCTCTGTATACTCCCACCACCCTTAACCCATGAAGTATATGAGTGTGTTTCTCCTTGGACAGATCCTCATAAGCAAGGACTGTATCTGATTAATGTCTGCATCACCCACCCAATTACCCTTCTCCATACACCTAGGATGGACGGAGGGAGGGACGGATGGATGGACAGATAGATGGATGAATGGATGTAGATGATGGAAGGAGTTGGTCAATAAAATGGCGTAAGGGTGAATCGGACGGATTGGTAGACAGATCAACAATAACTAGGTGAGGGATGGATCACTGGTTTTGGATGATAAGTGAATGGTAAGTGAAGATACACGGTGGTTGGATAATGTAGAGATGACTGAAATGAACGAAAGTTAGGGATGGACTGATAGTAAACTGATAAAAGAACATTGATGAATTGGACAGACTGGTGGATGAGTAGACAAATACGATGATGAATGAATTGATGGATGGATGGTTGTTCCAGAATCACAATGGAGGCAGAGTCTCAGAAAAGCCAGAAAATTAGGCCACCACTGGGATATAATTGAGGTAGTTTCTAAATTAAGCAAGATAAATTGTGACAACCTTCCTTAAAATCTTTGTTCTTAATATCCCATCCTCAAAATTCAGAACAGTAGTTATCTCTGGGAATATGTAATGCTTAATTCCTTAAAAATACATTTGGAAACAAGAATGGGAAAATAGTAAGTTTTGATAGAGGTGAGAGATTATGATACGATTTGTTCATTATGCTGTTTTTCAACTTTGCAAATGTTTGAGATATTTCATAATAAAAAAGAAAAAAAAGAGGGGCGCCTGGGTGGCTCAGCCGGGTGAGCATCTGACTCTAGATTTTGGCTCAGGTTATGATCCCAGGGTCATGGGATCAAGCCCAAGTTGGGCTCAGCATGAGCATGGGGCCTGCTTAAGATTCTCTCTCTCTGCCTCTGCCCCTCTCCCCAGCTTGCATGCTCTCTCTCTCTCTCTCTCTCTCTCAAATTAAATAAAGAAAAAAAAAAAAAAGAAAGAAAGAAATTCCCATTCAGATCCAGAGGCTGACACTGTTCCCCAGGGGAGAGACACTGTCCCAGGCAGGTTTCTAGGTCAAGGGGACTGCTGAAATAATGAAGGCTGGGTGGGGTGCTCGCGTGGCCACGGGAATGGATACACCTACCATCTTCCGCGATATCTCCAAGAGCTCCTCTTCTGTCTTCTGGCGCAGGCAGCGAACAGTGACAGCCGAGGTGGTGGTTTTACACCCAGCAAAGAAAGCAATTTGCTGCAGAGATCACAAGGAGCAGCAGAATTCAAGAGCCATGTCCCTTCCCTCCATCAATAAAGAGCTGTTCTACCCCGACCTTCATTTTTAAAGACAGCGGTGGGGGAGCAGAGAATACTCGAGACCAGCAGGTGGGGGTCCTGGGTCCCGTCGTGCCAATTAGACAAGCTTTGTCCTTATTCCCCTGTCTCTGTTAAAATGGGCGTAACGATCTCCAAGCTGTGCGTCTAGAGGGAGGGAGCACAGGGCGGGGGATCGGGGCAGTGGGGGGGGGGGGCTGTAAGAGCATGGAATCCAGAACCACACTGCCTGGTTTCAGATGTCTTTTCAGGAAGCCTTACACCCTACACACTAGCTTAGGTGCTTCTTTTGGATTACGTTATGACATCAGACACCTCTGTTTTATTGCTCTTATCAGCAGAGACTTTATAATCTGTGTGATTATGGAATCATTAATCTGCCTCCTCCATTACAATGCAAAATTCACGAGGCTGTTAGATGTCTGGCTATCCCCAAATTATGTGATGAATGAATGAACGAGTGAATGAATGAATTCTCCAGGAACCCACCCCAGCCATGAGGCACTTAAGGAGGAGCCACTCCAGGCCCACATCCTGCTAGTGGGTTCACCAGAACTGAGACCCTGAGAGACGAGACGTGGGGAGAGTCCGCTGCCCACTGTGTGGCCTGGCAGCCCGCCTTGGCACACTTTGGGAAGAGTGCTCAGTGGACCGAGCACCATGCTGGCGGTCCAGAGCCACGTGCTCGAATCCCAGCTCTGCCCCGATCCCTCGTGGTCCCTGGCAAGCTGCTTCCACTGTCCGCCCCAGTTTGCTCAGTGGTAAAACTGGGAGGCTGGCTGCCACGTCTCCTCGCCCTTCCAGTTTCATGACTCTGGATGCCCTGGCAAGAAAGTCCCCTGAAGACTCCAGGGGAGCAGAGCAAAGGGTGTCGGGTGACCCAGTGTGACCCACCTGAGCTGCATCCTTCATGTCTTTCTTGACCAGGGCAGTAGAGAGGGCCACGCCACTCTCGGAGATGGCCCGGTGGAAGAGGTTCTTGGCCAGTGGAGATAACACCTGGCAGGAGAGTGGACGGAAAGAGAGTTTCTGCTTGTGTGGAGGGCTTTTCAAGAGCTATCCCATCCACAGCTCTACTCTGTCCCATTCCCTTGAAGACCCTGGCACTCAGTAGACACGGCAGGTCCTTGCCTGGGCAGGCCTGGTCCCAGGCCGATCCTGGGACTGGTTTCTCCAAGAGAGCCTTAGCTGGAGACAGCCAGCAGCACAGAAAGAGGGGAGAACAGGAAGTGTTATGATCGCACTGATCATAACAATCAGAACTATCTAAACACAGTGTGGCAACTCCTGGCCACACTTTAAAGACACAGTTCTGATTCCCCATTTCCATTACTCAGGATTTATCCTAAGAAAAGTGATCATAATGTTTATAATATAATTGGGAATAACCTAAGCTTCCAATATCATGCAGTTGAGTGAATAAACCATTTTCCGTTCTTACCGTGGAATACTGTGCAAATCTATACCATGGAATACCATGGAATCTACAACAAAATGATATTAGTGGAAGAGTGTTTAATGTTCAGGGAAATGTTTCCATTATAAGATATGCTAAGGAAGGGTTTTGGTTAAAAAATCTTAGGTAGATAAATGATAGATAGATCAATCAGAGATAGATGATAGATAGATAGGGGAGAGAGAGAGAGAGAGAGAGAGAGAGAGAGAGAGAAACACAGGGTAAGCGAATCATGGAGGAAAAAACTAGAAAAGTGTCAAAATGTCCATGGTGAGCTTCCCTGGGTAATGGGGCTATGGATGACTTTTTTTTCTTTGGGTTTGTCTGTACTTTTCCTATTTCTCCACTTCATACGATATAAAAACATTTCCTTCTGAGTGCTCCACAAGGAAACCAATACATACATTCAAAATACAGTAATGGTGCTGACCCTCAACAGTGAAGGGGCTGGAGGGTGTTCTATGGCTCCCAGCACTTTGTCAGCTGGTTTCCATCCCTGCTTCTCTTAGCGGCTCCCCAGCCTCATTCCCCACACTTGGCCCCCAGGGGCCCCAGGAGCCCACACGGCTCCCCCATCCCTTCCCGACCCCACTTCCACCACCCTCCCCTGGTCACACACTCCCCCCATCCTGGCTCCACCTCTGCCCTGCTCTGAGCGCTCACATCCCCCAACAGGCAGACCTGGCTTCAGGCCGAACAGTGACGCTGTCCAACTCTTATTCATAATCCATGCTCACCCCTACCTTCCAGGAGAAATGCAGTGAATCCTAATGTTAAGATGAGTAGGAAGGAGAGAGAGAGCTGGAGCTCAGCCACGTTAGAAGAAGAGGAATGTTGCCGCTGTGGCTGGGGCTGGAGACTCTCGAGGACCCAGGACACTAGCCTGGGCTCTGAGCCTCCCGGGGGCCAAGGAGAGTTTGACCATTAGCCCTCCCCCCCATCTAATGCTGTGCAGAGTAGGGGCAGCCCTAGATCCAGATCTCGTAGGGAAAGGTGCCAACAGGGCAAAAGGCTCCAAGGAGTCTCATCAGTAGCCGTACCAAGGCCAGGAACACTTACAAGAACAGAGACGCTGATACCTCCTGCTGACCCTCCGAAGATAGTGACAGAACCCGGGTTCCCTCCAAAGTTGGCAATGTTCTCCTGGACCCAGCGAAGTGCGGCCACCTGGTCCAACTGACCCCAGTTTCCCTGGCTGTGTTCGTCCCCTGTGCTGTTAAGAACAGGGTGGAGGCGGGAGCACAGACTTCATGGCAGGGCTCTCAGGACCATAAATGGGGCTGGGGGCCCTAGGTGAGTCTTCTAGTAAAATACTGGGCTTCCACAACCCTGACACAAGGGTCGTCTCCCGTCTTCATTTCTGTAGCCTTGTTCTGTTGTAGGGCTCTATAGTCATTCAACTGGGATCTATTTACTGAGTGTCTACTTTATGCAAAACACTGTTCTAAGAGCTAGGAGCACATCTGACAATGAAACAGGCAAAATCTCTGATTATACAGAGCTCACACTACAGATCACACACAAACAGATAAATACAGAATATGATGTCAGATAATAAAAGTATTCTCAGTTAAAATAAAACAGGGTGAGGGAAAAGGCAGGAGTGGAGCAGCTGGGTCCTATCTCAGATCACATGACCAAGAAAGGCCTCTTTGAGGTGGTAGCGTTTGAGTAGAGACTTGAATGGATGAGCGCGTGAGCCTTGCACATATCCAAAGAAGGGAATGCCAGGCTGAAAAAACAGCCAGTGCAAAGGCCCTGGGGTCCAGTGGACAAAAGTAGGAGTGTCGGACATGCAGCCAGAGGGCTCTGTGGGCCTTGGTAAGACCTTTGATGTCATTGCTAGCAATGTGGGAATCCATTTCAGGGCAACAACGAGGTTCCATTTATGTCTTCAATGATCGCTCTGGCTACTGTCTGCATTAGATGTAAGCATCCAAGAAGCAGGGTTATAAAAGTAGGTGGTTATTACAATAATCTAAGAGAGAGACACAGAGGGCTGGTTAGGGGCCATAAGGGCGGAGGCGAGAAGTGGTTGGATCCTGAATACATTCTGAAGGTGGAACCGAGAGGATTTGCTGACCCGACTGGATGTGAGAAGAAGACAAGTCAAGGGTGCCCGCTAGTCTTCTCTCTGGAGCAGGTGGAAGGAGGGGCTTCCAGTAGCCAACAGGAGGCACTGTCAGGAGAGTAGGAAAGTGCGGAGCAAGGAGCGGTGGGGGTCAAGGGTTAAGTTTGTCCCCGTGGAGTGTGGGACCCTTCAGGCGTCCAGTGGAGATGGCAGCAGGTGCAGGTACTAGTTAATGCCTTACACATCTGGATTTCCAAGGAGAGGCAGGGGCTGAAACGGGGAGCTTTGAATGTGGCCCCTGAGGTCACCCAGGGGGCCAGTGGAGACGGAGAGAGAGATACACATGGAGGTCAGAGGGTCTCGTGTGAAGAGTCGTGTGTGGATGCTGCCGAGGTTGGCCCAAGAGCTGTTGGGTCAGTGGTGACCTCGGCCAGAACGCAGTGGTGTGTTTGGAGAGGAACCCTGACCGGGGTGGGGTGGGCAGAGGGCGGACTGGGAGGGGCAGCAGCAGCAGAAATAGCTAATATAGCGGTTTGACTGTAACGGGGAGCAGAGAGACGGGCCACGGCTGAGACAGGAGAGGAGTCTCAATGATGGCGATTCATCCCGAGGCAGCACTCCCCTGGGGTAGCCCTCCTCCAGCCCTGGGGGTCTTTCTTGGGAGCAGCTCACCCCCGGCCCACCCTTCAGCCATCTCAGGGTCAGAGGGACTGTGTAACACAGAGGTAACTGTGTCCTGCAGGGAAACCGGTCCCTGCCCCATGGAGACTCAATCGGGAAGACACCTGCCTTCACTCATTTGGGTCAAATTCCAAAAAAGGAAACGGGAGGAGTGGGTCTGACATTCCTCCCAGGGGGGCTGTCCATTGGAGTCAGATGCACCGACAACCTTCAGCTCCAGACACCCGTTCCTTTTCCTTCACCCACAAGGATGCACTGAGTTCCTGCCCGGACCACGTTCCTTCCTTCCTTTCTCATGTGGTAGCCTCTAAGTGCCCCGCTGCATGCTGTCTCAATAGATGTGTGCAATGTGCTGGGACAGCACAAGTGAGAAAGAGAAGAGTATTTCAGAGGGTTGGGCCTTGCAGGATGAATAGAAGTTCATCAGGTACCGGCGCCTGGGTGGCTCAGTCGGTTGAGGTGTCCAACTTCGGGTCAGGTTATGATCTCACGGTTCGTGAGTTCGAGCCCCACGTCAGGCTCTGCTGTCAGCACAGAGCTTGCTTCAGATCCTCTGTCCCCCTCTTTCTGCCCCTCCCCCCCAAAAATAAACAAACATTAAAAAAAAAAAAAAGGAAGAAGTCCATCAGGTAGAACGGGCATTCTAGGTAGAGAGGATACACCTACAAAAAGCTCGGAAGCAAGTGGACCCGTGTGGCTGGGGAAGGAGAAGATAGGTAGAGCCCAAATATGAAGGGACTTGGATGCTTCACTAGGGAACCTGGCCAAGATCCCCTCGAGGGCTGACATGATCAGAGCTGAATCCTTGCATCCTTGCTTTGGGGGCCAATGTATCTTACCTGAAGTATCCCCAGATGCCCAGGCGGTACTGAATGGTCACCACCACCACATTTTCATGGGCAGAGAGGACCAGTCCACTATAGGTTGATGCTCCGCCCACCATCAGACCCCCTCCGTGGATCCACACCATCACCTGGACAGGAGGGAAGCAACCGTCCTGGTTAGAGGAAGCAAAGCCGGGAAGGGCCTCAACAGGTTATCCGGTTTGGTCGCCTACCTCTTGACCGTGACCCAAAGGGGCCGATCCCTGAAGTCCACTAGTCCCCAGCAAAGTGGGAGCAGGCAGGTGCTCCTTTCCTCTGTGCTCCCAACCGGGGCCTGGGCTACCACCCTACTCGGTACACCCTGGCTGTCCCTTCCTGGGTCCCCAGCTCCAGTGTCACCAGGCTCTTCACACAGAACTTCATCATGGGAGCAGCTGAGGTTGAGAGTACCACGTTCTCCCCAACACCCAACACTCCCATTGTCCTCATGCTCGGACTGTTCCCACAGCCCTGCACGCCCTGCCTGCCGCAGCCCTGTATTTCAGCCTCATCTTACCTCGTGTGCGGTGAATTAAACGGCTCTGGCACATGAATGACTGTCTCGAGAAGCACACGTGCCCCCAGTGGGGTTTCTTTCAAATACACCTTCCTTCTGCCTCCTCTGCAACCCCAAATCCCACCCATCTTCCAAAGCCCAGCCTAAAAGCCACCTCCTCCAGTAATTGTCATTCATTGGACCGATATGATGTGAGAACCTACTATGTGCCAGGGACCACGATAAGCCTTGAGGATGAGGGTAGACATGGCACTTCATAATGCTCAGCTCTGGCATGTAGGCACTCACACAGCCAGGGAGTAAGAGTGCTTGAAAAATAATATTGCAATAGTTTTATTAATAAAAAAAATTGGGGGTGGGCACCTGGGTGGCTCAGTCAGTCAAGCATCCAACTTCGGCTCAGGTCATGATCTCACAGTTGG
This sequence comes from Prionailurus viverrinus, assembly GCF_022837055.1. Lineage (NCBI taxonomy): Eukaryota > Metazoa > Chordata > Mammalia > Carnivora > Felidae > Prionailurus > Prionailurus viverrinus. The sequence goes on along the minus strand of NC_062575.1, from coordinate 29,706,671 downwards.
TGAGATGGAGGCTCGCATTGGGCTCTGCACTGGCAGCACAGAGCCTGCTTGGGATTCTCTCTCTCCCTCTCTCTCTCTTTGCCCCTCCCCCACTCTCTCTCTCTCTCTCTCTTTCTTAAAATAAATAATAAATTTTTTTAATGATTATTTATTTTTGAGAGAGAGAGACAGACAGAGCATGAGTGGGGGAGGGTCAGAGAGAGAGGGAGACACGGAATCCGAAGCAGGCTCCAGGCTCTGAGCTGTCAGCACGGAGCCCGACATGGGGCTCGAACCCACGGACTGGGAGATCGTGGCCTGAGCCAAAGTCGGACGCTTAACCGACCAAGCCACCCAGGTGTCCCCAAAAATAATAAACTTGAAAAAAAAAAAGAATTTGTAACACTAAGTGCCAAGTACCATTCCATGAAGTAGGGACTAATGCTGTCCCGTTAACAGACAGGAAAACTGAGGCATTTAACCCGCCTGAAGTCACACAACTCATAAGCAGCAGAAGCAGGACTTGACCCACCCAGTCTGGCTCTGGAGTCCATCCGTTGAGCCACCCAGCGCGGTGTGGCCCCCAGCCTGGTGCAGTGGGCTGGCCGTTAGGACAGGAGTAAGATCTTCCCTTCAACTCTGACTAATGCTTCAGGAGTACTTACCTTGCACACTCACCAGCCACTGAGACAAAGCTTGACATGCGTCATCGAATATGTGACTAACGCTATTCTAAGGAAACAGAGCCAGGTCTCTCTGCTAGCAAAAGGCAGAACCAAGGCTTAAGACCAGACCCTGTAGTCCTGTGTCCATAAGTAGGGGTTCTCCCTCTGTTCCTCCCGCACCTCTGATCCCTGCCCGCCTCTGCCGAGGGGGACTGAGTTTGCAGTCATCTGCGTGAAGGCCGAGACAAGGGCTGGTCAGTAGTGATTCACTGAAGAAGCTGGTCAGTGTTTGAGCAGCGCAGATAGAGCCATCCTCCACAGTAATGGCTGTCTGGTGATGGCTTTTTTGTCCCTCCTTTGTCCTAACCCCCAGGTGTAGCTATGCACGGGAGGGCACGTAACAGAAGAATGGATGAATGAATGAGTGAGTGAAACATTGTCCCATCTCACTGAGCTGAGCATATACAGTGCTAGTTTCTGCTCACAAGTCCACAGGTGCCCTCCCCCCACGCCAGGGCATCATGCCAGGCGTGCTTCTGAGAGATGGCTAGGTGCTAACATCCCCACGCCTCTGCACCCCAGGGAATACCTCCTTTTCCAGGAGACCTTCCTCCAAGCTTCAGCTTGAGTTTGGAAGCTGCCCCGCCTCTAGGCCTCTTTTATTGTGGAAATGCTGACTCATGGGGTCATAGGTCAGTGCCAAAGACAATTAAGGAAGGAGATTAGCTATAATAAAATCCCAGAAATTTGGCCAGAGGCAAAAGAAAGAGCTTCATGAGTTGCCCCAGGCTCTTCCCCTAACATCTCTCAGGGGACCCTGGAAGTTGACAGGGGAGCATCTTAAGTGCTGAGGAAAGGCTACCCACAGGCTCACTTTCTCAGTCTGTGCCAGGGAGCTCTGGTTTGAGACTCAGAAGGCCTATGCTGTCATCCTGCCAATCCCACAGCGTGATCTCCCCTCCCCCATTCTGGGCCTCAGTTTCTCTACTTGTAAAGGAAGGATTGGGCTGGCGGCTTAACTCTAAGAGTAATCATTCTTGTCCTTCTATCAGCAAGAAACAATTTGGCAAAAATCACAATGTGCATGACAGAGGCACAGCAAACTCGCCCAAAGGCCCCGTGTCTGTCACTAGGGGAGACTGAGGTGTGGAGAGCTTGTGTTTCTTGGGGTCATGGGGTCTGACCGTGGGAGGTAAGGGAAGCAGGGGGTCCCTGAAACAGCCCCCACCCAAGCTGCCTGCTCGCTCTTCTGGTCTACACCAGAAGACCCGCAGTGCTGGAAGCTTCTGCTTACCGGCAGCCTGTTCTTCTTCCTCAAGTCAGCAGGAGTGTAAATATTTAGGTACAGGCAGTCTTCGGAAAACTTGAGAGGAATGCTTTCCTTCCTGTTGGTAAAGAGGTCGGAGAGCACCTGCCCTCCCACTGCATCCTGGGAGCACCTAAGGAGGGGACAAGAAAGAGGAGCTTGTGAGTTTCACTAGGAGCTGAGCAAATGCCTTCTGCGGTCAGGCCAGGCCTTGGGCTGGTGGGTTTAGGCTGGTAAGTAAAGCTGTTCTTACTAGGCTGGAGACATTGGAATGGTTCGGAGACTCTCTCAGGAGAGGCGGTGAGGGAGAGTCTGGGTAGGGGGCCTGAGGCTCACTAAGGTCTCCCGGGACCAGGTACGGTGAGAAGCACCTCTCCCCTTCCTGGAGGCTTTGAGGGGCCCTGGGTCAAGGAGAGGAGGCTGCCAGTATGCTGATTGCCTGGGAGAGGACTGTTTCAATGCCAGAGGAAACAGTCCCAGAAGCATCCCAGCTCTCCGTGTTCCAGGTAAACGTGTCCTCCACCAGGTGAGCATGTTCTAGTTCATGGTAGACTTCCATAATGCCTGCAAAGTCACTCACATGGCAGGCGTTTAAGGACCACAACAGGTCAGGGGTGAAATGTGTGTGGGGCCATATCAGGAGAACTATATTCTGGTCCTGCCTCCCTCACTAATTTTCTGGGAGACCCAGGGTGAATCACTTGCCTGCTTTGGCTTGACTCTGCCAGGTCTCTGTGAGGGAAGGGATTTCTATAAGGGCCTTGCAGGGGCGCCTGGGGGGTTCAGTCGGTTAAGCTTGTCTGACTCTTGATTTCAGATCAGGTCATGATCTCGCTCTTCGTGAGTTGGAGCCCGCGTTAAGGCTCTGCACGGACAGCACGGAGCCTGCTTGGGATTCCCTCTCTCCCTCTCTCTCTGCCCCTCCCCTGCTTGTGCTGTCTCTCTCTCAAAATAAATAAACATTAAAAAAAAAGAAAAAAAAAGGTCTTGCAGCCCTGACATGCTAAGAATCTATCCAACCCAGACAAGCACTATTGGTTTCCCTAATAACAGATCTTAAAGATCCAACATAGATTAATACTGGTAATATTCATGGTCCTCCCAGCATGCCAGGTGCTGTTTTAAGTACTCCTTATGTACTAACCCCTTTAATCCTCCCATGACAAGCCCATAACATAGATTCTATTACTATCCCCAGTTTACAGTTGAGAAAACTGAAGCACAGAGAGGTTAGAGAACTACCCAAGGTCACGCAGCCGGAAAGATCTATACTATGTAGTGCATTATATTTCTAAGGACATAATAAGCAACGCTTCTCGATCTCAAGGTACCAGAAGGCAGATATCACTGCCCTCTGTATGTAAATTAGGTATGTGAGGCACTTGGATGACATAGCTATCAAGTGGCAGAATCAGGGCCCCCAACGGTGACTTCTTAATTTCCACCGTAAGGGAACTTTCTCCTGATCACCAGAACAAGGAGCTTAATAGTCATAAAAGAAGAAAATCAAACGTCAAAAGAGAGAAAAGAGTTCAACGTCACTAGTGTTCAAATTAATGGGGAATAAATAGCAAAATTATATATAACTATAATGATAATAATAATTATTATTATTTTGCCTATCCAACAGCCCAAAGGTATTTTTTAATAACCCCACGCATTGCCAAAGTTCTGGTGAATGGAGGTGTTCATATATTAATAGGAAGAGTGTGGTTGGAACATTTCTGGAAAGGAATTTAACAGGAGGTGCATACTCTTTTACTCAGAAATGTCATTTCTTCGAACTTATCCAAAAATATTCATTGGTGTGCATAAAGATTTAGCTGCAGGATATTCATCAGAGTGTTATTTATACTATCAAAAACAACTTAATGACCCCATATAAGAGATTGGGTAAATAAAGTATGATTCAATACTCAATGTAATGTAGCTATTTCTATGTCAGGCTATGATATTTAATGACATAGAACAATGTTCATGATATATTTATAAATGAGCAAAGCAGGCATCTAAACTACCTTTATCATGTGAGGTGATATTGTTTTTTATCATAGGAAATATCTATCTGGCCTCCATCCTATTTCTGGAACAGACTCCCTAAAACCTCTGGCATTTCCTCTGTGAAGAAAACAGCAAAGATATTTTTGTTGTGTTAATAAGGTGACTTTTGATCACACTTCAGGTAGGAGGTGGTTGTCAGGTAAATGAAACACTTATTAAAGGCCTGGAACTTTCAGTCCTTCCCCCTGGCCTCTGGGGAGGCAGGAGGGGCTGGAGGTGGAATCCTGGCCAGTGGCCACTGGTTTCATCAATCATGCCTACGTAACAAAGCCTTCCCCAAAATACCCACAGGACAGGGTTCAGAGAGTTCCCAAGTTGTTGAATCAGAATGTTTTAAGGCCACCGTGCCAGAACCCAAACTCTAGAAGGACACAGAATCTCCTTTGTTCGGGACCTCACCCCACGGATCTCTTCGTTTAACTGTTGATACATACTCTTTAAAAACCTTGTAATAAACTGGTAATCTAGTGAATAAACCAGTTTCCCAAGATCTGTGACCACTCTAGCAAATTAACAGAACCCAAGAAGGGGGTCATGGGAACCTGTGATTTAGAGCCAAGGTCACAAGCACAGTTGACAGCTTGGACTACTTGTGATTGGCATCAGAAGCAGACAGCAGTCTTGTGGGGCTGAGTCTTTAACCTGTGGGATCTGACGCTATCTCCGGGCAGAACAGCGTAAGAATGAGTTGAATTGTAGGACACACAGCTGGTGTCAGAGAATTGTTTCTTGATGTGGGGGAAAAGAAACCCACGCATTGGAATTCAGTGCAGAATCTTATGGATTCTATTTTTAATGGAGAAAATATGCAATAGATAAAAGACAAGAAAAGCAGAATCTAGAATGTGAACAGCAGTTCTCTCTATGGGGGAATTGTGTATGATTTTCATTGTCTTACCTTTACTTACCTGTGCGTCCTCCCTTTTCTGTACTAAGTATGTTATTACCTTTGCAATCAGGAAATAAACATACATACATTTTAAAAATACTTTAATGCTTATTTATCTTTGAGAGAGAGAGAGAGAGAGAGAGAGCATGAGCAGGGAAGGGGCAGAGAGACATGGAGATACAGAATCCAAAGCAGGCTCCAGGCTCTGAGCTGTTAGCACAGAGCCCGACGCGGGACTTGAATTCATGAACCTCGAGATCATGACCTGAGCCAAAGTCAGATGCTTAACCGACTGAGCCACCCAGGCGCCCCTTTGGTCAGGGTGATTGGGACACACCAACCACTGCTCTGCTCATGACTAGGTACTTAGACACACCTGGGAGTTGGGAACTTTCCCAGTCAACTCCCCTCAGGACTCCCCACCCACAAACCTCCTTCACCCACCCTGCTCCCCCATTTTAGCAAAGTTCGAGACAAGAGAATAAACAGAATCATTACAGCTGATCTCCCTCACTGACTCAACTTCTAATTCTTTCCCAAGACATTTATCATATTCTAACATAGTACATAATTTATTAATTTGCATATTTTTTGTTTGTTATCTAACTCTCCCTGCTCGAATGCAAGCACCACGAACATAGGGATAATTTTCATGCATGGATCTTAGGAACCCAGAACATGCTCAATAAACGTTTGTTGAATAAAGGGCTCTAGAATGCTGTGAGTTCTGCAAGGTTTTTACGGATCTACAACAGCTCAGAGATTTCAGAGCAAAGCCACTCAGGGTGTTGCCTTGGCTCCTTCCTGTATCACTTTGAGACAAACATTCCCATTGAAAAGATGCCAGCTTACATAGGAGGGTAGGAGGTGGTATTCTTCACGAAGTTCCATGGCTCTGCAGGCTGTGGTGGAGCAAACCTCAGGGATCCAAGAGGAGGCCTGGCAAAAGGGATTCCCAGGAAGACGGCCACAGGTTGTGCAAATCCTTCTACGCTGACGTGCTTGCCCAGGACTTTGCCTTGAGAGGTGTCCACCACAGGAGGTGAGGACGGGTGCCCTGCTGGACATCCAGAGGAAAGAGAGGAAAAGTTTGACCTGGACTGCAGGTGGGTTTTCCGCTTCCAGCATGTGACCTTGAATGAGTCACTGAAACCCTCTGGGCCTCAGTTTCTTCTTTGTAAACAGCCCCTTGCTCGGGGCTATCTGGATTGGTATTGGTATTGGAGGTATAATACCATCAAATAAAAAGGAAATGCAAGAAAAAGAGCTGCTGAGAGGCTGAAGCCTTTTGATTCCACCCTTAGAAGACTCTAGAAACAGGTATCCATTAGGACCCAGGCGCTGAGCTGCATGCTGGTGGAGAGGATGAACAAGAGGCACTCCCTCCTCTCAGTGTCTCTGAACCTTGTAGGGAGAATGAGTCATAAACACACCTGACTCCACTCAGAGGGAAGCAAGGGGGTTGGTGTCCTGAGAGAGGTCCCAGTGAGGTCCTACAGGAGTCAGAAGAGGCAGGGGGACCTTCTGATCGGTGGCATCATGGGGACAGTGAACTTGGAGCTGAGACTGGCAGTGGGAGAGGGGGACCCAACAAGCAGCAGAGGGGAGAGTGGGGATAAAGGTATAAAGCAGAGAAGAGAATGTGCCTAGGTGAGGCTCTGAGAGCAAAATGCAAGGCCAGCCTGAGGAAGAGCGAAGGGAGTCGCTGGGGAGCCGGTGGCAGCCTGTAATGAGTCAGGTTCAGTCCTGGGAGGGCCTCAGCGCCAGCCTAACAGTTGGGCCTTTATTTAGTGGGTAAATAAGAGGCAGTGAACAGTCCAGGAGTATGCCAGAGTGACCCAATCAGCTTGAAGGGGGTTCTTCTGGTGGCTCTGCACAGGGTCGTCCAGAGGGGAGACTGGGGGTCCGATTCCTACCTGTTCCACCCTTGTTGGGCAGGCAGTTCTTCCCCACCCAGCTGCACCCGTCTCCCTGAAGCTTCCACCCCAGTCCTGGTTTCTTTCTGGATTTGCATGTGCAAGTGGCTGCTCAGACTCTTGATCACGGCCCATCCCCCAAGCAGCCTGTGTGTGTAAATTTCTCATCTGAAACCATTTCTAGCCTGGCATTCTTCCAATTGCTCCCTTTTAGGCATAGACAAAAGGCCAACTTCTCCCTCAAAATGTGAGGGCAGAACAGAAAAGGAGAATCCAGGTTTGGTCTTATAGGAGAATATCCAGTGATAATCCTCAAGACAGGTGAAGTGGACAGAAGCCAATCGGCGAGGGTGAAAAAGCGGGTGGATGGAGCGAGAGGCATAAGGGTTATGGTAACAGGAGCAGTGCGCACTCGATGTACGACGTAAGTATAGATGTAATGTTTGTATGCTGAGCGCTCACTATGTGCCACATGTGCATTCCGGTCCATTTCCCATTTATCTTTACAATATGCCCATTTTACAGATGAGGAAGCTGAGGAAATGGGAGCAGCCAGTATGGGCTTTCTGAGGATGGAAATGGGATGGCCTTGCCAGCGGGTAACCAGCAGGAAGGGATAGACCCATTCCTAATTAGGTTCTTACTCTGCCCTTATATGCAGTTCCAGGTTTCTCACCATGTCCCCATCAGAATGAAGATAAAATGCAGATGAGGTCTGGACCCTCACAGTTCTGATGGTCACAGCCCTGGCTCTCCATTCATGAACCACAGACAGATTCCGGAGCATGATTTTCCAGTTGACCTTGAGCAAATACATTTCCCTCTCTTGAGTCTGTTTCTCTGCCTGTAAACGGGCACAGATGCATTCAGGGTCCTGTGCTACACTCTTGTGTTATCTCGTGTTTTATTTTGTGTATGCTGATGCTTGACATCTGGGGCCTCGCTGACCCCGGAGGCACTGCCCCTCTCAGAGGGAGCCAATTCTAGGGACAGGAGTCAACTTCCCTTTGGGCAAGCAGAACCCGTACCCCTACCACCTTCTTATGGGGCTCTCCCAGGCCAAGCCACTACCATCCTGCCCTAATCACTCCAGGGCCAGGTACCCAACAACAGCCAGCCGCTCTTGTGCCTGAGAACTGCCTGAAATTGGTTAGTTTCCCAATCCTAAACTTGCTTATCCTGTCTTACCTCTTCCTTCCCCTGGCAACTATGGTAATTCCCGAAATTCCTTCCTCCTCCCTCTTCCTCCCACCCCCCCTGAGCATCACCTTGCCCTGCGACATGCTGGTGGCATGCCTCCCCCTCCTGGGAACTGTGAGTAGCAAGCTATTGCGGCTGGCTCCTGATCTGTTGGCCTTAACATACCTCAAGTTTTCTACAACCGCACTACATTTGAAAACAACTTCTTTATTTAGGAATCCTTTATGTGCACTCTCCATAGCAGGCACTTTTTAGAAACAACCTGTTTTACCTTTCACAACAGCATAATGAGGTAGGTACTGTCATTCCCATTTTAGAGAGGGGGAAACTGAGGCACAGAAAACTAAAGCAGGGTGTCTAAGGATACCCAGCTAGTAATTCAAACCCATGCACTCTGGATATACAGTCCATCCAGGCTCTCTGTGTGCCAGCCAAAGGTAGAGCGTTCCTATGAAATCTTTCCGAAGTCGAAATGGCATGAAGTGAAGAGCAACCCCCCGCCCCGCCCCCCGCCCACCTCTTTTTCTGCGAGTTGCATTAGGCCTCTTTCTTTTTAGAAAAGACCTATGTGAGTACAGTAACAGAACAGTGAAGAGCCTCTTCGGATTTCTCTGGGTTACGGTAACAGGTACCAATATAGGTCTTTCCTAAAAGCAAAGTGGCTTCATGCAACTTGCAGAAAGCCAGGGGTCCTCTTACTACTCTTCCAAGCCACCCTCTGTGATCCAGCCATACTCAGACAAATAATCAAGCGGAAAATAAACGGAGTCTCTGAAACCCTCATCCATGAGGCATGAGGTTAGCTGGGTGCCCTCCTGTGCACACAGCTGCAGTCTCAGGGTGTTCATGCTCCCCTGCGTCTCGGGTTGGCAGGGACCCGCTGGGTCCCAAGCGCGCCAAGTCTGGAGGGCATGGGCTGCTGCGGAACCAGTCCTGCCACACACACCCTTGCCCTCATGCATCTCCCCCACCTCGTGCCTGGACAAGAATTTCCAAACGCCCCTCGCTATTTTGTTTCAGAAGGACTCACCCCAAGTCATGGAAGTGGTGAGGGAGGTCAAGACCAGAGCTAAGAGCCACATCATGGAAGGACTGCAGCTGCAGAGCCTCAAGGTGTCCACGAGGCTTATAGAGGCTGTGCGGGTCCCACCCCCTGGTCCCACTCCCGCCCCCACCGCTCTGTGGCTCCACAAGTGGCAGGGCCTCTAAGCCACACCCGCTCGGTTTACCCTCTTCGTCCAAACTGCCAGGACTGCCTCTCCGATTACAGATAGCCATGGACTCGTCCAGCAGCCTGTTATATAAGGGTTTCTGCCTTGCAGGACTCTAACCTCAGTGTACTCTGGGTTTCACAAGCAGGCATGAACAGTTGGATGCCTTTAGAGAGGGAGAGGCTTTAGTCCAAAGTTCTCAGAACAAACTTGAAAACTTCTAGAGCAACTGCCAGCCTCACAGCCGCTCAGCTAAGGAACTCGTGACAAATCTCTTAGCTGCCTGGGCTTCTTTTCTATGGAGTTCTATGCTGTCAAGTTTGGAAGCACCTTAAATTCATCCGGTTTCCCTTCTGATGTCTAAATTAACTTTACGATATTCTCTGCAAGTGACTCAGCTTCCTATCACATACCTCCAGGGTCAGGGAACTCACTACATCTCCAGGTGGGGATCTTTGGGCAGACAGCTCTTACCACAAGTGAACTCTTTCTCTCCCTAGTCCCTGGCTCTAATCATGCATTCATCCTTCCTTCCATTTAGTCATTATTCCATCTATTCATTTATTCTCCATTTACCAAAAGCCTGGTGCTATGCCAGGTGATATGGATACAGAGCTGAATTCAAGGGATGTTCCTTCTCAAGGACCTCACCATGGAGTAGATAAGACTCCGTGGTGTCGGGGAGAGTGGATTACTGCACATTGTGAAAGCACTACAACAGGGGGATACAAAGTGCCCTGAATATACCTGGGAAGGTGTCATATATCTGCTGGGGACACAAGTTAGACGCTCAATGCCTCTTTCACAGGATTATTAAATGTTGAACAAAAGGGAATTCGTTAAATACAGTCTGGTACAGCTGGCTAAGGAAATATTATGCGTGCATTCACTCAAACTAGTGAGGCACACCCCTTTTATTGGCAAGGACAGACAGCCTTGATCTATTGCAAAAGGGGCAAAATCAGATTATGAAATAGCTGCGGCTGCTTTAGGATATAACTGAGTAGTTCCTCAGAAATCGAACGTAGAGTTACCATACCCCCAGCGATTCCACTCCTAGGTATACCCAAGATCATTGAAAACATATCCGTACAAAATGAGACACAAAGAAAAGCATTATTTGTAATACCCCAAAGCGGGAACAACCCAAGTGACCATTCAACTGATGAATGGATAAACCAAGTCTGATCTCTCCATACAATGGAATATTATTCAGCCATGAAAAGAAAGGAACCACGATTCTTGCTGACAATAAGAACTGGACAGCAGTAGGCCACATATTATAGAATTCTATTTATAGGAAAAGTCCAGAATAAGTAAATCCATTGAGACAAAAAGTAGATTAGAGGGTGCTAGGGGCAGAGGAGGGAGGGCATAAGGACTGACTCAGAATGGGTAGGAGGCTTTTTTGTGGAGTGACGAAATGTTCTGGGTTTAGATTGGGGGGGGGTGGTGGTGGGGATCGTTACACAACTGTGTGAATATACTAAAAGAACACTGAACTGCACACTTTGGAAAAGGTGAATTGTATGGCCTATGAATTCTATTTCCATACTAATATCCCATTTTAGTAAAAACAGATCTTTGCGTGGGAAAAGTTCTGGAAGGTTATACATCTAATTTGTATTACCACAGCCATTTTCCTGGCTGCAGTATCGTGTTTTTACTTCATATTTTCCACTTCTATTCTTTCAGGACTTCATTCGACAGAGATTTATTGAGAGCTCTCTGTGTGGCAAACGAGGTGCTGAGCGTTTTGTATTCTGTACCTCACTTAGTTCTCAAAATTAACCCCGTGAATTGATTCTATGATATCCCGGGGCTCAGCAGGGCAAGGAACATCAAGTACAGGAAGAGCTGAGGGTTGAACAAAAGCTGCATAATGTTACAGCCCATATTCATTTTTTTTTTAATTTTTTTAAAACATTTATTTATTCTTGAGACAGAGAGAGACAGAGCACGAGTGGGGGAGGGCAGAGAGAGAGGGAGACACAGAATCTGAAGCAGGCTCCAGGCTCTGAGCTGTCAGCACAGAACCCTACACAGGGCTTGACCCCATGAACCATGAGATCATGACCTGAGCTGAAGTCGGATGCCCAGCGGACTGAGCCACCCAGGCGCCCCTGTTACAACCTCTATTCTTAACCATTCTGCTGTGGTGTCAAAACCTTGTTGACAGACTGACTGTGTTGATGCCCTAAGCACATGCTTGACTCGCCTGTGGGTAAGCTCCGGTAGCTTCTCTCTCCTAGAACCATCTCTACCTCCACCCTTCAAAGCACCCATGACTCCCTACTGACACCTCCTGGGCCCTTAGGCTGCCTGGAGGGATGGCAGGTTGAAACAGGTGGAAACAGGCTCTTGGGACAGGTAGCCCGGCAGCAGAGGCATTTGCTGCTGGCTCTGACTTGCTGTTGAGAAGTCGCTGTCCAGCCAGAAATCGCATGCCCTGATCCCCCTGCATTGAACTGGAGACATGAGATGTCAATGGACAGGAAACAGATGTGGAGGACAATTGTCTTCCGGCTGGTGCCTTGAACAGGCAGCCGTGCCTTCTCTATGCTGACACTATTTTCCTGGTGTCATCTGGCAAGGCTGCCCTTGTCCAGGCCAGACCAGTATTGACATCTGAGAAAATTGGGCAACCAGCAGCCATAAAGCACATGACACTCAGGGAAGCTCATGGGTTCTTGGCCAAGGCCACAGGTTATAGCTGAAATGAAGTTTCAGGAGACTCAAATTCAAAAAAGGATGTTAATTTTCACTCATTCTAGTCACCGTGGCAGGACAGTGTGGGGAGCTCTGTGGTAGGGGTGAGAACATTGTGACAGCAATAGAGTCAGTCCCCAGAGGTGATTGCTTCTCTGAAGACTGACCTGGGCTGGGGTTCCTCCCTTTCATCCAGGAAAGAAACCTGAGTCCTAAAGACCACCCTAAGAAAGAGGACCCCATCTCTATCCACATGGGACAATCTGGGTTGTCTTCCTAAGCAGACAATAAGCCTCTTTCTAATCAGCAGAACACACACACACACACACACACACACACACACACACACACACACCAGTTAAGGCATAGTCATTATGCCTTTTGACCTGGCCAGCTGGTCTTTGCAGCCTGGAACACAGCCCTGGTTTTTAGCATAAAAAAAATTCTAGGATGCTGTCTTAGCAAAATACAAAAGGTGGGGGTGAATTATTCTCCCAGTCCCACTTAATCACATGCCTGCTTGTGACACTGGCCAATTCTACAAACAGAGAAAGCCATTCCCAGACCTTGCCATGTCTGGCTGCAGTCTGGAAGCCCATTTCTGGCTCACGATGATTCTGCACAAGTGAGGCTGGAGTTCACAAAGCCTCATGCCAGAACTCAATTTTGTTTAATGTGTACGCTCTCCTTGCACCACATTAGCTCTGTAAATAATACAGTTCTTCTTGTTTCATTGGCATTTGACTGGGATTATTGCTTTTCCTGTGGGAAACTCCCCAAGGTTTCTCTTGTGGAGCGAGATGGTCTAAAGAGTAAAGTCCTAGAAACTGGCCTTAACTCTCAAGCATTTAGGCAGGTCTTAGGAGGGAAGACAACTCTGAGGCCTCCAAATTATCCCCCCCTCAGTCTCTCCATAAAATTACTCAACAGACATATGGAGAGCACCTACTAGAACAAACACCAGAAGAAATATGAGCCATGTCCTAGGGTAGACTGAGGCAGAGCACCTGTGGGAAGTTTTGGCCTGGGGGTGTGGTCTGGAGGGGAGTGCTTCACTCACCACGGACATAAATGGTCATCCCACAAGGCACAAGCAACTGACATTCATGCTGTCTCCATCAGGCAATCTCATGGGACTGCCTAGCTTGGCAGTTGTGAGTAAGAATATACTGAGAGCAGGGTAAACTATGGTAGCAGATCGTCCTAGAATTTCAGTGGCTTATTTCATGTTTATGTGAAGAAATGTGGTGCTGTTTCGGTCAACAAGGTGGCTGCCCTCCAGTGATCTAACCAGGGGGGGGTCGGCAAAGTTTCTCTGTAAAGGGTCAGATAATAAATACTTTTGTTGTTGAGGGTCATGTGGTCTCTGTGGCAACTGTCCAATCTGCCATTGTAGCCAAAGCAGCCATAGAGAATACCTAGGCAAATGGGCATGGTTGGGTTTTAATAAAACTTTATTGAAAAAACAGGTGGCCAGCTAGATTTGGCCCATGGGCAGCTTGCTAACTCCTGACCTAGAACATGGCAGCTTTACCACCTTTAATTCATAGTTTCTAATGTTGTTACGGGTGCCAATTCTAGGCAGCTGGAATGACGGCAAGCACAGAGGAGTGAACAGGGTGGGTGGGCCAGGCCTGAATGTGGCATACCTCACTGTCACTCACAGTGACACTGGAATTTCCACTGGAAATATTCCCACTGGAATTTCCACTGGAAATAATTTAGCCATGTAACCAAACTAATTGCAAGGAAGTCTAGGAAATATGGTCTGGTTGTGTGCCAAAGAAGGTCAGACAGATTTTAATGGTAGTTCCTGCCAGATACTAATATCCATTAAATCACAGATTTGATATTAAAGCTTTTTTCTAATATATAGCAAAATAGATACATAACCATTATATAATGCTTTGGGGATGCCTGGGTGGCTCAGTCGGTTAAGCGTCCAACTTCAGTTCAGGTCATGAGCTCACGGTTTGTGAGTTCAAGCCCCACGTTGGTCTCTGTGCTGACAGCTCACAGCCTGGAACCTGCTTCAGATTCTGTGTCTCCCTCTCTCTCTCTGCCCAACCCCCACTTGCACTCTGTCTCTCTGTCTCTCAAAAATGAATAAACATTAAAAGAATTTTTATAATGCTTTGAAGTTTGCGCACCATCTGAAGTAATCTTGCATAACTCCAGGAATAAGTGTACTATACTTTGGTAAACAAGGAGCTTGTGTATTTCTTTTATTAAAATTCTAAATAAAAGATTGCAAACCTAGTCCTTGCTTGCTAGGGCTATGCTATAAAGGTTTCCTCCAGCCTTGTAAGAGTAAAAAAGGAAAAAGGGTGAATCAGAAAGACATAAAAATTGAGGCCCCAGAAAGTTAAGATTGAATTAAATTCTTCTGGAAAGGGTCCAGCAAACTCAAATTATTATAGATTGTATTAATAGACATCTGGGTGATACAGTGACCTTGAATGAGAGAAGAACCTTGAATGTGTTTTCTTACTCTGAGCTCTGTTAGAGTTTATATATATTAATGCCCAAACCATCCACGATTTTCTGATTGTAGAGGGCATTAAGAGGTGAACAGGATTTGTTGTATCAGAGAAGAGAGCATGTGGTCACTGGTGCAAGGTAGATTTGGGGGCCTCTTGAGGAGAACATTTGGGCCAGAAGGGTGAATGGAGGTCAGAAGGCTTGAATGGCAAGCTAAGGAGAACTGGATTTCACTTTGAACAACAGGAAGCCACCAAAAGTCTTTAATTCTGGGAGTGACAAGAAAAAAAAAGGTGTTTCTGAAAGTAGAATCTTGCAGAAGCAGGCAAAACCACTGGAGAGGTCAAGAGGGTTCCTCCTAAATATTCACTGGAGGGGCTGGAGGCGAGTTCTGCTCTCCAGAGAAGGCTAAGTTCTCTGCATGCATGAGAAAGCTTGGCCTTTGGGCTCCCACAGGCCTCAGCAAGAAGAGTGACATAAGTTCTTAAAAATGCTGGACTGCACCAATGGTTTGCCCAAATCTCAGGATCTACCAAGGCTGGCCTTCAGCACTCACTTCAGAAGGTCCAGGGGGCCATGAAATCTTTAGAATGCCCAACGGGCTGGTTGGCAGCTCGGGGTGGGGAGATGTAACCCCATCCCCAAATAATTGTCTGCTCTGTGCCTACTTGTTTTTGTATGGAAGCAGGTCAGGAGCACATCAGGTGTGAACATAAGGTTGTGGTGGAGGGAAGGATGAGTGAGTCAACGCCCTTCATCCTATCACCTACATTCCGAGGACCTTTGAAGCGAGACACCTATAAAATGTCATTCAACATACCAATAAACACGAACATCAAGACATGAAAATTGGCACCTGGGTGGCTCAGTCGGTTGAGTGTCCAACTCTCGGTTTCAGCTCAGGTCATGATCTCGCAGTTTCATGAGTTCAAGACCCCTGTCGGGCTCTGCACTGGCAGCATGGAGACTGCTTGGGATTCTCTCTATCCTTCTCTCTCTGCTCCTCCCCCACTTGCACTGTCTCTGTCTTGCTCCAAATAAATAAATAAACTTAAAAAAAGACATGCAAATTAAAAGCAGACACTCAAATTGCCCCTATCAAACTGGCAAGGATTTCTACCACTACTATGTTAGTGCTTGTGCCAAATATTGACAAAAGTGTGGAAAACCAGGAACCATTGTTACGAGTGATAAACTAGTACAAGCTTTATTCGGGGCAATTTGGAAAAATCCATCCAAACACTTCAAAGGGGGCATCTCCACATTCTTGTTATTCTCTAACAAGGAATAATTATGAATGAGCCCAAAGGAGAATGCATCAAATTGTTCACCTCTGTAATACTAACAGTAGTAAAACCTGTGAAATAACTTGAATGACAAATTATAGTGAGTGGTTAAATAATTTATCAAGTATTCCTATTATGGGATGCTGTGTGGCTGTCAAAAATGTAGAAACATATCTATTTTTAATTGTTTAATAAAAAAGCATCTTGCCAGGGTGCCTGGGTGGCTCAGTCTGTTAAGCATCCGACTTCAGCTCAGGTCACGATCTCATGGTTCTAGGTTTAAGTCCCATGTCAGGATCTGTGCTGACAGCTCAGAGCCTGGAGCCTGCTTCAGATTCTGTGTCTCCTCTCTCTCTGCCTCTTTCCCACTCATGTTCTGTCTGTCTCTCTGTCTCTCAAAAATAAATAAAAACATTAAAAAAATTTTTTAAAGCATTTTGCCACTTCCTATTAAAGAAGGATCAGTGGCTGCATTTATTTCCACTCCCTCCCCACATTCTTCTAAAAGGTCAAAAAATAACGTCCACAAGCATGTGTACAAACAGAATGGAAGAGGAGAGACAATGACATCAGTCAGCATTTTAGAAGTAGGAAGGTAGACAGAGGAGTGATGACTGCTTTTAGAGAAGAGAAAGGGAAAACCGATGCATGAGGAGGAACACTCCCCCCAGCTGGACAAACACATTTAAAATGTAGCAGTAGATAAACCCTCTGGATTTAGAGCTACTGTGTATCTGTGAGAGCGGGAATGCAGATACACCCCCCCCACCCCCACGCACATGGAGGTGCGGCTGTCCCCTCTGAGATCTACCTCCAGACCAAAGTTCCTACTGTGCTCTGCCTCTGACAGTTCCAGAATGGGTTGAATCTGGGGAATCCAATCACTTGCTTACAAGACAGCATCAAAAGAGCCTTGGCAACATCAACATAGTGTGGTTTCCATCCAGAGATCTGAGTGTCAAAAGACATTCCCTGAAGTTTCAAGGTAATGGCTGCAGTAAAAACGACCCTTGATGAAGTCAATGCCTGGTCACCTAACTAGTGGCCATGGTGGTGGACAAAGTTGTCCTTGCCTTTATATTACTAACTGACCATCAGTGGTCCACTTTTCCCATTGAGTAACTTATTTTCAGGAATGCAATTTTGTAAATCAATTGTTGCATTACAGCAAAGCTAAGCAAGGAGATACAGTAATGAATAAGAATAAAAGTGAAAGAATCCTCGAGAAAATACCAAGTATTGACAATATGGAGCAGCTAGAAATTTTTTACTCTGCTGGTATGAGGGCACACCCACTCTGGAAAGCTTTTTGGAGTTGTGGGGAATAAGTTTAGGAATCTCCCGGGCTTACGCCAATGGGTTAACAAGGCATAAAGAAATACAAAGCCATGGAATGCTCACACCCGAGTTTGGGTAAACAAGATTGGCACCCCCAAAATAGGGAAATGCAAAGGCACCCCAGAATAGAGAGGGGTGCAAAGCTCCCAGAATAGAGAGGGAGGGGCAAAGGTCCCAAAATAGGAACGGGCGCAAAGGCTCCCAATACAAAGGTATATGAGGTAAAAAAAATTAGGCACGCAGGGCAAAAATGCCCCCCAATTTAGTACTATAACAGAAAAGCTGCTTTCACAGGAGGAAAGGGCAAAGTTAAGTAAACAGGTGAATTGGACTATGGACCGCTGCACTGCAGGGGAAGCAGCCTAGAGTGGAGATGGTTCACATAAGAAAAGGTGCCTTGTTAACCCTGAGATAATTTGCCCTATCTGTCTTATCCCCTAGGCTAGCTAAGATAAACAGACATGGCGACTCCTGTCTGCCATTAACAACCATCTGCTCATCTGCCTGGCACCAAGATTTTGTTTTATATGGACCCAACCCCCAAACACCGTATATCTTCAAAACCCCCCTTTTCCCTCACGTCCCCAAGTTAATGTTCCCAGTTTCTTTGTCTCTTTGTGCACACCCATCACATTTGTAAGCCTTCTGATCTTAATAAATATGGGGCAAGGACCCTTATTCAGGGCTCTTGTCTTTTCCTGGATATTAGCCATCTCTCGCTTTTCATCCCATGTCCTGCTCTTTGATGTCCTAAAGAGAATGTTAGACTTAGGGTTTATGACAGGAGTATCTACTAAAGTTGACATATGCAACCCTGGTGAGCCAGCAAAGCCATTATTAGGTAAATATCCAAGGGCAATGCATGGGTGTAGTTACTAAAAGGCGTGTCCTGAAGTATTCATGGCAACTCTTTTCATAATAACCTGAAACTAGGAATTATCCAAATGTCCATCACTAGCAGAATGGGTAAATTATGGCATATTCACACAAATAACGACTCTACAGCAGTGATAAAAAACTATAACCATATGCTATGTGGATAAATGTCATACATGATATGAGAACACACACCCCCTCCCACCTCTGCCTGTTTGTGACCTGTAGCCAGGGCCACAGGGCTGAGAGTTGGGCCTTGGGGTTGGGCAGAAAGGTGTGGAATCTAAAGGGTCTTTGAGGGAAGAGGAGCAGGGACAGGGAGACACCAGGAAAGGGACACCTTTCTGCCCATCTAAGGCAGGCTCCTGGGGTCTTGATGGGAAAGTATAAAACTTAGGAAAGAAGAAACCCTGCTGGCCCCAATCTCTGCTCTGCCTGTGAGTGCAGTCATTGAAATTAGACTTTTGAGGCAATGGGTTGGAATTTTCCCCTTTCCAAGTGTTACAGAGAAAAGGGACAATGATAAATGGTATTGGTTTATAACGTAACTATTTCGTTTGGTTTTCTTTTTCTTCCAAGTTCTGCAATATCACCTCACTAGCACCCCAGGAGCCTCAGAGGAGGAAAGCACTTTTTTCCCTCTTTATAATGCTGCCCTCTGCTGCACATTAGGAAATTCACAGGCAAATATTTGGTTTGTCTCCAGAGTTTTGTTCGATTTGATTTGATTTGATTTAGTGATTCAGATCCAAGATTGTTCGAAAAAAAGTATATATTTTCTGTAAAAAAGTAAGTTGTTTAATTTACAATAAGTAATTAAATTTTCTGTTTTTATGTTGATGGAAAAGCAGAGGTGATTGCAAAATACATGTATCTGTGCTGTTGATGTGGAGGAAGTGAAAGGACCCTTTGGGGGAAGTGCATTTGTAGACCATAAGAGCAATTGAAAAAGGGCAGGGCCTTTTCCCGGGTCCATCTGCTGCAAATCCAGATGCCAGACATAACTTTAAAAAGCAAAAGTACTCGGGGGTGCCTGGGTGGCTTGGTCAGTTAAGCATCTGACTCTTGATTTAGGCCCAGGTCATGACCTTACGGTTCATGGATTCAAGCCCCACATGGGGTTCTGAGCTGACAGTGTGGAGCCTGCTTGGATTTCTGTCTTCCTCTCTCTGTGCCCCTCCCCTGCTTGCTCTCTCTCTCTCTCTCTCTCTCTCTCAAAATAAATTAAAAAAAAAAAAAAAAAGGAAAAGCACTCCTTCCCAAAGTTCCTTATCAAATTATATCCATAAATGTCCAGGAGCAGACTAACAGCTAGAGATTGTGATGTAGCCACATCAGGCAGATATGTAAGCTGAGTTTTTGAAGATCCTCTAGCAACCTGGAATTCATCCACCACACTGTGAGTACTCAGCAGCTCTTAACCAGGGGTGTGTGTCAAATGCCCAACAAATGAAAATACAGGTTTCTGGTCTGGTTGGACTGGGGAGTAGGTTGGGCACTGGAATTTTGGAAGAGCTCCCTGGGTGATTCTTCTACTTACACTTCTGACAGAAAATCCTGAATTAAATGAAAAAAGCAGGATGCCAACTGACACTCATATTTCAACTTTAACTCAATACAACATCTGATCACATGTGGACAGGAATAAGGAGGAAAGAGGGCCCTGTATCTGGATGAGTTGGAAATACGCTCCCTCTTGCAAGACACCTACCAAAATTAGAATCATATTTGAGGATACTGGGACTGTGTGCAGTATATAAATAAGTGTAATGTCATTTAATATGATAGTATTTTAAAAAATGAGTTGAGTGGTGTTTTCTAGCTGTTAGTTAAGCCAAATATCAATGTAGAAATTAGCCTTCTGCAGCTGCACAGGCAACTGAATTTCCAGCTTGCTTGTGTGTGGCTTGGTTCCTCTTCCTAGAACCATAAAATGCCCCAAGGATTGTTGAGCTACCCCTTCCACAACCACCTAGGCCAGAAACAATCCAACAGATTTGAACCATATGCTAAGGGAGGCAGGCAGCATGGCAGAGTGTCCTGATCTGGAAAGACAAGAGACTCAAGGCCTGGTTTTTACTTGCTGCTAATTCACTGAATGATCTTGGATGAATTCCTTTACTTCTCCATAGATTTCTGTAAAATGAGAGGCCAGGGGCCCAGGCTTAAACACCTTCTGGGGCCAGGTAATATCAGTGAGTGAAATGGACCAGGCATAAGACAAAGGGGAATGGTGAGGACTGTAGAAAGTTGAGAGCTCACGCCTTTGTAAAGGGGTAGACTCTACTCAGTTCTGAAGATTTATTCTATCAGGGTCATTGAGAACAGTTGTGCAGGTTGTGCACTGCACAGGGGCACTACTTCAGAGGAGATATTTTTCACATCATAGACGTAGATATTTATCAATGATGATTTCCTGGAGGAAGTCTGTCTGTGGAGGGTTTTGAAGAAAGAATGCCTTCTAATTGGCTCAAAGGTGATGTGTGGGCTGTCAGAAGCCCTGGTTACCATGTGGGAATTCAGCTCCGCTGATGCCAGATTTCTTCTTCTTGCTCCTCCTCTTCCACCTCCACCTCCTTTTTTTTTACCTTCTTCTTCTACTCTGGAGAAGCCGGACACATGGCTTCCAAAGTGAAATTCCCCTAACTTCATATTAACTGGTAATTAATTCCAAAATGTTTTTGACATGTGTGGACTAAACAAAGCATTTCTTGGGGCCAAACTCAGGCTAGGATTAGGAGATCTCTGACCCAGAAGAACTCTACATTACTGACATTTCAGGAACCCTCCTATTCTATGCACATACGTACTCTTGGAGCAATCACAAGGAAAAACTAACTACCCTGGTAAAGGACATGAATAGAATAGGGATTATGTGGTTTTAATATGAATTATATGGATATCAAGGGTACAAGTGCATCCCTACCTATCAACTGGTTAACTCTAATTCACCCTTTCTTAAGATAAATATCATTTCTCCAGAGGGAACCTCCTAAGACTTCCATCTAAATTAGGTATCCCGTTACACTTTAATAAAACACCTTACTCTCCCTAGGTGAACTTATCAAATTTCTATCATCAGATACTCGTCTGTGTGAATGTTTGCTTACTGTTTGTTTGCTTACCACTGGTGGCGGACATGTCTTGCTTGCCACTGTAGCTCCAGTGGGGATATGTCTGGTACACATCAGGCACCCATTATAGGTTTATGGAAGGATGGGTTAGTCTCAGTCCCATCAAACATCTTTTCTCCTCAGTATCTCCCTGACCTGACCTTACTGCCTGGCGTCTGACTTCTGGGCCCCTGACCTTGGAGGATGTCTGGTTTCCATTGCTGAGAAGGAGGCTCTCCGGCCTCCCCCACCCCTCCCCCACATATCTCCTGAGCTGGAGGAAAGATCCGGTTCAGGCCATCGGTGTTCAGGACATCCATGTTTGGCTTGTGGCTGAAATTCGCCTGGATCGGAGCTGAGGCTCTCACATTTCACTTAACACACACAGACACCTTCTCTCATAGGAAGTCCACATCATCTTGAATGCTGGGGGTTGTGAGAATGTTCTGAACACAGAATTAAATTCTGTTCCTTGTACATATTTTACATTCTGATTGTGTTTCATCTGACTAACAAGGTCATTATGATACCAAGTAATATGCCAGCCATCACGGTGATTTATTGAAGAAGTCTGGTAGCTTTCCAAGGCCGGTAGCATTGTTTGATGTTGAAAAGAATTCCCCTAAGAATCACCCTCAAGACCATAAAACATCGGTGAAAGCAGCTGATTCCACGAAGTAGCTAAACACAGAAATGGAGCTAAGGATCGTGGGTGAAATTGTGGAAGAAGGAAAACCAAATCACACAGAGAGAACTTCCCATGGAGCAGAAGAGAAGAAGCCAGGCGGGAGCAGAGAAAGGGAGAGTAAGGGAGAAGGAGGACTGGGGAGGGCCGTGGAGGTGGGGGGTATCAGGGGACCATGGTATCCATCCAAAACTCCACCTCTTGCTCCTTCAGTTTCTGTCCCACGCTCACATTCAAATCCAGCTTCAGGTACTGCTCGCTCTGGGTGTAGGCTGGCCACAGAGGCAAACCTTCCCCGTTAGGGTCCCTGGAAGTGAGGGCAGAGGTGGGGGTGAGATTTCTACCCCCAGACACCCGGCTGTGGGGAAAGCCCGCACCAAGGCAGTGCTCACTTACCCGGTCCGAGCAAAGTTGGCCCAGTACCTCATCATCTTCCTGCTCAGCAATTTCTCCTCCTCGGTGGCTCCTTCTGAAGGAGACAATCACAAAATCCGGCTCTCACACGGATTTGCCAGAAGCCCAAGGTGCTTCGGGCCTGCTGAATCTCGTTCACACCTCCCTTCCCACCGGGATCCTCTCACTGGCCCACCGCTCAATCCTCAATCGTTGGGCTCATTTTGTGTCTGCACATACTGAGGCCTGGAGCCGCCAGGGTTCGCCCCAGGGATGCTGGCTTCCAAATGGAGGAGGCGGATCACACAGCTTCCCTGTCTAACCAGTGCTCTTCCAGACATTCCCATGAGGCTGCAGGTTTCCTAGGGTCAGAGGCCACCTCTCTCTCTCTCCTTCTACCACTCCCCCTCAAACAATTAATTAATTATGGCATTTCACTATTTGAGAAAGTAGTACTTGCTCAAAGGACAAATCCCAAATGCAGGCAGGGTATCTAACGAAAGTAAGTTTCCCTCCTGTCTCTTCCCTCCAGACACCCAGTTAGTTACCAGCCTCAGAGGCAACCATAGCTACCGGCTTCTTGAGTGTCCTCCGAAGGCAGGCTAGCCTCGTGCAAGGGTTTTTGGCAGATGCCTTTTTACATACTTGGTATAATACGAACATATATCCTGCGTCTTTCTCTTTGTACTAAAACTGTATCCAGGAGATAGGCCCACACTGTTGTCTATAAACCTTCCATTCATTGCCATTTATTGTTCTATAAATGTATAACACATAAGTATGTATATATTCAGTTATCTATGAATATATAATTCAGGCATCCGATATTCTCTTGGTGGATCTTTGCATCGTTTCCAATCTTTTGCTGGTGGAAGCAATGCTTCAGTGTGTGCCTAAACCTTCGCCTGTATATAATTGTGCAAAAAATTCTAGAAGTTGAATTGCTAGGGTAAAGACTATCTGCATTTTAAATTTTCCATTAATATATGAGGTTGTCTGTTTCCCCACACCTGCTGAAATATATTATGTAAAATGTATTGCTCTCCCCAACCTTGATAGTTGAGAGAGAATTCCTCAGTCAAGGTTAACATTCAATCCTCTTGATATGGGTGAGGTCGAGTGGATTTTCATGCTTAAAAGTCACATGTTTCTTCTTCCATGAACTATTTATATATGGCCCAGTGTTTGACTGGGTTGTTATTTTCCCATTGATTTTAGGAGTTCTTTATATATATTATGTACCATATATATTTATAGATATATATACCATATATCTCTCTATCTCTATCTCTATCTATCTATATTTTTTAAGTAGGCTTCATGCCCAGTGTGGAGCCCAATGAGAGGCCTGAACTCATGACCCTGAGATCAAGACCTGAGCTGAGATCAAGAGTCGCACGGTTAACTGAGCCACCCAGGCGCCCCAAGAGCTCCTTAGATATTAAGGAATTTAGCCTTTGATACACATGCGGTTCATTTTTTCCCATTTGGAGATTCCTGTGCCCATCACACAGTTATATGCTCAGTGATGGCTGCTGAGTAATAGTAACAGGGACATTTATTAAGCACTCACTGTATACCTTATGAGAATTGCTTCATTTAATCCTTAAGACAATGTAGGAGGTAGTTGTGTCATTACCTGTATTACGAGGATGGGAATGAATAAATCACATAATGAATAAACAGAGCGCATATTTAGGCGGAGGCTCTGTCCTCATTGTCGAGAAGCCAGCGCGAACTGCTTAAGAGCCTGTATTGTGTAATTTATTAAACAAAATATTTTAGTGATATCTATAGTGTGTAGTTCCTATATTTTCTCTATTGATAACCTCATATGACTGGCTTCTTATTTTAGGCATTGCACAGGTCATAAATTGAGGAATGAATGAGCTAACCTTGCTAGCAACAGTTTGCAAGCATCTACATTAGATCACCTGGGTCCCACTACTTTGGGCTGGAATTATGAAAAACATGTTTGTTTGTTTGTTTGTTTGTTTTCCTTTTAAAGCCCTGGGTAGCATCAGTGATTCTAGAAAGGGCAAGGAGGGTTGAGACTAGTGGTCAGAGAGAAGGAAGAAAGAGGTTCTAACTAAAAACAAAAAAATTAGATTGCATGAGTGCCCTCAAGGGCCCACGTCTTTAGGCTTTAGTATGAAGAGAAACACTTATCAAGCAAACGTTGGCAACTCCTTTTCCTAAAAATAAGAGGGGGTCATTTTCCAGGGAATGGCTATGTCTGTAAACCATAGATTAAATCCTAACCCACCAGTCTTCTGGACTCTTGCATAGCATTGGGCGGTTGAGGGACTTCGTGCTAACAGTGCCTTCTCCCCAGCTCATCCCAAGCTCCAGTCCCTGCGAGAGCAGAAGCCCCCGAAGCCGTTTCTTACCGAACATGACAATGTCGCCTTTCAGGAAGGCACCTCCAAAGACGAAGCGGATTTCATCAGAGTGATCGGCTTTCACGAAAGCTGGCCTTGTGTCGTTTAAGCACTGGGGCCGGTGTTGAAACTCATAGAAGTAGACAGGTGCGCCAGCATCTGTGGAGAGGCAGGAAAGGGCCTGCGGCCGGTGCGCATGCGCAGCGGAGCAGGGGCGGCCCTGCGTCCCCACCCGGGCTGGTCCTGGCTCCACAGACCCACGGGTGGGATGGCTGGGAGAAGACAGGTGACTCGAACCATGCTAACTTCCTTCTTCTTTGTCGGAGGCCAGCACTTCCTGCCACAGCAGCCCCTACGCCCCTGGTGGCAAGAGCTCAGCACCCCTCGGGGCAGTCTGAGAGGGCAATAGTTTTTTACTTCTCTAAAAGCCTTTCTTACTGAGCCAAGACCTACCTCCCTGTGACTTCTTGTCACTAACTCTGGTTCGGCTGTCTGGAGACAAAGCGAACAAAGTTACTCCCTGCTTTCAACATTGTTTCATCTCTCTTCAGCTGAAGGCCTTTGCTTTGTAATACCCCCTTCCTTCCCTGCATCATCAATTTTTCTCTACTGGACCACTGCCATCAGTAGCCAACAGGCTTCCAGAGTCTCCCGTTAACATGCATACACACATGTGCAACGTACACACGCACCGACACACACATGCGCACACATACACATGTACACACACAGGCACACACAAACACACGTACTCTTGGTCTCCGTTTCCCCTCTGGTTACTGCCTTATCTCTCTAAATCCCTTCTAGCAAGACCTGACATTACTCATCATCTCTGCTTCCTCTCCTCTCATTGTCTCTCTTTCCCTCCATTAACTGAAGTATCATTTAGGGGCAATAAAAAAACGCAGATTTTAATTGTACAGTTTGATGAGATTTTACAAGTGCACTGACATTCACAACATGACATCACCATGCCCAGGTATACAGACCGTTTCTATCAGCCTGGAAAATTCCCTTTGGTGTCTTTGTAGTCACTCTACCAAGAAACAATCAATGTTTTTATTCCTGTCACCACAGATTAATTTCGCCTGTGCTTGACCTCCGTGTAAACGGAATTATATAGACTTTTTTGTGTCTGGCTTCTTTTCTTCAGTGTAATGTTTTTGAGATTCATGCATGTTATTGCATGCATCAGTAGTTGATTGTTTTTTCATCACCAAATAGTATGCTACTGCATTAATATATCACAATGTATTTATCCATTTGTCTGATGATAGACTTTTAGGTTCTTTCTAGTTTGGTGGTATTATGATTAAAGCCGCTAGGGATATCCATATACAAGTCTTTTGTAAGGACATATGCTT
Source organism: Prionailurus viverrinus (assembly GCF_022837055.1). NCBI lineage: Eukaryota > Metazoa > Chordata > Mammalia > Carnivora > Felidae > Prionailurus > Prionailurus viverrinus. The sequence goes on along the minus strand of NC_062575.1, from coordinate 29,680,818 downwards.
TCACTTTTCTTCAGTGAATATCTAAGAGTAGAATGGTTGAGTAACAGGGTAGGTGTACATTAAACTGTGTAAGAAACTTGACAGCTTTCCAGAATGGTTATATCATTTTATATTCTCTCCAGAAGTATATGACACTTCTGAATATTCCACATTCTTGGATGTGGAATACTTCTGGGTATATAGTTTGTAGGGTTTTTTTTTTTTCAGTTTTTAAAAATTTTATTTTAAGAGAGAGAGAGAGCACAGAGGGGCAGAGAAAGAGGGAGAAAGAGAATCCCAAGCAGGCTCCACACTGTTAGTGCAAGCCCAATGTGGGGCTTGAACTCACGAACTGTGAGATCATGACCTGAGCCAAAACCAAGAGTCAGAGTCTAAACCGACTGAGCCACCCCGGCGCCTCTGTGTTTTTAATATTAGCCGTTCCAGAGGTGTAAATTGTTTCCTCATTTGGGGCGCCTGGGTGGCGCAGTCGGGTAAGCGTCCGACTTCAGCCAGGTCACGATCTCGCGGTCCGTGAGTTCGAGCCCCGCGTCAGGCTCTGGGCTGATGGCTCGGAGCCTGGAGCCTGTTTCCGATTCTGTGTCTCCCTCTCTCTCTGCCCCTCCCCCGTTCATGCTCTGTCTCTCTCTGTCCCAAAAATAAATAAACGTTGGAAAAAAAAATTAAAAAAAAATAACACTTGAAATCAGATAACTTGTAAGTCCACTAACTTTGGTGTTCTTGTTCAAGATTGTTTTGGCTACCCTTGCATTTCCATGTAAATTTTTCGAAACAGTTCATTCATTTCTCCAAAACCACTGGTGAAAGTTTGAGATTGGGATTGTATTCTCTGGAGATCAGTTTGCTCATTTTCTCTTGAATCCGTTTTAACCAGGCTTTTACTCCCATCATCCTATCACAATAGTTCCTGTCAAGGTCACTAGTGACCTCTGTGTTCCCAAATTCAAGAGTCCGTTCTTGGTCCTCATTCCCTTGTCACCTTTGCAGACCTTTTGATACAGAATCTTATAGTGCCCTGCCACTGCTATCCCCTGCCCTGTGTTTTTTTTACTTATATTACCATCTAACACATATATATTCTATCTTGACTTGTTTGTTAGTCTCCCCAACTAGAATGTGAGTTACATGGTGTCTTTGTTTTGTTCACTGATGTATCCTCAGGGCCCAGAATACTGTCAGGAACATAGTAGGCTCTTGATAAAAAATTGTGAAAACAGAAGGAAAGGGGAATGGAAGAGAGAGAGAGAGAGAGAGAGAGAGAGAGAGAGAGAGAGAGAATAAGGGCAGGGCAGGGGTAAGGAGGGAAACAAGGTTTGTGTCGCCACAAGTTATACTCCCTTTCTGATTGCTTCACTACTGCTGATACTTAAAATGTTTGGGAAGACACTTTCAGAGAAAGGAATGTGGGAAATAAAATTATGGGGAGGTGGGAATTTTCTGGATGGTCCTGACAAAGGAGGAGAAACAGAAACAACAAAAACTGATCAACATCCCTGAACTCTGAAAGGCACGGCAATTGCAAAGGTCAGCCTGCAGGGTTGTATCCCAGACATCCTTGGGAACTCCCTCTAACTGAGGGAACAGAAGGGTGGAGCAGGGCCAGTCATCAGGCAACAAGAATTCCTGCGGCCACTGGCCTTGCTGAGCTGTGACCCTGCTGTGTCGGGAGCGGGGGTAGTGCTGAGAGACTCACCTCTATGATATCGAGCTGTGACCACCCCAGGGACCACAAAGAGCACATCTCCAAGCAAGTCCAGAAAACTATCTCGTATTTCAACCGGGGAGTGCTTGTTGTAGAAGTAATGATCAGCCACAAGGTGCAAATACTGGGTGGGAATATTCTGTAAGAAATCATGGCCACAGAAGATCCAGGTCAGCAACATCCAACACGTCAAGCGTTTGCCTGGGCAGACATGATTCTGAGGTCTTTACATGCATCGCCTCATTAAATGCACACAGTGATCCCATGATGTAAATATCAAAATTAGCCCCATTTCACAGATGAGGGCACTGAGGTTTAGAGAGGTTAAGGGGTTGTCCAAACTGGTACAACCATTCTTTCACTTGCAGCCAAATTTCATGCTACTAATCACCGTGCACATGCCTCTCTGAGATGCTCCAGAAACGGCCACCCCTGGCCAGAACTGGCAACATGGTTTGCAGGACAACGTTGTTCAAAAATGATACCAATTTCAAGATGGTGACAACATAGCATTCAGTCAAGTGTAGAACTCTTCTGAGTGTAGACCTTTGTGCCAACACAGGTCCCACACCCAGGAGGCCGGCTTCAGGTAGTAGCACTGCCTCCAGTCCTTTGCTGGTTCGAGCTAGTTGCTCTCTTGGAGTTCCCTCATCTATAAAAAACAGGCTGTGCTGGGGATCACATGAGATATGAAGAAAGAAACATGCTGTCTGGCACAGAGCAGGTCTTCTGCTCTATTGGTTTCCTTCAAGACCTATTGCCAAAACCCTTAACGGGGCATGCCGTGACTTCTTGACCCGACACTGGGCTGCCTCCCAGTCTTCGATCCCTCAACTTGCCCTCAGCGCAAATGCCAGAGGATGCAACGTAAACTTCCTGAAGATTCAGGGTCTGCCACATCAATGATGTTCTTGGGGATCTTGGGGGTCTAGGGAATGCTGGGATAAGTTATGGCACCTCAACCACCATCCCCACCCCCCAACATGAAAACAAGCATGGTCCTGCAGATGTTTCTCTGGAATTTGGAGGCAGTATACAGCACACTCAGACTTGTTCATCAGGTCCTCTGAAGGCTGAGTGTTTTTAATCAGGCCCAGAGCAAGTCCAGGTTCTGGTGCAAGTGCCTCTAACTTGGACCATGTGACCAGCAGACCCCTAGGTGCTCACGGTACCCAAGGAGGGTCCGGATGCTCTGTGGACCCTCTGGTGAGCCCCAGTGGGATACGCACAGTGCAGACCCCTGGGGTTCCAGAGCAAGGCTATGCCATCTGCATCAGAGAACAACTTAATCATTTGAAAAGTACTTGCTCTGCCACCTAGGAGAGACTGCGTGCCCTTCCAGTCCTCCTGCACCTCCCCACAAAGCCCACTTCCCACTCCTAGGACCTGGTTCAACATACTTACTCCTCTTGAAATGCCCTCTGCTCAAATGTTTCCCTTTCCTAAACCAGATGGCCTCCTCCATGAGGCCATCTCCAATCCAGCCTGCGAGGTCTCACTGTCTGGTGTATATATATTTTAAGTATCTCTCAAACCTCAATCCCAGTTTGGGCCACTAGATAGCCAAGACTCATCAAACATTACCTCTGGGCCTTGGGGCCCAAAGGATCCGCTGCCTCTGGTCTGGCTCACTCTGTGGCCAGAAGGCTCTTTCCAAAATGGAAATCAAATCATGCCACTCTTCCTCTGTTCCCAGCCCCTGGGAATGAACTTCACCTTCCTTTCAGAGCATATAACAGCTGCAAGCACCCTCCTCTACTGCAGCCTACCCTGCAGCTGACCTCATCACACTCCTCTGCTTCTAATCTTGGGTCCTCCGGCCTGGACCTCCAGCTCCCCTGGCCCCTGTTCCTCTACCGGCCAGACAAACCTAACTCATCCTTCAAGGCTCTTCTCCTTGAGGCAGCCACCTGCTTCCTCCTGTGGGCCACACGGGGCCTCGAACATTCCTCTGCTCTGGTTTGCAGACACTACTGAAGTGCCTCCTTCACTTCATCCAGCGCACACTCTCCAGGTTCTGCAAGTGTAGAAGGAGTGCCTGCTCATCACTGTACCTCTGTGCCTAGGGAAGCGCTGGGCTCTCAAGAAGCAGCCAGCCAATGAATAAGTGCACGAAGGGAACCTGGTACAGAGTTCACACTGGATGTTTACGGCAAGAAGGAGGCAAGAAGAGAAAGGAATCCATTCCTACATCTAGTGTCTGGCTTAAGACCTGATACTGACACATCTGTTCAGGGAGTGAATGAATAAACAGTTGAGTCAGGGTCCTGGGCCTCGCTGGAACCTAATACAGTGCCCGGCTGGCGTGGAGTGAATACAGGTCCTTAGTTCCGGGTGTGTTTCAGAATTCAGAACTTTGCTGACTGTGCATAAATAATTCAGTATATAGGCTGCGTGTCATGTCACATGCTCTGGGGGCGGCTGCCCCAGCCCCACACTACTTATGTCATCAGAGAAGCACATGAATAGGGGGATGAATGAAGTGGATGAGAACAATAAATACCGAGGGCCACCTATCAGCTAAGGAAGGTTCGGTTGTCCTACAGGCTGTTTTTCAGAGCTCCTTGGATTTTGAGATGGTGAATAAGGGACTGTGGTACTCTATTTGGCAAAGATTCACTGAATGAGTGAACGAGGAACGACTGCAGCCCCAGCCCCTACTGCTGAGTGTGCCCCAAGGAGGTCTGTTAAATAGGTGAATCTCTGACGAGTCACAGTTGCCCAGGCTCACTTACCAGGAACGTGTGTACGAAGTAGAGGGCCAGAGACCTATTGGAGCCCCCGAGGATCTCAGGAAACTCCTGTGGAGAGAAGTAGGGCATCCTCCGTGAGCACCTCAAGACACCAGAAGGGAAAGTGGTCTCGCTGAGGGCTGAGGGGCCTGCCTTTTAGAGGGGAGGCTGGGGAGAGCAGGAACCCATTTAGTCCCCAAGGGGCGACATGCAGGAGTGGCCTCAGTGGGTCGGAGCAATGACAGTCTCTTCTCACCCTTGCTAAAAGGCAGCCATTCCCTGCCATACCTGTGGCCTTGTGGGGCCCGAGTGGCTGCCCTGTGGAAAGACCGTGTTACGAGCTGAAATGTGCCCCCCAACCCCCATTCCCACGTTGAAGACCTAACCCCCAGTATTCCAGAATGTGATGGAGTGGAGACCACATTTTTCAAGAAGTGATGAAATGAAAGGGAGGACTTTAGTTGGGCCCTAATCCAACCTGACTGGTGTCCTTATAGGAAGAGGAAATTCTGACACACAGAGACACCAGGGGCGTGTGCATACAGAAGAAAGACCATGTGGGGACACAGGGAGAAGATGGCTTCATGCAAGCCAAGGAGGGAGGCCCCACAAGAAATTAAGCCTGCTGACACTTTGATCTTGGACATCCAGCCCCTGGGATTGTGAGAAAATAAGTTTCTGTTGTTTAAGCCACCTGGTCTGTGGTGTTTTGCTGTGGCAGCCCGGGCAAATTAATACAGGCTACAGCTTGGCTTTGACACCACATTCAAAGAGAGGCCAGAAAAGTCTCAAACTAGTGGTTTATTGTTCTCTTTCTAGAGATCTTTACAATTAGGGCCTCTGAGATGCCAGCAGTTTGCAGAGAGCCAGTGAGGTGGCAAGACTGGTGGTGAAGAGCAGAGGTTTTGCTTGGGTGCCTGGGTGGCTCAGTCGGTTAAGCGTCTGACTCTTGATTTCAGCTCAGGTCATGATCTCCCAGCTCGTGAGATCGAGTCCCACGTCGTGCTCTTTGCTAACTAACAGTGCTGAGGCTGCTTGGGCCCAGTCTCTCTCTCCCTCTCTCTCTGCCCCTCCCCTGGTCGTGCACGCGTGCTCTAAATAAATAAATAAATAAATAAATAAATAAATAAATAAATATTTTTTAAAAAGAACATAGGCTATGCTTGGTACATAGTAAGGGCTAGGAGTAATTACTTGTTAAAAGACCCCTCCCTGGCCAGTATTACAGCTTAAAAACATGAGAGGGTAGAAATACTCTCCACTTGTCAAATGAATTTCGCTTTGACATTTTCTGCTGAAAATCTTGAGATAATAAATCACGAGGGTAAATATTTAAACATCTCTGTCTCCTGGAATCTGAGGGAAACTCCTGAATCATTCAATTTATCTACACGTGTATTTCAACCACTAAGAACCTCTCTATATGTTCAGCAGCTGAAGGATTTGGAGGGAATTTTGGAGGATTTCCTCTGGTCTCCGATGGTCAGCAGTGGATGTCACTGCGAGGTCACATGAACTATCCACACTGATGCAGGCTCTTGAGCTATGCAGACCCAGGCACCAATTCCCATCCTGCCACTTGAATAATTCCAATAGCTAACATTTACTGACGTGTGCTTGTGAAGCAGGTAGTTAAGATCATCCTATACCACGGATTAAGGAACGAAGGTTCAGAGAGGTTGGGCAGTTCACTTAAGGTCACACAGCAGGTTACCAGAGAACCCAACATTTAATGGCAGAGCCTAAACGCATGAAGAAATTACACAACACTGTCTCCTCCCCCAGCTGGGAGACTTTGGGGAAGGAATTTTAGCCTTTCTGAGACTAAGTTTCTTTAACTGAAAAACAGGAATAACAATGCCCATTTGCAAGTTGTTGGACAGATGGTACACACTGGGCACGTGGAAGAACTTGGGACTGGCTGCAGTGGTTATGGTGGTGGTGTCATCGGTAGCGCCTGCCTTTTTCTTTCTAGCACAAACCTGGTAGCATCGAAAGGCCTTGCTGAAGCCACAGTCTGTGACTCAGATGCCTCATTTGCAACACGAGCAGAAAGATCCTCACTCCCACTTACTCCAAAACATTGCTCTGTAAGTCACATTAATAATGGTAGAACAGGCCTTTAATAGCCCGATGAACTCAGGGTTCTGGTTCTAACCAGCCACCAACTAGCCTTGAACCTTGACAAGCCTCTGGATTTCATAACCACATTTCCCTCAGCTTAAAAGGAGGAGGTTGGTCTCCATGATTGCGCTGTGATGATGTTATGGGTTTGAGCATTCCTACGCTTCTGAGGACAGATGAAAAGTTTCTTTCAAATCAAGAGGGTCTTCTTTAAATGGCAGGGTCAAGAAATCATGGCTCCTTCTCAGGACTCACCCTGAGCACAAATAATCCCTCCTTGGAGAAGCCTTTCTTGACCACCCCTTCTCCTCCCTAAAGACCTTCTCCCACCAGTTTATGTCCTTCCTAGCACTTACACTTTCGGAAACCATCTTTTCAACTGTCCATTTCATCTGGGCCTCCCCAGTAGGATGTGAGCCTGCAGAAAGCTGGGACTGTGTGACTTGTTCACTGTTGAATGCTTGCTTTTTACCAGGGTGTAGAGCGTAAAGTAAATGTTCCTCTCATACTTGTTGAATGAATAAGACAATTCAGTGATTTCGCAACTTGTACAAACCCAGAGAGCACTCCTGGAAGTCAAAATTTCATAACCGCACACGAAAATGTAAAGGCCTGAACATTTTCCAAACCTGCATGAAATTCATCTTTGAAGTAGTAACTGTGCTCATTTGAAACAATCATTTGTGATGTTTTGAACGAAGCTCAAATGGATCCATCCTCTCTTACTTTTTTCATAGAGTTGTTTCTTTCTCCATGAACCTTGTATGAGGAGCCGGGCAGATGCTGACTCTGGCTGCCCTCAGTCCTCAGCTACCCTCCTTCAGAGAGGGGAAGGGGCATCACCATGTCCTTGGCTTCCAGGCTCCTGCATAACACTTGGCGTCCTTGCTGGCAGTGCTGAGCTGTGGAAGCATATACAGCTGCCACACCGCTGAGGAAGCGACAGGAAGGACAGCTGGGATCCTTACCGTGGACAGCAGGAAGGCACACTCGTGGTTATTGATTCCGATGATAGAAGGAACTGAATTAAATGCTTTTTGAGTCAATAGGGCTAGAGGCTCATCAGGAAAGAAAAACTCATCAACCACTGGAATGGAAAACGTGAGTTTCTGCAATAAGGAAGAAGAGAAAAATCAGCATCTGCTTCTGTTCACAAAATCTGCTGTCCCCAAGCCCCCAGCCAAGGAGACCCAACCCGCCGAGCAGTGGTCAAACTACATTAAGAAAGGAAAAAGCCACAGTTGGCCCATCCTGATGTATCAGTTCTGCTTGGCTGGCCCTGCACTTGCTTAGGCAAAGGGGCTCAAATTCTTTGAGAACCACTGACCAAATGCAGCAGGCAGAGTGGTGAGCAGGGGACAGGGGAGTGGCCACAGTAGTGGGGATTAGTATGCGCATCTTCCCGAGATGTCCTCCTCAGCACTGTGCCTTTGATCTGGCTGAGTCTTGGGTCTCAGGAGGAAACACCTGGCTTTATCCACGTTTTTGGGGGGTCTCTGTTTGGGAGTGGGGATGGCGGGGAGCACACAGAAGACCTTTCACACTCCATCGGGTCAAGGACTTGTTATCCAGCTCCCAGACTCCAGCACAACTCACAGCGGACCCTTCATCCATGCCAACAAAGTATTTCACAATTGTTAGAATCTGACAGATAATGGCCTTGCTCTTCCAAGGACCATCAGAAGCTCTCACGAGTGGAAGGGGCACAAAGAGCTCATTCAGTCCAGTGACTGAAATTTGTCAGTGGTCATCTAGACTCTGCTTGCATACCTACAGAGGTGGGTGTCTCACTATCTTCTAAAGGTGCTGGCCCTTTTTCAGAGTTTTTAGAAATTTCCTGGTTATACCAAGCCAAAATGGCTTCCTAACAGAACTCACACTCTTGACACTGATTTTAGCTTCTGGCAGCATGTGGAACAGGGGAAGTCCCTCTTCCCAGTGACTTAAAGACAACATTTGTGTTTTCCTGGATCTTCTCCTGGCTAAGCAGCATCCCTGGCCCATCAAGTTCTTTAAATTACCTATCATGGTTCTGTACATTCTACAGCCATTACTATGAATCCCAACCTCCATCTTTCCAAATCCCATATCAAAGTAAGTAAGAGAGTGGTGGGGTTTGTCTGCCATTCCATTCCAAGCACAACCCTGCCCCCAAACCCTCCCGCCCCTCTTCACCTCGCTGATGTCCAACAACTCCTCGGAGGGTTTTGCCCTCAGGCACTGCAGCAGGGCAGCAGAGTCAGACGCCTGGCAACCACAGATATGCGCAAGCACCTGCAACTGTTGCCAGAGAAGGACCAGGTCAGAGCACAGCATGGAAAGTCGCCAAGAAAATGCAAAGTGAAAAGAGTCCTAGATCCTTCATACATGAAGCCTGCTGCCCCTCCCCACCCCCTGAGGACAGGCGGGCACTGTACCTCTTTGTTCTCTTGCCTGACTCTCCTTGTCATCTTTAGCAACCGCTGGAGTAGGGGGAGGTGGCATGTCAGCCTGTGGCTGTGGAACAGAGTCAAGATTCCTGGCCATGGAGAGACCAGTCCGATGGTGTTGGCTCCACTGGCAGTAGGCCTCAGTCCAGACGCCCAACTCTGGGATGCTGAGTGGAGCCAGGAGCCCCAAGCGTGAGGAGCAGCTTTACAAGCATGACTTAACGGTCAGTTGAGGCATGACTCTGGCTCCGTGTCAGCTTGTCAGCTCTGTTAAGCCTCACCCCCACCACAGCCTAGAATACCCTGAACAGCTTTTCCTGTCTCGCATCAATGCCACTCATCCCTAGCTCCTCCGAGATGTCCTTTCAGACCACTGCAGCTCCCATGAACCCCTTCCTCCTCTGATTTCCTGTTACCTCAAGGATTCCCACCTTCTCTACCTAGCCTTTGCACAAACACTGCCTTGCGCAGTTGTCGAACTTTCCGTGGGAGCTCATCCCTTGAAAGTGGTGGCCCCCCAAGTGTCTGGGAGTCATGAATGCTCTGAGAATCCAACGAAAGCTACAAACCCGCTCCCTGGGAAGATGCACAAACATATAGAATCTACACACAACGTACAACTGTAGGAGCGCAAGGACCATCTCCCAACCACCCATGGATTTCAGGTTAAAAACCTTTGTCAGAAAATGATTATGGTCTTCTGAAGTCAGTGTAGCCCTTCCCATTTACAAACCCACAGGTCCTAGCATAGAGCTGGGAGGACTATGGACACTCAGCGTACGTGTGCTAAATGAACAAACAGAGGCACAAACTGAAAGTTGGTATGTCATATTCCCCAAATCAATATTCCCGATGCATTGAGAGTATTTTTACAATATTATGACTCCATGTCTCTGCTTGTGGTGTGCACTGTCATTTTCTATCAGGTGTTCAAGCAAATGCACCACGAAAATGCATAGTCCCCAGGAGGTGGCTCCACAGCCCCGTGCTTAATCTTCATTGACCGAATCAGCTCATTTGTTAACTCATTCATTCAGCAAACAGCAATAGTCACCTAATATGCACCAGGAATCATGCCGGGACATGAAAGATACAGAGACCTTGGTCTCCAGGTCCTCACTGTCTGCTAGAGCACTAACCAAGATGACAGATGACAAAAGTCTGGGGCATGTGCCTCACCGCCCCCTCACAATCTCATGCCAGGCAACAAGAATCAGTCACAGTGTTATTTCCCACTGAATTGGAAACAGCCTAAGAATCTTTCTTAACAGAGTACTCTAGATAGAGTGGAGTCAATATAGGAGATGAGCCGATTATAACACAGGGGACTGAGTTATATATCCTAAGTGAAGAGTAATGAATAAGATGTCAGAACAATTACATAGACACTCATGTACACACACACACACACACACACACACACACACATTCACACACACCAACAGTATTTCACTGGGGACCTATTTTCTGTCAAACCAGGCCTCCCATAGAGCAATAAGGTTCACCTCGGCCAGCATCAGATTCTTTTGACCATGGTCAGTAGGAACGCCAAGCACATGGTCTATCGACACCTGACCACATTCTCCCCTGACCAAGTAGAGGAGAGGTGTTAACGAGATACCTACATCCTTCTTCCTCTCATCACCAGGGGATCTCATCAGTAAAGGCAGGATGGCCACCCCACTCTCCATGATGGCTTTGTGGAATAAGCCATTGGCCATGGGGGACAGAATCTGGAGAGAGAACACAGGAGACCAGGAAAAGTTATGCAGGGGACTCTCCATCCAGCACATACACCATCCACCTTTCCTTAAAGAAACCTTCCCAGGAAGCCTCCTTAAAAGCTTTGTGCTTACAGGAAAAAAAAAAAAAGCCCTGGTTTGGGGACTCAAGGACTAGCCATGGATGTATGGACAAATTATTTAACCTGTCTGAGCCCCAGGTGCCTCAGGAACTTTGAGGTCAAACATCCTGGTGTGTGATTGCTTGCTAGCTCCTTCATTTCCTAGCTGGGGGAATCTCAGGCAAATTGTTTCATATTTCCGAGCATCAATTTACTTCTCCCAAAACTGGAAGGAAAAATGGAGCACATATCACAGAATTGTGGCATAGAGCAGAAGTAACAAATATAGAAGGCTTTGCACAACGCCTGGTCAGACAGCATGCACCCACGAAACGGGGGTTGTCATCATATATGCAAAGTTGAGTTATTATAATTCACCTTACTGAATTATTTTGAAGATACAAAAATATCTTGTGTATTGTCAAGTGCTACACCGTGGAAGCTCTCTTAACCCACTTCTATGTAACAGACTTTTGTGATGAACATGTGACCCTGGAGATGCCAAGCACTCAGAGCCAGTGGGCTATTTTCTAGCACCACCACAGGTTTCTATTCCCACAAGTTTCTGGCCAAGAGGCAGGTGTGTTTGCTTCCTCACTTGTTTGGTCAGTTACACTTGCTACTGTAATTACATAATCAATGAAATACCGTGGGAACCAGTGAAGTATGTGTGTAAGAAAAGAAAACAAAACTATGTTTGGGGGAAAGAAACCTGTGATAAAGACAAGTAGCTGAAAAATACTGCCGGCAAATTAGGCGTGAAAAAGGTAAGAGTAAAATACGTTGGGTGCGGCGGGGGCGGGGGGGGGGGGAGCGGAAAATTCCATAAATGCACCTCATTCACAGACTACAAAGCACGCATCTTTTAAAATTCATGCTCACTGTAAAGAAGCTGAAACCGTAATTAGAGGACCATGATTCCAATGGGTGGTTTATGCCAGAGAACCACGTTGGACCTCTAGCCAGCAGACCAACCTTGAAAAGATACCACACTATATACCAAACCACTGATAGAGAAATGTACACTTTCTCTTTGAAGTTAAAATAAAATGTTATAGGGGCGCCTGGGTGGCTCAGTCAGTTAAGCGTCTGACTTCAGCTCAGGTCACGATCTCGCAGTCCGTGAGTTCGAGCCCCGCGTCGGGCTCTGGGCTGATGGCTCAGAGCCTGGAGCCTGCTTCTGATTCTGTGTCTCCCTCTCTCTCTGCCCCCCCCCTCCCCCGTTCATGCTCTGTCTCTCTCTGTCTCAAAAATAAATAAAAAACGTTAAAAAAATTAAAAAAAAATTAAATGTTATATGCATCCTTTTTTTTTTTTAAAGTTTTAGCTGAACTTTTCTATTAAACAAGTAATTACCAGTCCTGGTAATTGGACACCAGGGCTTCCACCCATAAATATAAGGGATTTTTCTTCAAACTATTACTCAGGATGTGATCTTGGGTTATTCATTTAAACTCTTCCTGATGACAGCTCTTGTCCACAAAATGACAGAGAGCCCCTAACTCTCTCTGTGAGGCTTGAGGGAGACAATGTGTATAAAAGTGTTTGTTTCACAGGAAAGCACCGGTCAGCTATAAGTGATTCATGGTCCTCATTTTTGTAACCTCCCCCACCAAGGTCTGTTCAAATCCCAAAGAGAAGAACTCACGAGGCTGGAAACACTGATGGCTCCCGCTGACTCTCCGAAGATGGTCACGGAGCGTGGGTCACCACCGAAGAACTCGATGTTGTCCTGGACCCAGGTTAGGGCAGCCACCTGGTCCAGCAAGGCCCAGTTCCCCCGGGCATGCTCATCCCCTGTGCTGGGGCAAGAAGTAGGGTGAGAATACTCAGTGGGCTGCAATCTGCTTCCTGCCGCTCAGGGAGTTCAAGGTGGAGGCTGTGGGTGGGTGGCCACTCCTTTGCAGGATCTTCCCTGCTGTTCGTCCATCTGCTGGCCAGACGCAGAGGGTCTAGGCCCGGAAAGGAGGGCAGAGTCACAAGACGGGAAGGAGCCAGGTCCTTGACTGACCATGTGAAAAGATGTCTGTCAGTCAGGATCACTCAGTTGGACCTTACTTGAGTGAGAAAGAGATTTTTATTGTTTTAAGCCACCAAGACTTGGGAGTTTATCTGTTATAGCTGCAAAGATTACCTCACTAATTCGGGTCACAGTTATTCAGTGTCACTGAAGGCTCATTCTTCCTTACGCAGCTGGGCACTGAATCCCCTGTGGCTGCCATACAGCTGTGCCTCAGGGACCTGGGGTGTCAAGCTCTCAGGGACACTTACTTGAAAAAACCAAATATTCCTAGCCGGTACTGGGTAGTCACGATCAGCACGTCCTCGTAGGCAGCCAAGGCGGACCCATCGAAGGAGGAGGCTGAGCCAACCTTGAAGGCACCCCCGGGGAACCACACCATGACCTGTAGAAGGGAGAAGAACTCTCCAGTTGGCCTGCCAGGCATTCACACCCCCTCCCTATACATTTGGGACCGTCCTTCTTTAGGGAAATATAGGTGTCTCACTTTCCTTTCTAAAAGCATGAGAGATTATGTCTTTTGAAGAAGGCCAAGGGGTGAGCATGGAGGCCTGAGTTTGATTCCCAGCTCTGCCACTGACAAACTGTGTGATGCTGGGCAGATTACTTAACCTCTCTGAGGCTCATTTTTCTCATCTATAAGATGTGAAGAATGAAAGTATCTCATTTTATGGGCTATCATGAGATTTCAACAAGATTCTGCATTTAAGTTCTTAGAACAATTTCAAGTGCTCAGAAAGATTAACCAAGTATCACTGAACTTGTGACCCACACGAAGACAGAAATCATCGTAAGCCCTGTGGAGAGCAAAATCCACTTAAACTGTTTTAACTTTACTCTTTCCACTACCTACAGAGAGAAGCAAAGCGAGGAGAGAAAAAAAAAAGGGAAGAGAAGTGTGAAAACTTTACTATATCAATTAGAAAAATTGGGACTGGGCAACATAAAACATTCACATGGTACTATCATGATTCATATACTTACAAATATATCTTTTTCATTCTCTTTTTTAAGGTCATATTAGGGACTACAAGTCTTGGGCCAGCCATGGGGGATAAGGGAGAACCAGACAAAGCACTGGCTTTGACACGGGAATTTCTACTCGTTGTGTGTACAAGGCATTTATGCCATCCCTGTGCCTCATCTTCTTAATCTGTACTATGGGTCCAGTAATCTTTACCCATGATTACTGTGGGGGTTAAATGAGATAATGTACTGTGCCTGGCACACAGTCAACTGTTCAATATATGTTGTTGTTATGATCCAATAGAGTGAGTCTCTCATTGCAGTGGCATGGGGGAGAGATGATGGCTTTCCTACTCACTAATACAGAGATATTTTACATTCCTAAATGAAATACTTAGTATTATTACCTGTCCTCGTTGCAAACAGAAAAATTGGAAGGTGTATATCCTCTTTAAAGGATTTCCCAAACAGAGTCCTTGTAAGCAGTCTTTCTAAATGTTTACAGACCATTAAATACTCAACAGAGGGTAAAAACAAAACAAAATAAAAATTGAAGGTCAAGTTGCTGCCAATAAAGAAGCAATCAGAAAGGAAGATAGAGGGAATCTGTCATTAAATGACTTTTTAAGAAAATTATTGATGTGCAAGTGATTACATTTCTCTTTTACCCAACAGGGGGTAGGTTGGATTCTAGACACCCAGCCACTCCTCCTGGGTCCCTGGCTGAGAACCTGCTAGCTGGAGCCCCCCGCATGGCAGGCAGCCTTACAGGGAGGTTGGAGCCATTGTCCGCATGGGCTGGCGCATAGATGTTAAGGTACAGGCAGTCTTCGGACGTTTCCAATTTGGGGTAACGCACTTTGAGAACGTGTTGATAGGAGACCAGCCACTCTAAGTCCTGGAAGCATCTTGGAAGAAAAAAAGGAAAAATCCTCAGAGTTGCTGTCACACTTGCCTGGGAGGGGCCAGGTCCCGTGACGGCAGGGAGGCCTGGTGTCCTGTGTCTGAGCAGAAGAGGCATATGGGAGCTATTGGTACAGAGTCTAATCGTCTCCCTGGCCCCCGCCATAGTGGCACAGACAAAGAAACAAACTATGATTCTCTTTGATCTGGTTTGGGGGTAGGAAAGTATGTTGTGCAGAATAATTGTGCCATTAACCTCCAGTACCCACCCATGCCTACACCCACTACCATAACCCCAGACACACACATAGAGATTCAAGATGACTCAACAATTCCCCAAACTAGAGGGCAAGACCCTGGGTTGCAAATCAAAGGTATTGCTATAGTAGCTCCCTTTTCTGCACCCAGAGGAACAAAAGGACATCTCTAGGCTTTTCTACCAGGGACCAATAGAGGTATATGTACAAGGAGATTCCTGCATTCAAACCCTTGCTCAAGCTGGTCCCTATGCCCAGACTGTTCTCTCCTCATGTTTGTTTGCTTGTGTTCTTTCCTTTCAGATTCAGTGCAAGTGCCACCTCCTTCAAGAAGCCTTCTGAGATTTCTCCAGTTAGACCACAGCTCTTCTTTAGAGACCGCTGTACATGTTGTGTTCTTTCCTAGAAGTTCTCCTGGGCTTGTACATGGGTGTTACCAGCTTTCCCACTCAAACGGGAGCAGCTTAAAGCTTAGGACTCTGTTTTGTTCACCTCAGTACTTCATAGCCCCTAGCACTGAGCCTGCTTGCTATGCAATAAGATTGAAGGAGTCTACATATGTGATTTCTACTATACTTCAGTGCTCCATGAATGTTAATTGTTTTTTTAATAAAACAGTGTACAGATTAGGCGGTGGGAAACCATCGCTGCAAATTTACCCCCAGACAAGTGCTTATGCCTTTTTGCCCTTTCGTATGTTGTTTATCAGAAATCAAGCCCTCGCTGCTTTCAACACAGCCATCCCTGACCTCCCCACAAGGTGAGGCTAGGTGGTTCCTTCTCAGCACCCTTTTCTGATCCCCTAAGGTTGCCCTTGACACTCTATATTTTAATTATTGCTGTTATTTCCACCCCTGCCACCCCCACCAGCCCCCAGGTTCCTTCAGGGAAGCTGTGACCAGCCCACTGTGGTATCCACCAGAGCTTAATGGAGAGGAAGTTACTGAGCTGGCTCTTAATGGATTTTAGTTGAATGAATAACTGAATGAATGAACAGATGAGTTTCAGCTTAGTGTCCTTAGTCCCTGGGCCACATGGGGTCTCCTTTGTGGCTTAGGGCACTTCTTAAAACCAGGGTACTCCTTCTGCCTGGGACTGCCAAGGCAAGGAACCAGTGTGGCCCAATGTGAGGACTTCACAAAATCTGAGTGTCAGAAGATTCTTGTGGATTTTCAAGTCTCCCATCTCAACCTATGCTCAAGTTCTCAGGATTCGCCCACCTCACTCAGCTTGAAAATTTGCAGTGACTGGGAGCTCCCGGCCCAGAACACACTCACGTACTCCATAGGTGTCTATGGATTTCCCTGCGCTGGGCACAGAGTGCTAGAGCTGAAATCTCTTGCAAGGTGGTTCTTCACCCTAAAGCCCTCAGCCTGGGTGAGAGGTGACATGGAATCACGCGGACAAAGACTCAGTAAGTCCATCGTCGTGGTTCCCAAACCTGATTGGTCCACAAATCCCTAGAGAGTTTTCAGTGACTCTAGTTTTTTGGGCCCAGCTCTGGAGATTCCAATTTAGGAAGTTCAAGAAGGGAGCCCAAGAAATCTGCACGCTCTGAACACCACCACCACTGATTCTGCTGGTCAGCCAGCTGGGGAGCCATGAGATTACCGAAGGTCTTGTCTACTCCTGTACCCACCCTCCTCCTCGTCCTCCTCGTCCTCCTCCATCCCCTCCTCCTCCTCCTTGTTCCCCACCTTTCCCAGGGGGGCTGCATGACCTTTATTCCCCCTCAGTGCTCTGTCCCCACTCCCAGTTCACATTCCACCCATGGGACCGAGCCTGCTCTTACAATTTAGGGTAGGATGTGGCATTTCGGAAGTCATTCCAGGGCAGAGCAGGCTTTGGTTGCTTAAATCGCAGGGGCCCTAGAGGAGGTGCAGCATAGGGGATCCCGAGGAACATGTTCACAGGCATGGTGCTTCCCAGTACAGTGGTTTGCTTCCCCCGGACCCATCCCAGCCTGGTGCTCCTCACTGGTGCATCAGCAGCTGGCCCTGAGGGGACACACAGGGAGGAATCAGATGCTGGCCGGGTAGAGAACCAGAATAAGCTCAACTAGGAGCTCCCCTCAGTGGGGGCACTCTTTGTTGGCCCAGACGCGGTGCAACAGGAAGTATCTAGACTCCCCGGCAATGAACCCAGGTCCACTGCTTCCTTCAAGATTGCCACCTGCATAAGAACACCGACTTAGTTTCTACTAGGAGTATAGCACCGACCCACAAAAGTTTCCAGTCACCTTAGGGCACAAGTAGCCTCTCCCTTCTGCAGCACAGATTTCTCTTACTCTGGAACTGATACATGCCAGGGCTGCAGATCCTAGGATCCCACAAAGTCATCTAACCCAGAGTCCCCACATGCGGGTCATTTTCATACTCACCATCACATTTGCTGGCATGTCTGTGCATCCCCTGTCTGACTACTAGCTTTTTAATTTTTCTTAAAATTAAATTTTAATAAGCTTAAAAAATCTTACCTAGAGGATTCCTAAGCATTAACGTCTACGGAACTGTGCATCTGATGAGTTAAGTATACGCTTTTGAATACGCATGAAAATAAGTAGATGTCAATGAAAATAAGAAGTTCTCATACAGATGCCACCTGACATCAGCTCATCCACCTCCAGGATATGAGGAGGACATTTTGGGAAACCGAGAGTGCAAGCTTCTTGGTTTCCACATAGAATATAGAGCATTGAGAAGTTCACTGCCCAGCTACTTGCTTGGCAGGACTCAGGTGTCTTGGTGCTACCTGCTCTAACGTCACTGTGACAGTGAAAGTCCTATCCGGGCAGCCAGTACCACAAAGCATGGGCTCTATCCTTTGCCCCTCCCCAGTACCCAGGACAGAGGGCTCTGCAAGCCTCGACAAGGTATGAGCACCCAAGGATAGGACCTGAATCTTCTGTGCAATACCCACACCCACAAAGGACATTCTGTTGGGGGGCTTTCAGTGACACCAGGACATTGGTCAGGTGCCCTGAGGTTACTACATGGCTTTCCATGCATCATGAGACCTCTGAGAAATAAGTTTGTTTGCACTAGTAGAAAAAAACATCCAAGATAAGGAAATCCCCCTACCCTATCTTCTGAGGGCCCTCCTCTCCCACTGGGTGTCTCACCCTTAATGACAGCTGCAAGGACCCAAAGAGCCCAGATCAGGGTCTGGCCTGGGTGCACCCACATCCCACTCATCCGGCTGGACCGCCTGAACTCCTCGCACATCCGCGGCCTCCGCTGGCCTCAGAGAGCTTCAGTCAAAGAAAGAAAGGGCTCAACAAATGTTGAGCAGGCAGACACAGGATGCAGGGTTGGTGGAGAAAGGCATCAGACCAAGATCTGCAGAGGAATTGGCCAAGCAAGACTTTCCTGTTCCGATTTATATAAGGAGAAGCTGATGATTAACTAGTGAGCTGGTGAAGGATAATGTGGTAGGTTCTGGGCTCATGGGATGACACAAATAGAAAAGACATTTGGGATCAGGTAAGTCAAAGACCTCAGCTCTGATGCCTGCAAAGGTCAGGAAAGCAGCAAACAAGCAGTGAATGAAGCTGGCCAAGAGAGATCAATTGGAAGCAGTGGGGACTGTGGAAAACTGGATAGCACATGCCCTGTCTTAAAGGAGCAATGGCTTCTCAACGCCAGTAAACATTTGGCTTATGACAATGTAGGTACACCAAACCAGAAGTCTATGACCTCTCTCAATTTTCATATGCAGCCTCACTTTTTAAAAGTCCTGATATGAACACAATGCAGTATTTCTACTGGCTGAAATTCTGATCTAGACCCAGCACCCCTGTGTAAATATGAGGAGACAAGCCCAAAGAGGTGAAGTTACCATACGTGGTTCTGCTGGAGCATATCCTTAGCATTCTGGGTTCTCGCTGCGCTGCTGGTGGGTCATAGAAGATCCGGCTCAGGACCCAGGAGCATCACCATCCTGATCCCAACAGGGTCCACGCTGCCCTCAGGGTAAAGGGCCTGGGATGGGGTTTTCCAAATGCTTGGGGCTGGATGGGTAGAATCAGAATTATCTGGGGGTACTTGTTGATATTGTGTCCTTCTGCTCCACTCCCCCTGGAGATATGGGGGCAGGACAGTATCCATAGTGGGTTTGGGAAGCATCAACCTAATGCACAGGTTTCCCAGAGTGGTCACCTCCTGAGAAACGCAGGATTGTCACAAGCACATATTAGGAGCCTGCTGGCTACAGAACTCTGCATAATAGGCAAGGAAAGGCTTCCTCGAGCTCAGAGCAAGGGGCTGCCTGATGCATTTGGCTAAAGGCAGGTGCTCTGTAAACCTCTGCAGAATAGAAGCCTTCCAGCAAATAATATCTTTCACCTCAATTCCAGCTCCATTTCTGATACGCCCATGACAGCACCAGGAATTACAGAAACAGGACTTGAGCGCAGTCCTTTCTGAAGGTTTGATTCTTAATTCAGCAAAAATCACTTATGGTTCAAATAAATCTTGAAAATCCCTCAAATTGCCCCTCAAATCCAGTGAACAGGCCCTACATATGCTGTTGAGGAGTAAGGAAGAAAGAGACTGCCTATACCAGACGTCTAGATATTCAAACTGCCCACCTTTGAAGTGATCACAAATCCTGGGAAATGAATGGGGGATGGGGTGGGAATTTCTAAAATGTTTCTGATGTGCCTGCAGAGTTTACTGGTTTAGGCTCAAGATTAAGCATACCAAAATCCTATGTATAGACATGCTGGTTGCTGCTAGGTTCGGGTACTTACAGTGTTTTAGGCATCAAAGACCTTAGCTTGGGTCCGGGCCATAGAGTAGGTTGTCAGTGGTATTTGCTAGACTGGAATCTAACCCTAGCTTATTAAGACACACACACACACACACACACACACACACACACACACACACATGCTGATGCCTTTCTTCTCTAGCTTCTTACCCTTTAAAGCTCAATTCAACACCCACCTCTTTCAAGAACCTTTCTTAGATTCTCCTGAACTCCTTAGAATTTTGCTTTTCTGGTCCCTCTTGCTTCCTAATCACCTGTGAATAGGATTGCCTTCCTCCTAGACAAAAGGTCTTTTCCATTTATGTATCCATTACAGCTTCTTCCGTGGGTCCTGGTGTTTCCCTCAACTTAGCCATTGGCCTTGTAACTTCACAGTTGGTACCATTCCCACTACTAACTTGACTATCGATTCACTCAGAAGTTTTCTTTAAATTGACTTAAAAAATGATTTATTATCAAGAAATTTGTATATAGCTAATGCAATGGAAATAGTGTTTTGAAAGGAGTAAATCAGTATATTTTGCATTTCTATACTGAAAAATCATCCCCCCACCTCTGGCAACCATTATAGTAAAGCTGTAGGGTATCGTGTAGAGGACCCCAAAAAGACAGAGTGGAGACTCTGCCCCTCCTGCACCATGGATCTTGGGAAAGAGAACGGAACAATGGTAGGGAAAACAGGGAGCAATACCAGGTGCCCTGAGCCCCTCTTAGACTTAAGTCCAAAAGTGGGAGATGTGCTAGACAGGGAAGTTGAAGGCAGACTTGTTTCTCCAGGAGAAGACTGCCACAGAGGTGCCCCAAATCCTTAAGCCAGACTGTGGCAGCCAAAACCGAGTAGAAGAGGTTGGGCAAAGAGAGACCTCAGGTGATGCTCCTGCTTATCCTGGATCAGTTAGTCCTTGGAAGGGCCCCAAACATGGCCTTGAAGGGAACTCAGAGGTACTTGGAATATGGTTGGGAGCTGGATAGGAAGGAGATCAGGGGACCCACAGAGGTGCTTCCTGGGCTTGAGGACAAAGTGAACCACAGCCTGACTTAGGTGGAGCACAGTGCTGAGTGCTGGTCAGAGCTGAGGTGGGGCACTGAGTCATTGAGGATCCATGGGCTTTGACCAAGACAACAGGATAGACCACAAGCTCGCCATGTTAGAATTAATCATCTTCCCAGGAATTTGGTGCACAGGGAAGTTGCTGTGGACAGCCCAATAATGCTAGGACTATTGCAAGTAGGGCCAGGCTCCCTCCATGCTTCTATTTGTGTGGTCACATAAGCTTCCCCCAATTCATGCATCCAGATGCCATCTTGGAGAGGAGCGGGGAGGATGGGAAGCGAATCTGAGGTCATGCATTTATTTGAAAAAGCTTATGTTACTTAAAGAGATTGTTTAAATTATTGAATAGGACTGAATTTACCAGAGAGAGCTCAATGTAAATATGTACCATTAACCACGAGGGATGAGGTGTTCTCTCTTTGTTAGAAAGAAAAACTAGTAAGTGTTATAGATATATTTAAGAAACAGGTTGCGGGGTGCCTGGGCGGCTCAGTTGATTGAGTTAGTTGAGGGTCCGACTCTTGACTTAGGCTCAGATCATGATCTCATGGTTAGTGAGATCAAGCCCCGCATCGGGCTCCATCTGTCAGTGTGGAGCCTGCTTGGGATTCTCTCTCCCTCTCTCTGTTCCCTCCCTGGCTCACGTTCTGTCTCTCAAAATAAATACATAAACTGAAAAAAAGATTAAAACAAGAAACACATAAATAATAAACACATAAATTGAAATAAATACACAAGTGAAAATATGTTTTCAGTGAAAAATATGTTTTTCAGTGAAAAAACTGAAAAAAAGATTAAAAAAAAGAAACACACTGTGGGCAAACTGATGCTATCTTTTCTACAAACCCAGCACTGAAAGAGAACTGTGGAGGGCATGACTTCCTAACTGCGTATCCTATATTTGCTGTTCTGTCAAGGTGCCACCTCTGATTATCTCAGGTGCCCGCTAATGGACAGGGCCTGCACTCTGGGAAACTAATACGGCCTGTAATAATGATACTAGTTTTCATTTACGGAATGCTTTCTAGGCTATCAGAACCTGGGCTAAACGTTTTGCAACCCTTACCTTATTTAATGCCATTATTCCCACTTTGCAGATGAGAAAACTGAGGCTCTGCAAGGTAGAAGGAATTGCGAAATATCACAAGGCTGAGAAGCCAGCACAGCTGGGACTTGAGCCCAGACTTCCTGCTTCCAAACTGCAGGCTTAGCCATTTAGAGAAGAGAAAGAGGGAGGAATGAAGGTCAGGGAGCATGACTGACTCCTGCAGTTCTTGGGCTGTTAAAAATCATTTAGTCTTCTAGGAAGCTGAGTAACCCCCTGACGTCACCTCCTTGGACCTTGATGTTCCCATCAGTAGTACAGACCAGTGGCCTGGATGGCCCCTGAGACACAGACCTTTGATGGGCTCTCTCTGTCCTCCCAGACTGCTCTGCTGAAACCCTGTGGGAGAAACCGGAATGAGAGAGGACCTCAGTGTGAGGCTCAGCTTTGGCTTAAAACATATGCTAATCGACCCTGCTACCAATGGCCTCGGGTGCAGACTGGACTGCAGGTGGACAAAACAAAGGGAGGGTGCTGTGGGATGGACTCGGGTCACAGGGGGCAATCCCCCTGTCACCCAACATGGGCCCAGAGCTGGGTACCCTGGGGCTTCCTTCCCACAGCCTTTCTTCAATCCCGCTTCACATTGCTGCTCAATGCAAATGCTTCAACAGGATGTTCAAATCCTTTTCCATCTGGCTTCATCCTGCCGTTCCAGATGGGTGCCTCACTGCACCCCATTGCTGCACCCCCATAACTGTGCTTCCATCACCTCACCCCCATCCCTATAGCCTCATCACTTTACCCCATCCCTGCACCCCCATCACCTCACCCATCCCTACAACCTCATCATCATACTACCATCATTTATTCCCATCACTGTGGGTCCCATCACTGCACCCCATTGGCAACCATCCTTTGTTAATTACATTTTACTCTCCTGGAATGTTTTGCCTTCACTTCTTCACCTGGCAAAATCCTATTTGTCTTTCAAGCTCCCACAGGAACACCGTCTCCTCCATGCAGAGCCCCTTATTCTCAAGTGCTACAACCGTTTTCTCCTTTCCTCCTGTGTGCTTTGTCAATGTTTCTATTATATGATTTACAATGCTCCGTCCTCGTTCTGTGGCTGTTTAGCCACAAATGATGATGAGGCTGAGGATGATGATGCCAATATCACTTGTCTCCTGGTCACATAACCTCAGGCCACTTCTGCTTTAAGTCACAGCTGCAGTGGACAGTTCTGTGCAGGCTCAGTCTCACCTTGCACTGACTGCACACCACTTGAAGCACGGGTGGGCCATGTGACTTTCTATTTTCTGCCCCAGGGCCTTCTCCCTTGTCACAAATATCCCCTCTGACTTTGTCTAAGTGAGATTGGAACTAGAATAACCCAGGAGTAACACTCTCAAGGAAGGGAGAACGAGGCCTGGGAGATACACACTCCAGCCTCTGAAGGCATTCTGTGTGCTGCTCAGGAGGCAGAGGGTTCCAGAAAAATTGAGTTCTCATTGCTCACAGCAGCAGTCTCAGTAATACATCCTTTCTTGTCTTTTCTCTCTCTTCTCCCAGCCCCAAGCTCTGCTCTCAGGGAACAAAACTAAGTCAGTGGGCACCAGAAGGAGACCTAGGAAGTAGATTATCAGTGGGAATATGTGAGTGGATCCCTCACCATTCAGACAGCATCATGTCATAAAGACTCTCCAGGATGGGTTGGGATGCGGTCCAGCTGGAGGGGACCATTGATGTATGCCTTAACCCTAGTATCTCTAAGGTATAGAGGTGATGCTAATTACAAGGGTTGTGGTGTTGGCTGGATTTCATTAACTGCCTTGGAAACCCTGAAGAAAAAAAAAAAAAGACAGGCTCTGGTCAATCTGCTATCAATACAGAGTGAAAATTGGTGGGCTTCCTGGCAGCTTTTAAAGATAACCTTATCTCCTTGAACCACAGTTAGGCCATGCTGTGAGGCCCAAGATTTCAACATAAGAGTGAGAGAGCTACAAAGAAGGTTCAATGCGTAGCTGTGGAAGATCTCTTATACTAAAGCCAGGGCCCAGGTAAGATGATTAGGACCCCAAGTCCTGGGGTGGAGACATGTGGATGGATGTGTTTGAGAACCATGAACATCCAGATTCTCCTAAACTCTCCAAATGAGTGGAAACCAACCTCTCCTTCTTACTAGAAGAGGACAGACTTGATTTGTGATGTGTGTCTCACATGAAAATGCTTTTCTACTTCAAGATCACCCGATTTCATGCATTGCCCCTGGCCAGTCATGAAAGCCAGGTTTCAGCAGAGCTTGAACAAGGGAATGTAGCCCCTTCTCTGGGAGGAAATGGCTTTCTCACTGAATTAATTGCGTAACATGGCCAATATGTCCTGGTAAAAACTGAGAAAAACATGTGTGGGAGTGAATCCTGAGGGTGGTGGACCTGAAGGGTGGAGCAGAAGATAAGACTGGATAGGAGAGAATTTAACACAAGAGCACATTCTCAGGACTCAGGATTTATTATCCTGAAAGAATGTCTCGAGCTGGTCTAATATGCTGCAGGAATGGCTTCTTGAAGCTTGAACACGATGATAGCCTACAAAAAAATGAGATGGAAATGCTAGAATTGCCATGGCCAAGTATTGATAAAGTGATCAGAAGGTTCGGGATATGGGTCTATTAGAATAAATTTATTTCCTAGAATGAGGGAACTCACCGCCTGGTGATATTTACTAGGAGTGCCCAGGGATTCTCTTCACTAGGGTAGTGAGGAATGTACCAATGTAGAGGGCACCTATACCTTTGAGAAGCCCAATGGTGACAGTTCTTGGTAAGTAAAGGTTGACAGTAGGCAATGCTACCATGAAAATAGGCTTCGTTTCGATTCAGTCAACGTGAGTGAATCTGGAATAGCAGAAGCCAGGTAGTGCTACTTAACCACCAGAGATAACGTGGAAATAGCTACCTCAATGGACAGCAAAGGCAGTGGCAACCAGGGTGCCTTGTCCTACTGAGATCTATGACAGTGATTAATAGGCCATGGTATTCCTAGAAATAAGTAGGCAGCCAACTTGAATGTTGCTTCAGTTGTAAAACCAGAAAAAGCCAAGAGCTGGTGAGCAGAAGTTGCATGCCAGCCATAACAGTGAAAGATCACAATGCCTTACCAGATGTTTCCAGATCTAAACCACTTCTCTGGGTGGCTCAGCTAAGCATCTAACTGGCTCAGGTCATGATCTCAGGGTTAATGGGTTTGAGCCCTGTGTCAGGCTCTTTGCTGACAGCTCAGAGCTTGGAGCCTGCTTCGGATTCTGTGTCTCCTTCTCTTTCTGCCCCTCCCCTGCTTGCGCACGTTCTCTCGCTCCCTCTCTCTCTCTCTCAAAAATAAATAAATGTTGGGGCGCCTGGGTGGCTCAGTTGGTTAAGCATCCGACTTCCACTCAGGTCATGATCTCACAGTTCGTTGAGTTCGAGCCCCGCATTGGGCTCTGTGCTGACAGCTCAGAGCCTGGAGCCTGCTTCGGATTCTGTGTCTCCCTCTATCTCTCTGCCCCTCCCTTGCTCACATTCTGTCTCTCTCCCTCTCTCAAAAATAAATATTTAAAAAATTTTTTTAAAAATAAACGTTGAGAAAAAGAATTTAAATAAATAAACCACCTCTCAAACTTACTGAATCCATTGATTAAAGGATTCTGGGTCTTCTTAAAGAAGAACTATGTAATGCCACTACAAATATATATATATATATATATATATATATATATATATATATATATTCATTCCCTCAATCCTTCTCTAAAGGAATTTGTAGCCAGGACCCACCTCATCATGGGAAATTCCAGATGCATGGTCATTTCATGCCCATGATCTAGTCTTTCTTCTCAACCAGGACCCAGTCAGTAAGACTCCAATAGATGCTTCTCAAAGGGCATATAATTCTCTGTTGCAGTTAGCAAGGACTTACTCCAGAATTCCAGGGACCTATATCATGAGTCTCCCACTAGAGTTTTCCATAAACTCTACACTGCATCTTTTCCCATCCCCAACATCTCCAATATCCTAAGGCCTGCCAGGTCCTATCATCCAATAGCTGGGATGATTGGTCCATGGTGCCACTTCCTCTCCAGACCCCACTCAAAGCTGGCACCCTTTCATGTCACTCAGGACTTGGGCCAGCTGAATACCATATACAAATATCCTTGTCAACTAGACAGTGATTGGGGAGTCACATTTCAAAGGTCGTGATATATAAGACTGGACAAAAGAATATGCCATTGAATGGAGGTTTCATTCCCCCCTATCACCTGCAAGCAGCAGGGTTGATAGAAAGAATGGAACATTAAAGATGCAAGTTAAATTACTAACAAGGTAAAACACATTGGTCAGATGGACTAAAGTCCTGTCCCAGCCTTTAATACATTTACGTGATCAACCAGTTGGGCTTGTTGCCCCATACGCCACACTAGGGACTCCTGCTCAGACACCCAACACTGTAAAGGTATGGAAGCTATGGGGGCAGCCATTGCCTTGGCTCTCACCATGGATCAATGTGCTATATGCTGCTAAGAACACCAAGTCCCATCACGCCAGAGAAATGTATCATCACTAGAACTTGCAATAAGACGTCCCATTGGGATGGACAAGTTACTTCACCCCCTAGGTGAGGGGGAACTACTCAGTCTCCACTGGGATCCTATTCTCCTGATGCAAGCCATATCTGTTGAAAAGTACTAGGCCTGCAATAGAACACGCACCATTGAAAGGGGAGAGGGTAGTAGTCCTGATCTGGCATATCCTGCCCCCAGTCCATCTCTTCATGCCTGACAGTGCTGTCTCTCTCAGCCAACATGTATGGTATATACAGCCAGGCTAAGTTCCCAAAGCTGTCAACCCCACACTCCTCAAGGCCAGGTGGGCAAGTTCTGTTTTCCACTGGCACGATCATTTGGCCACCATCTTTTTTTCTCCATTGGCCTGGAAGACATTATAACACACGTAAAAGCCCTTACTAAACTCATCCAACAAGACTTAAATGATAGCCAACTAAACATTTCTTTACTGAACACTGAAATGTCTATAATAAGAAAAGTTGTCCTCCAAGATAGGATGGCCTTGGACCTTATTATTGTCTCCCAAGGAGGCACCTGTACTGTTATCCAAATAGAATGCTGTGTGTCCATACCTGATGAGGCTGCTAATGTATCATCTTTATTAAATCACACGAGGACCCAAGTGAAATGCCCTGAGTGATCAACCCCCAGTCTAGGGGACTTAAATAAATCAGTGGTTGGGCTCTTGGAGGAAAAAAAAAAAAAAGGTACTTATTTTGGTAATTATCTTGATTTGTGTTTTCTCTTGCATATGCCTCTATTGTTGTTGTGGTATCTGCCTCCCGTATAGCCAGATAGCCACCAAACCAACAGCCTACATACAAGTGAAATCCTTTGTTGACATCTCAAGGCACACTGAAGAAGTGGGGGGTGTGTAAGAGCCTGTCCCAAGGTATGGAATGCTAGAGGAGGTCATTGAGAGGATGTGACCACCAGTTAACCCTGGAACTGGACCTGGGCAATTGGAGGCTCGTCACCCCCTCCCCTGTCCTTGAAATATACACTCTGCCCACCGTTCCCACAGTGGGTGCCATTTTGAAGGACAGAACCTTGACAGAGTAAGACATTGTGGAGACCATCTGGATGGTATACATGACTGAATCCAGTTAAGACTTACATATAAACTTGTAAGATTCTGGTGAGGGGATGCCAAGATCTACTCATGTTGTTGCCACCCAAGACAAGACTGAAAAGTAAGTTCCCTTGCTTATTAAACCTCCCACCAATATGGAGTGCTCTGCCTCTTTCTTTGGTCTTTTCCTTGCCTTCCATGTACAGGAGCCAGTTTGCAAACCAACACCAACTAGACCTAACAGACACACATAGCATGCTATATCCAACAACAGCAGAATACACATTCTGCTCCAGTGCACATAGAACATTCTCCAAAGTATACCATATGTTAGACCACAAAACAAGTCTCAATAAATTTTTAAAAGTTTGAAATCATACAAAGTATCTTCTACCACGATGGAATTAAAACAGAAATCAATGACAACAGAAAATTCAGACAATTCACAAATATGTGAAATCTAAGAAAGACACTCAAACAACCAACAGGTCAAAGAAAAAATCACCAGGGAATTAAAAAATACTTTGAGATGTTCTCTGAAAGTATACACTTGTGACTTAAAAAATAATACTTCGAGATGAATGAGATAGAGGCACATCACAGCACAACTTATGAGGTGCTGTGAAAGCAGTGCTCTAAATGCCTACGTTGAAAAAAGAAGATCTGGAATAAATAATCTAAACTTCTGGAGCACCTGGGTGGCTCAGCCAGTTGAGCAACTGACTCTTGATTTTGGCTAAGCTCATCATCTCATGGTTATGAGGCCAAGCCCTGCATGGGGCTGTTGGGATTCTCCCCCACCCCCCACCCGGCCTTCTCTCTCTCTGCCCCTCCTCCACTCACGTTCTCTCTCTCTCTCTCTCTCTCTCTCTCTCTCTCTCTCTCTCTCTCTTTCTCTCTGTCTCTCTCTCTCAAAATAAATAAATAAATGTTAAAAAACTAATCTAAACTTCCACTTTAAGGGACTAGATGCAGAAGAGCAGACTATTTCCAAAGCAAGTGGAAGGAAAGAAGCAACAAATGTTAGAGTGCAGATAAAAGAGTAGAAAAATAAGAATCAATGAAACAAAAACTGGTTGTTTGGGAAGATTAACAAAATTGGGGGAAAAATAACAACAACACTTTTTTCTAGATAGACCAAAACACAAAGAGAAAAGATTAAAAATACTAAGGTCAGTAATGAAAGTGGGAACATTACTACCAATCTTATGGGATGTTTTTCAGGCTGAAAGGAAATGATAAATCAAATAGAATGCAAATGTATGATGGAGCTCTAAGACACACAGAAGTAATATGTATGACAAAACAAAGCATGAGAGGAGGGGGTAAAAGGGATAATATTATATTAAATTCCTTATATTATGTAGCTAAAAAATTCAACAGCAGAGACCAAAGGAAGAATCACAGAAAGTACTCTATTAATCTAAAAGAAAATAGGAAAAGAGGAATAAGGGAAACTACAAAAGAACTGGTGGAAAGAAATAACAGCCAAGTGATAGACTTCAGCTTACCCACTTTAGTAAACACTTTTAATAAAAACGGATTAAACACTACAAGTTAAGACTGTGGTTTTTCAGTGCATTCAATATAGGAGATTTCAAGATAAGAAATCTTACCAAAGACAAACAGAAGCATTTTTTTAGTGACAAAAAGAAAATACGGCGACCAGAAAAATAAAACAATCCTTTTTTTTTTAATGTTTATTTATTTTTGAGACAGAGAGAGAGAAGAGACAGAGCATGAGCGGGGGAGGGGCAGAGAGAGAGACAGAAGCACAGAATCTGAAGCAGGCTCCAGGCTCTGAGCTGTCCGCATATAGCCCAACGCGGAGCTCGAACTCACAAACCATGAGATCATCACCTGAGCTGAAGTTGGATGCTCAACCAACTGAATCACCCAGGCGCCCCCAAATAAAATAATCCTAATTGTGATGCACCTAACAATGAGCCAAAAGAAATGAAGAAAAAAATTGAAGTATACGAAGAAATGGAAAATTTTACAATCATAGTTAGAAATTTTAATACAGTTCTCTCCAAACAATTAGTAGAATAAGCAGGAAAATTTCAGTTAAGAGAGAGACTTGAACAACGTATTAATAATCAATTTGATCTAACTGATATATGCTAGACTAACAACTGCAGATTACACTTTCTTTTCAGGGGCACATAGAACATTTACTAACAGGGACCATATTCTGGGCCCTAAATCAAGTTTTAATAAATTGCAAAGTATTAAAGTAATTAAAATTAAATTAAAATAAGTATATTCTCTGATATATGCACAATGCCAAAGTTGATAACAAAAGATAATTAGAAAATTCCAAACACTTGTAAATTAAGCAACACGCCTTCACATAACAAAGTAAATTAGACACTGGAGTTCAGGGATTGGAGGACTTTCAGATACCATAAGTGGACTGACATCATCTTTGGAAGCATCCTTACTCAGGTGAGACTACTGTTGACTGGTTGCCCCTCAGAAGTGTGTTTACTGAAGTGAGCGTGTCCCTGATGGCTGATTTTCAAAAGCAAGCAAATAATGATGATTTGTGATTTTCAATAGCATGTTCACTGAAGCAAGTTGTCATTGATCAATTGAACAAGTTTAAAACCAATTCTGGTGGCTACTTGCTACCATAGCTATAGAACAATCCATTTGTTATTAAATTTGAGAGAACATGTTTATTTTCAATATGGAAAATCTATTTTTTTCTACTTAAAAAAATTAGAAAATGAAATTATAATGGTATCATAAACATCAAATGCTCAGTGATACATTTAATGGAAGATTTGAAAGACCTCTGACTCAAAACTACAAAACAATGCTAAGAGGAATAAATGAATAAATAAATGGGGAAGATAAACCACGTTCATGGATTCAAGGACTCAGTATTATTAAGATGTCATTTCAACCAAATTGATCTATAGAATGAATTCAACCCAAATAAAAACTCCAGCAGGCCTTTCTTTTTTTTCAAAAATAAATTGAAAAACGGATTCTAAAATGTAAAACCTTAAAAATTTTTGGAGGAGTTACACTACCAGGCATCAAGACTTACTATAAAAGTAACTTGACCCTTACCTCATCATACACTGAAATTAATTTAGACATACCAAAACCTAAATGTGAAAACATAGGAGAACATTTTTATAATATTAGAATAGGCAAAGGTTTCTGAGAGAAACAAAAGGCATTAATCAGAAAAGAAAAACATTTATAAATTGTATTTTATTAAAATTTAAAACTTCTGCTCATCAAGAGACATCATTAAGAATGTGAAAAGATGAGACACAGATTGAGTGAAAACATTCACAATACATATACTTGACAAAGGAATCATACCTGGAATATGTAAGATTTCCCACAAATAACCTAATTAAAAATGGGCAAAAACAGTGGGGGAGGGCTGGGCAAAATGGATGAAGAAGGTCAAAAGATACAAACTTCCAGTTATCAGATAAATAAGTCCTAAGAATTTAATGTACATCATGGTGACTATAGTTAACCATACGTACTGCATATTTGAAAGATGCTAACAGAGTAAATCAGAAAAGTTCTCATCACAAGAAAAAAAATTTTATAACTATGGGCGGTGACGGATGGTATCTCAACTTACTGCGGTGATCGTTTCACACTGTGTACAAACTGAATCACTATATTGTACACCTAAAAGTAGTATAATGTTCTATGTTAATCATACTTCAATTTTAAAAATTGGGCAAAAGACTTGAGCAAGCATTGTACAAAAGAACCTAGCCAAATAGTTAATAAGCGCATGAGCGGGTATTCCATATCATTAGCCATCAAGGTAATGTGATTAAAAACACAGTGAGTACCATTATACATCACCAAAAGGGATAAAAATAAAAAATAAAATAAAATAAAAAGTAACTATATCATGTATTGGCAAGGATGCAGAGTCCATTGCTAGGAGAGAAAGGTTAAAATGGTAAAAACCACTTTGTAAAACTGTACGTCAGTTTCTAATAAGGTAAACATTCACCAATCCTGTGACTGAGCACTTATACTCCAAAGAGAAATAAATGTATGTTTCCACGAAAAGACTTGTGCAAGAATGTTTACAGAAGCTTTATTCATACTAGCCCCAAACTAGAGACCAATGTTCATTGACAAGAGAATGGATAAACTGTGAGAATGGATACAACCGAATACTACCACTCAGCCATAAAATAAACAAAACTCCTGAAATGTACAATATGAGTGAATCTCAGAAACATTCTTTTGAATGAAAGACGTCAGACACCAACAGGCAAAACTAACCTCTGGTAACAGAAGTCAGAATAGTGGTCATGCCATTGGGGAGAATTGCGCAGAAAGGGGCACGGGAGCTTTGGGGGGTTATGCAAATGTTTTGTGTCTTAATCTGGTGATCACATGGGTGTCAACCTACATAAAGATGTATGAAGCTGAACACTGACGCTTTGTCTCTAGGTAAATTATATTTCAACAACTGGCTGAAAGATAAATCAGCGAGGTCTCATTTCTAAGGATTTTGCTGAGGGTCAGAAGTCAAGGCCATTTCTAGATTCACTCACTGTCAAGCCTGGGTCACTGTTATTATAGCTTGTATGCTGGTACCCCAGCTAGACAGGATACTTTGCTGACTTCCACATCTGCCCTCCGCCCTGGACGTGCTCTAAAAGCCAACCCCTGGATTTAGTCAGTTTTTCATCCTCACATCCTGTGGCTAAACCCTGAGCTCAGGCCACAGCCCTGAAAACACACCAGGCATTTCCTGGAATGGCTCAGCTCTCTGTCAACAGCACAAGCCCATTCACCAGTGCAGGTGAGGCCTCTGATTTCCACTAGGAAAGAATCAGTAAGTGTCCAGGTGTACTATACCGTCTGCATGTAGGTGTGTGTGTGTGTGTGTGTGTGTGTGTGTGTGTGTGTGTGTGTGTGAATCCCACTCTCCAAACTTGGCAGCACAATAAATGAGACTCTATTTTTCTCCAAGTGAACTGAATTTCTATACTGCGTGCCCGTCACCACCCTGTAGAGTGGAGTCACCTGCCACTATTGCTGTTTTCAGATGCAAGCCGGCAGCTCCCTCCTGGCTCACTGCTCTTTGTCTCTGCTCCTTTTCTGGTCTGGAGTTTGAGCAGAGCTCCACCTTCCCAAGGTTCCCTTTCTGTGTTGTCTGTCATTGCAGTGGATTTGGACCGGAGGAGGATGTCGAGGCACAAACAAATTCCCAGCATATGCTGACCCAGAAATTTCAAACTTAATAATGTTCATGAGCACACGCCTTCTCCAGCTACTGAAGGCTAAGGCTTTTGAACCTCAGAAGTTCAGAACTGATTCCCATTTGGGCTGCCTTATGCCATGCCATCCTTCCTTGAGGAGAAGAATGCAGAATGGCCTCACCAACTGAATGGGGAAAGGGCCAAATAGGTACAAGGAATGCAGGAGAATGTGACACTTCAAAATATTATTCCTCCACACATCCTTGGAGAGTGTTGGGACCTCCTGTGAACTTTGCTGAGAAACTAATATGTGCAAGGGTCTGTGGGCAGGAGGGCACAAGGGCAGGAGGAAAATAAGGCATAAATTTCACCTTAGAGGGAGTTACTGTGTGAATGTAGGTAACTCTAACAGAAGACAGAATGTGGTAATTGCCCCAACTGCATTTTGGACCGAGATGGTGTGCAAAGAAGGAAGATGATTAATCCGAGGCAACACGGCAGACACCCACTTATTTTTCACCCTTGCACCTAGAGCTGTTGACCAATGTCTTCAGGGCTCCTCATCAGGGAGCTCCCTGCTCCTAGCCTAGTCCTCTCCACAGCTTTGAGGGTAGCTCATAGCTCATACAGTATCCTTCCTCTTTGACCTTAAAACTGTGATACCTAACCCCAGACGATTGTGGGGCTGTGTCAAGGAAGAAATAGTGTTTCAACACTTACCAGAAAGAGGGCGTGGGGCGCCTGGGTGGTTCAGTCAGTTAAGCGTCTGACTTCGGCTCAGGTCATGATCTTGCAGTTTCTGAGTCCAGGTCACGCATTGGGCTCTGTGCTGACAGCTCAGAGCCTGGAGCCTGCTTCAGACTCTGTGTTTCCCTCTCTCTCTGCCCTTCCCCTGCTCGTGCTCTGTCTCTCTCTGCTTCTCAAAAATAAATGAACAGTTAAAAAAAAATTTTTTTTTTAAGGAGCGGGTAAGGAGTGGGAAGGTGTTCTGGAAGATTATTGCAGGAAAGGCTCAAATTTGTCCACACCTACCTATATCTACACTCTTGGCATTGACTCTTCTACATTGACGTTGAGCTTCATCATGTGACTTGCTTTGGACAATGAAACAACAGCAAATATCATACAAGCAAAGAATTGAAAAGTGCTTATATAGGTTTGGCTTCTCTTTCGGCCCTTCAGAACCCTGCAATTACCATGTGTGAACCAGTCTGGCTAGCCTACTGGATGATGGAAGTCAGGGCACCAGTGTCCCCATCACTCCAGCTGATCGTGGGGTCTCCTAGCTGACTGACAGCAGACCTGATGCATGAGTGAGGCTAGCTAAAACCAACAGAACTGCTTGAGTAAGCCCAGACCAAATTGCTGTGCCCAGACCCACAGAAACTTGAGCTGAATAAATGGTTATTTTTTTAAAGCCACTATGTTCTGGGTTGGTTTGTTGCACAGCAATATATAACTGAGACAGAAGTTGGTATGTAGATGTTAGATGCTGCCTAAAAAAAAACCCCTAAAACTCCTGAGACAGAATGTTGTATCTTTAGTGTGCTCTTAGCTGCTTACGATAAGATAAAAAGCATGTAGCAAGGCAGAAAAAGAATCAATGTCTGGCAAACATTTCAGTTCCTCACTGTTGTTTCCAAAAGGTCATGTGCGAGAAGGAACAGAGAACGGTGGAGGAGAGTGGAGAGAAGGAGAAACCTGATCTGTGTCATGCTTCCTGGCTGGAGAGGAGATGAGTCCTGGACCCCAAGCGAGAATGGTAACATGTCCCCAGGCACAAGATCTTAGAAGCCATCACACAAATGGCCAAGTCCCCTGCCCCAAATGTAACTCACAAAAGGCACAGGTCTTCTGGATGATGGATGGTGGACCCTTTGTGGACCAATGATTGAGAAGTAGGTGGTCCTGCAAACGTCTTGCCCCTAAACCATGCCATGGCGTGGGCTGATGGTCTAGGGATTAGGACCCAATCTGCAGAACTAGGGAGGGGGCTAGGGAATCCAGAAAAAGGTCAGGCTAAGCTTTCCCACCACTTGGGTAGAGTGAGAGCTCTACATCCTAACAGCATTATAAAGAATAATTATGAATTATAAATTATAATTATAAACATTATACTTTTGGACTTACTTTGGGGTAGTTACATTACAACACACTCCTTTGCTCTCAATGATGGCCATGGGAGTCAAGCTTTAAAAGTTCAACTCCTTGCAACTGGAGGAAATATTTAAATTATTTATGGGTTATATTAATATTATATAATTACTATGTAATATTGACTGTTTCATTATTATTATCATGACTTCTGCGGTAAGTGCTTTACATAAGTTACTTTCTTTAATCTTCCTACAACTGTATGAAGTGGGTATTACTACTCCATTTTATAGATGAGAGAATTAAGGCTTAGGGGAACTAAGTATTTAGTTCCCAGACTTCTAAGTCTGTTTAACCCATTCCCCTATGTTGCAAATTTGTCTTTAGAAGCAGCAATCATGGCTACACAGATGTCAAGAAAGTTACAGTTAGGAGGGATTTAGAGATGACCAAAGCCAGCCTCCTCATCAGAATGATGTGGACGCTGAGGGTTAGAGGGGTCAGGGCTCACACCAGGACCATGGCTCCTGACCCCTGACCGCTCTTCTCTACACAGAGGGTTCTCACTTTCCTCCCTGACGGTGCTGACCTTACAATGTGCAAGCACCGTGGAGCAAAAGGGTGATATGCATTGTCTCATTTCATCCTGATGACAACACTGGGAGATATTTTAAATATGACAAAACTGGTTTCAAAAAGTTATTGTCTTGCCCAAGGTCCTGGATGCTGAATGGCAGAGTCAGCATTTGAAAGTAACACTCTATTAGGGAAGCCTGTTTTTTTTAACTCCTACTCTGCCTGCCTGGGGAGTGGCAATCATCCCAGGGAATGAATTCGCAAGGGAAGATTTTCTATTAGTTGGGGCCCCAGGAGCTTTCTCACATGCCTACAATAGCCCCCACCTCTCCAGGCCCCACCTCAGGGGCCTGCCTAAGGCCCTCCTGCTCACTTGTGTGCAAAAAGCTCTTCTCCAGCTTGTGTCTCCAGGGGACTGCTAAGTGTTCTGCTTGCCCAGGCCCATGCCAAGAGCATCTAACTGCCAGGGACCACTGCCTGCTATCCTCAATGGGAAACAAAGCACTTGGAGGGGGGAGGAGGGGGATAGGGGTCATGATCTATTCATTCCTCTGGCCAAAAGGCCAAGGCACCTCCAGGGCTGGGGGCCAGGGGCAGAGGTTTTCTGCAAGGGGAAGAAATGGTGCTGGGACCCTTTAAGTGTTAGGGTGGGGGGTTAGATTGGGGGGCAAGATAAAGAGTTACTTTGTTTCACTTAGAAGATGGTGGTCAATACCCAAATAGAAGGGGCAGGTCCTAAGGAAGCCTGCTGCAATGGTTAATTTTATATGTCAACTTGAAGGGATGAAAGGGTGCCCAGATAGCTAGTAAGACATTATTTCTGAGTGTCTGTGAGGGTGTTTCTGAAAGAGATTAGCATTTTAATGAGTAGACTGTGTAAAAAGATTGCCCTCACCAATGTGGGTGGGCATCATCCAATCTGTTGAGGGCCTGAATAGAACAAAGAAAATGGAGGATGGGCACTTTGCTTTTTGCTTGAGCTGAGACACGCAGCTTTTCCTGACCTCCTAGCCATTGGACTCCGACTGGGACTTAAGCCATTAGCCACCCCAGCTCTCAGGCCTTCAGACCCATACTGAATTACACCACTGGCTTTCCTGGTTCTCCGGCTTGCAGACAGCAGATCATGAGCCTTCTTCACCTCTACAACCACTGACCTGCAATCATTCTCCATAGATAGATATAGATATAGATATAGATATAGATCTCCATATCTCCATATATCCTATTGGGTTTGTTCTTCTGGAGAACCCTGACTAATAATACATCTACCTTCGAGTAGAGAAGGATCAAGCATGTGTCTGAATAAAGATGCAATCCCTAAATCCCTCACGTTCCTGATGGAAGAACCTTGACAGATTATCTCCTCCAAGATTCTAAATGTACCACAGAGAAGCAAAGATCCTGCATAGGGCAGGTATTTCCACATTTCCTTTTTGCTTAAGAGGTACTTAGAGATGACAAGGTGTCTTTACCATCAGGGTTTAGACAATTAACTTACCAGGCATAGCAGCATTATTTGCTAATAGTCAAAAACTGGAATCAACTCAAAAGTCCAGCATTAGTAGAAAAAATAAGTGTACAAGTAGGATGAATAAATGTGGTATATCCACAATATATGTGGAATAGTTTACAGCGAAGAAAAAGAACAAAGTGCTACTATAGGCCATGGATTGAATGAATCTCCCAATGTCAAAGTTAAAAAGCCAGACACAAAAGAGTATATACTGCATAATTCCCATAGTGTAAAGTTCAAAATTAGTCAGGCTAACCTATGGTGACAGAAGTCAGAATAGCGGGGACATGGGTAATGACTGCAAGACTTCGGGGGTTCTGGGAAATGTATTTTGATGTGGTGGTATGGTTGCATGAGCAAAATTTTGTGACGATTTGATTTGTACACGAAGTATCTGTGCACTTTTCTATATGCATGTTACACATTATACTTAAATTAAAACATAAAAGCAAATAGTGAATATTCCTTGAGTGTGTGCATGTGAAATCATGTGTATGTGCTTCCAGAAACTCTAAAAGGCCCACCACAAGATATCAAGAGAGAGAAAATCTTGAGACAAAAATTGGAGTGATTTTTTTTTTACTTTTTTCATACTTTTCTGTATTGTTTGCAACCGTATTTATTATGAGCATGTACTATTTTTATAATCAGAAAAAAATGGCTATTTTTATTTGAGGAATGAGAGAATTAAGGCAACATAAGAGCAAATAATCCTTAAGAACAAAGGAGGAAGGCTCCAAGTAAAGTATAGTGCTATATCATGGACACTCTGTAATTACCTGTAGAATAGATGTTTGACCCCATAAGGTTGTTTCATTAAACCAGGAAATTGAGATCCAGTGAGTACAAGTAAGAATTGAAACCTCATCTCCAATTACGGAAGAAAAGGTTAGTCTTCATGAAGGGATGTGTCCCTGGGGGGCACCCAGAGCCCAGGAATCTCTGTCCTAGTCTGGCCAGCTCTCTCTCACCATGAGAGGGGGGCCAGGGGCTTCCTGGGATGATAGCCTGACCCAGGTGCCCGGGCTGCACTGCCAACACCAAAATCTTCAGAGGAATCATCACACTCGTGATTGTTTTCAAAGAGACTGCTGCGTGCCTGGCACTGTGTAGGTATTTAAGTAGGTAATCTAAATTTACTCTTCTCAATCGTCATGTAAAAGAAATCTTGATGGCTGCATTTTGCAGATGAGGAAGCAAGGTTCATCCAAGGTCCCACAGCTGGTCTGGCAAAATGAGGTGGAGGCTGGGACAGAGGTCCTGCCGTAAGGGTTTTAGAGGCACTGCCTATGACTCAGCATGGATCCAAATACAACCATGGATTTGTTTCCTGCCAAGCCCCAAGCCTGGGCAAGCACACCAAGTGCCTGACCTGCCTTTCTAGAGATCCTCATGCTCAAGTACCTGCCCTAGGTCCCAATGCCAACATCTCAAAGAGCCTCAGTGGTTGGGCCTGCAGGAAGAGAAGGCTTGGTTTGGTGGAACAGAATGGACAGGTCCCTTTCAGAACAGATACAGAAGTTAAGAGCACGTTCTCTCATTGTTATGATGGAAGGCTTCCTGGAGAAGGTGTCCAAATGAGGATGCCTAGAAAAAGCAGCTTATACTGTTATACAGCCTTCCAAAATGGAAGCTGGGAGCACAAAGGATGCTGCCGGCTATCCCTCAGGAGCTACCTCCCCTGCCTTTCACATTAAATTTCTAACTTGGAAAGAGGACCCTGGATTCATCTGGAAGTTTTGAGCTGAGAGACACTCTGGGCTTTGAGTCTATCAGTTTTTAAACTGTGTCTTCTAAAACACTGGTATATCAGAACAGCCTCTGGAGCCACAGAGAACCCATCGAGGTAATGCTCCTTCCCACCCTGGCTTCCAAGGACACTCTCACCTCTCAATTATTAGATTTTATTTTATTTTATTAGATCAAACAGTGGGTCTTGGGGCACGTGGGTGGCTCAGTCGGTTGAGCATCTGACTTCAGCTCAGATCATGATCTCGTGGTTTGTGAGTTCGAACCCCACATCGGGCTCGCTGCTGTCAGCACAGAGCCCACTTCAGATCTTCTGTCCCCCTCTCTCTCTGCCCTTCCTCCTCCTCCTCCTCCTCCTCTCTCTTAAAACAAAAACAAAACAAAACAATGGATCTCAACCAGGAGCAATTTTGTACCCCTCCCCATTGCAGGAAACATTTGGCAATGTCTAACGACATTTTTTATTATTAAAACTTGGGGAATGCTACTGGCATCCAGTGAGTAGGGGCCAAGGATGCTACTGACCACTCTACTTAGAACAGACTTCCACAATTATCCACCCCCGTAGTCAATAGTGCTGAGGTTAAGAAACCCTGGGATAAACCATATGATACACTTGACATTTTTGACTTACAAAAGCAGTGATTTCACATGATTCATATTGGCTTTCTATAGCTTTCATTAAAAGAGGGTTCTAAAGTAGTCTTAAACATTGCCAACGATTAAATCCAAATCTCTGTTGCAAGACAGTCAGAATGTAGCTCAGAGAGAATAAGGGGATTTCCCAAGGTCACACAGCAAACAAGCATCGATCCAGACCTGAACATGGGCCCCCTTCACCTCTGTTAACCCTTTCTGTCACCACAGAAGCCTGGCCTCCACTGCAGGACAACCACAGGAAATGCT
Organism: Prionailurus viverrinus; assembly: GCF_022837055.1. Lineage (NCBI taxonomy): Eukaryota > Metazoa > Chordata > Mammalia > Carnivora > Felidae > Prionailurus > Prionailurus viverrinus. The sequence continues at coordinate 29,641,251 of NC_062575.1, read as the reverse complement.
TCTTCCCTATTTGCTGCTCTAATGCTCTGCCCCAGGAGAAGTTGTTTCTGAGAGGGCTGCTTCCCACCAAAAACTTGGAGTGACATTCAACCAGAACTCAAAAGAAAATCTGTTTGCCTAAGAAAAAAGAAGAGGGGAACAAAAGAACCTTATCCCCCAACAGCCATGCAAAGTGAGGCCAGCTGCAGGGAATTAAGTGAGATTAATACCCGCTCGCGTTGATGAAGAGAGAAAAGGCATATGAGAAGCACATTGAGAATGACAAGGCTTTCCTATCAAAGAATAATAGCTTTGCTTCAGATGGACAGGGAACCTTTCACTCTGAAAGAATGAGCTCGGTGCCGTCCCATAATAAGGCCTGTGCAGGGGCCTGCAGGAGTGCAGGGGAACTTGTCCTCCAGGAAAAATGCAATTGTGATGCCACAGCCTCTTCCAGAGGCTGAGGACACACAGCCTGTCGAAGAGCTCTGCTTTCCAGAGCTGGGAAGAATCTGGGAGATGGTCTGCGTGAAGCAGATTTGGGATGAGGAACAAGAGTCAAGCTTTCCCTCACCCTGCAACCAAAAGCTGGGGAGCTCTGTGGCATTTTGCGTGCCAACTTAACCTGCACATCCTCGTTTTAGTACTTTGACACTTAAACCCCATCCACCCACTGCCATGCCCAAGTTTTGTTCACTTTTCTAAAAAGTGCATCCAGGAAGCACTCATCTCATCTCACATCCCCATTGGATGATAGGGAAACTGAGGCACAAAGAGGGGAGAGGTTTGCCTGAGTCAGGAGAAGAGCTTCTCACCTCACCCCTACCCAAGCTAGGGTCCTTTCTCAGACAGAAAAGGAAAAAAAGCCAGCAGGCAGATACCTGTGGGCATCCTATTCAAAGTTTTTTTTGGTCATAGTTGTAAAAAAAAAAAAAAAAGAGAGAGAGCTACCCTATAAAGTTAAAATAAACCCCTACAAACACAAAATATCCTAAGCTACCCACCACAGAGTTTGGGAAGCAGATTCCCCATCCTTAGTGAGGAATCCTTCCCCTTACAAAATGCATTGAGCCTCAGGTATAGCTTCTCCAGATTTCCTATTTATCAAGGCCTCAATTATTTCCCCTGGTGCACTGAGTGCCCACAACAAAAACTGGAATCACTTTCCAAGACCTGAATTCCCTCATCTTCCTTCTGATGGTTTCCATGGCAAACACTTTCACCTTCCATTTTATATATAGAATTTAGGCCAACCCAAGGGCTCTTGAAAATGGTTTTTCTGACCCCACTAGTGTTGACCCTCTTTCCCTCTTATAAGTCAGTGGATTTTATTTTAATTTTAAGGTTTACAATTAAATTGTAGCTGTTCCAGGACTGTCTGTCAGCACGTGGCTTCAGCAGCCAGCCGCAGCCCAAATTCCTCATCCTTGTTCCTTTCAACACAGAATTATAGAAGCCTTGGCAAGGACTGTAATGAGGAACAGAAGAGTTTACTCTCAAATGAAGCCCTTCCCCTTTGATCTTGGCCTTTCTGATTGTGCCTTTGGCTGCTAAACACTGCTTTGATCCTTTGCCTGCCAGAAGCCACCAAAGATTTCCCACATCCTCTGCTCCATTTAGAATGAAACAGAAACTTTGCCACCTGGCAGGTCAGGACAGCCAGTGGTAGGGAATGAGAAACATGAACATCTACTTTCTAACAGTGACTGGACATTTGGGGAGGGTATGATCAATGGGGCCTGGAATGGACAGTAGAAATTTTCTTACATGCTGCCTTATGTCCAGTTTGGTTAAGCAGGAGGGCTGTCCTCCACCCTCAGGCGAGATGGCACAACTTCTTCACTGACCATTAGGACTGACCTCCTAGAAACCTGCCCACAGAAGACACGGACTGGCCTCCTAGAGACCTGCTCAATAGAAGACACAAAGCAAATGAAAGAAGAGATCACTTTGGTTTCTTCTCTCAGTCCTGACCAACATTCTGTGAAATCATTGTCTATTCAAACATTCCCAAGAAGATAGTCACAATATATAGGGTTATCAGTGGCATCATCCACAGCTGTCAGAGTCCTTAGCCCAGTGACTTTGAAGGGGACTCAAAGGATACAAAAGAGCAGTCCCTACCAGATACAACCTCATGCCCCTGCATTTATAATAAAACATGGAGAGTATCATCCAAATTTCCATCTCCACCTGTTACTTCAAGTGTCACCATTGGTCATTTCTTCTTTACAACACAAATACCTTGGGGGAGAATGAGTGGTGGTGAAGCTCAAGGCCCCCAGATGAGGGGGATGAGTTTTTCAGACAAGAAGAATCCAGGTCAATATAGAAGTAGTGAAAGAAGGGAATTGAGAGAGGAAGGATGAAATAAAGATATAAGAAGGAGGAGGTAACAAAGAATAACTGCTTCTTTCACAATTCTGACAAAAGGTCAGCCTGGGGAAGGTCATTTTACTCCTTCTACTCAACAGTCTTAATTGAGACTCCTTTGGATATAGATCCCTAAGCTGGACCTGTTTTAAAGGTTTGAGGGGAGAGAGAGAGAGAGAGAGAGAGAGAGAGAGAGAGAGAGAGAATAAAGGTATGAAGAGAAGTTGCAGACCTGCTGTATTCCCAGACCTGAAATAAGCAAAAAGTTCAACTATTGAAGCCTAAGAGGGGCAATGAACTCTGGGAGGCCAAAGCCAGGCTCTCAGACCTATATCTGAGCTAGGGAAAGGTATTCTTCCTGCCTAGGACTATGTCCCATTCTAAGCTATTTGACTGAAATGGGGCTGGACAGGCATAGAAACCCTGGCAACATGGACTTATCTGAGTGATTTGCTGGCTCAGTCACTTAGTTTGTAATATTCATATAGAATAAGACACCTACACACATAACTGATTATATAAGGCCTGAATCTAAAGGCCAAGAGAGCTGAATGGAAGCAACACACACACACACATGCACACACACACACACACACACACACACACACACACCAGACAGTGATGAGCACAGAGAGAAAAAAAGAAAACAAAAACTCTCACCAACAAATGTGAACTCACAAAACAATATCATGAAAAGGTAGGCAAGAAACAAGAGAATTTATGCTAGCAGAGGAAGGAAAAAGGAGAAAACAAAGGAAACATTAACAAACAAAAGGAAGTAAAAGAAGAAAAAAGGAAAGCAGGTGAGGTAAATACAAGATTGCGAAAATAAAACCAAATATAATGGTAATCACAATAGATGTAAATGGCTTAAACTCACTTATTATAAGTCAGAGGTCATTAAAAAATGTTAGTGACATATATGTTTGCATATGTAATACAATGGAATATTCAGCCATGAGAAAGAAGGATATCTTGCCATTTGCAATAACATGGATGGACCTTGAGACATTATGCTAAGTGAGATAAGTCAGACAGAAAAAGACAAGTACTGTATGATATCACTTATTTTGGCATCTAAAAAAGTCAAACTCATAAAAGGCATAGAGCAAAATGGTGGTTGCCTAGGGGATTGGGGGGTTGGATGATAAGACTGATGTTGTTTAAGGGTACAAACTTGCAGTGAGTAATAAATAAGCCACAGAGATCTAATTCCTTATATAATGAATTAGATAATAATATTGTACTACAATCATCAAACTTGCTAAGAGACTAAAACTTATTTATCTCAACCATTAAAAAAGAAAGACAATTATGTAACATGATAAAGGTGCTAAATATTGCTATAATGACAATCATATTACAATACATAAATGTATCAAATTAACACACTGTACACCTTACATTTACCCATTATATGTCAAATATATTCAATTTAAAAAAGTTGGAAGTCACCAGATTGCACTTAGCTTACAAAAGATATACCTGAAACAAAATAAGAAAAGTGTTGAAAATGAAAAGATAGAGAAGGTATTTCACAACAGTGAAATCAGACAAAATGGAATTTAAGTTGAAAAACATGAATAAGGATAAGGATGGGAACTCTATGATTAAAAAAAAAAATCCACTAAGATTTTAATGCAATCAAAAACTTGTAGGCACCCACTAACAAGCTTCAAAATATATAAAGCATAATGTGACACCCCCCCCATAAGGGAGAAAACAATGAGTTAACTGACAGAAAAATATGAGGAAGTTGAAAAAATCTATACTCATAGTGAGATGATTTGAACAACACAGTATTTGCTAAATAAGGGAACCCGATTATACTTGGTCACCCCAGAAAGAAACCTATCATGGCTTAAACTGAGGAATAGGAGGCTTCTGGATTTTAGTTAACCTGTGGAGATGAAGGGTTTGATCATGAGACGAGTCCAGCCCAACTCACTATGATTTCATTGGAATTTGGGGTCAAAGTACAAGTTAATAATGAAATGTGTCTGTGCTTGTGCTTTTTCTCTGTAACTCTCTTACTAGACCTGCCACGGATGATCACCCGGATAATGGAACATCTGAACTGAGTTGCAGTGAGTCAGCCAGTTATTGATGGCAGAGGAGGAAGAGAATTTATGAGCTTCATAGAAAATATCAGAAGGCCAGGGGAAAACACTTCATAAAGCACCAACTGTACATTAACTTTGAGATTATGGGCCTCCATTCCTCGGTTTCTCAGGGTAAAATCACTACCACCATCCCCACTACCAGTTATCGAGTGATTACGCAGGCACTGTGTAAGTTACATATATGCCTCTATTAATCTTCACAAAACCCATTTCAAGTAGGAGCTTTTACAACTATCCTCATTATACAGAAAAGGAGCTGAGGTTCAGAAAAATTCAGTGATTAGCCTATAGTGACACAGCTAATAAGTGACAGAATTGGGATTGAACCCGGGTTTGTTTGACTAAAGGACACTGTTTTCTTTCTTTTTTTTGGCCAATGAACTGAAAACACTCACCTGACACATAAAAATAACCGATCACTCATCCTTCAAATCTCAGGTCAGCTGTCCCTTTGCGCCCAGGCAGAAGTCAGCACTCATGTTTCTAGTTCATGCCTTCCCATAGATCACTCTAGAAGACAGTAAGCACCACAAGAGTGGCAAGTTGTCTTTCCTGCCCCGGATCCTCAACTCTTAGCACTATGTCTGACCCAAAGAGAGTAATCAGGACATTTTATTCAACTGAATTGAACGATTGGCAAAAAGAAGCCAAATTCTACCACACACAAGCACCATCCATGCAAACAGAGCCACTTGGCCACGTGAATGTTAAGTTTTAAAACCTTATTTTGCAAAACAGGTTGCTAGATGAGCCAGTGACCCAGGGAAAGCTCTTTCTCCTTTAGCTTCAGAGTGCTGCCCTGGACATCCATAGTGCCCCCAGACCCACCTTCCAGGCCTCATCATACAGGCAACTTCCTCTGCAGAACTATCATGGAATGGTTCTGAAGGTGTTGTCAAGGGAGGGGAGTTTTGTGGTTGGGGTCTTCTAATTCCCTGTTTTCCTTGTCTCCAGAATACTCTAGCACCCCACAAAAGATCTATAAATTTTATTTATTTTTCAAACCTTTTTTAAGTTTATTAATTTAGTTTGAGAGAGACAGAGACAGTATGAGTGAGGGAGGGGCAGAGAGAGAGGGAGAGAGAATCCCAAGCAGGCTCTGTGCTGAGTGCAGAGCCCGATATGGGCCTCGAATCTATGAAACTGTGATATCATCACCTGGGCTGAAATCAAGAGTCATACACTTAACCAACTAAGCCCCCAGGTGCCCCTATAAATTTTATTTTAGACATGATTCTTCCTCCCATGCCCAGATCAAGCCCCTATTTCTCCAAGACAGCTTCTCTACACTGGTTACTCTGGGCTCTGCAAGTTCTGGAATGTAGATAGGGTTGGAACTTAACGTTTAGCTGCTGACACAAAGCCCTACCTCCAATAAAGTACAAAGAATGAAATTATTAACTAAGAAGTGAGAGAAAAAGAAAGTTTTTAATTATTAATTGCCCAGAAAATCTCCTGATGCTTCAAACATGCTATCTCATTTAATCATTGCAACATGTACCCAGGAAGTATTAGTGATTCCATGTTACCTGTGAGAACACTGAAACCCAGAGAAGGCAAGCCCCTTGTGAAGTTCACAGAGAGATACAGTGACTGACAGGATTTGAATCCAAGTATGTCTGCCTCTAGGGGCCTGGAATCTCAAATAATATGGGCAGTATGTTTTACAAACTCGGCTGCAGATGGTCAGTGCTGGTGACCCTCTGAGTATCACATACTCCATGGGCACCAGAAAGATGCTTAAGCTTAAACAAGAAAGATTCTTACTGAGATCCCCTGTTTCCTGGCAAGAGCATTTGAGGAGAGGGATGTTGATTGATGCGGGTTGTAATAATACTTATTTGTCTGCAATTACTCCTTGAATCCCAGCCAAAATGGGCCACACTGAGCTGCAGCTGTACAAGATGTCTGGATTCTCCCACACAGCAAAGAGTCGGGAACAGGGTGGTCAGGAAAGGAGCTGAGTGGGGGCAGAAAGACATCTCCATTCAATGAATATTTATTGCAGCCTTGCTCTACACCAGACCTGGGTGGGGAAGGGAGAGGGAAAGCATGAACTTGAACAAAAATGCAGCTTCTTTATATATCAATTAATTGTTTACTTACAAAGTGCAAAAATTAAAAAAAAAAAGAGTGGTTTCTTCCCTTGTGGGAAATAACAAGCACACGAACAAAACCCAGCAACGTGATGTGACTGACACCATAATCAGGGTGTGCTGGGGGAGCTTAAAGAAAGTTGCTCCCCAGGAGGTAGGGAAGACTTTCTAGAAGAGGTGACTTTTAAGCTAGGTCTTGCCGGCTAGGGTTTGCATGGTTGTCCATCAGGTGAATGAGAAGCTGAGAAGTGGGGAGGCAGTCCAGGCATGGCGGGCAGCCTGCAGAAAGGCTGGGGCACGAATGTGCGCCATATGCAATAAGTTCTGGCGTCTGATACATCCGCCGTCCTGTCACATGCTGGTGTACAGACCTTAGGCCGGTTCTTTTCTTTGTGCCTCAGTTGCCTCTTGTGAAATGGGGAGAAAACATAGTTCCTACCCATAGGGTTGCCACAAAGATTAAATGCTATTATATGTGTAATGCTTAAAAGAGTTCCTGGCACATACAGATACTCAACAAAAAGCTATTTAATTTTAATTTTGTTATTAACATGATGATGATGATGATGGTGTTGATGACGATGACGATGGAAGATAGTAATGAAAAATGAGGTGAGATCCAAATTATTGACAGCTTCAAATGCTATGTGTGGGAAAGAATGGACAATTCCATTCTCCAGCTCCAGAATGACAGTGCAGCAGACAGAAGAGTTTTAGACTCAGCGCAGTGATTCCACGCTTATTACTTTCAGGTGAGCCCCCCCCCCCCCCCAGCCTTGGTGAAGGTATTGCTCTGAGACATGGCAAGGCCAGCTCACTCACTGCAGGGATTCTTGGAGCAGGGTGGAGAGACATGAGCTCAACCTGGCAGGAGGAGACCCCCCCCCCCCGCCATCCAGTGCCTGTCACTGTCCCTCATGTGCATGCTGTGTGGGACTTGCGAGGACATCTCCAGGCCTCCTGGGATTTGAGGCACATCGTAATCCACCAGGGACAGTCCATATCTCTTATTTATGCCCCACTCACTGGGCTTCTTCATCCGCACTCACTCCCCAAAGCTCCTGGGACGTGAATATGGATACTCCCAGCCCATGAAGTGTTGACCGAATGGCCTCCTGTCTAGCCTGGGCATTGGGTAACCGTCCCCTCCCTTCCCTTCCCTGCCTGGTTCCTTGCCAATTTTCCTCCTCCCTCAGCACCCTGCATTCACCCCTGGAATTAGCTTAACTCTCCTGCTCCATTCCTACTCCTTCAGAGCAGGGGGCCTCTGCTGTGTTCACTGCTCCCCCTAAACACTCCAGCTTCTTGTTCCTGCCCGAATCCTCTGGGTCAGCATCCCATGGACATTTCTTGTTCATAGTGCCCTCTCTATTATAGTCCACACTGATCTTTCCTTTCTTTTTTTAAAAAAAAACAATTTATTTTTGAGAGAGAGAGACAGACAGACAGACAGAACCAGTGGGGGAGGGGCAGAGAGAGATGGGGACAGAGGATCTGAAGCAGGCTCTGTGCCGACAGCAGAGAGCCCGATGTGGGGCTCACAAACCGTGAGATCATGACCTGAGCCGAAGTCAGACGCTTAACCCACTGAGCCACCCAGGTGTCCCCGATCTTTCCTTTCTTGCTTCTGGTATATTCAGATGGGCCCCAAGCCCCGCAGTTTAGTCCATCTTATGTCTTGTATTGGCCATAAGTACCCTGGCCTGTGGCTCTTACTCTCCAGAGACAGGGTGCTTCATGGAGCCTCCTATGTCTCCATCTTCCCTGGGCACAGGGAATTAGTACTAGCTACAGAGAGACCCTCCTTTTGCCCTCAGTTCTAAAGGCTGCACCCCTTCTTTTCTCCCCATTCCACACATATTTCCCAAAGAGAACAAAGAAAGCTGCTCTTATTTTCTCAAAGAGAATAAAATGCCAGGAAAATCTAGAATGGGGTGGAAATGCCCCATGTTCACAGACATGAGTTGGTGGTGGCATTGGCAACAAGCAGGCAAGGGTGAGTTTGAGTTACCTGCATTTGGATCAAGGCCCTACAGCCCACTCGCCTAAGAGACACTGCCCTCTGCTCTTTCTCCCAGCCTTGGGGATGACTGGGGCTCTGGGAGCCTGGGTGGACTGCCTCATTCTTTCCTATTTGTCCCCAATCCATGGGGGTAGGGGGGGAGGGCTGGACTCTTCTCTACACCCCCTTTCCCACAGAGAATGGGGGTGACATGGGCTTGCTAATTTTAACCCACTCCTCGCAGTCATCATCAAATCCAACTCATGCTTAGAGGTTAAAATAAAACCTGAAGTAAAGCAGGACTGACCGCAGTCAGACACCAGGAAGAACTCCCAGCTAACAGGCACCAAGCAGCCCACTCCTTAAACGCACAGTGCAGCTTAACCCAGCGTCCACTGGTGGAGACCACACGGCAGTGCTGTGAGCCAGGTACCTGCTTGCCCCATACCTCACGGAAGAGCTCCCCAGGGCTCAGCCAGGGTGCCCTCCACCCCAGCCGACAGTGCTCAGCTTCAATTCACCTCCGCCAAGAAGACTCCTGTGACTGTGCTGGTCTATACTCATCTGCCCTTCTCTGAGGACCTACGTCATTTTCTCCCCAAATCCCAGCGGTGCCATGTGACGCACGCTCCGTTGAGATACTTGTGCTCCTTAGCATTAACCTTGCTTTCCTGACCGTGACGTAACCTCCACGAATGTCGCATGGAGTCTAGGAGCTTAGAGGGATTACATAAAACTGAGACTTCCTAATATGCATAGCATTTGGAAATTGAATTGGCTAGGGTAAAAGTCGAGCTGCAAAAAAACAATCCTCACTACGTGGCCTGAAGAACACAGAAGTTTATTTCTCTTTCAGCTGCTGCTCTCTTGCTGTGCCACATCCACTCAGATCCCCTATCATTGCCATGCCCACCAGCCTGGCTTCTGATGGCAAAGGGCTGCCCTCGGGCTGGAGGCGTTCACTCTGCCCACGGGCACACAGGAGACTGGAAGAGTGGTCCAGGGATCAAGGGGGTGGGGGGCAACATGGCCCAGTTCCTTCACCCTCGGCTATCTCTGAAGCTCCTGGCCTACTCTGTTTTGCAGAGCTTCTCCAGGGAAGTAAGCTCTTGTCACCTGCTGAGGTGGCTGGCCTTTATTGGCTACCTTCTCTTCCTTTTGTCGCCTCCCCACTCACCTGCCAGTGCTCTTGCCCTCCCCCAAGCAAACAAACCACACGTGCTCAGTCCTCTTCTTAGATCAGCGACCCAGGGTCCTTTGATCTTGTTGCTCTCCTTGCTCCCCTACCCCAAGCAGATCGTCCTGCTCCGCAGGGTCAAAGTGGTGTCACGGGCCTATCCATGCCCTGGACTCCAGAAAGGAAAGGAGAAAGGACATCCAGGGAAGCAATTTCTTCTAAATGAGGGCGGTAGAAATTGCAGCCGTCCCTTCCTTTCACGTGTCCTTGTTGAGAACTTAGCTGCAAGGGAGGCTGGAAATGTGCCCAGCATGAAGTGTTAATATGCATGAAGGGAAATAATTGCAGCAGATGCTTTACAGGTTCTGCTGCCCATTTACCGGGCCCCAAGGTGAAGGCGTCCTGCTGCGTACCTTCCCTGCTCTGCCTTGCTGAATGCCCACAACACAAAATGAGCCCATTCCTGCCGTCGTTCGCAGAATGAGACTGTACTGACAAGTTCAGCATCTCACCTAAGTCACACATGAGCTTTAAGGGGCAAAGTTGGGCTCCAAACCGACGTCTGGCTCGTGGGTTCTTCTACTCTGTGGTTCTTCTGCTTTTTATCCCTATCCGTGAATTATGATCTGGCTCAATATCCTTACTTTGAAGATAACAAAACTGGGGGACACAGAAGGGCAGAGACTCACCCCAAATCACTCAGAGAGCAAAAACCTAGGGGTTCTGGCCACCAGTTGGCTACTTCATCCATGAATCCTGCTCTGGGCTGATGACCTCCAAACAGCTCCTGCTGTGACTCAGACCAGTGCCTGTGGGGCTGCTGAGAAGAAGGATATGTATCCTTTGGATTCACTGAGTCCAGATCCCAGCCCTAAATCACAATAGCATCTAAATTTCTAAATAGAAAATCCACCAGTCAGGGTGGCAGTGATGGCCCGTTGTCTCTTGTTACCTGTATAGCATCTCCCGTACTTTGCCCACAGGCCTTGAACCAGCTCCCTGGCCTCTCCCAGAAAGCAAGGAGTGCTTATTCCCTTGGGCCTGGCTGTTCGCATGCAGGAGTTAGACAGTGGAGAGGGATGGGGCCATCAGGGTCCCCAGATCCTCCATGAAGTCATCCCCTTGCTGTCGTCAGTGTCAGTTGCCTAGCAACTGCCTTTGGCAGATGGTGGCACGGAGAGCATGCCAATCTCTCCCACAGCTAAAAATACATTCCGACGACAACGGGTCTATTTTAAAAGATACAATGCGCTCCCAATGTCTCCCTTGAATGTGAAGAACTGTGCTGTGCCGGGTCTCTCTGGGGTTCTGATTTCGTCTGACAGGGCGGAAGGGAGCATTCGAGGAAAGGAACCCAAAGCCAGGCACCACGGGGTGCGGAGAAAATCATTATGGAGGAGGAGGGAGGAGAGGAAGAAGAGGAGAGATAAGAATGAGCTGGGAAGTAAATATAGTCGGCAGCACATCCTCTTATTTGGCCATATTTTTTTTATCTCCACGGGAGGGTGGGGTTAGGAATCACAGAATGGCAGAAACCTAGAGCTGGAAGGGACCCAATCTCATTTCCCAGTTGGGAGAGCAGAGGCCCTGAGAGGATGAGATGAGAAGAGCTGGCACTTTGTCCTTGTTCAGGGTGCAAGGGCTAGGGTTCCAGATGTGGGCATGGCACCTTGGACCCTCTAACTCCTCCCACATCTCTATCAGCAAGTTGATCACATGACACCTCACCAGCTTAGCTCTCTGTCAACCACCATGATGGTACAAAGGAAGTAGAGATTCTACTCGTGCATGCATTTAGCCATTCATTTATTCAATAAATATTTACTAGGCACCTACTGCCACACTGCCAAGCTTTGAAGATACAGCGGGGGATAATTACATATGGCCCCCACCTCCTGTTGCTTGTGGTCCAACAGGTGAGACGGGCACTAAACAGGTAAGCACAGGGTGCCCCATGCTACACACATTGAAGCCAGATCTGGTCGAAGCCTACTCGTGAGCTCTGCAACCAAAGGATATTAGTAGGGCCGCAAGATAAAATACAGGAGGCCCAGTTAAATTTGCATGTCAGATGAACTACAATGTTTTCAAAATATAAGTATAACCCCAACACTGCCTTATCTCAGGTTCAAGTTTAACTGGACCTCCGATGTTTTTATTTGTTAAATCTGGCAACCTCACACTTAATATCATGATTGTTTGGTTTCCTCATCTATAAAATGGGGAAAGTAGTATCTACTCATAGGGGTTGTTGTGTGGATTAAACGAGAAAACTTGTATATTAATGACTGGCAGATAAATATTCTTCCTTCTTCTCTCTCATAAGACTTACCTGGGATTTTGCCCTGCCCAACGTGTTAGTCATCCTCCCCCCAGGGTCTGGGTGAGGATAACCCTGCGAGGCCCAAAGGCTCAGTTGGGGGATGAGGGAAATCTGCAGGTTGACAACTGGGTTGCCAAAGGAACTAGGAATCAAACAAACTTTGCTTGGAGTGCTGGTCAGGGTCAACAGTTCTCCATTGCCTGGGGTGCTTGTTAAAAATATAGATGTCAGGGCTCTCTGCAAGATTTAATGAATCAGAATGTCTAGGAAAGAATGTGCCTTTTCAACAAAATCCCCAGAAACTCCCTGGACTCAAGAGTTTGAGAACCCCTGGCTTGGCACGTGAAGAGGGACTGCTGTCCATGCTGAGACGCAGACACCAAAGCCTGCACTGACATACGGGATCCTGGCAATCCTGGGTCCTGGAACTGAAAAGGGACATTAGTGGGAAACTGGGTGAAATCTGAAGAAACATTAGTAGTTTAGTTAATGGGTATTGTACCCATGTTAATTTCTTGGTTTTGATCACTGTACCATAGTAACATAAGATGTTAACATGAGGGAAAACTCAGTGAAGGGTATATGGGAACTCTCTGTACTGTCATCACAACTCTTGTGTAAATCTCAAATTATTTCTAAATAAAAATTTTTTTAAAAAAGCTTATTTTGACTCAAAGCCCGCCTTGCACCTTTCCCCGGCACAAAGGTGCATCAGAAGGCCCAGCCCGCAGGCTGGCTGGACTCTAAACCAGCATTAGTTAAGCAAATACTGATAGCTGAGAGCCTCCCCATCCCCCACCCAAAACACCAGGTTCTGGGGAAGCATTGCTTCTCTTTCCTGCCACTCACACTGGGGCTTAAATGTCAACCTCAATGAATTACATTTTAATCTATGTTATCAACCTGGCCAAGGCCCTAATTGGATGCCAGGCACACCCGCTGAAGGGCATGCATAATTCATTAACTGGGAGGCCACTAAAGCCTTTCATCATGGGCTAGGGAAGGAGGAGGGAGAGAAGGAGAAGAGGAGAAGGAGGGAAAGAGGGGCAGGGAGGGGTATGAGTTGGAAAAGGAGGGCAAGCGGGTGGGTTGGAGGGGAGATGAGAGAAGGGACCTGGAATAATCTTCCCAGACTTTAAGTTTAAAAACTCAGTGGGTACTCTCTAAGCCTCGGCCCCAGGGCCACCTCCTCCAGAAAGCCTTCATTCTTTACCCACCCACTCCCAACCCCCTGTAGCAAGCTCAGGCCCTCCTTCTCTTACTCTCCCACAGCACAGGATGTACCTCTGTCATACATGACTAATCACAAGGTCCTATAATGTTTATTTAAACATGTGCCTCCCCCTGGACCTTGAATCCGCTCCTTTTGGGGTAACGTCTCACTCGATGACAGATCACTCCTGCCTGGCAGACTCTGCACACAGTAAGGGTCTGTCAAATGACTGATTTTCACTCAAATTTCTAGCTCAGGCCAAACAAAGAAATGATCTTAGCGAACGAACATGTCCACTGGAGCTCCCCAGCTGTGCTACCAAACTTGCTCCTGTTCCTCAAAGCCACCATCCATTCTGCCCAACCCCTGTCATCTTCTGTCATCATCTCCCAAAGCCAAGAACCAGAGAGGGAAGCAAACACAGCGATAGTAGAACCGAAAGGGGGAGTCCCCATTTGTTTGGGCATGCCTCATGCTACACAGCTAAGCATGGAACACCCCCACCTTCCTCAGTCCTGTCCATGTGAGCTCCTGCTCCACTCAAACGGCCTTGTCCAGGTTGCTAACCAAATCCACGTGGTCAAAGCCAACAGGCACTTCTCTGCCTTCACCTTGACTGACCTGTAGCAGCATTGAGCTCCCCCACTTCCTTGATACATGACCTTCTCTTGATTCCTGATACCACACCCTTCTGTTTTTCCTCCTTCCACGTTAGCCACCTGGTGTCCACTTGCTTTGCTGAATCTCCCGCATTTGTCTGACCACTGAATGGTGGGAATCCCCAAGGCTCACTCCTCAGACCTCTGCTCTTCTCTGACTACTGTTTCTACTTAACATTATTCCATTCCGTGGCTTTAAATGCCATCAAACACTAATGGTTCCTAAACAAACACATCCATCCTTGACCTTCCCCTTAAGCTTCAAGCATAAATATCCACTTTGGTGTCTACAGCTATCTATTGCTGCATAACAAACTACCCCCAAATGTAACAGTTTGAAAAAATAAACATGTTATCTCAAGTTTCTGTGAGTCAGGAATCTGGATGCCACTTACCTGGGTGCTTCTGGCTGATGTTCTCAAGCTGCCAGTGGGGGCTGCAGTCTCATCAGAAGGTGTGATGCGGGAGGTTCTGCTTCCAAGTTCACTCACATGGCTGTTCCATGGGAGTCTCTCCATAAACTCACAACATGGCAGCTGCCTTGTTTCAGAGAAAGTGAGCAAGAGGACAAGGAGGAGTACCCAAGACAGAAGCCAGGGTCTTTTTGTAACCTGATCTCAGGAGTGACATTCCACCCTCTTTGCCCAATTCTGTTTGTTGGAAGTGAGTCACTAAATCCAGCCCACCCCAAGGGGAGAAGATCACACAGGGCATGAAGAGCAGGATCATTGATGGCCATCTTAAATAGGCATCTCTAATTAAACGTGCCCATGAAAGAACTCCTAACATTTCCCACCCCAGACTTGCTCCTCTCCATATTTTCTTTATCTTAGTAACTAGTGCACTAGCATCGGAATGGAGTGTACTATCAATTTGGATAAGCTGGAACTACATCCCCCAGAATCTCCTTAGTGCATGGTTCTGGGATAGAGTTGGCCAAAGAGGGAACCGGCACAGGATTTGGAGGAAGGAAGTGAAGCATCAGTCATTATTGTTGAAAGATCGTGTAAGTCACATATACTGCTGAGCAGACAGAGGTACCTGGAGACTTGCAGTTTGTCCATATCTCCTCTGCTTTGTGTCCAGCTTATCTTCCTAACTGCTGGCCAACAACTGACCAACAGCTACTCCAGGCCCACGTCCAGATGTGTGGCTGTGGCCCCAGGGAGGTGGTAGATTCCCAGAGGCAACAGCACCCCAGAGCCCTCTCCATGAGTCTCCTCATGGCCTCATCTTGCTAGCTGGATATGCTTGATTTCTTGGATGTCCCACTGCTCCAATGTATTCACCTACACAGGGGCTTCAGGACTGTTGTTGGCTCTTTCTCTGACCCTTCAATTCACCCTTCCCCTTCCAAACTTCACTGCCCCAGGATCTCCCGTTATAAGACAATGAATTCTTATAATGAATGCTTTATCCCATATTGCTGTCTCCTTTTGCTCTCAGTTGAAGTGTCACCTCCTCAGACAGGCCTTTCCTAAATTCACCACCCTGTCCATGTTCTAATTTCTCAGACCATCAGATTCTGAATGAGATCATTATTAGCCAACCTTACCACTTTACTATGTCTCATCTGCACAATATTGTGTAATTGTGCTGCCATGGATACTTCCGCAAAAAGGGCATATTTATACCTACTTTTTTGATGGGGAAATGAAAGCACAAAGAGGTGATGTGATCTTCCCGTGATCCCACAGAGTAAGCCATGAAACAGATGGTAAAAGGGGGATCAGAACCCAGTGCTGCCTGACTTCTCTTCATCACATATAACACCTCCCTGTGCCTGAAGCTGGCATTGGGAGAGCTTCTCTACATCTGGCTCAGTGTCTTTATCACTAGTACCTCACACTGGTTGTGAGCACTGAGCGTTTACTCAGTACTGTGACGTGCCTGCCCCAACAGATCTCAAGAGCCATCTCCCCTGGGGAGGATCTGGAGTAGAATCGAGGATGCTCAGGATTCTTTTGAGCCGAGGATCCATGTGTCCTCTCCAAGACTAGGTGGCAGATTTCATTCTGGACGCTGAGCAGTGCCCTGCCGGGGCCTCTTTCTACCCCACCCCTCTCTCAGCTCACAGTCTCAGGTGGGCTGGTGACCCATCTCTCAACCCCACACAAAATCAACAACACAAGGCACCAGGCCACAGACCAAACCTGCAGCTGGGCCGTGTTTATTACAGAGGCCAGGCGACTCCCAGGCAGCAGGCCTCCCCTCTTCATGGCCCTCACCCACTTGCAGGCAACTATATCTTGTGTTCGCCTGCAGTAGGGCTGGGCTGTGTCAGGCCTTCAAGGAGCGTCATTTGGAGCTCTTCTGAGGTTTATGCAACTCAGAAGCTATGCAGTCAGAGAAACAGACTTGTAATCCAGCAAGTCAAAGGGCCACAGAGAAGCCAGTGTCACTATGATTAGTTTCATCTCCAGCGCCTGCTGGGTAAAGCCCAACATCCTCGCCTACTGTCAGAGCTCTCTGAGGTCTGTCTTCAGCCAGGACTCACTGTACAAATGCTCTGATCCTCCCTCTCCCTGGAAGACATGGGCCCTTTTGCCCCTTTGACTCAGCTCAGAGCACTGTCCCCCTTCCTGGTGACCTCTCCTTACCCCTTTACTGCCTCATACCCTTGCCCAGAGGTACAGGTCAAAAACAACCATTAACCACATAATTGTTAAGCAACATTTGTGCATTATCTTCTTTTTTTTTTTAATTTTTTAATGTTTATTTTTGAGACAGAGAGAGAGCACAAGCAGGGGAGAGGCAGAGAGAGGGGGAGATATGGAATCTGAAGCAGACTCCAGGCTCCAATTTGCCAGTACACAGCCCAATGGCAGAGCTCGAACTCATGAACCGTGAGATCATGACCTGAAGTTGGACGCTTAACCAACTGAGCCACCCAGGTGCCCCATGAATTATCTTCTTTTAAGATTTAGAAAAATCACTACTTTTTAATCAATTTATACTTTCCAAAAATGTTTTCCCATCTGCTGTTGATCGATCAAAAGCTATTAGGTGGGCTGAACATAAAGCAGCTCCACTGTAGAGTTGTGGAAATAACCATACCTGGCAAATTTTGAGCTCTTCCTTTTTGCCTAGAGGTGTGCCAAGCGCTTTCTGTGAGCTGAATACACTGACTTCTTTCAAAAGTCCTGGGAGGTAGCTATTGCTATTATCCTCATTCTCCAGAAGAGAAAACTGAGGGTCAGAGATATTTTAAAACACCCCTATTCATTGCCCCTCAACATATTAAGTAGCAAAGCCAGAATTTGAACCTTGGTCACCAACTCCAGTCAATTGCTCAGTCACACCCAGTCACAAAGGAAGGCCCAGGGAGGTGAAGAGACTTGTCCTGCTCTTTCATACAAATACTTCTTAAATTTTAATATGCATGGAAATCACCTGGGGGTCTAGCTAAAATGTATTAAAATGAAGATTTTGATTCTGTAGGTCTGGGAAGGGCCCAAGATTCTGCATCTCTAACAAGCCCCCAAGCAATGCTAACACTGAGTGTGGTGAGGTTCTATACCACGCTGCATCTGGAAAGTACCTGCCACCCACTCACTGACGTCAGATCCTCCCGGGTAGGTAAGTTCTTGTATTGAGCACAGACCACCCTTGCCATTGCAAGTAACTGAAAACCCAATTCAAACACTGGTTTAAGACAAAAAAGGAATTTATTGGTTAATGTAACTGGAAGTCCTGGCTTCAGGCAAGGCTGTATCTAGATGCTCTGATGATGTATGAGGACCTGGTTTTTCAAAACTGCTCAGTTTGCACTTCGTGTTGGCTTCATTCCCAGGCTCTACATAGTGATACGAAGGCTGCCAGAGGAATGAAGACACAGTGGGATGGTCCTGACAAGCTGGAACTTTCTCCTACATGGCAGGCTCCAAGTGTCTCATCACCCCACGCCCGACCTGGGTGTCCTTAAAGTCTGAGCGGGCTCGTGATGCCAATGCCACCAGGCGGATTTGCTAAGGAGAGGATAGAGATGAAGTGACCACACCCTGATGTGTTGTAGTACATTTTCAAATTCCCTGGGTTATTCTATTCTTCCTTAACTGTGGCAATTTGGTCCCAATTCTTCATTCCCCTGCAGCAATGTTATGTATCTACATCTTTGCCATAGCTCCATAGTGGGTGGGGTGAAACCTGCAGAGGCTGGAAACCTGCTTGCCCAGTTTGGCTTACTGTCTTGTGCCACGGTGGCCATGGAGTAGAGCACACATCCTGAGCGTGTCCCCAGTGGCTGCTGGCCTATGGAAGACGAGACATGTGGAATGAGTCTGTACCCAATCTGCAGCCTAGAGCCTGGGGCCCAGCCTAGCCCAGCTGAGAGGCAGCTGATCTGCAAGACTGTGAGCAAGAGAATAAATGATTGCTGTGCCAAGTCACTGAGACTGAGTTGGGGTTGTTTTGTCACACAGCATCACGGTGGCAGTAGCTAATACACCAGCTTAATAATTCACCCTCAAAAATGGGACAATAAATTCTTTTCCTTTTGAGCTCCCCAAGCAGTACCTCGTGTCCACTCAGGTAGAAAAACAACAAGACTCCTCCATTCTAATTTCTCAATATGACAGATCGGGAAACTGAAGCTCAGAGAAACAAGAGCTTTGTTTAAGATCACACTGAGTAGGTAGGCCAGCAGGCAGAAGTAGAACAGCCTGCTGACTTCTGAGCCAGTGTCTTTCCCCTATCCCCTCCGCCCCTCTTATTTCTTTATTCAGAGCCTCGGAAAACATTCTCGTGACCTGCACTGTCCTGACAAGCATGACCTCAAGACTCAGAGGTCCCACGGGACTCTGGCCTTGCATCAGGGAATGACTTTTGAAGGCCCATGCACTCAAGGCCCTCTGTGGATGTCCAAGCTCTGCTTTCCAGCCACAGCCTGCAGGACCACAGAGGTAGGTTATGTTCAAAGTCTGGGTACGATCTCAGATCTCAGTGACACAAGCAGGTCCACCTGCCCATGGGGTCTCAGGGCCTGTGGCTGGAGGGTTTCACACAGACCACATGAGAGAAGTCATAGCCAGGACCAGGGCTCACATGTGGGGTACTGGGGAGGAGAGTGGGTCAGAGTGGGCATTGGAAGGGAGCAGAGAGGGGCCCATCTGCTCCTGAGGACCACCTGGGATCAACCCCAAGGCAAGGCCAAGTCCAACCGTAAGGCGCTTCCTACTTTCAGAGAAAATGGTTCTCCAGCAGCCTTGCTGAGGGAAGTGGGCACTTGGCTCACAGGCCTGGTTGGCAGGGATGCAGCGCAGATGGGCTGCTGACAGCATCCCCCTCTTGCCCCCTCCTCAGACAACTCCAAAGGGGGAGTGAGCCGCAGGCTTGCCCGCACCATCTCCTTCCACGCCACATTCACACAATCTGGCAGCATCTCTCACGTAAACCCCACCCCCACTGATCTCTCCCGACCACGCTGGCCCTGCAGGTCCCCAGCCCCAACTAGCCTCAGTTACCACCTCAAAATCAGGGCTGGGACTAGGGTGACGTGGATGAGGCACAAAATTTAGGTAGGTGCCAAAATTACTCAGCAAACAAGATAAATAATATTTTCACGCAATATTTTTAAAAATCAAAATTAATGCAAAAAATATGCATGATAAGCAAATATCAAAAATTTATACAAAAGACAGTTTTGGACAGGTGGGGGGTTTGGGTTAAGGCAAATTAAGGCCTCATCCTACAAGTACAGGGATAGATGCCTTCATTAAAAAATTTTTGGTATTTCGTCCATAATGGATTTTTTTGCATTATTAAAAAAATTTTTAATACTGCATTAAAATATATATTCTAATTACTGATTTTTGGCCCCCACTTAAATTCTTTTTTTTTTTTTGAGAGACAGCATGTGAGTGAGGGAAAGGGGCAGAGGAAAGAGAGAGAAAATCTTAAGCAGACTCCACACTCAGTGCAGAGCCCAACACAGGGCTTGATCCCACGACCCTGGGATCATGAACTGAGCCGAAATCAAGAGTCAGATGCTCAAATGATTGCACCACCCAGATGCCCCTTAAATCTTCATCCAAGGCAAGCACCTCACCTTCCTCATCTTGGTCCTGGTCCTACAAACCCAAATGTGGTCACTCACCCTCCTCAGTCCTAGCAGTGTTGTCAATATTGTCAAGATACAAACAAAACTCTTCTAAGTCCTCATGATTGGATCTCTGCCCACTGTTCCATCCTAACCACTGGTAGCCAGCTGGAACACACCCATATGGCCATAGGGGTTGTTAAGATATTGGAATACTTCCTAATCCGAAGCACCAGCACCTCACTCCAAGGGTCCCCTGTCATCCTAGCTCCTCTCACAGGATCCTGCCAGAACCTCCCACAATCCAGCAACCAAAGGATCAATGCCTGACCAACTCAGGACCCCCAGATCTTGCCCAAGCAATATTCTCAATAGCCACCTGTCTGGCCTCATCCTATGCCATGTTTAATAAACCTAGTGGGGACAATTATTCAAATTACAGTCCCCTCCTCACACTACACACAAACATGCATTCCAGCCAAAGCAAGACCTAAATATACACCTAAACAAAAACTGACCCTAAAAGCTTTTGCAAGTACATTTAGGAAGTTTTTAAAAATCTTGGCTGGGAAAAGGCTTCCTGAGCAAAATACAATGCCATATTGGAAAACTGGGAGAAAGTGTTTGCAAGAAATAACAGATAACACCATAATATGTAAAGAGCTCCTATCAATCAATGAAATGACAAAGAACCCCTCCCCCTCAAAAAATGGGCAAAGCATATGAATGGGCAATACACAGAAGAGGAAATAAAGACGGTCAATAAACACAAGTAAAGTTGTTTAATTTTGCCAGAACTCAAGGAATATAATTAAAATAACAATGAGATCATTGTAACTCAGTCACCAAAAGTGTAAAAAATTGTGACTACTCAGCATTGGCAAATAAGGATGTAGTGAAACAAGTACTCTGTTGGGGAGTAAAAGTGATGTAAAAAAATTTTTTGAAGGGATAATTTGGCAATATTTAAGGGTTTTAGAGGAGAAAGGGAACACTCGCTGTGTTCTTATCCTATCTATAAATTCCCTTAGCCCTGGAGAGGGGGCAAGGCCATGATCACCAATGTGGATACCCCATAAAGAAAAGATAAGAGAGCCATGGGGGAAGAAAAGCCCAGGACGCTAATGGGTAGCAAACACAAAGTCTTCAATCAGAGGTCTTTTACCTCACCGTGATGCCCAAAATGAGCTAGCCCAAGACTACAAGACACTTGGGTCAGTCGATAACTGCTCACTGCTTCTAGGTCAAGTCCCAGCTCCTTAGTATGACATACCAGTCCTTGCTCTCTCTCTACCTTCATTCCCTATTGCTCCAACTCATATTCCACATCACGGCCATTTCTGGACTGAGCCCACCATATTCCACCTCATGCATTCCACCCCTATCCTCTAAAATGCCCTTTTCTTAATTTTCATCAGGACAGTAGTCCCCAGTCCTTCAGGGCCTGCCTCAGGCATTCCTTCCTCCAGGAAACCCTTCCAACTTCCCCTTAGATTGGGAGGTGCCCCGGCCTCTCACTCAGAGCTCTTAGTGGCCTGCTTCCTTACTCTGCCATGGGCTTCTGGAGGACATAGACCTTGCCCTGGGCACCTCTGATCTCTGATGCTGAATCATAGGACAGCGATGGAGTATCTACTACTTGTGAAATACGTATCAGACCCAGGCACTATAGTGATGAATAGAGGTCCCTGTTCTTGTGAAGTTTACTTCAAATGGGAGAGACAGAGTAGATGTTTTAATTAGTTCATTAAAGGATGGATTGTTATTAGTGTTTCAAATAAATAGAGAATAGTTGGGCAGCTGTAGATAGAGTCATCAAGGAGGCCTCTCTGAGGAAGTGGCATCTTAGGTGAGACCTGAAGGGTGAGAAGCCAGCTGTGAGTGAGACAGGCAAAGGAAATGATGAGGGCAAAGCCTTTGCGATCAGGATCACATATTGACTGGAGGGCAAACACAACTGTAATGGGATGCCACTGAAGAGCTCTGACTTCTAATCCCTCTGGCTGCTATGTGAGAAATGGATTTCAGGGATGTAAGTGCAGAAGTAGGGACACTAGGTGGCCATTCCACTAAATGCAGTAACAATGGTGGATGTTCAGGTAGAAGTAGAGAAGTAAAATTGTATTAGGGAAAGATCTGAAATATCAGTGGTTAATTAACACTCAGCACATGTACATATAGTTTATTTCTTGCCCACACAAAAGATCAATGTGGGTAGGGCAGCCCTTCATCTTGGAGCCTGGAACATGTGGCCTCCAATGTATCGTGTCAGGGAAAGAGAGAGGCAAAGGAGGCACACCGTTCTTTACTGCCTTGCCCAAGAAGTGCCTTGTGTCACCTCTGCTCATAATTCATTGGCCAGAACCAGTCACATGACTCCATCTGCAAAATGGCAAATGGGGATGTGAGCTATCCAATGAGTACTTTGTGGACCACAGAAATGTATTTATTATTGGAGACAGAGGTGATCTGACGTGATGGACCAGGTGTGGGGGTCGGAGGTGGTGGTGGAGAGGCAATGGGAAGAGTCAGGGATAATTCCCAAGTTTCTGGACTTGACAACCGGGTATAGAGTTAACACATCCAAAAAGAAACTGCTCTTCCCCTACCATGAACTTAATTTCTTCTTCCATCTTAGTTGTTGGCAAGTTCGTGCTTCTGGTTGCCCAGCTCAAATACCTTGGCATCTTTCTTGAATATGTACACTTTAAGTGGGTGAATTATATGGTATGCTATATCACAATAAAGCTGTAGGTAGGTAGGTAGGTAGGTAGGTAGGTAGGTAGATAGACAGACAGACAGACATATCCAGAATCTGATCACTTCCTTTACCTCCACTGCTGCTACTTTGGCCCATCTCCCCACCATCTTTCCCCTGGACCATGACCACATGGGGGTCAGAGTGATTCTGTTACGATGTAAAGCAGATTAAGTCATTTTTCTGCTAAAAACCCTCCAAGGGCTCCTGTCTCAGCGTTACAATCACATTCCTTACAATGGAGCACAAAGCCCTACACACTCTGACCTCTCCTTTTTCACCTTTGGCCTGACCTCCTACTCTGGTCCTCCTCACAAACTCTTGGCCAGCCACACCAGTCTCCTTACCATTCCCCCAATGTACCAGACATGTTCTCATCTTAGGACCTTTGCACCTGCTGTTCCTTCAGCCTGGTCTGTGGTCCCCCAGACAACTACATGGCTCACTCCCTCACCTCCTTCTCCCTTCTTTGCTCAAATTTTACCTTCATAGTAAGGCCTCACTGACTAACCTATTTAAAATTGTAACCCTACCTCAATATGTTTAATCCTTTACTATACTCAGCATTTTTATGGCATTTGTCACCTTCTCGCATACTATCTAATCAACTTATTTGCTGTATCTGTTGTTGATCGTTCTGTCTCTCCCAGCTCAACTGTAAACGTCAAGAGGACAAGAACCATTATTTTGTCCTCTGATGCATTACAAGCACTTAGTGGACACTAAGTAAATAATTGTTGATCAAATAAACAAATATGTGAAATTCCCACCGGGTGGGATGGAGAAAACTCTTGCCCATAGTAGATGCTCAATAAATACTGGTACAAGATTGATCCACAGGCCAGATTTTGAAATGTTTCCCACAACATGAGCCTAGGGGTGAAATGAGATCACAGAAAATGACAAGCACAGTGCTTGAGCCATATTAGAGTCTCAGTAAGCATTCGTTTAGGACAACTTTGCTTCACAAATTCTGTTCCCCATCTTAGAATATCATCCCTTCTCCTTCAAATGACCTAATTCCACCCATCCTTCAAGGCCCAGTCAGAACCATCCAGCTTACTCTCTCCCAGCTCTAAACTCTACATCTTTTTTTTTTGGGGGGGTAAACTCAGGCAACCTCAGGTTCTCTCTTGGTAGATATTTGCATGTAACTGCTCTGTCAGTGTACCTTTCCATCAACTCTCCTGGTGATCTTCTTCAATGATTAATGCCTTTTTTGGCATATCCTCACTTCCATACACATTCCACCCAGTCCTCCTGGGACCACATAAACTATGAGACAGGCGTGCCTGCCAACACTCTCATCAAAAATTATCAGGAATAGAATTTAATAAACAGGAAGCAACATATAAAAACACTGAGTCAGAGAAATGACACACAAAAGCTGAAATTGCCTTTGCTGCCAAAATTCCAATCTGTAGATGGGTCCTTCACTGTCACCAAAAAGGAGAGCCCATGTTCTCAGGACTTCAGTTCGGCATTCCCTGAGGCGGCATCTCAACTCTCCTATCTCCGCAAGGCCTTTGCCATCTCCAGTCCACCCAGGACCCCAGTAACTGTGCTGTTGTTTCTGGATCATCCCCAGCAGCACTCCTGACTTCCTGTCATATTTGGAAATGTATTTCCCATGCCTCAAAGAATTAATGGGAGAGAACAAGAAAAGAGAGACCTGGTATTTACTCTTCACAATGCCGTCTTTGCAGCTCCACAGGCCAACGTCTTCCCTTTCTTAGTGGGTCTGTTCAGAGTGCTCGCTGAAGAATCCATTTGAGAATCCACTGGGATCTCTCTGCCCAATCTGATAACTCCCCATGCCCACCTTCCTGGTGATAATGCACTGATGTGAAAGTATGTACAAGCTGGAAATCTGGCTGGTTCTATGGTATCTTTTTGTGGTCGGGTCCACCTATATGTTGTGTTTCTCCAGCTGGCCCTTAAGTCTTAGAGCCAGGCTGGAAAATTTTTCCTTTGTGTCTCCTTGACTTTTAGAAGTAGGAATTACTTCAGTCCTGGCTGACCACTGAGTGACACAAATTCAGATCAGAGAATTAGCTCATTCAAGGAAGGCATGCCCTTTGAGGATAGGCATGAGGCTACCGAAGGTCCCAACAGCCAGAGTCAGGTTTTTAGTTCAGATGAGGTATTATGGAAGTTAGGTAAACTTTAAGGAAGAAAATATCTTTTGAGCATATATTATATATAAAGTATGGTGATTTAACTTTTACCGAGTGCTTCCTGTGCATAGGGTACTCCCCCGGTATGCTTCATACATATTCATACATATTAAACAATTTAATCATCAAAACAACTCTAATCAGGAGCATTTGTTATTACACTCACTTTACAGATGAAGAAACTGAGGCAGAAAGATGTTAAGTACAGCAGCAAATGGTCACCAGGCCTACGCACAGGTGATATCAAGGACAGAGTAACATATATGCCATAAAAGAGGAAAGTGGAGAGGCTAGGTCCCTCGCTGCAATTCCCTTACCTGCCTTGCCTACCTCAAGAATCTTATGCATCCTTCAAGATCCAACTCAGGGTCTGCGTTTTCTGGAAAAGCCTTCTGTGACCCCCACCTCCCAGCAGAAACGGCCGCTCTCTTTGCTGACCCACTTGACTGGGGCATAGCACTGACCCAGCCTGATCACCCAGTGTAACAACGGCTTCCGTGCCTGCCCCCCCTCACTGGGCTGTGAGCTCCTGGAGAGCAGAGGCAGACAGTGCACCCAGGGCCTTCCCAGCACAGAGCATGGCACACACTAGGTCCTCAATAACCCCTGGCTGAATGACACAGCAGTAAGTCAGGCTTACTTGAAGGCCTCCATCCTGAAGTGACGCACGTCACTTCTACTCACATTCCATTGCCCAAAGCAAGTTACATGCTTCTGGTTGCACTTTTCACACCTCAGACCTTGCCTGATAAAACTCAGCTATGTCAGACAGACCCCCATGGGGACTGCTAGATGGATCAGTGACAGACAGGCAGAAGGTAACCAAGCCAATTCAGCGTATTCACATCTTGGGAATCCCCCGACAAGGGACACTTCCAGTAATGTGGGAGAGTTGTAAGTGAGGTCTATATTGTGCAGGCTACAAAGGGAAGGTTTGGGGACACACGGACGAATCCACACGGGCACATAATGCCAATTCTACTGTTAATTTTCCACGTGATTTTGGGCACATCCTTTTCCCTCAATGGTTCTCTTTTCCTCCACCAGGAAAACCTTGGGCTATAAGTTCATGGTCTCTGTGGTTCTAAAGTTGTATGATCCTGACAACCAAGCCTGGCTCACCAACATGCAAAAAATGTTACCTACCCCATTACTTGGGTGTCTGATGAACCTTAGCAAATGCAGCAAACCACTATAGAGAAACAAATATTCCTTTTCCCATCTTTAAAACGTCTGTCTTTTTCCACCCTCACACATTTTTTTTTCCTTCTTAAATATTGAGTCTCAGGGGTGAATAAGTTATGCCATCTCCAAATGTTCAGAAATTTAGATTCCATGGGAGTGAAAGAAAAGGAGGGGTGAATGATCTTTTCCCTTTCGTCACAGGAAGCTGTAGCATTTTGCAAAAGAAAGAAGGGCTTCTGATTATTAAAAATAAACCCTGGCCCACAGCCTGCCTTGCACATTAATCTTGCCAACAGATGCACACACACTCTCTGGCTCCGTGCTGAGACCCAGCTTCTCTGGCCAGTTTTCATGCTGAGATTCTCTAAGGACAACCATTTCTGTTTGGACAACTATGAAATCAGCTATTTGCTTGCTCAAGGAAGGGAATGCTACCCGAGGGCTGAAGGGGACAATGAGTCCCTAGAATCTTGATTAAGGAACTTAAGTGGTTTGAAAGGAAACTTAAGATATGTATTGAGATTCTTTTAGTATTAAGTGATAGGAACACTAATATAGATTAATACAGAGAAGGTAACTTTTTCTTGTGGCTCATATACCTGAAAAGTCCAGAACATGGGGATCCCAACTAGCTTCAGGAATGGCTGGATCTAGGTACTTAAGTAAGCTCATTGGGGATTTGTCTCTCTCCCTCTCTATGTGCTCTTTCACTCTCAGGCAAACTTTGCCCAAGCTTGACAAGATTCTCTCCTAGCAGTTAACTCCAGTGGAAAGAGATTCTGGTTCCCACTGGTTTCAACGAAAGTCTCAGAAATAACTCTTGTTGCATAATTTGAGTCACATGGCCATTCCTCAACTAATTGTTGTAGCCTTAGGGTAGAATACATTAACTGGCTAGAGTAGGGCACATAGAACTGAGAATGAGGGCCCCCCATTCTTGCCTGATGAACTGAGAGTGTACAGGGGTAGTTCAGATCCCCCCACTAAAAGTCCGCTTTAAAACCTAGACAGAATGCATGGAGCATTCTGAGGACTCTGTGAAATAAGTAATAACAGGTGGAAAGGGGAATAAGACAAGGATTCAAAGTACCACTGACACCTTTCCCCACTCTCGTATCCCTGGACCTGAACGTAACACAGCCAAACCCTGAAGTGGGCATTAGCTCCTACAGAGCTCTAGGAGAGGCTCTTGGCTTCTGGCTCAGGGAATGAGAAGGAAATACAGATGAATTGAACACCACCACCAACAAATTAGATCTTACTGACATTTACAGATTTCTTGTCTTTTCAAAGAGAAGCATCATACACATCCTTTTCAAGTGCACATTAAATATTTACCAAGATAGACCATATCCTGGACCATAAAATAAACTTTGAGGCACCTGGATGGCTCAGTCAGTTGAGTGTCCAACTTCAGCTCAGGTTATGATCTCACGATTTGTAGGTTCGAGCCCCATGCTGGGCTTTGCGCTGACAGCACAGAGCCTGTTTTAGATTCTCCGTCTCCCTCTCTCTCTGCCCCTCCCCGCTCTTTCTCAAAAAAAAAAATGAACATTTAAAATAATAAACTTTAACAAATTTAAAATAATTGAAATCATACAAAGTGTGCCCTCAAACAATAATGGAATTAAGCTGGAAATGAACGAGAGAAAGAGAAGAGGAAAATCTCAAACACTAGCATATTAAACAACATGCTTCTATATAACTCATGGGTCCAAAAGGAAGTCTCAGAGGAAATTAGAAAATATTTGAACCAAATGAAAATGAAAATACAACATATCAAAATGTGTGGGACGCATCTAAAGCAGTGCTTAGAGGGAAATTTATAGTACATACAGTCCCCAGCTTATAATGGTTTGACTTATGATTTTTCAGCTTTACAATGGTGGAAAAGAGATATGCATTCAGCAAAAACTTTACTTTCAATTTTGAATTTTGATCTTTTCCAGGGCTGGCAACACTCTCTTGTAAGCCACAGCTCCCAGTCAGCCACATGATCATGAGGGTGATCAACCGATATGCTTACAACCATTCTGTATCCATATGGCCATTCTGTTTTTAATTTTTAGTATGTTATTCAATAAATTACATTAAATATTCAAAACTTAGTTATAAAAGAGGTTTTGGATGAGATAATTTTTCCCAACTACAGGCTAATGTAAATGCTCTGTTCACATTTAAGGTAGACTGGGCTAAACTATGATGTTTGGTAAGTTAGATGTATTGAATGAATTTTTGACATGATATTTTCAACTTACAATGGGTTTATTGGGACATAACCCCATTGTAAGTCAAGGAAGATCTGTATTGAGTACTTACATTAGTAAAGAAGAAAGGTCTCAAATCAGTAGTTTAAACTTCCACAAGAAACTATTAAAAGAAGAACAAAATAAAACCAAAGCAACCAGAAGAAAGAAAACAATAAAGTTAATACAGAGTGAAGAAAATTGAAAACAGAAAGATAACAGAGAAAATAAATCAAGTCAAAAGTTGTTCTTTTCTTAAATAATCAATAAAATAGAAATGTGGGTAGCAAGAATCACAAAAAAAGACACAAATTATCATCAAAAATGAAAAAGGGAATATCATCACAGATCCTGTAGTCATTAAAAAGAATAATAAGGAAATATCACAAATACACCAATACATGTACATTCCATAACTTAGATTAAATCAAACATTTTCTAGAAAAGCACAAAAAAAAATCACTCAAGGTGAAAAAGACAACCTAAATTGTCCTACAAATATTAGAGAAATTTAATTTGTAGTTTAAAATCTTTCAAGAAAAAATTTCCAGGCTCCGTGGTTTCACTGACAAATTCTACAAAATAAAAAAGAAATAACACTAATTCTACACAATCTCTTCCAGAAAAAATGAAGTGAAGGGAACATATCCCCCATGCATTTTATGAAGCCAGCAATACCGTGGGACCAAGAACTTACAAAGATAGTGACAGAAAGAAAACTACAGACTAATATCTTTCATGAACATAGAAGCAAAATTTCTTGACAAAATGATAGCCACAAAATCCAGCAATACATAAAAGAAGAAAAAACATAACCAAGTTACATTTAAGGCAGAAATACAAGGCTGGTTAAATATTAGAAAAATCCATCAATGTAGTTAATTCCCATATTCAAACTTTAAAAGGGAAAAAAAAAACTCCACATGAGTATATCAATTAATGCAGGGAGAGTATTTGATAAAATTCAACACCAATTCATAATGAAGTCTCAGTGAAACTGGAATATAAGGAATCTTCTTCAATGTAATAAAAGGTAGCTATAAAAAACCTACAGCTGACATTATACTTTATGGTGAAGGACTGCATGCTTTCCCCTTAGATTGGGAACAGGTATGGATGCCCATCAGAATGGTTATCGTCAAAAAGACTGACAATACCAAGGTGGAGTTTATGAACTAACTGGAAGTCTCAAGTGCTGCTGTTGGGAATGTGAAATGGTGCCACTACTTTAGATATCTGTGTGGCAATTTCTAATAAAGTTAAACATTTATAATATGCTCCAACATTCCACTCCCATTTCAACAGAAATGCATACATATGTGCACTTAAGATATGTACAAGACTGCTCATTGTGGGTGTAATCATAATACCCCCAAGCTAGAAGTAACTCAAATGTTTTCAATGGGAAAAGAGAAAAACAAAGGTACATCCATACAGAAGGAATACTATTTAGCACTGAAGGAAAGAACGACTTGGATGAAACTGAAAAACATTATGGTGGGGAAAAGAAGTCGGGCATAAAAGATTACATCCTGTGTGATTTCATCCATGCCAAGTTCTAGAACAGGCACAACTGAGCTAAGATGATAGAAATCACAACAGTACTTGCCTGAGGGAAAGGTTGTCTGGAAACGGGCCCGAGGGAACTTTCTGGGTTGGTGTAAATGTTTTCTATCTTGTTTTGGGTAATGTTTTCACAGCTGATTACAACTGTCCCAGCTCATAGAACTGAACATTTTAAGACCTGTGCATTTCTATTGTATACACTTTTTACCTCAATTTAGTACAAAGAAAAGAAATCCTCGATGAATATAGCACTTGACTTTCTATAAAACATTTAACACCCATTCCCCTGTTCCCTCCATTCGATCTTCTCAGCAGCCCTGGGAAGTGGGAAGATTGGAGTATTTTATGAATGAAGAAACCGGCAGAGGAGCAGAGTGAGAAAGGGACTCCCAAGACCACACAGCCTGTGTCAGAGCAAGGACCGGAGCCCAGGTGTTGGGACTCCACAGTGCTCCTTACACATTCCTTCCTCGACTCTCAACCTGTGTTCTCCTGTACCCCTGGGCATTGCAGAGCTGCCTGGGGCAGGGTGATTGTCTGCTTCCACCACTCTCTCCACTTTTATGCCCTCCACCTACTCAACTCCTGCCTATGCTTTAATGTGAAAAGTCTGAGAACTGCTGACGTTACAGATGATGAAACAAACATAAATGTCCAGGGGCTCCTCTCTTCCTTTGCACCCTCTGTGGCAGGACATGCAAGACGCTGGAATCTGATTTTCACTCTGGGCTAAAACAGTTATATCTGCCTGGAATGGTGCATTTCCAGCTGTTACATCAGAGAAGGTAAACCCAAAAGAACAGCTGGAGAGGAAGTCCTTAATCACGGTGTTGCCACTGTGTGATGTCAGCCTAGTCACTCCCCCTCTCAGTGCGTTGGTTTCCCCATCTTTACTACAAGGGCCCCGGACTAGACAAGATCCAGGTGTCTTGCACTAGGGTCTAGAGCTGGAAAGGTAGTATTCATCTCTTCTCAAAACCTCCGTGTGAAAACTATCAGCCCAGATATCCACCTTAATGTTCATTCTAGAGAAAATTCTCATAAGTCACTGAGATGAAGAGGATCCCCATGCCTCCCACCCCACCCCACCCCCCAACCACTCCATGTTGAGAAGTACTTGGGACCTCCAGGAAGAATCATCTTCTGTTCCCCTGTCCAAAGTGACTTCAAGGGACCTGACAGCCTCTATGTGTCACTTCTCATCCAATAAACTGGAGTCGTGAAGACGTGGGTCCCAGTCCTAGTTCCATTAATAGCTGGCAATGCAGCTGTTAAGAAAGACCCCTCCCCTGTAGGGACTTGCTGCCTCGTCCATAAAATGGAGTCAATGGTCCCTGCCTACTTCCCTGGATTGTTGAGAAGACTTAACGAAGTAAAAATCACCAACGTGCTTTGAGCAGAATAAAGCTCCCTACCAAGATCAGGGGCTCTTATCTTTAAGTCAGGCCAGAGGCATCTTAAATCCTTGCGATCCAGAACCAACCGTTCTTTCCTGGTGCCTGTGCAGTGCCGCTTACACCGCTAGATGGCGGTAGCTGTCACTTGCAGATCCAGAAAGAAGGGTGTGGGAGAGCCAGGGGGCCCGCCTGCTTTAAGAAAACTAGGCCAAAGCCGGCTCGTTACATCACTTCTAATGGAAGCAGCCAGTTCAGTCTGGATTTTTCTCTATTGCGGACGACAATGCGAGGAAACTTCCTGGCTTCTGCGCATTTCAGTACTAATTACTTGGCCTGAGATCAGTCTTTATCATCCAGGAATTGGTTCTGGAGCCCCTGCCCAACCTTCTGGGAGTACAGGCCTTTCTCCCCCAAGGCCTCTGGACGTCCCTCTCCAGCTGCCCCACCCTCAAACACATTTGAAGTGCATTTCTTGTCCTGCCTTTTAAATCTCAAATGAGTTCATCAGGCACTTCTGTCTACTTACACCAGGGGCGTACTGAGTTAAGAGTGACTTGGGCCAGCCCTCAGAGGAAAGGACAACTACAGACTGCTTGAGTTCGAATCTTCTCCTGCCCCTCACCTGCTATATGCATGATTTTGAACAAGCCAGTCTCATTCTGTGTTCATCACTTAATTTTATAATGGGATTAATAAAAAAATTATTAGGGGCGCCTGGGTGGCTCAGTCGGTTAAGCGGCCGACTTCGGCTCAGGTCATGATCTCACGGTCCATGAGTTCGAGCCCCGCGTCGGGCTCTGTGCTGCCAACTCAGAGCCTGGAGCCTGTTTCAGGTTCTGTGTCTCCCTCTCTCTGACCCTCCCCTGTTCATGCTCTGTCTCTCCCTGTCTCAAAAATAAATAAAGTGTTAAAAAAATTAAAAAAAAATTATTAAATGAGTTATGCTGGTTATTATGGTGCTTGGAATAGGGCCTGGCACTCTGTAGGCAATAATATTTATTGAGCATCTGCTATGCATAGGTACATTATCTCATTTAATGATCATACCAGTGGCTCAGAGAAGTTAAACAATGTGCCCAAGGTGGCACAGCAGTTAGAAGTAAAGATAGGATTTGAACTGGGTTCTGGCTCCATGACTCCTGCCTTCAGCTACTCTTAAAGAGAAAATGAGCAGCAAAAGTCAGAGAATCAAAAGGTTAGCAAACCTGCAGACTATACTGTCAGTCTCAGACTGGCTGTAAATTGGCCATACTAAACCATGCCATTCAAGTCTCAGAGACCTTGTCCTACATCAACTCTAGCATTCACTGGGCCTTTGGGATCTGGAGCAAGACCCCTACTTGAGCCTCAACTTACTCATTTATGAAACAGGCATCTTGATAGATCGCTATTTTCCACACATGCTTAGTTGTCAAAATCACCTGGTCTCCTTCTTAAGAGTATATATATTTGGACCCTACTTCTGAACTGCTAAAATGGAATCTCCAAGGGAGGGATCTGGACATCTGTATTTTTAACAAGTAACTCATGATTCTTGGGACCAGAAAAGTTAGCAAAACATCATAGGCCCAGATGATCTTAGAGACTCTCCTAGCTCTATCCATCTTGATCCCACTGCTACTCAACCAGGTTCCTGACCCATCTCCCTACAGACACCTCCATCAACACCACAGACCCTGTCCCTTTGCCACACAGTCTGACCCCCTAAGACCTCTCCATTCCACATGGATTTGATCTCTCCTTCCTTCCTGTAAGGCACTCAGCTTCTCAAGGGAGCTGAAGCTGTATAAATAATAAATGGAATTTACAGTAGCATTTGGAATTCACTTAAGCCCTAAAAACGTAGTTGCAGTAAAGTCTCCTTAAGGCTCATCTTTTCAATGGGTAAGAAGAAAAAAAAAAAGTAGCTTCTCCATTGACTTTCTTAATATGCAAATCATATTTGCACGCAAAGACTTGATTCTAAATGTCCACAGTGTCCACGTGGAAGGCATAATCTCCACTGCCAGAATAGCAGTGCCCTGCTGCTCCAGTGTGAAATACCCAGGAGCCCTAGGTCAGACTACCTTTCAGGCCATGGACAGGGTTAATAGCCCCATGACCTGGAGGGAGGCCTTGAGGAAGAAGCCCCAAGACACAACGCCAATACCAGGCTCATCATACCAGCTTCTCTATAAATCCTTTCCATCCTTGCTCTTCCTGTTTTCAGACTCATCAGATGGTACAACTGAGCAATATTGGCTGCTCCCATTCCCTTCTTTCTGCTACAGTCCCTCTCTCATTCCCCACAAACGAGTGACCCCACTGACTTGAAACATACCTGAAATTCTTACTGTTGGCCAAATCTGCGTTAAGGGAATATTTTCTGGAAGAGTGAGTACCCTGGGCTGGGTTTTGTTAAGACTGGTATCAGTCAGCTATTACCACAATAATGCCATGTAAGAAACCACCCCACTACTCAGTGGTTTACAACAATAATTTATGCTCGCTCGTGTATGTGTGGGTTGGTCGGCTCAGCTGAGTTTGGTCCCAGCCTTGGGTTTGGTTCAGGTCTGCTCTGGGTATCCCTCCATTCTTCCTGGACCACTGGGCTAGCCAGGGTGTGTTTCTCTTATGTTGGTGGAAGAAGCTCACAAAGACAAGTCCATAGTCCAAGCTTATTTCAAGCCACTGATGGTGCCACATCTGCTCACATCCCATTGACCAGATCAAAAGGCAAGGACATTCACTCCACCTGACATGAGGCCAAAACAAGTCACAGAACACACATGAGGGGCAGGAAGTTTAAGATGAAAAAAAGGAGTCAAGCACCTTGGAGCTACTCCTTCAGGTAGGATGACACAGAGAAGGATCCTGGAGCCAGGCTTCATGTGGAAGTCACTCAAGCAATAGAAGCATAGCTGCAATAATATCTCCTTGGGGAGGAGGGTTATAGGGAAGGAGAAAGTGTAAATCAGAAAAAATAAAACATAACTATCTCCAACTACACAGCACACCACGGCCTGAACCCCAACTTTCTCAATGCTCCCTCTCCCCATCTCCAAGTGAGAAAAACCACATGTGAGGATTCTGATCTCTTCTTTACCACAGCTGGTTGTTTGCTTTAAAAAAAAAATCACAGCTTTAAAAAAGATCAGACTTGGGAAGGGATTCTGGATGACCCTCTTATCCTGCCTCCTCAGCTTTCAGAGAGGAAAAGGGGCTTGGGGAAGGTCATTAGGCAAGTAAGCAGCAGAACAAGGAATACAACCCGTGCTTATGCAGTTTTCCCACTAGAGACATCTCCAAACAGCCAGGTAATTAAGATTTCATTTATTCAACAAGTACTTATTAAGCATTTACTCCATGCCAAGCACTGTTGTAGGTGTTGGGGATAAAGAAGTAAACAAACACCCCTCATGAAGCTTCCATTCTATTGAGGAAAGGGTTAGATGATAAATAAGTAAACACGTGAATTAATCATATGGCAGTAAGTGCCATGAGAAAAATAAGCAGGGCAGGGCAAGTTGGGGTTGTAGGGAAAGGAGGTTGGGGTCATGTGCTGGTGGTCAAGGAAGGTCTCACAAAGAAGATGGCATTTGATCAGTGCTATGGTCTGAATAATTGTGTGCCCTCCCCCACTTCCCCACCACCATCAAATTCATATGTTGAAATTATGGGCAGCTGGGTGGCTTAGTCGGTTAAGCATCTGACTTTAGCTCAGGTCATGATCTCAGGGCTCATGAGTTTGAGCCCCACATCTGGCTCTGTGCTGATAGCTCGGAACCTGGAGCCTGCTTTGGATTCTGTGTCTCCCTCTCTCTCTGCTCTCTCTCTCTCTCTCTCACTCTCAAAAATAAACGTTAAAAAAATTCCTATGTTGAAATCCTAATCCTCAAAATAATGATACTAAGAGTGTAGAGGCCCCACAGAGCTCCCTCGCCCTTCTGTCCAGTAAGGAAGACAAGTCTACGACCTGAACAAGGGCCTTCACCCAACCATGTAGGCACCCTGATCTCGGACTTCCAGCCTCCAGAACTTGACAAGTAAATTTCTGTCGTTCATAAGCCACCCAGTCTGCAATATTCTGGTACAGCAACCTGAACAGACTAATACAATCAGGGAAGTGAAAAAAGTAATTAGAGAGCCATGAGAAAAATATCTGGGCCTTTCCAGCAGAAGAAACTGCAAGTGCAAAGGCCCTGAGTCAGGGACAGGTTTGGCACAGAGAAGGCTCAAAAGGGCAGCAAGACAGTGTGGGGGTAGGGCCTAGAAGGCTGTGATGATTAACTTTGCGTGTCAATTTGACTGTATTGACACTAGTTCTGAGTGTGTCTGTGAAGGTGTTTCTGGAACTGATTAACATTTGATTCAGCAGACTAAGTGAAAAAGACCTGCCATCACCAGTGTGGATGGGCATCATCCAATCCATGGAGGGCTCAAACAGAACAAAATGATGAAGTAAGGGCAAATTTCCTCTCTCTCTTCTCGAGCTGAAATGACCATCTTCTCCTGTTCTCAGACAGTGAAGCTCCTGGGATGTTGGATGGAGCTCCTGGTTCTCAGGCTTTTGGGATTTACA
Organism: Prionailurus viverrinus; assembly: GCF_022837055.1. Classification (NCBI taxonomy): domain Eukaryota; kingdom Metazoa; phylum Chordata; class Mammalia; order Carnivora; family Felidae; genus Prionailurus; species Prionailurus viverrinus. The sequence continues at coordinate 29,605,379 of NC_062575.1, read as the reverse complement.
CCAGTGGCCTCCTAGGCCTCAGGCCTTCAGCCTTGGACTAAATCATACTACAGGCTTTCCTGGTTCTCTAGCTTACATATGGCAGACTGTGGACTTCTCAGCCTCCATAACCACATGAGCCAATTCCTATAATAAATCTCCTCTTTATACCCATCATCTGTATCTATCTGGATCCTACTGATTCTGCTTCTCTGGTGGGCCCTGACAGGGACCATGGAAAGACTTAGGGTTTTGCTTCAAATGAGACGGCAAGCACCAGAAAGCTTTGAAACAAGGAAACACATGATTGGACTTTGGTTTAAAAGATCCCTTTGGCCGTGTTGAGAACAAACTGCGGAGGCAAAAGATTGAGGTTGAGGGTCACATTGGGAGGCAATCACGGTAATCCAAAGGAGTGGGGACTGGGACCAGGGGTTGTCATTCTGGGTGGTAAGGAAGAAGCAGACTTGGGACCAGTTGTGGTGGTAAAGCTGAGGATTCCCTGATGGGTTGTGAATGTGGTGTTAGAGATCAAGGTCAGAAAAGAACCCAAGATTTCATCTTGAGCAACTGAAAAGATGTCACCATTTTCTAAGCTGGGAAAAGCTGTAGAAGGAGCAGATTTGGGTGGGCAAATCAGGCATGCTTAAGAGGCCGTTGTTTCCTTTGCTTTCTGATTTCCTGTGTTTGTCCTTACATAACTCATCTACCTAAGCCCAGGGCAGGTTAAAGCATTTCTGTAACTAAACATCAGCTTTCCTCTGATAGATGCAGTAATTTCCAGTAAATTCTTGGTCCTAGGTCAGAATCCCCAGGAAGCAGACTCTGACATGAAGTTAGCATGCAGGAGGTTTATTAGAGTGCTCTTGAGATCAACACCCATGGGATGAAGGGAAGGAGGCAGAGTGGGCCCAGGGAGACACAGAGCTATGATGTAGTATCATAGTGGAAGTGTGGGGAGTTCTGAAAATGAGATGATCCTTCAGAACCACCTGAGTTGGGGCAAGAAGGCCGGGCAACAGGGTCACTGGCTTCCTGTGGGAAGATGCGGCATGAAGCAAAGTCACTCTCTTTATCTGAGGCAACCCTAAAGGGCTGACAGCTGACATCTGTATTCCAGAGACATGGCCAACAGCTAGGGAAACTACAGCTAGGCCAACAGCTAGGTTCTTTATTCCAGAAGGGGAATCTGGGGGGTGCAGCACAATGTACACCACATTCCCTCATGCCAGACACCAGGAAGGCTAGTGCTTCAAGTCCAGTTCTGCCCCATACTCATTATTCACGGCTGGCCAGCAAATGGAAACCCTGTCCAACTTCATGGGTTTTCCAGCCAGACGTGAGGCAGGAAAACATCCCAACGATGGAAAACAAACACAGAAGGAATTCCTGGTGGAAGGACACCACTGTGGACCCCGAGTCTATCAGTGCAGCTGTTAGCCAGACCCAGAGGGCAGACCCAACTTTGGTTAAGTGTAGTTGCGCAACTCACCTTCACCTTTGGAGTCTTGATGTAAAACATCAGTCTTCAACATATAAAAAGCTTAGGAGGTCAGGTAACAATTGTGAACTACGCAGAAGCTCTACATTCTCCTTCTTACCCTAGACTCCTAGGGAAAAAAAAGTGAAGAAATAATAATAATGATAACAATAACAATAATAGCTGATGACAACAATATAAATAAGTTAATAATAAATAATATATATAAGAAGAAGAAAGAATAATAAAAATCCCAAACAGTGTTGGAACAAAAGAAGAGGTGCCCCCTGTGGACCAAAGATTATTAAAAATCCCTGAAAAAAGTAAGGCAGACAGGGAAAACTGAAGAAGAAAACCACATCCCAGTTGCGCAAAGGAAAGAATTTTTGCAAACAAGTTGGGAAAGCAGCTTTGTGGCACCGAAGTCAGCAGGAGGACCCAAGGATGACTGATAGGGTAAATGGTCTTGAAAAAAAAATCAACACCATGAAAGAAAAGTACCAAATTTAACAATCTGAGGAGCTAAATTTAACAAAAAGATCTAAATAACAACCTGAAGAACTAAAACCCATGGAAAGAATCAATAAAACAAATAGAAAAAGCCTTTAGAAAAGTTTAATTAGTATTTTCATGTGAGCAGCTATTTGTAAACATATAAGATAATCAATGAGAGGTCTTGGATATGACACATTTTAGGATTGAAATAAAAACCTCAATATATGGGTGGAGTATCAGGATAGACACACCTAAAGAGCAGATTACTAAACTTCAAGATTGAACAAAGGACTTGACCCAGAGCAAAGCATAGAAAGCAACAGAGATATAGAGGAAAAAATTAAGGGAAATGGAGAATGAATCAAAACAGTGACAAAATCCATGTAATAGGAGACTAGAAAGAGGGTATAGTGAGAATGGAAAAGAAATGCTCAAGTAAGATGTGGGAAAAAAACTCCTGAAAAAAACATGAAAGTCTCCATATTTAAAAGTCCATCAAGTGCTAAGCTAGTTAAATTTAAAAAGATCTACATTTAGGTATCATGTGGAAAATTTTACACAGAAGAGAAAATTCCTCCATACAGACAGAATTGATTCCTTGCAAAGAAATGAGAATCAAGCATCATCAAAATTCATCCTGCCATAGATGGCAATAGACAATAGAACAATAATAATCTCGGATATCTGAAGCAATTTATTTTTAACCTAGAATTTGATGCCCTGTAAAACTATCTTTGAAGTAAAAGGGGAAAATAAAGATATTGTCAAACATTGTAAAGAATTCTTAGACAGGATAAAACAGTATAAAATGAAAAAATGAATCAAAGAGAAAAACACGGGCTATAAGAATTAATGTTAAGGAATTATATCAACATGGTAAGTATAAGAAAGGAGAAAGACTGAGTAGTAAGAGAAATCAAGTAACGAAAAAAGTAAAAGGTTTTAGTATTTTTCACTGGGAGGATCTAGATAGTGATTGATTTCCAGATATCAGTATGTCTCTAAAAAAGTACTGATGTATTACAATAATTTATTGGAAGTATACAAATAGAATAAATACCTTCAAACCACTAGAGAAGAAAATGAAAACAAAAAGTCACTCAAAAAAGTCACCCTCCAACCAAAAAGAAAGAAAGAAAGAAAGAAAGAAAGAAAGAAAGCAGGAGAGATAAAGGGGGGTAAAGCAAGAGTTCATGATTTAAAAAAGGGAAAAAAATTACAGGAGTAAATCCAACTATATCAATAATATCAATAAGTATGACTGGTTTAAATCCCTATTTAATGAAAGAAACTCTTTTTTAAAAATTTAATGTTTTTATTTGAGAGAGAGAGAGCATGAGCATATGAGCAGGGGAGAGGGGCAGAGGGAGGGAGAGAGAGGAAGAGAGAGAGAGAGAGAGAGAGAGAGAGAGAGAGAATCATAAGCAGGCTCCTTGCTTAGCATGGAGTCCAATGTGGGGCTTGATCCCATGACCCTGGGGTTATGACCTAATCTGAAATCAAGAGTTGGACACTCAACCGACTGAGCCACACAAGCACCCCAGATGAAAGAAACTCTTAAACTAGGTTTAAAAAATAAAAGCCTGGTATACGCTGCTTGTAAACTATACAAAAGCAAAATGAGGGTTGGAAGTTAAAAATAAGAGAATGGAAACAGCTATGCCATGCAAATAGTAATAAAAACAATGTAGGTAGAGTAGTAATAATATCAAACAAAATAAAAATCAAGGCAAAGAACAATGAAAGGGACTGGGCTAAGAGACATTTTACACAGATAAAATATAAATTCTACAGAAAAGATATATCAGCCATAAACTTTTATGCACTCAATAACATAGTTTTAATACATGAAGCAAAAATTAAAAGATGAACAAGGAGAAGTGATAATTCACAATCATCGTAAGAGATTTTGTTAGTTAGCTCTCAGCACTCACTTAGATCAAGTAGCTATATAGATCAAGTACAGAGAGGATGTGAATAGCATATATACTATAATTTTAAAACATGATTTAATAGACGTAGATGTTAATAAAAGACTGCTCATGATTTTCTGTCACACGTGGGACATTAAAAATTAACTTCTGTATTAGGTCACAAAGGAAATTTCAACAAATCCCATAACAAAGAAGTCAAGCAAGTTACTTTCAGGCCAAAATGCAGTAAAATTTAAAGTTAATAACAAAGAAATAGCCAAAAAATTCCTATGCATCTGACAATGTTAAATTTCTTTTAAATAATTCTTAGTTAAGTAAAATTAATATTATTGTTTAGAAATTAATGACAAGGAGAGTCCATATATCAAAATTCTGAGGCATATACCTAATGCAGGGAAACTTATAGTCTTAAAGTTCTCAGAAAAAAGAAAAAATGTTAAAAGGAGAGTAACTAAGCTTTTCAAGAAGTTAAAAAAATTAAAACAATGAAATTTGGGGAAATGCTAATAAAGATAAAATGCAGAATTAACAAAGTAGGAAACACAGCAGTAGTGTAGATTAATAAAACTAAAAGTTGATTCTTTGAAAATACCAATAAACTAGAATCGTCTATGGCAAGGGTATGATGGGAGAGAGGGACAGAAAAATACAATGTTAAGAATGGGAAATGTGGGATGCTTAGGTGGCTCAGCCGGTTAAGTGTCAGACTCTTGAGTTTGGCTCAGGTCCTGACTAATCTCACGGTTCATGAGATCAAGCCCTGCACCACGCTCTGCACTGACAGTGTGTAGCCTGCTTGGGATTCTCTCTCCCTCTTTCTCTCTGCCCCTCCCCAGCTCACATGCTCACTCTCTCTCTCTCTCAAAATAAATAAATGAACTTTAAAGAGAAGAATAAGAAATGAGACAGAAAAGATAACACATACTTTAAAGTAAAGAGAATTTTATACCAAAGCATTTGAAAATCTAGGGGGATTGGATAGTTTTCTGGAGAACAATAAATCACAATTGGCTCAAAAAGAAGAAAATCAAGTAAGACTAATAATCATAGGACAAATTGAAATCATAACTAAAGCTCTATCCTGCTAAGATGCACAAAGCAAAAAAGTTTACAGTCTTGAACATCCCACCAAACATTCAGGAAATCCAAAATTCCATGCAATACATACTCCAGGGCATAGAAAATAGAAACCACCCAATTCATTTTATGTGACTAACATAACCCAATTCCAAAACTGGACAAGGAAAACACAGACAAAAGGAAAAAAAAACACAAGCCGATATCATTTATGAGCAAAGATACAAAAATCCTAAGTAAGGTATTAGAAAATCAGAACCGGTACTGCATTATGAGCAGAAATACAAGAAGGGTTCAACATCTGAATGCCATCTATGTTTCTGACTAGATTGAAATCATCTCAGCAGATCATCTCAATTGATTAACTAAAGTTTAATAGAATTCAGTACCCATTTCTGATTAAAAACAACAACAACAACAACTTGACTTGATAATGTTTTCTACTATTGATCCACAGCACACATCATAGTTAATGGTAAATTACCAGAAGTAATCCCATTATAGTCAAGATCAAAGCAAGGATGCCCATGATCATTGCTACTTTTCAATATTGTAGCATGGGCCTGCCCATGGAGAAAAACAAGAGAAGGAAATAAGAAATGTAACACTGAACAGAAAGAGATAAAACTGTTAGTATTTGCAGTCAATATAACCACTTACCTAAAAAATCCACAGAAACCAAAGGGTGATTATAATCAAATACGAATTCATCAAGGTGATAGATATAAAAATCCATGCACAAGATTAATAACTTTCGTATTACACAGCAATGGCTAATTAGAATATGCATTTTATAACCCTATTCACAAAAGGAGAAAACAGAACCTGAAAAATGCTTCTGACAAACTCAGTAAGAAATATCAGCAGGAGAAAAGTAAAAAGCTTTAGGACATGAGGGAAAACCTGCGTAAATACAAAGGCTGTAATACTGCAAGGTAGAGCAGGGCTTCAATACCTGTCTTTTCAAATCCCATTTCTCTACACTAGGACCAGACTCAGCAAAAGGCCAAACCAAAAAACCCTGCCTCTTGAGTGCAGGGCTTTGGCAGAGGGTGGACTTCGTTAGCAATTGGGGCAATTAAGGAAATGTCTTTTCAGGAAGCAGAACTGAGGGCCTGCGTCAGGAACGGAAAGGAGCAGAAAGAAGGAAACATGGAAAACAAAACTTGCAGACTTGATCAAGTTTCTTATGTGGGCCCTGACCACAGAAAGACCCAGGAATGGGAGAGGGGAAGGTTTCTGTCCCCCTCCCCACCCACCCCAAAAAGCCACTGTGGCCAAACAGATGGCAGAGCACATTTTTAAACCACTTTTTAACACAGTAACTTATTTTTTTTCCCTGCTTGCTCTTTATGCCTTTAGTCAAAAGTCCTACCAGCTGTCACCATCTCAAAGAAAATGTCAGGGGGCTGTGGTTGCCTGTGCCTTTCCTCGGCGCAGTGGGAGAGAAAGGAGGCCAAGGACCTCAGCCAGCTGTGGTCCTGGCTGCAGAATGTCTGCAGCGACTGAGGGGCAAGCCCTTCACCAAAATGAAACCACCACAGAGGTTCACAGCCAGTCCTTCCCCCATAAACAGCCCCTTCTGGGTACTAAACGTGTACACTTCCCACAGCACTTTCCCTCCTGTTTCCTGTCTCCTTCCAGACAGCCCTGTGAGGTCACTATTTATAATCCCATTTCACAGAGAGACCAATGGGGCACTCTGGCTTCTAGCCTTGCGATCTCCAAGCTGTGTGATCTTCACAAAGTCACTTTCCCTCTCTGGGCCTCAGCCTCTCCACCTGCACAATGAACCTGGTCCTCCAAAGTCCTCCCAGCTCTAAGGCCCTTGTCTAGTGTCAGGAAGACATCTCTGATCCTTCTCTTTGCATGACAGTTCCTGCTGCCTCCTTGACTCCTTCCTTCCATTTCAGGGTGAGAGCCACTTATACAAGGAAATCTGAACCTGGGAACTGCAGGAAGTTACCAAACTAGGTCCCACTCTCGTAGTTATTTTTTTTTTCTCTCCAAACACCAATCTGTAACCTCTTTAAATGGCAGCCAAATAGGGCAATTGGTTTCTGTGGAATTGAAGGGGAAAAAAAGAAAAACAACTTGATGAGTAATTTGTTGAAACTAATCCCCCCCCCCCCCGCCTTCTAAAATCACACATTTAAACCGATTTAGAGAACTTTAAAAAGATGAATTTAAAATTTCTTTCCTCCTTGTTTAACTACATAATTGTTTTTACTCACAGTAATCGTCTCTTGGAGGCGTATGCTTGAGTTATTTAATAAATCCTTCTCCACATTTGAAATCATCCATTAGCAATAAGGAGCTTGACACTCCATTACCCACAATAAATTTCACTGCCATTAAATCGCCACATGCTCCATAAAGGAATGGAGACTCCAGAATGGCCTCCCTGAGCCAGGGCAAGGTCAGAGCCCTGTCCTAGAGCCTGTTCTAAGCCTGGCTCTGGGTTCCTCATTCCAGCCGTGGATCCTCCTGGGAGTCAAGGTATTGATCTAGCCTACCAAGGGGGCTGACCCGGAAAGGCAAAGAAAGGTGAGAAAATTCGCATCTACTCTAAGGCTCATTTTCCTCTTTCAAGTGGATTGGGGACTGGCATCTAGGCAGTAGCAGCCTGTCACTAGTACCCACCCTGGGGCCAAAGCAGGGAGCAGGCAAACAAAGCAGGGCCCAGGCCTGCCCTTGGTCCTAACACAAGGCCTCAGACGGCCTTGACACAGAGACCCAGTCTTCTTGCACATCATGTACATGGCACAGCTGATAAAGAAAAGTCAAATGTGTTTATCGCTTTTCTCCACTGTTGCCAGCTGGCTGCATTCTCAGGGGGCACTGGAGCTTTGCTTACAAGCTGATGATGCCTCTGCTCATTGCCAGCGGGCGATGCCAGCACAGGGAGAAAGAACAGAATCATTGACTGGGGGAATCTCAGAGTCAGAGCTGAAAGAGACCTCGGAGGCCATTGATTCCAGGAGTTCTCAAGCTTTCCTGTGAGCATCATCTTGGGAGCTTGTTAAACACACTCATGCCCAGCCCCAGGGCCGCTCACTGGGAAATTCTGGCTCAGAAGTGCTGGGTGGGCCTGGGCATCTGAATCCTTAAGAAGCACCCAGGTAATGCCGACGCGTCCAGATGTTTGAGAATCAGGGATCTGGCTTCTCGGTTTTCAACACTGGCTGTACGATATAATGGCTCAGGGATCTTAAATAGCACTGATTACTGGGCCTCACCCAGGACCTGTTAAATCAGAATTTCTGGCTGTAGGCCCTGGACATCAGAATTAAAATATTTTAAAATTCCCCAGTAACAACAGAACAGTCAGGATTGAGAAAAGAACAGTGATCTGGGCATTTTACAAAAGAGAAACTAAGGCCCAGAGAAGGTTTAGAACTTGCCCCAAGTTATAGGGCAAGTGAAGGAGAAAGGAAAGGGTGGGGAAGGACCAAGCTCAGCTCAGCATGGCCAGTGGCACCCAAGAAAGAGCCCTATGCCCTGGAATGACTGTCACATTGCAGGGGATGACCCTTCAGAAGATTGTACACCTGGATGGTGTCAGTGCTGTTGATTTGGGGACCACACTTTACGTAGCAAGAGTCCATAACCCTTTTATAATGCCTCCTCCTTCTTTTTAAATCCCAACATCCACCCATCAGGGACCAGCACCCAGTGTTCTCCAGCCTCTGCATAGGATGAAGCCACAGAAATGAGCACACTTTGTCTTCCATACCTTAGTGAGGGGTCCTAAATGTCAAAAGTTAATGGCGGGTTGGGTAAATCTGTCTCCTACCAGGACTATATGTGTTATGAGGGCAGCTCTGAGTCCTTTTCTCTCCTATCCCTTGGTGGGGGGCTAAGAACAGACAGACAGACAGACAGACAGGATGTGGGGAATGCTCAAGGCTCTGCATAGCCTCAGGCAAGTCACTGCCTTGTAAAAGTCTCATCTGTAAAATTTGAATGCTAACGTTTACCTCCTAAGACGTCATTTGGATTGAGACATTAGGAGCAAAGTGCCCAGCCCAAAAGAGATGTGTAAAATATAGCTGACTGTCTCGATTTCCATGCAGAGATGGGACAGCAGGGCAGACACTGAAACCAGATTGCCTGGGTTCCAGTCCAAGCTACGTCACTTCTTAGACCTTGGGCAAATTATTTACCCTTTCTGGCCTTGATTTCCTCTTCTGTATGATAACAGCATGTGCCACAAAGGACTGCTGTGAAGGTCCAATTAGAAAGTGCCTCTACCCAGTCCCCTTGGGGTGGGGACCATGTCATTTTCAGATGCATATCCCCAGCACCTGATGCAAACTTGCTCCCTAGCCCATAGTGAGTGCTCAGTACTTATTGGATAAGTGTCCAGGATGGAGCAGAAATTATTTGTAATTGAAAGGCTGTCTTGAAGAAGAGGAAAAATCTTTGCTAGGAGCTGGCAAACTATAGCCTGCAGACCAAATCAGCCCCCGCCTGTTTTTGTACAGCCCACAAGATAAGAATGGTTTTTTACATTTTTAACTAGTTGGGAAAAAATCAAAAGAAGAGTAATATCTAGTGCAAGGTAAAAATCTAATTATATGCAAATTTCTGTGTGTTTTTTAATTTTCTTAAATGTTTATTTTTAACAGAGAGAGAGAGACAGAGCATGAGCAGGGGAGGGGCAGAGAGAGAGGGAAACAGAATCTGAAGCAGGCTCCAGGCTCTGCGCTGTCAGCACAGAGCCCAACACAGGGCTCGAACCCACAGACCGTGAGATCATGACCCGAGCTGAAGCTGGACACTCAACCGACTGAGCCACCCAGGTGCCCCATCAAATTTCTGTGTTTCTAAATAGAGTTTTATTGGAACACAGCCATGCCCACTCATTTACATATTGATGACTACTTTCAATTGCTACATGGCAGAGTTGAGTAGTAGTGACAGAGATCGAATGGTCCACGAAGCTTAAAATATTTAGACTCTTTGCAGCAAAAGTTTGCCAACTCCTATTCTAAGCCTTCAAAAACGTGAAGAGAGAATGAGCAAATGAGAGTAACACAGAGATTATCTTGGTAGAAGAGAGAACTGCTCCACAACCAGAGTATCTTAGTCCATTTGGGCAGCTATAACAAATTACCATAGACTGGGTGGATTGGGGGGAAAATACCCACAACATTTATTTCTCACAGTTCTGGAAGCTGGGAAGCCCAAGGTCAAGGTGCTGACACATCTGGTGTCTGGTGAGCACCCACTTCCTTTTTGCAGAGGGCCATCTTCTCTCATTATATCTTCACGGTGGAGAGCAGAGGAGAGAGGGGAAGATATCTCCTGTCTTTTCTTATGCAGGTACTAATCCCATAATGAGGACCCCACCCCCATGACCTCATTCAAACCTAATTATCTCCCAAAGACCCCACCGGGAAATACCACACTGGGAATAGGCCTTTAATATGAATTTTAGAGGACAAAAACATTCATTCCATAGCACAGGATGTTATCCAAAGATGATATATGTAGCCTTGAAAAGGAATATGTTTTTCTCAGTGCAATGGATACCTGACTTTTCTCAGATGTTTTTAAGGATCTCAAGCATCAGGACAGGGAGTTGGCAGACGATCTTTAAGCCCCTTCCAGCTCTGAAATGCCCAGGATTTATGACTCAGTTGTCCTGGAGACCAGAGAATTCCAAGGTGACTGGTCCAGGGATCTCCAGTGCCTTCAGGCTGGCACACTACACTCTCCCTGCACTGTCAGTTCTGTGGGAAGCTATCCAGTTCTAATAAGCTAGAGGACCCACTAGGTCCTCCATCAGGTAGGCATAGCCAGACATACAGGGGCTGGAGATTCAAATTTCACTGTTTAAACCAATAGCTAATGGTAATTTCTGACAAGAGGTAAGTTATTTCCAGATTCACCCAGTCTCAAAGCTTTTGATCTGAGTCACTCTTCAAACATGAAGGTGACATTGCAGTTGTAGGTCATTTTCTATGGTCTTTCTTTATTGGACTGCCTTGATCTATTTCTTGTTTGAATCCATAAGGGCCTGATACACTTGCAGTCTGGCCTTCCATCTCCAAACATTCTATTGGTCATCTTAACTTTAAAGCTTTTAGTTTGGTATCAACATGGGACTGATTCTGGTTGAGGCGCTGCCTTGGGAAAAGGCATGGAGATTGCTCTTTAAAACTATTCTATGGAGTAAAAGTTCATTGATGTGAATAGATAAGATAAAGCCACAGAAGCCTGAGAAGCTTCTCACACAGCTTAGAGTAACCTCAAGGAATCAAAATAGCTTGGAACAGGCTAATGTGGTTAACAGAGCTTTCTGTCATCTCAGAAGGTATGAGTCAGATTTTGCTGTAATAATGTTGAATGTCAAACAATCCTAAAATCTTACTAGGTTACAACAATAAGTATTTATTTTCTACTCATGGGTCAGCTGGAGTTGGCCATTCTCGGGGAGGCTTAGCTGGGCTCAAGAAACTAGACTGGACCCACAGGCTGGGATGGTTCAGATCTGCTCTGTGTGTCTTCCTACAGGGCTATGGCACGTTATTCTTAAATGTAGAACAGAAGCTCCAAGAGGGCTAGTGAAACTTACCATGCCTCTCACAGTCTCAACAATCCATCCACATCCCAATTGGCCAAAGCAAGTCATATGACCAAACCCCAACTTGAAGGGTCAGGGAAATACTCTAGAGCCACGCAAAAGCCATGGCCAGGACATACAGAAGGAAGAATTGTGGACAAATAACAAGTTCTAACATGGAAGATGGCATAAAGTCGCTTTCCTTTCCAAACTTTACTGAGATTCTATAAGATAAAGTCAAGATCACTTTCCTTCCTCACTTAACAGAGCTCAGGGATTGTAAAGGAATACTGGTTCGATGATGGGTAGTGAAGACCATTGTTCTGAATAGCACTGATTCCATCTACCCCCAGAGATAGGGAGGTTTTGGGGGAGTTGAGGCTGAATTCTCTAAAACTTAAAGAAAAAATACCAAACTCCCATCAACACACTTTTTCTTATCTCCATGTTCTTAAAAGACTCTGTTTAACTAGTTAACAGTTAGTTATTTAGTTGTTAGTTTGCTTCACTGAGACTATAACTTGTAACTATTTTCACCATCGAGTTAGCATTTGATAAGGTTATTTCTGAATAGCCAGGATACAGATAAAATAAACAAAAGACCAAAGTCCTTTACACGTGCTTACTTTTTTTTTAAGGCTTATTTATTTTTTTGAGGCAGGGATGGGGAGAGAGAGAGGGAGAGAGAAAATCCCAAGCAGGCTTCATACTGTCAATGCAGAGCCTGACTCGGGGCTCGAACTCACTAACCATGAGATCATGACCTGAGCTGAAACCAAGAATTGGACACTTAACTGACTGAGCCACCCAGGCGCCCCTTCATTTGCTTACTTCTTAATTGTTTATAAAATCCTTATGCTCACATTAGCTCCTTTGACACTAACAACCGTCTCCTGGGGTAAGAAACAAAGAGAAGATAAGACTAATTTTAGGAGTACTGAAATGAAGGCTCAGAAATGGTGATTGATGTGCCCAAGTTCATGGGCCAGGTATAAAAGGGCTGGAACAGAATTAAGGTTTCCTAACCCCTTGCCTGGTACTCCTTCCTCCCACCATGGGGAAGAACAAAGGGAGCACAGGGAGTGGGAAGCCATTGATTCTCTCCTGTCCTACCCAGGGAGGCTTCAGAGAAGAGGTGGATGTCAAAAGTTATTGGAAGAAAACTGTCAGGATGGAGCAGGGAAAATGGTTTTATCTCTTCACACAAAACAAGATCCTCCAAATATCTTACAACTACTTCTACTCATCCAGCCACTAACCCACAGGATGCCTTCAGAGCATCCTAGGCTGATGTTCATTTCTCATCTTGCCCCCGGAGGTCTCTTTTCCATGCAACAGCCAGAGAATCTGCTCAAAATCCTCCAATGGCTCCCCATTTTGCTCACAATAAGGCTGTGCTTCTGCTCCTTGCTCCTACTGCCTCTGTCCCAGCTTACCCCTCTCCAGCCACATGTGTGTCTCTGCTATTCCTTGGCACAGCAAGCATCCTTCTCTCTCGGTACACATCCAGTTTGCTATGCCTAGAATGTCATTCCCCCAAATATACCCACAGTTTGCTTTCTCACTTTATTTAGCTCTCTGTCTGACTGTGCCCTCTTAAAAGGTGTCTGAACATCCCATCTAAACCTGTGCATCTCATTAATCTCTATACTTGCACTGTGCTTGGCGTTTCTTCATAGCATATACCACTTTGTGATAATATATTGTACATGAAAATGTTTCCTTGCTTATTTTCTGTCTCCTCTTTTAGAATTGGAGCTTATGAGAGCAGAGATCTTGTCTGTTCACTGCAGTTATCTAGCAGCATCCTGAAGCATGAATGAATGGTACACGGCAAACACTCAGTACACATTTGTTGAATGGATAAATCAAATAAGTAAATGAATTGGCCACTTCACTGCCTCACCTATGTTAAGTACCAAACTTTCCCAGAACCATCCATGGACTTATCCCCATTTCAACCCTCTCAGTCACTGTTCTGGCAACCATGTATGATCACCAGTCTGGAAGCTTGAGGGAGCCAAATCAGAAGCTGGAAGGAGCTATAGCCTTGTCCCTGCAGCAGAGGTCTTGGGACAAAGCTCTGGCAACTGGTTTCTGGACCAGCAGCATAATACAAACTGAATTCCTCATAATCTCTAGGACCTCCTTCGTGAGGATGGGTTCCTTGAGCTAGTTTCCTGCTAAGGGACCCCATTAACCCTGAGAGTTTCTCCGAGCACATGGCCCATCCTGTTGAGAGCAAATGAATGACCCATTTTGACCACATTAGGCAGTGGAGAGAAGACCTACTCACAGTCAGTTTGGTCCCCTCTCCACTGAGTTCTGGTCATCAGTGGAAGACCAATTCCCACCATACAACTTTAAAGTAAAAATGAAACACATGTAAAATAGTCTCTATGTAGCTGAGATTAAGGTGGATATCTCAAAAAACAAGCATAGTCCACCTCACATATATAAAAACACCAGCCACATGATCCTGGCCAACCAGTTAAGTCCTCACTTCTCAAGAACTTCAGCAACTTCATTTACAAAGTGGAATCCATCTCACTAGGCTGCTGGGAAGATGCCCAGAGATCTGAGTTTGAGTTGCCAATCAATTTCTATTTGTGTAACAAGTTAGTTTAGTTCTTTCTACTTTGGTTTCCTCTGTCATAAAAATCAGAGAAGCCTAGTTAATTACTAAGGTTCTTGTCAGCTTTAAACATCCATGAAATGTCTTCAGATTATTCAATGAATTTGATACACTTGCCAAATATTTTATCTCATATAATAAAAGATATAGTATATTGAAACCATCCATTTAATTAGTAGACCATATTGTATAATTTACATCATGTAAATTGCATTTTTTCAAATATATGTGTGCTAATAAAACTCAAAACGATATGACAATGTCTGTCTCACATAATAAAAGTGATGATTCCCTCCAGTATACACATAGATACTTAATTTGATTTGGGGATAACTAAAACATGGAAGTTGCCAATCTCTTGTGGTTACAGTGTTTAAACACCAATTGCCTTATGAAATGGATTTTAGAACAATTACAGCAATTCAGGCTGACCAGAGGGGAGGGAGATGCCATTTCAGTAGTCTTTCCCTTGCCTGACACCTGCATCAATCTAGATGTGAAAACAAGATGTGCCCAGACTCAAAGGGAGTGTTGTGGTGTTCACCACCACAATCCCCACCTAGCTAGACTAAGAACAGCCTTGCTTTGGTGGCAGATCAGGGGCCAACAAAGGAAGAGTTTTCCAGTATTAAATCTCCACTGGAATATAAACCTCATGGGCGGGAGGAGACTGAATCTGTTCACTGCATAAGTAATCAGTGAATGTTTGTGGAAAGGAAAGAGGGAGAAAGAAGGAGCAATATGACATTACAAAGATCCAAGAATGTCCCAAACAGGAGGCAGCACGACCTCTTGCTGAGGATATTGCCAAGAGAAGTCAAGCAATCAGTGTGGACCAGGGATCTTGAAGGTCTATATGAACCCTGAGATTTTACCTAAACTTGCAAGGATGAGGGCAAAGTGGGGAGCAGAGTGGAGACAAGATAGTCCCTCTTTTCATTTATGTTCAAAGAGCCATGATACGGTGCTAGCTGATCCACAGGCAACTGGGTGCCTTTCTCCACTGGAAGAGGGATTTGGGGGAGGCAGATTTATATCTGTATGGGCTTCCAGTGAAATGAATCAGAGCTCAGCAGAGAGTGGGAGAAGCATGGGTTAAGGCTATAGTCAGAGTTACAAGAAGAATCAAAGTTTGGACTCTATTAGTGTCCGAGGACTTGCGATAACAAAGCACCACAGACTGGGTGGCTTAAAACAGAATTTTTTTTCTCTCACATCTCTAAAGTCTAGAAGTCCAAAATCAAGGTGTTGACAGGGTCATGGTGCCTCTGAAGGATCTAGGGAAGAATCCTTCCTTGCCTCTTCCTAGCTTCTGGTGGTTGCCAGAAATCCTTGACATTGGTTGGTTTATAGCTGCAACACTCCAATCTCTGCCTCTGTCTTCACATGGCCTTCTTCCCTCTGTCTCTATGTTTTCTTCTGTGCAAATTTCCCTCTTCTTAAAAGACACCAGTCATGGGATTAGGTCCCACCCTAATCCAATATGAATTTACCTTACCTAATTACATCTGCAAAAACACCATTTCCAAATAAGGTCACATTCTTAGGATCCAGGTGGACATGAAGTTTTAGAGGACACTAATCAACTCAGCACAGCCTCAAAGGACTCCAATGGGACACTCTCCATAAGGGAGCATGGCTGGACCTCATAGCCTGGGGACCTTCTCTGACCTCTCCTGCAACTAACATGCTGGGCTCAGGGGGGCGCTGTGCCTCCTTTAAAACGCGCCCGCGCATGCACACACACACACACACACACACACACACACACACACACACACACTTACAGATAGGCAGATAATCTGATGGTCCCCTCATGTTCAGAGGGAAGGTCTTGCCTTGCTCCTGTCCATCTCCACAGGGCAGAGACCCTATAAGATCCCTACTGCCCAGACTGACCACAAGGGTGTGGATACGCCTGAAGTCATATGAACTCAAGAGAGGGAGACCACTGAAGCCAGCATCCTTCTTTCCCACATGTCTGGTTGTTCTAGACACTTCCTGCAAGGAATCCTTGGTCCTTCTGCGGAGGGTCATAACTTTGGCTTTCACGATGTCCCCAGACAACCCAGTAAACTTCAGACAATATGTGTGTGTGTGTGTGTGTGTGTGTGCGTGTGTGTGTGTGTGTGTGTGTGTGTGTGTGCAGAGGACAGGGATCATTTTCTTAGAGTCTCCTGTGGAGCTGGGTACCATAGACCAGGTCTCTGGGCTACTTAGGCATGAGTTGGCTGAGCAGTGAAAGAGGAGAGAATACATGGAATTGGAAACAAGAGGACCTCTCCTTCCCTGTGGTAGCCAGTGGAATGTTCTGCTGGTTCCATGTGATGAATTTGAATTGCCTCTCCCCTGAAGAATGAATAGACCTTATAAAGGCAGCTAATGTAAGATACGGCCTACAAAATGCAGCCTATCAAAGGGACCATAAAACAAGGCAGGGTTGGGGCACCTGGATGGCTCAGTTGGTTGAGCATATGACATCAGTTCAGGTCATGATCTCACGGTTCATGGGTTTGAGCCCCATGTCAGGCTCTGTGGTGACAGCTCAGAGCCTGGAGCCTGCTTTGGATTCTGTGTCTCCCTCTGTTTCTTCCCCTCCCCTGCTTGCACTCTGTTTCTCTCTCTCTCAAAAATAAACATTAAAAAAATTAAAAAAAAAAAAAGGAGGCAGCGTTAATGGTTATGTTGCTGAGAATCTAGGGAAGAACTCTCAAGCCAAATACATTGAGTACTAAGAAAACCTACCAGGCACCTACCACATGCTGGTCCCCTTGTCTCTCCAAACAACCTAATAAACAGGCAAGAATAATTTTCTCCATTTCACAGATGAAGATGTGGATCCTTGGAGATCATAATATGAACTAGCAGAATAGGGCTCCTTCAAGGGCATCCAAACAGCCCCTTCAGTTTACAGATGAGGAAAATGATCTAGAAATCCTGACACATTGGGCCAAGGTGACGTAGCTGGTAAGATGCCCAGTCAGAATTCGAACCTGTTTGTGTGTGATGATATGGTTTGTGGCCTACTCCTGTTCCCACAGTTAGTGGGTATTGGAGTAGACTTCAACCAGGGTCCTCCAACTTCTGATCCAGGCTCCTTCCAACTACCTCCCTTGGGGCCTCAGTGGGACCTTCTGCCTAGTCACCAGCTCAGTCTCCCCCTCTTACTTGACCTCATAGATGCTTACTTCAGGACACTCTCCAAGGGGCTGGGATGTGGCATGTCCACATAGGATGGGAAGTCCCATGACTAAGCACTCACTGGAAGGACAAATTCTGGTCTTTTTATTACAGGACTGGGCTGTGTTCTCAAACTGGGCCAGGGCATTTGTTATTTTGTGTCAACTCTGAACACTGAACAGAAGAGAAAAAGTGGGACACTCAGGAACTGGCTTTCCTTTGTGCCAACAAAGTGCCATTATTCTAACTTCATTTGTGTGGTACAAATGAGAAGGAGATAAATGTCGTGTTCCAGCCAGAGTCTATTAGTGGGTATCAACTGCAACATGGAAAGATTGTGCAATCTGGCTGTGTTAGGAAAGGGGAAGAACTGCACCCAAGGATCTCAGCTCTCAAATTCCTTCTGCCTGGGATTTCTGAACTGTGAGACAAGATTAAAAAGCATGCGGTGGATTATATGCCGTTAGCTAATTGCCTATAATTTTTTAAAATTACATACAAATTCTAGCTGGGTAACCTTGGATATGTCCCTGAACCTCTCTGAGTCTTAATTTTGTCCCCTGTAAAACTGAGATAATTTCTGGCCTTCCTGTTACACTATTTTTAAATGAGAATTAAATAAGAAAATGAATGGGAAATTGCAACTGTTCCAAGAGTGTTATTAATTATGCATTATACATTGTATACACAAAATAAATATGCACCTAAGTAATCTGGATGTATGTTATAAGTGTGTAATTCAAACTAAAATATATCGCCCTTTCATATCCCTGATGCAAGTAATCCTGTGAGATCTGATAGAAGAAATGTTTAAATCTTTTTTCTTCTGTTTCAATAAATATTTTAAATTTTCATTTTTTTAATGTTTATTCATTTTTGAAGGAGAGAAAGACAGAGTGTGAGCAGGGGAGAGGCAGAGAGAGAGGGAGACACAGAGTCCAAAGCAGGCTCCAGGCTCTGAGCTGTCAGCACAGAAGCCTGACGCGGGGCCCAAACCCACAGGCTGTGAGATCACAGCCTGAGCAGAAGTCAGATGCTTAACTGACTGAGCTACCCAGGCGCCCCCTCAAATTTCATTTTAATAAATTTCCACTAAATTACAGCATGTCATACATAAAGTACTGGAATTTTTCAAAGTGAACACACGCATACCACCTAGATCAATAATTAGAATATTAATGGCCCCTCAGAAACCTCCATCACACTCCTTCAAGCTCACTACTACCACCCCTTTCCCCAAAAGTAACTATTACTCTAACTTGTAATATCATAGACTAAGTTTGACTGTGTTTGAACTTTGATAAGTAAAATCATACAGTGTGTGCTCTTGGTCTGGCTTCTTTCAACATCATATTGGTGGACTTCATCCACACTGTTCTGTGTTAAGTCATTTATTCATTTTCATTGTTGTATAGTATCCCATTATATGAAAATACCTTGATTTATTTATCCATTTTACTTTTGATGGACATGTGGGTTTTTCTCAGTTTGGGGATAATACAAATAATAGTTTTTATGTACACAGATATCTGTTGAATATATAACTAGGAGAGGAATGCTGGGTCAGAGAGTGGTGAACATTCAGCATTATCAGATATTGGAACTATTTTCCAAAGTGATGGCTCTAATTTGTAGTTGAACCAGGAGTGTGTGGGAGTCCAGTTCTCTGCATCCTTGCCAGAACTTGATTTTGTAAATCTTTATTTCAGTCATGTTGATGGGTGTGGAAAAGTATCTTGTGGTATTTTTAATTGCCCTTTCCTGATGACTATTGAGGCTGAGCACCTTGTCATGTGTTTATTAGCCATGTGGATATCCTCTTTCATGATGTGCCTGTTCAAGTCTTTTGCACATTTTTGTATTGTTTGTCTATTTTTTAATTTGGTAGGAGTTCTTTATATAATCTAGATATTATATTTTAAACATCTTCTCCCTCTCTGTGTCTTGCTGTTTCACTCACTTAACACTCTTTTTAAGAGATGGGATATCTAAGGCCCAAAATGGGGAGGCAACTTGACCAAGTTTTTTCAAGAAGTTGGTCATATAATATGGGGGGGCAGGGCTTATATGACTTGGATTCCAAGATATAGCTTTATGTAATAATAAATTACTTTCAAGTTAAACTTGGGAGAATCTGTGGTAATAAAATTACAATATTTTTTCATAAAGTGATAACAAAAATGAGAATTATGTCATACAACGTGAAATGCACATACAAGGAAAAGTGAGCTTACTATTAAGACAATTATCTAAATCATGTGAGCCAAAGGCTATCACTGCTTTGGTTCTTCATATTTTCATACTTAAATCTATTTCAATTTCTTTTTTCCAACTTTCTATTTTGAAAAATGTTAAACCTACAGAAGATGAAAGAATAGTATATTTACATATACATGTTAACACCTGTACACCTTTCACCTATTAACAGATTCACTGACTGTTTAACATTTTGCCACTTTTGCTATATACATGTGTTTGTGCATATATAATACACATATATTGCACATATATATGTATTTATATATATGAGAGGTTTTTTGCTGAACCACTTAAATGGAAGACATCATGACATTTTAGTCCCTATTAGTCAACTATATTTCTACTATGAATGAGGACATTCTCCTAAATATTGATAATACCATTATCACATAAAAGGAGTTTAACATTGATAATATTATATAACATTAAGTCCATATCCAAACTTCCTCAATTTCCCCAAAAGTGTCTTTATGGCTTCTTAAAAAATCTAGGATCCACTCAAGGATTACACACTGAATTTAGCCATCACATATATTGTATCTCTTTTATTTAGAATAGTTACTTTTTTTTTTTAAATCATTGATGACACTGATATTTCTGTAGAACGCAGGCGTGGTGTCCCATACAAAGTCTCACATTCTGAGTTTGTCTGATTGTTTCCTCATGATTAGAGTCAGTTTAAACAGTTGTTCTAAGTGTACCCCATGATGTTTTTACTTAGGTACTCAATGTTTGCCAAACATTGGGGTGTATATCACTGCTGATATATGTGGGGGTGGTTTAGTGGTACCAAGATGATTTTGGATAACACCATGAATAAAGGCTTTTCCTTTTTGGTAACCTAACAGCTTTAATTTCTATATAAAAGTTGTGTTTTATTGAGGTATAATTCACAACCATTTAATTCATGCACTTAAAATATACAACTCAATGGTTTTTAGTATATTCTGACTTGTGCAACCATAACCACAATAAACTTTAGAACATTTTCATCACCCTCAAATGAAAATCCATACGTTTTAGCCATTGCCCTCTAACTCTCCACCATTCTCCAACTTTCCCCCAACTCCCATCTCAGTCCCAGGCAGTCATTCATCTACTTTCTTGCTTTATGCATTTGCCTATTCAGGATATTTCATATAAATGAACCATACCATATGTGGTCTTTTGTGACTAGCTTCTTTCACTTAGCAAATGTTCTCAAGGTTCATCCATGTTGTGGTATCTGGCAATACTTTCTTTCTTTTGATTGTTGAATAACATTGTATTATATGGATATGCCACATTTTATATCCATTCATCAGTTGATGGACGTTTGAGATATTGTCACGTGTGGGCTATTATGAATAATGCTGCTATGAATATTTGCATACAACTTTTTGTGTGCACAAATGTTTTTAATTTTATCAGATATATACATAGGAGTGGAACTGTTGGGTCATAGAGTAACTGAGTTTAATATTTATAGGAACTACCAGACCACTTTTCCAAAGTGGATGAGCCAATTTACCTTCCCATCAGCATTGCATAAGGGTTCCAATTTCTCCATATCCTCACCAACACTTGTTATCCTCTGTCTTTTTTATTATCGTCATCTTAGTTGCTGTAAAGTGGTATCTCATTGTGGTCTTCATTTGCATTTCCCTGATGGCTAATGATGTTGACATTTTTCATGTGCTTATTAGTCATTTGTATGTCTTCTTTGGATAAATGTCTATTCAGATCCTTTGCCCACATTTTGTCTTTTTATTATTGAGTTGTACGAGGGATAAGGCTTTTAAAAATAACTGAAATCACCACTATATCTTTGTTAAGAATTGCAAATACTTTTTCCCAGTTTGCTATTTTCATATTTTTTGCCCATGAAGACTTTTGAGTTTTTAATGAAATTTAATTTATCAGTCTTTTATGGCTTCTAGATTTTGAGTCAGAGTTAGAAAGGCCTCTCCCTTTCCAATGTTATAAAGGAATTCTTTCATGTTTTCTTTGTGTACCTTTATGGTTTAATATTTAGGATTTAAACCTTTGCTACCTTTGAAAATTTTCCAAATGACTATTCAATTATCCCAACATCATTTACCGAATTGTTCATCCTTTCCCCTATAGTTTGAAATATCTTATCATATTCTGAATTGCCATAGTATTTATATCTCTTTTTTAGATTGTCTGTATTGTTTCATGGGCATGCTTCATTTGCCACAAGAACCTTGCTTTAATTATTAAACGTTTATCATAAGTTTTTCTATCTGGTAAGGCTAGTCATTTCTCTGTATTTTTCTCATTTTCTAGTTTCCTTTTTCTTTTTTTATTAAATATAATTTATTGTCAAATTGGTTTCCATACAACACCCAGTGCTCATCCCAACAGGTGCTCTCCTCAATACCCATCACCCAATTTCCCCTATCCCCCAGCCCCCATCAACCCTCAGTTTGTTCTCAGTATTTAAGAGTCTCTTATGGTTTGCCTCCCTCCCTCTCTGTAACTTTTTTTTTCCTCTTCTCCTCCCCCCATGGTCTTCTGTTAAGTTTCTCAGGATCCACATATGAGTTAAAACATATGGTATCGATCTTTCTCTGCCTGACTTATTTCACTTATCACAATACCCTCCAGTTCCATCCATGTTGCTGCAATGGCAAGATTTCATTCTTTATCATTGCCAAGTAGTATTCCATTGTATATATAAACCACATCTTCTTTATCCATTCATCAGTTGATGGACATTTAGGCTCTTTCCATAATTTGGCTATTGTGGAAAGTGCTGCTATAAACATTGGGGCACAAGTGTCCCTATGCATCAGCACTCCTATATCCCTTGGGTAAATCCCTAGCAGTGCTATTGCTGGGTCATAGGGTAGTTCTATTTTTAATTTTTTGAGGAACCTCCACACTGTTTTCCAGAGCAACTGCACCAGTTTGCAGTCCCAAAGGAAAACCTGACAGACTCCACCAAAAGTCAGCTAGAACTGATACATGAATTCAGCAAAGTCACAGGGTACAAGATTAATGTACAGAAATCGGTTGCACTTCTAGTTTATTTTTTCAAGTGAACTTTTAAATAAGCTCATCTGTGTCCATCAACTGATGAATGGATAAAGAAATTGTGGTTTATATACACAATGGAATATTACGTGGCAATGAGAAAAAATGAAATATGGCCTTTTGTAGCAACGTGGATGGAACTGGAGAGTGTGATGCTAAGTGAAATAAGCCATACAGAGAAAGACAGATACCATATGGTTTCACTCTTATGTGGATCCTGAGAAACTTAACAGGAACCCATGGGGAGGGGAAGGAAAAAAAAAAAAGAGGTTAGAATGGGAGAGAGCCAAAGCATAAGAGACTGTTAAAAACTGAGAACAAACTGAGGGTTGATGGGGGGTGGGAGGGAGGAGAGGGTGGGTGATGGGTATTGAGGAGGGCACCTTTTGGGATGAGCACTGGGTGTTGTATGGAAACCAATTTGTCAATAAATTTCATAAAAAAAATAAATAAATAAATAAATAAATAAGCTCATCTGATTAAAAAAATAAACCCCTGTATATCTTATTATGGTAATATTAAATGTATAAATTAAATCAAGAATTGACATTTTATTATGATCAGTTTTCCTATCCCTTTCAGTTTCTCATTCAGTATATTTATATACTGATCCTTCTTTCTTGGTTATCTTATCTAATGTTTTTATCTATTTTATTGGTTCAAAGAACTACATTTAGGATTTATTTATTACTACTGTTTATCTGTTTTCCAATTCATTAATTTCTACTTTTATCATCACTAATGACTTCTGGTGTCTTTCAGTTTATTTTGGTATAGTTTTCCTGACTTTTTGAGTAAAATGCTTAATTAATTTGTCTTTCTTTTGTTTCTTTATTTTGTTATTTAAGGCTATGATTTTTTTCTCTTACATTGCTCTGCTGTGTTTTAGTTTCCTAGGGCTGCTATAACAAAATACCATTAGTTGGGGTGAGGGGGTGGGGTGGGTTAAATAACAGAAATATATTGTCTCACAGCTCCACAGGGTAGAAGCCCAAGATCAAGGTGGCAGTAGGACTGGTGGCTTCTGATGACTGTGAGGAAGAGCATGTTGCTCCTCTTGCCTAGCCTCTGGTGTTTTGCTGGCAATCTATGATGCTCCTTGGCTTACAGAAGATTAACCCCAATCTACACCTTTGTCTTCATAGTAGTTTCCCTGTGTGTGTCTCTGTGTCCAAATTTCCCCTTTTTATGAGGATGTCATATTAGCCTACCTTAATGAATTAATTTTAAGTTGACTACCTCTGTAAAGATCCTGTCTCCAAATAAGGTCACATTCTGAGGTACTGGGAGTTAGGACTTCAACATATGAATATTTGTGGGACACAATTTAGCCCATAACAAGCTGCATCACACAAATTCTGATTTTAAAAAAAGGTACTTTCATTATGGTTCCTAAGACAGTCTTCCATTCCAGTTTTTATTTCCCCTTTGAAAGTTATTTAAGAGTGTTTTCAAAAATTCCCAGATGGAAGGAGTTTTTTGTTTTCTTCTTTATTATCACTCTTTAGTTTAAGGAACTCTAGTTATAAAATGCTATCCATACTACATTTAACTTTTAGAATTCATTGAAGATTTATTTATGGGTTGATATATGATCAATTTCTATAAAGATTCTCAGTTTTTGGAGAGAAAGGCTTTATTCTTTGGTTACATGACTTAATCAGGTCTATCTCATCAATTGGTTATTTAAGTATTCTATACTCTTACTTACTTTTGTCCTTTTAATCTACTATAAACCTATAGAAGTGAATTAAATTCCCTTTCTACTAGTGTACATCTGCCTGTTTCTTGAGTCTTTTGTACCTTCTGTTTTACAAATGTGCATGACATATTATTTGGTGTGCAGATATTTATAAATGTTGTTTTTAAAAAAGTAAAAATCATAGAAACAGAAAGTAGATTGGGAGTTGCCAGGAGCTGAGGGGTGGGGGAAATGGGGAGATGATGGTCAAAGGGTACAAACTTTCAGTTATAAGATGAGTAAGTTCTGAGTAACGAATGTACAACATGGTGACTACAGTTAACAATTCTGTATTGTATACTTGACATTTGCTAAGACAGTAGATCTTAAATGTTCTATCACACACACACATACTAAGGTAACTATGTGAAGGGATGGATGTAACTAATCTTACTGTAATCATTTCACAAAATACATGTATATTAAATCATCACACTGTATACCTTTATATAATTTTATTATTTGTCAGTGAATCTCAATAAAGCTGGGGAAGAAAGTTGTCTTTACTGAATTATACCCCTTACATTATAATGTACTCTTTTGCCTCATGGAATGATCTTTGTCCTGAATTCCACCTTATCTGATATTAGGATAGCAACTCCTGCTTTCTCTGTATTTGTATTTCTCCAGTATATATTTGTCAATCCTTTAATTCTAAAAGTCTCTGAATCTCTTTAGAAAGATATGTTTTAAATGTGTTTCTTTAGAGCTGTGTTTGCTTTGGTCCATTCTGAAAATTATTTTATCTTAATAAAGATTTACTTTTGTTAACAATCCAAATATGTTTCATCTTTGTTCTATCATATTATTGGTACCATGATGCTGTTGAATAGTGCTATTTCTTAGTCTTTTAAAAATGTAGTCTATTGTTATTTTTATGCATAGTTATTCTGAGGTTTAGGAAGATTTGTATGTTTATTCTAATAGTTGCTTACAGTATTATTTTAATGCTCTAACACTCTATTTTCTTAGTTTGTTACCTACCATAAACAATAATGGGAAAGTTATATTTTTCCTTCCTTTCCCCTGTCATGTTTCTTAGTTTTCCCACATAGCTCAAAGATGAGGACACTGTTATAATCAATAAATATCGATTAACTGTTACTTTTTTCTAAAACAAAACACAATAAAACACACACACACAATGTCAAGAAAAAATTCATTCTCTTCTCTCTTCCACCTGGATATCCCTAACTTGTTTGTCTAGAACCAGACACCACATCTGTTTTAAAACATTTTCCCTGGACCTAAAGACAGGAATCCTAACACCTTGGAGAGAGAGAATGGTTATGTCAATGTAGGAACACATGTTACACCAATACTCTCCTCCTAGGTCCAACTCCTGGTTTCTCTATTGCCCAGGCCCTGGAGGTGGCATAAAACCAGTAATCAGTGGTAAAAACCAAGACTGCATTTCTACTAAGAAGTTGTTCCAGGGGCACCTGGGTGGCTCAGTCAGTTAAGCTTCTGACTTCGGCTCAGGTCATGATCTCACAGTTTGTGGGTTCAAGCCCTGTGTCGGGCTCTGTGCTGACAACTCAGGGCCTGGAGCCTGCTTCAGATTCTGTGTCTCCCTCTCTCTCTCTGTCCCTCTTCCACTCGCTCTCTGTCTCTGTCTCTCTCTCTCTCCCTCAAAAATAAACAAAACATTTTTTAAAAATTAAAAAAAGAAAAGAAAATGTTCCAGAGTCCTGGCTCTCATCAAATGCAAAGGTTACAAGATCCATAGGACTGGAGGTAGAAGTAAACTTTAGAGATACATCTCATTATCAGAAGGAGTCAAAGGTCTATGTGGCTTATTGTACCTGCTTAATCTATATATAAAGTGACATAGGTCTCTGTGAACAGTTTTGCTTTATGGTTGTTGAGCCAAAGTATTTCAGTTTGAATAACAAATTATAGAGTGTCACCCCACCTATAGACCACACATGTTTGATTGACAAAGATGCCAAGTAACCTTGGCCTTCATTATCATCATAACTAGAAAGCACATGCTTGGATCTGCCATTGATTAGCTGCCTTCCTTGCTAAGCCTCAGTTTCCTCCTCTATAAAATGAAGACAAAAAGGACATGAGTTCATTGATTTCAAAAGGCCTCTTTTGTTGGTATATCAGAATTTTATTTTTATGTAGTTTCATCATTTTTCATTATAATCAAATTATTTGTGCCATGCTTAAGAGTCAGAATAAAAACAGACAGAATAGTGCTTTCTAAGTTGGATAATACCATGCAAACAATAAGCACCACTTTTATTCCAGGAGACTTCCTGGCACTTACTTTTTTGGGGGAAAAAAAACACAAAGAAAATTAAACACTCTTTCTTGTTGATTTTTAGAGTTGGGTTTATGAAAAGGTCTTTTTCCACTAACCCAGGGGTGTGTACAAAGTATGTGGTGTCCCCCAGGACAGCAGGACTTGCTTGACCGGAACCAGGATCCAAGAGGAATGGCTCATGTACTCACAGAAATATCTAGCACACAAGAGTTTCAGGTAAAAGCCATTATGTGGGAGGCTCTGAGGGTTAATTAAAAGGTCAATCAATTTTTTCCAAGACAATTTTACAGTGTGCACTAAAAAAATTCATGATTTGTTTTCTCCTTTTGGGTGGAGTTCAAACCTACTGAAGCATACCGTTCTGGGTCTAAGGAATAACAAGTAACACAAGACATTCAGCAGACAAAAGTAACTAAACCTGGCAAATATCCCAGTCTACTCCCACCCCCAACCTCTTTTATAGAATCTATCTTTAAAAGGGAAAAGTCTAGAGATAAGTCTTAACACTTTGGAGTCTCCTTTTACTTTGGGAAATTTTTCTAAGTATCTCAAGTATACATCTTTTCTCTCATCTAGAATGAATTGGTCATTTTTCAAATCCCTCTCCAAACTCCACTCCTCTAGAGCAGGGGTCAGCAAATGTAGAGGGCCAGGTAGCAAATATTTTAGGTTTCACAGGCCAAATTCTATCTGTTGCAATGATTCCACTCTGCAGTTTTAGTGCAAGAACTGCCATTGACAATACATAAGAAAATGGACATGGCTGTATTCCAGTATAATTGTATTTATGAACACTGAAACATGAATCTGAATTTCATATAATTATCATAGCTCGCAAAATACTATTTTTCTTTTGATTTTTCTCCAAACCATTTGAAAATATAAAGAAAAAAAACATTCTTAGCTTGCAGGTTGCACAAAAACAGGCAGTGGGCCAAATAGGCCCATGGGCCAAAATTTGCCAATACCTCCTCTAAATCATGAACAACTTGCAGTCAGGGACTGAATTATAATCATTTTACTATTTCCTAAGGCTTGCTTCAGTGCCTGACACCTAGGAGATATCCAAAACAGTGGAGGAAGAAGCAAGAGAGGGAGACCATTGGAGGGACAGCAGACGTACCCATCACATATAAAATAAGTCCGGCACACTATTCTTTATGGGTGTTTGAAGAAGGAAAAAGTGCAGAAGTCAATAGCATAACTCGAGTCAGAAAGTTCTGAATTTGAATCCCAGCTCCACTATTTCCAGGCTTGGCCTCAAGTAAGTAACTGAACGTCTGGATACATTTGCCTGCAAGTGACAGAAAAATCAACCAATGGTGGCTTAAATGTGGCAGATATTTACTGTTTCACTTCTCAAGAAACCTGGACATAGTGGTCCCAAGACTGATTCAGTGGCTCAGGGATGTCACTGAGGTCACACACCTGTTCTGTCTCTTGCTCTGATAGACTGAGCCACTGGCTTTTCATCTTCATGTGTGCCATCTGTGGTTACAAGGATCTGTCCCAGCTTTAACCATCACAAGCAGCATGGTCAGGCCAGGAAGGAGGGAACAGAGGAAGTGCCAGCTGTTTCCTCTTATGCTGCTACCTTCTCCCAGCCAGCCAGTGTCTGACCTAGAACTCTCTAAGCAGATGCTATCTACATTCTTGTTGTCTGGACCTGGGTTATGTGGCCACCCCTGCTGCAATAGAGGTCAGTCTTTACCATGGGAAGGAAGGGAAGATGGAGTTGTGACTGGCTTGGGGAGACCCTTACTAGTGCTCATCTCATAGAATGTTGGGAGGACAAGTGAGGTGATGTGTGAAAAACATTGGCACATAAATACTTAGTCAATTAAGCTACTATGATCAGCAGGACTAGCTTAGATATTTTCAAGATCCTAGAATATATCCCCTACATTGTCAGTATGGAAACTAATTTCTCAGATGAAAGTAGAAAGCCTCAGACCTTCATTGCACAACATGCATGCTTATATACAATTAAAGTGAATGAAGATTGAAATGCAATACAGTGAGTGTGTACATGTGTGTATATAAGATATCAGGCTACTGATTTATTTTATACTGTTCAATATGTGCACAGAACTATATATGCAAAAATATATGCATTGAGAATAAATGAGAAAAGGCTGGTGACAATGGATATGCTTCACATCCTGTATGTTAAATTAGGTAACTCGGTCTCTTTCCCCAGGCTTAAAACCTGAGTCATCCTTCTTTCTCTCTTTGCCTTTCCTGGTCAGTTATTAAGTCCTGTGGATTTTGCACTGCAGTATGTTTCATATTTTCCAGGACCCAAGCAAAACCTTTATCACCTCCTATCCAGACAATTGCAATGGACTCCTAAGTATTCTCCTGCCTCTGGTTGTTCTGTCCCCTACCAAAGCAATTCATTTTCACCTTCTTGCCAGAGTTATCTTCCTGAAGCAAAGCTCTGACCATGCTCTTTCCATGTTCAAAAACTTCCAGTGGTTCCCTAGTGCCTACGAAGTTCAAACTCCTCACGTTATTCAAGGTGTTCCTTAACTGCCCCAGCCTGCCTTTCTCATTTTCTCTTCTCCCTGATGATTCACTGACCAGCTCACTTAGCAACTTCTCTTTGTTCTCTGAACAACCCCCACCCTATTTTCTGCATCAGCTTAGCTCACACTGACCCATCTCTGCTCTTCTAGATCCTACCTTATAGGGCTGATGGGCAGTTTCCATTTTAAGTTACACTATAACTCAGCTTGTAGAAGACTTCAGGGAACCCAGAATTTTATGGACCATAATTTGTACGAAACCATCTGATTAAATCAATAAAATGGTCAATAATTGCCTCTGATGTTTTCTTAGTCCTGGGACATTTAAATGTGCTGACAACTGACAATTTTAGATTGAAATGTCCCATAAAGTGAGCTAGGAGGGAGACAGCTAATTCAGGCCACACGTTCAGCATCTGGCCTGGAGCTCCAATTGGGAGCTCAGCATGGTTTTCCACCCCCTCTCTATAGAGATGTCAGAAAGGCTTTCATATGGCAAAGGGATGATGTACTCTGTGCTACGCCAAAGCGAGAAGGGAGACCTCACATTTGGTGATAGGTGCTGTGCAGCACGTGCCATTTTGTTGTCCAGTTAACTCTCCTGATAGCTCTGTGAGGACGGCATTCTCATTATCTCTATTTTCTAGTGGAGGTAAGAGACCCAGAGAGGGGTATGTTCTTAAGGTCACAATGCTGGGATTTTGAACCAAGTCTGTTTGACTCCGAAAACCCCACAGTCTTTGCACTTACCCAAGATTATACAGCAAGTAAATTTGGATCAGCTTCTGCCAGGGATGCTACAGAATTCATTTGTTCAGGGGACAAGAGGCTAGGCTAGATGAACTCTGGACATCTCTCCCAGTAGGGAGATTCTAAGAGTCCATGTATGGAACGGGTAGTCAGAAGAGGATCAATCCTCACTCTAGCTATTGGAGGATTTCATCCAGATATGGAAACAGAATTCAAACAGGGGACTCAGCCATCACCCTTAATGTGACTGAATTTCAATACATTTTTTTATCAACCCCACTCCCATATTTCAGCAGTGCCACCTTTTCAATTTTCCCCATCATGTATTGTTTGTTATTGTGTCATGGTTATATGATTTAGTCTTTAAAGCCAGTCTACAAAAACTAAGTGGTAGCAGTCAGTTCTTTTCCTCAGACTAGAAGCGTGTGTAATTCAGCCTTTGCTATGTAAGAGACCACCACATCACTTAGTTAACTGAAGATGGGGCAGAGCTTGCTTGATCTAGACTGGACTCAACTAGGCTTGACTCCAGGCCATGGGTTAGAATCAGGCATGCTTTACATAATAATCCTCATTCTTCTGAGACCAGCCTCCAGGACATGACTTCTTTCTGGCAATGGAAGAAGCACAGGAGGGTAAACCCACTCACACAAGACATTTAAAGCCTCTTGAATCACATTTTCTAACATCCCAATGGCCAAAAGGTTATGTGGATAGTTCCAAAGTCAAGAAATGGAGAATATCATGAGGCCACGATAAGGGTATGGCTATCTGCTATAAAGGGATAAAAACTTGGGATCAATCATTCAAATTACTACACCATTCAACCAAATGGGCACTGATTTCCTACTCTCCACTGGGTTGCATTTTCATCAGAAGCAAGGCAACAAAATTGAACCCAGCCATACACTAGACACAGAGCTAAGAACTTGGGTTACAAAGATATTCAAGTCATGTACCTGATCTCCATAAAAGCTCAAGGTCAAGTGGAGAAGAAAAAGAAGAAAAGTTAAAATTAACTGAATACTTACTGTGTTCTAGGCATTGTGCTAAGTAAGCCTTTTGACACACATAACTGCACACAGACCTCCCAACAAACCCTGTGATGGGTCTGAACAGCCACACTTTGCAGATCATAAGACTGTGGCCCAAAGAAGTTAATGTAACTTGTCAATAGTCACGCAGCTAGAAAGCTGAAAAGCTAAGATTCAAATCTAGATTTAACCCCAGTTGCTCAGATAATTACAATATATTAGTAAGTAGCACGCTAAAGAAACATCAACAGAGGACTGTGGGAGCATGGGGAGGAAGTAGAGATAAAGCAAACATTCACACAGAAGGTAGCAGATAAGTTGAGTCATGAAGCATAAGTAGAAATCCACCAGGAGTTTAGGTTAGTGGCAAAAGCCTGTGCAATGGTCCAATAAGCAATGAGCGAGCAGGGCCACTTCCTAGAAGAGTCAGAAGGTTAATGTTGTTGGGTTGTAGAGAATGTGATGGGAAGTGCTGAGAACTGGAAGAGAAGAAGCAGGCTGTGTGGATGAAGGAGAGGCGAATCCTGTATACCAGGCAAGGAGCTCCAGCTTAGTCTTAAGGACTGGGGAGCCATAAAAGCAAGATGTGGTCTGCTTAAATGGGGTTCTAGAAATAACAGTCTGATGGCAAAATGAGGAAGATGAGCTTGAGCATGGAAGCCAAGGGACTAATCACAAAGCCTTGAGGGCAAGCAGGTACCGCCAATCCGAGAAGCAAGCCAGGCAGGCCCATGCAGACTGTGGAGTGTGGGCTGAGGCTGAAGCCATGTCAGCTATCCCTGCCCAGCTCCACTGGGCATGGCCATGTTGGAAAGCAGGCCCAGAAATACAAAGTTTTAAATCTTTAGATTTTAAAAAATATCTTGGGTTTTTAAATCTGGTATTCCTTTCAATCCCTTGTCCAAACCCAGGAAGCAAATGCAGAATTGCTTGCTCTCTTGCACTCACTCATCTGTATCTGAGCACTTACTACTGGAAATCAGAGATAGGACAGATCTTGACATGCAGGATCCTTGTGTTAGCAACCAATTCAAGCATTTAAAAAATACTGCTCTCTCTCCCTCTCTCCCTCTCTCCCTCTGTCTCCCTCTCCCTCTCCCTGCCCCTCGTGTGCTCTCTCTCTCATATATATATCTATATATCTATCTATAGATATCTATAGATAGATATCACATACATGTATACATGTATGTATACCCATATCTGTATATACGTACATACACGTACATATACATACATACACACATACATACATACACACATACATATATAGAGAAATTTTGACATGCAGCTGCTGCCAGCACTGCAGCCACAGACAACAACGTGTACCTGAGAATCACACAGACACCCAGGAACTATGAGCTTCATCACATTCTCACACATTCTCTTTGGAAACACACAGAGAAGCCATTCACAACCTGTGGTCAAATATCAGCTCTCTTCTCTAGACTTTCTCCCTTTCCTTGGTATCCAAGACCCTGAAATAATCTCCAGAAAGCTGGCCAGGGAATTGAGCTGCGTGACTTCAGTCTTCAACAGCAAGAGACAGACTTGGGAAGTTTGATCCACCAACTGAAAGTACAAGACATGAAAGAGTGGGAACACCCTCCGGATGGCTCAGCAGTAATTTAGTAGCCGTATCCTTCAGCCCTGGCGTTAGCTGTTTTAACTACCACTCATCATCTGCTATATCTTCCTGCCATTTGAAGGAAAGGGCTGGGGCCTTTCTCTCTCTCTCTCTCTCCCTCTCAACTTTTCTGTGACTAGCTCCCTGCATGCAAAATGCCTACTCCCTCTCATGGCTTCAATTCTTTATCTACTGTTTGATTTTCTATTTCCTCTTATCGCCACTTCTTTGCACTGGAAGCCACAAATACCTGTAGGCAGTTTCTTAATTATTTAACACATTTGCAGTCAATTTCCCAGACCGGACAAGGGAGCCATCTAGGATCCTGAGGGCTCTAAGAGTGCTCTCTCCTGGAAGCTGAGGCCTCTTGCCTTACCCACCAGCCCTGGCCCTCAAGGGGTCTAACATCAAATGGGTCTCTCATCACCCTGTCATTCACCAGTCTGATCTATCATATTTGGCTGAGGACCTAGGACTTAGTTCAGAAAAGATCTCCAATTGTATACTTTGCAACTCAATGGCTTATCTCTAATTTGTGTCACTTGCTAGTAGACTAATCCAACAAATACTAATTGTATACCTACTATATGTAAGACTAGTCTGGATCAGGGGTGGGCAAACTATGGCTCATGGGTTTTTATAAATAAAATTTTACTGGAACACAGCTACACCATTTGTTTATGTATTGTCAATGGCAGCTTTCAAGCCAAGATACCAGAGCTGAACACTTACAACAGAGATCATATGGCTTGCAAAGCCTGAAATATTTACTATCTGCCTTAGTCTAGACAGTAGGCACTTGGCTGAAAGTTGTCTGAAGATTCTTAATGGTTCTCTTGGCCTTCATTGCAAGCATTGGTGACTGTTAAATCTATAGCTCTATCTGGATCTCTCTTTCAAATATGAGAGTCAAACTTTGCAGCACTTTTGGGCATTTTCACCTACTATCCCTATATTCTGCTGGCTTCTCAAACCTGAGAAGCCCTCCCTATATGAACCTCTTTTCCTATTTCACTAATGGCATCACCACCCACAGATCCTGTGTCTCAGTCATATGAGAACCACCCCTGGATCCTCCCATTCCTCAGCTGCATATGTAACTACCATGGCTCCTCCTATATAGCTCCAAATCTGTCCTCTCTAGTTATCCTTGCTGCCACTGTTCACTTTGTCTCCTGTCTGTACCATTGTGGAAATTTCCCCTTTCCACCTCCATGTTAATCTCATTGCATAGGGATGAGGAACAGCCAAGCTGAGGCACAAAAGAAGCACATGATTCATGCTTTTCATATAATTTTAGAGAATAGCCCTTATAGCTCAAAAATAATAATAGCCAACGCTTATAGAGCACTTACACAGCTCTAGGTAATTTATGCACATTAATACCTTTGATCTTCATTGCAATCTTATGAGGTGGACATGCTTATTATCACATCCCCATTTGACAGATGGGGAAACTGAGACTCAGTGAAATTGAATAATTTTCCCAAGGTCACCAAGCAAGGAAATGGAAGAGCTGGGATGCAAACCCAGGGAACCTGGTTCCAGAGTCCATGCTCTTAACCACTGTGAGACACTGCTTCTGCTGAGCCCAAAAATTTATTTATTTTCCCAGGGTCACCAACATGGAGCCCAGTTTGGGTAACAGCTTCTTCACAGTCTGGAACACTCCTAAAGAGAATGTAGATAATTCTTGCCCAAAAGACATTACTGTGACATGCCAGGAGAGGGGCTGCATAACCACCAGGCCTCTAATTGCAGGAGAGAGGTCCAGGGGGCTCATGACAAAAATGAAACCCAGAAACTCCAGAGCTGCATGGGAAAACAGGATTCTAGAATGGGGCTGGAGTAGTTAGGACAATTACAATCCTGAGCAGTCTTTCTCCTGTATTACCAAGATGAAAACCATTACCAAGTTGTCTTTCTGCTCCAAGCTTTTATCATGAATGGAAACACACTTAAATATTCAGCAAGTGCCCTGCAGAGCATTAAATACCAAAAGTACACATAAAAGGTCATGATCTCAATCCCCTTCCCATTCCCAGGAATTTACAACTTTAGAGGCAAGACCCCAAAGCTGAACTCTATATAATGTGACCTAAAAATGTAGAAATAATTTCTTGACCTGTGTTTTCTTTTTTTTTTTTAATTTATTTTATTTATTTTTTATTTTTTATTTATTTTTAAATTTTTTTTTTCTTTTTCAACGTTTATTTATTTTGGGGACAGAGAGAGACAGAGCATGAACGGGGGAGGGGCAGAGAGAGAGGGAGACACAGAATCGGAAACAGGCTCCAGGCTCTGAGCCATCAGCCCAGAGCCCGACGCGGGGCTCGAACTCAGGGACCGCGAGATCGTGACCTGGCTGAAGTCAGACGCTTAACCGACTGCGCCACCCAGGCGCCCCGACCTGTGTTTTCAATGTTGACTTTCTCTTGTCTTTATTTGGTATCACCAAGAGGAAAAGGTAGGTAAAATAATAATAATTAATCGTTAATTCATTTGAACAAAATATATTTAGAATCCACTCTGTTCAAAGTTCTCCGAGGAAAAGTGATAAACAGGAGTGTCAAATAAATTCTGCCTTTAACAAGTTTTCTATTTTGCAGTGGGATAAAGTTCTATGTCTGTATACATATAATACTACGTTACTGCTCTAAAAAGGTAAAATAATGGTAAAATGGAAAATAATGGTAATGCCACTCATTGGGTCCCTACTACACGTCAAGCACTGTGTTCAGTGCTGCAAGCCTTCTGCTATCTCATATTATCTTTACAACAGCCTGCAAGATGTATTATTAGTCTCATTTTACAAATGAGAAAATTGAGGCTAAGAGAAGCTGAGTAATTTGACCTAGAAGTAGAAGAACTAGGATTTTAACTCAAGTAATTCAGACTCCAAAGCCCATGTTAGAGGCATAATTTGAACTCCTTTTTGCCCCAAAGAGTGAACAGAATGTTAATAAGGGGTGATGTGGACCAGTGCATCCCAAGCAGAGGGAAGAGAGTGAGGAAACACTTGGAGGCAGAGAACTGTAGGGTGTGTGCCTTGGGTGGAAGGATAAGGGAATGTGTTAGAATTCATATAGATAGGCTGGGCTTCTGACTGGATATTGAGAAGGTCCTATCATTTGGTGGCCACTGGCTAACCAGAATGGTGGCTTCTCCAGAGGACATCACATTTTAAGACATAAAAACCACCTTAGAAAGCTCTGGCTTTTTCTGACTTTAGGCCAAACTGTGTCTATTTCCCTCAACCCTCAGCAGTGTTCCTATAATCCTTTTCTTAAGCATAACCAAATCTTCAGCCATTTTGATCTGAGTAAACATGGACTTCCAGGACTGACTGCTTGTCCTTGCAATGGGCTTTCATGCTCTGGTGATAGAGATAGCAGAGATTCAGCTGCCCTCCAGCTAATTACTTCTCCCTCTTAGAGGAGTAGTTATTGCCTTGCATCTCTGTCTCATCAAAGGAGAATCAAATTGGTTTGTGGGCATTCTATTGGGATTCATATGTGACATGTTGCATTAATAGAGTGTTTGAAGTATGGCCTTCAGAAAGTAGGCTTCTATTTGTTGTACTTTATCATAGTCAGAGACTGAGAGCTTCCACCAAAAAAAGGGGGGGGGGGGGTCTGAAGTCTACTTATTGGATGAAAAGAAGCAGATAAATAGAGCATAGGGCAAGAGGCAGATTGTGGAAGAGACCCAATCCATGTTTTCAATCGCCATACACATTTCAGCATTGTCCAGATGATGTCTTATGAGCAGGAAGACTCAGAGTCTTTGGGGAGAATGAGCATGAATTGACCAGGAAAATTTCTGCAGTCTCTAGAGTGTACAAGAGTGACCTCTAGGGTCAAAGCACTCAGATCATAAAATCATAGCTGGAAGGAACAATGAAGATCAACCGCTTGTTTTAAAATTGGAGAAGCTAAGGCCCAAGGAGTGCAAAGACTTCGCCAAGGTCACACAGATGGTTTAGCAATGGGGCATGATTTGAAGTATCTTGATTTCCAGTCCAGGGTCTGTTTATGACATCATGCTGCCCTCTAGGAGAATGTCACTATGAGCAAATAGTAAATGCTTTCAGATGTCATATATCTGAGTGTAGGTGCAAAAGGCCAGGGAAGGCTTCAAGGAGGACACAAAATGACAGGAAGTGGTATTTAACCAGGCAGAAAGTAGAGGGCATTGCAGCTGGAGGGGGATGCCCTCCACCTTCCCAGAATGTGCCAAGCCTGGCATCTCAGTATCAGGAAAAGAAGTAAGCAGATTCTTGTGGCGAAAAATTGCTACAGCAGTAAAATTAAATCTCCTTTCCGGAAGAAATGTAAACTCATGTAAGAGATGAGAAACCTAAACCTTTGTGCCCTAGCTTAACTGTTTTAAGAAACCAAAAGCTCCTTGGAAGGTTGAAGAGAGAGGGAAGAAAAAACCTGGCTTGCCTCCCCTCTTAAAGGAAGAGTATTTCCTACTGGCACCTATAAACATTTATGAAGCACCCGGAAGTCTTCATCCCCGGGAGGGCAACCAGGGCAGGGACAGTCCCCCAAGGCATGGAAAAATCTGGTTCAACTTCCCCAGAGCCTTACCCATTCACCAGTGGATGACAGGACCACAAGAGACCTGAGTCGTCCTTGCTAATCACACTCAGTTCTTTGGCCCATGACAAATCTTCCTCAGCCAGAATTGGATTCAGCCTCTAAAACAAGGCAGGTGAAGACAACAGCTAACATGGAGAAACATTTATAAAATGAGTCTGGACGAAAAATAGAGAACCCATGAACAAAGCAGGACAATGACAGAGATGTGAAATATACATAGGAGGAATTAAGATTGGAAAGAAAAATGAATATAACTGTAACCAGTGGGTGGGATCATAGGTGATTTTTCCATCTTTAAAAAGAATCATTTTAGGGGCACCTGGGTGGTTCAGTTGGTTAAGTGTCCAACTTCAGTTCAGGTCATGATCTCATGGTTTGTGGGTTTGAGCCCCTCATCGAGCTCTGTGCTGACAGCTCAGAGCTTGGAGCCTGCTTCAGATTCTGGGTCTCCTTCTCTCTCTGCCCCACCCCCCCTCATGCTCTGTCTCTCTCTCTCAGAAATAAACATTAAAAATTTTTTAAAAAGAATCATCATAATTATATGTGATTAAAATAATAAATAAATGCATTCTGCAGTACTTTTATCAACTGTACTTACTCTTTTCTCCAACACATTCCTAACATACATTGAGCCAATAAAACAAGGAGGCAATTTTTTTCATTCGCTCTCCCACACCCGCTCCTTAATATCCTCATTTACACCCTGTATTATCTCTCCCTGGCCTATTTCCTTAACTGTTATCTCAAACTACCAACTTCTTGCTCTCCTTTTTCCTGCCAGCTACTTTCCCAAAATACTTCCTAGTATTAAAGCCTTCCCCAGTGCTCTGCAGTGAAGTAGCTAACCTGATGAAGGAAGGAGCTTACAGAGGTAGGTTGTTCTCCAGGATAATATGTTTGCTGGATAGAAAATGGACACCATTAATGCCTTCCTTCTCCATACACATATGCTACTCCCTCTTCTTAAAATTGGGCTGGCCTTAGTGACCTGCTTGACCAACAAAATATAGCAGAAGTAACATTCTGGGGCTTCTGAGGCCAGGTCATAAGAAACCTTGCATCTTCCTCCCAGCAGTCTTGGAATACTCACTCTTGGAATGCTATCTTTGGAAACCCAGCTATAATGCTGTGAGCTATCCAAGCCACACAGAGAGGCTAAGATCATACACACTGTTAGATCACTGGGTTATCCAGCCTAGTCAAGAACTATGGGTCCAATAGCTGGCATCAACTACCAGCCATACAACTGTACTATTGTGGACATCTAGCCCTGTTGAGCCTTCAGATGACTGCAGCCCCCGCCTCTACATGATTCAAACTGTATGGCAGACCTCAAATGAAAAACACCAAGCTAAACTAATTCAGTTCACAGAATCAAAATAAATAATAACGTGGTATTTTAAGATACTAAGTTTTGGAATGTTTTGTAATGTAGCAATAACACTTTTTTTTTTTTAAGTCAGATCACAAAACTTCAGTTTCTGTGGTCCTTGATTTGCTTCAAGATTCTGGGAAGGACTGTGTTTCTGTTCAATCATTTCTTTAATCATTCATTCATCCAACTTAAACACAATGAAGAATACCTCTGTATAAGGTACTGTGGCAGATGCCAAGGGGCATAGCAAAGTGGATCAGAAAAAACTGTATTTCATCAAAGGCATCAATATATTACATAAACATGGCACAATTACTTGAATTTAGACAGGCTAGGTGAATAGGACTTGAATATATGCATGTTTGGGAGTAAGGGCATCGAAGAAAATGAGAATAAGATGATCAAAGCAAGGCCACTGAAGTGAGACCACAGGGAGAAGGCAAGGGGAGGAAGAGGAAGGCCTCCAGTTTGAAAGTAGGGAGCCCTAAAGAGAACAGTGGGGAGTAAGTCTGACCGGGAAGGTTGAGATCTGGCCTTTGAGCAGGTATTTCTGAATGGCAGCCTTCTGAGCCACACTGCCAATATGTCTCTGAAGGCCAAGGGTCAGTTGATCTATGTTCTCTGCCACAGACCAGTGACTGATTTGTTTCAGCCACACAAGCTCATTGCTTTGCTGACTAGAGACTAAAGAATGCAAGAATCAAATCGAAATAAATCTCCAAAGAATTCAAATGGCACATCTTTCTGTGCATAAAGTACAGCCCCCATTACATTTATGAGCTCTGCAAAGTCCATACACTCACCTCCCATTAATATTGATGGGCCCATGAAGCTGCTATTAGGTGGGAGAGCATGATCATAGCTCAGAATTAATGGGTGAAAGAATTGATCCCATTTCAACCTCTAGGGAAAGGCTGAATTTGGAGTTAGACAAGGGTTACAGGCATTGCTCCCAAAGTGTTAGCTAACCTGGATTCCTAACCCTGCTGGTAACTTGCAGTGTGAACTTGGGCAAATCACTCTCCCTCACTGAGCCTTACTTTTTCCATCTGGACAATGAAGAGTATCTCTGAGATTGCTTGAAGCTCTGACACTTCGTGATTCTAAAGGGGTGAGGTAGGACCCGAATCTTACTCATCTGCCATCAACTTCAAATGCACTCATAGAATTCTAAGTGATAACGTCATCAGTTTTGGCTAGTGTTATGCATGACTTGGTGCTAGGCTGAGAGTAAGATCAAATCTCAGATTCCCAACAATGGACTTTTCTCCGGAGCCTCTGGAAACCGTGACCCCAGTTTCTCCCTGTATATCTCATTCTTGAGGTCAAACTTCATTACTGCATGCTGACATGTAATAATACATTTAGATTTAATATCATGCATACACACTGTTAGAACTCACTAAGAAAGAAGAAATTCTCTTCATCAGAATTTTTCTCTTCCCTCTTAGGAATGTAATATAACTTAATTTTACCACACCGTACATTTATACCAATGATTTTAAAAAACAATATTCAGCTTCACCTTAATTCTTAAGTAGCTTATTAAGGGCTTATAATTTACTATAAGCAAGAAGTCATGATGCTCATGAGAAAGTGAATTGCCCACTCACTGACTTATAAGCTGAGGGTTCTCAGTTCTTTAATTTGAGGAGACAGTAGCAGTTTTATTTAAGAATACATGACACTTCACAACAATGCAGGCCCCCATACCCCCAGATTTGAGTATTGAGATGTGTGTTCCTATATATCAACAAGGGCTCCCTGCCTCAGAGGTTGGGGTGCAGATAGAACAGGACCATTTGCTAACACTAGGATGTGGTCGGCCCATGCTCCCTCAGAAATTATGCTCCTTCTAGGGCACATGCACCCCAATGTTTATAGCAGCACTATCAACAATAGCCAAAGTATGGAAAGAGCCCAAAGGTCCATCGACAGATAAATGGATAAAGAAGATGTGGTGTGTGTATATGTACACACACACACACACACTAGAGTATTACTCGGCAATCAAAAAGAATGAAATCTTGCCATTTGCAACTACATGGATGGAACTAGAGGGTATTACACTAAGCGAAATTAGTCAGTCAGAGAAAGACAAATATCATATGACTTCACTCATATGAGGACTTTAAGATACAAAACAGATGAACATAAGGGAAGGGAAGCAAAAATAATAGAAAAACAGGAAGGGGGACAAAACATAAGAGACCCTTAAATATGGAGAACAAACAGAGGGTTACTGCAGGGGTTGTGGGAGGGGGGGTGGGATAAATGGGTAAGAGGCATTAAAGAATCTACTCCTGAAATCATTGTTGCACTATATGCTAAGTAACTTGGATGTAAATTTTTAAAAATAAATAAAGAGAAAGGGAAAAAAAGAAATTATGCTCCTTCTATCATCTCAATGGGTTGCTATCCTCATCTGTGTCAGGTGAGTCAGCACCATGAATTACTTTTCTCTCTTGCTGAACAATTGAGTAGGATTCAGAAAAGAAAATAGCCACCATTCCTGACTTGTGGGAAGTAGTGTTAAAATGGACCACCCAAGCAAAGTTTACTTTGGACTCTTTGCTTTGATGTGTTCTCTGATGTATGCCCAAAAGCTTTCCCTTCCTTTCTCCTTTGAGCAAGTGAGAGTTTGGGGTAAGCAAGGACAAGAGTTTGTTTGAGGAAAAGACAACCATGTAGAAAAAGGACAGTATAATGCCTTATTCCAAGAATCAAGAAACAATTCCAAGAATGAAGAAATGGTGGCTAAGAGCCAAGGAATAGTGGCTAAAATACTGGAGCCTAATTGTCTGGGTTTGAAGCCCAGCTCTGCCACTTGCTGGCAGCGTGAAGTCAGGCACATTACTTAACCTCTCTGTTCATAGGTGTCCACATCAATAAAATAGGGAGAGTAACAGTGCTTACTACCATGAGGCTATTGGATGACTAAATGACATCACACATATGAAGCGCTAGAGAAGTTCCTGGCACATATTCCACGTTTGCTATTTTGTTGCTCTGGGGCTTCTGAAGCTACCAAGATAACCCTAAAATTAAGCTGGCTCCACACCGGTTTGTCTCCTAGTAGACTGTAGCCAGCCAACGAGAATAACTTTTCCAGGTCCTTCTCACTAGGGAAATACACATGCCATGAACAGCTCCTGGCCTCAGTCCTCCTAAGCCAGGAAAGAGGAGTTAGAAGTAGGATAGTTAGGAGTAGGACCTAAGACATGCAGGGCAGTGACAACAGTAATGACTGGACAGTGAAGACACTTGGTTCCAGCCCCAGTTCTGGCTTAGATGATGCATGTAATCCCTGTGGAGGTTGACCTGGATGGCCTTCATGGTTCCTCCCAGTTCTAAGACTCTGACATCCAGGAGCCCAGCATCCTTGCCCAACACCAGTCTTGGGAAATGAGGTGCTGAGCATCATGGCTGCTGGGCCTTTGAAAATCTTGATCTGCAGCTCTCATGCCTGCGTCATTACACAGGATTGAACTTATTCCAGGTCACAGCTTCCTCCAACTCATACCTGCCTCTGTCCTAACATGATGTGATGGCGCTGAAGGGCTTGTGTCCTTTATAAATCTGCCACATTTGTGGAATCCCCACCTATTTCATAGGTACCCAAAATCTTCTGGACCCCATGGATTACAGCCTACTGATCACATCTTCTTTTGCCTTCAGTAAGATCTTTTCAGGGGAAGCTCTAAGGTGACTAAACTATACTTGTTTTTCTTCCCTGCCCAAAATAACAGCATATGCTTTCTGGGTTATGTCAGCTCACTGAGCTGTCAAAGACACTTGAGAGAAATCAAATATTCTTTGTAAATGGTGTTGCTACACACCTCACACATACACACACACACACACACACACACACACACACACACACACACAGCCTTTTAAATCACCATATAGAAAGAGTAAAGAAATGATGGAGGATTGAAGTGCATGAAGAGGAGAATTTTATTTGCGCTCACCCATTCTTCCTTCAAGTTGAATCTGTGGGCTTTAAAAATCCAGCTGACTCCTGACTCTTATCTGCATTAAGCTGAGTAAAATATTTGGCAATCAGAGTTCAGTAAGCAACTGTGCTGAGTGGGCAACAAGAAGAGTGGGCCACATTTGGTGTTTCCCCTGCTGTCTTGTGTTGGCAATGTTGATGAGCCACTTGGTGATAAATGGAGATACAGGGTGACCTCCAGCATTTGTACTAGAATGTGAATGTCTTATGTGGGAAGCTTTATTGAATTTTAGGCAGGTGAGTGATAGCCTTCCCACATCATAAGCTCTCATCAAATATTTCCTGACTGATTGATGTTTTCTCTCACTGTATAGGCTCCTCAAGGAATACGTCCAATTGAAAACAACACAGTTTCTACTTCATTAGATATGTTTTGTATAAAACTAGAGCTCTTTACTAAAATATACAAGTATAGGCATTAATTTGAACTAGCATAAATATCATACTTAAATGGGCTGCTTATTTCAAACCCAGATATATAAATATGTAGGTATAATTAGAAGTTTTGCTCACTGAGGCTTAACTTTGTGGACTATTTAAACCAATGGCTCTCTACTTTATAGATATTCTTGGACAGTCTGAGAATCTCTTGGAAGTTATCAACACTTCCTGCAAAAAATGCATCCATAAATAATATTTTGTCACATTTTGAAGGTTTGCATAGATCCCATGGAGCCATTTCATAAACCTCCCTTCTTATCCCCACCTTAAGGGTCTATGGACCCAGATTGAGAACCTCTGGCTTGGTTCTCCACCCTAGTCCTATCTTAAATCCTATGCTTCTCCCCTTGAGTCTCTGTAACATTAGAGTTTGAGAAAACTTCTTCCCTAACCCCAAAAATGTGTCAGGACCTGAGATTTAGAAATGTCTGGCATCAAAAACTCACGTGCATTTTCCTTTATTATGGTTTCAACCACCCTAGCAAAGATTTCTTCCAATTTAATGAAGGATAGCCTTTGTCTGACTTATACCTTGTCTGCCTTGGCACCTATTATTTTTTCACCCTATAGCCAGGAAAAGAAAAAGGAGAAAAATTTTAAAGAGTAACAAGGTCTTGCTAATCTTCACAAAAAAGCCATGATTCGCTTTCTCCTAATTAGGAGGGGTTGATTTTTATTTCTCTTTTGCAAGCAGGTTTCAAGATCCTGTACTCCTTTCTAATCAACAGGCTAAAATATGTTTATATAGGCTTAACCCATCTCATTAACTTTAGACTCCCCTGTGACATAATTCTGTCACTTTTGGTGTATATCTCCACTGCCACCATCTTTGAAAGGAACAATATCTCTTTACACAGACCAGAGAAAGGGTATTAAGTAGATATCCTCTCTTCGTTAGGCTGGAAGTCTTCAAATATGATGTCTGAAGAAGTTATTCAGGTTGTTCACACTGAATACGGCAAAAAAGTGACGTTCAGAGTATTAGTTTCCTCATCTGTAGAAACAAGGTAGCTGATTACAATATTAACCTTGCAGAGTTGCCAGGAGGATTAAAGGACACCATGTATGTAAAGAACCTGGCACGGCACCTGACAGACAGAAGCTAATACAAACTATCCAATGGGCTTAAGCAAGGGTAACTACAGCACCATGGACAGCTCCTATAGTCAGCCATTTCCGAGGTCTTGCTGGATGCCTTACCAGGTAACCCTACTTTATGGAGGACTATCTGGTTCTGAAAAGGACCTTGATCACTTAGACAACCTCTGGCTTTGAGGTAAGGAAGCCATTTCCATCTCTGCCTGAAGGTGCGCCCCATTGGATGTGAGGCTTAAGAGAAGAATCTAAGTGCTCAGAAGTCTTGCTGGATTAGATACTTGAGTTTCTTTTCAGTATCCTGTGGCTAAGTCTCCAGCTGACCATTCTTTAGAGATCCTTCTTCCTTCCAGGTGAGTATAAAGGGCTTAGGGCTCTTTATTCTGGCTCCAACCCTAAAGACTGTATTTCTTGACTA
This sequence comes from Prionailurus viverrinus, assembly GCF_022837055.1. Lineage (NCBI taxonomy): Eukaryota > Metazoa > Chordata > Mammalia > Carnivora > Felidae > Prionailurus > Prionailurus viverrinus. Next base: position 29,560,821 of record NC_062575.1, on the reverse strand, counting down.
ACATTCATTTCTCAGGGAAAATAATCTGGCCCTACCCTGTACCTTTCTTGGCCTGGTGTGTGGGTTTCAGGGCAGTTTCCTACTGCATTTAGGACAGCCAGCTCTTACAAGTGAAAATACCAGCCAAGGCACTATCTTTCTAAATAGAACACTGACTAAATGTTAACAGCCTTCTTCGTCAGAATGGGGCAGGAGCTGTGAGGGGGGCTGAACAAACATGTGTACATGCTCTTTGATGACTGTCGTCAGCTTCTTGAGTTCCTGCCACATGCTGTTACATGTGGCTGCCCACATAAGAGAATGTGCATTTATGCCCCATTTCCCTACCCTCTCTCCAAGCCAGGGTTCTCGACTCCTTAGGGCCAGCACCACTTGGTGGCAATACAGGTGAGCTCTGTAGTTTCATTCCTGAAGAATTATGTGTTAAAATAGAATTTTGTGAAGTGTTTGTCACCTTATCATGGATTGACATTAGCTTTAAGTGCCTCCTTTTAATTTTCAATTGTCCCCTGACTGTGAATGGCTCTAAACACTTCAGTTTCCAGCTGCTCTGCCTCCTGCCAAACTAGTTCTGTTAGGTATTAGGCGTTTGATCATAATTTATCAGCTTTTCCCTAATGAAGGTCTTGTTACTATTTCTCTGGATAATAGACTCAATGCCCACTTTTACATCTTTTTCCCCCACCCTCAACCCAGTTTATACAAAGCTGTCCAGATTAATTTTCTTAAAATTTACCCATGCATACATAGCCCTGATTAAAACCCTGGTTTTTAATGGCTCTTCAACTGCCTATAGAATTACATACAAACCCTTCACCTTGGAATTCACTGTCCTCTTTGATATAATTTATACCAGCTTTTCCTGCCCTTTTTCCTAATAAATATCCTCTCATATGGCAGCTGGATTGATTAAGAATTCCTAAACAAGTTTATCCTTGTTTGTACAAATTTTGCTAAGTAAATATAAGAGCTGACATTTAGTAAGCACTTAGGATATGCCAGGCACTGGGCTAAACACATTATAGGCATTATACATCATTTATTCCTAGCAAAAACAACCTATTACAGCCCATATTTTGCAGATTAAGAAAACAAAGTCTAAGAAGTTGGGCTTCTTGCCCAAGGTATTAGAATTATTCAATAATGAAGCAGGATTTGAACTCAGGAAACCTGAGTCTGGGGCCCTTACCTTTGAACCACTCTCCTGGGTGCTACACCCAACCCCTAACACTTGACTAACTCATTGTTTACTTTACCTCCATCTTGTATTATAATTACCTTCTATGCATTTGTCTTCTTTTCCTTCACTCAGATTAGTGAATGCATTATCAGCTTTGCTGTATCCATCTATATCTATAACCAGCACAGTTTCTGAAACTTTAGTGGAGGGAACTTCGACAAGTGGGGAGGGAGGCTGTCAATGTGAGTATTCTAGATGAAGGAAGGAACTTGATCTATTCCCAGAGGTCTGTGACCATGAGAGCGAACAGGGTAAACCTCATTCGAAATACATTTCATAGGCCTTGAAGCAATGCCTACTTACTTGGTGCAAGGAGTCAGGAAGCTACAGTCACCTCAGCCAGACAGAGCCTAGAGCCCAGCTGCAGAGGGCTGCATTTTCCAGCTCTTTCTTCTATCCTTCTCTAAAGGAACTGTGATGGGATAATAGCAAACCCACTGAGAGAGCAAAAGTCATGATGTGGTTCACCTCAGAGAAAAAAATGTGTGGCCTGAGGGAAGCCAGCCAAACCTCTGGCTTAGGCAGAGCTGTCTGGAAACTGGAGCAAGGATGGTGAGGATGCAAAAAGAGGGGATAGACATATGACCCAAGGATGAGATTCTTTCATACTCTGATTGTATGAAAGTACCAGCACCCACAAATTGAGAGATCTGAGAAAAGTGTAATAAAGAGACCCTTCTCAAGAGTGTGGTAGGGTGTAGGGAAGCTGTAGGGGTGGTGCTATGTCTCAGGGTGCATAACAGTAGAGGCATTACCACCCATTGTGTCTGAGGGCAGGGAAAGAGTGGAGACAGAGAAACTGTCTGATGAGAGCAATGATCTTCAGACAAGGGGCACAGCTAGACCATGACAACCTTAAAGCAAGGTTGCTCGGGGGCAAATTATTCCACCTTCACTCTCCTTTCACCATCCAATCTACTTCTCAGTTTCTCCATTGGCTGAACCTAACCAGAGCCAGAGAGCAAGGAAGCCCACTGATATCATCCAGTCTCCCCTGATACCATCCAGTCAGTCTCCCCAGGTTCAGGGCACGGTGGAATGAGGTGGAGGGCAGATCTGGAGAAGCAAAGGGAAGAACAGATGTCAGAGTCATGGTCTAGCCTCAGTGACCTTGTTAGCAAAGTACCCACTCAAAGAGCATGTTATGGACTGAATCGTGTCTTCCCATCCCTAAATTCTTATGTTGAAGCCCTAACCCTCAGTGTAACTATATTTGGAGATATGGCCTGTAGAAATGTAACTAAGATTAAATGAGGTTATACAGGTGGGTCCCTAATCCAAAAGGACTGGTGATGGCCCTACAAGAAGAGGAAGAGATCCCAGTGATGCATGTGCACAAAGGAAAGGCCATGTGAGGACATAGTTAGAAGGTGCCCAACTTCAAGCAAAGAAGAAAGGCCTCAGGAGAAACCAAACCTGCCAGCACCTTGATCTTGGACTTCTAGCCTCCAGAACTGTGAAAAAAATAAATTTCTGTTGTTTAAGCTACCCAATCTGTAGTTCTTTGTTATGGCAGCCCTGGCTGACTAATGCAGAGCAAGAGGGAACCTTAGAGATTGTCCCACCTGACATTTTTGAATCACAGAGGAGTCTGAGCATCAAGGGTATTGTGCCTTCCCCAAGACCTCATGCCGATTTAGAGGGTTCAGGGTTCAGACTAGGACCCAACAAGGCACACTCCCAGGCCAGGACCTCCCATGACACCCAGAAATTCTGAGATGGTGACCATGGGTTCAATACACCTTGGTTATATATTTTATTAGGCTTGTACCCAATGTTGGGTTTTAACTGAATTAGTTTCCAACCCTGAAACATCAGGAGATTCCACATTAACTTCCAGATGTTCAACTTCTCTTTAAACATCAGAAGATCCAGAAACTCTGGGCCCACAGTCTTGCTATAAACAGCCTCAGCTAAGCTCCAGCTGTCTACTTCTAAGGCATCCACACCAACCAGCCCACCATTATGCCTTCTTCATTCATTCAGTTACTATCTGGCCCCAATAAGCATTTCTATTATCAGCCCCTGAGCACACCGAGCTATTTTTCAATATGCTAATAAATATGTTCCCCCTTGCAGCAAATACATGTAGTCAGTCAGGACTTTGGAAGCAAGGGAAACACAACTCTCCTCTGAGAGTTAAATTGTGAAGTCAACCCACAGTTGTGCAGAGCAGAGGCAGGCTAAGTTGTCTTAAAGAGATAAATGTCCCCCAGGTGTGCGATACAAGACAGAAACCTCACTGTATGTGGGACATAACTAAAGAAATAATGTGTCAATAGGTGTGGGGTATTCAACAATAAAAGCTTAGAAAATAGGGTCTGATGCAAAAAAAATGTGGATAACCACCCAACCACCATTTATGAAAAGAGAACTGTAGTCAGAAACAGAAACAGAACATTCCCAGGACAGATAAGATCTACTTTGCAATGAGTGCATGGCCCCATCAACCATTTGAATCATCTTATGGACACCTGCTTTGGGACCATGCTTACCAAAGCACCTCTTCTGCAGACTCCAGATTCCATGCAGAAAACCATGGTTAGGTGGGTACTTGTTTCCTTGCACTTCCACGTGTTAGCTTTCTGACTGATTGTATCAGTTTTGGGAACTTTATGAAAAGGCTTACAACTCTGAAGATCAATTTGATTCTCCATGCCCTGAAAAATAAGGTTTCTCAGCCTGCAAGGTTGAGAGCCAGATGTTCCCCTACAGGCCTCATGGGAGCCAGCAAGCTGGCCTTCCTTGCAAGTTTCCTCTCCTCTCCCCCTCCCTTGTCCCCATGCACATGTCAGAACCTCATCTTTGGCCATATGGCCTCACTTAAAAATAATAATAATAACACACAAACAAGTTAACAGGGCTCTTCTGGACACAATGCCTTACTGAAAAGGAGAAACACTACCTGAATATCCATGTGTGGTTATTTAAATTAATTAAAATGAAATAAAATTTAAAATTCAGTTCCTCAGTCATGCTAGCCAGATTTCAAGTATTCTACAGCTACATGTGGCTAGTGGTTGCTGTATCAGACAGGTCAATTAAGAACATTCCCACCATCTCAGAAAGTTCTTTAGGACAGTGTTGACATTGATTGTGTAATTCAGATAGGATAGGCAGATAATGTGAACAAAAGCACTTTCTGGAGGCTCTCAAATCACACCTCTTGAGTTTTCACATGCTGCACCTGTAGGTGAGACCTGGCCACTTGCAAAGTCAGAGTAAATGACAGAAGCTAAGTGGCAAGAGGTCAGGTCAGTCTCCCTGGGATACTGACCTCCATACCTCACCAGACCCCCATCAAGAGATGAATGTGAACCTCAACTAAGAGGGAGTTCTTCACAGACGCTTCATCACTCAGGCAGCTGAGTGCCTGCAAAATGCTAAAGCTCAGACCAAGCTCCCAACACCTCTTCATGAGAACCTGACACCCACTGAAACTCCACAAAGTGGGTCCCAGAGACAGATAAAGACCAAGCCCTCTCATTCAGCTAGCCCTGCACAGTTTTCCCTGCCAATTAGCTCATTCGTTTTATATCAGAACTTGTCTTTGGTAAATTGCTCTTGGTAAAGGCTGAGAAGTTTCAGGCAAAGCCAGGATTTGAGACTTGATTTCCCAACTCCTAGCTTAGTGCTTCTTCCACCTACACTATGTTGCCTCTTTAGTAAGAGTTCCCAAGGTTGCAGACCAATTGTCCAAGTGGCAGAGTGTTGGGACACATGGTACAGAACCTGGAAAAAGAAAGGATGTCTCTGTACCACTGTGCTTTTTATGATAAGGCAATGGATGAAGAGGCCCAATTTAAATGAACAGGGGCAGGGGTGGGGGAGGAAAGAGGGGAAGAGCCTGGGAAACACCTTGCTTATGATAAGAGCTCTACTTTCCAATCCATAATGTGGGGATGATGCTAATTGCCTCTTTCTAGCCTCAGAGGCAGATAGAACAATAGAGTGAAATCGTGGATGAGAAAATGATTGATTGGGAATATGGTAAGAAGCTCAGAGGATTATAAGCCTCCTGCTTCTCAGAACCCAAATAACAGTAAAGCTAAAATAAACAGACATTTTTTTTTAATCAGCCTTTTACTTTCATGAAAGAGATAAATGTCAAAGAAATCAAACCTACATCAGACAGATTATATACAAATTTTCCCCTGGGAGTCCACATGTCAGCAAAGGTTCAGTTCAGCCTCCTCTATTTGCCCAGTTGGAGTCTTAAATAATGAGAATTACTCATAATGATGTAACAAGGCCCTACTAGACCATGATGGGCCTTCTGAATCACCAGAAGTAGTCCTTAGGGTTTTATACAGCAGATTTTATTGTAGTATAATTATTTGGACATTGGAAATCTGTGTGTAATATACATGACAGTCCTCTCTTAACAGAATATTGCATTTTTAAAAATTATTCTGGATCATGGGAATTTTATTCTATTACTAAAGAATTATTTGGGTTTGTCATGGACTTTTTTAAAGAGAGAGGGTATAGTGGGGAGAAAAATTCAATTTTTCCTGAGTTTTAACTTTTGCTTTAGTTTTGTGTTTTATATTATATGGGTTGCCATGGACAATGTTTTACAAGATGTGGTGTGGCAAGTCTCACCTAATAATAGGCTTTCAGGGATACAAGAGAAGGACAGAAAAGGGGAGAATGAGAGAGATACAGAGACAGAGATATATACAGACAGAGAGACAGGAAGACAGACAGAAAGATAGAGACAGAGGGAGAAGGAAATTGAGCCAACAGTAATACCTCTTCTAGTAAGTCCTATACCATCAAGTTCCCACCTGTAAGTGAAAGGATTTGTAAGCCCCACCCCCAGGCAGTTTATAGGGCTTGATCCAATTCTCATAAAGCAAGAGTCTGCATGCGTCCAGCTGCCTTCCTCAGCGATGGCAGTTCCAATATAAGAAAGTCTTCCTGAAGTTGAGGCAAGACAAGTAGCTGATAAGACCAAACTTTATTGAGTATAATGCTGTCTAATGCAATTCTACAGGCAATATTTCTTGGCTTTTCAGATGGTTTTCATTTCAGCTCAAGTCTATTGATCTCCTGCCAGATGATCAGGGAAGCTGTGTGTGTGCTGTTTACTGAAGTGTTTTGATCAATGTCCTATATTAACCACCCTTCAGCCAAATAGGAGTATTTTTCTCTCTCACCTGTTTCCCCCTTACCTTATCATTAGAACAGGATATACACGTGGAGGTTTGTATTACACTTCCATGGAAGTGACTCTTACCCTAAATTACCTTGCTATGGTCTAAATGTTTGTGTTCCCCCAAAATTAATATGTTGAAACCTAACTTCCAAGGTGATGGTATTAGGAGGTGGGCCCTTTAGGAGGTGATTAGGTCCTGAGGATGGAACCTTCATGAATGAGCTTATAAAAGCTGACTGAGAAATCTCCCTTGCCCCTTCTACCATGTGAAGGTGCAGCAATAACTAGGCAGTCTGAAACCCAGAAAAGAGCCCTCACCAGAACCTAACCAGGCTGCCACCCTGATCTTGGACTTCCAGTATGGTATTTTGTTATGACAGCCAGAATGGACTAAGACATACCCCTTCTCCCCAAGTCAAAGTCATCCCAATCACTCATTAAACATTTTAGTAATGACTAAGAGTTCAAACCAAGGCTTGTTCTCTTCAATGCAACTAAATTGCTAGTGTTCATCTAATCCCAATATTCCATGTAAGTGTGTGTGTGTGTGTGTGTGTGTGTGTGTGTGTGTGTGTGTGTGTTTAGGGAAAAAGTTGATAAGGTACTATATGAAAGTATAATTTATACTCTGTAAATAAATAGGAGAAAAGTCCTTTTAACTATCAAGATATTTCTGTATTATAAATGCACACATTAAAATCTATCTGGACTCTAGAAAGGATTCTCTTGTCTTATGGCCCCTCTTTAGGATTTTTCATCTGAGCTTCATGAGAATGGACCCTACAGAAACCAGGGCCATAGGGAACTGAGGCATTTGCCCCAAGTGGCAGCTGGGGCTTCTGCAGGGATCATGAATTGGGGTAGGCAGATGGAGAAAATGAGGAATGTAGATGCCACACAAATGAACCGCAACAACGAGTATCCCATTGTGGATAAAACAAAGCCTGAGAGCCAAAAGGTGTGGGCTCCAGTCCAGGCATGCCACCCACTTACCTTCTGACCTTCCCTGAAGATACCCAGCCCCTCTGAGTCTCAGACTTCAGTCTCAAAAATGAGGATGAGAAATGCCCATGTCCTTCCCACAAAGTAAGGAGGCTATGCCCATGAAAATACTTCATAATATATTGTTTTAGTCAGGCTTCATTAGGATGTGCTGTAGTAAGAAGCAGTCCCCAAAATCTCAGTGAGTGAACACCACAGAAGTCTATTTCACTCATTCCCCATTTTCCATGGCAGTGGGGCTCAACTCTTCCTAGTCCCAGGGACCCAGATGGTGAGGGTTCTGTGTGACAACTGTTTCCACAGTCCTCCTGCCAGTGGAAAATGGATGTGATAAATCATGACAGGTCTTAAATCTTCCACCTGGAAGTAGCACATATCAATTATTTTCATATTTCATTCTTGACTACATCAAGTCATATAACCAAGTCATATAAAGAAGTGCAATTCTTCCATGAGCCTGGAACAAAGGTGGATGTATCTTGAAACTAATAAAGCTTAGCTCCTGTCCCCTCACTCACACAGGGACATTTCCAGGTCCCTAAGGGAGGCCAGTACAATGTGTTTACATGGTCATGTGCAAGTAAAATATGTTTTAGTGCTTGGTACAAGCTGTAGGCCCCACAAAACCTGAATGTGCCCCGTACAGGAAGGAGTACTGGAATATTTGTGAATAGGTTCAGTGAATAAATAAGATTGCCTAAATAAAATTAGTCTTTCAAGTATGTGACTGCTTTTCCAACGTGATGTCAAACCTGGGGAAAGATAGTGTTTGGCCCTCAAAATAAGCCTGAGGAATAGGATGATGAAGACTATTGCACCCCCACCACTATTCTTCCCTTGGTCCCAGTCCCACTTCCCACCTCTTGCTTTATATGAATCTGTCTTATCACCCTGTTAGATCACACACTACTTGAGAACATGGATTTTGTATTATGGGCTTCTAGTTCTATACTTCGGAAGTGACCTCAAAGATTATTTGGTATTATTTACTTCAAGCCAAGAACTCAAAGAGGAAAAAGACTTGACCAGTTCATACACCTGTGGCAGGAATCAAGTCCGCAAACCTTGAGTCACTACAATCTTCCTTGTAACTTCCACATGAAATAATTCAATAATTATTTCTTCATTCTGGCCCCAGTATTAGTTGGAATCAGAAGTGGTGTCATTGTCCTGATTGGCTCAGCATCACCAATAAATATCCCAATTGCATCTCAAATATATCCTTTCAACATGGACTTTTCAGCACCATTCTTTACCTCAGTTCCTAGACCTAAGGGCAGAGTTCTTACACACCACACTCCCCAGTTCTCCCTGTCCACATGCTATACTCCTCATCACTACCCATCCATATACCATACGATACCCTCCCCTCTACCTCCTCATAATCACATAGACGATTAGAGCTAGTAGAGAATTTAAGAATCATTTGCCCAATATCTCTACTGTACAAATGTGTAGAAGATTCAGAGAAATTAAGCATCCTACTTGCCCAGGACCACATATATCAAGACAGAGCTCAAGGATCCTGATTCTAAAGTAGTTCTACTTCCAGTCTTCCAAATTCCCCTAAATATGGAGGACATCAGAATCATTCTCCTTACTGATGACTATTGCTAAGTGCTTAAGAGTGATAAAGACAGTTATTGATTTTTCATTTATGATCTGATTATTGTAATTTTGATAATGGAGTCAGATAACAGATAGTTTTTGTTTTAGAACATTATACTCTGCCTTCCTGAAGTGTCTTCTCTAGAAGTTCCCAGCTTCAGAAAGGGAAGAGCATTATATTCATATTTACTTTGTAGTTGGTGAGACCCTTGCTACAATCTCTATCCTTTCTAATATAGTCACTGGGAACTTTCACCTGGCTGAATATGCGTATCAGTCAGAGTAATGGAGGAAAATAGAAGGCACACACACATGTCATGTTAAATTAGAGATAGCTTAATAAGGGAAATATTTACATAGCTGTGACCAAAGTGTAGAAAAACCACAAGAGATAATGTAGTGCCCCAGGACCAATAATAACAGGGCAATTACCACCCACATCTTTAGGGGTGGGGAGAGGAACCAGTCATGGATCCACAAGCAAAAACCATTATGTGGAAAAGACCATCTAACAAAAGGTATGATTTTCAGGAGAAGGCAGCAGCCTTCTATTTGGTGAAACCATAGGGAGACAACAGATACTCTGACTCCGCTTTCTCTCCCTCCCTCAGCATTTTCCAGCAAGGCTTCCCATCAGCCAGAGAACAAGAAAGCTCTTAGATTTTGTCCACACAAATTATTCTCCTGAGTCAGAGAATGATGGATAATGAACCTGGAGAGGAAAATGAAAGGTTTTTAGCACAACTTAGCCCAATGCTCTATCTCTAAAAACTATCCTGCAAGTGTATCTGAAGTTAAAAATTCTTTCTCCCAAAGACCAACTCTTCTTCCTGCCTTTAAGTAAAATACGGCATACAGTCCTGAAAGCCCAGAACCTTAATATTAAAGATTTAGAGAAGTTGTCTGGCCAGATTCAGTCTCTCACACCTGTCATTTATAGGAAAATCTTCTCATCTAATCTTAAAACCATCTTAATCATGTGAGGCTTGTTTCCAAACTCAAGGAGCTGGAACATGGTGACTCCCTTGGTAATGTAAAGCACAGTGGATGAAAAGGTATATTCTTTTTTTTTTTTTTTTTTTTTTTTTTTTTTTTTTTTTTTTTTACTAGAAGAAGGAAAAAAAAAAAAAGAGGTTAGAAAGGGAGAGAGCCAAAGCATAAGAGACTGTTAAAAACTGAGAACAAACTGAGGGTTGATGGGGGGTGGGAGGGAGGAGAGGGTGGGTGATGGGTATTGAGGAGGGCACCTTTTGGGATGAGCACTGGGTGTTGTATGGAAACCAATTTGTCAATAAATTTCTGAAAAGGTATATTCTAATCTCTCTGCTGTGGTCAGTGGTACCTGAGGCAAATCACTTCATCATTCTATGCTTCTCGTAGTCTTTGGGTATTTCATCAGAATAAAATTACTGCTTTTTAAGTGGTCTAGGGGAAAAAATCACACTGGTACTAGGGAAAATTTTTTGGTGATTGCATCATAAAATACAAAATTTCTCAAGGTATCCTTGAAGATGATCATTAAATACCTCCTCTCACCCAGTCATTTATGCAACATGGTCTAATCCTACTTTCCTCAGATTTTCCTCATGAACTTTTTCAGCATCCTAGAATGTTCCTTTCTCCTCACCAAGATGTGTTTATTTCTCATTAACTTCTTTTCAGTGTCATTTCTAAGGTAATCAATCTTGGCTGCTTAAAACATTCCTAGTGTTCTGCACATCCTCTCCAAGTACTGAGCCATTTGTGATTTCCTCCCCAATTCCCTGGCAACAAATGCTCTTAAATTTCCTTCACTTGAAAATGTCTTGATTTTCCTTCAGTCTTGGAGGATATTTTCAGTGGGTATAGGATTTTGGGTTAACAGTTCTTTTCTTTCCATATCTGGGAGGGAAAAAAATCTACTGTGCTACTTTCTTCTAACCTCCATGATTTAAAATGAGAAATCTGTGTCATTCCATTTGTTTTCCCCCACAAGTAAGGTGTCATTCTCTAGTTCCTTTCAACATTTTTCCATTGTCTTTAGATTTCAGAAGTTCAACTATTATGCATCTTGGCATGGATTTCTTTGGATTTATCCTATTATGGGGTTAGTAAGCTTCTTGAATCTGTGGGTGTATGTCTCTTACTAAAGTTAGGAGGTTTTTCAGCTTTTCTTATTTGAGTGACTCATCAGGCCCTCTCTTTCTCTTCTTCTGGGATTCTGATGATATGAATGTGAGATGCTTTATCATAGTCCCACAGGTCACCAAGCTTCTGCTGTTTGAAGTTTTTCTTTTTCCAGTCTATTTTCTCTGCCATTCAGATTGGTTATTTCTATTACTCTATCTTCTAGTTCACTAATTCTTTCCTCTGTCTTCTCTGTTCTGCTATTGAGCCCATACACTAAGCTATTTTTCCTTCTGTTATTTTCTTTTTCATTTTCCATTTGGTTCTTCCTTCTATTTTCTATTTCTTTGCTGAGACTTCTTGATCTTTCATTTGTTTTGAGTGTGCTGTGCTCATAATTTCTCATTGAGCATTTTTGTCATGGATGTTTAAAAATCTTTGTCAGATAATTCTAAAGATCTCTATCGTTTCAGTGTTGGCATCGATTGACTGTCTTCTAACCATTCAATTTGAGATCTTCCAGTTCTTGGTATGTGATTTTCTATTGACACCTGGGCATTTTTGTATTAAGTTATGAGAGTCTGGATCTTATGTAAACTTTCCATTTTAACTGCCTTTCTCTGATACCACTCCAGAAGGGGAAGGGGTGGCACCTGCTTGTTACTGCCATTTGGAAGTAAAAGGCCAGGTTTCCCAGTCAGCCTTTGTTGACATCCAAAGTGGCGGTGGTGGTAAGGGAACTCCTTGTTACTGATAGGCAGTGCCAGGAGCTCTGGCTCCCCAGAAGGTCTCCATAGTGGTATTACCAATGGGTGATGATGAAAGTCCTGACTTTCCACTCCTCTTTCCAGTCCTCAAATACTGTTCCAGGGAGGAAGGAAGGGGAGCCTTATCACTGTCAGGTAGGAGTGGAAGTCCAAGCTCCCAATATCCCCAAGGGTCTCCACTGACATCATGGTTGCAGAGGGAAAGAGGGGCACGAGCTTGTGACCAGATCACAGGGATGAAAGTCCCAGTCCTCTACTTGGCTTTATCTGACACCATGACAGCAGGGATGTTAGGTGTTTCATTACTGCCTCATGAAGATGTTAGTCAAGGCTCCTCACTTGGCCTGTGTTGGCACATGTTGGGTAGGACCAGTTTTTTTTTTCCCATGGTGTTTGGCTGAAGTGTAGATTGGTTACTATCTAAAAGTATTCTTACTAGGCTGTCCCTTTCCTAGTACTTTGGCCAGAGAAAGAAGGCTTTTTTGGGGCTTTGTGCTCATTGGTGTTTGGGCTGCTGTTTCAATTCCAAACCTGGGATATATGACATACAAAGAAAACCCAGGGAACTCACACTGTGCCAGTCCTTTGGTCCCAAGATTCCTAGCCAGTCTGTCTTCTTCTCTCCACTTTTTAGAGTTGTCATATTCTTATGTTATATATAGTGTCCATGTTTTCAGTTGTACTTAGCAGGAGTAATAGAGAAAAGTATGTCTACTTCATCTTCCCACAGGTGGGAGTCATCCACGGTGTATCTTTAAAATTTGAATGTATTGCCAAAATTTAAAAATCAAAAAGATTTCGAATAAGAATCTGGAGATGTGCCTTCTCTTTAAAAAGCTGGCGTAGCTGGCAATATTGGACCACACTCCAGAATAGAAAGAGGCAGCCAGAGCTGCACTGTCTGATATGATAGCCCAATAGCCATATGTGACTATTTAATTTTAAATTTAAATTAAGTAAAATCAAATAAATTAAAAATTCACTTCCCCAGTTACACTAGCCACATATGACTGGAGGCTACTGATATCGAACATTTCCATCACTGTAAAAAGTTCTGTTGTACAGCACTCAGCTTGTACATGATGGAGGCATGCCTGTCCCAGTTTGCCAACTCCCTACCACCTGATAATATATTAGGCCATGTCATTCTTTTACCTCACCTGCTGATAACTTTGTGTTTAAAATTCTTGGCTTCAGGGTCAGTAGGATTTTTGACTTGGGGAGACAGGGAGGCAGGCATACCAGGTGGAAAGTACAGCAGGAGGAGTGACACAGGGGGAAAAGCTGTGGCCCTGGAAAATCAAGGCAGTCAGGTTTGGAAAGAGAGTAGAAGAAGAATCAGGGGAGAAAAGAAAGGTAGAGATTTACGGCTTGGCAGGAAGAAGACACAATTATAGCCCCCACTTTGCCTCTAACTAGCTATGGGACTCAGCTCAAAGATTAACTTCTGTTTCATGGGCTTTACCTTGAACCACTCTCTCCTTTTCTTTCTGGGTTCTAGCTCATTTGGCTTTCACTCAGGTTCTTGAATACCACCAAATAACTCCTTATTCAGGAACTTCACACTGCCTGGACTGTTCCGTACCTGAAGTGCCCTGCCACACACACACACACACACACACACACACACACACACACACACACTGGGCCAATTCCAATTAGCCATCTGACTTCAAGGAAGCTTCCCCTATGCGTCAATTAGGTGAGGTCTCCAGCCATTTGTACTCATAGCACCCTGTTCAACTTCATGGCACTCACTGTATGTACATTCATCATCTACTGTAGTAGGTGCTTATCTATTTGTCTCCCTTCAAATTTGACTGTGAGTTCCATGGGACCCAGGACCATGGCCATCCTGTTCACTATAATCTCTGAACTGCAGAGTGACTGGTACAGAATAAACACCCAAACAAATGTTGATTGAATGAAGGTATGAAAGTTCTTCAGACCTTAGTTTCTGCATCAGCAAAATGGGAGCAAGAGTAGCTACTGCCGCGTTTGCATTACAAACATATTAGGGGGATAAAGCAAGATAGAGAGATTATTTTAAAATTTAAGACCAAAAGCTATAAACATTTTAAATATTGAAAGGAAAGCTGTTAAGCTGTTAGCTCTTAGTCACCAACCATGAAATCCTAGTGACCCTGTTAAAAATGGACACTCTGGAACTCAGGGGCTAAGCTGCAAACTCTCCAGAGTTGTTGGAAAGTGACTAGATAGCACTGCTGTGAATTCTCCCCTCATAATACCTGAGTGATTATTGTGTATTTTGCTTGGCATTACTACCTTGTACCTTGCTTTATTTTAATCTAAAGACTGATAGATTCAATTCCAGCTGGAGGTACATTTTATCTCTTAGCTAAAATTCAAGGCAATCAAAGAATGACAAATGTCTGGACCTCAGTTTCCCCATCTATTAAATGAGAATAATAATTGCTATTCTGTTTAACTCACAAGTTTGTGAAGATCACTGAGACAGCTCTGGGAACACAGCTGACAAATTATAGTTCACTGTGCAACTGTGGGGTATACTTATCTGAAAGCAGTACTTACATTTCTTCCCCCAGGGCACTGTGTTTGCAGAATTGAGAGGACTGGCCCAAGGCCAACAGGGGCTTTACCTTTAAAGAGTATCCAATCTGTAGCACTGGAAAAAATCCTGACTGTTGATCCCAATGGGGCCAAGAAGGTAAGAAATGCAATGCAAGCTTTGCTAGAACCATCCCTGTATCTTCAGACCCTTCTGGGAAAACCTTGGGGCAATGACTGCTTCTGCCCCAATCAAGCACCTGCAACCAAAGCACCAGGTACTTCCGCTTCACCACCTGAAGCTAAGAACTTCAAAGGTAGAATGGAAAGACCCCAAGTGGGGTAGATTAGCTGAGCCTCATGATGGGGCACAGCCTTTTATTTCATCTCCTCCATTTCCCTACCCCGCCTGGGACAAGGTGAGGCAGCCATATCAGCAATATTCATCTCTCAGTACAGCAGAGGGCAGTGGTGCCCTCACTGCAGTCCACACCCAGGCCAGTCTGGAGGGGTGTGGCAGGCCCTCCTGGGTGTGTGCTCAGAGCAGCTGCTCAGGAGCATGGGCTTGGCCCTCTGATACTGGGGATTGGCCCTGCTGATCCACCTTCCCCCCCAACCACAATTACACCACCACCACGCCCAGGCCAAAATACACACACACACAGGCATAGGGACACACATATATACATACATACACAATCACATACATATATACACAAGCACACACATACAGGGGGGATTTTCCAAATGAATCCCTACAAACTACTGTAGCTTAAGCCTTTTAACATCTATACTGAACACCTTCCCCCCAAAATAAGATTATTGTTTAAAGTTAGGAAGTCTGGAGTTTTTTTTTTAAACAAAGGAAAGAGAAGGGCCCATTCCACCAGGCAGCCAGGAGTTCCTGTAGTCAAATGACCTGGCTGCTTCTATGTAGGGGTCAAAACCCCATTTTAGCCCCATTCCTGACACTTTCTGACGTGACTGAGGCCTGTCATTTCTCTCCCTGTGCTCCAGTTGTCTCTGATGTGAAATGAGAATGTTGGTCTCATTCGGTGCACACTTTAACCTCTGTGGCTCTGGGCTCCCCCTGCTTCCTTCATCTTCCTAAGGAGAGAGAGGTGCCCCCTCTATAGTCCCTGAGAAACAGAGGTGCTCAAGTACAGGAAGCCAGCTGGGCTGAGGAGCTCCCTTCCTCCCTTCCAAAGGTACTTAAAATGAGTTTAGGCACCTGTGGGGTGCAGGGCATGGTTTTAAGGTATGTGGGTTTGGGTTTATTTGACTAAATTAGAAATCAGGAAAGAGGTCAAAAGGAAGTCAGATGATACTTTTAAAGGAAACTGAATTCATTCTGTCTTTACCTCTGCTAGGTGGGATCCCATAGGAGCCTGAGTTAATGGAGGGATTTGGAGTGGGGTATTAAACCTGGGGTATTTTTGTTCTAGGAAATAGGCTTTAGAAGGATGGGCTGAGGGAAGCAGGGCCAGATTTCAACAAAATTATGAGGTCGGTGACATTTCTGTTCTATGTTTCTCCCTCCCATCGAGGGCACCTTCATGACCCATTTTCGGGACAGCCATCCAATGGCTTCGTGACAGACACAACTCCCTCCTGACTGCTCTCAGGCACACTCTTCCCGCCCCCACAAAACTGCCCTGGTTAAGTCTAGTTCTCTAGATGTCACCTGATTTCAGTGTAGGGAAATGCCTTTGGGTCCCTAAAAGCCACTTCATTTCAACAAATAGGTATCCCTATCTACACGGGAACAGACTTGTGCCAGTGGACAAAATAGGACATGGCCCTTTCCAAAAGAGGCAGCTCCAAAGCCCGCACTCAAGAATGTCCCTTCCTGCCTCTGTTAGGGAATAATTCCAAGCCACCAGTTCAGGTGGACTTGAGATCCAAGTTGGCTTTAAGCCTGCCCTTCCAGAGTGCTGCAGTCATCCAGAGGGAGTGAGCGTACTGCCAGTGCCCATTCTCCATCATCTCCTTCGCATATTGAATTGAACATCTGAACCCAAGAGCTCACTGTGTCTTCTCCATTTCCGATCACAGGGCCCAAATGTCCTGCTTGCTGGTAATGCATTTGGAAATCTGTTTTCCTCCTTCTCTTAGGGAATTGTGTGAAATGCACATTTCCTCAAATCAAAGCATTTCCAGGAGAATTAGCCAATTTGTTGGCTTATTAAAAATAACAGCATAAGATGGGAAGAGATGGCTTGGACTTTATAGGAGACAATCAAGAAAGTAATTCTTCAAAACTTGTAGCTTTCAGAGCACAGTACCCTATCGTGATGGAGCAACAATGTGCTCCCCATTTCAAACAATGTGCTCCCCATTTTACAACAAAAGCAAATGAACGTCTGTCACTCAGACCTGGACACTCTCCATCACTTCTGGAGGTTCAAGGATGAAGCCCTCCTAACAGAGTTCATGTCTTTGAGTGTTAGCTTTGTATTGCTCTTAGTATACAGGCTGTGGCCAGGAAGACTGAGCAGGCACGCCCAGTAGCTCTTTCCCAAGTATGTTAAAAGTGGGAGGTGCCTGGAATGCCAGGCTTTTTATCAAAACCCTGCAGAGCGGATGTGACCAGACATCAGGAGAGTGGGTTCTGGTCCCAGCCCTGCTGCTGCCTTAGTGGGAACCTGAACCAAGTTCCCTCCATTCTCCAGGTCTCAATATCCACATCTGTAAAATTATGACTTTGGCTTGGAAACAGGCTGCTCTTGAACCAACTGTGGTCCATAACCAATTTCTTACTGAAATGAGGAAAGATGGAGAACATACAGTGAGTCCTTTCAGAGCCAAATGTATTCAGTCTAAAGGACTGTCCTTGACTCTGACCTTAGGTCTTTCCTATATGTAGCGTTAAAACTTCATTTAAAAAAAATTAAATGACAATGCAAATGAATGGTAGTAGAGTTTTGTTTTGCTTTGTTTTGTTTTTATTGTCTTAACTTGGCAAACAAGATAAAACAAACCTTCAACTCTTTGTCCTGAAAATACTGTCTCAATTATAATGGCCCACCAAATTGAGAGGACTGGGAACAACTAGATTGGATGTTCTCTAAGCCCCTTATGGCTTGGATTCCCTCTGTGTCTGACTGCCACAACTGCTAGTGGCCAAGCTCAGCACCACCCTTACTAAGAAAAGGAGTAGTTGTTTGTCTATTTTTTGAAGATTCTCAACTACTGTTGCACCTAGATTCACAAGGTAGCCTTTAAAAAAAATAATGAATTGTCAGGGCCTTCTCCCCCAACAAATCAGTTGAATCAGAGACTCTGGAAGCAAGCCCCAGGCAACAGGACTTTGTTAAAATGTTAAAAGCTCCCCAGGCAGTGCTGCCAGGAATTCCCCAGCTAGGAACGAGATACATGGACTTAGGCTTTCACAGACCTGATTGTCTGACAGAATTACTTGGGAGAACGTTCATAAAAATTTAGATTCCTAAACTTTACTCCAGATTTACTAAATCAGAAAGTTTAGGGCCCAAGAAATCTGTTTTCAAAACCTTCCCAAGTAAATCCATTGCAGCCAGGCCCCAGGCTGATAATTAGGAACCACAGGTACCTGTCACATGTTAAAAGCTGAAGAGCCTCAGAAAGGCTCAGCTCCTCTCTGTCTTTCTGGTGTAACGGTCACATCTGAAACGTCAACATTTAGGGCCCATTCGTTGCCCATAGCATCCTCATTTGGAAGGTTTCTGTCCAAGGGTCCAATGACTTCATCCATCCCTTTCATCCCAGACATCTATGAATTCATGGAATTAGAGGAGAGATGGGCAGGTGATGCAGTCAGTGAGGGGAAAGTGCCAGAAACAGGTTTCTCTGTCCAATCTTCCCTTGCCCTACCTAGTCCTGTGTGTGCTACACATTTTGAGCTGCTTTGCAGGAGTGGTGGCCACACACCCTCTTGCACAGACCCCCAAGCCCCTGAACACAATGCAGCTAGGTTACTGGTCATCATGCGTCCAGGGTACTTCCAAATAGCAAGATTTGTGTTAGACCAGTTGCTCTGCATACCCAGAAGTGAAACGTTCAACAAAGCTTTAGCTGCCTACAATTCAATTTTTTATCAGCTTAAGCCTCCCTTTGAGATGCTGAAAACTTTGTTTGCTTTGTTCCTAAGTAAAGCGCAAAGGACTTAGAAACCTTCACAAAATCATGTTAAGTGTCCAAAGGCTTTTGCATGAATGAAGTGCCTGAGATAATATCTACTATATAACAGATTGGTGATAAATGAAAACAAAGAGTTGCATCCAGGCCTCAAAGCCTATGCTTCTGCCTCTTAATCCGTATGAAATCCTCATGAAAGTACTCAGAGTTAGACTAACATCCAAGAGAGTACACCCAAAAGGCTTCCAACCAAAAACATTAGCCCTACAGATCTGCCATCCTCAGCCCAGCCTCCCAGCCCAGGTGTAGGACATGATTGTTTAGAAAAGGGAATAATAGATTGGAAGACACTAAGATGGCCCCTGAAGGGATCAGCAAAGAACCATTCATTCATTCATTTGTTCAGTCATTCAATAATAATGGTAAGAACCAACAATTATTGGGCTTTTACTCTGTAAAAGGCACTATTCTAATCTGAGACGCAAATGGCTAAGTCAGTTCTACAAGAACACACAGGTATCACAGGTTGGAGCCAAGATTCAAGCCCAGACAGTCTGGCCCCAGAAACACATACCAGGGACTGAGCTAGATACTTGGGAATATAATGGCAGATAACACCAAAGAGTCTCAGGATGGTGATGGGTTAAGCCTGAGGCCAAGGAGGCAGTAGGAAGGGTTATGGGACATAGATCTGTCACTGATCCATTATTGGCTTTGAAAAAGTCTCTTCCCCTCTCCAGCATCAGTTTATCTATCTGTAAAATGTAAGGATGGTCTAAATATTCTCTAAGATCTTAGGTCAAAAAAGGTAAAAAAACATGGAAGTAGTGAGTGAGGCAGTGCATCACAGGGGGTAGGAGTTTTTATATGCATGGGCAAGGAGTGAAAAGAGGTGAAAAAAAACTCCAAACAAAGATAGAAATAGCCATTTTGTCCTTCTCTGAAATGTGAAGGGACCCACACATAGTGCTCTTCTCTAAAATCTGGGAGGGAGTTTGTGTAGCACCCATGCAGGAAGGCAAATAGAAAAAAAAAATCCAGGAGTGGCTTTCCCTGGTGAGTTTCCTTTCAATGATGTATCAGCTGTCACTATAAAAAAAAATTAGATATGCAGGGAGTTCAAGGCAGGGACTTTGTTGGTCATTTCAGTGTACATGTTCCCAACAGCCAACAGCATCAAATATTCATCCCTATCTGAAAGTAACCCTGCCAAGGCATCAGAAAAGTGCATTTGCTAAATACCTAAACATCTGGACAGCAGCCTTTCCAGAGGAATCAGAGCCAGAGAGAGCAGAGCCAGAGCTCAAAGTGACAGTGTAACTAGCTTAAGCAGATGAAAGGACAAAGGTGGCCAGAAAACATTATCCCAGCCAAGCCTGCCATGGAGTGGGGTGGGCTGGTATGAAGAGAGACTTGGCAATGAGCCCCTTGTTTACAGCCATCTCCTTGGCTAACAAACAAAATGTGTTGGTCTCCCCATCTCACTCCAAGGTCAAAAATGAACCTTCTGTTCCATCTTTATTCCAATCAAAAGATCTAATTCTAGGCCACTTTTTGGGCTTGGCAAAGCACAACCAACACCCCTCGAGATGTGCTGCACTTCTGTAGATTAACTTGGATCAGTTCCATGACAGCAATCAGCCTGGGACCTGATGCTCTGGGCTGAGCATCCTCTACAGCATCCAGAGGCCCCACCACCAAGAACGTCCCTATCCTCCTCTCCTCTGGGCCTCTCCTCTCTCTCTTCTCTGTTTCTCTCTCCTAAAGTTCTCATGCAATCCTTTAAAATGAATATACTGGAAAAGGGTTTTGAAGTCCCTCAAAAAGGTAAACATAGCTGCCATGTGACCCAATAGCAATTCAACCTCCAGATTATCTACCCAGAAGAACTGAAAACACATGGCTGCACAAACACCTGCATGTGAATGTCCATTGCAGTATTATTCAAATAGCCAAAAAGTGGAAACAACTCAAATAGTCATCAATGGATGAATGAGTAAACACACTGTGGTAAGTCCATGCAATGGAATGTTATTTGGCTGTAAAAAAGGAATGAAGAACTTATATGCTACAATGTGGATGAAAACATTATGCTAAATGAAAGAAGCCAATTACAAGAGCACATAGTGTATAATTCCATTTATGTTCCAAATTGGGCAACTGTCTCAAATAGGGCAAACTATAGAAGTATTTAGTGCTTGCCTAGGGATGGGGTGAGAAGATAGGGGACTGACTGCTAATGAGTAGTTTCTTTTAAAAGAGATAAGATGTGGGGCACCTGGGTGGTTCTGTCGGTTGAGTGTTCAACTCCAGCTCAGGTCATGATCTCACTGCTCAGGACTTCAAGCCCCGCATCAGGCTCTGTGCTGACAGCTCGAAGCCTGGAGCCTGCTTTGGATTCTGTGTCTCCCTCTCTCTCTACCTCTCCCCCACTCACATTCTGTCTCTTTCTCTCAAAAATAATTAAATATTTTAAAAAAAGAGAGAGAGATACGATGTTCTAAACGTAGTTTGTGATAATGGTTGCTCAACTCTGTGAATATACTAAAAAACAAAAACAAAAGATTTCAACCACTTTAAATGGGTGAAATGTATGGTATTTGAACCACAACTCAATAAAGCTGTTTTAAAAAAGGAAAATATTACTTAAATACACCTTAAAATGCATTATAATAAAGCTTACAGGTAATTTAAAGGGATTACATCCTTGCACAGCCTTAGAGAAAATGGAAGTGAAAGTTTCTTTCATCTTCCTTACTTCCTTCTTTTTCTCACTGCAGAGATATGTTCTCACAAAAGTGGGAAATAATTTCCTAATGGCTTTCACCCCAAATTTCAATCTCGAACAGATGTAAATCAGATACTTTTATGGCTACAGAAGTTCCCCTCAAAAGAATATGAGTTTAGTCAAAAACAAGATTAATGGAAATTGGATATATTGAAGGGTTTGATGTGGTATAATAAAATGGAAATTTAAACTGACATTTGACTATGACCTTTCACCCCGAAGAACAGTACAAAACAGATGACAATCTTCTATACTGTATTGTTAGACATTTGCATGCCAAGAGGCAGAGTGATTGTCCTAGAATTTCAGGATTCTTCTACTTGTACTTCACTGAGGCAGAGACAAAGTGTTCAATTTGCCTTTCAGAGCACCAAGATGGACAGTGCTGGAGACATAGGTTCTCAAGTTCTGTCTTCATTATGGCTCCCTGATAGGATTGCTATCAGACTGAAATTGCTATTTGGTGCCATTGATACTATAAAACTGTGGCTGCATGACTTTGGGCAAGATGTTTGACTTTGGTGGAGATCAACTTCTCAGCAGAAAAATAGTTCCTGCCATGCCACCTCAGAGACTTGTTCTGGGAATAAAGTGAGATCATGGATGGGAAATGATTTGAAAGCTATGAAATACTTTTCACATGAGAAGGTTTGTTGTAACAATGTAAACAATGGTATCATTGGCTGTAGGGCATGAACTTTCAGGTCGGGGATTTATGGAGGCCATCACCACTGCAACACAGGGAACACCTATCAGTATTCAAAGAACCATAGTCTCTTGGAATCAAAGTATCTTGAAATCAAGAGGAACTCTGAGAGCATCTAGTTAGAAGACCTCACTGATATTTAAGTCTTCTCCATAACTACACTGACAAATAATTCACAGTGAAATCCATCAACTTCATGTTCTGATCAACTTAAGCACTATATTTCTACCTAGGAGGCAGATCTACCTATTTGAGAGATTCAAACTAAATTCAAACCCAAAAATCTTTTGTGCCCAAATTTGGGTTAGAAATTATGGGTGGATGTCCTGACCTCTTGGAGCCTTCAGTGTGATTGGAGAAGCAAAAATATCCTATTTGAGTTAATCAAAAGAAATGTCAAGGCAATATTGAAGTATGTAGAGTCCTGGTATTAGTTTTCTATGGTTGTTGTAACAAATTGCTACAGATTGGTGGTTTAAAACAACACAAATTTATTTTTTTACAGTTTTTGATGCCAGAAGTCCAAAATATGTTGCACTAGGGCCAAAGTCAAGATGTGGGCAGGGCTGGTTTCTTTTGTAGACTTCAAGAGAAAACCTGTACCTTGCCCTGTTCCAGCATCTGGTGGCTGCCAGCATTCCTTGCCTGGTGGCCACACCACTCCAATCTCTGCTTCCCTGGACACACGTCTGTCTCTTCTGTAGTCAAATCTCCCTCCACCTCTCTCTTATAAGGACATTTGTAATTACATGTAGGGTCCACCTGAATAATCTAGGATAATCTTACTATCTCAAGATATTGAATCACATTTGCAATGTCTCTTTTGCCATATAAGGTAATACTCACAGGTTTGGGGGATTAAAACATGGATTTGAAGGAGGCACCATTATTTGGCCTACCACAGTCCTCAATAGCATCAATCCTCTAGAAGGGAGTTAATCAACTTTAGCTGGAAGGGATGACCTCGGGAGAAAAGACTTAGGATAAATTTAAACATGAATAAAATTTGATGAAGGAGAGACAAATGAGAGCATTAAACTGATCAATATTGAGAATGTTAAGTTTCTATTAAGCATCTTTCATGAACTCATATTTGTGCTAGGTTCTTCCATCCATAGGGAGACCAAGTTCCTCAACATTTGGTCTCTGTCTCAAGAAGCCAATAAATAATGTAGGGGCGCCTGGGTGGCTCAGTTAGTTAAGCATCCAACTCTTGATTTTGGCTCAGGTCATGATCTCATGGTTCATGAGTTTGAGCCCCACATCAGGCTCTGTGCTGATAGCTTGGGATTCTCTCTCTCCCTCTCTCTCTCTCTGACACTCCCCTGCTTGTGTTCTCTCTCTCTCTCTCAAAATAAACAAACAAAACTTTTTTTAAAAAAAAAAAGAAGCCTGTAATGTATTAGAAGAAGAAACATATCCATAAGACATATGGTGAATATACTGCTCAGTGTTTTCTGCTGAGAAAGGGGAGCTCACCATGGGCAATGATCATGACAATCTTACTGGGAGAAGTGGGCCTGGAGTGGGTCACCCATCCACTATTTCAAACAGTCAAGTGGAAATGGGGGAAAGGTGAAGATTAAGATGAAAAAAAGAGCCAACAAGCTTGGTAACATGGAACTCACTGGAAACCTTATCAAGAGCCATTACAATAGACCATGGGACTGAAGCCAGGTTTCAGCAAATTGAGAAGAGAATGGATGGGTAAGAATTGGAGCCACAATAAGAGAGAAAGGGAGAAAAATAAAAAGGGATGGCCAACAGGGAGAGTGACCAGTCATAAAAGGAGTGGGGGAGTTGTTGTGTTTTAAGAAAACAGAAACTTGGGGCACTTGCGTGGCTCAGTAGGGTGAGCGTCCAACTTTGGCTCAGGTCATGATCTCACAGTTTGAGCCCCGCATTGGGCTCTGCACTGACAGTTCAGAGCTTGGAACCTGCTTCAGATTCTGTGTGTCTCCCTTTCTCTCTGCCCCTCCCCCACTCTTTTTTTTTTCTCTCACTCTCTCTTTTAAATTAACATTTAAAAAATTTAGAGGATAAAACTCAGACATAGAACCTGCAAACTTTCAGCTCCCCGGTTGTATAAATATTTCAAATCAATTCAACAAGCATTTATGAGGATTTACTGTGCCTACCATTCTGCTTGGTGTTAAAGATGCAAAAATCGTTAGGATTTAGTTCCTAGGCCCTTATGGAAGGTCATGCCTTTTGGAAAAAGCTGAAATGAAAACCACTGCATCCATCAGAATTGCAATCATTCAACAGAACCCTGAAAACATGGACAGGCATTCAGGGCTACGTGGGAACATTGACACCCTGAACAAAATTGGGATTTGTAGCATTAAAGAAGACTGGGGAAACACATATTTGGGTGGGCAACTAGGTAGTCTGCCACAACAATCTACTTTTCTCTAATACAGTATTTGGAAGCAGTGACAAAAATAGGAATCAAGTGATGTGAAAGCATAAAGGAATGAGGGATTAATTATTGTGTGACACCTAATACGGTTGACAGAGAAATACTTTTACAGTGAAAATGACTACTGCACTAGGCTTATGGAATGACCAAGATTTCATCAGGTAGAGAAGAGGATGATCCAGAGATCTGGAGCCAGAATGAGCAGTGAGGTGGGGAAAGCACTTGACAGACTTGGTGAATGGCAAGTATAGGATGGGAAGAATGGGGGCACGTGAAAGCTGGGGCAGATGAGGATAGAGAGGAATTTGAAGGGTATGCAATGCCATGCTGAGGGTTTTTAACTTTATCCTTTATACATTAAGGAATCCTAAAGGATTGTCTAAGTAAGATGATAAGATAGCAAACTATCTAACTGATAACATAACAAATCTAACTGCTACATAACAAACCACCCCAATATTTCAGTAGCTTAAAGCAAAAGTAATTTGTATATACTTGAATCTGCAAACCAGGTAGGGCTCTGTTATAGGCTACATTTGCTGATCTGATCTTGACTGGGTTCACTCATGATGTATCTGCAGTTTGGCTGGGACTCTTCTAGGCCAGGCTTAGTTAAGGTATCTTAGAGAAGTTCTGCTCCATGTGTCTCTCATCTATTCCTGGACCCAGTGGGCTAGCCAGGGAATGTCCCTCTCATAGTAATGGCAGAAGTACAAGTAAGCAAGAGGAGGTGCCCCAAGGTTCTTTAATCCCCAGGCTGAGAAGTAGCACATCATCACTTTCACCACATTCTATTGGCTGAAACAAGCCACATGGTCAAACCCAGAATCAAGGTGTGGAAAATATTCTCCTCCCCTTTTGTGGGAGGAGCTGCAAAATCTGAGGCAAAGGGTATAGGTGCAAGGAGGAATGAGAAGTTGGGGGACATTAATGCAATCGCCCACACTAAGATGTATTTTTAAAATATAACTCTGTCAACAATGTAAAGAGTGAATGGAAAGAAGCAAGTTTGGTTTGTGGTTATAATTCATTCACAAGATGACAAGAGCATGAGCTAAAACAGCAGAAGTTGCAGTGGAGGAGAACAGAGTGAGGATGTGTTAACCAATTCTCCATTAGGAGAGGTTTGACTCTCAGAAATAACTAGATGGAAACCCATAATGGACATTGCTTGGTGATATTGATTGAACCATGCTGGGCTATCAATTCGTAACATTTATTTCCTTGTGTTACAAGACGTGGCTATTTATCTTCTGTCTTTGACCCTAAGTAGGATGTTCCTTTGCTAGAAAAGAAAAGTATAAAAGATAAATGAGGCCTGCATGTGGCCATACAGAAAAAACTATGATAGTGCTACCATTGAGGTCAGAGTGTTTAAGTCAATTCTTTAATTTCTTCCTTGATAGCTATGACACATGGGTATCACACAAACCCTGTAGCACCTACAGTCTCAGCCATACTTTAGGACACTGATTATATTCTGCTATATTGTTCTTTCACCATTCTGTGGGTGAACCTGGTCTCATCAAGTGCCTTAGGTTTCTCACTTACAGAGGTTCTAGTTTCTCTGGTTGGATACAGTACAAGGAAGTTTTCTTGCCCTGATTGTCTTCTGTTCCAATTACCCTGCCTGAATCACGAGGTCAAATGTTATTTACTAATTTCTCCCAACTATGGGGCACCTGTTGGGAATTAGATTCAGTAGCCAAAGTGCAATGCCTTGGGGAAAACAACAGGCTGATGTCATTCTCACAGGAACACCATGTCAGTCAGGCTGTCTTGGTGCTTCTGAGCCCAGGTGTTTAATCAGCTACTCTTCAGTTTGGTGATGGGGAGAGACCTAAAATTAATAGGTCTGTTCCTTTCTAAATGTGTGGTGATAAATTCTGACATCAAAGAAAGAATAGAATATTTGCACTACCCAGTGGCTGTGAGGGTCAATGAAGATAAAGATGAAAATATTTTGTCAACAGGAATTTATAGTGCACAAGTACATTACAAAAGGTCTCCAAGAAACCTATGGTCTTTCCTCATATCCCAATTCCTTGCCCCTTATGCCCCAACCATAATAATTATCATAAAAGAGGTCTTCTCAATATATCTAACACAGTCTAGTCTCACATCAGTTTACTTGTATTTCTTTGTCTTTCTAAAGCAAGGAAACAAATGATCTCACATTATGCTTCTTTTAAGAGCAAAGCTTCATATTGTAGGTGGCATTTCATTCTCAGCACCACATTTGAGAAGGATATTGACAAGCTAAATCCAGTTAAGGGAAGAGAGTTCAAGATGAAAAAAAAAAAAAAGATTGACACTCTGAAAGAGGAGAAGGAAGTGGCGGGGGGAACACTACTTAGGGGCAGAGATATAATGATAATAGCTAAGGTCAAATTCCTAAAAGACTGCTATGAGTTTGGAGAATTGGAGTTTTTTCTATAGGCCTTCACTTAGTGTGGATTTCCTAGAAGACAGAGCGCTTAGGTATGGATTAAGTGCTTAGACTTTATTTGGGAGGTACAATCTCAAGGCAGTGAGAGTGAGGGAAAAGTGAAGTGAGGCAGGGAAAGAATGCCATGTGAAGGGTTAATATACTGAGGCATGCTTTGTTGTGAACCAGAAAGAGGCACAGTTGGTCATTTGTTAGGAGTTCCTGCTTGGTCATACAGGCTGTCCCCAAAAAGATATGATGGCAAAACTGCCTTGGAAGAGTCTGTGGAAGTAAGTTAAGAAAGGATAGTTACCATCCTACTATCTGTTTTCCATTGGTCAATTTTGACCCCACAGGGAGTAAATTCCTCTGCATTTGCAGGTTACATCATCTGGCCCCTCAGCAGCTGCTTGGAAAGCCACATCCCATACCCCATGGTGTGGCATTCCACCTAAATATGGAAGTGGCAGGAGTAACCAAAGACTCTAGATGCATAATCGGTTGGCCACGTTGCATAGTAACAGCCAAGGGAGAGGGGGCGGATGGTTTACTGGGCAAGAAACTGGTTGACACCAGGAAATGAAGCCACATGGACCCAAGCTGACTCAGTGGCTATAGTGGCATAACTGTGACTGGCTTCTCAGATAAGGGAAGAAGATATTGTTGGCTGAGGAGGACAAGCAGCTGAGGGTCTAGATCAGGGCACCAAGAGAATCAGAAGAGGTATATAACAGGTATTCTATATAGCCTCCCTTACTCAATATCTTTTAGTGCCTACTAAGTACCAGACACTTGCTAGACCCAAGAACACAAAAACAAACAACCAAAAAAAATGAAAAACCACTAAGTTATGGCCACTTCCCCAAAGTCACTCACAGTCCTAAAAGTGCAACACATGAGTACATCACTGCAATATAAAATATATACACACTATGCAGATATATACACAAGGTACAGTGGGGCATAATACATAGAAGTGACAAAGAGAACATATCTACTGTCAAATAGAAGGTAAAAGTACCAAGAGAGCTGAAGAATGTTGATAGGACTGTTCCACAAAGTGGCAAATTTCCTTCTCCTGAAGCATTAAAGCACCAGATGGGGAGCCACTGAGCTATTTCATATGAGGACAAGAGCATCCAGTGGGCGAACTAGATGACCCTTAGAGCCACCCCACCTCTGGAGTTCCATGTTTTCGAGATGGATTCAGACTTGACATCCGTAGCCAGATAGTTAAGTGATTCAAACCTTTAATTAAATGTCTATGTTTGAGGGTTCCATATAAGCTAGCAGTTTTGTTTCAGTTTTAAGACCACATCCTGAACCCCGTCCCTTTAGGTTGTAAACATAAGTCCTTCATCACCAACGGGGAGAAATGAAAGAGTGTGACAGATTGTCTTATGTTTCTACTACAGGAAACACAGTTCATATTGGCAACAGTCAACCAGAAACTTAGAAAATAAGAGATCGGCCAAAACAGCAATAAAACTATAAATATCTCTCAATTAACCTTACAAACAATATATATAATTTTTATGTACTCAAAAAATCAAAACAAGTAAAGGGCATCAAATGAGATGTGAAAAAGTGGGAGAGATATGCCTTGTTTTAGGTGAGACAACTTAAGTTTAAAAATGTCAATCCTCACTAAATTCATCTATAAATTCAATGCAATTCCACTATGGAATGCTTCCCCTTCCCAAACCACAATTTACCATCATATTACTAGAGGCCAGTTTATAGCAGTTCCTTCTGCCTGGTACATCATGTCTGGTTAGCAAGAAAAAATTACCAGGCGTACTAAAAGACAGAAAACCAAAATTTGGAGAGATAGAGCAAGCATCAGAACCAGACATGGCACAGATGTTGGAATTATCAGAGTAACAATTTAAAAATATGATTAATATACTAAGGACCCTAATGGATAAAGAAGACAGCATGCAAGAATGCATGGGCAATGTAAGCAGAGAGATGGAAATCCTATGAAAGAACCAAAAAGAAATGCTAGAAATCAAAAACACTATGACAGAAATGAAGAATGCCTTTGATGGGCTTAGGAGTAGGCTGGACATGTCTGAGGAAAAAATATGGGCTTGAGGATATCTCAATAGAAGCTTCCAAAACTGAAAAACAAAAAGAACAAAGACTGAAGAAAAAAAAGAGAGAATATAATATCCAAGGACTGTGGGACAACTACAAAAGGTGTAACATACATGTAATGGGAATACCAGAAGAAGAAGAATGAGAGAAAGGAACAGAAGAAATATCTAAAGCAATAGTAACTGGGAATTTCCCCCAAATTAATCTCAGATCCAGAAAGCTCACAGAACACCAAGCAGATTAATGAAACAAACAAACAACACAAACAACACACACAAAAAAATTCTACATTGAAGCATATCATTTTGAAACTTTAGAAAATGAAAGATAAAGAAAAAAAAATCCCCAAAGAAGCCAGAGATGAAAAACGCACCTTACCTATAGAGAAATAAACATAAGAAGTATATCCAGTTTCTCAGAAACCATGAAAGCAAAAAGAGAGAGGTGGGAAAATATTTAAAGTGTGGAAAAAATAAATCCCCCCAGCCTAAAATTCTGTATTCTGTAAAATTTTCCTTCAAAAGTGAAGGAGAAATAAAGACTTTCTCAGACAAGTAAAAATGGAAGGAATTTGTTGTTAGTAGACCTGCCTTGCAAGAAATAATAAATGAGTCTCATTAAAGAGAAGGAAAATAATATAGGTCATAAACTTGGACCTACATAAGGAAAGGAAGAGTACTGAAGAAGGAATAAGTAAAGGTAAAATGAAAACTTTTTTCTTATTCTTCATTAATTTAATAGAATAGTTTGTTCAAAATAATGATTGCAACAATGCATTTGATTGTGTTTATGTATATATCTTATGTATACATATATATGCTTATATATAAGTGAAAACAAGGTATAGGAGGGAGGGATCAGGCTTATGTTGTTATTACAAGATGGTCAACACTACCTGTGAAGTAATATAGTGCTATTTGAATATGAATTTGGATTTGTTGTAAATGTATATTGCAAACTCAAGGACAACCATGAAATAAGTAAAAAAAAAAAAAAAAGAAACATAAATGACATGATAAGAAAGAAGAGAAAATGGAAGCATATAAAATGCTGAATTAAAACCATAAAAGGCAGACAAAGAGTGGGACACAAAAATAGGAAAAAAGAAAAAGGGCAATAAATAAAAACAGCAACAAATATGGTACATATTAATCCAACTACATCAATAATCACTTTGAATGCCAATGATCTTAAATGCACCAATGTCAGAATGTTAAAAACAAAAAGATAAAACTAATATACGGACTGTAAGAAACCCACTTTGAATATGAAGACAGATACGGAGTAAAAGTAAGTAAATGTTAGACCATATGCAGCTGGTGCTAAGAATCTGAGGATCTGACTTGCAGGCCATAGCCCTGGTCAGAGAAAAGATATTGACTATCACCAACCCCTTCTTTTCCTTGTCTTCCTCAGCTCCCGAAAGTGCATCTCCCACTGACCCCACCTATGGACCCTGGCTGGCTCCATTCGTTTATTTAACACATAATGTTTGAGTACCCACTGTGTGCCAGACCCTGTGCTGGGCACTGGAGATAAGCTGATTCCTAAAGCACTGATTGCAACCACAGCAATAGCATTTCAGCAGCCTTTGCCCACCACTTGATGGGAACCTCCACCTATGTTTCCCAGCCGGTTTCCCCAGGAGCCAGCCCTTGCAGGGCTGGTGTGGAGGTCCATAAAGCCTCCAGGATTGCATTTGCCCTTTCCTCCCACCAATTCCCTAAAGTGGGCTGTTCATGAGCCTGGATTTCTGATGAGCTTCCCACTCTGTGGTTGTTTTAGCCTAACAAGATGCCACAGGCTGGGTAGCTTATAAACAACAGGAATTTATTTCTCACAGTTCTGGAGGCTGGAAGTAAGGGATCAGGAAGGCACCAGGATCAGGTGGGGGCCCTCTTCCAGGTCATAGACTTCTCACTGTATCCTTGGAGAGCAAAAGGAAAGAGAGAGCTGGCTCTCTGGGAGCTCTTTGAAAAGGGCATTAATCCCTTTCCTGAGGGCAGAGCCCTCATGAGTTAATCACCTCCCAAAAGCCTCACCTCCTACAATCAACAGCATGGGCACTGAGCTTCCAATATATGAATTTTGAGGAGATGCAAACATTCAGATTCTAGCAGTGATCTGCCACTTTCCCCAGTCTCCTCTAAGGTGGCAGTTGTTAACCTGGAATATACAAACCCGGAGTATAAACAAAGGCTGCGTCTTTATTCTCACTACTCTCCAGGTCATGGGTTGGCACACTACGGCCCACAGGCCAAGTCTGGCTTACCACCTGTTTTCTCACAGCCTGTGAGCTAAGAATGTCTTTTTACATTCTCAAATGGTTAGAAAACACAATCAAAAGAGGTATTATATTTCATGACTTGTAAAAATTCTATGAAATTCAACTCACAGTCTATAAATAAAGTTTTATTGGAACATAGCCACGCACATTCATTTACATATTATCTGTGGCTACTTTCATGCTACATCAACAGAGTTGACTAGTTGCAGCAGAGACCATATGGCCTGCAAAGTCTAAAATATTTACTATCTGGCCCTTTTCGGAAAAAAAGTTTGCTGACTTCTGCTCTAGCTGAAAGTTAGCATTCCCTTCAATTATGAATAGAAGGCACCAAACCAGACTGGTATATATAGTACATACCTGTGACTGTCACCACTGGAGATCAGAGATATCTTCATGACATATTACAGTTGTTATATATCTTGAAATATTATTTATTTGCATCATGATTTCAAACTTTGGGCAATTAATAGATACACCATTTTATTTCATTTTATTTTAAAAGCACTAAAAAAGCAGGGGCGCCTGGGTGGCTCAGTCGGTTAAGCATCCAACTTCATCTCAGGTCATGATCTCATGGTTCATGAGTTTGAGCCCCATGTCAGGCTCTGTGCTGACAGCTCAGAGCCTGGAGCCTGCTTCAGATTCTGTGTCTCCCTCTCTCTCTCTGCCCTTCCCTGACTCACTCTCTCTCTCTCTCTCTCTCTCTCTCTCTCAAAAATAAATAAAACATTAAAAAAAAAACAATTGTAAAAGCACTAAAAAAGCAGCACATATATCACCACATCACATATTTTTAAGGTTTTAAAAAATATTTTGATAACTATATTTCAATGTAATTGTTATCCTATGCATTCTGGTTTAGGCATTTAAAAACGTTATTCTAGGAAGGGATTCATAGGTCTCACCAAACTGCCAGAAGGCTGATGGCACTAACGGAAAAAGCCCAGGTCTATGAGAATGAGAATCCATTTGCCAGGGTCCTGATTCCTCACTCAGCTCTGGTCTGTTCTCTTGTGCAAAAGTCTAGAACCAACTCCCTGCTTTCCAGCTACCTGCTAGAAATGAAGAGCTCACCTGCAAATGCAAATTTTTGGTACTCTGCTGACCCCAAGTTATCACTTCACACTTTCCTTACACCTCCCCTCCTCCCTGTGGGGCTCCCAGTATTGGCTGATCAACGGCTGTCTTTGCTATGCCTTTAGGACCCTACATCTTGAACCTCCCAGCCACCCTTGCCCAGTCAGCTTCAGGAGGGCTCTGACATTGGGCCCAGGGACTTACTTCCAGGATGGAGGTTGGGAGTGATGGCAATGCCAAGGTTCAGGGACCAATAAACCAAGAGGGAAACCTGCCCTTTCCCTAATTGCCTTCCCATAGGAATTTCCCCTTTACTTAGTTGTATATATTCTCCCTGCATACCCAAGAAAGATGAGGAGCTTGTCTTGCTTTACACAGGAAGTGCCACATTAGGCTTCATGTGTGGGGTCTCTTTTACTGCCCCATTTAAAATGCAGAGTGGACCTCAAATCCCCACTTAAGACCATAGAAGTCAAAATACTACCCTCGAATGGTCACATGGCTTTGGACTAAGGCATTCACATACACCTCTAGAACAAATATGGAGGACACCAACTACACACTGCTCAAACTGGCAATGTAGTTAAGATCCTAAATGTATATTTTTCTTCTGATAGGGTACTTGAACTTTCCTAGTGAGAGAATGTGATCACATAATTATGTGTGTGTGGCCCAGGTGGATTTTCAGAGCCAGCATAGATATGACAAGGCTGCTGGGCAGGGCCTAGGCCCTGAAGTAGGTCTTTGAAGGCAGAGATTACGATCTGAGGAAAACAGGTCATTTCTGAGGGTGAATTCACTGACTCCTTCATTCCTTTATAATCTCTCCTCACAGAGGTTATAAAGTTCTCTTCCTCTGGGTCTTTATGAAAAGTAACAACACCCAGGATGGTCTTGGTGATGGAAAGATGGGCTCGGTAACCACTAAGGATTCTGACATTCAGGTATCACCCACCACATATTGACCAAGAATCTATTGTCTTTCCCTTGGGTGCACTGTATATGAGAAAGCTGGCCACAGTCCACCCGGACTGGCTCAGTCTAGGGAGGATACAGACATTGGGTTTCAACCTCAGAGATGGGTGACCAGACATCCTGGTTTCCTGAGAAAGCCAGGGAAATACTGAGGCGAGTTGGTCAACTTACAAGAGACCTTTGACTCTAACTTCTACACCTTGCCAATTGTTCCACTGGGTGACTTCAAGCAAGTCTTAATTTCTTCATCTTTGACAAAGGCAGATTTTCATCCTACTGAATTCAGCCATTTTAGGCATGCTATCGAGCCCACTGAGTACTCTGGGGCCCAAATATCTACAAAGAAAAAAGCTGGTTGATATCATTGCTTTGATATACACCAATATTATCACCTCTTGTATTTCTCTACTGCACTTCCTTCCCAAGGATATTCACAGCTATAGTACCATTTTATTCTAACAACTCTGAAAGAGAAAAGAGAAGCTGAAGGAGAGATGGGAATTACTCTGGTCTCCATTCTACAGATGCACAAAAAGAATCCCAGAAAGAAGCTGCCTTACTGAGGTTACCCGGGGGGGTGGGGGGGTGGGCAGGTGGTCCAGGCCCCTGGGTTGCTGCCCAGGACCTGTTACTCAGAATCCTCACATTTGAGTAACTCTGAATGCTGACAATATGCAGCTCCGTGGTGTCTCTTATAACACATGCTCTGGCTCCAGCCTCTCTTCGGAGAGCAGATCCAGCGTTTCACAGGTAACACAGACTCACAATCACAAAATGGGGTATTGCTTCGAGAGGACATTGATGAGACTTTAAAGATGAAGTAATTGGGCTGATAAGATAATGAGCCCTAAAGTGGATAATAATATTGAGCTCTAAAAGGGATAACAGTATTGATCTGCCTCGCTAGGCCTGTTGGGAGGATTAGCTCATTGGCAATTGTGAAGAACTTTGCAATGAAGGAACATAAATGATAGCATGTTTGAGAGTCCCCTTGTTCCTTTTGGGATGACTCTCCCTGGAGTGATTTAAGTGGCCATCTAGATGCCATGATAATCAAAGCCTGCCTGATGGAAACCTTCATCTCTATATTCTCAGTGCAATTCCATATTCCTTACCTCAACCGTAAGGTGAAGACTTGTCCTTCTTTAAAAATCTAAGTGCACTGAGAATGCTTTTGACTTTCAGGCAGGAAGCAGAGGCATGGGGGAAATGTGGGATGCTTTTAAGAACTCTGGCTAGTGCACACTCTGTGCAACAACACTGTGGTTGCAGAAGCCATGGGTGGAAAACTGACCCTTAAAAGAGCAATAAGATATACCTACAGGGGCTCTGCCAAGAGAGGGCATGAGTGAGGCCATGTAGGAAGCATTGAGTCTGTGGTTCGGATCTGGAGTTCCTATTTACTGCCATCAGGGAAACATTAGCTTTCTCTCACCCACTTTCATAGCCAGTCTGTATGGAAAATGCTGTGTTGTTTTCATAATGTCATCGTTATAGTAATAGTGGTTTCAGAGTAGGTGTTTAATAAATGCTGATTGATGGATGTTCTGGTATTTGTATGTGTATCATGTGCTTACTCACAAGCAAGCGTTTCTAATTTTGGCAGTGTTTTGTACTGATTCATATACTCTCTGTCCCAAGACCCTTGAGAAAAATACATGAATGAATGAAGTGATTTGCCTAGGATCACACAGCTTGAAAGTGGCAGAACAAAGATGGCCCCAGAGCTTCCAACACCTAGAACTTCCAAGCCTAGAGCTCCTCCCCCTCTGACACCCATCCCCCATAACCATGCTCCAACCCAATCACATGCATTTAAGGGGAATGTAGTAGAAAACCACATTCCTGTGTTTCTCTTCCACTCTCACACTACTAACTACACTCACAGCACTTCTAACACCAGAGGGGAAGGGGCTGCCTACACCAAGCAATTTTCAGTGACACCAGCTGAGTGTCCTACAGTGCAATTCAATTCTGACTCTAGCAGGAATTAGTGCAGAGCCCCACAGGTTAAGGTCTCAGTCCCATAGACGGTCCCCTACTTCAGATGTCAACTGCAAATTGTAGGTCCCCAGGTTACCTACAACTTCTATCTGACTTGGTTACCAATAGGAATTTCCCATGACCCTCCCCATCCTTGGATAACATCATTTGCTCAGGAAAACATATTCACCATTTATTATATAATAAAGGATATGATAAAGTTTACAAATGAACAACCAGAAGAAGAGATACATAGGATGAGATCTGGAAGGGTCCCAAGTTTCAGGAGCTTCTGTCCCTGTGGAGTTGGGGTGCAACACCTTCCTGACATGGATGTGTTCATCAACCCAGAAATTTTCCAAATCCCATACTATTGGGATTTTTATGAAGACTTCATCATATACGCATAATTGATTATTAATTCCATTTACAGCTCCTCTCCCCTCTCCCTTCTCCAGAGGATGGGGGAAGGAGGAGATGAAAGTTCCAAGCTTCAAATCATGGCTTGGTCTTTCTGGTGAACTGCCCTTATCCCAGGGCCCACTAAGAGTCCCTTATTAGAACAAAGGACATTCTTAGCACCTAGGAAGTTCCAAAGGATTTAGGAGCTTAGTATCAGATGCTCCCATGATTCAGGAAATTACAAAGGTTTTAGGAGCTCTGCCTCAGGAGCCAGGGTCAAAGACTAAATGTTAGAACAAAATATATATACACATATATATAAGGAGAGAGAGAGAGAGGGATTATATATTATATACAATATATTATATATAATAATTATATGTTATATATAATCATTATATATTATATATAATATATAATTATTATATATTATATATTTATAATAATTTTATGTATGATTTATAATTTATATAAATTTATATATTTATATATATTTATAAATTTATTTATAAATTCATAACTATATATATATAATTATTGTACGGGGACTTATCCTCCATGCTTGTTTTCAGTTTCTCTGTGCTAAACATGCACTGAACCATCTATGCTAAGTGTGCACTGAACCATCCAAGAGAGGCCATCATGCAAGGAGCAACCATGACTGAGCCCAGCCTCTCCAGCACCCCAGGAGTCATCTCGTGGACACCTGCAAGCCTCTTTTTGCACAGAAAAGTGGTGAAGTTCACCTTGGTATTCTAGTTGCTTTCATTCCCTCTCATCCCTTCAATTTCTTCCTTCTCAAAGGCATTTTAAAGAAAAGATGTAAAATTGCTTAGAAATAGAGGCATGATTGTCTGGTTATTGATTCAAATTCTGGCAGGTCTGACTCAGACCTGTCTCTGTCATTCCTGCCTTCAATTCTGATGGCTAAAGACGGATTCCAAAGAATTCTATTGTAATCAAATAACCCAAGAATCCCCACCTCCTCCTCGTGCAGGAGAATTTAATATTTCCATTCTAGCTGAGGTCTCATTGCCAGAATGTTAATTGGGATTTCAGTTTGCCTGTCTCCATTCTAGGATTTTGCTTAAACTAGTATTTTTGGTTCTTTGCTCCTGTATCTTAACAGCAGACAACAAACAACCTCTGAATATTCACAGAATGGCAAGAGCTGGGTTTAGCCAGCAATTTGGCAGATAAACATAATAACAGTAGCCTCAGAAGCATTCCTATTGGGGATGTGATACAGAATGTGCTATGGCAAAGAAATCCTATACTTTGTGTCATCCTCTGCATAGAAAGAGTCTGGCTCTATTGCATCTTATAAGGAAAAAAGATATTAAAGAGACAATAAGATAATAGTAATAAGAGTCTGCTTGTATGTTAAAGGGTTTGAGACATAATCATACAGACCTGAATCTACTTATTTCCTAGGCTTCCTTTAGCAAATTTTCTTTGCTTGGTTTCTATGGAAACTAGAAACTGCACATGAGCTAGAGGCACTCAACAGTCTTCCCTTGCAGGCGTGTCCATCTCAGATTTTTCTGCTTTAAGTGATGTCATATTGTAACCACTAAGATTAAAGTAATCATCATCATCATCATCATCATCCATCCACTGTACTCTCAGAATCATTGCTGAGAAGGTCATGTTGACAGTTACCATAGCTAT
Source organism: Prionailurus viverrinus (assembly GCF_022837055.1). Lineage (NCBI taxonomy): Eukaryota > Metazoa > Chordata > Mammalia > Carnivora > Felidae > Prionailurus > Prionailurus viverrinus. The sequence goes on along the minus strand of NC_062575.1, from coordinate 29,523,450 downwards.
TTTCTAGGACATGTACTACAAAATTATAGATCTTAACTCAATCCTCCTGATAGCCCTGTGGGTTTGGTATCTGTAGCCATCAGGGTCCATCTAGGAAAATGGAAACCACTCTAGGTCTTTCAAATGGAAGGAATTGAATGCAGGGAATTAGTTATGCGTGTAACAGAATCACTGAGAAGCCAAACAGGGTGGGGGTGGGGCTGTGAGACCGCTCACAGAGTAGCAAATACAGGAAATTGCTGCCTACCCTACGGCTAGAGAGACAACAGGAGGGATTAGTGTTTCCAATGCCCAGAAAGTTGGGATCAACTGGCAACAAGTAGAACTATCCTGAGGACTGCATGTGGAAGCTGAGACTGTGGAGGAAGGAACTATCTGGAGGGCACTAGAGCCACAGAGGAGACACAACTGCTACCAACTCTTCACAGGAAGCTGAGAGAGAGTGGGGAAGGAATACCCTGACCTCTCTCTTCCCCCTGGCCTCGTTTCCAAGGAATTTTCTGTCAAGGCCTCCTATTGGTGAAAGAATCTGCATGGAAGGCAGAGGGCAAAGGATCCTCAGAAACAAGTTCCCCTGTGATACAGAGGACAACAAGGGAAGTTGCAGGGATGGATCTGAGAACAAACTAGCAGTTGACTAGCAAAGTATTACTATACCCATTTCATGGATGAGGGAACTGAACCACAGAAAGAGACGGCAATTTTCTTAAGACAACACTAGCAAGTGAAGTGACTGGTTGAGTGCTTATGAGTCCATGCTCTTAACCACCTTCTGGTATCTCCTGTAGAGAGGAAAAGGGCTTCTTTACACACATGACATTTCTAAGTCACATGCCCTTCACTAAGTGAGCTCAGTTGATTATGAAAACCTTTAGTTGTAGGGTCTATCCATCTGAAATTTGTCTATTTGAGGGGGTTTCTAGATATTTATTTGATATGTGCTAAGATGATTCACCCTGACCACATATAGTCATAAAATTATAAAAGGGATCATCTACTCACTGGTGACATGGACCTGGAAGTGAGGGGAAGACAGGACAGATGAGAAACCTTGACTTTCTCGTACTTGCTAGAGAAGTGAACTGTGGTTCCAACTGGTTAGAGTGTAGGAATGGAGGTGAAAACAGGTGAAACGAGAGAAAAGGGGTAAAAATGCCCAGTTCCTATTTTCTCTCTTTATGATTGATCATTTGCCATTGCTAAACTTGTAAGGAAAATTTATCAGGGGAAAGCTAAGATTTCTATCTGTCAACTTCATCTTTTCTAAGGACTGAGGGAAGAAGACCATTTAGCTTGAGAGGAATCTTGGAAAATTTTGCAGAGAAATGTTTCATCGAATATCCAGGGAAAACCCCTCTCAGAAAAGTTCACGTTTTAAAAGAGTTTACTTAAAAGCCAAGAAACCTTCTAATATAAGGATTTTTAATGACTGGTTAATGGGGAAGCACATTTTGGGGTAAATTTTTCTACTGTTTCCTTTATATTTTTGTTCTGTGTGCAGGAACCTCTGTATTTGTAAGGCCAGCCTTAGTTACATTAGTAGACAACTGTGTGAACTGTCTACTGCATGGATGCTCTGTCATCCTTCTCAAAGGCTCCAAGTGCTTCCCTACTTAATGACTGAAACCCTAATACCTTCTAGGAAAAATGGTATACTCTGCTTCTTGCAGGCATGGGACAGTGCTGAACAGCACCCAATCTTGATTCCAGAAAGGAAGCAACTTGTGGACAACAGGAACAGGATTAGGCAAAGTATAATCTCTCCTAGCTCCCCAAAAAGATTTTTCTAGAACCTTAGCATTTAAAATAGCTTTGCTATTCACAGTAATGGGATATTTGATGACGAGGAGGTAATAGTACCTTCTTACATTGGTATGAGATAGAACACATGTGAAGAACAAAGCATACTGGCTGATTTGCCAGATGGTTGGCTAGACAAAAAAGAGAAATCCCTTATCTCCGACTTCTCTGAATTTTCTTCAGGGCTGGGTCCAGGCTTTGTTGGCTTGATACTTATATAATTCTAGGGTCCCTCTTTAAGTGGGATCCTTTTCTTAAGGAAAAAGGATGCAGAATGATGAATACAAACTTAGGGATGAAAATGATTATTTAGAATGATAAAAGAGATCAAAACAATTTATACAATTATAAAAAGCTTAACAAATACCAAAACCATTACAAAATCTAGAATATAATATTTTTGTTAGTTAACTGCCTGACACACCTTCAGAATACTTTTTCCTACATTTTCACACTTTGTAATCATCTGCTCATTCAACAATAATTTTGTGATATTTTCTATTGAGAGGCTAGAAGGCTTAAATTTAGCCCTTGCTCTAACACAGTTGAAGAAATTTTCTTTTTCTTATCGATAGTTCAGAAAAGTTTCTTTCAGCTTTACAAGTTCTTATTTATAGTGATATGTCAAATTTTAGGATTGTGATCAAATATAGAAAAACCCTGAATAAGTCCCTTCTATATATGAACTAAGATTTCAAGGCATTTCAGGTTTCCTTGTGAAGTGATTCATCTTAAATACCTTTGAAAAGTCAACACTCATAATTACTTATCCTCGATATCCTCATTTCTTTACACTGGGTGACTTGGCTCAGAGGATAGTAGGAGTATTCTTGGATGCCACAACTTGACTAGATTGTGAATTAACTAAACACCTCTTAAGCACACCCACTGCACCCAAGCTAATCCAAACTCACTTCCCCCTGGGTACATCCTAAACATGTCTATGGCTACTACAGAGCCACTCAACACAAGAAGGTGGTGACAGAGGGGACACTGGCATGAAAACAGACAGCAGTCTTAACTGAATGCAGTTAAAAGATTTTACTTTTGCAAAATTTACAAAACATGTAACCATGTCAACATTGTTGGGTGTTCTTCTGGGCCCTCAAACGGGGTCCATGCAAGTGAGGAACACTGAAAGGTAAAATTTAAGCTTCCGTAGCTGCATGATAAATCTGCCTCTAGCTCCATCATTATCAACATCACCATATCATCACCATCATTATATTATCATTACTCCTGCATCACAGGGTCTTTGTGGGGATTACCACAAGATAATATATACAGAACTCCTAGACCACAACAGGCTATCAACTAATTGCATTTATCCTCATCCTCATCATCACCATCACCATCACCATCATCACCATCATCACCATCATCGTCTAAAGAAGAGGTGAAGATAGACCGTCATGGTCAGGAAGTGTTCTGAAGGAAGTGGGCCTTACTGCTGGGTGTCCAAAGGCACTCCTTTTACTTTTAACACCTGAAAGTGTCTCTAGTCTTCCCAGGCAAGGATGTACAATGGCTGACTTCCAGGATTTGGAAATCCAGATGGGGGCAGAGAATATTTGGCAGGTTCATATTTGCTACAGTTGCAATCTGGACCTTTAAGGAAAGGTTTGATCATCCAAGTTATTTAAAAAGTTTTTTAATGTTTATTTTATTTTTAAGAGACAGGGTGCAAGCAAAGGAGGGGAAGAGAGAGGGAGACACAGAATCGAAAGCAGACTCCAAGCTCTGAGCTGTCAGCACAAGAGCCCAAAGTGGGGCTCGAACCCATGGACCATGAGATCATGACCTGAGCTGAAGTTGGATGTTTAACCAACTGAGTCACCCAGGCGCCCTATCCAGGTTATTTTAAAACTGACTTGACTGGGATGCCTGGGTGGCTCAGTGAGTTGAACGTCCAACTTTGGCTCTGATCATGATCTCGCAGTTCTTGGGATCAGGCCCTGCGTCAGGCTTTGCACGGACAGCAGGGAGCCTGCTTCAGATTCTCTATCTCCCTCTCTCTCTCTGCCCCTCCCCTGCTCACATTCCCTCTGTCTCTCAAAAATAAATAAACATTTCAAAATAATTTTTAAAAAAGATTCTCTCTCTCTCTCCCTCTGCCCCCCTCCCACACTTGTGCATGCGCTCTCTCTCTCTAAAAAATGAAAATTAAAATGAAACTAATTTGATTGTCTTCTTGAAGCTCGATGAGTAACAGAAAATTTTAAAACAGAAGAAAAACAAAGAACTTCAATACTCCATTCTGGATTATTTAGTTTCAAGAAATGTTAGTAAAGTTATCTGATTTATCTGCATTAAATTATTTTACAGAAAAAAAAAGCTTTCTGGGGAGATACACACACACACACACACACACACACACACACACACACACACAGAAAATAGGTTGAATCTTTCCTTCCTAGAACCCGCTAAAAATACCGTCCTCTTCCTTATCTCATAGGAAGCCAACCCCTCTCAGCCCACTGACTTGGTATCAAGAAATGGTATCGGGGGGAAAGTCATATTTCCATCTTACCATGGAAAATTCCAGTTGGAGAAAGAGAAGGGGTAGAAGGTGGGTTCCTGCCCAGGACGTCGGGCATGCTGCCGATAACCTCCTTTAGTAGCCAGTGCCTCTGCCCTCACCCAGACCCAGCCAAGCACAGCCGCAGTGGCAGTGCCAGCCTTGGTGTAGCAGCACTATACACAGTGGCAACAAGCCACTGGGTTCCCAAGGCAACAAGCTCACCCATCGCCACAGGCATGAAACTATTTCCTTAGCCAATCCCTTGGGTAGAGGATTAAAAGCTCCTCATACCATCAAAATACCAAAATGCAGAGCCTTTCTCTAGGAATTAACAGTCAAGCTCAAAGTGGACTATCCTATGGCCTAAACTGGATAGCAGGGCCATGAAAGGATGGGCTGCTACAGCACCTTGTTTGAGCCTCCCCATAGCACTTTACAAGTCTGGCCTTCTGCTATGATTGTTTGGGCCTCTTCCTTCTGGAGCTTCCATACCCTCCACTGAGCTCACACATTTTCCTTCAACTCCATTGCCCCAATCCTGCCTCTCAGCCCATCTACAACACCCACGGAGCCTCTCCAGAACTCACCCATAATGGCTATTACTTCCTCTGATCTCCCATAGCTTTTAATTTATTTTAAGAAATGAATTACTTTTTACATTGGTTCTTATTTAGATAGGTCTTTATTTCCACTCTACTGGTTGCTGTGTTTCCACCACATTTATGTTCAATAAACACTTGCTGAATAGATGAACAAATGATGGTTTGGAATCAGAGGAGATGTCAAGGCATAGCTCTGTTGGAGTGTGTCTGAAGAGGGCCCCAGGAAAGACCCTGGGAAGTTTGGAGGGTGCTGTGTGCTCTTGAGCAGCAGAGGCCCCACCCAGGGGAAAAAAGGGGTTCTATAAGCAAATTCTGACACTCCTCAATACTTGCAGGACCCCAAAGGGTAGTTAGGACCCTTTGGGTTGCAAGTCACAAGGAAAGTCAACTCAAATTGGCTTAAGCAAGAAGGGAGGTATTGGCTTTCATGGGTGGGAAGGATACTGGAGTGGCTTACAGAACGAAGAGTTCCAGGAACAGAAAGCCCCAGACATAAAGTGCAAATCCACTAGAAACCTAGCAAATGCCTCTTTTCCCTTCTCTCCTCCTCTCCTCAGCTCTACCTCCCCTCTCCTCTTTATATCTGAATCCCAGACATGTTCATCTCACATCACACCCTCTCTCTTCTCTCTCTCCTTCTCTCTTTCTCTCCATCTCAATCTTACTGTGTCTCTATTTTAATCCCATTCTCTTTTACATCAGAAAATCTCTCTCCACATATCAGAAAAAAAAATAGCTCCTAGCAACTCTAGAGACAAACCCTTAATGATTTAAAACTAAGAAAAACTAGCCTTCCACCTCCAATCGGAAGGTTCCTTGGGAGGCCCCCGACTGGCCTTGGGTTCTGCGTCCCTTGGACAAGTCGCTGCGTCCAGGGATGTGACACCATTTTTTGGCCCAACTGTGTGGTGAGGGAAGCCAGGCACCATGGCTGACAGCTGCACTGGGGCCACATGGAGGCAAGAAACAAGAAGATCTACAGCTCACATAGACAAACACCCCGGGAAAGACCTTTGGCCAACGTGAAGGGACAGATTTGGAAATAATTTCAGACATGGGTAATGTCAAGACTATGGATGTACTTCCAAGCAGCAAACCAGCAGCTCTCTGAAACTGTCCGGGCTTTGTCTCCCAGGGATGCCATGTCTAAAATAAGCTCAGCCCAGCAGCTCACATCACACTGTTGCAGATAGCTGGAAATAGCTGGACATAATCACTTATGCTCATCACTACTTCCAAATTGCAGTAGTCCACCTCTAGATCTGGTTTTGAATGTGCTCATAAAAAGCACATGTATTACTATATCACCATTTTGCTCTCTGATATTTTGACAACTGCACTCGAATATAATTGGTTTCCTTTCTAGTCCTATGTATTTTATGCCCTTTAAAACATTCTAAGAAGAGGTCAGAAGGCTTCACCAGATTGCCAGAGGGATCTATGGCACACAAAAAGGCTATGAACCCTGTTCAGTTGACTGCCAGATGCTAGCCCTCCTGGTTTAATCCTCTAATCTTTGCATCATTTTCTCTATTTTCTACATTTTTGTCTTTTTGTTCTACTTCCTGTACAAAGTCAATTTGCTCTTCTGACCCCATTCTCTGGCTATTTTACTTCTGCTGCATTGCAGAATAAGACATCCTGGTCTTATTCCATAGATTCTCTATCTTCTCATCTCTCTTAGGCTACCCACTCTAGGGTGTGATTTATTCCTGCTGATCTTTGGCTGTCTGCTCACATATGGAAAAGGCACCACAAAGTGATTGGGATTTCTGCATCCAAATGCAGCTCACCAGTGGTGGCTTCACTGTGGGGTTCTTAAGCAGGGACCAGCCATTTCATCATGGAATTCCTCACATGTCAGAATCTGTGACTTCCCTCTTGGGGAAGTCTATGTATCTGGAGGTATGCTCTAATACCCTGCTGGGAGGGAGTGGGCAAATACAGGTCAGCATCCTAGGAGTCCCCCAGTAAGGACACTTGGATCTTATTCCCTGTTTTCTATCCAGTTTAGGGCTGTTCCCTGTTATTCCCTCAGTTTGAATTCTTTCTGGCTCAATTACCAGTGATTAAATCTCCTACTTGCCACCAGAGCAGGAGAGGAACAGCAGTCTGGCTATTCGGACTGGGAAAAGAGACCTCCTGAGATAAATCTTCTGCCTATCCTCCTCTGTTCCTTCCCACCCTCTCCCAGCTTTGAGAGTTGGTTGGTACCTCTAATTCCTGAACCTTCCCACTGTTTCTGGTTGCTACCTGGTTTCCTTCTTCTTAGCTTTCTCCTCTGTGGGCATCAGTCTCTACTCTGCCAAGACAGCACTGAACCCTCCACTTTCCATGTCTCAAAGTATTGTGGGTCTTTCTTGTTTGGTGTCATTTTCTTTCCATTTTTCCTTGTAAGTTTATACCTTTGCTTTGCCATCATTTTGGTGAGGTTTGGGGAGGGAGCAGAGTGTACAGAACATACTCAATCTGCCACATTTATCCACATGTCTTCTGCCTTTCAGTTTCTCACATTAGCCCCCCAAATAATAAAAAGACACTATCAGCCTTGCATTGACACTTGTTGAGACTTTTATGTCCAACTCGGCGTGGGTGCAACAGAACCTGACAGAGGAAACAGCTGTCTTGAGTTCTGGCCTCCAGCCAGTAAGGGGAATGCCAGCCCCCATCCCAACAATAATCAACCTGAAACAATAGGAACTGAACTACAAGATAGTAAGGGAAGGACACAAATGTAATGTCCAAAATGGTGCTCTTCAGAAGGAGTCAGGAGTGTCCACCTCCTACAGGCAGACTGCCCGTGCTGAGGGAACAAGGTAGGAATCCCCCTCTCTGCCCCAAGCACCATACACACCTGATGGTCCACCTAATGTCCTCCTTATGGTTTCTCCCAAAAGGTACTGTCTTGTACTTCAATATGACAGGAAGGTTTCCTCATTTCTTTTTATGTGTTGGTTCTCTGGTTGCTATTCTGTTCTATGGCTCTGCTCTGTCGTTGCTATTCTGTTGGCAGTGCATCCTCTGGGGGCAGCTCCTGTCTTCTGAATGGCTACCCAAGTTGTCTCTATTCAAGCACAAACTCATGCAGCACCAGATGTAAAATAAAAAGTGGGCAGAAATAGTTTTTTGATGAGGAGATCAAATTAAGTTGAGGACAGAAAAGAAATCTGACAGACTTCTTGGTTTAAAAAAAAATAATGCAAGCATCTGAGATAATGTGTCTTGAGTATTGTACATATTTCCTTAAAGTGAGAGGAAAGACTTGTATTTCTATAGCACTTTGCTTTGAGGGGTATCAAAGCCTTGCTTTTTTTTAATTATACAAAAGAAAGCAAAGGCACCATATATGAATGTTTTGGAGCCTGTGCAGCAAGCCCATGCAGCTGAGCTGTTATTTAAAGACATGAAAATGCAGATCCCTGGATAGACTAGAGCTGAATTCACTTCAGAAGCTGGGGCTTGGAGGGGACCAAGGGTCTCTTCCAATGTCCTGTGGCCCCAGCACAGGGCTGAGCAGCTTGGATCGCCAGCCCCCACAGGTGCTGCCACAAGCCTCCTCAGCCTCCATCTGATGCTGGTGTTTATTAGATGAAAGATGGACCAAGCCAAACAAGGTGAGAGGGATGGCATCCAGACATGATTCCCGTTATGACAGAGGGAAACAGAATATTTCAAATTTGCCAGAACTTGAGTTGGATGGATTTTCCATAATAGGCATCATAGTAATGGGGGCTATTTTCCGGGAACAGTTAAAAAATCAGAGGTGAGTTTTCAGCTTGAGGACATTTTTATAAATAATAGCCTAATAGCCTAAGTTCTAAGATTAAAAAAAGAAAATGTCCTGGCAACAGCTTCCTACTCTGCTGATGAGAAAGTCCAGTGCTGGCCAAAATTCATCTGAGCCATAAGCCTACCATATAGTTGAAGCAAAATTAAGAAGAGCTTGCCACACCACCATAGAGAGAGGCCACAGTGAGTTCCTCGACCATAAGCTGCCATTTTAGGGCCATTCCATGACTTCTGGGCCCCCAACAGCAAAGAGGGCCAGATGAAGAAAATCCTAGAACCCTGTCAACCCATGGGAAGAGTCAGTGAATACTGTGGACAGAGCAATGGCCAGAGGCAGAAATGTCCACAATAGTAAAGTATCTCACTTGAGATATCAACTATAGGCTGAATGATTATAAAACTCCCCCTCCCCAAAAATAGATTCATTCCAAATGCAAACTACACAAATAGCTGGTTACCACTCATTGATGTGAAAAGAAGGCAAAACTGAAGGCATACAGAGAAAGACAGATACCATATGTTTTCACTCTTATGTGGATCCTGAGAAACTTAACAGAAGACCATGGGGGAGGGGAAGAGGTAAAAAAAAGTTAGGGAGGAAGGCAAACCATAAGAGACTATTAAAAACTGAGAATAAACTGAGAGTTGATGGGATGTGGGAGGGAGGGGAAAGTGGCTGATGGGCATTGAGGAGGGCACCTGTTGGCATGAGCACTGGGTGTTGTATGGAAACTAATTCGACAATAAATTTCATATTTAAAAAAACTGGTTGGTTTGGGTAAAGTTCACTATCCTTCTGAAGAGGGAGAGAAAACAATGGGTGTTACATTTCTCTTTTCTATGCTTAGGTTTAATTTATTAAACCTTCACCCAAAATGTAGGAAGAATATAGAGGACCATGGCTACCATGTAAGGATGTGCATGCAGGTTGTGCACTAAACAACTCTGGGGCAACCTCACATTGTAGGCAGCAGCCATCATTGACCATGAAGCACGATCAAGATGCTTCCCATTTCCAGATGCTATGGTCACAAAGCAATATATAAAACTTCTACAATGAATAAACAGACCATATCAATTGGTGTCAGCACTAAATACAGTCTGAGGCTCCATTCTCTGGGTCTCCAAATGACCATCATTTTAGACCAGGTTCTACTGCCAGAAGTAAGGGCCTGGGTCTTGTAGATACTGCAAGATCATCTTCTCTCAGGACTGTTTCCGCATAAGCCTCCACTTCTTCCTGAGGTCTACAGCTTGCCCTAGCTTCTCTGGCCAGAAGCTGGATGCTTCCTTCCTGATCTGGCTGGGACTTGGTCCAACCCTCCACACCCACCCATGGAGGGTACAGCTTTCTCCTCCAAATGCAGTGAATGCAGCTCTCTGGCTTCTCAGAGATGGCTGCTTTCCTGGTACTACTTCTATAAGGATGTGCCCAACCACACCTGGGCTCTGAGGACCCTGGGAGAAGAGCCTCACGGCTCTTTCCTAACTATTGGCTGAGGTCGGCCAGCACTTCTATCTCCATAAATTAAGTACATGGACTAACTTTGTCCTGCCTGATATCCATCCCGACATGTCCGCAAAGCTGTAGGAAATGTGACCTCAGAGGAGAACACCCCATTCTCCATGCAATAACAGACCATTCACACTACTCCCCAAATCTCTCGTTCAGGCATCATGGACACTGAGCTCTCAGACTGAGCACAACTTAAGCACCATATGATATGATGACCATTAAAACGCATATTTATGTTGACAGTGAATCATGTGGCAGCCATTTTTCCAAGCCTAAAGGCACCAAGACATCTGAGTTTGAGGTATTCTAACAAAAGTCTTTCAGATTCCAACCTCTATGCTTCTGGGGTCATAATCACTCTCCAGCAATGTGACCTGTGGTCTTCCATTTTCCTTCCCCCATCTTGGTTTTTGTGAGGATAAAGGCAGTTTGGAAGGGTAGTGGAAATGACCTACCTACATTTAGGAGCACTTCGTCAGAAGTTGAACGCTCTTTGTTTTTCTTCTGATTTTCCCTGTGTACGACTGCATTGTTAAAAATAGTTGCCAAAGATAACGGTGAGACTTCCCCAAAAGACTAGTGGAAACGAAAGTCATCACCATGACCACCACCACCATCAACATCATCATTATCATCATCTTCTATGACCACAGTGAGCCTTTGTGTCATTTTAGCCAATCCTATCTAGTGTCTGATAACTTATCATCATCACCATCATGTATATATGACCACAGTGAGCCTTTGTATCATTTTGGCCAGTCCTATCTAGTGTCTGACAACTTCTTTCAGGTAGCTTTAAGTCCTGAAGCCTGCCTAACCCTGGTCTCCTAAACCAAGCCCTCACAGCTACACTGTGGAGTGAGATTATTTTATTATTAAAGCAAAAATGACAGGGGCACCTGGGTGACTCAGTCAGTTAAGCATCCGACTCTTGATTTTGGTTCAGGTCACCACGTTACGTTCGTAAGTTCAAGCCCTGCATCAGGCTCTGCACTGACAGTCTGGAACCTGCGTGGGATTCTCTCTCTCTCTCCTTCTCTGTCTCCCTGCCCCTCCCCTCCTCACTCTCTCTCCCTCTCTCTCAAAATAAATAAATAAACTTAAAAAAATATGCCAGCAGCAGTTCACTTGTTTTAAGTGTGTGCTGTGTGCTGAGCACTATTCTAAACAGTTTCCATTTGTTATTTAATGTAACCCTCCTGCAATCCCTCTGCAGTCAGTATCATCAGTGTCCCATTTTACAGATGAAGAAACGGAAGCACAAGAGACTGAGATGTTTGCCTCAGGTCACTTGGCTGGTAAGGATTCAGATGTACGCAGTCTAGCTCCGGAGCCCCCGGGCTGAGCTCTGACACCCTGCTACTCCATGAAACTATGTGAATAGCCAGTACTCAGCCAAACTGGAGGCAAAGCAATGCACACCTCTTCACAGTTTATCCACAGATCCCTCTTTAGAGATGTAGGGTCTCAAAGGAAAAAGAAGTCCTAAGCCTCACTGGGTCCTCACCCCATGGTGGCGCTCTGCTGCTAGCCTGGCCAGCAGCCCTTCAAACCTTTCAGAGGGCTCTCCAGCGAAATGTCCCTCTGGCCTGCCCTGGGCTCTCTGCATGTGCAGTGCCCTCCACACCCTCACTCCCACCTATTCATCTTTGAAACCTGGTCTGTACATGCGACACTGTGTCTCCAGGCGGCTCTGTGAGTTCTGGCAATCCATTACTTCCCTCTGCTCCCCACCCTACAGTGTCCTCATATTCTCAACCAGTCTACACATCCCCTGCTAGCTGCCCTTTCCAAAGTTTAGCATTTCCAAATGGCAAGATAAGTTCAGAGTCATTTAAAGGAAAATGGGCGTACTTGAGACATACCATGAAAATGTTGAGCTTTTTTTTTTTTTTAATCTCATCCTTACCCTTCCCGCAGAAACAGTGAGCTCAAGTAGCCTCCTGTTCATTGTTTTCCCCAGGGAAGCCAATTTCAGTTCAGTTCCCACTGTTTCATAACACGAGAGCTCAACTTACACACTTCCAGAGGGATGGGTGCTCAGTTTTGTTTTCTTCTTCCCTCACGAAAAAGCTTCAATCTCAGTTGCAGGCTTAAACAGACTTAACAGCCATAAGCCCCATAAGCTCTGGCATGCCATAAATAGTCCTTTTCATCAAAAGCTGCAAATCACAAGTCTACTGTAAAAACCAGAGCTACTCAGATAGCTGCCCCCAGCCCTGAGCATAGGGCCTTGCATTTAGCAGCATTTAATCAAGATTTGTTGATGGACTGATTGATCTGGGTCTCCCATATCAAGTGTAGCCTAAGTTTCTTAGATTTTTTTAAAGGGATTTGAACTAAGATTTAAAACCAACTCTTAATGCACTACCCTCTCCATTCCCACAGTCCTTTGGGCCCAGAACCTTAGAACCTATTTATAATGCATGAGTTTCAAAGCCCCTGTGGGGACCAGAAGGCAAGAAGGAAGGCAGGGCAATCCTGTAAAAGCCCCTACACCATCTGGGTCATTGCACAGTGGTAAGTGGTGTTCCTCAGGAAAGCATGGGGCAACTGAAAGGGTCCTCTGGATCATCTGAAAAGATAGAGCAAGCATTCTGTCATACGTTAGACATTTGGAGTTGGGAATCCTTAGTCCCCCACTCCTAGTCCTGTGGCCTTGGGCAGGTTACTTAGCATCTGTGTGCAGCAGGTTCCCCATAAGCCAGTTCATAGGATTTCTGTCAGGATTACATTAACAAACACTTGGTAAGCCCTTGAGACAGTATCTGGCATGGAGAAGGCATCACTTGTATTTTAAATAATTAGCTTAGCAATACAGTGAAAGAATCTTTTATTGTGCTTTTAATTTTATGAAAATCGGGGGTCCATATAAACCAATTATGGTAACTCAGCTAACCAGAATATTTAATGAAACAGAACACCCTACTGTCCCAAAATGCAAGGCAGATCTGAGCCCACAGTATGTAAGAAAGTACAGACAGGAGCAGAAACAAATTAAGGATCGGTAATAACTGAATTTAATCGGATCACAGAACACCGGGGGCACTAAAACAAAATCACGTTATAAATTTCTTAAATGAAATTATAAGGTCAGGAACAGGTATGAGCTATTCCAACTTTTTCAAAGCCTTTTTCATCATGATGGGGAAGAAAGGAAGCTGAGTGAGTTACTGTGTTCCTGTTTTATTCGTCAGACTTCAGCAAGAAAAATAAAGGGAGAGGGATGGATATATACAATTAGGAAGTAATTAAGGCCATGTAAACACAGCTGTTGATAAAGACACAGGTAAGGGAATTCTTAGAAAAATGAAATGTAACAAATCAGCAGGCAGAATGAAATGGGTCCCTGGGCAGTGAAGAAACTTGTTAATAAACTTGCTGAACCACCACCAACTCAGAAAAGTAACAGTGAGTGAGAACAAGGAAATTTTGCATTTTTAAGCTCTCTTAAAGTGAGCTGGGGAGAGAGAAGACCTTTGGGTGGCTAGTAGCCCCCAGGGCAAGAGAAGCAGTGACAGGACAAAGGCAGAAATGGCACAGCGTTTCTGCTGCTCGGCCTCCATCTGCGGTTACAACATGTTTGGGGGGATAGAGCATGGTCAGAGTTACAATGACCTGGACTATGTGAAGAAATCAATCTGCAAGCATTTATTGAGTGCCTCCGATGTCCAAGGCACCACGCCAAGTGAGAGATGCAAAGATGAGCAAAACTGGTCCTGGATCTCCAGAAATCCAGGACCGTGGGGACAACAGCTGTGAACTCAGTAACACAAGGTAAAAGGCAATCAATGCTGTGGCAGAGTTACATGCAGAGCATAGGGACACAAGAGGAAGGTGAAGTTCCACCAAGAGTATCAGGGAAGACTTCCTGTAGGAGGTGGCATTTGAACTGACCTTGAAGGGCGGATAAGAAAAATGCTTCAGACAGGGAAATGGCATGCATCCATCCATCCATCCACCCATCCAATTATCTACCCGATTGACAAATGGTTACTGAGCACTTACTTTCTAGCAGGCACTGTGCTAGTTGCTGAAAACAGATTTTTGAGTAAAAAGACAGAATTCCTGTCCTTGGGGAACAACTGGGAATGCAAATGTTCATTAAAGCATCAAACCTTCAGACATGGATTGCAGTATGGCAATGCCATGAGCGGTGGTGCTGGGAACTGTCCGAAGCTCTCACGGGACTGTCTGACCTAGCAGAGAAGTCAGGGAGGGCCTTGCTGAGGAAGTGATGTGGAACTGAGACCCAAGGGGGCAGTCAGACACATCTGGGCAGAGAGAAGAGACCGCATCCCCACCCGAGAGAGCAGCAATAAGTGCCAAAACGAGGGCTTGGAACAATCCAGGGAGGCTGGATCATGGTTTGGGGGGAATAATGTGTGGAGACAAAGCCGCAGGAGCCAGCAGGGGCATGTGGGGTTTTGGTGAGAAGCTCCCACTCTTTACTCAAAGAACAATGAAAGTCTTAGAAATACCTTAATTGGTGTCATCGTATGGAGGGGAGGAAGGAGGCAACGTGGCAAGAGTTTGGCTCTGGGAAGATGACTTGGCTGAAGAGTAGGACCACAGCGAATGAACCAGTGGCCCAGTGAGAGAGAGGGTGGTGGCCAGGACAGGGAGGACAGCAGCAGGAAAGGGGAGAAAGGATCTCAAGGGGTATGTTAAGTGTAAGTGCACAGGACTGGCAGGAAGACTGCGAGGCCTTGGTTAGGGAGGGGAGGCATCCAGCACTCCTCTAGCTACAGGGCAGATGGCAGTGCCAATTCCCTGATAAGGGCAACAGGACAGGGCCAGTGTAGTAGAGACATGAGTTGTGGGGAATCATGTGCGTGACGGTGTGATCAACATGTGTCTCTCCTGTAGACTCTAAGCCCCCTTCACGGGCAGGGCTCTGTGTCCTTTTACTAAAAAATGTGTTCTTGGCAACTAGTATGGTGTCTGACAGATAGCAAGTGCTCAGTAACTGCTTGTTAACTGAGTGCACAGTTGGATGAGTGGATGCCTTTGGTTTGGGACATGTGAAGTTTGAGGTGCTTTAACACATCTGAGAGGAGACTTCAGGTAAAAAGTGGAGAGATGGATGGGCTGTAGCTCAGAGAAGCGGTCGGGATGGGAGCTAGAGATGCATGACCACCCAAAAAGAGTAGCTCAGGGGAGAAGACAAACAGGCCCTGGCTTCAGCCTTTAGGAATCCCAACGGGTCAGGTCCAGGTAGTGGAGAGAAGGTGCACAGAGGAGGAAGAGAAAGGGCAGCCAGAGTCAGAAGGAGTATGTTCAAGAAGGAGAGAGTGGTCAACGGTGTCAGTTGCAAGTAAGATGAGAACTGAAGAATGTCCTTTGGATTTAGCAACACTGAGGTCATTGGTGACCTTTGTGGGAGCTGTTTTTGTGGTGCGACGGGGTGGAAGCCAGATTGGAGGGGGTGTGGAGTGAGCAGTGGGAGGTGATGAAACAGTGACAGGGAGTAGACACAAGTCTTAAGAGAAGTTTGGCGGCAGAGAGAAGAGGGATAAGGCGGAAGCTGGGGAAAGGGAGGAATGTGCCCTGGCAGGTGTGAGAAGTTTCAACAGCCCAGCATGGCTACAATAGTGGTTCTTGTGCCTTTTCTTCTGTCCCAACATCCCCGGAGGAACAGAAATCGAAAGTAATGAGCTTGAGTTTGGAGACATTAATTTGGGGAGTTATGGGGTAGGCAGGGGGAGAAAGATACCTGTAGGGTAGCTGGAAAGATGGTCTGGAGTAGCACTGGCAAACTTCAGCCACCAAATCCAGCACCCCCCCCCAACCTGTTTTTATATGTCAAGCCCATGAGCTAAGAATAGTTTTCACATTTTTTTAATGTTTATTTTTGAGAGAGAGAGAGAGACAGAGTGCGAGCAAGGGAGGGGTGGAGAGAGAAGAAGACACAGAATCCAAAGCAGGCTGCAGGTTCTGAGCTGTCAGCACACAGCAGACCTGGGGCTTGAACTCACAGACCATGAGATCATGACCTGAGCTGAAGTTGGACGCTTAACCAACTGAGCCACCCAGGCGCCCATTTTTACATTTTTAAATGGTTGACAAAGTCAAAAGAAGAATAATATTCTGTGACACATAAAAAGTACATGAAGTTCAAATTTCAGTGTCTATAAGTTTTATTGGAACACAGCCATGCTCACTCATTTGCATATCATCCATGGCTGCTTTTGCACCACTGAGGTAGGTTGCATAGCTAAAACAACAGACTGGCCCACATAGCCTAAAATATTTCCTAGCTGGCCCTTTACAGAAAATGTTTGCCAATCCTTAGTCAAGGGCACAGGACAGCAATTGGGGCAACTTCCTGGCAGTCAACATTATGAAAAAGAATCAAGTTAAATGGGACCAGATCACACTGTGCATTAAGGAAAACAGGTGGCTGGCCATTTGTAGGATGTGGTAGGGATGGCACCAGCCTGATATCTCTGGGTCTATCATGGACATTTGTTCCCCCTCACCGTGCCCTGCCCCCTGCCTTGTTGACATCACAAGGCTCAATGTAAAGGTCACTTCTTCAAGGAAACATTTCTCCTCCCTTCCCCCAGTGTTCCGACATCTTAGACAAAATCTTTACTTTTCCTTTACAGCATTTATTGCCATGGTAATTCAATAATTTTTTGCAGAATTCTTGGTTTACTGCCTGTCTCTCCCCCCAGACCACAAAGCTCTTTGGTGTAATGACTAACAGAACAGATTCTGGAGACAGGCAGCTTGGTTCAGTCCTAACTCTATCATTTACTGCCTCTACCATTTACACTTTACCATCTACCATGGCTCACTTACCATCTTCTGACCTCAGCTGTCTCATCAATAAAATGGAGACAGTGAGAATCTATATTACTTAGGGTTGCAAGGATTGAACAAGATAGTAAGATACAGGGAGCAGAGCTTGCAGTATACTAAGTGTTCAATAAATATATCATCTTTAGTGACTACTTGGATAAGCAGAGTGTGAGAAAACAGAGGTGAAATCCAAATTTCAGAGCAACTGGGTGGATGGTTGCTGGAGACATTTCTGGAGACAAGGAACACAGGAAGGGGAGAAGGTTTGGGGGACAGCCAAGTACTGATGCAAGGTAGATGGGTGCAGGGGGAGTTCAGCCGAGTTGGTGGGTGGGTAGGGGACTGGTGGGGTATGGAGAGCACTTGAAATAGCTGGGAGATACAGCTTGGGGAAAACAGCAGATTGCTGGGCTGTGGTTTGGGCCTATGTGAAAATTCCCTGGCATTTGTCATTGCTGTTGTGTGATTATCTGTTTATACCCTAATAAACATGAGCTATTATTATTCTATGTTCCTTGAGAACTCTTACTACCTTGTCTTGTTGACTGCTGGATATCCAGTACCTCTAGCACAGTTCCTAGCACATAGCAGGTGCTCAGTAAGTATTTCTTGAAAGAATAATTAAAGGAATGAAGAAAAGGAGAGAGACATACACATATTAACTTAAGGAGGAATTATCTACCTGCTGGCCTCTATCTGAGGGCCCAGTAGAGAAGACATAGCATTTTTTAAGGACAGTGCACTAGAGACATAGAGGAGGACTGTTATTAAAATATCTGTGATAAAAAATTTTCAGTGTCTACTTGACTGGGCTAAGGGATACCCAGATGACTGGTAACATACTATTTCTGAGTATCTGTGAAGATGACTTCCAGGAGAGATTAGAATTTAAATTGGTAGACCAAATAAAAGACAATTGCCCTTATCAATGTGGGTGAGCATCATTCAATCCACTGAGGGCCTGAATATAACAAAAAAGACTGAAGAAGTTCAAATTTGCCCTGTCTGAGCTGGGGCATCCATCTTCTCCTTCCCTCAAACATGGGCACTCTTGGCTCCTGGGCCGTTGGACTTGAATCAGGACTTACACTATAGGCTCCCATGTTTTCAGGCCTTGGATTTGGATTAGAGCTACATCACCAGCTTTCATGGGCCTACAGCTTACAGATGGCAGATTGTGGGACATCTCAGCCTCCATAATGGTGTGAGCCAATGCCTCACAATAAACCTCTTTCTATATATGTACATTTATCCTGTTGGTTCTGTTTCTCTGAAGAACCCCAAATGGTATCCTTAGGGACAATTTCCTCAAAGTCCTGCTAGTAGGTGAATCCAAGCTGCTAGTGAATGCCTCTTTCCCTGATTCAACTGCCTCACCTGAGAAGCATAGAGAAAGTGGAGACTGCAGAGTCTCCCTGCCAACCCTCCCTCCAGCAAGAATCTTCTCTCTTGACTATGTTAGGGTTTGGGGGAACAAAACCATAGAAGAAAGAACCCTCCAGATATCTACATATTGTGCTCCTAGCAATGGGCAATGTTTATATTCCTCTTTTGACTTTCCTACCAACTCTAAGAGGCAAAATATCTACAATTTACAGGAAAGAATCTGGGGCCTAGAGAAAGAAAGTAGCTTATCTGAGATCATATAGTTAATAGGTGGCAGAGGGGAGATTTGAAAATAGAAATGTCCATGAGGTTCCTAAGCTGCATTAGTCAGGGTTCCTCAGAGAAAGAGAACCAACAAGACAATAGGATCCCTCTCTTTCTCTTTCTCTCTCTCTCTCTCTCTCTCTCTCTCTCTCTCTGTGTGTGTGTGTGTGTGTGTGTGTGTACACAATTAGGGAGGCTGACAAGTCCCAAGCTCTGCTGGGTGAGTCAACAAGCTGGACCAGGAGAGCCAATGGATCCAAAGACCATGTTCTAATCTAAAGACCAGCTGACTTGAGATTCAGGAAAAGCCTATGTTTTAGTTTGAATTAAAAGGCAGGGGAAAAAAAACAGATGTTCCAGCTCAAAGCAAGAGGATGGGGTATGGTCAGCCTTTTGGCTCAATTCAGGTATTCAAATGATTTGAATGAGGCCCACCCACGTTAGGGAAGGCAATCTTTGCTCAGACTGCCGATTTAAACTCACCCAAAACTACCCTCACAGAGACACCCAGAGTTTGACCAATATCTGGGCACCCCATGACCCAATTAGACACATAAAATTAGCTATCAGGCAAGCCCATGGACTTCCACTATATCACACCCAGCTGTGCTTGGGTCTAGAAAGTCCTCCCCAGTGATGTCATAAAATGCTACTTGCCCCCAGAGATCCCTCGCAAAAGGCAGCAACCAGTATCTTAAGAATACATAAATTTTCTCTGCCAGTTAAATAGAAGTAATCTAAACTAGTTCCTGTAATTACTTCCTTGATTGAACCTAACTTCTCCCCACCTAGCCCTAAACATACTTTCACTGTTTCTAGATAGGCAACTGGAAATCTCAGATGTTCAGATCATTCAGACCTCAGAAAGGTGAAAGCAGAGTGGGGGATAGGAAAATGAAACTCACCATGATACAAAGAGAGAATAGGATACAGTAATGGGAACCTACAAAGGGAAGTAGGATTGTTTGGTTCCTTTGCCAGTTGCAATGTATGTGCCTCAAAAGATATTTCTGTGAAGACACTAAATTTTCAATGCCTGATACACTATAGGCACTTAAAATATTTAATGAATGGATCAATATGTCCATCCTCCCTTTCTTTTTCTTGTTTGTGCCCTCTAAACCTGAGAGACTGTCCCCATTTTCCTGCACATGAAGGAAATCATGATGATACTGCCTTGTCCCTCCTCTTTCTTTGACTTTTTAGCTCTGAGGTCTTCTTGGGTTTGGCAGTCATCTTCCACCTGGGCCTCCTTTCCCCTAACCCTTCCAAATCAAATAAATATATTTCACTCCTGTGAGCATACTGGCTCAGTTAACTCTCTGAAGCTCTCTTAGCCAACCTTTCTGCTGCACTGCTGGGCGATGTGTGATCTGCAGATAGAATAAATTCAAAGACTGCATAATCACCACTTACTCCTGGAAAGAGCCACATGGCAGTGACTGGATTCTCCAGTAACTTGGCTTTGTATGAATCTATTATGATGGTTCTTAGACATGATACTAACTTTTTCCAAGAGCTCACAGGGAAAAGAAGAATGATGTCCAATATCTTATAGCTATGACATTCTTCTCCCGAGGGCTTCGATCCTTTAAGAAACCCCTGTCCCAATGTCATGTTCTATCCCTGAACATGAGCAAAACATCTCAGGTGGGCAGACCCATTGTATTTCTCTAATACTGTTTTGTGCTCAGCACTTAGTTAACTCTGTGATAACTAAAGAAGTTTATGAGGTGGTTCCCTGACCACGATGGAATGTACAAACTAGCCCTGCCATTATATGCTTTTATAATAGTGGACAAATGTATAAAACAATTCTTCAGATATTGGACAGTAGGTGCACAAAACCATGATGTCTAAGAGAAAGGAAACAATTGAGGTGAGTCCTATGATTATCCTGGCTTTCTGTCTAGAGTCATTTATCAGACTTTTGGACAATGAAGAGGAACTCAATTAGAGGATGGAGTCTCCCTGAGCCTAAGAGACAGGGATTAAAGTTAAGGGAGGTTCAGGTGGTTGGAACTTGAGGGACAGAGTACCATAGAAGAAATAGCTATGCAAAAGAGCTCCAGACATCTTCACTGGATGTCCTTGTTGGTATAAATAATAAATTGCATATGTAGGGTGTGACTCCATAAAACCACATGGAGAACAACTACCAGAGAAAGAACAATGATTGGAGAGCTATAAGCTGAACAACTATCACAAGTTACACGTGGCTGGGAAGCACTGAAGTTCCAAAAAAACTAAAGTGAAGAAAATTTGTTGAACACCAGGGAATTCGGTAGAGACCCTAGAAATGTCAAGTCTTAAAAGTAGTGTTAAACTAGCACTACCAACAAACCTAAATGGGTATTCAACTAGTAACAGTAAATTAACTGCCTGCCAGAACAAAATTCAACCAACAATTTAACATTTACAGTGCTCTGCCTTCAATTAAAAATTAGACACGAAAATAACTAGGCAAATGTGAACCATAACTGAAAAATCAATCTGTAGAAACAGACCAGAAATAAGAGAGATGATGGTATTATCAGACAATGATTGAAAACAGCTATAATATTTTTAAGGAATTAGATGGAAACATGAACCAAATGAGAAGAGAAATGGAAACTACTTTTTTAATCCAAATAAAACTTCTAGAGCTCACAATGAAAGATTTGCAATAAAAAAGATTAAGTGGATGGCATCACAACCAATTTGACACTGTGAAAGAAAAGGTCAGTGAACTTGAAGACAGGGCAATGAAAACTATACAAGCTGACGCACAAAATACGGGGAATAAAAAGGCTGAGAAAATGAAGGCAGCCTAAGCAACCTGTGGGAGAATACCAAACAGTCTAACATATGTTTAATTGGTACCCTAGAGAAGGTACCCTAGAGAAGGTGAGGCAGGTAAATATTTGAAAAAATAACGAATGAAAAATTTACAAATCTTTCATGAACACTATATACCCACAGATCCTAGAGGCTCAATTAACATCAAGCAGGATAAATATAAAGAACACTTTACGAATACGCATCAAAACTGAATTGCTAAAAGCAAATCATAAAGGAGATCTTCAAAGCAGACAGAGAAAGAAGATACACTCTACACAGGAGGAGTGATGAGAAGTATCTCTGGCTCCTTGTCATAGATTATGCAAGTAAGAAGATAATGGAATGATAATTTTTAAATGATGAAGTAAAAAAAGTGACAACACAGATTTCATGGCCAGTGAATATATTCTTCAAAGACTGAGACCCAAAATGCTGAGAGACTCCATTGCCAGCAAACGAGTACTACATTTAGCAAAAGCCAAATAAATATTTTCTGGCTGAAAGAAAATTATTCCAAATGAAAACTCAAGTCTATGCAAAACAATGAAGAATACAGGAAAGGAAAGATATGTAGGTAAACATAAAATGTTTTTTCTCATTTAAAAAATTCTTCTGAAAGATAATTATCTAAATCAAAATAATAACAATGTATTGTCAGGTTCATAACAAATGTGTAAATGAAATATATGACAATAATAGCACAGAGCACTGAAAGAGGAATGGAGATATACTGTTGTAAGAATCTTACATTGTATGTGAAGTAGAATATTTTGAAGGTACACTTTGGTAGTTAAAAACTCATATTGTAATTCCTATTGCAACCACACACCCAGAAAATTATAAAATGAAGTAATTAAATAAATGATAATATACAATTAATAATAAAATGAAGAAATAATAAAATGGAATACAAAAAAAATATTCAATTAATCCAAGAGAAGGCAAGGGGAAAAGAGCAAAAAATAAAGAGACAAATAGCAGGGTGGCAGACCTAAACCAACTATTTCAATATCTGCATTAAATGTAAATAGACTAAATACAGCAAGTCTGATGCAGAGATTGTCAGATTGGACAAAAAAGTAAGCTATTCTTCAAGAAATTCACCTTACATATATAAACATACATAGTTTAACAGTTGAAATACAAAGGAATGATACACCATACAAACATAATAGCAAGAAGAGCTATATTCATAACAGATGAGGTAGACTTCAGGGCAAGGAATATTACCAAAGATAAAGGAGTCAATTCAATAAGGCCAGAAGATATAAAAACAATCTTAATGGGTATTTGCTTAATAACAGATCTTTAACATACATGCAACAAAATTTGACAGAAATGAAAGGAGAAACACACAAATTTAAATTATAGTTGGAGTCTTCAACACTCCTCTCTCAATAATTGATAGAATAAGGAGGCATAAAATCAATAAAAATATAGATGATTTGAGTATCACTGTCAAACCTAAATGACATTTATTCACCTAGTACAAAATATCACTCTTTTCTTTTTTTTTTTTCAACGTTTTTTTATTTTTATTTTTGGGACAGAGAGAGACAGAGCATGAACGGGGGAGGGGCAGAGAGAGGGAGACACAGAATCGGAAACAGGCTCCAGGCTCCGAGCCATCAGCCCAGAGCCTGATGCGGGGCTCGAACTCACGGACCGCGAGATCGTGACCTGGCTGAAGTCGGACGCTTAACCGACTGCGCCACCCAGGCGCCCCTATACACTCTTTTCAAGTGCACATGGAACATTCAACAAGATAGACCATACCCTAGACTGACTGTAAAAAACAAAACTATAAAATCTCTACAGGAAAATTTAGGAGAAAATCTTCACAACCTTGGGACAGATAAAGGTTTCACAGTATAGAAAACATATCTGCCATAAAATTAGAAAATTATTAAAATGGGTAAATTTTAATGTTCATAAAAATTAAAAACTTCTCTTTAAAATACAGTTAAGTGGTGCCTGGGTGGCTCACTTGGTTGGGTGTCCAACCTCAGCTCAGGACATGATCTTGCGGTTCGAGAGTTCAAGCCATGTTGCACTCTGTGCTAACGGTTTGGAGCCTGGAGACTCCTTCAGATTCTGTCTCTCCCTCTCTCTCTCTGCCCCTCCCCTTTCTGAAGAATAAATAAACATTAAAAAATTAAAAAATAAAATACAGTTAATAAAGTGAATAGACAAGTCACATCTGGGAGAAAATAGTCACAATATATATATCTGATAGGACTTCCATAAAAATATAGAAAAAGCTCTCATAACTCAATAATTCAAAAGACATATAATCAAAAATTTTGAACAGATTAACTTTCAACAAGCACTTCACACAAGAAAATATATGAATAATCAATAAGCATACAAAAAGGTGTTCAACATCTTTAATCATCAGGGAAATTTGCACTATACCCATAACGAGATGTGACTGCTTACTCACTGAAATTTACAAGACTGACAATGTCAAGTGTGGGTGAGGATGGGGAGCAACTGGAACTTTCCTACATTGCTAGTGGGGTATATGAGAGTATATTCATTTGGGGAAATAATTTGTCAGTTTCAAATAAAATTAAATATATACTTACTATATGACCCAGAAATTTTGCTCTTAGGTGTACACTCAAGAGAAATGAAAACATGCTCACACGGATTTGTGCATGAACACTTACAGCCCCTTTATTCACAACAGCTAAAATTGGAAACAACCCAAATATCCACCAACAGGTAAATGGATAAGCAAGTTGTGTTTCATGTATCCAATGAACTACTGCTCAGCAATGAAAAATAATGAATTGTTGATGTGCACAATATGGAGAAACTCTAAAACATTGTGCTTAGCAAAAAGGGGCCATAGATTTATGTAGAATTCAAAATCAGGCAAAACTAACCTGTAATATTAGAAATCCACTGAGTAGC
Source organism: Prionailurus viverrinus (assembly GCF_022837055.1). Classification (NCBI taxonomy): domain Eukaryota; kingdom Metazoa; phylum Chordata; class Mammalia; order Carnivora; family Felidae; genus Prionailurus; species Prionailurus viverrinus. Next base: position 29,499,023 of record NC_062575.1, on the reverse strand, counting down.
TGTCTGGGTCAGGGGGTGGGGGGAATTGACTGCAAGGGGCACAGAAGGACTTTTAAGGTGATGGAAATGTTCTATACCTTGATTGTGGTGGTTGGTTACATGGATGTGTACATTTGTCAAAACTTATTCAAGTGAGAATTTAAAACAGGCGCATTTTATTATATGTGTATATTATACCTCAATAAAGTTGATTTTTTATGAAGAGGTTTTTGTCCTTCAGGAGACTGCAATTCAGATGGGGAAACTGGATTAGAAGTCCGGGGGATCTCCCTATGATCACACACAAGCCAGAGGGGCACTGGGCACTGATTTATGCCTTGCACAGCCAGGTGCCATGGAGATCTGAGGAGAGGTAAGTGGGTGAGGGACTAGTCAGTATACCTTTCAGGAGGAACCTGTCCCAGGATCTGAAGGGAAAGGGAGAATCTGAGGAGTGGAGAGAAGGCTCAGGGTCCCCATGGACATATTCAGCACACTGAAGTAGAGTGCGGATGGCCTCCAGGCAGGCCATGCAAAAGACTGTGGCTAATTCAGATGAAGTTAGATGTGGGGAAGAATAGAGTCTTGAAAGCAAGGCAGAGGATATATAAGGCTGCAAGTGGGCATCCACTTGGTTCCTAAGTAGGGCAATAGCAGCACGGGAGTGATCAGGCTGTGGGTGAGGAATCCAAGTCCAGGAATCCACGAAGGAGGCTCTGGCAGGTGTGTAGACATGGATTGACGGGTGCCTGACTTAGTGAGGTATCTTGTGAATACAAAGACCTAAGAACCATTCTGATGAGCACAAGCCATTGGGAAATGCTGACTCTGTCTTACAGAACTTTCTGAACCTTGAAGAGGCTGCCACCCCAATGGATAGATGTCAGACTCTGAAGTGCACAGCCCTAGCTCCAAGCCTGACTCCACCACAAACAAACTTGGGCAAATTCTTAAAGCACCTCAAACCCAAGTTTTCTTATTTGAAATATGGAAATAATAATTCTCAACTTGTGGGGTTATTGAGATTACAGGTGAGGTTGGTGAAGCACCTACCATCAGGTGGTAACAAATGATAGACATTACAATTAGTTCTGTGGTTGATCAGAGATTCCTAGGACTACTGGACGAGGTATCTCCTCCCTTTGGATCTCAGAATTGGGGTCACAACTACACTGCATGAGTGAAGAGAGAAAAGTTAATGTACCCATAAACCTACAGGTATAGTAGTCATCAAGGATAAGCAACACTGGGTATAAACATTATTCACATATGTGCTGTGTATAGGCCACAGAAAGAGAGTGAGATGGGTCCCTTTCACTAAATAACAAAGGGTCAAGGGGCTGATTATGAAAATTTGGGCCAAGGGGTTCATAATTTGCAGTTTTTCCATTGGGAGAAGGATGCCTTTTTAATTTGCAAATTGACCGAGAGTAGCCTACTTAGCCAAACATCTCTGTCATTAAGTGGCCCCCTCGACGCTTTGACGCAGGTAACTGTGGCTCTGAGGGAATCCTAGGAGACCACTGCTCCAGAATCTCGCCTCCAGGTAGGGGCATATGTTGGGGATGTTGGGCAAGTACAAACTTAATATAGTTGCTCAAATCTAGAAAATATAATTTTCTCTATATTGAGATAGGAAACAGGTATTTCCTGAACACATACTGTTTATAAGGCAGGCACTTTACTAGAGGTTTTACCTGGATTGTTCGGAATAACCAACTGTTCACTTATTCAACAATTACTTATTGAGTTCCAACGGGCACTGTGCAAAATGTTAGGGATGCATTGGGACCATAAGCACAGGAGATCACTACCAGTCGAGAACAGATCCAGAGCAGAGGCCCAGCACATAACCAGGCCCTAGTAGTGGAAACTCTGTGTGTGTGTGTGTGTGTGTGTGTGTGTGTGTGTGTGTGTGTGTGAGAGAGAGAGAGTTCAGTAGGGGAATTGCCAGCAGTTCTAAGGTTGGAGCAGAAAAAGCCTGCAGCAGTAAGGCAGTAAGAATACAGATCTTTCTGTCTCTCCATCATAAAGGATTCCTAGGCCTGGAATAGCTACCAGATTTAGCAAATAAAAATACAGGGTGATAAACCTGATGAACGGTACCTCAGCCAGGTGATCAGGGTCAACATCAACGGCGATAAGTCACACAGAGAGTAGGTACCAGTCACATGACAGAATGGGAACGGCACTTTGCCTTTGTGGTCCTTCTCCCCCAAACTCACTGCCCCAGTCGAATCAATCATGAGGAAAACATCAGACAGGCCCATACTGAGGGACATCCTACAAAATGCCTGACCAGTCTCCTCAAAACACTCAAGGTCATCGAAAACAAGTCCCAACTGTCACAGCCACAAGGCGATTAAGGACACAAGATGACTAAATGTGATGTACAATCCTGGGCAGGATCCTGGAACAGAAAAGGACATTTGGGAAAAAATAAAGAAATCTAATAAAGTTGGACTTTAGTTAATGATAATATATCAACATTTGTTCATTAATCGTGGCAAATGTATCACACTGATGTAAGATGTTAACATATATGGGAACTCTCTATACTAGCCTCATAATTTGTCTAGAAATCTAAAACAATCCTAAAATAAAAAGTTTATTTCAAAATACAGGATTGCCAGTTAAATCTGAATTTCAGATAAAGAACTAATTTTTTTTTTTAGTATTTGAGGCATAATCACACTTAGAAATTATTTGTTATTTGTCTGAAAGTCCAACTTTACTGGATGTCCTGGAAACTCTTGTCTGGGCTGGAGTTCACCCTGAGAACATTGAGGAGCAACGGGGAGCTGGGGAAGGGCTGTGGGCAGGAAAGTGCATGATGCACAATATATACAGTAGGTATACAGATGAGAACAGAGGCTCAATGATTTTACCAGTCGCCTGGCTAGCTTTGTGGGGAGGCAGGATCTGAACACAGGCCTATGTCATCCCAAGCCCATGTCTCTCCATTACACTACGATGTCTCACAGAATTCTTTCTAGAAACATCCATAAGAATTCACTCTGGCTGGCAAGAATAAAGGAGGATCAAGAACAGACACTGTAGGGGCGCCTGAATGGCTCAGTTGGCTAAGCATACGACTCGGCTCAGGTCATGATCTCGAGGTTCGTGAGTTCAAGCCCCCCGCATTAGGCTCTATGCTGACAGCTCAGAGCCTGGAGCCTGCTTCAGAATCTGTGACTCCCTCTCTCTCTGCCCCTCCCTCACTCACTCTCTATCGCTCTGTGTCTCTCAAAAAATAAATAAATGTTAAAAATTTTTAAAAAGAAAAAAAGAACAGCCACTGCATCTGGAGGACTCCAGCAAAAGCAGGTGAGTACTTCTGAGCACCAGAACTCAGGTTCTCCCCCAAAAACAAAACTACGTTTCCTACAGGGTGCAGCCCCTCACTGATGCCCCGCGCCCCCTCTTCCTGCTCCTCATCTTCACAGTCAAAACCAGGCACACTCGGAGCCAGGAACTGAAAGGTTGGAAGGGACCTTCTGAGCTAGTCATCCAACGTCCCCCTCTAGAGAGGATTCCCACCCACAGTTGTCCTCACAGATGTCACTTCTTTGATCTGGCTCTTAACCATTGGCTCCAGCTTTCCTCCATCTTTAATTCCCACTTCCAATCTGCTTGGGTGTCAGAAAGCAGCCTACCAAGCTAATTAGAGCTGTGCGTTAAGTAAGAGTCAATGGTCTCTGAGCAAGGGCCCCAAAGACTCTTCTGTGTGGAAGGAGAAACTTTACAATGTGTATTCCAGCTGTTCAGGGATCTTTCTGTCTCACCTCCTCCCTGTTATTCCAAATAGGTGATGCTGTTTTATACCTGGGCTCCACAAAGATGAGGTTAAATAACTGCATTTACGTGAACACAGCCCAAGGGTCGCTTTAGTTTATTTTAGCAGCGCATGGGAGAAGACAGGGGGGCAACAGCAGGGTGACGCGTACCCGGCCGGCAAAATCTCCTACAGGAAATTACTGACGCCAGCCAGCTGCTCCAGGCCCCTGCTGGGCCGTTTCTCCTCCTCTCCCATCTCTCAGGGGACAGCCATCCCGCTGAGGCTTGCCAGCTCTGGAAGACAAAGAGGGCAAAGCTCGCAGCCTGCTGTGTGCCTACCTCCAACACATCACCCCCCCCCGCCACCCCCCTTCATGAATCCACAGACAGGGCCCTGCCAGAGGTGGGGGTGGGAGGAAGTGTCCAGCAATCCTCTTTTCTCTAGAAATGGGATTGGAAATGGGGTAATCGTCTAAATGGGCAGTCCTGATGCGTCGATAAACATAACTCCCATTTTTATTACAGTGATGAGGCTGCCTGAGCGAGCGTAATCCCTCTCCCGGGCTCCAGGAGATTGCCAGGCAGCCAGCCGCCACCCCGCCCTCCACCAAGGCTGCATTAGTCTGATGGCAAGAGGTACTGAGCTCTAGACGGACTGCATTTTATAATAGCATTTAAAAGCCCAGATCCTGGGGTCAATCCAGGGTCCAAGGACACCACTGACCAAGCTCCCTGTCCCCTAGACACAGCCCTCCTGTTCTCCCAATACTGACGGGACATAGACGGTCCAAATGCAGGGCCACCCTCAGTCAGGTAAGGTGGAAAAGATGTCAGGAAAGACCTGCAACTCAAATGACTGGAGGAAGCATAGCATAATGAAAAAACGCAGTCCAAGCCCCAGCAAACCCACTAATTCTTGAGGCCTCTGTTTCCTCATCTGCATTATGTGATTATTGAGGTCCTTTCCTGCTCTTCCTCATAAAAACTCCACAGATTCACAACTCACCCACCCAGCCAGCAATTCCACCATTACACAGAGTAATTTCTTTTTGCTTTAGAGGCTGTTTGATCCTTTGCAATTCCCAACTGAAATGATAGTCTTCCACTTTATTAATGAACACCTTATGGGAGAGGATGACCTAATAGTAGCCGGAAGCAAGGCCCTGAGGGAACGGGACAGGCAGGGGAGGTGTGGCCTTGTGCACCACAAAGACACAAGGGGTTCAGGCTGAAAGGTAGAAAAACACCAAGGCCATGTCACCCAGGGCCCACACGTGGGCAAAGTGCACAAAGAGAATGGATGGACTGCAGATTCGGGCAGCTGGCTCTGCCGACGGCAGTCAAGGACCTTCAGAATAAGTCATGACCCTGTGTGGGCTCCTGGTCAGAGTCTTCGTCTTTCTCCATTCACTCATTTATTCAAGCAGCGATCAGCTGGGAGGTGCAACAAAATTAAAACTGGATTTAGATTCAGAAGCTGGATCCTAGCTGCAGTGACAGCATTTACCTGTCACATGACACTGAACAGGCATGTCACCATTCTGAGCCAGCAAAATAAGGCTAGTGTCTCCCTTGCATACTTCATGGGCAGGGGTGCCACCTTGCACACCTCCAGGGGGTGCTGTTCCCATGGGAGTCTACCTGAGTGATGCCGGCCAGAACTGGGCAAAGCACAACTGGCATATTGCAGCCCTGCCTGTAGTTAAAAAATGTCCAATGACATAAGATACATTAGGCATGAACACTATTAGCACAATAGTATTATTATATTGGTCACATTCTAGAAGGGGATGCTAGACCCATTAAAGACATTTGTAAAAAAGCTAAACTTTGTGTTCTATCTACGTCAACCATGGTGAAACAGTAAAGCGATCCATTATATAACCCTAGTGCTGTCACCATGATTCAGAGGACAAGAATCATAAAAAAGATTAAGCGAAACAGGAGATGTGGCCCCAAGCCCAGGGTGAGGCAAATACCCTTCGCTATGTGTCTCCCTGGTCCTGAGACTACCCTGTCCTCCACACGATCACCCTCTCGAAATATCCTCCATTATAAGACACTCACAGAGTCTCAGTTAAGACAGGCTGCCATGACAGACTTGGCAGATCAGAACAAGAAGACAGGAACCAAATCTGTCTGCCCCCAAAAGAGGCTTCCTGGATTTCACATGCCCTCACATACCAACTCACCATCAGCTCAGGGCAGTAGGTCCGAAGAGTTTTCTTTTCCCTCAGACTTTCATGGGCCACTTTTGCCCGGGAAAGGAGAAAGATCTACAGATTCATGACTCTGCCACATTGCCTACTGCCCCACCAATTTTAAGATCCTTCGCCCTCTCTTCCCCATATACCAGTGACATTCAGGTCAAGTAAAATATGTTGCAATCATGTAAAGCCCTTGATCTATTACTGCTTTTCCTACTGGGGTGGGGGATGGAAATGGGAAACACTGAAAGCATTTGTGCTCACCTGTCCATTTCTCTTTCCACTGTTCTAATTCAGGCCATCTTCATCAGATGCCTCCTAGCATGTCTCCCTTTACCCTCCAATGCAAGGCCCCTCTCAGAGCTACTGCTCTAAAACACAGCTCTTAGCCTGTCACACCTTTGTGTTACACTGCGGTCCCACGGGGTGGCCCCCCATTCCTAAACAACCTTCATGCACTCATGTGCGTGACTAATTGAGTGTGTAAGGTGGATCCGGCAATGTACTGGGCACTGGGGATGTAGCAGAGGGCAAATCCAACCAGATACCCCAGAGCTTACCACCTTTCAGGGAAAACAGACATCAGTCAAATATCCACAAAAATAAGTTTATGATTACAAACTGATGTATGACAAAGGAAAAGTGATCGAAGATGTACGAGGCAGAAGGGCTAAGGTGGTCTGGGAATCAGAGAAGGCTTCCCTGAAGAAGTGATATTTGAGCTGGTATGTGGAAAACGAGAAGGGATGATCAGGCAAATGAGGTGGGTGTGGCAGCCATGGCAGAAGAGAGGGTTCCCAGCAGAGGGAGCTGCCTGGGCCTGGAGCTGGTGAGGAGCAGGAAGAAGGCTCACACTGAGCACAGAGCTGGGGGTGCTGGTCCTGGGTAGAACTGGAGAAGTTGCCAGGGGTCAGACTACAAGGGTTCTTAAAGGCTCTACTGAGGGTATATGGGTCTTCATCCTAAGAGAAATGAGAAGGCATTACAAGGTTTTGAGCAGGGAAGCAGGGTAGTTTGGGGAACGTGAGACATAATCAGATTGGCATTTTGAAATTCTCACTCCAGCCGCTGTGTGGAGAAGGGGCTGGAGGGCCCAGAGGAGATATGGGGGCCCAGTAAGGTGGGAACAGCATTCATCTCAGGCAAGAGATATGGATGTAAACCTGGAATGGGGAGCTGGGAGTGAAGAGTGAGTTAAGCAAATGCATGTGCCAAACCAGCCAAACAAGAGGGATGGCAAGAGGGAACACTAGAAGATGACCAGATCTGGGTAAAAATATCCTGACATCAGTTTGGGACATAATGGCTCTGGGGAGACTTTGAGGCCTCCGAGTGGAGAGACCAGTGATAGATGGGCCTGGGATGGAGGTGTATGTGTCCAGAGCCATCTGCACACAGGCTAACGGAAGATGTGGACATGAATGAGACCGCTTTATGTCACCACTTGTAGTTACCTCTCTCCAGTCGCTCTACCTGTGTCTGCCCACATACAAGGAGAGCGGGTCTCTGCTGCCTCGTAGAACCCCTCCGGCCTCTGGACCCACTCCTGCTGTAGGGCCTCTTGTATTATTGTGTGGCCACTTCCCTACATGTCTTCACACTGACGATCCAGGAACACCTTGGGGACAGACATGTGGCTCTCCTCGTGGGCCTAAGGAGAAGAGTCTGGCTCTTGAATGAGCAGGAGGATTCAGACCCATTTTTCTAGCCCACCATGAAGTCCCAGTGCAATGTTGCTCTGGAGGAGAGAATGAAGACCCAGACCCAAGAGCCCCAACTCAAAACTGTTCTGAGTCCTCAGAAGAAAATGGTCCCATTACTGCCTCTGCTTCCAATAAACTTAAGATAGGTATTGAAACATTCTTAAAAGACAGTGGTATTGATGTTTTCCCACTGTTACCATAAATAAGTGAGCAATCAGATATTTATTGGGGATGTATTTCTCTTTTGTTAAAGACTTCTTATGTGAAAGGGACTAATAGGTAAAGAAATGAGTTAGCTCTATCCTTAAAGAACTTTTAGCACAACCTCTTACTCAGAACCCAGTGCTCTGGCCATAATTCAGAATTAAATTGTGCATTATTTCATGGGATTATCTACAAGAAAATCAAAGCCTGACTCTGCAAGGAGCTAATAATCTCAAGAGAATACAAGACAAAGAGATGAAGAGTTAATTCTATCACTTGTATATAATTCTATACATACAGAGCCATCCTTCTCCAGTGCTTCTTTTCCATTGGGAAAAGGTACCTGTCCTCTAAGCAAACACAGCTCCTCAGTGAGTCATACGATTTGGCTGGATTTAAGCCTTTGTCCCCCTTCCCTGGCCAGATGTCCTTGTGCAGCGCCCACCATGCACAACACATACGTGACACCAGGAACAGGTGTTGTTCACAGGGAAGGGTCAATATAGCATGGGTGAGCCAGGAAATAGGTAGAATTGGCTGGGAGTGAGAGGAAGGAACACTGCAAAAAAGACTACAGGTACGTCCAGTGACAAATGAGGTTTGACTAAGGAGGAGGGTATACCTGATGGAGTAAAGAAATGAGATTGAGAAGTTTGGGTGGGGAGTGATTATGGAAGACCCCAAATATCAGGCTAAGAAGTTTATACTTGATCTTGCAGGAGCTCAGCATTGCCTAGGGACATCACCCTCTGTGCCAATTAATTTTAGGAGTCAATCTAAATTTAGGCCTCAGGGTGACCAGATTAAACATCGTTTCTGGGTGTGCGTGTCTGTGAGGATGTTTCTGGATGAGATTAGCATTTGAATCAGTGGACTGCCCCCCCCCCATGTGGGTGGACATCACCCAATCCACTGAGCATCTAAACACCGCAATAGGCAGAGGAGGAATTTGCCCCTTTCTTTCCTACCTTGCTACTTAAGCTAGTACATCTCATTTCATTTTCCCTGCCCTCGGACTTTACATCCCTGCCCTTTACATCATTGACTCCCCTGGTTCTCAGCCCTTCAGACTCAGAATGAATTACACCACTGTCTCCCCTGGGTCTCCAGGTTGCAGTTGGAAGATCATGGAACTTCTCAGCTTCCATAATCACATGAGCCAATTCCTCATAATAAATCTCATTTTAGATAGATAGATAGATAGATAGATAGATAGATAGATAGGCAGATATAAACAGATATCCTAGTGGTTCTTTTTCTCTGGAAACACTATTACGTTCTCTTTTCCCCAAAGCAATGCCAGGGAGAGTTGGCTACCAGCATCAATGCTCACCAAAGTGCCCACTTGCTCCCTGAAAGTCCATGAAGGATACCACTGGATGAAAAAAACAGCTATATATCTTTGTGCTGACATGGAACCCCAAATAACATTTAACTGCTTGCATTTGTAGCTTGCCTAAAAAAATATATATTTTATAACCCATATGTTTATTTTTATAATGGTCTCACTTGATCAGGAGGATGAGAAAACAGAGCTGTTAAGGACCTCAGCAAAGGTCAAAAGAGAAAATCCACAGTGGCAAAGTTGGGACTGGAACCCAGGTCCTTTACTCAGAATCCAGTGCTCAAGGGCGCCCAGCCTCCCTGCACTTGGTTTGGCAGCCTCCGTCCTTCACCAGTCACCACACTGACTACTTGAATCTGCCAGTCCTGGGTCCTTTCCAAGAAAAGACAAAGCTTCCAAACAAGCAGTAATGACATTGATTATGCCAAGCCAGAGGCGGGGGATTCTGGATCATTTCCTTAAAATACTTGCTCAGCAGCACCCATGCCCTCACCCCCACCACCCCTCATCCCAAGAAAGAAATGTATGGTACTTCATTAACATGAGGAAGAAATAATTCCCTGTGGATTTCTGCAGCCTCATTTCCCTAGCTTGTCAAATGCCAGCAGCAAGCCAGTCTGGCTGTATTGTTAGCTTGGCTCAATCTTATTTTGTAGTTTTTTGGCAGACTGCAGCAGCCTGCCCCCACCCCTCTCCACCCGATCCCCCCCTCACCCCCGCCCCGGGCAGAAACAAATCACCTTTGAGTTTCCTCGTATATCATTCAAAAGATTTCCCTGTTCACCCTGGATTTCATAATATAGTATTCTCTTCTGCTATCACAAGCCATATATTTCTCTCCAAGAAAGAGCATAAAAGTTATTTTTAACACCATACTATAAGATATATGATTGAAATATAATTCTAAAAAGTAAACAAATAAATGGAAGCCTTTCCAATGTGTCATGCAAAGCATAAAAAGCACTCTGTTCAACAGCTAATTTTCAGTTATCAGATTTCCATCCCCCCCAACTCTTTTCCTGCTTCACCCTTTTGTTACTAAGGAAGTTAGGGTGAAAGGGGATTTGTCTTTTTTCTCAAAGACCCATCATCTCACGCTGCCGAGTTTCTCCACACCTGAATTCACACATCTCCCACATCATGACAATTACCTCCATGGTAACCGCTCATGACATCATAAACACAATGTGATCGCAGAAGAAACAAGAGCTACTGAGACCCGTTGGATGCAAATGCCCTGTGTGATCTAAGGGGCTCACGGGAACAAAGGGAATTTTGTCTTGAGATTTTAGCAGGAAGGTAACTCCTGAAATCTATTCTTGTATTTCAATATTTATTGGGATTTCAAAGCTTCTTGCTGCACAGGAGCCTGTGAATACAGACAAAGGGCTGTGACATTTCTAGAACGGCACCACGGCAGCTGCACCTGAAAGCAAACTAGTGAAACCAACAGATTTCAACCTAAAGACATGAATCCTTAACAATAGTTGGATCTCACAGGTATTTCTGAGGGTCAAAAGAGGGGCTCTTGGAATGGTTGCAGGGTTTTCTACAAAACAATGTGTTCCTGGAAAGTCCTTTTTCCCTTTCTACCTTTTCTTACCCAAAATAAATGCCCAAAGCCTCAAGCCAAGCTCAGCAGCTATTAATAATTTTGTGGACAGCAGCCAAAAGAAGAGTGGACACACGAGTGTGAGACGCTTACACCACACAAACTTCACACAGAGGGGTGTAAGTGCTTTGTCGTGAGGCAGGGGTGAGCTGTGAGGTGAATGTTAACACCCACTCCCCACAAGCATTTCTCTCTGCAAAGGGACCCAGCTTTGGGACTTAAATTTTCATTCATTACATATCTAATAATACTATTAGATACATCAGGGCTCTCAAAATATGGATTTCACGTTGGAGACATCAGAGTGCATTGCTGACTAAACCCACTGTGGATCTCCCACCTCTTCTTGCACAAGATGCTATTGTTAAGACTCGGGCGGCTTTCATCTCTGCGATCGAGAAAAAAAGAAAGCAAAAACAAAAAGTGCAGCTTGAAGAGGAACTGACCTCACAATCTGGGAGCTGAAAAGTAAACATTACCCAGGGAGCTCCTCAGTTTAATTACTGGCCTTAGAATTTCAATTTACATGTGTCTTAATTATCCACAGAAGGGCTCACCTATTATTTCCCTGAATAAAAAAATTAAAAAGCAAACAGAAAATGGGGGAAGGAAAGGCTTATTTAAGGGCCTCCAAGGATTAATCTTTGCATTCTTTTCATGTTTTCCCCGAATTTGGGGATAAAATCTGCTGTGGAATATTTGATCTTCCGGAAACACCGAGTTGGGGTTTTGTGAACACAAATGGCTTCTGACCATTATTGTAGCAAACAATTTCAGAAGCACAGGGCTCTAGCAGAGGGTTCCATGGAATTTTTTGTAAACAAAATAGCTCAACTGTGTTTGCTCCTGAAGTGCAGGAAGTCCGATTGTGGGACGGCGTCTGCCGATTGAGCGAATGGGTGTGTGCGCAAGTTCAAGTTCCAGGGCCCTTTATGGTCATCACACCCTTTGATGCCCTCAAACTTTTACTTGTGTTTTCAAAGTATTTAATTTGGTTTGCTTGTCCATCTTGGATCGTCAATTTCTGCCAACAAGAAACAGAAGAGCAAAATTAATTTTAACTGACTTTAAAAAAATGTGTCACTCCAGATTTCTAAAAAGTAGCATTCTCAAAATGACTGGGCATTGCCAAAGCTCCAAGGAGCCTTTGAATGGCTATAACTGACTTATCATGGGCTTATAATGATACCTAGGGGGAGAACCCTTTTGATTATGAAGGAATAACCCTTTTACTAAGTCTGGAGCCCCTGACTCCAACTGCACTAACCAGTCAACAATTGTTCAAGCAGGTCTAACTGAGGTCCTGCACTGGGCAGGGGATTCTGCTAAATGCTTTGGAAGACAAAAAGATGTCAGTATTTCGTTCCTAAAGAGCTTGTGAAGCGAGACAGAACCTCTGTAGACATGTAGAAACCATCGGTTACAATCAAGAGGTGCTCTGAAAGCTCTAAGGAACAGAAGGCCACTTCTGAGGATGGGGGTGGAAGACCACTGTGGGCTTCATAGAAATGTAATACTTAATCTGAGAGAATTCAGCAAGAATCAATGGAGAGATATAATATATGCAACAATCTAGAGCCGGAAACCTGAGATATATTTAGAATAATAAGCAGAGGCTGGTTTTGTTGAGTGTCTGTTGTGGCTAGAATATAGAACAGAAAGAGGATCTTGCAGGTCAAAGCCATGTACCCAAGAGCGGATGATATGGTCAACCTCTAATCCCGGGATCTGAGCGGGAGTCAAAAGACAGAAGGAAAGGGAGGCTAAGGGCCTATAGTGAAAGCTGTAAAGGAGACCTCCACAGCTTCAGATAGAGACACAGTCATTGGTGCATTTCTCTGGCAGCAGCTAAGAAAGGAAAAGAAAAAATATGGTCGATTATTTTTTTTAGATTTATTTATTTTGAGAGAGAGAACACGTGCACATGTGCAAGGTAGGGACAGAGATGGGGGAGAGAGAGAATCCCAAGCAGACTCCGAGCTGTCAGCACAGGGCCCAACGTGGGGCTCAACCTCATGAACTGTGAGATCAGGACCTGAGCCAAATTCAAGAGTAAGATGCCTAATGGACTGAGCCAACCAGGCACCCCCAAAACATGGTCAATTATTAAGCCATTGGGCTCTAAGGGCTCTGTTGGCCTGGAATGAATTTTCAGAGCCCTCCATAAGTGCAGCAACTTCCACCCAGTAACCCCTTAAAGACATCACTCTGCTTCTGACACTTAGACCAACCACGACATAGAATGCAGTGGCTGTTTCTTCTTGAATGGCCACAATCCAAAGACTGCTTGTTAGGAACCATTTGTCTGCCAACCCAAAAGTCCTCAGGTCTTCAGCAAAGTTGGGAACACTTGGCAAGGTCTCTGTCCCCAGAGTAACAATGGGAAGAGGTCTGGGCTGGAAGTCAAGAGAGTGGGTGCTGGCCAATCCTAGCGTGGGTATTAAATCCCTGTGGACTTTGGGTGAGCCTCCTCTTCTCCCAAAGTCCAATTTCACTCCTAAGATGAGGAGCTTGGACCAAATACCTGCTTCCATGTCTTACATTCTGTGAGTTGAGATCAAGGGTCCCAAGCTCATGCAGCTATCTAAAGGTGAGGACCAGGACCAGACCCTATGCCTCCTGACCCACTGATCCAGTTTTCTTTCCACAATGCTGGGTTACACGAGTGGGAGATGCTAACGGTAGCAGCCAACATCCGCTGAGTGGCTACTGCATGCCAGTGTGTCTACACTCTATCTAGTCAGTCCTCACACCGATCCTCTGACTTAAAGCTATCAAATCAACCTGCAGATAGGAAACAAACACGGAAAGATGAGGTCGTTTGCCCATAATCGCAAAATCAGTAAATGAGAAACCAGAATTTAAAGTTAGACAGCCCCGTTCCAGGACCCATTATCGTCATCTCTATTCTCCACACTACACAGCAGAATAAGGAGCAGCAGAGCAACATAAGGGACATGGAACCTTAAAATAGAAACCATGGCAGTCTTCCAATGGTGAATTCACATTGCAAGTATGAGAGCTTTCAGAAGAAATATTTTGGTCAGTGTTGCTTGCCTGCATACCTCCCCTTTCCCTCCCCACAGATGACCACATGAACAGTCCCTAGGGGATCATTTACGATCCAGTGGTCTTAACTGTGGTCTGAATGGAGTACGGATAATGACCACATAGAAAATCAGGAGACAGTGGACTCCTGGCTGACTCCCCCAGCTCATAAGACAAGGAAAACCAAAACCACCACAGATTATTTTTACTACAAAATAAAACCCAAGAGGAGGTACTCTCTTGAAATCTTCAGGGAACCATGCTGACATCACCCCTACACACACAGGTGCACATGCAGGCTTTCCAGTAGAACGCACCTCAGATTCACTGCTGTGTCAATTCAGACATTAGTTCTAATAAAATAAAGGGAGAGGGTACTCAAAAACTTAAAAACTTTTTTCAGAGGCCTGTCCTACACAATCTCTATACCTTCTTTTACCTATGACATATAAGATCTCAATTCTAGGAGATTTAAGAGTTATTTTTGAGCAGGTTTTCCTTTTGCTAATATAAAAATGTGTTAGTGTGGTTGCAAGAACCCCAGACAAAAACTTGTAAGCTTACTTCTAGTCCAGTGCTTTTACCAACTGGCCAGCTGACCTTGGCTGGTCATTTGACTTTCTCAAGTCCTGGTTCCTCATCCGCAGTGAGAAGGCTGATCTTCTCAGAGTCCTGTGAGCCAACCAAGGACCAAGGGCCCTGGAATCATGTGTTTGGCTAGATGGATCCACAGAACACAATTGTGATCCAGGGGGATTAAATTCAGATAAGAAATGAGGGGCCACGAATGCTCTTCTGAAGGAGGAATTAAGTTCAGATAAAAATCTGTGCCTCTGTTTGGTTCTGGAAGCTTGGCTTGGCACTGACCTGCTGCCAAGCCTTGGGGGCTCCTCAATCTATCCACACAGCAGGGAGAGTGAAGGCTCCTTCCCTGGGGGTATGTTTGCATGAAGCAAAGCACCGCAATCCTCCGTGACCTCCCTGGAGGGAAGGTTTGCCTCCTTCCCAGGGAGAGCTTCAGCAGTGCACAGAGCAGAGTATCTGAGGTAGTGAGCAGGACAAACACGGCTGAGAGGAAAGCCAGATATGAAACCACTAACCTTTCTGCAGTGGGGACAGGAGCCCCCCTCATTACACTTCATGGTGCTGCCTCGGCAGACTATGGGTTTCCCTGTAGTTCTGCCAGAAAAAAACCCTTTGTCACATTCTTGATGGCCACACACCAAGATGATCTCTGGATGTTTTTCCCTATCCTTCTAATCCTGGATTGTATTTAACAAAATTTGTATTCCTCTGAGCCTCTAGGATCATTCTAATGCTGTTCTAAGGAAGTAGATTAGCTTTATTCAAAGTACAGTACTATTTTCAATGCATAGTTATACTTAGGTACTTTGAAAAGAACTTCACATTTCCAGATGCCCAAGAATGGAAGACACTGCTCCTTCATTAATTCATTATGTACTTTCCCTAGACATATAAAAACAGAGGATAGAGGACCAGCATTCAGTGCAGGGTTCCTGCATGTGGTAAGAGGGGGACCAGAAGGCCCAGTTTCTGCTAATAAAATATAAAGCTTATGGGGGCAGCAATATTATTGCATAGACCCAGCAATTAGAATAGCTTCTGGCACATGGTAGGTGCTCAATAAATCTTTATGGAATGGATGGATGGATGGATGGATGGATGGGCGGATGGATGGGCGGATGGATGGATGAATGCGTTCCACCTCTAAAACTGTAGGATTCTCTGATTCTTCAGGCTATGTCAATTATACTTTCACCTATATGATTCTTACTTTTCACTATCTCCTTACATCTCCTGTTCTCATCCCCTCCCCACGGTTATCTGGCCCCAGAGGCACCATACTGGTAGACTGGCTGCCTTGTTTTTTTATAAGATTAATTTTAAAATAATAATAATAGCTATCATTTGTTGAATACTTAAATGTATCAATCACTATGCTAGGTACTTTAAATGTATCAACTCTTTTCATCTACAAAACAACCCAAGGAGGTCATGTTATTACTTCCATTCAACAGATGAGGAAACCAAGGCAGAGAGAGTGTGTATGTTTTGCCTAAGACTACCCACATGGTAAGTGGGGGGTGCTTAGCTTCAAACTCCAGTAGCTTCAAACTCTGGAGTGTGGCTCCAGAGGTAACGCGCTTAAACCCCAGATCTGCTGTGTAAGCTTCAGCCTTGTTCCTAACTAGAGCATTCACTATAGATCTCTCAACCAGATCTCTCTTGAAAGGATGCTTCAAGGTCCAAATGCCTTCAGAATCACCTGAAGCACTTCATGCTCCATAGGTTCTCAAGGCCTTACTGGCTTCTGTGTTAGTTTTCATCTGAGTCACTGAAAAGTATTCTTCCAGGTAGAAGAATTGAAAGTAACAGTATGAAGTCTATTCAAAGCCAGGTACCAAGCTTTGTACCAGGTGGAGACCAACAGGTAGAGAGAACTCAGCCTAACTGGATATTTACGTAAGGCCTTCATCGTTACTGTATACCAACACCTATTATATTTGGTCTGTAATGGATGCTCAATTGTTTGCTGAGTTTATGGGAAATTTGTTAATTATTAACAAGTGAATGGCTAATAGAAAAATTAGACTTTAAGAACTTTAAAAATAACCTAATAGGAAATCTCAAGTCAAAACCCTATTTTTTGTTAGACAACAAAATGTCATTATTCTTTCAAAACATGTATCTTCACTGTCTACCATGTTCCTAGCACTATGCTGGTCATGGTGGAGGACAAAGGGAAACTATTACTAGAGAACCCATCGTGAGGAGTTAAAGCTGAAATGGGAAATGAGATTAAAACTGGAAACAACTAGACTGCAATATATTCTAACTTTATAAAATATATGACACTATCCTGCTTCTCAGGATAATCAAATGTGTCCTAGATTTTTTTTCATGTGTTTAAAATGATTTGAGTTAGGTTAAAATGGTCAAATCCATTTTAGAGGTGGGAAAATCAAGCACAGACAGGTAGGTCATTTGCCCATAATCACATATGTAGTAACTGTCATACCAGGATTTAAAGGCACTCAGTCTGACAACAGAACCCATCTCCTAACCTGTACCATCCACACTACACAACAGAATAAGAGTGGCATAGGAACATCAGGTGACATAGGGACATTACAAATTTACATGCAAATATATTTGCATATATAAGTATGGTTTTTGTTGTTTCATTTCTGTGTATGTGTTTTATCATAAAGGAGATCATACACTATGTGCTGTTTTGGAATTGGTTTTCCTTATACATATGTCTTGAAGATATTTCCATGAACTTGCAGAATACATCAACCTTATTTGTTTCTAGCAGTGTATTACATGGTATACATATTTATTTAACTTTCTTCCTACTGATGGAAAATTAAGGTTGTTCAGGTTAAGGTTTTTCTATTATAATGCTTCAGTTAACATTTGTGGTTGTATGCTCATGTGCGGATATTGCTGAAGTATATATTTATAGTAGTAAAATTGTTTGTTCAAGGTAAATCAACATTTTGCAACATTTGTTCAAGGTAAAGCAACAATGTTCAAGGTAAATCAACATTTGCAACCAATTTTTTTTATTTTAGAGAGAGTGCTGGCAGAGGCACGGGTGAGTAGGGGAGAGGGGCGGGGGGGGGAGAGAGAGAGAGAGAGAGAGAGAGAGAGAGAGAGAGAAAGAATCCTAAGCAGGCTTCATGCTTAAGTGCAGAGCCCAATGAAGGGCTTGATCCCATGACCCTTCATTCATGACCTGAACCGAAATCCAGAGTCATACCTCAACTGAATGAGCCACCCAGGTGCCCCTGTAACCCATTTATAATAAGGTTTTTGCCACCTTTGTCAAGGACATAGTTAAAATCACTAGGCTGATGTGGACTCCAGAGACAGGCATTATGGATGGGTATCCACATACCTCATAATTACATATAGTACATCACACTTTCCATATATTATCTTCATAGTAGGTTATAAAAGAATGTCATTTTCATTTTATAGATTAAAAAAAACTGAGATGTAGAAAAACTAAGATTTTTCCAGTGTCATTCCATAAATTAAAATCAGAGCTGCAACTAGAAAAAAAAATTCATTTGTAATTTAGGGTTGTTTCCTTTCAAACCACACTGGTACAATAAATTGCATATAATAAAATGGTTTGCACTCAGCTGTTAACAAACCCATGTATACAAGTTGTAAAAGTGGATAACATGAACATGATTATGGATTGCAAGTTTTGAGGACAGAAATGTGTAAGAAAGGATGAAAAGTGTTTTCCAGCCCCCACATACCATAATGTTATGATCCTAGAGAAATAAAAAAAAAATAAAATAAAGAGGAAAAACTCATAGTTGATAAAATTGAAATAAAAAGTAAAAAGAGTCCAGAAAGAGTAGTTGGAATGGGAGAATCCTACAAAAAGTGGTCCCTGGAGGCCCCATAAAGATTTGCAAAAAAGAAGCCCTCCAAACATACTATCTTTTGGAAGCTAGGGTAACTCAGACTCAACCTTCTCACCTAAGAATAGTATCCGGCCTAGAAGTTTCTTCTGTAAACTGAAAGGTGGAAATGACAATTACTTGATCAGTAGAGAATTCCAAGTTGAATTCTTTTCAAAGATAATTTACTCCAAGTAAAATATTTTACTGTTAAATATTACTTATGATTGAACAATAGGTATCATTAGGTAAGAAAATTCTGAAGAGGAATGAGTAAGCTTCTCTTGCAGAAGTGAATACAGAAATCTGTTCTTGATCATCTTGATCAGAGTAATGACAGAAGGAGTAGGAAACCTATACTGATGTTTTGATAAACTTGCTCAGTCAGATGCCCTAACATTTACATGTAAGTTTCAACTGAGGATTCTGCCAGGACTTAAGATATCTCCTCTCAACAGCTGTCAAAGACAGACGGTCCCTGTCTCAGCTCCTTCCACTTGGCTAGTATGTAATTTATCTATAAATTGTTACTCTCCTCCAGTTCTGACTGTATAAATTACAGATGAGATAAAGTTGAACAGGAACAAAGACAAGAACTCATGCTGAATAGTGTCTTTGAAGACGGTTATCTTGGAAGATGGCTTTTGGAAAACATGTAAGCTTTCACTACCAGCCCATGGTTAGGAGCAAATTTAAAGAATTGAAAGTGTCCCTCCCAGACACATATTTCTGAAAACTATATGGTTCTTAAGGAGAAGGTCTTGGACTATGAAAAATAGTTGGCAACAGACTGCATCCTATTATTGCTTGCCACTGGGAGTTTGCGCTAGAATTTACAATTTTGGCTTTAAGCAGGACACTGAGTGTCCTGGCAACCCTGTATAAAAGATTGGCTGTGAACTTTGCCAAGGACTTATTTACATTTCAGCTGACCAAGACTTTTAATAATCGTCTGACTTCCAAAGCACCTATTCTGAGGTCTTCTGCAGTAGCCCACGGGGAAACAAAGGGCTCCATTCTCATTTGGAGTTCTCCTTGGTCTCCAGCAAAGAGTTTCTTCTCTCTCTAGGGATTCTTGATAAATACGTGGCTCATAAGGGGAGCAAGCAAGGGGTTCAATCTGTGACAGGAAGAGAAGAAACTATGATACCTTCATAGGACTCTCAACAGATGCTCACTGCACAGAGGGCTTGAAGGAACTATGAGATTGTTGTTGCCTTGGCAACCAGGCATGCCTAAATGAACAACAAAATTAATAGTCCTAACAGGCTTCAGTGGCGTCAACAGGATGACAATACGTCCCTTTACTGGGGAATGTGTATGCTCAATAGTGATCCCACTTAGATATGGTTCTCATGTAAAGAAAAATAGTGTCCAATAAAAGCAAACAGAATGACTATCCTGTACTTGGCACATAAACTTCTCCAAGCCAAGGGCAGGCCCCTGTTATTCTGTCTCCTTGCTAAAGTTAAGAGGCACCTTTCACACTCCCAGGCCTTTTTGTGACTTTCTATTTAATTTTATCACACTATTGCTAGTCTCCCATTGAGCTTTTGTTGTAACCAGATAAAGCTAAGGGGGAGCTGAGGGGAAGCAGAATGAGATACAAAAAGGAAAAAGTAAAATTAGCTAGGGCATATAATTGGACCCTGCTTGGCCTTGAGGAAGGCACAATACATGTTAATTAAGTAGATTAATATGTTGCTTGCTGAAGGGGCTATTGTAGACAGTAGGAAGTAAGTTTAAAACAGGTAAGAACTTTTTTTTTTTCTGAACTAAGGTAGGTTGAGCTACTGCTCTGAAAAATTAGATGAATTGTATCCTTGGGTAGAGATAGGGAAATGGGGAAAAAAATCTTTTTTAGGATGTTAGATGTTATTAAAAATCCATGGGGCTAAGCAACTTTTTGATCATGAGAGACTTTCAAGAAATTGCCCAGTCACTGTCTATTAATTGAACTGTACAATGATAATGTTCATGTGGATATAATGGCCTTTCAAATAAGAGTAGCATTCTGATCCAATTGTAGGCAGAAGTTTCATTTCCCAAATATTTATTATAATTATGTGACAGAACTGATTACTCCAATAGTTTGAATGAAGACAATATCTCAGGTTAAATAATTTGTCCAAAGTTCTGGGCAATGCCTACATTGGAAATAAAAGTCTTTGTCAGGTAATACTGAGCTGGATGTTTCAAGCCTGGGGCTAATGAGCTCAGTCACATGCACAGGTTAGCTGGCTCAGCAGAGTTAGGTCAGCTCTACAATCAGATGCCAGTCAGTCCACTCAGAAATACATCCAAGTTTGCCAGAAAGAATAAGTAAGCAAAAACACACAATGAGCTCTATGCAAATCCAACATGGCTCAGAGTATACACATGGCTAATGACAGATTCAAGATTTCCCCTTCTTTTAAGAAGAATTGAAGCGCAATTTGCGAGGAGCACTGGGTGATGTATGGAAGTGTTGAATCACTAATATTGTATACCTGAAACTGATATAAGACTGTGTGTTAACTATACTGGAATTAAAATTAAAAATTTTTTTCTAATTAAAAAAACTTAGACTAAATTGGACAGTATTCTTAGGGAAACATAAAGATGGAAATTAGTTTGCTGTTTAAAATACACAATTAGGGGCCCCTGGGTGGCTCAGTCAGTTAAGTATCCAACTCCGGATTGGCTCAGGTCATGATCTCACAGTTCGAGTTTGAACTCCGCGTTGGGCTCTGCACTGAGAGTGCAGAGCCTGCTTGGGATTTTCTCTCTCTCTCTCTCTCTCTCTCTCTGCCCCTTCCCCACTCACTCTCTCTCTCAAAAATAAATAAACCTAAAAATAAAATAAATAAAATAAAATAAAATAAAATAAATTGTCCTGAAGTTAAATATTTAAAAGTTTAAAAATAAATATTTATCTAAAAAAAAAAAGAATGAAGCACACATACCTATCCTTACAAATCCCAGGTGACAAATCATTTTTTAAAAAATGCTCTCAGTGAATATCTGAGCACTATAGCGGATGTGAGTTAATTCACAAGGATTACTCTTTACACCTTTACAGTATCAACATGAATACACATTAGTTTTGCAAACAAAAAGGCAAACAAGTAAATTGTTTGCATCTTCATTACACAAAAGCACAGGGATATATGCTTTAAATGCTATATTATGAGGTTGTGAGAGGCACACGTGAGGATAAATTGTCATTTTAAACATTCCTTTCCTCCCCACCCATGCCCCATAAGGACCTCCTGTTGTTATAAGCCTGTAATATATTTCATAGAATATAGTTAGGTGACAATATAAAAGTAATCATATATTACTTACAGTAAAAATCTTCCATTGTTAATATCCTATTTCTTGACCTGAGTGCTGGTCACATGGGTGCATTCCCTTTATGAAAGCTCTATACAATTTTCTGAATGCACATTAAGCTTCAACCAAATTTTTTGAAAACATTTTCTTGTGACTGCACTGATGAAGTGTACAAATACTTATATGTTGTTTTACAGCCAACAAATTTATTCCTATAAACTTGAAGGTAAAAAAAAAACTTTTGTAACATAATCATAGTTTAAGTGTTCCAAAGAAGTTCATTATTTAAATAAACCATGTGGATTATAGCTCTGGCTTGGCCACTAACTAGTGTTGGAATTTGAGCCTCTTGGCGCCTCCCTTTTCTCTCCCAATTAAAAAAGGCTGGATGAGTTACTGCCCAGTGTCTCTTCCAGCTTCAGTATTACTGGAGACTGGGTAACAGGCCAAATAAGAAGTGAGAATCCTTTGGTGAATCTTTCTGTAAACCAACAACCCACTTCCTGGTTTATCTCTTTTGTAAACAAGAATTTAATAGGGGGAGAAAGCTGGAGTGAACAAAAACCCAGCTGAGTGACAGCCTTGACCCATATGACTCGGCTGTAAACCACAAGCCTTAGTCTAGTCACATAATGTCAGAGCCCCAAAGAGAGGAGAAGCCGCTAAGTATCTCCTCCATTAAAGTCTGAAAGTCCGGGGCACCTGGGTGGCTCAGTCGGTTGAGCATCCGACTTCGGCTCAGGTCATGATCTCACAGTTCATGAGTTTGAGTCCTGTGTCAGGCTCTGTGCTGATGGCCTGGAGCCTGCTTCAGATTTTGTGTCTCCCTCTCTCTCTGTCCCTTCCTCTCTCTCTCTCTCTCTCTCTCTCTCTCTCTCTCTCTCTCAAAAATAAATAAACATTAAAAGAATTTTTTTAAAAAGTCTGAGAATCAGTAAGATGAGGATTAACCTCTTCCTGCCAAAAGAACTGTGCAAGGTTTTCAGTGGAGCTAAGTTTAGTAAAAGGACCAAACATTTAGTCAGCTCCTGCTGAACACCAAGCTTCCTGGTAACTGCAGGGTATAAAATAGCAAAAAAGGCAGACAGAACTCGCCCCCATGAGTCTTAGGGCTTGTGCGAGACACGGACAAGTAAACAATCAATTATAGGGGGATCTGTATGATAAGTGCTGTGAAGGCAGACATGGAAGATACCGTGTGAGCAAGCACAGGAAGGGCACATAGCCCACAGTAGGGCCATATTAGGGAGGTTTTCTAGAGCAAGAAATGTCTAAATAATGACCAGGAGTTAGCCACATAACCATGTTTAGCTTACATGCTAGGAGGAAGTATGGCCTAGGACAGGCTCAGGAGTCAGACTACTCAGCTTCAATTCCCTGTGCTACCACTAAATAGCTGTGTGAGTCTGAGTAGGGCTCCTACACTCTCACTAAGCCTCA
Source organism: Prionailurus viverrinus (assembly GCF_022837055.1). Taxonomy (NCBI): domain Eukaryota; kingdom Metazoa; phylum Chordata; class Mammalia; order Carnivora; family Felidae; genus Prionailurus; species Prionailurus viverrinus. The sequence goes on along the minus strand of NC_062575.1, from coordinate 29,475,948 downwards.
CCTTCCTTATCCACGAAATGGGAATAATAATAGTACTCATAGATTCTTACAAGGATTAAGTGAGAGAATCCATGTTAGCACAGAGTCTAACTACTACCATTGTTATTATTAACAGTGAGATAGATGTGGGGAGGGGACCACAGAACGTCTCTGCATAAACTGGCCCAGAGGAGACAAAGAATATGGCCGTTTTTTGTCCTAAGAGTGGACCAGTCCAGCTGGACAGAAGAAGGGAGGGGGCGATGAGATAAGGCTGGAGCAGAAGGCAGGCAGTAGAAGGCAAAAGGCCCTGTGCATTGTGTTAAGGAGTCTGGAATTCATCCTGGAAGAATGAGGAGCACTGAAGTGTTCTAAAAGGAGAGGCCCATGACATCCACTATCCACTTTATCAGTAGGGGAGAAACGTGCTGCCCACATAAAAAAACCATTTATGTTGCCCCGGAACATTTAAGACTGCATCAACTACCCACTTTCCTCTACAGAGGATGAGGTCTAGTTGGAATTCAATAGCTTGCTAACATCCCGGGATTCCCTTCCCTTGGTGAGCTGGAAATGCAGCAGCTCAAATAACTGCAGTTAATTCAGGAGAGGCATTACCAAAATAATGTAATTCGGCCTAAGAGACCCAGTTCAGAAAATTAACATAGTATATCTTTTCATGAGCCATGAGCTGCAGGCCTCTCTTGAGTCATTAAACTTGCTCTATTAGATTACAGAAAATCCCAGACAACTAGCACTGCTGTGGCTGGATTTTTGTAGAACGCAGACCTTTTTTTTTTTCTAGCAGAGGAAAAGTAAGCATAAACCACAGCAGCAGAGTCTTCTGTAACATGAGACTCGGGATACTTCTGCGCTTCCCATCTCTTAAACCTGACCTCTAAGGAGAACTTTAATAAGAGCAAGCCAAGCTTCTCGGGATGAATAAGTGAAGCCCATAAGGGATGGATGTAAGGTCTGACATGACTCAACACTTATAAATGATCTGGAAGGAGAAGTAAGCAGTCAGTCTCTGATGCAGACACCCTTGTGTGCCTCCAAGGTTCAGAGGACCATTTGTGGGAGGGTAGGCTAGAGAGTGGTAGATGCAACACAAAGGATATTTGGAAGAGAACAGTCCAAGATCTCCTTGCAAAAGTAGGAACTACCAGTCAGACCCCACAAGTGACACCTGGAATTATGGTGTGGCCCGTTAGGCTGCTGGAGCCAGAAAATGTGGAGTACCATCTAGAAGCATACTGAAAGCAGAAGAGAAAGCAAACCACCATTCCTCAGCCCTCTCAATCAAAATGGAGGCACATCTGCTCCTGAAATGCTGTGTGGCTTTATGGCTACGCACCAAGACACGGAAAACAGAACCTGCCCGCATGTTCAAGCATCTCCTGCTTGTCCGCCAGACTCCATGAAATCACATACAGAGTTTTGCACACAGCAATGAGACTTAAATATCAGTAACACCTGCCGTTCTGTTCATGCATTCAGTGAGCATTTACTGCAAACTGGCTGCATGCAAGGCAGCATGCTAGCAACTAGGGGCAACATCAGGGATGAGATATGTACACTGACCTCAAGTGGCTTACTGTCTAGTAGATGAAATGAGATATGCACATTATCTGTAACACAGGGCACAAAGTAATAAAAACCACAACAGAGGAGCAGATAAAGTGTAACAGAAGCATCCTACACATATTGAAAGGATATTATTACGTCAATAAATCAAATATATATATATGATGTATTTTTATTAACCTCATTCATTTTAAGGTTTAACCTGGACAGTGATGGTCACTGATTTTACTAACTGGCAATTCCATTAATGCCCAGAGCCAGCAGCTGATATTGATCAGCAGGTCATAGTGGCAACAGGAAGATGGAAAGTTTCTGAATGAAGCTGAACTCTGGGGCTATTATTAATAGTGGATATTAAGAAGATGGATACTTTTTTTCTGATGGCCAAAGTTAGAAGGAAGACTGAGCTTTTGAGTGAAATCTGCCATTGTTCTGTTGCCTTTGCCCTCAGGGGACTTGGCTTATCCCGCAAGGTGCAAGAGCCGTGTCCTAAAATGCTCTTTAATGGAGGAGAATAAAAATCAGGCTCATTATCAGGATGAAGTAGCTAACATCCTGTTTCCACCTAAGTCAGCTTAGAGAAGCCATTTACTATATTACAACTCTGTCCTCCCCTGCCTTATCCCACACCAAAAGGTACACATTGGATTTAGGAGATTAATTCTGCTTGTGGAACTGCCAGCTCTCGCAAACCCTCATAATCAGAGTTCAAGAGGGAAATCAGTGGTGCTACAGCAGGGCTTGACAGAAAAATATGTTTGGGAGTATGGAATTTCTATTTCCTCAAAGTAATATACTTCAAAGAAACTAGGTATAGGAGTTTTTAATTTTGCTACTTAGATACAAAGCCCTCTCTTCTGCTGTGCTCTGACACAGGAAACAAAGTTACGTGGCTAGCTACCTTTTGTAGTCAGCAATGCATATTTTTTCATGGACCTCCTTAATTAATGCAAACAGACTTGCCCCATTCTCCATCATTTCCACAATTACATTTACTTTTGCCTCTGTGTCTATTAGTGGGGGGAGGGGCATATTTGTATAGGCATCTCCTAGTTACCAGAATGCATTTAACTGGGAATTGAGTTCCTCAATGTAATGAAATCACATTTCAGAATGGAGCAAACCTGTTAAGGTCACATGTTTAAAGAAAAGGAGGATTTTCAAGCATATGACATTATTAAAAATATTAGCAATGAAGTCAATGAAGAAGTCTATGAAGTCTATCCATTGAGTTTCTAATATATCAAGGTATGTTACTAGATGCTATATGTGATTTATTTAAAAGTTGAATATTGGTCCCTATTTTCAAGGAGCTTATAATCTAGTCGGCAGGAGAAGTTTAAAATTACACACAAATTAGATATAAGATTTAATAGTAGAGCAATACCAACATGTCTGCTAAGTTCAGGGAGCTTAAAGGATGGAAAATAATGAGAATAAATGTTAAATTTCATTTTGAAAGAGCCTGGAGTTGTTGGAAAATCATCACGGCTTTAGGAATTTCTACCTTTTGGAAAGAAAGACCCACTTTGTGAGACACGGTAAAGTCGATGGCCCTACAGGCAGGAGTTTCAGTTTTTGTGTTCTGTTTTCGGTCTTTTTAATTTTATGTTTTATGCTAAAATATAGCATGACACTTAACCTTGTGAATATTCTTCTCCTTCACCTAATCTCCAAAGATGATTATTTTTTTTAATTTTTTTTAATGCTTGTCTATTCTTGAGAGAGAGAGAGAGACAGAGTGTGAGCAGGGGACGGTCAGACAGAGAGGGGGACACAGAATCCGAAGCAGGCCCCAGGCTCCTGAGCCGTCAGCACAGAGCCCGACGTGGGGCTCGAACTCACGAGCTGTGAGATCATGGCCTGAGCCGAGGTCAGACGCCCAACTGACTGAGCCACCCGGGCACCCCGATGATTATTTTTAACAAGAGTTTCAATTAGGAGTGCCTGGGTGGCTCAGTGTGTTGAGCATCTGACTTTGGCTCAGCTCAGGATCTCATGACTCATGAGTTCGAGCCCCGTGTCGGCTCTGTGCTGACAGCTCGGAGCCTGGAGCCTGCTTCAGATTGTGTCTCCCTCTCTCTCTGCCCCTCATGCCCCACTCATGCTCTGTCTCTCTCTCAAAAATAATAAGCAATAAAAAATTGTTTTAAAGAGTTTCAATGAATTAAGGAATCCTTGCATTGTTCAAATCATATTTCATCTGGTTTCTTCTATTTTAAGGATACTGAAATGAGTATTAACTTCTCTGGATGCTCTGAAGTCTATAGTAAGAGCTACAGAATCACAAACGCATTATCGGCTTCATAAGATAGGAATGCTGTTTTAGGGAAGTTCAGATTCCATTTTGTGGGTGTTTTCATAAACAACTGCACTTCTAACTTCAGTTGAAACAAAACAGAAATCTTAACTGTCAACCAAAATAACTCTTAAACTTGAGTTTTAACATGTCATATTATGGGAGTCTTAGCTCTCTGTCTCTCCTCATCTCCAATAGGCAAAGAGCCCAGAAAGGTGCAAAACTTAGAGGAGACATCAAAATGAAAGCTGAATATTTGGGTTCAAATTGCAGAGGAAGAAAAGGAATATTTTGGAGAATCACAAGGGATATGTCAGTTGTGATTGCTTTAAATCAATTTAAGCACGCACTGCATTTTAAGTAAGTTGTTTGCCTGGTTTGTTTTCTTTTTAATAAATAAACATAAAACTATAATCTTAAATGCAGGGTGAGAATCCAGATAATTGCTTTACTTTTATAATTGAGAGCATCTGTGTCTCAAAACATCGTAAGTCTGAGAGCTACTCTGGGGATGATACACTATGCATTCAAAATACTAGAAGAGGAGAACTTCTTAGTGAAATAACAGCGCACCTATGGTCACTGTATCAGTGTTTCTGAATTTTTATTTCATCCTTTGAGGGTTTTCCTGAAATATGGACCTTTCATATGTTTAGAAAAAGGTAGGATCAATTGCTTTGTTTCTGAATTAAAAACTAAAGTATCCCCAAACTATCCAGCTTCACATCCACACACAGGAATTCTAACATCATAGTTCAAAGCTTCTAAGTCTAATTACTGTGCCAGTATTAGGATTATAATGCACCCCATTCTTGATTATTCAAAGACTAATTATCTAGGCCAGGCACTTAAGCTTGTCCCTATTCCCTTGGTTTTCTGCCATTTGGTTATTTTAAGGTTCACTGGCCTCTTCACATGCCGGGCACAGGAAATAGAAGATGAAATTCAAATCAGCAAATTTTAACTTCTCATATGATCTACTAAAAATTATGGGATAGAGGAGGAATAGCTAACGGGACAATTGAGGTTCTCCGTGTATTTGATTTATTAATAGTGTTGTCTTTCTCCAATGATAAGCTGGCCAGATGTCTTGAACTAAGTAAAATAACACTTGATTTTGACTCTTTGACCTTCCTATTATTTCACTTTATTGATTAATTTTGTCCCTGGGATTCCAGTTCTTCCTCCCTTTGTCCTTCCTTCTCCCTTTCCTTCCTCACTGTCAGCAGGAGTTACATTTATTTACTAAATGACAGCCCTTTTATTTCTGACTTTGAAGGGGAATCCCTAGGATTTCCAGGCCTTTCCTACCACACTTCTAACTCTGCTAGGTTTGCTAAGCTAGACCCTCAACGCTATATGCTACCCCCAGCAGAGAATGGGGTGTGGCCCTGCTGTAGCTCCCTCGGCTGCAAGTTTTATCATGCCTTGTCACTTTAGATGCTTCTACAGACGTTTAAGATGACCCACCATCCAGCCACATCGCTCACTCCACTCCCACTATGTACCTCTGTAAGTGACAAAATCCTTAGCCAATAGAATATAAATCAGAGCATTATTTCTTTCAGTCCTGTCTCTCCATCATTCCTTGTTTACCAGCCAAACCCACAACAGTTTCCTACAGCTCAAACTGTCAAGGATTCAATCCAAGTTCAGGCCACAGGAAGAAAGGATCCCTAGGCAAGAATAAGCCTATGAATAAGATTCCCCAAATTCAAAGGATTCACCTTCCATTGGCTCCATGGAGGCACCAAAACCCCTGTTAAGCCTGTAATCTTCTGTCCAACATTAGAAACCACAGGTCCTAGACATAGCCCCAATCCTGAAGGGAAATGAGCAGCTGTCCTCCATATTCCCAAAGCCTAAAAGATGTATCATGGTTCCGGGATCATGAGGGAAGAGAAGAATTCAGGTTACAGGTCACAGGCTCATATTCTGTTGTCTCATGGTCTATTCTAGTCTGGTCTATGTTATGTGATGAGATGACTCATGTATCCGTATATCTATAGTTGTATCTATATTAACTACACCTATATCTATATATCTATGTCTACACCTATGCCTATATCTATCTAGCAGACACTAAGTGGTTTATACGTATCATATCTCTCCTTACAGCAACTCTGAAATAGGTACTACTAACATCTATCACACATGAGAAACTAAGGTTCAACTTGCCAGAAAATGGCAGTTGGCTTCAAACCCAGATTGTCTGACTCCAGAGTCCATGCTCATTCTATTACACACCCCAGCCCTATATTGAGTCTTATTCCCTCATTTTCCCCACATCTCAAATTGCCACCAGCTAAAGCTTATGAGCTAGTCAATAAATAAGACTTCATTCCTGCAATAACTGACCACTTAAGACCTTCCATGTAAGACTACTCTAACTTTACCTCTACACCAGGTTGTAGATTGTAGATCCTTCCCAGGATTCTCCAACTCAGGCCAGGGTCCCCAACAAGAAGACTCTTTTCCAGGTCTCCTTTTCACAAAGTCGACCATGAAGAGCTCAGAAAGAAGGGGAAAAAATGGTATTAACTACAAATGTGTAAATGGCATGTGGGAGCATAGATGGCAAAGAATTAGAAATAACCTAGAAAGTTGACACCAATGGAAAGATCCCAGTAAGTAGTAACATACAGCAATACTTGATATAGCAATTAAAGCAAATAAAATAAAAATATTATAGACATTCCTGAAAGATACAAGATAGACTTGAACAAATGGAAAGTTTCCCCTATTTTTGGATAGGATGATTCAATATCATAAATATGTCAGCTCTTTCTAAGTTTATTTATAAATTTAACTCAATACCAATAGAAATGCCAACAAGATTTTCTGTGGTATTAGGCAAGTTGACACTAAAGTTCATATGGAAAAACAAACATGCGAGAATGGTCAGAAAAATACTGAAAAAGAAAACCTATGAGGTTGTGGTAAGGAGGGGGAATTAGCCCTTACCAGACATTAAAACATGCTAGAGAAAGCTTGCAAGTTCCTATTTAGTCTATAGGCTAAAGAAAGGCTTTCAATCATGGTTCAAAACCCTGAGACAATTTAAAAAAAAAATTAATAAAGCTTGACTACATAAAAATTTTTGTATGGCAAGAGAAAAAACAGTATAAACAAAGTCAAAAGACTTTGATAAAATAGACGAAAACATCTGCCACACATACCACATGCAAGCAGCTAATATCCCTAATATACAAAGAACTCTTAAAAATCCAAAGACAGGGGCACCTGGGTGGCTTGGTCGGTTAAGTGGCCAACTTCAGTTCAGGACATGATCTTGTGGTTCATGAGTTTGAGCCCCATGTCAGGCTCTGTGCTGACAGCTCAGAGCCTGGAGCCTGCTTTAGGCTCTTTGTCTCCCTCATTCTCTGCCCCTCCCCCAGCTCACTCTCTCTCTTTCTCTCTCAAAAATAAATAAACTTAGAAAAAAATTTTTAAAAATCCAAAGACAAAATCTTAAAATGGAAGAATGACATGAAGGTAAACACACAAACACACACACGCGATCTAAAGTGGCCCTTAAATATATAAAAAGTGATTAAACACTCTCAGAGAAATGCAAACTGAAACACTGATATCCCATTTCTCATTTATTAGATTGGTGAAAATTTTAAAGTAAGACAACACATTCTTTTGGTGAGGCTGTAGGGAAACAAGCACTCACATACATTACTGATGAGAAGGCAAACTGATGAATCCTTCTGGAAGGGAATTTGGCCACATCTAACAAAAGTACACATGCACATATCTTTTGACTTGACTATTCCACTTCTAGGATTCTAGCATAAAGACAGATCTCCAATAATACAAGAATACAGACTGACAAGATTATTCATTGCAATATTGTAATTGCAAAATATTAGAGACAATCTAAATGCCCATACACAGGAGACTAATTGCAAAAAATGTGGTACATCACACAAGGGAGTACTGCATTACATGCAGCAGCAAACAAGGAAAAGGAAGATCTCTGTGAACTGATATGTAGGGATTTCTAGAACAAACTATTAAGCAAAAAAAAAAAAAAAATCAAAGTACAAAGGGAATATCTACAGTATGTTATCCTTCATCTAAGAAAGACGGGAATGTAGGAAAATATGTATCTGCTTATTTGTACAAAAGGAATACAGGAAGGATAGACCAGTAACCAATGAGCATGGTTACTTTGTGGTTGTTGGTGGAATAGAAAAGGCAGAAGAACTTCAGCCAGGTCACAATCTCGCGGTCCGGGAGTTCGAGCCCCGCGTCAGGCTCTGGGCTGATGGCTCAGAGCCTGGAGCCTGTTTCCGATTCTGTGTCTCCCTCTCTCTCTGCCCCTCCCCCGTTCATGCTCTGTCTCTCTCTGTCGCAGAAATGAATAAACGTTGAAAAAAAAATTAAAAAAAAAAAAAAAAGAAGAGGCAGAAGAAAAAAGGGGACAGAGGAACAGGTAGTAAGGATGGGGGGAGCAATATTTCTCTGAATACAGCTTTTTATGTAATGTTGACTCTCAGAACCATGGTAAAGTTTCATGGTATTATATATACTGTGGATAATGAAAGTCAGGTTTCCAACTGTCACAGAAAAAAGCTACAATTCAGGAAAAGCAAAAGGCTAGAACAATGTGGTGTTAAATTGGAATCAGAGGTATCAGCATGAACTCATGGATTTTAATATACATACAGGTGGATACATACAGAAATAAATCATACACACACACACACACACACACACACACACACTTCCTAGATCTGTCCACTTGATAGAAAGCCTAGAAAAAAATGGCGCTCGGTCATTCAGGCACAGACACCTAGTGCCCAGGCCCTGGTTTCTAAGTAACATTCTCCAATGAAGGGGACCTGGGCTCCTTGGAAAAGCGGTCAGTTCTACAGCTGGGATAGGGAAAATACAAGATGAGCCTGAATGCTGATGTGTCAGAAAGTAACGAAGTGCTCAAAAAAGCAACGGACCTGTTAAAAGGACACAGAAGCCAACCCGAAGGAGCTCTTAATAACCAAAGCTGGGACAATTTGAGCAACAAAAGGACAATAATAATAATAGTAATGGAAAAAAAAATAGTAATGGATTATAACCCAGAGAATATACAATAAATACTCATGAGACCATATTAGTCTAGATAAATAATCAGAATTAAACAGGGGATAAGCTAGTTACAAGAAGGCAAACATTGTAATATTCCTCATCTATGACATTTTTGGAGTAAATTTCAGGGACACAAAGTAAAATGGTGAAGGCAGGAATGAGGAGGTGATGTTTAGTGGGGACAGAGTTTCAGTTGGGGAAGATGAAAAAGTTTCTAGAAATGGATGGTGGTGATGGTTGCACAACAATGTGAATGCCCTTAATGCTACAGAATTGTACACTTAAATGTAGTTAAGATGGTAAATTTTATGTTATATATATTCTACCACAATAAATTTTTTAAGTGTATTTAGAAAGCAAACATAAAAACAAATAATAAACAGAGGAGAACGTCCGGCTCCTCCTTACAGTAGAACTCTAATGAATGCAGAAGGAATGAGGGAAAATAAGAAAACCTCCAGGGGCGCCTGGGTGGCTAAGTCGGTTAAGCATCCGACTTTGGCTCAGGTCATGATATCACCGTTCATGAGTTCAAGCCCTGCATGGGGGTCTCTGTTGTCAGTGCGGAGCTGCTTTGGATCCTCTGGCTCCCCCCCTCTCTCTCTCTGCCCCTCCACCACTCACACTCTCTCTCCCTCTCAAAAATAAATAAACATTAAAAAGAAAAAGAAAATCTCCAGTAGGCAAACACTAGAATATTACTTGCAGCAGCAAGAACTATTGATGGATGTTAAAATTATTGAGCAAATGAGAAACAAGATATTTGCACAGAGTATCTCCCCCAAAAGATACTTATTAATTACAAAGGGGAAGATATGAACTTTAAAGTGGAGACACTTGGCAGATACCATCCAGCTACATGATCAAAGGTACCACCACAGCTTGTAAGACATGTCAGCAAAGAGACACAACACCTTTCTGTGATATTCCTGCCAAAATGCACGATCTAAACCCGATCATGAGGAAACATCAGACATACCTGAACTGAGGGACATTCTACAAAATAACTGGTCTCTAAATCTTCAGAAGAATCAGGATCTTTAAAGTCAAGGAAAGACCGGGGAACACCTGGGAGAATGAAGGAAACCGAAGAGACATGACAGCTAAATGTCAACATGTTTCTGAACTGGAACCATTTTCTATACAGGACATTATTGGTACAGTCAGAGAAAGTGGAATGGTTTGAGGATTATAAGGTAGTAATATGTCAGTGTTAATTTCCCGATTTTGATGATTGCAATGCAGTTATATAGCAGAACACCCTCACATGTAGGAAACACACACTGAAGTATTCAGGGGTAACAGGACATCAGGTTAGCAACGTATTCTCAAATTGGTGAAAAGGAAATTACTGGTCCTTAACTTGCATGCATAAATTTGAGATCTTGTCAAAATAAAAATATAACTAGTATTAAAAGATAAAGGAATTACCTCACATAATTCCAAATGCAGAGAATTGAGGAAGGAGTAAAGAGGCAAAGAGCAAATCAAAGAGGCATCATTGGAAGAAATAAGAGCCCAGAATGGCTAAGAATTTTCCAAGCTGAGGAGGAAAGAAAGTCTCAAGTCCTCAGAGTGAATGTTTACATCAACTGCCAAGACAAAATAACAAAAATAAATCCACATCTAAGCATACCATAGTGAAAATTCTGAACAGCAGGGATAAAGCGAAAATCCTAAATGCTACCAGGAGAGAAGACAGATTACCTACAAAGAGGCAGTCATTAGGCTGAAAGCAGGCTTCTCATGGGTGAATTGACACCAGCAGATGGTAGGGAAATAGCTTCCAAGCAGAAAAGCGAACATAACGAGAACTGTATATGGAGCAAAACCAGTGTCATTCTGACTGCAGTAGGTCTCAACAGGATATCCCTCAGCAAGAAGAAAACTGAACCCAGAAGGAAGGAGTGGGATATAAGGAACATACGTGGCAAAGAAATTAACAAAATGTATTGGTAAATCTATATAAATATTGATTGCTAATAATAATCATAACAACAACTAATTTTTTGCCTTAATTTAAAAACTGGTAAAACCAACAATAAAATGGCAGATTGAAGAAAGGATTCTTTGGGTAATTAAAGCCCTGATAAATTTCTTGTCTTGTTCAGAAGGAGAAGAGAATGACTGAAGAGTTATAGACTTTGGGCAGAGAGCTTAAAGTGAACGTTAAAAATGTAAAAAAAAAAAAAAAAAAAAATTTAAACATAGAATCTAAAATTTTCAAACTCCTGGAGTAGAGGTTGAGGAAAGAATAATAAAAATGCATAAATCCAAAACAGAGCAAGAAATTATTTTTAAGTAGGTAAAACTTGGTAAATAAAAAATAACGTAAGGTGGTAGAAATAAGTCCAACTATGTCATTAATCACAATCAATGGAAACTGATTAAACTCAGCTAAGCAAGTTACTTTGTGGATAAAGGAGTAAACATCAGCAATGAGAAACTTTCAAGGGACATACATAAAACAAATAAAGAAAATAAAGAGATGGAGAAAGATAGCCCAGGAAAATACTAAGCAAAAGATTTTGAGTGAGCAATTGTGATCATAGATAAAACAGAATTTAAGGCTAAAGCATTAACAGAGATAAAGAGCTTCATTCTAAAATGATTTTTTGAAGTCTGGAAAAAAATATAACTATCATGAACTTGTATGCATACTAATAGAGCTTAGGTGTATATAAGCAAAAAAGAAAAAAAGAATTACAAAGAAAATTGGATAATCCACATTCATAGTAGGAGATTTTAACGTTAACTCTCTCAGACACTGATAGACAAGTCTGACAGAGAATCACACAACACAATTAACAAACATGATGTATAGTACAGATCATTAAGAGAACACTACATTTTTCATGTATATGTGGCATAGTTACAAAAATTAACCATTAAGTCACAAAGGAAGTTTCAAAAAATTAAAAAAATCAATAGCATACAGTTTGCATTCTCTGACCACTGTGCAATTAAATTACGAATAATAAATAAAAGAGAGTAAAACTAAAAACACCCTTATACTATTTGGAAATGAAAACTGCAATTTTAAATAGTCAAATGTTAAAGAAAAAATTACAATGGGAATTGTAAAAGATTTAGAACCAAAGCCAGTGAAAATATTTGTTCTTTGAAAGAGCTCTTTCAAAACTTATAGGATGTAGCAATACCAACCCTGGACCTTTTCCCCTCTTCTCTCCCAGCCCATTCACCTACAGCCATGGCCTAGACAAGCAAATTTCCTTTCTGCCCATCTTAAGGATGGAGAAGGGGTGGGCACCTGGGTGGCTCAGTCATTAAGCATCTGACTTTGGCTCAGGTCATGATCTCACGGTTCATGAGTTTGAGTTCCACTTGAGGTGAACTCAAACCCCGCTTCTCCCTCTTTCTTTCTCTTTCTTTCTCTCTCTCTCTCTCTCTCTCTCTCTCTCTCTCTGTCCCTCCTGGGATTCTCTCTCTCTCTCTCTCTCTCTCTCTCTCTCTCTCTCTCTCTCTCCCCCCCCCCCGCCCCCGCTCACTTGCTCCCTCCCCTCTCTCTCTCTCTCAAAAAAAAAAATGCAGAAGGGGTGATGTGTTTTCCAATTTAATCACTGTATGGGTCCTAGATTTATCCTGGAGGTCTTCAACTCCCCAACTTGCTGGGGACCTCAGCTCTCTCTTCTTTTCCCCATCAAGGGTCTATTAAAATCGAAGTTCAAAGGATGAAAACTACCAGGGAATCTAAGGACTTCCCTTACCTGTTTTTCCAGCTTTAAAATTCATCTTAATATTAAAAAAATATTTTATTAAGCATCTGTAGATGTTCCTATCAGGAAGGTTTCTTAGGATATCTAGTCCAGCACTTTGCCCAAAATGGAGTGCCACCATCTGCCAAGCTAACTATCCCCTCTGTATCTGAATTTCTTCTATAAAATGGGGATAATAATAGAATCTACCTTACAAGTTTGGTGTGGGGAGTCAGTGAGAGTATACACGTGAAGCCCCTGGCACTGGTAAGGGCTCAATAAATGCTGATTATTCGCAGCAGCAGTTGTCCTGTGAAATTGGTACCAACTGAGTAAAAAAGAAATCAATATTATAAAGCAATGTTATCTATGACTATACGTGGAAAATTCCTAAGTAAAAAAAAAAAAAGTTAAACATGAAATCTAGTAGGGGTATAAAAGAGTACAAAATGGCCAGGTACATTTATCTCAGATGGCTCCATATTTAATTTTTTTTATTTTTAAAAATCAATCAACATAGTTGACCTTACTGAAAGATTAAATGAAGAAATGGCATGATCATCCTAATGGATGTGGTCAAAGCAACAAAATTTAAGCTTCATCCATTGTAATTACCCTCAGCAAGTATGGGGGGAAGAGAGCCTCCTCAGTCTGACAAAGTCACCGCAAAACACCAAGAACAAACATCAGAAAAAAAGGTGAATCTTCAGGAGGATTTCCACTGAAGTCACAAGTGAAACAGGAAGTTACTTTTCACCATGATTATTCAACATTATACTGGGGTTTCTACAGCAGTGCTGACAAATAGGAATGTATTCAGAGCCACATATGCATTTTAAAATTTTCTAGTAGGCATGTTTAAAAAAAGTAATTAAAAAAAAGGAGAAATTAACCAATACATTTTATTTAATCTGGTATATCCAAATTATCATGCCAACATACAATCAATATAAAAAATTATCAGTGAGTTATTTTACTTTTTTTCATATTAAATCTTCAAAGTCTGCAGGTTTTCTTAGATATACAGCACGATGCAGACTAGCCACATTTCAGGTGCTCAGTTGGCACATGTGAAAGGGTGCTAATCAAGGAAACTCATCAGGCTGACAAAATTTTCAAAGTCTGAAAATGACAAGCATTGGCAAGGATATGGAAAAAGGACTCATATATTGCTGACAAAATCTCCTTGCCATTTGGAGAACAATGTCTAATATTGGAAAATGTGCATAATATTCAGTCTAATAATTCCACTTTGCAGGTACAGACTTTAGGCGAACTCTCTCACCTACATGTATAATACATAGTCTTCAGCATTGCTTATAATAGGAAAAAGATGGAAAGACACTAAATAGCCACAAGAAGAAAAAGGAGAGACAAATTGAGGTATACTCACAGAAAGGAATAATATATAGTAGATAAAATGAACTAGATGTAAATAAGAGTAAAATGGACCAAGCTCAAGAACAATAGAAATATTATATATAATAGATATATAACTATATCTATTAATATTAATATTACCCAGTGTTGCCCTCAGCAGTTTTTTGCATTTTTGAAAGTTTTCACAATAGTAATCATATAATGTTTCTTTTTTTGTTGTTAATTTATTTATCTGGAGAGACAGCGTGAGCAGAGGAGGGGCAGAGAGAGAGGGAGAGAGAGGAACACAAGCAGGCTCCACGCCATCAGCACAGAGCCCGACGCAGGGCTCAAATTCATGAACCATGAGATCATGACCTGAGCTGAAACCAAGAGTCAGATGCTTAACTGACTGAGCCACCCAGGTGCTCCAATCATATAATGAACGCTTCTTGCTGTCAATGTATGAAGGATGAAAAATTCTTACTAGCTACACAAAATCAGAATAGATGGTGTTAAAAGGAAATGAAGTTCTACACATAAAGATCTGTGTGTACACCTAGACAATGGATGCACACATGCAACTGGCAGAGGTCCAGTCTGGCTTCAGACAGGCTGTGGCCTGTGTCTAGTATAGTATCTTGCACAAAGCAGGTAGTCCATAAGTACTAGTTCAGTAAATGCATGAACAGTGTTGCACTGGTGGATGGGCACTCAAGGGCCAATTTGCATGAGTGGAGGTTTGCCACCATTGTTGTGCTGTGATTGCTTAAGAACGAGGACTTGGTTTTGCAGGTTCATTTGAGGGTTCACAGTGGGGAACAAAATACAGTGCCCGACCTAGATATTGGCCTTCAGTCCAACTGAGGTCTCTTTATAAAAAGAGGAAGGGTACATCTAGCCTACAGGGGAAATGACTTCTCCCCCATGTTACTCTAAACATAGTAATTCTACTCTGGTAGCCAGATAACACAGCACATCACACAGTGGATGAGCATGAGAGAGTTGGAGGAAGGATAGTTTCTCTACTTCCTCAGAACCCAGTATGACTTTGGCTCAGCAAGTACTCCAGGAGACTCTGATTTAATTTGGTACCTCAAGAATTTGCCACGGAAAGCTGTATGTATCGTCACTGACAGAGCTTCATGGTAACTTGACCTACCATTACATAGTTTCAGTACCTCTAGATAAAACCACTTGCCCACATAAGATATTTATGCACCATAAAAGCTGATAATTTATGGAAAGATAGATGAATAGGTGGAAGATAGATAATAGAATAGACAGATAACTTTTTCCCTATTTGAGAAGATACCCACTCTACCAGATAAAATTTAGCTGCTAAAAGATGGACTAGGCCAAAACTCATGAGAAGTCTCTGTTAAAAAAAAAAAGAAGTAAGATCCTCATGAATGTTTTGCAATTAACTATGTTCCATGCATAACAAACCTAAATATGAGAATTGGCAATGAGACCTACAGCGAGTGAAAGGAAGGGGATTTTGAGTGTTTCACGTTGTCTTTTTTGGCTCCAAGAGACCCAGGATGTGGTTTCAATTTTGGATGTGCTAATTATGTTTGTCAATTGTGAGCTTTGCTTAATTAATTAGTCATGTAAATTTAACTTTAGTATTTTTTGCACATCTAAATCATTACTATAGCAATTAAAAAGCTGCTTTGATTAGCTCCTTCCACAGTGTGCAGCACAGCATGCTTTTGTCAACTTCCTTTTGACAATCTAGCATTTCGGTGCTGTTTAGAGAAAATATATTCTATAGGTTTGGGGAAAAATAAAAACCAAGACAGGTGACAAGAAAGGTGGCCTAGCAGTGGCAGCTAAGTCAGTAACTGTTGGCAACATAAAATCAGGGAATACAGACTGGAAATGGTCATGGCACATGCTCAGGAGGAGTTCCCAGGGGTGGAGAGAGTTGGTGCGCTGAATAAACCAGGAACATGTTTCTTTTGGTAAATTAAAGTGGGAAGAAGATAACAGCCAGAGATTTATATGTCTTTGGACCAAAATCAATGTCAAAACCTATAAAACACCATAGGAACCAAGTCTGTCCCTGCTTGGGAGACCCAGAGTGACTCTCATAATCATTAATAAATACTGTGTCCAGGTGAAGCTTGTGCCAGGTGAAGCTCTCCCCAAGGGCCACTTCCTGCTTTAACAAGCCCAACTCTCAGGGACATTTTATGATATTACGTTAAACTTCCTCTTAATTGCTAAATAAGTGTTGCATTCCCCTATGAACTACCTGTGGATGCTGCATTACTCTCCTTTCTGCAGAGTGAGAACCTGACACAGAGTGGGATTTATTAGATTTCTCCCACCCCCATCACGGAAATTAGGAGCAAATTCAAGAAAAAATACAAGCTTTTAGGGTACCTGTCCCATTTAGAGCTTTGTGTCAACCTAACCTTGTCATCGGTTTCCCTCACCACAAGCCCTACAGGCAGGATGATAGCAAATGACAGCTAATGGGTTATTATATATCCATGATACATTTTTAAAGTACAGAATCAACAACAACTATTTAGAGAATACAATGCCATTTCTTATTTTAAAGTCATCCCCAAAGGCTAATAACTTCACACATCTGGTTTGGCTCAGAGGGTCACCAGCATCTCTGATAGAATCCAGTTGTGGAATAGAAAATAATATTTCATCTAAGAAGTAGATGATCCAGAGGCAGCAAATGAAAAACCAGTATGGAATGCTATAAGGTATATTAACAAGGGAGGGGAAACAGCTTTGGGTGACTCATGGAAAACTCAGAGCCAACAAGGATAAAGGGATGGAAAAAGGTGAAAGAGGGAAGAGTTTCTTAAGGAGTCTCCAGTGACAAAAACATATGCATTTCCTGAGCACTCCAGAACAAATAATTAAGGTATCAACAAAGATATCAACAAATTCAACAAAGGTGGCTCTGTTGTTCCAAAATTTGACTGTCCTAAATAGGCAAATTTAATAACTAAAAAGTCATGATTCAGATTCCACAGTTCCTTGATGCCCCAAATCCTCCAGTATACTGATAAAGCTGAAATTTATTTTCAGTGTTTTCTCAGTAAACTTGCCCCCCAAATATCTCAAATAGGTGAATACACAGATACATGTACACATATGTGCTGAAAATATTCTTATTAAATCCTCAGATATTTAAGGCTTCTCAGTAAAGACCTATGCTAGAGACTAGTTCCCTCCCACCTTCTCAGAAACCTCCCTTAGCAGTTACACACACACACAACACACACACACACACACACACACACACACACACACACACACACACATACACACACACACACACAGCATTATCTTCCATTTTCTACTCTTCTGGACTCCTCTGCTGCGCATATTCGTAAACTCATACTTCCCACCCCAGCATTTTCTCTGGCAACCATGCTCTCTCTCCTTCTGCCTTCACAGCCATTCTCATGAAAATGTCTAGTCTCACTGTCTCCACTTCCTTGCCACTTACTCACTTCTCAGCCCACTGCAATCTGGTTTCCACTGAAACTGATCCTGTGGAAGTCTCCCAAGCCTCTCCATCCGACAAATCAAGAGAGGATTTCTCAGTCTATCTCATGAGGTCTTCCTGAGGCTCTGGACACTGCTGATCTCTCCCCTCTTGAAAGTCTCCAAGGCTTCTCTGGTAGCACAGTTTCCTGGTTCAGCTTTCTCTCAATCCCCTCTGTCCTCCCACCTCCCTTCTCAGCGTCTTTAACTGGTTCATCCTCTTCCAAAATCTTCCTACAAGCCCCACAGACTTTCCTCAGCTCCCTTCTCATTCTCCTAGCCTCCCCGTAGTAGACACATTCATCTGAGTCAGAGTCTGGGGTTTACCCTAAGATGCCACATATCCAATACACCTCCAGTGCTACCAATTTTATGCCTTCGTTTTCTGCCCAGCTTCTCTGCTCTCTAACCAACTGTACAAACTTCAACCAGAGTGAGATTTCTAAGAAGCAAACCTGATTATATCACTCTCCTGCTTGATATCCTACAGTGGTTTCCCCATTAATTACACCTGTAGATTTCAAACTTTTTTGAAAGAAATATTTTCTTTTTTTTTTAATTTTTTTTTTCAACGTTTTTATTTATTTTGGGGACAGAAAGAGACAGAGCATGAACAGGGGAGGGGCAGAGAGAGAGGGAGACACAGAATCGGAAACAGGCTCCAGGCTCCGAGCCATCAGCCCAGAGCCTGACGCAGGGCTGGAACTCACGGACTGCGAGATCGTGACCTGGCTGAAGTCAGACGCTTAACCGACTGCGCCACCCAGGCGCCCCGAAAGAAATATTTTCTACATCAGAAGGCCATGAACTGTCTGTATGTCAGCACAAGACCTGGCACGTGGTATGTTCTTAATAAACAATTGTTGGAAAAAAAAAAAAACCGAAGTCCAACTTAAAGCATGCTCACATGTAAAGCTGCATGGTTCCTACTGAAGCAGGATAGGAACTCCCCACCTGCTTGCATTCCCACCAACACCTCAGGCATCTCTGTGAATCCCCTGGTGTCCTAAGACATATATGGAAAACCAGAGACCTGTGTGATAAAGTTCAAGTTCCCTAGCTTGGCTACAGATGCTTGATAAACTGATTTCTACCCACTCTCCAACATCATTTCCAACTCCTCTTCTTCACGCTTCACCCTAGCCTTGCGAAACTGAATTACTTGCCATGCCTAGACATGCAAGGGTTTTGCACATATAGTCCTTTCTGCCAAGAATACTCGTACTCTCCTTGATAGCCTAGAAAACTCCAACTTAGTCTTCAAAACCAGCAAAAAGATAAAGCCTTTTCTAATTCCTTAAGCAGAATATACCACTTTTTGTGCATAAATATACCCTATACATGTCTTTATTGTAAATCTTACCACACTCTAAATCAACTCTCATTTATAGGTATATCTCCTCTAGTGGGCTGTGAAGACAAAGACTGTTGCTGATTTATCTTTACAAACCAGAGCCTAGCAAAGTGCCTTGTACCCAGAAGGTACTCATTATATTGTATAATGAATGAAATGTTACTGGAAACAAATCATCCTTTTATCTCATATCCTTTTTGTAATGAGGTGAGGAATAAACAATTTCTAATCCTTTTCATCGCTTTGAAAGTCACAGGGTGTCCCATGTTAAAGATGGGCCAGCTAATCTTCTAATATCTATGTCTCAGCAAAAATGAATTTGAATTAAGCCTTGTGGATTCTATTTAGAGAAAATGTTAGTCTTTTTAATTGAAATTCAGATATCTGAGGTCTAATAGGTTATTATAGCTGTCCTTCTCTTGGGCACTATTGAAATAACGCCTTGAATCTTAGGTTTTATACAATGAGATAAATAAGAAAGGAAAACCACATGGATCATTCTTGTTCAATGTGGACAAGAGTGACAGAGCACAAGAATCTGATCCCTTAACGGATTCAGATGGGGGCCATCTCTTTAATGATATAAAATTGGAAATGAGAAACATCAGATGGAGATTAGTTAAGGAAAATTTGATGGCAAAATTTAACTCAAGCTGTGTAAATGAGACTTTTCCCAGGCAATTGAAAAATATCCTCCAATTATCCTCCATTGGCCTCCAGAGTCAGTGCTTCTACATCCATTGTACCAGTTTCCTTATGATTCTGAAACACCATTGTCTTGGTCTCCTGAAGGCTTATTTTGTCTTCTGCTTATTGAGAAGTTTTGTAATTATGTAACAGAGACTCATATTCATCTTTCACACATATTACTCAATCACACTATGGTAACAAGTGGTCCATCTACCATCTTATTAACCAAAACAAACAAACAACAACAAAAAACCCCATCTGGTATAACCCAAGACTTCAGCACCTACCAACATAACATATTTAACATTCATAAAGATGACTTTGCAGGACCCTAAAGTATCCTCTGAATCATGGAAGAGAGATGAAATTAAACCTCAAGTCTCATTTCAGATCCAAGTGTATTTTATTGTATACTAATTCCCTGAAAAACCATGATTCAGGTAGAGCACATTTGGAATGTGTATGTGTATATGCGTAGAATATTCCTTTTTTAAAATTTGTAACACCAAGTTTATCAAACATGAACTGACTCTAAATTAGGGATTCTCAAAGTGTGCTCCAGAGATCTTAAGGAAACTGGATAACCCCTCAGAAGTTCCACAAGGTCAAAACTATATTTGTAATAATATTAAGACATGATTCATCTTTTTCATTCTCCTCTCACAAGTTGAGAGTTTTCCAGAGGCTATATGATATGTGATATTAAAACAGATTGAAATCAGAAGCAGATATGAGAATCTACCCTTCTTCTATTAAGCCAGACAGACATGAAAGATATTTGCAAAATTTAAAACAATCTCATAAATTTTTGGTTGTGGAGAGTAGTTATATTTCTTTTTTTTTTAATGTTTATTTCTGAGACAGAGAAAGACAGAGCATGAGTGGGAGAGGGGCAGAGAGAAAGGGAGACACAGAATCTGAAGCAGGCTCCAGGCTCTAAGCTGTCAGCACAGAGCCCGACGCGGGGCTCGAACTCACAAACCGTGAGATCATGACCTGAGCCGAAGTCGGTCGCTCAACCGACTGAGCCACCCAGGCGCCCTGAGAGTAGTTATATTTCATAAAAATATGTTATTTATGCTAACGTGCAGTGGGAGAATTTGGAATTTATTATGCCTTGTGAATCAGATAAGTCAAGTCTTTTACCTATTCTGGAAAATTCTCACCTATTATCTCTTCAAACATTTCCAATCCCCCCCCCCCCACATTCTCTTCTCCATCTAGAATGCCAATACAAGATATCTTTGTCCTTTTCATGTTCACAGGTTGAATATTTTTCATATTTTCCACCCTCATAACTTTGTGCTACACTTTGGGTACCTCTTTTAGATCTTTCCAGTTTGCTAATTCTTTTTTTCTCCTTTTTTAATTCTTTTTTCAATGGGAATTTTTTAAATTTAAATTTTAGTTAACATACAGTGCAATATTGGTTTCAGGAGCAGAATTCAGTGATTCATCACTTACATGCATCACCCAGTGCTCATCACAACTGTCCTCCTTAATATCCATCATCCCCACCTCCCTCCATCAATTCTCAGTTTGTTCTCTATTCTTAAGAGTCTGTTTCCTCTCCCTTACCCTTCCCGTATGTTCATTGGTTTTATTTCTTAAATTCCACATGAGTGAAATCATATGGTATTTGTCTTTCTCTCACTTATTTAGCTTAGCATAATACATTCTAGCTCCATCCATATTATTGCAAATGGCAAGATTTCATTCTTTTTGATGACCGAGTAATATTCCATCTGAGTGATCTTCACTAGATTATTTCTTTTTGGGTGTTGAGTTTGATTAGTTCTTTATAGATTTTGGATTCTAACCTTTTAAAAAAAATTTTAACGTTTTTCATTTTTTGAGAGACAGAGAGAGACAGACCATGAGAAGGGGAGGGGCAGAGAGAGGAGGAGACACAGAATCTGAAACAGGCTCCAGGCTCTGAGCTGTCAGCAAAGAGCCCGAGGCAGGACTCGAACCCATGAACTGCGAGATCATGACCTGAGCTTAAGTCAGCCCCTTAACCAACTGACCCACCCAGGCGCCCCTGGATTCTAACCTTTTATCCAATATGCATTTATAAATATCTCCTCCCATTCTATAGGCTGCCTTTTAGGTTTGTTGATTATTTCTTTTGTAGTGCAGAAGCTTTTTCTCTTGATGAAGTCCCAACCGTTCATGTTTATTTTTGTTTCCCTTGTCTTCAGTGACATGTTTAGTAATAAGATAGTCAGGCTGAGGTAAAAGAGGCTGCTGCCTGTGTTTTCCTCTAGGATTTTGATGGCTTCCTGCCTCACATTTAGGTCTTTCATCCATTTTAAATTCATTTTTGTGTATGGTATAAGAAAGTGATCCAGTTTCATTCTTCTGCTTGTTGCCATCCAGTTTTTCCCAACACCTTTCATTGAAGAGACTGTCTTTTTTTTTCAATCGGATATTCTTTTCTGCTTTGCCGAAAGTGAATTGACCATACACTCGTGGGTCCATTTCTATTCTGTTCCATTGATCTATGTGTCTGTTTTTGTGCCAGTACTCTACTGTCTTGATGATCATACCTTTATAATATAGCTTGAAATCCGGAATTGTGATGCCTCCAGTTTTATTTTTCTTTTTCAGGACTGCTTTGGCTATTTGGGGTCTTTTGCGGTTCCATACAAATTTCAGAATTTTTTGTTCTAGTTCTCCCAAAAATGCTGGTGGTATTTTAATGGGAATTGCATTAAATGTGTAGATTGCTTTGGGTAGTATAGACATTTTAACAATGTTTATTCTTCCAATCCATGAGCATGGAATGCTTTTCCATTTCTTCGTGTCCTCTTCAATTTCTTCCATAAGTGTTCTACAGTTTTCAAGTACGGATCTTTTACCTCTTTAGTTAGGTTTATTCCTAGGTATCTTGTTGTTGGTGCAATTGCAAATGGGATCAATTCCTTGATTTCTTTTTCTGCTGCTTCGTTATTAGTGCATAGAAATCCAACATATTTCTGCACATTGATTTTATATCCTGTGACTTTGCTGAATTCATGTATTCGTTCTAGCAATATTTTGATGGAGACTTTGGGGTTTTCTATGTGGAGTATCGTGTCATCTGCAAATAGCAACAGCTGAGTCTAATCTTATATAGCCCTTCTATTCCATTCTAAAATTCAATTTCGTATTTTTTATTTTTAGAAGTTCTACTTTGTTTTTCAAAACTCTATTAGGTCTTGGTTATGCTATGTGTGTATTCTTAGTTATATCTTACTTCTAATATTATTTCCTTAAATCATCTAAAAATATAGAACTCATTTTCTATTCACTAAATGATGGCTTGATTATCTGAAGATACTAAAGGTCTAATAATTGCTGTTTTCTCTGCTTGCATCATACATGAAAATCTGTTTCTTCCTGTATGATCCAAGTCTCATAATCAGTTTATGTTCAATCAAGCCTTATATCCATAGGAATTTTGTGCAGTCTGGGCTAAAGACATGAGTCTTCACAGAAGATTTTCATTTGCTTCTGTTAGGCACCCAGGGTGCCCAAGGTAGTATATATTAGAACCCCTAATCTGTTTGAGGACAGACCTCTGGTTATACATTCCCAAGAGACACTGTATTACCCACTGTATTACCAGGCCAAGTCAGAGAATTTGCTTTATTATCTCCCTTTACTGTTTTGTTTTCTAGTCTATCTTTTCATGACCAATGTAGTACTTAAGGATTCGTTTCATGTGAGAACCCTTGTTTCCCCTTGATGCTCCGTGCGCTGAGCACAAAGTCTTATCTTCATGTGGCTATTAAACACTGAGCATCTTGCTTACCTGCAACAGCAAACACCCCTGGGCATCAGTAGCTTCACCACCTGTTTCTTTCCTTGGTTTTCAGCTTCTTCTTCATTTGCGGTCCCCAGGGATTTGCCTTACCTTTTTTGCAACCCTAGCTTTACAGATGAACTATTTGTTACACGTTGTTTAATATTTCAGGTGTCTTTTTTTTGGAGGGGGGAAGTATTCAGATTACGTAGTTTGCCATATTTTTCAGGAATATAAATTGGAACATTTCTGAAAGATAAAATGCATATACTACTTGACTTTAAGAAATGTATTGTTTGAATGAAATTTATTGTTTGAATGAAAAGTTCAAAATATACATAAATTTTAATCCAGCAATTCTGCTTTCTATGAATTTATCCTACATATATATTCACACTTGTATAAAATGCCACACGAATAACATTGTTGCAGGCTTAGGGAAATGTGAGGATTATAACTATGTAAGTGTTCATCATTAGGAGACTAGTTGAATAAAGTACTTCCCACAACATTCTGGAATGGTTAAAGGGAATTTAAAAGATCTATATGACCTGATATGGAAAAATGTTTATGATACAAGTTGTATGCCTTCTTATGTACAGTATTCAAGAAATGCTTGTAGGTGCTTGTATGTACCTATTCATTAAAAGCTTCTGAAAAGATACACAATTAACTGTTAACAGTAGTTTCCCCTACTGTTGGGAATGAACCATTGTTATACAAACATTGTTTCTAAATGACAAATGTGCTAATTTGAAATGATTTTTTACCCACTTATTAACATTACCGCCTTACTTCTTTATTATCACTAGCAGTACTATTGGAGGTATTTATAAACAAAGATCTTCTCTACAAACTGTTCTACAACTCCTATCATCCACTATCTGTCTGTTAGTCTTAACCTGTCCCTTACCTGTCAACTATTATCCCAAGTAATCTGGTTGTCCTCTGATGACTTTACTAGGATACTCATTACCTAATGCTCTAAATATAATGGCAGAGACCGAAGTAAGTATATTTCTTGCCCTCATCTGCTCTGAGATTCCTAATGGTTTACAGTGTACATAAGTGTATATGAAGGAACTGAAATTTAAATGTCACGCCACCACAAGAGGAAAGAAAGGGCTCACTGAGAATTAAGTGAAGAAGCTACGCCATAGCTTTGGCTGTGTCACAGCTTGACCAGCAGGAGATAATAATTTCAACATTGAAGCCTGGATGCAGCTTCTGACTGGAGCTTGATTTTTTTAAGGAATAGTAGCCAAATTAGGCATTTACACATTTAGGAATATCTTCTAGCATAATCCTAAAGGTTTTCCTTTAAACATCTTCATTCTCTCATATGATGAACTCCTGACAGTGTACAGCTATAGAATTACTTAATTTCCCATTAGATTTAGATGCACAAATATGACAGACCCCCACATACTTATACGTAGCCTTTCATATACTAAAATGCAACTTCCTTTTTCATTCTCTTTGAAATAGGCTTCATAGGTATGCTATGATGACTGCTGGCCCAAATATTATTCTACATCTAGACTACAATTTTCACCATTTTGTGATGTCACCTTGAGTTACAGGTTTAAGATATTTTTGTGGAAATAGGGTGTTTTGATTATGAGTGGTGTTTGTTTTGATTTGGGTTGTTTTGTTCGTTTTTTTGTTTTAATTTTGGTTTGTTTTGAGAAAGAATGGAGAAAACAATGAAAGGAAGAGAGAAGCTTTCCTTTTAGGAAGATGATTATTTCCATTTTAAGGTGTTTTTTTTTAATGGTATGATACCATTTGCATAGTGTTTAAAAAGAATACTATACTTTTTCTCTGGATGCATGAAGCACATCGGTGATAAAACTACACATGGGGACATGGGTGGCTTAGTTGGTTGGGCGTCCAACTTTGGCTCAGGTCATGATCTCACAGCTCGTGAGTTTGAGCCCCACGTTGGACTCTGTGCTGACAGCTCAGAGCCTAGAGACTGCTTCAGATTCTGTGTCTCCCTCTCTCTCTCTGCCCCTCCCCACTCATGCTCTGTCTCTCTGTCTTAAAAATAAATAAAAACATTTTAAAAAAATTAAAAAGAACTGCACCTGCATATACGCAGTATAATATTGCAGGAGAGCCATGTCTTAGACTGGGGGGCCCCAGCAAAGCCTTAGACCAGGACTTGGATGCAGGGCATTTATTCAGGGATGATCCAAGCAAACAGGAGTGAAGGAGTAGTGAGACAAGAAAAAAAGAAAAGCAAGGCAAGAGTCTGCTACTGGGACCTCTGAGAACTGTCCCCTTTGGTTGATGTTTCTCCTGAGGGTGTTAATTCTCTTATATCTTCTTTTTTTTTTCCCAGGTAATAGCTCCTGACATGATTTTATTTTTTTCACCTTTATTGAAGTATAATTGACAAATAAAATTGTAATATATTTAAAGTATGCAATGTGATGATTTGATACATGTATACATTGCGAAAGGATTCCCACCATCAAGTTAATTAACAGATTATCAAGACATCACCTCATATATTTACTTTTTTTTTCTTTTCTGGTAAAAACATCCAGGTTCTACCCTCTTAGCAAATTTCAATTATATATTACAGTGCTATCAACTATAGTCACTGTTATGCATTAGATCCTAAGACCTTATTCATCTTATAGCAGAAAGTTTGTACCCTTTTTCCAGCATCCCCCAAATTTCCCAACCCCTGATTTCCCAACCATCATTCTACCCTCTGTTTCTATGACTTTGACTTTTTTAAAAATTCCACAAAAAGTGAGACCATGAAGTTTTTGTCTTGTTCTGTCTAGCTTATTTCTCTAATATTTCATTGTTAGCATACAGAAGCACACTGATTTTTGTATATTGATTTTGTATCCTACAACTTTACTGAATTCATTTGTTAATTCTAACAGTTTTATGGCAGAGTTTAGGTTTTCTATGTATAATATCATGGCACCGGTAGAAATATTTTTTACTTCTTCCTTTCCTATTTGGATGCCTTTTATTTTCTTTTCTTGCCTAATTGTTCTGGTTAGGACTTCTAATATTATAAAATAAAATAATAAAAAAAAGTGACAAGAGTGAGCATCCTTGTCTGGTTTCTCATCTTAGAGAGAAAGCTTTCAGTTTTTCACCACTGAGTATAATGTTAGCTGTGGCCTTGTCATCTATGTCTTTATTATATTGAGGTATGTTCCTTGTTTTTTTTTAATGTTTATTTATTTATTTCAAGAGTAGGAAGCACGAGTGGGGGAGGGGCAGAGAGAGAGGGAGGCAGAGAATCCCAAGCAGGCTATACGCTATCACCACAGAACCTGACACAGAGCTCGAACCCACAAACCATGAGATCATGACCTAAGCCAAAACCAAGAGTCGGATCCGGTCTAGATTTAAATCACTCGGAGTCAGATGCTTAACCAACTGAGCTACCCAGGGGCCCCAAGGTACATTCCTTTTATACGCAGCTTGTTGAGAGTTTTTATCACAAACTAATGTTAAATTTTGTCAAATGCTTTTCCTGCATCTATTGAGAAGACCATATGATTTTTATCCATCATTCTGTTAATGTGTTGTATCTAATTTATTGATCTACATATGTTGAACCATTCTTGCATCCCTGGGGTAAATATCATTTGATCTTGGTGTATGATCTTTTTAATGTACTGTTGAATTTGGTTCGCAAATATTTTTTTGAGGATTTTTGTATCTATTTTCATCAGGGATATTAGCCCATAGGTTTCTTTTCTTGTAGTGTCCTTGTCTAGCCTTGGTGCCAGGTTAACGCTGGCCTTGTAATATATTTGGAAATGTTCCCTCCTCTTCTATTTTTTTGTAAGAGTTTGAGAAGGATTGGCATTAATTCTTCTTTAAATATTTGATAGAATTTAACAGTGAAGACATTTGGTCCTGGACTTTTCTTTGTTGAAAAGTTTTAATTACTAATGAAATGTCCTCAGTATTCAGATTTTCTTAGTATATTCAGATTTTCTATTTCATCATGATTCAGTCTTGGTAAGTTGTATGTTTCTAGGAATGTATCCATTTCTTCTAGGTTATCTAATTTGTTGGCACATAATTGTTCATAGTAATTCCTTGTGATATTTAGTATTTCTGTGTTATCAGTTGTAATGTCTTCTCTTTCACTTCTGATTTATTTATTTGAGTCTTTTTCATTTTTTTTCTTAGTCTAACTAAAGATTTGTCAATTTTGTTTATTTTTCTTAAAACCAGCTCCTAGTTTCATCCATCTTTTCTATCGTCTTTTAGACTCTATTTCATTATTTCCTCTCTGTTCTTTGCTATCCCCTTCCTTCTACTAATTTGGGCTTAGTTTGTTCTTATTTTTCTAGTTCATTGAGGTAGAAAGCTATATTGCTTATTGGAGATTTTTTTCTTAATGTTGGCATTTACTGCTATAAACTTGATTCTTAGGACTACTTCTGCAGCACCCCAAAGTGTTGGTATGTTGTGTTTCCATTTTTATTTGTCTTAATATTTTTTTAATTAAAAAAATTTTTTTATGTTTATTTAAAATATTTTGAGGGAGAGAGAGAGAGAGAGAGAGAGAGAGAGAGAGAGACAGTGTGAGTGGGGGAGGGGCATGGAGAGGAAGACACAGAATCCCAAGCAGGCTCTAGGCTCTGAGATGTTAGCACACAGCCTGATGCAGGGCTCGAATTCACGAACTATGAGATCATGACCTGAGCCGAAGTCAGATACTTAACCAACTGCGCCACCCTGGTGCCCCTTCAAGACATTTTTTTTTAATTTCCCTTTTGATGTCTTCTTTAACCCAATGTTCAGCAGTATGTTGTTTAATCTCCATATATTTGTTGATTTTTCAATTTCCTTCTTGTAATTAATTTCTAGTTTCTAGACATTGTGTTCAGAAAAGATGCATGATATGATTCCAATCTTCTTAAATTTATTAAGATTTGTTTTGTGGCCTAACATATGATCTCTCCTGGAGAATATTCCATGTGCACTTGAGAAGAATATGTGTATTCTGTTGCTGTTGAATGGAATGTTCTGTTAGATCCATCTGTTCTAATGTATATCTTAAATCAAATATGTCCTTATTGTCTTTCTGTCTAAATGATCTATCCACTAGTTCCCTATTATTCTATATATTTCTCCTTTCAGATATGTTGGCATTTATTCTATACATTTAGGTGTTCTGATGCTGAGCGTATAAATATTTACAATTATTATACACTCTTGTTTAAATGGCCCCTTTATCATTATGTAATCATCTTGTCTCTTGTTACAATTTTTGGCTTAATACCTACCTTATCTGATATATGTATAGCCACTCCTGTTTGGTTTCCATTTGCATGAATATCTTTTTCCATCCCTTCACTCTCAGTCTATGTGTTTCTTTAAGGCTGAAGTGACTCTCTTGTAGGCAGAACAGAGTTAACTCTTCTCTTTCATAATCTATTCAGCCACTCTGTTTTTTGATTGGAGAATATAGTCCATTTATATTTAAGTAATTATTGATAGGAATGGGCTACTACTGTCATTTTATTAATTATTTTTGGATTTTTGTAGTTCCTTCATTCCTTTCTTCCTCTCTTCTCTTGTGATTTTACACTTTCTTTAGTAGGTATGTTTTGATCACGTCCTCTTTACTTTTGTGTACTTACTATAAGCTTTTACTTTGTGGTTACCAAGAGGTTACCAAGAGGTATAAAACATCTTACAATTATAACAGTGTATTTTAAACTGATAATAACTTAATTTCAAATGCATACAAAAGCTCTACATTTTTATACAACATAAAATGTGCATACACATTTATATACATATTTTATGTTCTTGACGTCACAATGTACATATTTTTACATTGTGTGTCCCTTAATATATTATTGTAGTTATATTTATTTTTAATACTTTTATCTTTTAACCTTTAAACTAAAGTTATAAATGATTTTATCCATCACTATTGCAATATTAGATTATTCCAAATTTAACTATATATTTACCTTTACCAGTGAGTTTGATACTTTCATATGTTTTCATGTTACTCATTAGTATCCTTTCATTTCAGCTTGAAGAACTCCTTTAACATTTCTTATAAAGCTGGTCTAGCAGTGATGAACTCTTCCAGTTTTGTTTGTCTGGAAAACTCTCTCCTTAAATTCTTTATCTTTATCTCTCCTTACATTCTGAAGAACAATTTTTCCAGGTAAGATATTCTTGATTGGCAGTTCTTTCAGCACTTTGAATATATCATCCCACTCCCTTCTGGCCTGCAAAGTTTCTGCTGAAAAGTTCTCTGATAATTTTATGGGAGTTCCCTTGTATGTTGCTTTTTTTCTTGCTACTTATAAGATTCTTTATCTTAAACTTTTGACAATTGAATTATAGTACGTATTGATGTGGATATCTTTAGCTTCATCTTATTTGGTATTATTTGGGTTTCCTGGACCTGGATGTCTGTTTCTCTTCCCAGGTTAGGTAAGTTTTCAGCCATTATTTCTTTAAATAAGCTTTATATTCCTTTCTTTCTCTCTTCTTCTTTTGGGACTCCTATAATGCATATATTGGTCTATTTGATGGTGTCCCATAAGTCCCTTAAGCTATCTTCACTTTTTCTTTGTTTTTCTTTTGCTCCTCTTATTGGATAAATTTGACTTCTCTGTCTTCAAGTTCACTAATCTTTTCTCCTACTTGTCTAATCTGTTGTTGAACTCCTCTGTTGAATTTTTCAGTTCAGTTTTTGTACTCTTTAGCAATTTGATTTCTGTTTGGTACTTTTTAATACTTTCTATCTCTTTGGTGAAATTCTCTTTGCTCATCCATTGCTTTCCTGCCCTTGGTAAGCATCTTTATGACTGTTATTCTGAACTCTCTACCAGGTAAATCACTTATCTCCATTTTATTAAAATTGGTTTCTGGAGATTTATCTCATTATGTTGTTTGTAACATATTCCCCCCCTTTTCTCATTTTCCTTTACTTTCTGTGTTGGTTTCTGCACATTAGCTAAAACAGTCACTTCTCCTAGTCTTTACAGACTGGTCTTGTGTAGAAAAGGAATGTTGTCAGTCAGCCTGGCCTAAGCTCCTGCTTGTCTCTAAAACTTTGTGATTTTTTCAGCTACTGTCTTCATTCTTGGTGGCTCCAGTAGTAGAGGGTGTCCCAAGGCCTGTCAGTGTTCCAAAGAGGAGGATCACAATTAGCATAAAATGCAGGCTGATTTGAAGCCAGACCCTCAGGCAGCACCTAGGAAAGTGTATTAACCAGTTAAACCTCTCCAGGGAGAATCTGGGAGATGGGCATTTTTGCCTGCTCCCTCTAAACTGAGCCTGGGTGTACAGCCATGGAGGAGTGCTCCTGTATCCATTTAAAAACTTCTTTGCTTCTTTGCCACAGTCCTGTGGGATTCATAAATGCAAGGCCCAGTAGCTATCAGAGCCAGGTAATTCAGAGGTCCAACTCTCAGGCTACAACTGAAAAATCTGGGGTTCCAGGCATGTGTACAAGCTCCTTCAAAAGAGATGTTGGCGACCTGGTTTTTATCACTCGAGTGGTTGAGGCAGAAGGCGATAAAAGTGCACGCCAACTCCCCCAGGCTCTGTGAAGACTGCAGCTGGCCCTTATTTGTAGGCAAATTAGTAGCCAGACCCTCAGGCAGCAGATGGTAAGGTATTTAGTCAGTCCTCTTTCAAGGAAAGATAGGAAGAGGAGCATTTTTGCCTACTCCGTATTTGCTGAGACCTGGGGGACAGCATAGTGAATGTTCACCCACGTGTTAAAAACTACTTTGTTTTCCATAGTCCTGTGGGTCTTGAGGATGCAAGACCTATTGGCTTTCAGAGATAGGTGTATGGAGGGCCCAACCCTTGAGCGGGACCCTTAAAAGCTGGGGCACTAGATGTGCAATTCAGACCCTGAGATTCTCAGGAAGAAGCTGGGAGTTAAGATTTCCCACTCAATGGTATGGCACTGTGCCAGGGGTGGGGTTTATGGTGAGAGTGTGTCTTGGCCTTTCCTACTCATCTGATGTATTTTCTCAGTTATCTGATGTGTAGGAGTCATTCAGCTAGTTTCTGGATTTCTCTCAGAGGGAAATGTTCCATGTGTAGCTGTACATCAGATGCATCTGTGGGAAGAAGGCTATTCCAGAGCTCCCTAGGTTGTTATCTTGGCCCTTCCCCACTTTCGAAGTTTTATTTACATCAAAGTCCATAAGAATTGACACTGAGTTCTTTGGAAGATGAGATATGTTTAAAAAGAGATAGCAAAATAGTTTGTGAGGTAATGTGGTCTATGGGCACAAGAAGAGAATATTTGACTATTGGTTCCCCAAATATCTCTCATAATAGCCTCCTTCAATGCCAATATTTACTCGTTCTTTGTATTTCCCAGTCCTCTATTAAAACACAAACATTTAGGGGTGCCTGGTTGAGCATCTGACTTCAGCTCAGGTCATGATCTCACAGCTGGTGGGTTCAAGCCCTGCGTTGGACTCTGTGCTGACAGCTCAGAGCCTGGAGCCTGCTTCAGATTCTGTGTGCTCCTCTCTCTATCCCTCCCCTGCTTGCTCTCTGTGTGTCTCCCTCTCTCTCTCAAAAATAAGTAAACATTACAAAAATAAAAACACTAACAAATATTTTTAAAGGGAGGTATTTGAGGGCCACATTCAGTCACTTAACTCTATGTTCTCCATATCACTTTTCAATGTGAGGAGCTGAAAATGACTTAAAAACCAGACATGTAATAAGAAGGTAATGGAAAGGTATGAAAGGGAGGGCCATTGAAGGGTGGGGTAGGGAGAATTCTAGGTTATCAGCAAAAATGTATGAATACCTGAACATTGAGAAGGTGCTTCACTTGAAAAATGGGAGAAAATAGTTTAAAAAAAACAAGTGCCCAAGTATTTAATTTCCTAAATATGGCCAAAGATATAGTGTAATTGAGAATCATATTAGAGATAAAAACATATGTGTTTGGAAAAGAACTTTAGGATTCCAATCCTGTGGTCATGGTGATCTAAACAGAAATAAAACGTTCCTATTCCAAACACATAGATCTTCTGGACAGTAGGAGATATTATGAAGAAGTTATATTAAATCCAAGAATAGGTACTAGAGGCTGGGAGCTGCAAGGCAATAAAGGCAGGAAATACAGCTTTGGGCTAGGAGCAGGAGCTTCCTCATAAAGCCAAAGCCCTGTAAGGACTGCTTCAACTATGGGGACCAAACTGATAAAACTCTGCCCACCAGCTCAGCAAAGCAGTAAGTTGTTACCAACCCAGAACACTGAATAGAGAAAATTCTGCGGTGAGACAGCAAGTCATTCAGAAAGCTTTGCTGAAGGAATTACTTAAGGGTGCACTTTCAGAAAGAAGGAAAAAAGGAAACTGAACCCAAGTGGAAATAATGGACTAAAAGAAGCAATGAATAGGTAAGAAGCT
Organism: Prionailurus viverrinus; assembly: GCF_022837055.1. NCBI lineage: Eukaryota > Metazoa > Chordata > Mammalia > Carnivora > Felidae > Prionailurus > Prionailurus viverrinus. The sequence continues at coordinate 29,443,145 of NC_062575.1, read as the reverse complement.
CGTAAAACATCAACACCAACAATAATAACAATAATGTCACATTTCATGGATATTAAACAAGAAAGAACTTCAATACTGGATGTGTGAGACTCAGGTTGCATTTAAAAATATAAAATCCGATGTTGATTTTAGGAACCACAAGTAAACCATAAGGACACAGAAAGGTTAAAAATAAATGATGGGAAAACATATCAGACAAATGCTAACTAAAGGAAATTTATGTTAATATAAAACAAAAAAATAATAGATGGGGAAAAACAGTATAGGGATGCAAAATAATAATAAATTAATTCACTAAAAGATATAATTCTGAACTTGTATAAACCTAAATAACATAGCTTCAAAATATATACAGGGAAAACAGAGTTATAATGATAAAGGAAAGATCCACAATCATGACTGCTTTTTTAACATGCCTCTGTAATCAAAAGACAAAAAAACATTGAAGGTGTAAATGATTTGATAACATAATTAATATCCTTGCTGCAACGATGATAATTACATAAAATAATGCATACAACAATTAGAAAACTTACATTCTTTTTTAAAACAAGAATGGAACATTTATAAAAGCTGTCCACATGTTAGGAAAAAGGCAAATCTCAAAAACCACCAAGGACAATGTCACACGGACCATGATATCTACTCAAAATGTAATAAGTTTAGAAATTTATAATGAAAAAATATCTAAAAATATTTCATATATTCAGAAATTTTTAATGTACTTCTAAATAATTTATGAGTAAAAGAAGAACTCACAATGAAAACTATAAAATATTTAAAACTGATTCACAAAGAAAAGAGTATATTTCAAAATGTGTGGAGCACACCTAAATGAACAAATTATAAAACATGAAAAATTAAAAACTAATGACTCAAGAGATTAGGAGAAAGTTAGTTGAATGAAAAAATAAATATAAAAGGAGAAATTAATTACATGGGAAACAAAGAAACAATAGAAACAAACCTTAAACTTGTTTTTGAAAAGAAAAAAATAAACTATTTTGTGATTAAGACCAATCATGGGGTAAAACATGAAAACAAATAAAACAGATATTAAAGTAAAAGGGGGCACAAAAACAATAGACATTTTTAAAAATCATAACAAAATAGGTTGAGTAATTTGATGCCAGTAAATCTAGAAACATAACAAAATTTGAATTATTCTCTAGAAAAAAATAACTTACCAAAATCAAAGGATCAAGAAGTTGAACAGACCTATATCCATTAAAGAATTGGAATTGATAATTAAAAATATACACCCCTCGCCCAAAATCACACCGAGCCAGATGGCTTTATAGGGGAACACAAACTTTCAATGATCATCATGTTAAAATTTTCCAGAGAATAAAAACATTGAAATGTTCCCAACCCATTTTAAAGAGGATAGCATAACTTGACACCCAAGCTGAAAAAATGCAGTATTAGAAAGGAAACTTGTCACTCAGCTCATTTATAAGCATATGTGCAAAAATCTTAAAGAAGATATTAGAACACCAAAACTATTTATACTTTACACACACACACACACACACACACACACACACACACACACACACATGTACAATGTAGAATTTATCTCAGAATTCAAGGCTGGTTTAATATTAGAAAATCTTTTAATGTATTTTAACACATTTATAGACTAACAGAGAAAAAAACATTATCTTACTATATATACAAAAAGCATTATTAAATTTAATACGTAGTTATAATAAAAAGAAAAACCCTCAGAAAATCAGGAATAAAAGGAAATTTCTTAAACATGACAAAGCATTGTTAAATTTTACTTATTTATCTTGAGAGAGAGACAGCATGCACACATGAGGGAAGCGCAGAGAGACAGGGAGACAGAAAGAGTCTCACGCAGGCTCCACCCTGTCAGCATGGAGCCCAAAGCAGAGCTTGAAACCACGAACCTCAAGATAATGACCTGAGCCAAAATCAAGAGTTGGATGCTTAACCAACTGAGCCACCCAGGTGCCCCAGCGACAAAACATATTTTAAAACACTACGGAAAACATCATAATTAATGACACAACTTTAGAAGCATTTTTTTAAGACAAAGAAGAGAAAAAATTATTGGTATCACCACAACTGTTCAACACTCTTCTGGTGGTCCTAGCTAATGGAATAAGACAGAAAAAAAAAAGTTAAAATAATTACAAAGTAATCATTGTTAAGTAGGCTTGCTCAAAAATTTTTGAAGGCTTTCGGCTGATTTTGATATTTCTGAATAGAGTAAGTATACCTTCCTAAAGAAAGACTCCTTCCCTGTTAGGTGTAGATTTGTTAAATTACACATTTTCCCAATCAGATTTTTCCGATTAGAGGCACTCACAAGATGATTTCATCCAAAATTGGGTGATGAGTAGGGTGTCATGTTATAATGATTAATAATGTTCCCTTTCAGAAACAAAAGCAAAAATGAACTATTGGAACTGCATCAAGATAAAAAGCTTCTGCACAGTGAAGCAATGATCAACAAAACTAAAAGGCAACCTACAGAATTGGAGAAGATGTTTGCAAATGACATATCTGATAAAGGGCTAGTACCCAACATCTATGAAGAACTTATCACATTCAATGCCCCCAAAATAAATAATCCAGCTAAGAAATTGGCAGAAGACATGAACAGCCATTTCTTCAAAGAAGACCTACAAGTGACTAACAGACACATAAAATCATGCTCAACATCACTCATCATCGGGGAAATATAAATCAAAACCACAATGAGATACCACCTCACACCTTTCAGAGTGGCTAAAATTATTAACTTAGGAAACAACGGATGTTGGCAAGGGGATCCTTCTTACACTGTTGGTGGGAATGAAAACTAGTGCAGCCACTCTGGGAAACAATATTGAGTTTTCTCAAAAACTTAAAAATAGAACTATCCTATGCCCCAGCAATTGTACTACTAGATATTTATCCAAAGGATACAAAAATACTGATTAGGAGGGGCACATGCACCCCAATGTTTATACTACCAAAAATAGCCAAAGTATGGAAAGAGCCAAATGTCCATCAAGTGAAGAATGGATAAATAAGATGTGGTATGTATGTGTATATATCTACATATACATATACATGTATACATATGTACATATGTGTGTGTGTGTATATATATATATATATATATATAATATGGAATATGTATATATACATACATATATACAATGGAATATTACTCAGCCATCAAAAAGAATGAAATGTTGCCATTTGCAACAACCTGGATGAAGCTGCAGTGTATTATGTTAAGAGAAATAAAGACAAATACCATGTGATTTCACTCACGTGGAATTTAAGAAACAAAACAGATGAACGTAGGAGAATGGAAGGAAAAATAAAGTAAAAACAGAGAGGGAGGCAAACCATAAGAGACTCTTAACTTTAGAAAACAAACTGAGCGTTGCTGGAGGGGCAGTGGGTGGGGGGATTGGCAAAATGGGTGATGGGCATTAAGGACAGCACTTGTGATGAGTACTGGGTGTTATATGTAGGTGATGAATCACTAAATTCTACTCCTAAAACCAATGCTACACTGTATGCTATGTGTTAACTAACTTGAATTTAAATAAAATCTTGGAAGAAAAAAAAGTAATAATGCTCCCTTTCAGATTCAAGAGTCCCGAGTTACATGATACATTGTATATTAATCTCAATTAGATGGGCAAAAAGGCAACATGTGGAGATACATTTGGCTAATACAAATCATGACAGAAGTGGCATGGATCTGGAGCTCTTAGCTATGGAAGCCTGGATTTAACAGCTTCTGTACTATGATGGAGTGTATACCGTTCCAGAGCCAGCAATTTGTGTTTTAATAAGATATCAAGGTGATTGTGATGCATGCCCAAGTTTGAGAGCCACTGCTCTGGAGAAACTCTTGCCCAAGTGCACAAGGATAAATATATAAGGACGTTTAACATGGCACTATTTGTAATACCAAAATAGGTGGAAACAATCTTGGCATCTTTGGAGAGGGAAGGAATAAATAAATGGCTTAGTGTATACAATAGATTCTACATATCAGTTCAAATGAATGAACTCTATCTCCAAGGATAAATCTCCAAAACCTAATGCTAAATAGGAAATGAAAACTGCAAAAGGATTTATATGGCATGGTACCAATTATTTAAAAATTTGAGGGGCGCCTGGGTGGAGCAGTGGGTGAAGCGTCCGACTTCAGCCAGGTCACGATCTCGCGGTCCGGGAGTTCGAGCCCCGCGTCAGGCTCTGGGCTGATGGCTCAGAGCCTGGAGCCTGTTTCCGATTCTGTGTCTCCCTCTCTCTCTGCCCCTCCCCCGTTCATGCTCTGTCTCTCTCTGTCTCAAAATAAATAAACGTTAAAAAAAGAAAAAAAAATTTTTAAATTTGAAACACAAAACCATGGAATATATTATTGATGATATTTATACAACTTTTTAAAAACACAAAAACATTGAGTGACTCATACACACCAATTTCAGGATAGTGGTTATTTCTTTTTTCTTTTTTAAATATGAAATTTATTGTCAAATTGGTTTCCATACAACACCCAGTGCTCACCCCAAAAGGCGCCCTCCTCAATACCCATCACCCACCCACCCCTCCCTCCCACCCCCATCAACCCTCAGTTTGTTCTCAGTTTTTAAGAGTCTCTCATGCTTTGGCTCCCTCCCTCTCTAACCACAGTGGTTATTTCTAAGTAGGAAAGGAAAATAAGCCAGGGGTACCCCTTAACATTTCATAAGAAAATATGACAGCATTTTAATATTTATTAAATCTGATATGTGTTAATTGGTTTTTGCTATATTCTCTATACTTTTCTTCATATTTAACAAAACCTTAATTAAAATAAAAAACATGTTTGTTTTTCAAGTAAACTTTAGTTTGATAAAATGGTTTTATAAATAGTCAGTAGTGTTGCCATGTTTCATCTCCTAGGACTTGTCAGAAAGGTCAGTGCACAGTCAGTAAAATGCTGTATCAAGCACCTCCGTAAATATGTATTTTTTAAATGTTTATTTATTTATCTTGAGAGGCAGAGACAGAAGGAGTGGGGGAAGGGCAGAGAGAATCTCAAGCAGGCTCCCCATTGTCAGCACAGAGCCCGATTCAAGGCTCAAACACAGGAACTGCGAGATCATGACCTGAGCCAAAATCAAGACCTGGACACTCAACAGACTGAACCACCCAGGCACCCCAGTAAATATGTATTTTTAAATTCATTTTGTATTCAACTTGATCTCTGGAATTGCTGGCAGTAAACAATTTAGTAAGGACAAAATATATCACTCCCAATGAAAACTACGAAAGTAACACAAATACAAGACTAGTAAGTCTTGCATATTATAAGAGATCTAATGTTCTTTAAATAAGGACACTGGGTAAATCTTTTTGTAAAATAAATAATCACTCTTGAATCTATTTGTAAGTTCCCATTTTCAAATGTTTTATTTTCCTGAAATATTACATTCCTATAAAAATGTATAAATTAGAGAACTCAGCTTTCTGGCATTGTTAGCTTTCCATATCACTGAAGGGGTAACTTAAGAACATTTGGAGGCGAGAAAGCCAAAACTTCAGACTAATCTATGTACCCATCTATTTAGTTACTTACCTATAATTTTTTCCCTATCCATCCATCAATCAGAAAATCTGAGATGGCTTTCACGTGTTCATTCCAGACTATGCCAGCATTCATTAGTCAAGTGAAATTCCATAACTGTTAATTTATAAATACTACATTGACAGGTAATAGGTAACTATAAGAATTACATACATTTCCAGGATTTTATTTACTTAATCTTACAAAGTCAGCTTAGAATTTCTACTAGGTAACATTAAAATGTAGCACCCCTGAAAATCGAATAGAGTACACAAAAGTATTTTTATTAATCTTATGTGTATCAAAAATTTATGTATTCTTAATATTTAGCTACCTAATCAAATATTTAAAAATTTTGAAGACAAGTAAAAATTGCTAACATGTGAAAAACTTGAGAAATTCTAGGGAAAATGCTAATGAGACATCAGAGAAGAGCTCACCAAGACTAGGAGACTGAAATGAAGCTCTGGGAGGGGGGGAAGAGAAGGCAGAGGAAGTTGACCAAAGGGAACTTCTGAAAATGACAATAGCGAAGTGCTCTGGTAGGAATCTTCAAAGAGAAGTGCTAGATACAAATCCTAACTGACCGTTAACAAGGACAAGTGTAACATAAAAGATGAGAGCACTGGGGCGCCTTGGTGGCTCAGTTGGCTAAGCTTCCGACTTCAGCTCAGGTCATGATCTCACCATCTGTGAGTTTGAGCCCTGCGTCGGGCTCTGTGCTGACAGCTCAGAGCCTGGAACCTGCTTCAGATTCTATGTGTCTCCCTCTCTCTCTGCCCCTCCCCTGCTCATGCTCTGTCTCTCTCTGTCTCAAAAATAAATAAAAACATTTTAAAAAAAAGATGAGATCACTACTCTGCAGACTGAATTTCGTGATACCAGTACAAAAGTTAAGTGCATCGAATAAATGTGGTCATGGTGGGATACTGCACTGAAACATCTACTCAGTCATCAGAGTTGTTTTCGTTGCATACATTGAGAAGCAAAATTTAGTCAACATATACACAAGGGGGCATTGAGATGGAATCACTGGATTTAGTCACAAACTATATGGCTTTTTCAAGTGTAACAATTTTGCCAATTAAGTATTGTATCGAAGATAGTTAATTGTGTTTACGATGCACTCTAAGTAAATATGAATAAACAAAATTAGTTGCTATTTTATCATTCACAATTAAGAGCTTCTAGAACTCCATATGTTCAGTGGTCTATGTCACGAATCTTTGGAAATAGTGAGAATCATGATGCAGACTTCCACAAAATATCGTAGGTTTGAGGTAAAAAGAGAAAGACTTTGCCAAACCTTAAAGTAGGGAGAAAATAGTATCAGCACAAGCTTATAGTCAATGTCTGTCAGTTACAGCTTCTTTTCAACCCTAGAAAGGTTGGCATGTCAGCGCGACTGAGGGTGCAGATGACGGTACATGTGAACACCTTGTCTCCCCAAAGTCTTCCAAGATTAGGTAAGAAGTAAATCAGGGGCCTTGAACCAAGTGAAGTATCAGATTGATTTAGATGCAGTTTGAAGTGCCTTGGTTTGTGTTTGTTTTTTTGCTAGTTCAAGCCTTTTTTTTTTTCAAGTTTCTTTCTTTCCTTTCTTTTCTTTTTTTAAATTTACATCCAAGTTAGTTAGCACGCAACTAATGCTAATGCAACGATTTCAGGAGTAGATTCCTTAGCGCCCCTTACCCGTTGAGCCCATCCCCCCTCCCACAACCCCTCCAGCAACCCCTCTGTTCTCTGTATTTAAGAGTCTCTTATGTTTTGTCCCCCTCCCTGTTTTTATATTATTTTTGTTTCCCTTCCCTTATGCTCATCTGTTTTGTATCTTAAAGTCCTCATACGAGTGAAGTCATATGATATGAGTCTTTCTCTGACTAATTTTGCTTAGCATAATACCATCTAATTCCAGCCACATAGTTGCAAATGGCAAGATTTCATTCTTTTTTATTGCATTATATATATATATAAAATATATATGTATATGTGTATATATATGATATATATACATATATACATTTATATACAAACATACATACATTTATACATATATATTATACATATATGTATATATTATACATGTATAAGTGTATATTTATGTGCACGTGTATATATGTGTATACATGTATATATACATAGATTATATACATACATGTATACATATATACATGTGTGTGTATATATATATATATATATATATATATATATATATACCACATCTCCTTTATCCATTTATCCATCGATGGACATTTGGGCTCTTTCCATACTTTGGCTATTGTTGACAGTGCTGCTATAAACATTGGGATGCATGAGTCCCTTTGAAACAGCACACCTGTATCCCTTGGGTAAACACCTAGTAGTACAATTGCTGGGTTGTAGGGTAGTTCTATTTCTAATTTTTTGAGGACCCTCCACACTGTTTTCCAGAATGGCCACACCGGTTTGCATACCTACCGGCAGTGCAAAAGAGATCCTCTTTCTCTGCATCCTTGCCAGCATCTGCTGTTACCTGAGTTGTTCGTTTCAGCCTTTAAACACACAATACATTGGTTTCTAAACAAACTTCCAGGTGGATTTTAGTTTTTGTTGGAGAGAGAGTGTTGCTGAAAAGGACCATGCAAAAATCGGGGATTATATTCCATCCTCCAATGGCAAGTACTTTCAAATATTTCAGCTGTTTCTCTTTGTGGTCATCTTCAGCTTTCTAAAAAATGTGCTTAAAGTGCCATGTCTTGATTCATGGCTTTTGGACACCAACCATTGACTTACCACACTATTTTGGTGAGGACACAGCTCACTTACATCCACCGTCCTCTTACCTTCCTCATTTTTCTATCATAAGTATATTCCATATGTTCTTTTTTAATCAAAGCAAGAGTCAGACTTGACATTATTAAACATTTAAATATTGTTTATTGCTGAGTTATGCCCTTGACTATGATTACCTCTTTCTCTGTGCAACTTTTTTTCTCTGAAGTCAATAATTGCCCTTCCTCAGAACTGGCTAAGATTTTTATTGTTGTTGTGTTGTTCTAGTGGCTAGATCTTCCCATACCCTTTAAGAGCAACTGAATTCAACTTTTCATTTGGTGAAAGCAAGAAGATGATCATTTTTTCCCTGGAGCCCTCCACCTTCCCTTCTAGTCTGCACTGTTGCTTTCTAGGCCTAAACATATGGCTGTCATCCTGGATCTCCCTTCAGCACCATCCTAAGAATCCCCCACATATTTCTGCTGCTTCCCGAATCCCCAACATTCTCTTTCTTGGTCAGTCACTCATTGTGGTGGAGCACATCCTCCTGTAGCTTCTTGAGAGAAGGTAAACAGATAAGGAAGAAGGCTGAGGGGTTTCATCATTCAAAATGCACATTTTAACCTAATCTCGCTGTTTTCAATCCAGCGCATCACTCCCTGCCCTTCTTCTTCAGTTTTTAACTTCTGGATTTCATGATTGGTTCTTTTTTTTTTTTTTTATGATAGGTTCTTAAGTAAAGATTATTCCAGAGAAGGAAACTGTTACAGTTCCAGCTTTATTTCATTTGCAAGAGCCAGGATTTGTTATTTTAAAAAAGCATTTGTAGGCCCAAAACATGGAGTATAAGTAACAGTGTAGGAAGGATATAATTTATAATGTAATGGCATTTCCTAGTATACAAGGTGGAAGCCAAAGCCTTTTCTGAGCTGGGAGAAGGCATCCGGGGGTGGGGGAAAGCAAGAAAGTGGAGACTTAGTAAAAGTCTATTTTCTGCCCTGCCATCTTGGAATTAAAACCCCAAGGAATGACTCATAGACAGCCTTGGGGAGCACAGGTAGGTATGCCCATCCCCACTTCTCAGAGCACAGCCCAGGAAGATTCAGTGTGAGCAGAGGTGTAAGGAAAAACGTGCTGAGAGGATGACCTTAATTTACACCTGATTGATCTTATATCAAGCTAGATAAATGGGGAAGACACATAGTGATATGCCTCAGTTTCTATTTTTCCTAGTAGCAGCCTGGGGTTACACGCTAGCTTGGAGCGGCAGAGTTAGAAGCAGTGCGCCCATGGCAATGTGGTTAAGCTGAGCCAGGGCGGCAGGGGATGCCTGCTGTGTCAGCCAGAATTCTGAAAGCCTGGTGAGCGTTTTCAGGTTGATGATCATGCTGACATGGCTGAGACTGTGGACACTGGGCATGACTGAAGACCATCCACAAACGGTCATTTTCCTATTCAGATGATCCTTTTTCACTCTAGCTGAAGTGAGAAGTTATTCTAGAGCACAGTGAGCAAAGAGCAAACCTGTCATCAAAACTTAGGTAAACAAACTTATGGCATCCTCCTCAGTAAGTCAGACATCCTTTCTCTTTTTTCCAGGGTCCACATGAAAAGTCTGTGGCATCCAATGATCATCTGATAGCAGAAAGAACTTGAACTATAGCTTGCAAGAGTGGCTTCTACCCTTGTGCACTATTGGCAGGAATGTAAACTGGTACAGCCACTATGGAAAAGAGCGTGGAGGTTTCTCAAAAATGATCCAGCAATTCCACTTCTAGCTACATGTCCAAAGAAAATGAAATCATTATCTCGAAGAAATAGCTGCACCCCGCTGTTCACTGTAGCACCATTCACAATAGCCCATACATTGAAACAACCTAAGTATCTATCAATAGATGAATGGATAAAGAAAATGTTACACACACACACACACACACACACACACACACACACACACACACACTGGAACATTATCTAGCCTTAAAAAAGAAGGAAATCCTGCCATTTGTGACAAGATGGATGAAACTGGAGGACATTATACTAAGTGAAATAAACCAAACACAGAAAGACAAATACTCATGATCTCACTTATATGGGGAATCTAAAATAGTCATACTCATAGAAGCAGAGAATTGAATGGTGGTTGCCAGGGGCTAAGGAGAGGGGAAAATGGGAAGATGTTGGCCAAAGGGTACAAAGTTTCAGTTATGCAAGATGAATAAATTCTGGGGATGTAATGTACAGCATGGTGACTATAGTTAACAAAACTCTATTGTATATTTGAAATTTGCTAAGAGGGTAAATCTTTGAGTGTTCTCACCACACACAAAAAAATATGGTAACTATGTGAAGTGATGGATATGCTAATTAGCTTGATTGTAGTTATCACTTCCCAATGTGTGCATATATCAAAACATCACTTGTATACCTTAAATATATGCAATTTGTATTTGTCAGTTACACTTTAACAAAGCTGGAAAAAAAACCAGTGTGTTCTAATCCATTCTTTTAGTAACTAGCTCTGTGACCTTGAACCAGTCACATCTCTTCTCTCAGCTTCAGTTAGCTTTTCTGTAATTGAAGGGGTTGAACTGTGCCTTTGTCCTATGGGTCATCTAAGTGCTTCAGCAGGAAAAGCAGCTGAATAATTTTAGGTGGCTGAAGTGAATAAAAATTAGATTTCAGCCACACTGCTCTTATTATTAAATGGCTACCTAATCAGACCTCTCTTTCATCCCAAATTAATCTGTAATGATTTAAATTATAACTTATAGTTTTTGAAGTGCTTGCTCCTACATTTTCCCCCTTTTTCCTCCCTTCAACCCATTTGAGGTAAATAGGGCAGGCATTTATATCTCCATTATTTTCCTCCTCGGGGAAATGAACAGCTCTCACCCCAGAATCCCCATGGTCACTAGGAGCAAGTCTCATGTCAAGATCCCTAGAGGGCACCTACTACAAATTCTTATTCCTGAGCTCTATTCTAGACCTACTAAATCAGAATCTCTGAGACTGAGGTCCTAGGATTTGTTTGCATTTCTAACAAAACACCTTGAGGTGATTTTTTTTAATGCTTATTTATTTTTGAGAGAGACAGAGACAGAATGCGAGTGTGTTAGGGGCAGAAAGAGAGGGAGACACAGAAATCGAAGCAGGCTCCAGGCTCTGAGATGTCAGCACAGAGCCCAACGTGGGACTCGAACTCACGAGCTGTGAGATCATGACCTGAGCTGAAGTTGGACGCTCAACCGACTAAGCCACCCAGGCGCCCCTCGAGGTGATTTTTATACACTTTAAATTTGACAATCATAGTTTACAGAACATTTGAAGCCCTACTATGTGTCAAGCACTGTCCTAGCTGCTTTAAATATATATTTTCATTCAATCCTCATAACTTCTCATGAAGGATATATTGTTTTTAAACAAATTTTTTATTTTGGAATAATCTTAGATTTATGGGAAGGTTGCAAAGATAGCAGTGACAGTGTATCCTCACCCAGTTTCAGGGGCTTGTTGTTATTATTTACATCATTGTGGTTAGTTTGTCAAAATTAAGAAACCAACAGTGGTAAATTAGTGCTAAGTAAACTCTAAATTTTACTTGGATTTCACCAGTTTTTTCATTCGTGTCTTTTCTGTGCTAGGATCTAGTCCAGGAGAATACATTGCATTCGGTTGTCACGTGACTGATCTGTGAAAACTCCTCTGGTCTGTGACAGTTCTTCAGTGTCTCTTTCCTTTTGGTGACCTTGGCAGCTTTCAGGAGTACTGGTCAGGTGTTTTTGTAGAATGTTTCCTCAAATTGGCTTTGTCTGATATCTTTTCTCATGGTTAGACTGGGGCTATGGGTTTTTTCAAAGAATACAGCAAAGGGGAAGTGTCTTTCTCATCACATGACCAAACCCAACCCCCTCTTTGAAACTCTCCATGACCCCCAACATAATCTTATTTGATTTGAAATCCTGAAGCACTTACTGTCTGCCTCCAATATTCCACTTTGTGCATATTTTCTTAACCTCTATCTTTCCAAGCTAAAATGGAATGGATAAGGGAGAGAGACCAATCTACATGGGAATCCATTTGCTCCTGAGCTGAATGACCTTGATATCTTACCCTCTTCAATCTGCTACAGGATGCTTCCAAACCACAAATCTAATTATACCATTACCTTGCTTAAAACTTTTCGATGTCTCCTCATTATCTGTGACATAAAGTCAAAATGCCTGATTCTCACCTCTAAGGCCTTCATGATCTGACCACTATCTATTATTTCACCTTATCTCTAGCCATCACCTCACTCTCCACTCCAGAACACCCTACATTTCGGTTGCGATGAACTATTGGCAATTTCTAAGTGCCTTATTGCCTCTCTAAGCCCCAGGCCTTTGCATCTGCTCTGTTATCAGTAAGGATGCCACTGCAGGAGGCTCCAGTTCAAACTGGCTGATAGAACAAGGACAATTACAATATCATGTAACAGGAAGTTGAAAATCAGAGATGGTTGTTCAGCAACTCAACAATGTCATCAAAGACCATGGTCTTTTTCTCTCTTTGTTTTGCCATCCTCAGAAAACTTGATTTGTCTTCAGACTGGTTCCCTGTATAGTCACAAGATGGCTGCAGTAGTTTTCAGCATCCCTTCCAAACACAGCAACAACTAGAGACAAAAAAAAGGGCAATCTCTTCTAGTGTTTCCTCTTAAGAGCAAGACACATTTCCTAAAGCCCCTCAAACAGATTTCCTTTTATATATGATTGGTCCAAACTGGTTGATATGCCCACCCCTAAGCTAATCAAACAAGAGTAATGGACCTACCCTAATTGGCTTAAACCAATCAGCACTTACTCCTGAATGTAGGGATAGGTCAGTGGGAGGGAGAAGACACCTGAGCAAAATGTCAGCTCTTCCATTAAGAAAGAAGGTAATGGGGGTACCTGGGTGGCTCAATTGGTTAAGCAGCTGACTTTGGCTCAGGTCATGGTCTCACAGTTTGTGAGTTCAAGCCCCACATTGGGCTCTGTGCGTACAGCTCAGAGCCTGGAGCCTGCCTTGGATTCTGTGTCTTCTTCTCTCTCTCTGCCTCTCCTCTGCTTGAACTGTGGCGTGCGTTCTCTCTCTCTCTCTCAAAAATAAATAAGCGTTTAAAAAAAAAGTTTAGGAAAAGAAAAAAAAGAAAGAGTGTAATGGGTGTTGACTGGGCAGCCAGCAGTGTCTGTCACACTGTTATTGTTGCCTCATCTTCCTTATCTGTGAGATGTACTCCTTCTCATCCTTTAAGACTCCACTCAAATATTACCACTTCCAGGAAGCCTTCTCTGATATTACCAAGCATAATCCTCTGAACCCCTATATTACTAGGTTCATACCTCTACTATAGCACTTATTACATATCTATGGTTCTGCTGCCTGCAGAAAGAGTGAAACCCTGGAAGAAAAGCACCATATTCTATTTAACCTTTTGAGTTTAACCTTGTTGAAAGAAAGAAGAAAAAAAGAAGGGAAGAGAAGGAGGGAGGGAGGGAAGAACTTAACTTCTCTGAGTCTCAGGTTGTTCATCTGTAAAATAAGAATTGTTTTAATTCCTAATAATTGTTTTAAAGATTAAATGGTATAATATACAAAAAAGCATGCCACACAGTTTTTAACACATAGCTTCTCATGTATTTTTGGAGAACATGCACTCATCCTATATTGTGTAAATACCACCCTCCTACTCTTCACACACATTTCCTAGCACAATGCTTTGTACAAGCACACTTGCTCAATAAATGTGTGGATAGTTTGCTTCGATCTAAAAAAAATACAGATTACGGAACAAATTAAACAACCAGTTCAGCTTGCCACGTCCTGATTTCCTTTATTAGACTGGCTAAGAGAACTTTTTAATAACATTTCCCCAATTCTCTATTAACAGAACTCTTAATTGAGGTTTTCCTACAACCACCCATAACATGAGATCTGTACTCTCTGCTTCAGCGACCTTTCACTAGGCACTCTTTTGCTTTTCCACTCCACTCTCCTCAATATTCTGGGCTTCATTTCAGATCCGTCCTTCTGAGGTATGCTTTCCTCCCCTTCCTAACACTTCTTTGTTGCTAAAAATAGGTGATGTCCCTTCGGAGCAAAAATACTTGGCAAATCAGTTAGCTTTTATAGGTACAGCCTTATACTGGTCCCTGCAAGATTGGGGGATGGATGAAGTAAAGGAAGAAGCTCATCATGATCTCTTTCTCTCTATGTGCCCCTACATTCCTCAAAGGAGTCTCCAAATGTACATAAAAATAGTAATACCATACTCATCAAAAATGCACAAGCTAAAGGATGATAAGTGAGACTTTGTAGAATACTAAAGAGTAAACAAAACAGCCGGCTCAGGAGATCACCAGAAAGCATTCTGAGGAAACATTTAATTAAAGGGCCCCATGCCCAACCCAACAAACCTGGACTGGAGCTCTTGGTGATTACAATTTAACAACACACCTCTCAGAGGAAAACTAGAGCATGTAGTATGGCCAGTTTCCTTCAGATTATAATGGATATAGTTAGGAATTCTCTCACTTAGACCATCTCCTGGTATATTGTCAGCATTATCTCCTGGTATGAGACTGTCAGTATAGGGTTCTGCCTATATTCAGTTCTATACATCCTGTGAAGTTTTGTGACATTAACACTGAAAGAGGCATCAATCAATATATTACATAAAATGTTCCTCTTGCTCATTGGATATTTGCTTGGAAATAGTCCATTTCTCTGCAAGTAAAAATGTTCCATTAGATACAATATTTAATCTTCCTTACATCTGGTATATGTGTGGGTTAATGTATTCATGTGGATAGATCCATATACCCATAGATATCGAGGTGTGAAAATGTTATTACACCCAGGTATACATTCATGAACAGATTTGTATATGTACATACTTCAAAATGAATGTGTTTTTACCACTTTGCACTTCTGAAACTCATCTCTGGATCTGCACTGTCCTAATTTCTTTGAATAAACGTAGCAAAATTACAGCACAAACTGAAATGGCTCAGAGGCCTAAATTGAAAGGTAACTAGCCCAATTTAGTACTCAATTAAATCCTATTCTGTTTAATGTATTCGCAACTGTGTTGACCTGCTTGTCAACTGCTCTTCTGATTCTTCTATCCTTAACTCAAAAATCATGCCACCTTCTCCTTATTTTCTAGAGTTCATGCCGAGTTTCCTGCCCGCTATTCAGTATTTCGCACATATTCTTAGGGTCATAACTCTCATGGCTTGATTTGTAGGCCTCTGGTTATCTGTCAAAAAGATTCCTTAGGTGTAAAAATAGTCTAGCGAGTGAGTCACACAAAGATGGATATGGAGGGTCACAGGGAAGTGTGAAAAATTAGAACTATTCTCTAATGAAAATTAGTATTATCACAGAATACAGCAGAAAGAGTAGATCAACATTCCAACAGTATTATCACTGATGGGTTATCCAACTAAACATCTCCAGTGCTGGAGAATGGACAGCCACCACCAAGCATGCCTTCCAACCGTGACAACAGTTTCTCATACATTGAGGTCATATCTGTCTTCCTGTAGTTTCTACCATTCAAGTATTCATCTAAAGCCTATTAGAGTGGTTATCCTCTAGTGACTAGCCATTGAGCCACTAACTGCTTTGAGAATCTGATGAAAATGATAAACCCTTTTCACAGAAAGCTGCACATGCAAAAATAATTCTTGCAATATCAGAGGACTCACAAGTTCTGTGAAGCCTACCCATCCATGGACTCCCTGGTAAAGAATTCCTCACTATTGTTTTATACTTAGTAGAGAAATAGAGGAAAAATAAGCCATGATTTCCTCCTTCAAGGAGCTTGACCTTCTAATAACAAATGCTTGTGAAACATCTAATAGCAAAAAGCAGTGTATGGTAAAGTACTCATCATATACAGGGGATGGGGGCAGAACATTCTACCCTCACCTATACAGCAGGATGGAGGTCCTGGAAAATGACCACCATGTACTCACATTCCATACGGAAAGTAAAAGCCTTTTGCTGTGTTCTCAGAAACATCATCTGATAGCACAATACCAGGGGGACAGTGGAGGGGTACTAGTCATGGTCAGGTACATGGTATTCAATAAATGTTGGTGAATAAGTAAATGATCCAAGAATAAAATGTACCTTGATCTTCCAGAGGAGAATTTCATTAGCCTCCAAGCCTCCTTAAGCTTCTGTCCCCCTCACCACTTAATCCAAAAATGTCAAAGTATTTCTAAACCCAAACAAACCTCTAGGCCACATGTTTTAGATGAATTTTAAAAGGTTAGATGTGTCCAAGGTCACAAAAGCCAAACCATAGAATAGAATGCAGAAGGTTCTCCATGCCAATCAAATCTTAGGAAGAAAGTACTGGCACTTGTGTTTTAATTTCTTAATAATGATACCTTCTAACAGAGTAATTGGACAGCTTTCAGAAGAAGTGATTAATTTTCTTTGAAATTCAGATGTTAACTCTGCTTTCTTTATAGGAGGGTGACCTTGAAGATAAGAAACTTCATCAAATCAAGTAACCGGAAAAAACCTCATAGCTGATCCACAATCATTTCCATTTGCCTTATGCAAAATGTGTTCTTTCAGCTCGGGTTGTTGGTCTTTAGTTCTTTTCATGTCTATCATATACTGTAAGGTAAGATACATTCAGTGACTGGTTTCAAAGTCTGATGGTGCAGTACAAACAGTCGGCAACTGAATACAGAGACTTCAGGGGTCCCAGTTTAATGTTATTCAATAGCCAATTAACAGTTACTAATGCATTCTAGAATATGCATACATTCTTACCATAGTGTTGATAAACGAATGGGAAAATGGTCCTTATTTTTTCAGCTAACATATACAGAGTCAGTGAGTTCAGAGAAACAACAATTTAGAAGTGTAATCCTGAACAGATGGCTCCTCTCCACATGCTATCTCTGAAGGGGATTTTTTTCAAGGTAAATAGACACAAATGTTTTGGTGCATTGTGTAACAAAATACAGATTTCACAAGAAGCATTTTCCAGCATGAAACAAGTTTCTTATTAATCACATTTTATGACAAAGACAAAAACTGGTCTGTGAGCTGGTTTAAGGCATACACTGCCATTCCATCATTAAATTACTCTCATTGATACACAATATGTTCAATTACTTCTAAGATATTTAAGTCATTTTAAATCTGCCCACTCTCTCCCCCTCATTCCTACACCTCCCCCCCACTCCAGCTAGTTCCTAACAACACTAGCTGCAAAGGCAGTATGTCACTCTTTAAAATGTTCCTCTTCTTAAAAAAATTATTTTTAATGAAATAAAATGTTTCTCTTCTATCCAACAAAGTCTGAGTGTGTTTACTGAGAACAACATGTATTACTGTTTCAGTAACTTACTTATTCAACAAATAATATATATTCAACAAGTGTATTTCAGGGAGCTACACTATAAAGGGGTAAAAGATACAAGTCCCAATTCGGTCACTGATTATAGGCCATTAAAGACACATCCTAACTTCTTGCCTTAGTTCCACCATCAATGACATATGACCTGCTCACCTGATAAGCCTTTGTATTAATATGTTCATTCATTCATTCATTCATTCATTCAACAAATTTTCATTGAGTCCCTACTCTGTGCTGAGCACTGGCATGGTACTATGGATATGGTAGTAAACCAAACAGACCTGAGCCTAACCTCACAGACCTTACAGCCTAACCTGTAAGAATAAACAGAAGGAAACAAAAGCAAAAGTTGTATTTGAACAGGAAGTGAAAGAAAGATATCCTAACTTGGGAGACTTTGGGCTATAACCTCTTTTTGCCCAGAGCTATAGAAAAGGCTCCAGAGAAATGGTATGCACTACGAGAGAAAAAACATTATCAAATATGCAAAAAGGGACCACCTTATAACTGCTTCATATCCCTATTGGCTCAAAATATGAGTTCAAGTACAATCTAAAATATTTCTTCTTCTAGGTGTGCTTTCCTACCCTCCCCCCTAATTGCTCATGGTGGCTTTTTTAATTTGGGGGGGGAGGGGAAGGAAGCTGTTACAATCTAAGTGTATACATAGGACTTTAAATACAAATGCACAAACAGGAGCAGAATCCTCCACACCACCAGATGATGCACTATCTTCTCTAGTCCAATAGTTCCTACAACATGGTAAGTGACCACTGAAAGACATGAAATTATTTTAGGTGGTACATAGATACAATTTTCTTAATGGTTATGTGTTTACCTTAATGTGTATAAGGAAAAATATAAGCAAGCATATAAAAACCACGATTTCACTGATTTGGGGCTTAGTATGAGGCTAAAGCAGATAACCATATAAAGTCTACTTCATGTGGCCCATATGAATGACAGGAGCAACTCTCAGGTGTGCCCACGAATGTTTCCACCCTTCCATCATAACTTTAGAGACACAGGAACACAAGTGCTATCTCCAGCAATTGGATCTCCCATCCTGAGTGACCAATCTTATCTTGCTATGATCTTGTCTGACATAGGCCATACTGTTACTGAAAATAACAACAGCCCCAGAAATAATCTTGGGGAAATCTTTACCGGCTCAACTTGAGCCCAGTTGTTCCCTCAAAGCAAACGTTGCGGCCAGGGGATGAGATTCTCAAATTGGCCAGTCCTAAGCCTTGTTGTCCCCTCTGGAACCTGGGGCTAGAGCAACCCCACCTAACCCATATGAATTAACAATGGAGGAGATGTGGTTCCACAAAAAGAAAACCGAGAAACTGTTCTCTGTATGTATAATGAGGATATACATTATATTACATTATGTTATTGTGAGGATTAAAAGAAATAAAGAATGTACTTTCCTGACTGACCCAATGAATGGTGCAAAGCAAGGGTTCAACAAATGGTGGTACTAGTAGCAATAATAATTGTTACTATTGTTTGTTAACATGATAATTGTTGTTATAGTCATGGTTTCTAAAACAATTTTAGGGCCTCATTTTGTTAACTTAATTATTTTATCAATCTACTAATGAAGGATAATTATTTGAATATAACCTTTGGAGAGCCATTAAGTCAAAATAGCACTTCCTTCATCTTCAATTTGTTTATCATCTTCATGCATAATCAAGGTACTATGAATTACCACAATCAAATGTTCAGTGTCTCACCAAACAGCTTTTGCTTCATTCTTAAGTGACATGTAGTTTTATCATAACATAATTTTATCTAAATGATTATACACCAATAGTGTCAGTATTTATGGTAATGCTATATTTACAACAATAGATTGCAATGTATTTTTCCTAGATCCCATATGATAATGTGAGCTAATTTAGCGTTTAGAGTTTCAAAATTAAAGGTAGAGACAATAATAATAAAACAACAGCATGGGCGAAACATTACTAGAATCTTTGCTTTTTAAAAAGCACACTATGTGGTCAGGGAGAACAGTTAAAACACATGTGAAAATTGAAAAATAACAAAATAAAGCCAGGTATACCTCTGTGGACCAAAGATAGTACTATATATACACTTTAAATAACCCAGTTCATTGAAGATTTATGATAGATTGGCATAAATTAAAAAGTTAACCAAAATATTTCTAGTAAAATAGTATATGAATAAAACATATTTGGTTCATCATTTTATGAGTAGACTTTATATTATCATCTGTTAAGATTATCATGAAAAAAATACACATAATAAAAAAAGTATTAAGTTTCGTCAATATCTTAGGCCTTTAACAAAATATAAAAATAAGCTTTTAAAATATACAGTATATTTATTTTACCTTTATTGCTGCAAACTTTGACAAAATACAGCAGAAATGACACAAAAGTGGGTGAAATACTGTCTAAATATCATAAATTTAAAATACTCTGGAATAAGTCATAGTAAAGAATTTTAAAACCTTGGAACTGTGTGTGTTAGTTATGGCTGATTTTTTTTAATGATGGCCAATAAAAACAACAAAAAAAATGAGCTCACCATGAAGTTAAATTCTATCTTGACTGTCAGGTAAATTTAATGATATATAAACAGAGGTGGCCAATTTCCTACCTTTATCTCAACTGAATTAGGAGAGTCATTAGAGTTTTGCTTTTAGTAAAGAATTATAAGTCCCTTTTTCTTTAGAATGTCTGTATCTATGTTCATGAGGGATATTGGTAATTTTCTTTTGCTGTAATGTCTGGTTCTGCTATCAGGGTAATTTGCTGACCTCATAGAAGAGAAGTATTTCCTTCTCTTCGATTTTCTGGAAGTTTGTGAGAATTAGTGTTTTTATTTCCTTAAAAGATGAGTAGAATTCCCAAGCGAAGCCATTTGGGCATGCCATTTTCTTCACGGGAAGATTTTAAACTACAAATTCAATTTCAATAACATATAGGGTTATCCAGGGTATCTATTTCTTCTAGAGTAAGCTTTGGTAATTTGTGTATTTCAGAATGAATGTCTATTTCACCTAAGTTGTTGGATTTATTGGCACTTAAGTTGTTGATTATATTCCCATATTATCTTTCTTAATATCACCATAATCTTCGACATCACCTCTCTCATTCTTGATCTTTGTAATTTGTGTAATTTGTATATTTTTCCCTTATCAGACTGACTAGAGTTTTATCAATTTTACTGATCTTCTCAAAGAACCATATTTTAGTTTTATTTCCTTTTGTCTATTTTTTGTCTTATATTCCATTGATCTTAATTTTGATTTTTACTATTTCCTTTCATTTGCATACTCTAGGTTTAATTTACTCTTCTAGTTTAAGGTTAAAGGTAAGGTTATTGATTTGAAACTTTTCTTCTTTTCTTACTTAGGTATTTTGTAATACAGGATTCCCTCTAAATATCACCTTAGCAACATCCCACAATTTTTGGTAGATTATGTTTTCATTTTCATTTGGTTCAAAATATTTTCTAAATTCCATCTTGATTTCTTGTAACTCACAGTGATTCAGAAGGATGGTATTTAATTTTCATATATCTGGGGATTTTTGAGACCTCTTTCTGTTACTGATTTCTAATTTGATATAATTAGGTATGGCTGGAAAATATGCTTAGTGTGGTTTGAATCTTTTAAAAAAAATTGAAAATGTATTTTATGTCCTAGAATATGTGCTTCAAAAGAATTTATATTCAGTACTTGGAGAGGAAAGTGTTCTATAAATGTAATTTAGGTCAGGCAGGTTGATAGTGGTTGTCAAGTCATTTATGTTCTTATTAATTTTCTATATATCTTCTGAATCACTGAGAAAGGGGTGTTGAAAACCTCAACTATAACTAAGGATTTCTTCCTTAATTTCTGTCAGTTTTTGTTTCATATATTTTAAGGCTTTGTAATTATATGCATAAAAGTTTGAATTTATATATTTTTTCTTGATGAATTATCCCTTTATCATTACGAAACAACATTCTTTTCTCCCTGGTAACATTCTTTGCTCTGAAATCTGCTTTGTCTAATATTAGGTAGACCCTCCAGCTTTGTTTTGATTGGTGTTAGCATGGTATATCTTTTTCAATCCTTTTACTTTTAAACTTATTTATACTTCAATTGCATATATAGATTGGTCATGCTTTTTAAAATCTGATCTGACCTTTTAATTGGGGTGTTTAGACCATTTACATTTAATGTGATTGCTAATATAGTTCAGTTTATATCTATCATCTTGCTATTTACTTTCTATTTTTCCCAATTATTCTTTTTTCCCTTTTCCTTTTTCAGCCTATTTTTGATTAATTGGCTATTTTATTATTATTTAATTTTATCTCCTTTGTTGGCTTATGTAGCTATAATGCTTGGTTTACATTTTAGCAGGGTTTATACTACACATCTTTAGCTAATCACAGTGTACCTTCCAGTAATATTAAATCAGTTTATATAGAAGAGAATTATTGCTCTTAAATTTATACTTTTATTTCTCTTCTCTTACCTTTTTTGTCATATATTGACTTATATTATAAGCCTCAGAACATATTGTTAATATTTGTGTTTAGACAATAAATTCTTTCAAAGTAATTTATATAAGAATAAATCTTATACATTTACTCACGTAGCTACTGACTCTGATATTATTTCTTTGTGTGAGATCTATATTTTGACTTGGTGCCATTTTCCTTCTGCCTGAACAACTTTGGACTTTCTTTCTAGTAGTGTGGGTCCAGTGGTGATAAATACACCTTTTATATTTTTGAGTAAGTTTTTTTTTGCCTCTATTTTTTAGAGATTCTCTGCTCTGAGTATAGAATTCTATGTTAACAGTATTTTTCTTTCAGTACTTGAAAGATATCACTCCACTATCTCATTTCTCTCATTTCCAAAGAGAAATCACTCTCATCCTTATCTTTGTTCCTGTGCATATAATGCATCTTTATTCCCTGATTGCCTTTAAAATTTTTCTTTAATCACTGGTTCTGAGCAGTTTGATTATGATGAGCCTTAGTATAGTTTTCTTCAAACTTCTTGTGTTTGGAGTTCACTATGATCTTTGGATCTATGGGTTTGTAGTTTACATCAAAATTTGAATATTTTTGGTCATTATTTCTTCAAATATTTTTTTCTATTTTTCCTTTGGGAACTCAAATTATAAATATATTGGTTCCCTTACCTCACTGATGCTCCACTCTTCTTTTTAAGCATTTTTATTGAGACATAATTCACATACCATAACATTTGTCTATTTAAAGTGTACACATCAATAATTTTTAGCATATTCAGAAAATTGTCCAGCCATCACCACTATTTAATTTAGAACATTTTCATCACCCCAAAGGATACTCATTATATTAGTTTTCTATGGATGCTGCAATAAATTACTACAAATTTGGTAGTTTAAGCAACACAAATTTATTATCTTAGAGTTCTGGAGTCAGAAATCTGAAATGGCCTCACTGGGCTAAAGTCAAAATGTTGGCAGGCCTGCATTCCCTTTTGGATGCTTTAGGGAAATGTCCATTTCCTTGCTTATTCCTACTTCTGGAGGGCACCCACATTTCTTGCTTCGTGGCCCACTTTCTCCATCTAAAAAGCCAGAACATTGCATGTCTGTGGCCATTTACATCTCCATCTCCCATCAAACATGGGAGAGGTTCTCCATTTTTAAAGATTCATGTGATTATATATTTACGTGGGTAACTCAGGATAATCTATCTCAAGGTCTGAATACTTACTTGATCACTTCTGCCAAGTCTCTTTTGTCATGTAATGTAACATATATTCACAAGTTCTTAAGATTGAAATATGGACATTTTTGGAGACCATCATTATACCTAGCACATCCATTAACAGTAATTCCCCCTTCTCCCCACTCCCCCACACTAGTCAACCACAAATTGACTTTCTGTCTATAGATTTGCCTGTTATGGACATTTCATATAAATGGAATTTTATGATATCTGGTCTTCTGTGCTTGGCTTCTTTCACTTACCATAATGTTTTCAAGGTTCATCCATGTCATGTAGAATGTAGAAGTACTTCATTCCTTTTTATGATTGAATAATGTTCCATTATGTGGATATGCCACATTTTGTTCATCATTTTATCAACTGATGGACAATTGGGATGTCTCCACTTTTGGGCTACTATGGATAATGTGGCTATAAAGATTAAGTTTTTGTGTGCATGTATGTTTTCGTTTATCTTGAACTAGGAATAGAATTGTTGGGTCATGACGTACATTTAATCTTTTGAGGAAGTACCAAAGTGGCTGCACCATTTACATTTCCACCAGCAATGTATGAGGGTTCCAATCTTTCCACACCCTCAATGATACTTTATTGTCTTTTTTATTACAGCCCTTCTAGTAACTGTAAAGTGGTAGCACATTATTGTTTTGATGTACGTTTATCTGATGCCTAATGATGTTGAGCATCTTTTTATAGCTTACTGGCCATTTGTATATCTTCTTGGGGGAAATTTCCTTTCAGATCCTTTGTCCATTTTTAAATTGGGTTATATGTCTTCTTTATTATTGATTTGTAAGAGTTCTTTATATATTTTAAATACAAGTCCTTTAAAAGATACATGATTTACGAATATTTTCACCCAGCTGTGGGTTGCCTTCCATTTTCTTGATGGTGTTCTTTGAAGCATGAAAGGCTTTAATTTAGATGAAGTCCAACTTACCTATTTACCCTCTGTGCTTGTATTTTTGGTGTTGTATCTAAGAAACCATCACCTAAATATTATGAAGATTGACTCCTATCATTTTTTTCTAAAACTTTTATTATTTTAGCTCTTACATCTAGGTCTAGGGTCCATTTTCAGATAATTTCTGTGTATGGTGTGAGTTAGAGATTCAATTTTCTTCTTTTTTTTTTTTTGCTTATTTGTTTATTTTTAGAGAGAGAGAGAGAGAGCATGTGCACACACGTGCATGTGGGCAGAAGAGGGGCAGAGAGAAAGGGAGAAAGAAAATCCCAAGCAGGCTCCACACTGTCAGCACAGAGCCTGATGCAGGGCTCGATCCCACAAACTGTGGGATCATGACCTAAGCCAAAATCAAGAGTTGGATGCTTAACCGACTGAGCCACCCAGGCACCCCAATTTTGTTCTTTTGAATGTATCTAGACTGTTCTTTCTCTATTAGATTATCTCAGCATTCTTGTCAAAAATCAATTGGCCATAAATGTAAAGTTTTACTTCTGGACTTGTAATCCTTTTCTATTGATCTATATGTCTCTATATGTCTGTTCTTGTGCCAGTATTACACTGTCTTCCTTACTGCAGTTTTGTATTTAGTTTTAAAATCAAGACATATGAATCCTCTAACTTTGTTCTTCCTTTTCAGAATTGTTTTAGCTATTCTGGGCCCCTTGCATTTCCACACGAATTCTAGAATCAGTTGGACAAATTTTTCAAAATAAGACAACTGAAAATTTGATAGGCAGTATGTTGAAACTATAGATCAATTTTGGTAGTATTTCCATCTTAGTAATACTAAATATTCCAATCCATGAACATGGGATATCTTTCATTTATTTGCATCTTTTTAAAACTCTCTCAATGATTCTATGTAGTTTTCTTTTTTTTTATTTTACAAAATTTTTTTAATGTTTATTTATTTTTGACAGTGAGACAGAGAGAGAGAGAGAGAGAGAGAGAGAGAGAGAGAGAGAGAGAGAATGAGTGGGGGAGGGGCAGAGAGAAAGGGAGACACAGAATCCAAAGCAGGCTCCAGGCTCTGATCTGTCAGCACAGAGCCTGACATGGGGCTCAAACTCACAGACTGCGAGATCATGACCTGAGCCAAAGTGGAATGTTCAACCAACTGAGCCACCCAGGCGCCCCTCTGTGTAGTTTTCAATGAGCAAGTCTTGTACTTCTTTTTAAAAATTTTACTGCAAAGTGTTTTGTTGTTGTTTTGTTTTTGATGCTATTGTAAATTGAATTGTTTTCTTTTTTTTAATTTTTTTTTAACATTTATTCATTATTGAGAGACAGAGTGTGAGCAGGGGAGGGGCAGAGAGAGAGAGAGGGAGACACAGAATGTGAAGCAGGCTCCAGGCTCTGGGCTGTCAGCACAGAACCCAATGCAGGGCTTAAACCCATGAATTATGAGATCATGACCTGAGCTGAAGTCAGACACTTAACTGATTGAGCCATGCAGTCAGTCTATTTTCCTCATTTCGTTTTCAGATTGTTTATTGCTAGTGTATTGGAATATAACTGCCTTGTATATTGATCTTGCATCCTGCAAACTTGCTATATCTTGTCATTTACAAATAGAGAGTTTTACTTCTTTCTTTCCAATCTGGATGCCTTTTATTTCTTGTTCTTGCTTAATTTCTCTGACCAGTATCTCCAGTAAAATATTAAATAGAACGATAGCTGACATCCTTTTTTAAAAAATTTTTGTAATGTTTATTTTTGAGAGAGAGAGAGAGAGAGAGCGCGCGCGTGAGTGGGGGAGGGTCAGAGAGAGAGGGAGAAACAGAATCCAAAGCAGGCTCCAGGCTCTATGCCATTAGCCCAGATCCTGATGCAGGGCTTGAACTCACAAATAATGAGCTGAGTCAAAGTCAGATGCCTAAGGGACTGAGCCACCCAGGTGCCCTGAAGCAATTCTCTTCTATTTGTACCTTTGCTTTTAACATGAAAGAGTGCTGGAATTTGTCAAATGCCTTTTCTGTATCAAATGAGATGATTATGGTTTTTGTCCTTTATTAAGATGGTGTGTTACATTGTTTTCAACCTTGGGTATATTCCTGAGATAAATCCCACTTTGTTATGGTGCATCTCTTTTGTATATGGGCAGAATCAGTTTGCTAGTGTTTTGTTAAGGATTTTTAAATCCATATTCACAATGCACGTTTGTTTGAAGTTTCCTTGTGATGTCTTCGGTTTTGGTATCACAGTAATATTGATATCATTGGCTGAATTGGAAGGTGTTCCTTCCTCTTCTATTTTTTTTAGAGTTTGTAAAGTATTAGAATTCATCTTTAAATTTTTGATAGATTTCACCAGTGAGGCCTTTTGAGCCTGGGGTTTGTGGGAAATTTCATTTTATTTTATTTTTTTAAGATTTTATTTTTAAGTAATTTCTACACCCAGTGTGGGGCTTGAACTTACAACCCCAAGATCAAGAGTTCCATGCTGTACCGACTAAGCCAGCCAGGCACCCTGGGAAATTTTAAATTATTAATCCAAACTCTACTTGTTATAGGTCTACTAAGATCATTTACTTCTTCTTGGGTCAGTTTCAACAATTTGTCCATTCCATCTATGTTACTTAGTTAGTTGGCATACAATTATTCATAGTATTCCTTTGTAATCTTTTTTATCTAAGAATAGTGATAAGTTCTTTCGTTTGTGATTTTAGTAATTTGAGTCTTTTTCTCTTTTTTCTTTCTTGATCAGTTTAAGTAAATGTATTCTGTTGATCTTTTCAAAGAACGAATTTTGGCTTCAGTGACTCTCTCTGTTTTTCTATTCTCTATTTCATCTATTTCCACACTTATCTTATTATTCCCTTCATCTGCTAGCTCTAGGTTGTTTGCTCTTCTCTTAGTTCCTTATGGTGGAAGATGAGGATATTGATTTCAGATTTCTTTTTTTTTTTTTTAATTTTTTTTTCAACGTTTTAAAATTTATTTTTGGGACAGACAGAAACAGAGCATGAACGGGGGAGGGGCAGAGAGAGAGGGAGACACAGCATCGGAAACAGGCTCCAGGCTCCGAGCCATCAGCCCAGAGCCTGATGCGGGGCTCAAACTCATGGACCGCGAGATCGTGACCTGGCTGAAGTCGGACGCTTAACCGACTGCGCCACCCAGGCGCCCCACAGATTTCCTTTTTTAATACAGGCATTTATACCTATAAACTCCCCTCTAAGCACTGCATTAGCTGAATCTCATAAGTGTTGGCTTGTTGTGTTTCCCATTCATTTATTTCAAAATATTTTCTTTTTTAAAATTTTTTTAACATTTGTCTAGTTTTGAATGACAGAGACAGAGCATGAGTGGGGGAGGGGCAGAAGGAGACACAGAATCTGAAGCAGGCTCCAGGTTCTCAGCTGTCAGCACAGAGCCTGACATGAGGCTCAAACTCACGAACCATGAGATCATGACCTGAGCCAAAGTTGGATGCTCAACCAACTGAGCTATGCAGGAGCCCCTATTTCAAAATATTTTCTAATTTCTCTTGTCATTTCTTCTTTGGCCCATTGATTATTTAGGAATATGTTTTTCCCCCCACATATTTGTGAATTTTCCAAATTTACTTCTGTTATTGATTTCTAATTTAATTCCATTGTGGTTGGAGATGCTCTTTGTTGATTCAATCCTTTTAGGTTTATTGAGGCTTATTTTGTGGTTTAACATTGTTCTAGTCTGAAGAACATTCCATTGGGCTTGAGAAGAATGTGTATCTTGCTGCTTTGGCTGGAGTATTCTATAGATGCCTGTTAGGCCTGGTTATTCAAGTCTTCTATTTCCTTGTTGATCTTCTGCATAGTTATTCATTCATTACTGACAGCAGGATAATGAAGTCTCTAACCATTATTATTGAATTGTCTATGTCTCCCTTCAATTCTGTCCATTTTTGCTTCATGTATTTTGAGGCACTGTTGTTAAGTGCATACATGTTTGTAAATGTTTTATACCCAAATGTTATAAATTGTTATATTTTCCTTTTATCATTATAAAATATCCCTCTGTTTCTATTAATAATTTTTGTCTTAAAGTCTATGTCATCTGATATAAGTGTAGCCACTACAGTTCTCTTTTGTTTACTATTTGCATGGTGTATCTTTTTTTTTTCATCCTCTTATTTTCAAGCATTTGTGTCTTTGAAATAAAGTGTCTCTTGTAAACAGCATATAGTTGGGTCATATCTCTGCCTTTTACTTGGAGTATTTAGCCCATTTACATTTAATGTAATTACTAATAAGGTAGGATTCATGTCTGCCTCATTTTCTAAAATTCTTTTTTCTCTGTGTGTTTCATTTGAATAGTTTGTATTCTGTTATCAAGTTCACAATTTTTTTTTCTTCTTTAACATCTAGAATGCTGTAGATCCCACCTAGGGTATTTTTCACCTAAGATATTATGATTTTCATCTCTAGACATTTAATTTGTACATTTATTTTTTATTTGTTTAAATAGGTTTTTTTTTAATTTTATTTTTGAGAAAGAGAGTGCATGAGTGAGTGAGGGGCAGAGAGAGAGGGAGAGACAGAGAATCTCACAAGGGGCAGAGACAGGGAGGGAGAGAGAGTACAGAGACCTAAGTGGGGCTTGAGCTCACCCAATACAGGGCTCAAATTCATGTGGCTCATGAATACAGGGCTCATGATTCACCGTGAGATCATGACCTGAGACAAAGTCAGATGCTTAACCAACTGTACCACCCAGGCACCCCTAATTTGTACATTTAAAAAGACATATTCTAAGTCTCCACTTACAGATAAGATTCAGTTAAATAACTGTTAATGTCTTTGTATGCTAATTCTAATACCAGTATCAGTTCTAATTTGGTTTTGCTTGATGGATTGTTCTCCACATTATGGGTCAGATTTTCTTATTTATTTGGATGCATGGCAATATGTGTTTGAGTGTAAGACATTTTGAGTATTACCCTCTTAGGTGCTGAGTATTTCTGTATTTCTTTAAATTGAGTTTAATTTCATAAAATTCCTTGGAAACTATGTGATAATTTTGGATTTTGCTTGTTGGGTAGGATCAATGTAGCGTTTAGTCTGATTATTCTCCACTACTGCGGCAAGACCCTTCTGAGTACCCTCTCAAATACCCCATGAATCATGAGATGTTCTGGTCTATCTAACAAGAACAGATCCTATTATTGGACTTGTGTGAGTGTTGCCACTGTTCCCTCTAATCCTCTGATGGTTCTTTCCCAATCTTAGGTAGTTTCCTCACATGCATGTAACAATTAGCAATCTGAATACTCAAGAGGGACTCTGAAGATATCCAGCGTTCTCTCTCTGTGCAGATCTCTCCTTCCAGAATTCTGTCATGAGAACTCTAGCTTCCTTGGTCCTTCTGGATTCTCAACTCCATCTTCTCAACCCAAGGAGTCTGCTGAACTTCACCTGGATTCTCCCTCCCTGTACCACAGCCTGAAAATTCCCTCAAGGCAGTAACCTGTGGAAATCATAGGGTTGCCTCATTTGTTTCCTGTCTCGTGTCCCTCAATACTTGGTGTCCGAGATCTTGAAATACATTCTTGTGCATTCTGTCTGGTTTTTTTTTCTAGTTGTTTCAGTAATAGGCAGTGCCTTCTTGACCAGACATAGAACTCTTTACCTGGGTTTCTTGATGTCCCGTGGGGGTTCCAAATGATTCAGAATTTTTTTTTCACCACTGGGAGTGCCTTCTCACACACCTGATATAATGGAATAGGAGGTACATAACATGCCCTTTGAAGTATTTTTTTCAAAGAATGTTTAGCCTGAATCTGAGGAATATTGCATCTGAACCAGGGTGGGCCTCATATAAGCCACAACCCCACAAGAGAATTTCTTTTCCACCTGAATTCCTCCTGTCTCCAGAGCTCCTGTGTCCAGCTCCTTTCTCTTTATGCCAATCTATACATGAATTTATGTTATTCCTATAATGTCATACACAGGCACTTTGATAAGAACAGTGTGAATCCAGATCCAAGAGGAGGAAGACACATTCCTCCATTGCCCTAAAATGAAGGCTGCTGGTGGAGACATTGATTCATATATCTCTAAAATATTCAATTATCTTTACCACAGAGAAGTCAGAGCCCAAAGCATAGAGCAAAATCTGTGTTCTTTATTTATATATATTTTTAAGTTTATTTATTTATTTTGAGAGAGAGAGCAAGTTGGGGAGGGGCAGAGAGAGAGAAAGGGAGAGATTCCCAAGCAGGTTCAACACTGTCAGCACAGAGACTGACATGGGGCTCACACTCACAAACTGTGAGATCATGACCTCAGCTGAAATCTAGAGTTGGACGCTTAACTGAGCCACCCAAGTGCCCCTAAATTTGGACCCTTTAAATTGCGGTATGCTTAAATGACTTACTAGCCAGATTCAAGAGCCAGGAATTAGAACCTCTATAAGGTTTTCAATAAGCAGAAAAGTAGAAACAAAAAATAATATCCTAAAATGTAACAGTGATTATGATATTTAGAAATTCCTCACAGAAAAGTGATTTTCTCACGATTTGTCAAAATCAGGTTTGATTAGTGATAGGATGCCTAAGGAAGGATCAAGACCCAGAAACTAGATTGAGCTTCTCAAAGTATGATTTTTGTACTATTTACCTCAAAATTTAAAATATAAATGTTTAAATTCAGGTTTCTAAATCCTGTTTCAGAATAACTAAGTCACTATTTCTAAGGGTGAAGCCCCAGAACCTGCACTTATAATAAGCACTCTTGGTGATTTTTATGCACATTAAAGTTTGAGAATGACTACAGGTAATCCCACTGGAACTAAGCAGGATAACAGATCCACTCAACAGAGACCAAAAGGAAAAACTCCACATATGCAGGCAAGACATGGCGTTAAAGGAATGTGGCAGTAAGCAGATAGCTCATGTAGAACATAATGGGAGTGGGAGAAAGGTCCTACAATGTCAACAGATGGAAACCAAAAGTGGAGAGATGTATTAGGAGTCAGGGATCAGCAATAGGTAAAGTTTCAAACAGACAGATGATGGGCATCAGAGATATAGTAGCTTGTAGTAAGTCATGCAGACTTAAGTTTAGGAATTGGGTTCTAATATCCACAGGGTTGAAGGCATCAAAGTAGAACTCCAATCCCAAAGCAGGCTGAGAAAGAACCTGAAAGAGCCTATTACTGGAACCAGTCACAAGGACCAAGCTTAGAGCCTACTCTGTAGGGCCAGGGTCAGCTCACAGAAGGACCAGCACAGAGACTGATTTGATGCTCAGCCACCAAGCAGTGTATCTAGGGGTTCTTAGATTTCCTTGCTCATGGCCTGGAGCAGTCCAGGATCCACTACAAGAGTTATCTTGCTCCAGGGAGGTAAGTGGCCCCACTGGAAAGGACTTATGTGACTCAATTTCCCATTCCCTACTTGAATTCTGATGTTGTCACAGGAGTGATAGTGGTTTTCCTCAGTAGTTATAATGCTGGCAGCTAGCAGGGAAAGAGGCTGGTTCCTAACTAGAATAGCTCCCTGAGGGGAGAACTGAATTCTGGAGCCAACAGCAAGTTGTCTTCACCCCCCCCAAAAATTCTGAAATGTCATAGCCTAGTCACTCCAGGGTAGAGAACCCAGGTGTTCTCTGTTCAATTCCACTTTTCTTCAACATAGCAGATGAGTTTTGTAGTGAAAGAAAAACTTTAATTTTTATCTCACTATTGGATGAACCTATAAATCCTTGGTTCTTTCAAGCTTAGAACTGGTATCTCTGAAGTTGTGAAAGCTTATGCTGAACTCCTCTATTCCCTTGATGAAACCCAGCAAACAGGCAGGGAGCAACTAGTAGTCACTAACCAAGTGCTTACTAATCTGGCAAATGTATTCTGGGGTATGGGAAGTAAGTGAAGCATTGGGAGAACTATTAGACCCAATGCCAGAGAAAATCACAATGGGAGGACTGAACAGATCTAGTGGAGGGTGTTGAGATAAGGCCTACCCCTTGTCTGGCTCATCTGCCCCTTTGCTTA
This sequence comes from Prionailurus viverrinus, assembly GCF_022837055.1. Taxonomy (NCBI): domain Eukaryota; kingdom Metazoa; phylum Chordata; class Mammalia; order Carnivora; family Felidae; genus Prionailurus; species Prionailurus viverrinus. The sequence goes on along the minus strand of NC_062575.1, from coordinate 29,410,689 downwards.
CTTACCACTGACTGTGTCACTCCTGGATCTATGGGACTCCCCTGGCTATCCCTCCCGAGCCCTGTGGGATGTTCCCCACTCATCCCATTCACCCACCAAGAAGTACTCTCAAAATCAATTGGGTGGTGATTATGAGCCATTATCTGCCTACTGTGCTTAAAGGAATACAAGGCAAACTGGAAAAAACCTTTTACCATTGGCTTAAAAAAATCTCCAGTATATCTGGAAGTGATGTCACTTCTAAGTTGAAAAATCAAAGCCAAGCTACAATCCTTTCATAATATTGGCTTGTTTTGGTTACAAAGGTGTTCCATTTCTAAAGCAAATACCATAAGACCTATGAAAGAGTCATTCTTGATGTGAAGGGAGGAAAAGAGAAAAAGGAACCATTTCAACAGTGGAACAGATGGATTCAGAATCAAGGGTTAAATGGATTTGTAACATTCCCTTGCTCCATAGGAGAAGCCTATTGCTCTGCCTCCTATAGTCTCCCTGATGTCACTCTCCAGGATCTCTGTCCACTTAAGTCAGATTTAGAATTGTGTATGTGGAATACAGTAGGTGCCTAAAATTCAATTCCTTGATTAAGGGAATGAAGGCCTAGAAAAAGAACTAAATTTTCCAAAGTTGGCTGAACCAAGACTAAAAGTTCTGTCTTTTGATTCCCAGTCCAATGTTCTTTCCACTCTGTTGCCTTTCTTGATTTCATTTATTATTTGTGCAAACCTACTGGGACTAAAGCTTTCTAATATTATCCTTTAACAGTTGTACATAATTTACTCCCAATTTCTAGTTGTTATCTTTATGAAAGAGGGCATGTCACAAAACATGGACATAATTTATTCTGTATTAAGAGCTAGGAATTATTTATTGGAATAAATATCATCGGATCACATATTGCTCGGATAAAGTCCACTTATGATGATCAATAATATCTGACAAGGGGCAGGGGAGGATTATTGAGCAAAGTAAAAACTAACTAAAATGTGAATAATACAATTGGTCTAGATGCTACTTAAAAAGAGCAACTTCGATATAATGTTTGAACCACGGATCCTAGGGAAGTAGCATGATATAACGTGAAGACTGTCTTGGAACATAGAAAATTGAGGGTGACCATGTTGATTACAAAATTTACCAGCTGGTCTTGGGTAAATCACTCGAACTTCTCTAAGCTTAACTTCATTACGCATAAAATGTAAATAGAAATTTTGGCTATTTCAAAGGGTTGTTAAAAGGATCAAATCAAAAAATGTATGAGAGATTGGTATAACTCAAAGATCAGAGACTATGTGCACCATGATGCCAGGGGACCACATGCATTGCATTCCACAGTTTACTCCCAATACAAAGCACAGAGTCTGTCACATGGTACACACACAGTGCACACATATTATAAAGGCAATGATAGGGGAAGTGTCATTCTTATCACTATTTTCTTGCCAGAGAACTGTTTGTGGGGTGGGGGATAAAGCCAAGTATAGGAGTGGAGCAGGGGTGGGGAAAGTGAAATAGAAGGAAAAATGATTGGCATCACCTCTTTCCTAGAACAGAGGAGAGGTGGTGGAATCAAAAGAAAGGATGATCAGATTGACCCATTCTTTCCATGCCCCATTTATCCCACCTCTTAGTCTCAAATCACACCATTGATTTTTTTTTTTTTAAGATTGCTTTTGGGCATCCACCTCATTAATTTTGGTCATTTAAACTACGGCATTCAGTGTTTTTACTGAGATCTTTATATGTCCTCTCTTTGGTGACTGAGAATAACACTGCTTTAAATTTATATTGGATATAAGTAATTCAGCGTTCTCCTCCTCCTTTCCTCTTTCCTCTCCTCTTAGCCCTCTCCAAAAGCTACAGTGGCCATGGGAAGAGGCAGCAGACTGCAGGGACAGCTTGAGAGGAAAATCAATCTAGTTCTTTTCTTTCTACTTCAAGCTCTGAATGAGTCTAGCTAAGTCCAATGGGATAGTTGTCTGGCTAAAAATGTGTCTCTTTCTGAATTGCCCATCTTCAATTTTATAGATGTACCCCATCACACACATAGAAATTTCAATAAAATGCTTTTTCTCTGCCACAGAGGTCAGGGTTTTTCAGGCCTTTGGGGAACAGATAACATGCCCAAATGTCAGCTCAACTGAAGACAGTGTTACCCCTCATGGAGCACAATGTTCTTGGCATTTGGCAGACTTTGGGAACATCCCAAATCACATGTAGAGGATGCAAACAAGTCACAGAATTATCAGTCTAGCCAACCTACTTCTACTCTCACACTACTTCTAATGAACTTGAATTAATTAAAGCCCTCCTCGTCCCCCTACTCATAATTATTACAGCCAATTCAAACTGATTTTACTGGATTCAGATAAAATTCATCTACTTTTTGCTTTTGCAAATACAACTGACAGGAACAACAACAACAACAACAATTTCTATTTGTAGAGAGCACTTGATAATTTTTTGGACCTTGAAGCTTACAGAAGACTAATGAGATAATGTCTAAAACGTGTTGGAGCTGCATGCACGAAAGGCTCTATGGAGATAGAAAATACGATAAATAATGCAAGAAACCTTCATGTCAGGAAATCTCCTGTCTTCTGGAGGACTTAGTAAGTATTAAATAAATGCTTTACAAAGACATACCTGCTAATCTTATCTGTCAACTTCAGCCGGGGGAGGTTGAAAAGTACTATTATTCTCGGTTCTGAAGAAAGATTTTCCAAGAAAATTCCAACACAGACCACAATTGGTAGGTAAGGCCTTCATATTAAGCCAAGCTTCCAACTTCAATTTCAGCACTTGGTCAATCTTATCAATGTGAAAGCGCTAGTCCTACCCCCTCAAACTTTCCACTCAATCTCAGCCAAATGCATCCCTGGGGGATTCTTTTTCTACCCTAAATTGAGAAAAATCACAAAGTGCACCCTCTTTGGGGCTCTTGAACCATCAAAGCACACTCAACAAATAATGTTCTCAAGAGTGACCACATAATGGATTTCAATAACTTAAGAGCTCAATTCAATTACCTACAAGTCTTAATCTGCTCCTTCATGCAAGTCCCTTCATTTAAAAATACACAAAATCTTTATTTCTTCCCGTGGCATCTTTTATTCCTAACATTATAAATAAAGAAACTACTTTTTTCATGAACTCAACAAAATAACAAACAAGACACAAAATTTATCAAAAAATTTTCTGATGGATTCTTCAAAAGCATTTGGTATACATTCTCTTCTTATCAGCTCCTAAATGCCAATAAATCTCCCACTTGCTTATTTAAAGTCAGTATCATTTCAGTTTTCAGAACCTTACTTGAAAACAAGCCACTATCATTTTGAACTTAATCTTAAAAATCTTCCCAAGTCATCAAGTCACAAAATTTCTATTCGAAAAAATCAAAAGGTCTCAGAGCTAGGGAGAACTTTGACGAGTGATCTGATTTAATTCTTGTCTATAGATAGGTGAATTTAATTTACAAGTATTAAAACTGATGACCTGTGGACAGTGGACCATGCTTGACCTTCTGGGACAGTCACAAAGTGATAAGACAACTCTCTCGGCCTCAAAGGAATTTACATGCCAGCGATGTTTCTCAAACTTTGTCAGTATCACTTAGGGGAGGAGATAGGATTATAAAGATGAACATTTCCAGGCTCAATCTCAGACTTACTAATTCAGAAATTTTAGGGATGAGACTCACAAATCCACATTCTTAAAAGCATCCCAGGTAATTCTTAGCACCATTGAACATTTGAGAACCACTGTTCCAACAGGTCTGAGAAATGTGCTCAAAATAATATCAGTCATAGAAGTGTTTAATATGGACTAAATGGTGGTGGGGGCTATCTTCTAGGAAAAGAAACAAAAATTTGATCAGTATCTTCCTTCATTAATACCAGATATCTGTCAGAATATACTCAGTCATCTGTTAGTCTGACCCAGACATTTTTGTAAATTATATTGACCACTAAGTTATATTGTAAGCTATCAATTTCATAATAGAAACTTTTAGTAAGGAAACTTAAAATCTCTAGTGATCTACCATTCTCCCTAAAACACCAAATTCACCTGACATTTAGTTTGGTTTCATTTAGTTCATGAACCACACATTTTAGCTTAGTTTCTTACCATGACAGTAGTATTCAAAAGGGATAGCAATTCTCATGTTTTCCTTTGACAAAAATATTTTTAAAACAATAAACATTTTAGAAGTTGAGGGGCACCTTGGTGGCTTAGTCGGTTGAGCATCCAACTTCAGCTCAGGTCATCATCTTCCAGTTCGTGATTTCCAGCCCCACATCAAACTGTCTGTTGTCAGCACAAAGCCCACTTTGGATCCTCTGTCCGCCCCCCCCACCTCTGCCCCTTCCCCCCCACCTCAAAAATAAATAAAACATTTTTTAAAAAGTTGAATTCAGAAACATGTGAGATGTCTGAACTTTTAAAAAGTAAGCTCCTACCAGAATTAATTGGCACTTACAGATTGTATGTATAAGCTCCAACATTTTGTATACAGAAAAATCATCTGGGGAGTGGCTATCAATATGGAATGCAGAAGAGTCTGACTTGGTAGAAGTAAGGTGGGTAACTGAATTTTTATGTAGCATCCCAGCTAATTCTGATGTGAATGGTTTTGAATAAAACATTCTAGGGATTTTAAGAATCCAAGCTTATACCCATCCAAACCTTCCTTTGAATCAAAATCAATATATTAAACACAAAAGATTGTCAATACATGCATATTTGATTAATTACAAAAGGGAAAAATAGAGAAGTTTGGTTCATCTAATAAGAACCTACATTCTTTAAGTCAAAACTGGAGGATCTTGCATGTATCATAAATTACTGCCCTCCACAATTTGAAGCCACATGTAGTAAAAAGGCTTAACATAGGCTTTTGCTGTTGTTCCTCTTATAAAACATTCTAATTCATTTTAAAACTCAGGGGTGCTTGGGTGGCTCAGCTGGTTCAGAAGCCAACTTCAGCTCAGGTCATGATCTCATGCTTCAGGAGTTCAAGCCCCTCATTAGGCTCTGCACTGACAGCGAGAAGCTTGCTTCAGATTCTCTGTCTCCCTGTCTCTCTGCCCCTTTCCCAGAGCGCATGTGCGCGCTCTCTCTCTCGCTCTCTCTCTCTCTCTCTCTCTCTCTCTCTCAAAAACAAAAAAACCAAACAAAACAAACAAACAAACAACTTAAAATATGTCGAACAGTGTGTGAGAATGGCAAGGCAGACAGTTGACTGAGGACTGGGTAAGTTAACATGATTCTCTGGCCAACAGCAATAATCAGAGAAACATAGTTCTGAGGATCATACAAAATAAAAGCAAATGAATTTGTCCTTTATCACTCCTGATGTTAGGATTGTAATTTCCCTATTCCCACAGGAATTAATTGTGGACAAATTAAACACTTGTGGTATTATCTAATTACTAATAACTTGCAGAAAACTGAGATGTTCTCATGCTCACTTCCTTTGTTGGCGGGGGGGTGAATATCAGTGGGTTCTGGGGTTGTCAGCATTCTCAGAGTCTAGAAAGTATGCTTTATATGCTTATACAACATGTTATTTCTAAATAATCCACAAACACATAAAAGGAGCCCTGGTTTATTAGTTAACGATGGTGTAACCTTGAACAAGTTATTCACCCCTTCAGAGGCTCAGTTTTCTCAGCTGTAAAATGGATAGCCAGGCTGATCTGGATTCATACTCTAGGCTCTTTCCACTCTGCCATGACACTCCCAACACCACAGTGCCTAACTGAGGTTTACATGGGAAGATCCTAAGAGGTAATTTTTATAAAAGTGTTCCATGAACTGTAAAGCACTATACAGACAAAGTGCATTATTATTAGTTGCTTTATGAAGCCCAGTTATAAAGATGCAAAGTGACCCAGGGAAAAAAAACAGGGTAGACAAACCTGAAATACAATATCTACAGTACCTAGAACATTACCTGGTGCCTGATAGATAAGGTGCTTAATAAGCAAAGAAGTAAAGAAAAACACACACACAAAAACAGGTCTATGCCTTCACCATACTAGGTGTGATACGAAGAAGAAATAAATATAACTAAAATCAAGGATAGTTTGATTCAACCATATAAGCCACAATTCCCCAATAGCCTAAGATCTCAAAAACTACTTGATATGAAAGAGGATTAAAATATAAGATATGACCCATCATCTTTTAAAAAATGGTTATATTCTTACCTCTTTGGTCTTCGGATGCAGCCTTGTAGGGATAGCAGAATCTGGGTGAGTTGCTGAAGTTTTTCCCTATATCAGATCTGCATAATCATCTTAGCAACCTGTAGAGGCAATAACAGATTGTATAGAATGTTGGGTACCTTAAGCTCTGTTTTGGATCTGGAAGGCTGACTTTTAATGACACACTAATTTTCAGCAAACTAGATATATCCCTTAAGCTCCCCTCCTCAACAGACACACCAAAGGAGGCTGGGGTCTGGGTAGGCGAAGAAGTTATTTATTTTATAAAACAATTCTTTATGAGTTCTTTGTCAGTTTCCTAGAATACATAAAATGTGATTCAAATTTAAATATTCAAATTGCATTACATACAGCTTTTGACATAGCTATTTATAGACAGAGACAAATAACACATTAAATTCAAGGGAAAAAATGTTTTCTTCTGGGTGGGCCTTAACTGCCTTCCCCTCCACCCCCATTGCAAATATATTTTTATGCTGGGTAATATTTCCAAAACAGGGGTGCTTTTTTCTGTTGTTGAAATGAAACAAACAAGTTTGCTTTCAGAGCCATAGAAGTGCCCAACTGTTAGAAAAAACATTTTCTGCTGGCCTCTTGCCTGTCCTATCCCCATGCAACCTTTCCTATTGGCCCCTTTCTCTAGGAGGGCCCCTGGGGCTGTCTGCTGGAACTGTCTGCTGTAAAACCATTTTGTGCAGTGAGAACTAGTCTCTTCAAAATCTCAGAGACCACCCAGAACAGGCCTGATTTTTGGCAAATGTGTACGTGTTTCCTCGGTACTTGATTAGCTGTATGCTGAGTAACTGACCTGGGTTTCTGGGTCTTTATTTGAAAAAGAGATGGCAAAGTGTTTTTAAAAAATTGAAGAAAGGAAGAAAATCTCTTCTCTCACCAAAAAGCGACTCAACATTCATTTATTTGTGTTTGGGGGAAGGAGCAGGACAAGGGAATTAAATGCCAAGATTTCAACCAAGCGAAACCGTTCAAAATGAGCACAAGCGTTTAAATTCTGTGTTGAAAGATCAGTGATGTGCTAGAAGCTCATGAAAACCTGTCCCTCCCAACCAAAAGCTTCCCAGAGTGGGACTTGTCTCCTGCGCTGATACCTATGGCGGGGAATCTCAGAGCAGGGTCCGCGAAGGCACAGGGAGGTAGAGGCTCCTAGAGAACAGGCCAGGGCTTTGTCTCATCCTGCTGTGTTCCTCTCCTCACAGCCTCTACTCTCACATACTAGGTGCTCAATTAATGATGGTGGGTCGCAGGAAAAAAACAATCCGCGACCGCCCCCATGCCCCAGGCGAATTCACCGGAACGCGGGTTTACTCAGACCCACTGTCTCCTCGCGTTTGCTGAGGTCACTTGGTCTCGGCTGCCACAGCCCTGACAGCAGAAGAGTAACCAAGAAGGCGAGCTGCTGGAGCCAAGATGGAGCGGAAGCGGGAGGACGAGCAGGGCGGCGCGGGGCGCGAGCTGGGGGGCCCACCTGACCGCGGCGCGGGCGGCCCAGTCCCGCGTTCCCATTGACCAGGAGGTCGGCGGAGCCCGCGCGTCGGGCGGGGGCGGAGGCGGGGAGGGGCACCCCGGCGCGCGCCCGGCCCCAGGCTCCGCCCCCGCCAGGCCCCGCACGCTCCCACCTCTGGGAGCCGCGGGCCCGGGGGCGCTGGGGGGAGGGAAGGCCGCGCGCGCGCGCGCGCGCGCGCGCCGCCGCCGGCTGACGCGGTTCCCGGCGCGCGCGCCTCCCCCGTCCCCCACCCCTCCCTGTCCCGGGGGCCCGGCGCGCGGCCCTGCTGACGTCAGCGGGCGGCTTGCGGTGCGGGGTGCGCAGAGCCGCTGGCGCACTCGCGCGCTGCGCTCGCCCCCTCCCCCGCCCGGGCTGTGGCGCGCGCGCTCGCTGGCTCTCCCTTCATTTTTTTCTCCCCTCCCTCCCAGCCTCTCTCCCTCTCTCTCTCTCTCTCTCCCTCGAGCTCCCGGCTGCCTGCGGCTCCCTCGCTCTCCCTCTCTCTCCGGTAGGCTCCACCGAGCGATGCGAGCTCTGGGAGACAGCGACGCCGCCTCCCGCTAGAGACCTGCCCCCCGACCCGGCCCCCTGCCCAACCCTGCCCTGCGCGCAGGGGTCGGCGAAGGCGCCGCGGACGCACCGACGGCTGAGGACCCGCGATGCACATGCACTAGCAGCACCCCCTCTCTCACTCCCTCCACACCCCGCGCCGCCGCCTCCTCCTCCTCTGGCAGCAGCGGCAGAAGGACCCACCCTGCCCCCCACCCCACCCTCCGCCGGCTCCGGCTGCGGCTCTTGCCTCAACTATTATTTTATTTATTTTGGGTCGTGCACAAGCCTCAGTGCCTGCAGCCCGCGCCTCCTCGGACCGCGGGCGCCTCTTCCCTTGGCCCCGGAGCCCCAGACCCCGGCCACCTTCGCCTCGACACCCCTAGAACCCGCCAGCTACCGCGAGTCTCCGCTGCTGGAATCTTAGCGGCTGTCTTTTTGGGGGGTTCTGGTTTCCCGACATTTTTGTTTCAACCAAGGGAAGGATATCGTGGTTTTTTCCCCTTTGAGCCCAGGCTCTGCTCTCTGGGGGGGTGGGGGGCGCGCCGAGCCGGGGAGCCGTGCCAGCCGAGTCGTGCGGGCTGTGGCAGGGAAGGGGCCACCATGGGATGTACTCTGAGCGCAGAGGAGAGAGCCGCCCTCGAGCGGAGCAAGGCGATTGAGAAAAACCTCAAAGAGGATGGCATCAGCGCCGCCAAAGACGTGAAATTACTCCTGCTGGGTAAGGACCGGGGCTGCCACCCCCAACTCCCGACCCCAGCCATTCCGCACCCACCTCTGCCCTCTCTCCCACCCTACTCGTGTCTGGGGAGACCTGGTCCCGGAGTTGGCACCACTGTGTGCCTAGGATCGTCCATCCTCTCGCATGCCTTACCTCCATGCCTCCCCCCCCCCCCTTCCCCTAAGCTGACACTCACCAGTTTTTCCCCCGTCTGTCCCAACAGGGGCTGGAGAATCAGGAAAAAGCACCATTGTGAAGCAGATGAAGTAAGTCCCTGTGGCCTTGGGATTTGTACTTTTATTAAGAATAATTTTTTGTCATTTGTATTATCTTGCTCATTACACATTGCTCTCCAGGCCTGGTTTCTGATTCGTGTACACACACACACACACACACACACACACACACACACACACCTGGATTTGACTCCCCTCCCCCACGCCCTACGTTGGTTCTGGGTCCTCCACCCCAGCTCCCCGGTGGGTGTTTTTTTTGCGGAGGGGGGAGGGAAGTGGAGTGCCTGTAGTTGTATGAATGACAGTGTCCGCCATATTGATCAGAACATCACACTATTGGCATGATTATGATCATTACTCTTTCTTGCCCCTTGTATGTATCACTACCTCCGTTTCTATCTATATGTCTCTGTTTCATTCTGTATTTCTCTCTCCTCCTCCCTCCACCCCCTCCCCCTTCCACATCCACAGTCCCTTCCCCCTGCTCTTCTCCTGGGGCAGTGATTTTGAACTTGGCTAAAACATGGAAGGGACCCAGCCCTAGACTGGGGTGGAGGATCAAGTGTCTGCTGTTCATGGATTTGGTGCTGAATTGGAGGTTGTGGTTTCTGCCCCCGCCCCCCAAAAGGACTAGGGTCAGGGGAAGGGGTTATGTGGTAGGGGAGGGGGGTGGATTTCCAAGCAAATGTGGCTGGCACAGCTGTATCCAAGGCAGAGGTGGAAGGGGAACTCTGGCTGAGGCTGAATGTCTGTCCCTTGTGTCCCCCCTCATCCTTCCCCCCCCCACCCCCACCAGCGTTTGGTCTCCTGACCGGCAGTTTTCCTTCACTCTGTGGCCTTTATCAATGTATTTATTTACACTCTGCATAGGCCATGTTCCATGTAATCTACCCACAATGCGGATTTCAGGCCCCACTTGCCACCGCCCCCTTCTGCCTTAGATATCAGTTTCCCCTCCTAATTAACTGGGGGTGGATTTGAGTGATGGTTGAAAATTAAAACAAAATGGGATATTTCTTCCCTTCCACACTTTCTCAGTAAGGAGCCTCGCCCCTCCTTCCCACTCTCAGGCTTGCTTCTTGCCCCATCCATTGGGCAATTCCTAGCGAGCCCACAGGCAGCTTTGCTTGGGAGGGGGTGGCCTACGGGGAAGGGATGCATGCCCTCAGGGCCTCCCGGCCCTGCTGCTTCCGTTGGCCTGTCAGTTCGGGACGGAGGAGTTCGTTAAGACCATTTAGCGAGGATTCCACGTCGCTTTGCTGTGACACCTTCGTGCACACACAGCTCCTAATTAGGGGTTGCTGTGCAGTAAACAAAAATGATTATTTTTCAACTTGACAGAATAGCTGAAGTAATTGCATCCCGTAGGAAAACAATGGAAAATAAAAACCCCTTTGGCGGAAAGGTGGGTGGGAATCGAAGCATGCTTGCGGTTTCAGAACCAAGATGCAAAAAATCTTGCATGTGTAACAGGCATGACAAGCGGGTTCTAGGCGGCGCCATGATGGTAGGGAGTAGCGACTAGGAGACAATTCCCCCCACCCCACCCCGTCTGTTTGACATATTCTTATTTTCGTTAGAGAGCTCCCTGGGGCTTTCTTTGCAGAGGCCCCTCGGCTCGCCGCACCCCTCTGAGCCACGGGTAATTTGGCCTGGGGCTTCTCTGGAGCTTGTGCAGCCCAAATGGATGGAGAGGCGGGGCCGAGGGAATTGCTCTTTGCAACAAGGTGCATGTTGCATCTGCCTGGAGCCCTTGCAGGTCGGTAAATGCAAGCAGCGCCACCCCTCTCTCCCAAAGGGGGATGTTTCAAAACTTAAGAAGTCTGTAATCTGCAGTGGTGGCCTCGGAGCCGGGTAGAAGCCCCAGCCACAGGGGCTGGGTGAGGTTTCAGGCGTTGCGAGTGGTGGACAGCGCCCAGCTGAGGCCGGAAAAGTCGATGGGGCTCAGCTCGGTGACGCTCGGCTCAGCTCGGTGCGGGCTGGGCGCGGGGCTCGGAGGGACTCGGCAGTGTTCGGAACGGAGTCGGGGCCCCAGCGGAGAGAACCCGAGCCGCTTCGGAGGGGGCCGAAGGCATTCGGAAAGACTCGTGGGAGAAGTGGGGCGGGGGGGAGGGGTGAGAACGAAGGAGGGAGGTATGCTAGAGTCTGCAAATTAACTTTGCGTCCACCAAAGCAACTCCTTACCTGCTTTTCCCGAACATGCCCCATAAATTAGGTTGATTTAATAAGAAGTTTAAAAATATATACTGACTCCCCCAAAGGGTACCTCACCTTTTTTATTCAAAGAGAGCTGAGCTCTCTGAGGAAATAGGTGTGCCATTTTAAAATGAAAATTCCTAATTATATACTGGGGCAGGGAATCTTAAATGAAGGCTGTATGTAGACTTTCCCCGGAAAGTCATACGTGTCTCAGATTTAGTTACACTGAGGAAGACGAAAAAGTCAAGCCTTTGATGTTTGAGATGGTTAAATCAGATATCTGAACATTTCTTCTCTTTTCCCTGTACTCCCCACTTTTCTTACTCCCACAGAACACCTTTTTGTAGAAAAATGTCAGGCAAAACTGAGGTAAAACTATTAATTTCTTTAAACACACCAACTCTTTAGGAAATAGGCTATGTTTGTTCAAAAGGTCAATCAGAAAGATTTCTGGCCCTGTAAATTTTGCCACAAGGGACCCTGGCATCCTGTCCTCCTGAAGCATTCATGAATGGCAGCTTTTCCTGTGAGCCCTCCAGCTTGGCTTGAAATAAATCAGATCAGGGCCTTGTGCCAAGCTGGATGCAGGACTTGTTTTATTAACCACAAAATGTGGGATTGGTGTCACTGTATCCTAGTGACAAATTCTTTTGAGTCCTCCTTTGCAGAGATGATTTTCCTGATCGCCACGACTGAGAATCACTTGAGTCAGGAGACCTGTATCGTGGGTGGGGCTGGGCCCAAAAATGTAGGTGCCATTTCCAGAAAGCAGTTTTGGACTTGTCTGTGCAGTGTGATTAGTGACCGACCTATCAGGCCATACATATGAATTAATTCGGATGTTGCTTTATTTTACCCAGGTAGATGAAATTAAAGAGTTCTCCATGGGTGATGCCCTGTGATAACTTGATTTCCTGAGGGGGCCTTGGGCTTAATAGTTTCTGTTGGACAGAGAGAAAGAATATTGATATTCAGACATCTCCAGACCCTTTTAAACCAGTGTTTTCAGAAGAGCAAAGAGCATTCCATTTAGCCTGTTTTCTCATCCATGTTGTGGCGTGCTGATTAGAAGGAATAGGCTTCCATATATGCCATAGTAATTGAAGTTATATGATAAAGGGCTAACTGATGCTACTTAAAACAAAGTATTAACGCACACATCAGCCTAGAAATGTTGCAGGAGACCAACCTTTGCAATTCTTTTGCTTGATACATGTTGTAATGGGAAACTTACAGCCATTAAAGAGATGCCACAGATGAGACTGTCATTTTAGAAGCCTGATTCTTAGTACTTTATTAAATTTGTTAAAAGTTTCATTTGAACATAGCTTGCTGGGCTGTTGTTGTTGTGTTTTTTTGCATATGTGATCGTGAGCTAGCGTTTGGGAGTTCTGGGTCAGACAATCCAAAACATTTCGGTTCTAAGAAATAACAATCATTGAAAGAGCACAAATAAAATTTTACACACACCATGAACAGTGACCTTTTTAAATATGTGGTATTTAACTTGTGCTTGTTAGGAGGCGATGACCTCGCCTGTGATATGGGCCTCATCATTTTTGCAATCCATGGGACTGTTTTATTCAGACTAATCAAAATTTTATTTTTTATTTGTTTTACTTATTTATTTATTTTTTGATGTTTGTTTATTTTTGAGAGAGCAAGAGCAGCATGAGCAGGGGAGGGGCAGAGAGAGAGGGAGACACAGAATTCGAAGCAGGCTCCGGGCTCTGAACTGAGCTGTCAGCACAGAGCCCTACATGGGGCTTGAACTCACGAACCGTGAGATCATGACTGGAGACGAAGTCGGTTGCTTAACTGACTGAGCCACCCAGGCACCCCTGGACTAATCAAAATCTTAAAAGGAGGTGTTCATTTTATTTAATTACCAAAATCCCTACCAAGAAATCTCTTAAAGAATTCTATTTTATGAAGTGTGAAATCAATAGAATATCCTTTTTAGTGACTTCCCATTTTGAACAAACAGTGACAAGTGCTTGGGCATTCTACCTGATGAAAATGTAAAATGAGCTGTGGAGGTGCTATAAGAACTGCAGTTTGCCCTCATTTGAGGTGTTGAGTTCTCTGTGATGTCACATTCAGACTCCCTGTGTCTGGAGCATTAGGTGGACTTTTAGGAGATAGGGAGTTGGAAGGTGGCAATGAGGTGTGGCTTACAAGCTGCTGGCTTTAAATATAAATGGACAAAGTAAAATGGAGTGCTCTGGATGTGCACTCATTCCCAAGGTGCCTGCTCAGTGCCATTGTAAAACAAATGCCAGGGTTTGTCCGGTGAAGACGTCATTTCTTGTACAAATATCCCAGCCCTTATAGTGGGCTATGATTCAGAGGACAGACCCCATCCTGTTGGAGAAGGTAGTCTTTTAAAACGTCACCTCCTCCATGGGGCACCTGGGTGGCTCAGTCGGTTGAGCGTCCGACTTCAGCTCGGGTCATGATCTCACGGTCCATGAGTTCGAGCCCCGCGTCAGGCTCTGTGCTGTCAGCTCAGAGCCTGGAGCCTGCTTCAGATTCTGTGTCTCCTTCTCTCTCTGCCCCCCCCCCCCACTCACACTCTGTCTCTCTCTCTCAAAAATAAATAAACATTAAAAAAAAAATAAAAATAAAACGTCACCTCCTGCCAAAAGCTGGTGGCTTCCTCCCACCAGCTGACCCTGCTTTTGTAACTAGGGTGTCTTCTGTTTGGCTTAGGTTCACAACAAGCCTGTGTTCAGTCAGCACACTGCTGTTCAGCACCTCCCGAGTGGCAGTAATGAGTGGAAGGGAATGGCCACTTGCAGCCATTACTCTGTAAAAGTGCAGCCATCTAAAAGGGCATTTCCTGCATGTCCCCAAAGGGTCCCATGTTGAGGCAGCACTCCGGAGAACCACCCTTCTAGGCTTGTGGACTTGTTATTTCTGAAATCATCTATTTGGCTGCTTTGCCCCTCCCCCTTCCTCCCTTCTCCATGTTTATTCAAATGGATGCACCTTGCTCTCTGGAGACAGCGTGAGCGCAAACAGAATGTCAGATCAAGTAGCAGATGAGTTCTCCTTCGCTGATGGATGGTGCTCTCTCCTTGCTTACTGTTCACTGAGCTGTAAATACCAGCAGACCTTCTTGCCAGAAAAGTAGCAAACAGTCCACCTGATCTCCTCAGGAGTCAGCCATGGAACTCTTGAACCTGAGTTACCTGTTGAATTCTGAAGTAGAACCTGTCTGCTTGTTAAAAGGGTTGTTTCTGACTAGATTACATGGATGAGGCTTCATCTGGGATCGCCATGGCTCTAAAGGAATCAGAATTTCTGTTCTCTCTCCATGTGGGACTAGATTACATTTATAGTGCTCAAAGTCAGAGTACTGGCTTCTTTACCACTCGAACTCCCCAGATTATGATTGTTCTCCTTAGTACACCACATCGGCTAAAGATAGGACGGGGTCACTCATGTTTCTCAGCTGCTCACAGCACTCTATCTCTATGAACACTGGAGATTTAATGTGAGTAGAATAAGGTCCTGTTTTTCTGACATGTGGTCAGTCCATCTGGATGCAAGGACTGGGTTAGCTGTCTCCCAGGGTGTCTTCAGGGTCTCCTGTCTAATGAAGCTAGACAGATCATTATCACAAGAGTACGTTGTGATCTGAAAGACAGTAGACAGGCTGGGAAGGGGATGATTTCAAAATGAAAAAAGACATTTTGGAAAGGGTTACCCCCAAACTTGACACTAGCAAAGAACAGCTTTTGATTTTGATGAAAGGAAGCTGTGTGTGTGTGTGTGTGTGTGCGCGCGCGCGCATGTGTACACACATGCTACGTGAGTTTAAAAACAGTGGATGGTATGAGAAGAGCACTTTACCTTACTTATGGACTGCATCACCATAAACACATTGACGGTACTCAAATGATCTCCATTCTAAGAATTTGTTTAAATTTGTATCACATTCTTATTTTATCTATCCTGTGCTTCTCGCGCATACTACACAGTACTGGTTAGAAAAGACACCGTCCGGCAAATCAGTCATTAGCATAGAGGGGGAAGAGAGGAAGGAGCAGTGGCCTGTTACCGGTTCAAAGAAAAGCTAGTTTCTTTTTTCGAGAAGGAGTTTAGCATGCTTCTCTAAAATTGAGAGGTGATTAAGAGCGTGGACGCTGGAACCAGACTGCCTAGCATCAAATCTTAGCTCTACCACTGACTAGGTGTTAGTAACTTAAACAAGTCACTTTACTTTTTGTACCTCAGTTTCAGTGTCTTTGCCTATAAAAATGGGCCTGATAATAAAAACACCACCTAAAGGAGTTGTTGTGGGCAAATGCCCTTATAACAGTGTTCTAGAAATCACTATACAGATGTCAGCTATAGTTTTCATTCCTTTGATTGATTAGTGGGTGTTCCCTTCCCATATGGAGTTGTCTTTTCAAGTATGTGGGCCTTGTCTTCCTTAAAAGCCAGAAGGGGAGTGCAGTGGTTCATGCTTATGGCTTCTCCCCCTTGGTGCTCTGCAGTACGAGTTATATAATAAACTGTGTTGTCATAACTGTTGTGACATTTTTGATGGTGCAGCTGCTTCAACCCAAGAAGCTGGAGTGATGTCACAAAGAGTGGGAAAGAGCACTGGACCAGGAGTTAAGGCTAGTGGCTCCTCCCGCCACCTGCCCCTCTGGGGGTACTGTTTCCCCCAGCTCCTTCCCTGTCTTAAGTGGCCCATGAAATCGGGAGCTACCTTCATGTCAGGGTCTTGAGGTCTTTGATGCAAGGTTCTAAACATAAAAGCATCATTTATAGTTCCATCCTGCGGTGGGGGGGGGGGGGGCAGGGTAGGGGGTACCCATGAAAGCTCTTTGAAGGCCAAGATGATTGTAGAAAAGCGACCTCAACCACAAAGCTTTGTCAGCCAAGAAAGTCGTAGTCCTGAGAGGCATTTTGAGGAAACCACCTCTAACCAAACTCTTCATGCAGATGTGGTTCTCAAACCAAAGAGGAGGATCCGAAAGTATCCTGCTGGTGAAAAACAGGATGTTTCTGGGAGGAGAGCCCCAGTGACATGTTAGAGGGAGAAGTGGTTTGTCGGTGGCTTCCAGGAGTCTTAGAAATAGAGACAGCCTGGCCCCACCAGGGGTGGCTGCAGGTGAAGGAACTTGCTTGGGTTCAGGTGCCTCAGATCCCAGGGGTCTGCCCGCAGACCAGTAAACGGGGAGGATCAGTAGAACTGTGTTTTAGTTTTGACTCATTCTCTGATTCGACTTTGGGCAGGTCGTTTAGCCCCTCGGAGCCTTGGTTTGTTCATCTCTTAATTAGAACGTGGGCTTTCACCACAGGATCTCTCAGGCCTCTTTCAGGTTCTTAGCTCTAAGATCCAGTAAATGCAGAGAGAAACCTAGAAGCCTGAAATGCAGGGGGGAATAGTGGGAGTATTTACCGCCCACAGCTTTTATCTGCTGAGCCATCTTTAGTTCTAATTTTCTTTACAGAGGAGAGGAAAAACATTGTGCTTTTGATAGCACACACACAAAAATAATAAAGTAAAATAAAATCCTGCAAGGCTAATAGTGCCCTGAATTTGTCCCCCTACTCGCTTAATTTCTTAACCAAGAAGGAGGAAAGAGAAAAGGGGAATAGTATGTAAGGATAGTATTCCATGGCAAGAATTTACCCTGGATTCTCTGCCCGTGTCATAGCCAATTGACAGGCTTTCTGTGGAAAATTGATACTTTACAGGGACAGCTTCCCCATGTCATAAAATCAACTCTGGGTCACCTGCCTCCAGAGGCTCAGAGCACTAATGTTTATTACACATTGTAAATTAATTATGTGTTTAATATATCTGTCTCCTTTGCTAGTCTTGGTGTCCCTTCCTTACCAGGGCTTCCTAAAGCAGAGATGGTGACTTCTTTTTGCTCATAATACAGCACTGAGTGCAATGTCTGGCACACAGGAGGTGCTTCACAAATGCTTGCTAAATGAAGAAAAGAGAAAGAAGTGAGGTTCACAGGGAATGCAAACTCATTTCTACATAAGCCAGCATAATAACATTGAAAGCCTTTGATGCTCATAGCGTTGATCATTTTCAATCCAATCCATTATCTTCATTTGTTTTTTCACATCAACCTATGCGGAAATACAGTCATCAACTCCATCTTACAGATGAGGAAGTGAAGCTCAGAGAAGTTGGGTGGCTTGCTCGAGACCACACAGCTTCGTAAGGCCACAATTTGTTTAATTCCAAAGCCTATGTCCTTTCCATTCTAACACTACGTGGTCCTTACTAGACCACCACCAGTGTGGACAAAAGAGAGCTGGCAGACTGGGACCCAGTGCCCATCAGCAAATGGGATGTCACTAACTTTGGTTGAGATCAGTGGCTGAGAGAATAGCAAGTGTTTGATTGGTGCTGGATTTTTGGAGGTGGAGGTGGTGGCCGTCCTCACATATGACATTAATTCTGACACCAGAGTGTTTCCTAACCCTCATCTGGACAGCCTCTGAAATAATTTTCTGTTGCTGCCTCAGAAATGTGGGCCATTTGTGGGTGCTGCCACTGAAGACTTTGGCTTTGGTAGAAGCAGGTGATTCAGAGGAGACTTGAGAAAGACAGGATAGTAGTATATACATCCATTCAACCACCTTCCATCCATCCATCCATCCATCCATCCATCCATCCATCTTTTCATCCACAAGCATTTACTGAGCATTTATCAAATGCTGGACATATGCATGATGTCATGGAAGTAGAGAGGAAGGCCTCAGTCCTTGCCCTTAAGGAATTCAGCCTAAAGGGAGTTACGTGTAAAAGACGCTTATACTTCAGAGCAAGCAGCCAGTTCTCCCCACAGGAGATTGGAGGCCACCAAATCTAGGCAGGAAGTTTGGGTAGAAAATGACACATGGGCTGAGTCCTAAAAATTAGTGGTAGTTAGCCAGATGGAAAAGGGAATCCCAAGGGGCGCCTGGGTGTCTCAGTTGGTTAAGCGTCTGACTTCAGCTCAGGTCATGATCTCACAGTTCGTGAGTTGGAGCCTCACATCAGGCTCTCTGCTGACAGCTCAGAGCCTGAAGGCTGCTTCAGATTCTGTCTCCGTCCCTCTCTCTCCCCCTCCCTCACTCATGCTCTGTCTCTCTCTCCCAAAAATAATAATTAAAAAACAAAACAAAAGAAGGAATGCCAGGCAGAGGGACCAACATGTAAAAAGGTGCTAAGATATGTCACCACACGAAGCAGGCTGAGGATGTAAAATACTTGGTTTGAGGAGTGGCCAGAGATGAAGGATGAAAGAGGAGACAGAGATAGATTGTGAAGGGCCTTGTCTGTTGTGCTAATAACTTTAGATTTTATTCTGAATACAATGAGATGGCACAGAAGGGCTTTTTTTTTTAATTGAGGTGTGATTAACAACATCATATTACTTCCAGGTGTACAATGTAATGATTTGATATTTGCATAAATTGCAGAATGATCACCACAATAACACATGGTTATAGATGTTTTTCTTGTGATGAGAACTTTCAAGAACCATAAGGTTCTAAGGAAATGGGTGGCAGGATCATTTTTTGCACTTTAGGAAGATCACCTAGGTGGACTAGAGAGAATCACGTCCAGAGGTTAAGAGACCATGTGGAAATTTATTTCTGTGACCCAGGTGGGAATAGATTAAGAAGAAGCTCAAAGGAGTGGAATGGGAAAAGGGTATTTGGGCAGTGGAATAATTGAACTTATTTGATTAGTTGAAAGGGGATTGGGGAGGAGCTCCATTTTAAAGGATATAGACAAGGGGGCACCCACCTAGCTCAGTTGGTAGAGCATGAGACTCTTGATCTCAGGGTTGTGAGTTTGAGCCCTATGTTGTGTGTAGAGATTGCCTTAAAAAATAAATAAATAAAGGATATAGACAAGACTGGGTCCAGGATTCCTGGTTTGGGCTACTGGTGGGATGACAGTGCCATTTCCTGAGATGGAGGAATGCTGGAGGGAGAAGGAAGGCTTGGGGAGAGAAATGAAGACTTAATTTTGTTCATGTTGGTGATTTTTGTGGATCAGCCAAGTGGAGATCCCTGGCAGGCAGTCAGATATGTGGAGTAGGGTGTAGGACACACTTGGGGAGAAGGATCAGTTTGGAATTCTGTGATGCTGTGGGCAGTGGGAGCCATGAAAGTCAGTAACCTCACCAGGCTGAGTGAAAAGGCAGAGGATGCACCCCCTGCCACGTGCACACACCCCAGCTCCAGGAGGTGACAGTCATTTAGGAAGAGGAGCCTGCAAGGGAAACTGAGAAGGGATGAGCTGAAGGATGGAAAAGAAACCGAGGTAGAGCAGCAGCATGAAAGCCAAGGAAGGAAGGGGTTAATTGAGTCAGATACTGCAGTAGTCAAATAAGCTGAAGATGGACACATGTCCAGTGGGTCTGGAAAGTTGTTGGTGAACTTGGCAAGAGCAATTCCGGTGGAGTGGCAGGAGAAAAGCCAAATTGCAGTAGGAGTTAAGTAAGTGGTACTGAGGAAGTGGAGGCTGTGAATGGGGACTCCTGGCAAAGAAACCTGGGTTCTAGAAAGAAAGGGACAGAGGGAGGCAGGAATGCAGTGAATAGGGTTGAGCAAAGGCTTTATTTATTGTTCATTTGGCTAGCAAGGTGGGACCTGGATCCACTGAGAAGCAGAAAAGGAAGAGCCCAGATGGAGGGAGATGTTGAAGGTATGGGAAAAAAGAAGTGGTAGAAGGAGCAGAGCCCTAAGAGGATGGGCAGAAACAGGGTGCAGAGTATGGTTGAGCGACCTGATGTTGATGTGAATGTGCGTCACCTGCCCTGAGACTGCCAGAGGGGCCGTAAGGATAGGGAGATAGGGAGTGCATAGGGAAATTTGGAGGCGGGATGGTGGGCACAAGGTGTTGAGGGAGTTCCTGCCTTCTCTTTTTTTCTCAAGTAAGGAGCATTAAAAAGCAGCCTGCTCATTTACTGGCACACACCAAAGGCTGGTAACCTTTCTTCCATTCAAACCATTCATTTATTCATTTACCTAGTATTGATCTAGCACCTGGTATGTGTTAGGCACTGTTCTAGGAGCTTGGAGATTCAGTGGTAAGCAAGTCAAGTCCCAGGGGACTCAGGAAAGAACTTCATAAACAAATATTCAGGCACCGTAATTGCAGACTGAAAGATTTTCTGGAGCCACACCTTTGGTTAAGACCTTTTGCTGATCACCAAGGGATCCAATTCCTGCCGTTAGAGAGTTGAGTCAGTTGAAGGAGACAAACTGGTGCGGTGAAAGCACAGAAGAGACAATGGCAGAGTTTAATTTGGACAAGGGCTTAGAATTACACATGCCTCAAGACAGCTAGGTGGAGAAATGAGAGTTCAGTGGACACCCATTGTTTTACTCTTTCCAGGCTGCTCCGGTGAGGCTGCCCATCACTGCCCCCTGCCACTTGAAGATAAGAAGTGAGTGTGTGACTCAGGCCTTGCCATTCACAAAATCCCATTCTCCTGGCCACAGTGATTGGAGGATGGGATATGACTCAATCCAAGCCAGACAGAGTCCTTCTTTGGAATTTTATAGTCAGTAGGGGAAACAAGCTCTTCATCAAAGGTCTTCACTGGGTTGGAGTGATGAAAGCCTAGAGCTGCCTGTGGCCACATTTCCACGTCTCCACTACATTGCAAGGAGGAAGTTCACTTCTCATGGGAAAGACTGAGGCTTTAAGAGACTGGGGCGTGAGGGAAGGAATGAGGAGAAGACAGAAAGAGACAGAGGAAGCCAGAAAGACATCCGATGATAATTATTATAATCTCTGAAGCTGCCTCTATGGACCTGAAAGTTATGTGAACTAATAAATCCTTTCTTTTACATAAACTAATGTGAGCTGGAATTCTCTCCTCTTCACGCAGGAAGAAGAAACAGTGTGAGCTAAAGCACAGAAGCAGTACTCCGCTGTGCAGGGCACCATCAGGGAGCAGTGAGCAGTCTTACATGACCGAAGCACTGGGGTTTTGTGGGACTATAAGGAGAAGTGGGTAGAAAAGAAGAGTGGAGCTACATTGTGAGGGTTCCCAGACCGCCTTGCCAAGGTGTATATACTTTGAATACAGATTACGGTGCCTTTCCCTCTGTGGTAGGGTAGTAGGGTGCCAAGTCGGCAGAGCTTGAAGAGGAAGAGTAGACAAGAGGCTTAAAAGCAGAGAGATTTTTGTAGTCTGAACTAGGAAATTGGAAGGAAGGACCACGAGGAACGGGGTGGGGAAGAGATTTTGGAGGCGGAGTAGGTGAGACCTGCTGTCTGCTTGAGTATGGGGAAAGAGTAGGTCAGAGGAGTCCTCCACGTTTTGAATCTGGTGTTGGAGTTTAGTGATGACATCAAGTTAAGAGGCATAAGAACAAGGAGAGGGGTAATAGTAGACGGAAGAGGGCAAGTCAGACCACAAGCACGAATTTTGGCTCCTTGAAGGGTAACTTTTATGTTCCGCTCCCAGTGTTCGGTAGTCTTCTTAGGAAGTCATTCTAGCATTTGGAAGGGAGGTCAGGGCTGGAAGAGGGACTGGGCTCAGCTGCCATGCACAGTAAGGCCATGAGAGCAGATGCAGTTTCCCTGGGGTGGTATGCACATGGAGAGGAGAAGGGTCCCCTTCCCCCGCCCCCAGTTGTGGAGGTGAGCTGGGAAACCTGCCTCCGGTAAGCTCTAGACTCCTAAGAAGCTCCAATTGGGAAAAGGGGCTGGGAGTCAGAGGAGCGGAGGAGAACCCTGCTGGGCGCTCTGCAGGCAGGGACTGTGCCTTGGTTAGTTCTGTGTGGCAGCACGGATCTGTTCTATGGTGGTTCTGTTTCCTGGCATTGCCAAGCTAGATAAGGACTGAGAAGGAGCTATCGTGTTTGGTGATGGAGGCTTTCAAAAGAGCAGTTTCAGTGGAGGGAAAGGGAGAGAAGCCAAACTCAAGAACATTTTAGGGTGGATAAGTCTGGCCTAGGAGTAAAGAAACCTGAGTGCTACCCCAACTCAGTCCCTATTTAGCTTGGTGGCCCCAGGCAAGTTCCGGAGCTTCCCTAGGCCTTAGTATCTTCACATATAACGTTAGAAAACTAGACCAGATATTCTATAAGCTCTTGCTCAAATCTTGAGGTCATAATTTAAATTTTGCTGTCCAACAAAACAGATGTTCTCGTGGCAGAGGAATTCCCTGCCTTCTCCCTTGGCCACCCCCAACTGAGATAATAAATTATAACAAAATTAAGCTTTTAGAAGTCTAGTGCTAATTGAGAAAGAAAACTGGGACATCAGCTCAGGGAATTGTGGACACCAGTGCATGTGCGTCCGCGTGTACTCTCCATTGAGAGTGTGGAGCCCTGTGCGGGAGGAATATGACTCCGAATGGTATCAGGGTTTACGAGACCAGAGTCCTATGTTGCTCTTCGCTGGGGAGGAGTGCTGAAGATGTTCCTGGAATGCAAAGACAAAACAACCTTGGGGGTCCCCTCTTTGTGAGCTCACATGGCTAGGAGAAAGAAGGCTTGTAGCCTGAGCTGGCTGTGTGGGGGAGCTCCAGCCAGGGTAGGCAAAGAAGAGCTGGAGGGACCCATGCCTCAGGAGAGAAACGAGCCTGAGGGCAAGTGTAAGGGAGGTGCTGGCTCTATCTCTCAGGCACCCTGTGGCCCTGTCAGTCGGGGGGCTCTGGGTAGATGGTAGAAAGGCATCTGGTTCTGAGTCATTCCTGGTCTTCTACCTTTTTTCCCTGGTGTACAAAAAAGGCCTGTCTTTTTTGAACCCTTTCCTAGAAGTATCAACTATGTGGACCTCACTATTCCCTAACTTCTTTGGCACATGTCCATTCATTCTGTGAGTACTGGTGTTAGACCAATCGTGTGTTGGCGCTGAGTTTCCAGAAACAGAGCTCTTAGGAAGACTGACAAGCTGCCTGCCCTCAAGGACCTTACAGTTTTGGAGAAGGGAGATAATAAACAGGTAAATGAATGAGCAAGGTCATTTCAGACAGTGATATGTTCTAAAGGAGGAAATAAGGCTTAAAAACAAGAGAGTGGTCGGCAGAAATGAAGGATAGGGAAGCAGGTCAAAAAAGATCTGAGGAACAGGGAATAGAAGCAGAAGCCCAGAGGCAGAAATGAGCAGAAAGAAGGCTAGAGAGGCTGGACCTTAGGAAAGGAAAAGTGACACAAAATGGGATTAAAGAAGCTGGTGAGGGGCACCTGGGTGGCTCAGTCAGTTGAGCGTCCTACTTCGGCTCAGGTCATGATCCGTGAGTTCGAGCCCCACATTGGGCTCTGTGCTGACAGCTCAGAGCCTGGAGCCTGCCTTCGGATTCTGTGACTCCCTCTCTTTCTGTCCCCCCCCCCCCCCCCCTGCTCACAGTCTCTCTCTCTCTCACTCTCTCTCTCTCTCTCTCTTAAAATAAACATTAAAAAAAAAAATTTAAAAAGAAGCTGGCGGGGTGGGGTGCCGTTGTTCAAGGCCTGGTGGCCATGCCAAGAGAAGCATTTAGATTTCATGCTGAATGCCATGGGCGGTTGAAATAGGGGACAACTTGACCTGACTTATGTATTAAAAGATCCCTCTGCATTCTGGAAAAAACAAAACCATAGGGACAGAAATCATATCACTGTTTTGGGGGGATGGCAGGAAAGAGGACTACAAAGGGGCACAAGGGAACTTTCAGAGGCGATAGAAATATCTGTCTCTTAATCATACGGTGGTTGCACAACCATCTATGTTTATCAAAACTCGTCAAGCTGCATACCTAAAAAGGGTGAATTTACTTTAATTAAATTATAATTCAATAATCCTGACTTGTCAAGTGTACATTATTTAGTTTAAAAAATTTTAGTGAGCCTTAACAAAATCCCTTTGGCTGCTTTGTGGAAGATGGAGCACACAGGCCTTGCACAGTCTAAGCAGTACCCCCACTGCTGGTCCCACGATTGAGCCTATATTATGTGCCGTACCTGGTGGCTTTCTCATCAGTTTATTGATGTGTGTTCCCAGTTTTCCTGTTTTACTTAGCTTTCTTTGTAATTGGCTTGAGAACTCAATGTGGGTAGAAACCATCTGCTTCCTTTGTGTGGGCCCATGGTAGATACTGTTACATATTATTTTCCTTACATTTGAATGGCACTCGAGAGTTTACAAGCTGCTTCCACATTCATTATCACCTTTGGGCCTTACAACAGTCCTGTCAGGCTGCATAGACACCCCTGGATCCCCATCTTACAGAAACTGAGATGAAAAGAAGTCAGTGTAGCAGTATCAGAGAAGTGTGAAATTTGGCAATCTTAGCTTTGCCGTGTGTTGACTACCAGTGTGATTTGGGGAAAATTATTTAGTCTCCCCGAACCCCAGTTTCTTAATTATTAAAAAGAGATAAAGAGGAAACACACTGCAGCTATGCTGTGAGGATTGAATGAGGTAACAGAGCTGAAAGCACTGAGCACATAGTTGAAATTAACTCAGTGTGAGCTATTTATATCATTTTTACTATCAGAGAAGACAGATTTATTCAAGACGATGTGGTCAGTACATGATGGAACTCAAGCCCAGTTCTTCTGATTTCAGGTGTGTGTCTCCTTCCGCCACATCACTCAGTGCATTCTTACTGGTTGGCAATTGATTGGTCCTGGGCTAATTAATTTTTTTTTAATTTTTTAAAATGTTTTTATTTATTTTTGAGACAGAGAGAGACAGAGCATGAGCAGGGGAGGGGCAGAGAGAGAGGGAGACACAGAGTCCAAAGCAGGCTCCAGGCTCTGAGCTGTCAGCACAGAGTTCGACACGGGGCTCGAACTCACAGACTGAGATCATGACTTGAGCCGAAGTCGGACACTCAACTGACTGAGCCACCCAGGCACCCCTATCCTGGGCTAATTAATTACTCTTTACCAAGTTAGATCTTTCAATGCAGTCATTGATTAATTCAACAAATACTTACTGAGCCCCCACCATGTGCTCAACACTGCATACGATGTGATGGTGAGCCAAGACAGGCTGGTTCTCTGCCTTGAGAACAGAGATGCCCTTGCAATTAATAAGCACCATAGCCAGGATGCTGAGGGCATTCCTTCGTCAGTTTGGGGTGTGGGAAGACTTCCTGGAGGAGGTACATAGAAAATGTCTTTTTTTTAACAACGAAAAAATCTTTTTTATTGTGACATAAATATACATGCAAAGTGTGCATTTGTTTTAAAAGGCAAACGTTCATGTAAGCTTCACTAGGTAAAAAACTAGGATGTTCCCTAATAGCCAGGAAAGTTCCCTAAATACCCCTTCTTGATTCCTACTACCTTGATTTTCATGGTGTTTCTTTGCCTTCTTGTAGAGTTTACCACCTATGTATGTATCCTGTGATCATAGAGTTCAGTTTTTCCTGGTCTGGATGTAATTAGAATCATACTGTTATATATTATTAAGTCTTATATCTTTTCTTCGATATTGCATTTGTATTATTCATCCATGTTGTACATAACTGTAGTCCATTTATTTTCATTGCTATATAATATGCTATAGCATTCTCTTCTGAATATTTATAATTTTTCTGTGTAGCATTCACAAATATTTGTGTGTATTGATGAATATGCTATATATTATTTTTTTTTCAACGTTTATTTATTTTTGGGACAGAGAGAGACAGAGCATGAACGGGGGAGGGGCAGAGAGAGAGGGAGACACAGAGTTGGAAACAGGCTCCAGGCTCTGAGCCATCAGCCCAGAGACTGACGCGGGGCTCGAACTCACGGACCGTGAGATCGTGACCTGGCTGAAGTCGGACGCTTAACCGACTGTGCCACCCAGGCGCCCCAAATATGCTATATATTATTGACTTCACTACTATATAATATACATTGTTATTTGCTGGCTATGACAATACTGTAATTTATTTATCCATTCTACTGTTGATGTACCTTTGGGTTATTTTGAGTTTTGGGCAATTGTGAAGGATAGTGCTATGAACACCTATGCGGATATATATCCTAAGGCACATGCATTAGGATGTGAAGTGTTCTTTGAAGTGGAATTACTGGGAATCTTCACCATTATTAGATAATGCCACATTATTTTCCAAAGTGGCTATTCCATTTTATACTTGCACTAGCAGACAGAATTCCTGTTGTTCTAAATTCTTGCCAATATTTGGTATGGTCAAACTTTAAAATTTTTGCCAACTGTACTGGTAAGCAGTAGTATTTCATTGTGCTTTTACTTTACATATTCTAGCAGCTTTTCACATATTTTTTGGACATTTGATTTCCTCTTTTGAGAAACACCTGTGCTTTTATTACTTTTTAAATTAGGTTGTAATTTTATTAGTAATTTTTAGGCATTCTTTATATGTTCTGGATACTAGTCCTTTTCCAGTGTTATTCATTACAGATATTACCTCCCATTCTCTGGCTTGGTTTTTCGCTTTGTTAATGGTGAACTGTGATAAAAAGATGTTCTTATTTTTAATGTAGTCAGAGTTTTCGGTATTCCCCTTTTTGATTATTGTTTTTTGTGTCCTATTTGAGAAATCTTTCTTTCTTTATCTCTAAGTGATAAAAGCTACCCTCTTTTATCCTCCTGTTCAAAAAGCTTTGAAGCTTTTTTCTTCCATATTTAGGTTTTTAATTCACCTGTAATGCTTGTATGTGGTATAAGATAGAGGTCTTGTTTTATTTTTTTCCCTAATAGACACCTGTTTGTGCCAGCATTGCTTATCCAAAAGGCCATTTTTTCAGGCACTGTTCTGTAGAACCACCTCTATTTTAAGTCATGTGTTTATATATGCAGAGACCTGTTTCTTGTCTCTTTAGACCATTCCACTGGACTCTATTCCTATGTCAGTGCCATGCTGTCTTGATTACTACAACTTTGTAACATGTCTTGATGTTTAGCAAATCCCGTCTCTTCTCATGGTCATCTTCATCAATGTTTGGCTGTTCTCAGCCCTGTGTATTTGCCTGTAAATATTAGACTCGGTTTATGATACTAATCTGTTTGGGTAGAATTGACATCTTTAGATTTGACATCTTTAAATCTTAAGTTTTGCTGATCCATGAACATGTTATATTTCACCATTTATTTAGGTTGTCATAATTTCAGACATATTTCTCAGAAATACTTACATTGCCCATAGAGATCTCATATACTTTTTGTTAGATTTATAGCTAGATACTTGATATTTACAGTGGTCTTATAACTGCCTTTTTTGAATTGCAGTTTGTATTTGTTGCTGGTCTAGAGAAATACAGCAGATTGCATATTGATTTTGTATTCATCAACCTTACTTAATTTTTATATAAATTCTAATGGTTAATCTGTAGATCATGAGGCCCAGAGAAGGGAGTAACCTGTCTAGGTTCCCATGGCCTTGCTAGTAACAGAGCAAGAATGAGTGTGGTCCCATTTTTCCCATTTCTGCTTCCCAGTGACTGTTCAGGAAGGGTTGGGGTAGAAGGACACAGCTGGGGAGAAGGAAATCACATTTACCAAACACCTGTTATTCACAGTGCTTACTACATATGTGAGCTTAACTTACTGGAGGCTGATTTTTGGTTATCCCCATTTTATAGATGAAGGAAGTGAGATGCAGAGAGGCTATTTGAAATATTTGTTCAGGGTCACACCTTGGTTTATCACTGAGAGGACATTCCAAAGTTGGAGGTTTCTCTTTCATGCATGTACCAGTTTGCACACCTTCTGTATACGATTTTAGATACCCACAGAAGTCTTTGGGCCTCCTCCCCTCAACCAGGCTGTCTCCCGGGCCTCCGCCCTGTGCAGATCTGCCTCTGATAAAGCTGTGCTGTCGTCTTCAGACTCACACAGGCCTGCTTATTGTCAGCTCCTAGGTTGAGTTCCTACCCAAAGTCCTGAGATCACTTTCATCCTGCCCTCTCGAACCCCCCCACATGGTTCCCTCCCAACTGAGAAAATTAGTTCACAAGTTGTTGGGTTCTAGGAACCAAATTAGGAGTTGGCCTGGGCATCTTGTTTCGGTCCTGACTTGAAAATATGGTTGCGGTTTTATGACTCTGCTTTGTTATACAGTGGACTAGAGAGAATTTATGGTTGCAGTCCTTCCTGGCACCCCTTCCCCCAGTCTGACTGATTGGTGGGAGCTGCCTGCACGCAAAGAGGAGGTTTGCTGTTACTGGCTGTGCAAAGGAATTGTGAAATGCTGTTTGTGAACACAGCCCAGCAGTGCTCTATTCAGTGTGACAGCTTCCTACTTGGGAACACACAGCCCTTCACAGGGTGACTGTAAATTATGCAACTCCGGAGCTAAACAATGAGGACTAATGGGGAAAAGGAAGGGACAGACTGGATTTCAGCCTGGATCTGCAGTGGTAGAGTGCAAGCTTAGGCTACTTGGCGATCCATGGGAGGAAGGTCTTTAGCAATTGAGAAAAGCCAGGAAGTCCTGTCACAGTGCTACTTGTGAGAGTGGGTTTTACTTTTTTAAAAATGTAAATGTTCTTTTCAAACTCTGTTTATCAATTCAGGGAGCGTTTTAGAAACTAGGAGAGACATTTACAAAAGAAAGTAGTCATATGTTGTTACCCAAAGTAATTGAATGCTGTACACAGTATTTAACCTTTGTCCTCATGGCCCCAAATCATCATTTTTTCCTTACTGCTTTGTGCTAAAAGTCAGCAGTGCCCCTCAGGGCAATTGATGTACAGACCATTTCCCACCCGCTGGCCCCCCTGCCCTGCCCCCATGGTCTTAGAATGCAATTAACTCCACTTTGATATGCTTTATATAATTTTCCTGTCTCTTCACTTGCTGTCATCTGTCATGCCTTGATGCTTTCTGTGTTCCTACCTCAAGCCTTATTTCCCTTCTCTTGTTCTACTCGGAATCTGTAATGGCCTGGAAAACTACGTGACTGGGTCTGTCACAAGAGTGTGTAGGGCAAGAATAAATAAGGTGTAAGTGAGGACCCCTTCTACAAGTAGAGTACTTGTGCTTTAGTGCCCACACCTCTCTGTACTCCTGCCTCTTAACGGCATGGCATTAAGTATGTAAAACTGAGTTGGCAACCATGAAATGCTCTACAAATGTACATGATGGTGAAAGGGTTGCTGTTGTTGTGCAGTCTGGTGCTCAGAGTTCTTCATTGTCCTTCATGATTCCTGGCAGGGTTCTGATTCACAGAAATTGTTGGGCAAGTAGCTTCCAAATAAGAGTGATGCACTGTCATTTGCTACAAAAGATGTTGGGCTGGCCTTAGCAGCCAGGAGGCTGGTATGAAGAACCTCTGTGGTGAAAGGGTTCTGCTGGGCCCTTTCTGTAAAATGACACGGGCACACATGGGTGCCACAGGGGTCAGCTGTGTGATCGACAGGGCCATCCCTGGAAACCCTCCGCAGTGGTGGGCATCACGGACATCCGCTCACCTGCATGAGAACTTAAGGTCACTTGGCAAATCCAGGCCAGACCCAGTCGCTACTTTCAGGAGACCAGCACTGAGGGAGAGGGTGGGCCGCTCCTTCCTGCTGGTCTCCTAGCAGAGGAGGTCATCACTGGCCCTGGCTCTGCCGCCTGCTCTGCCACAGCACAGTTCCCAGACCATGAGCCCTGAGGCTTGAACAAGGACAGGAGGCTGTCCTACAGTCGACCTCATTCAGGGCTGCTGACCCAGGTGTGGCCTCGGCCTTAAACACACCAGGCAAGCAAACATGGTGTTGAGGTACAGATTCCCCGGGAACCAGAACCAGGGGGCAGGTCTCCTCACGTACAGCCAGAAAGTTTAGTGGTATACAAGTGAACACGTGTGTTATCCTATTTATTTTAACGTGTTTTAGGACGAAAGGTCCCTAACACATCAATACCATGGTGTTATAAATAATTGTGGTTTAGGATGCAGTTAAAGTAGCAGGACATTTTTTTTCAAAGGCATAAAAGCCATGAAGGTGGCCAAAAAAATGTTTGGGTAGTGCGATCCTCAGACCTTCTGACAGTGTGGGAGTGCTGATTCTGAGCAGGCCTTGCCCTCTAAGGGGCAAAAGAGTGCCTTGGGAAGGCTCCACCTCTGTCATCTTGGGTAGGTGGTAGCAGTATCTCTTTCCCAGCCCCAGGCCCATGAGCTGCCCCACTCAGTCATCTTCTTCCCCCCACTTGCCCGGCAGGCATGTCTGGGCCTGGCCTGGGGCCCCTCACTACCATCTCTCGCTGAGCCTTTCTCTGGGTGTTGTGCATAGCATCTCCTCATGTGTCTTCCAGAAATTCTGGTTTTGTCCTTCACCATCCTGCTCAACCACTTCATGGTTTCCTCTCACCCTCTGCATAGGATCTACAACTGTCCTTAGCTTTGAGAACTTATCCCAGTCCAGCTTCCCACACTGATCCTGAGCTGTCTCTCATTCTGTATAGAATGCTTGTCTGGGATCCACCCATGCCCATGCCTCCATATTGCCTCTGTGCTGGATGCCGAGGCAGGCTTCCTGTCCGCTTCGTGTGCAGGCCTGGCCTCTGAGGGCCGGCTCAGTTCTCATCTGCGCTGGGGGGGGGGGGGGGGGGGGGGGGCGGGGGGGGCGCTCCACTCTCTAAATCACTTTGTATGTGGTGCCTGCACCACAGCATTAGAGTTTTTAAACATGCTGTCATGGTCCCTAACAGATTGCCCTTCTGTTTATCTGGTCACAGACACACGAGCGTACACACTTGCACAGGTACCAGAACAGACTTGCTCACCGCGGGCCTGGCAGAGAGCTCTGCCCGTGAGCCGTTTGGAGAGAAGCAGTTTGAGCATAGTGGGGAAGTGTTCCCGCTCTTGTGCTAGCTCTGCCTGGTCTGAATCCTCGCCGTGCCACCTGTTAACTTTGTGACCCTGGGCAAGTAGGTTTGAGGATGATGTGAAACAGAGTAGAAAGAATTTAGCTCCGTACTAAACACCAAATACACATACACTTGGTATGTGTAAGACTTGCTTCTTCGTCTGGGCTCTAAACCTCCTGTGGAAGGAATCCCAATTCATAATCATTTCTACCCCATAAGCCAGATAGGTCTGAGGTGCATAAAGGAATATTCAGGGTAAATTTACATAGTAAGTCAGGTAGCCCATTTACACTGCTCTGAGTTTTCTTGTAAACTGTTGCGCATAGAAGTTTTTGCAATGCTTATGTGAAACTTCAGTATGCATACGTGGTATGTATTACCTGTATATTTGGGTCCCCAGTGGATTAAGAACTGCTGAGCCTGGGGCACCTGGGTGGCTTGGTCGGTTAAGCATCTGACTCTTGATTTCAGCTCAGGTCATGGTCTCCTGGTTTGTGAAATCAAGCACTGCATCTGACTCTGTGCTGACAGCGTGGAGCCTGCTCAGGATTCTCTCTCCCTCTCTCTGCCCATCCCCTGCTCGCACACACTCTCGCTCTCTCAAAATAAATAAGTAAACTTGAAAAACTAAAAAAAAGAATTGCTGAGCCTACCACATCACAGGCTGGATGGAAAAACTATAGTAAGTGCTCCTTACTGGGCACTTACTATATGCAGGAAGAGGAAAGGGCTCTGCTGCCCGTCCAACTGTGGAGGCAACTTCCATCTCTGACTACCCCGTCTCCCTTCCCCACAGCCTAGGCCTGTGCCTCTGCTCCCTTGCCCTACACACCTTCACTTTGCAACTCATTCCAGCAGGCGTTAGGGCCAGATTTAAGCAGTAGAGGAGTTTGTGGCAGGGCTACGATGCTAAGCCTTCCTACTGCTAAGGGCAAAAACCTAAAAGAAGTAATATCTCGATCTAGGCAGTGCTTATGTAGGCTATACATTTAATCTAATCAAATCTGAGGACCCGTACACCTAAGATTTTTGTGTCTTACTATATGTATTGTTCTATATATATTACTCCATGTACCATTTCTCAAGCCTTTAAAAGGCGGTGATAGTATTTTTTGTTAAACAAAGGGCCTGGGAAATTACGCAATGCCCCTCTGAATCTACCAGCCTTGGGAAAGTCTGATTCTGTGGGGAGCAGGTGGGGGTACTCAAAAGAGGAGGACATGCCCACACCCTAGTTTTTCCCCACTCAACTACTAGCATCAGCCTTCTGTGAACTTCCTTCATCCCCCACATTTGTACCTGCAAGTGGAGGACTGGGAAAGGATGCCCCAGCACCCACTTTGGAGGCCCCGAACTGCCAAGCACCCAAGTTCGTGGTCACAGCCCTCTCTTTGGCACAAACCTGCTTGCCACTGTGAAGCACAGGAATTCATGTCCTTTCTCTGCCATTCGCTGGGCTAGGAATTAGCAAGTCCTTACCCTCTCTGAGCTTCTGGGGTTTTTTACCCCCTGTAAATTGGTGATAAGACCTGTGTTAGTCTTAACAGGAGTAGCAAATGACATCATGGATGTGAAAGTCTCATAGGACCATAAAACATAAATGTCAATAAAGTACACCCCCAAGGTGAGCTTAATTCCACTAGTGTTTGAGGGCCCAGGTTTTGAAGAGCAGTAATGTCCAGTGGTTCAGTGTGCAGGCTCTAGAGGCAGCCTGCCTTGGGTTCATTGGCCCTGGCCCTGCCACTTACTAGCTGTATGACCTTGATAACCTGCTTACTGTCCTGGTGCCTCAGTTTCCTCAGTTGTAAACTGGGGATAATGACAGCACTTGCCCTACAGGGTCGTACTAAGGATTAGAGGAGTTAATCCAGGTAAAGAACTTTGCTCAGGGCTCAATTATGTAGCTAATACTACCATGAGCAAGGCTGGCTGCTGGGCCTTGAGAGGACATCTTTACTGAGCAGAGACTGGGGGCAGAAAAAAAAAGTCTCGTTTGAATATAACTGCTTTGTGCACTAGCTATATTTTCCATGACTTGGGTCTTGGGATAGATTATTTGCTGTATTTGGTAAGTTTTTCCATCCTGAAACCTTTAATCTTTTGAGTTTGCTTAATAAATAAAGGCCCCCTGTGACATGTCCTTGCCTTCAGAGTTCTGCTGCAGCATCACTTGTGAGCTCTCTGATTTACAATTCAGCGAAAAAGTGACAGACTGGGTCTTCTGGCTCAATTCAAGGTGATTGCTGCATAGTCATTTTTAACAGGACACCAGATTTAGCTAAATGCTTGCAGCAAGGTAGTGTGCATATTCAATTCAGAATGCTGGTTATATGGGCTGAGCCTCTACATCTTTCTGTTATGAGCCTGGATCCTAAAAAGTCCCATACCGCTGACATAGTGGCTTCTGTGCTGCCTACGGGGAGTGGGGGGGGGGGGGGGGGAAGGGCAGGAGACCCCTATCATTAGAGTCGAGTGTTGACTCTTTCTTTACCCATCTTTTTGTTTTTTAAAAAAATTTTTAATGTTTATTTCTGAGAGACAGAGAGCGTGAGTGGCAGAGGGGCAGAGAGAGAGGGAGACACAGAATCTGAAGCAGGCTCCAGGCTCTGAGCTGTCAGCACAGAGCCCAGTGCGGGGCTCAAACTCACAAACCGCAAGTTCATGACCTGAGCTGAAGCCCAGTGCTTAACGGACCAAGCCACCCGGGTGCCCCTTCATCCATCTTTTTAAATGAGTATGTATGAAGAAGCCCTTGGCTGGAAACTGTAGGGAACTCAGAGAAGTAGGAAGGCCACATTTGTTGAAAGTCTGCCAGGTTCCAGGTGTTCTACATGCATTAAGATTATTTGGTCATCAGACATTATACCGTGAGTTACTTATTATGACTTTCTTCTTACAGATGAGAAAAACTAAAGCAAATCTGTTGTCCAAGTTCACCCTCCTGGGGTGTGGCCTGGATGTCATCCCAAGAGTTTTCTAGGACCCTGTATTGCATTATTCCAGGGTTACCATTCACATTGTGTTATGTATGAATGCTACATCCAGGATCTTTTTTCTGATTAGCTTCAAATCAAGTAGGAGAGAGAGAACACATAGGTAAATAAACAGTAACACAGGGTAAAGTCTGGTAAGGAGCAGAGAATGTGCTGTGTATGTTCCTAGGAGGGAAGAGGCACTTACTCAGATGGAGGCAAGGAGGTGCCAAATAGCTCATAATTTGAAGTCAGTTCTGTTGTGTTTCGCATTGTGATCCAAATGTCCGATGCATGTTTCTGATATTCTAGGAAATGTCAAGAACGGCTATTAAGCTGTGACTAGCCATAAGTGGTTAGGACATCCTCTCAAATGTCTGACTGTGGCTTCCCTCTTCTTTTCCTCCTTGCCCTTTTCGGGAGATAGAAAACGTTCCATCACATTAAGTAGGGCTGTTCCCTCCCCAGGCTGGATGCTCAACTGGTTCACACAGTCCTGAGTCAGGAGGTGATTCATATCTGGGCCTCAGATGCCTTTCCTGGTAGGTAGGGATGGACCATCACCCAGCCTTTCGGTTCTTGCAGGGGTGTGAGTTGTAGGGAGGTACCAGTGTCAGTGGAGAAAACCAGATGAGAGCATTAATGTTCTGCTGCAGTAAGTTTGGCAAGAAAGATTTCCAGCATAAAATTCTCATGTAAAATGTGAGATGGTGAGACCTGATGGTGAACTTGGGGCCCAGCCACACCGCCCACCATGCTAACTGACTCCACGGGCCACTTGAGAGTGGCATTTGCTCTGCTCCCATGGGAGCTCAGCTGAGACTTGCTGACGCCCTGCTGCCCGATTCCCTAGGACAGGCTCCAGGTTCTGCACACTGTGGTCCTGCCTGCCTCTCCAGCCTCTTCCCTTGCCAGCCACCTTGCCTCCTTGTATGCTGATCTTCCTTCAATTTCTGTCACAGACTCTGTGTGGTCTCTCATGCATCTCCAGGCCTTTGTCCACATTGTGCCCTATTCCTGGAGCCCTTTTTACCGTACTCTGCCTGCCAAAATCGTACTCAACACCCAGGCGTCAGCACAGATAGGACTTCACAGAAGCCTTCTCTGAACCCATAGGCCACTGGTATTCCCTCGCACATCGAACATATCTACCCACTGCTCCTTCTATTATCTTTTCATTATGGGTATACGCCTACACCTTTTTTTTTAAATATGAAAGACACCACTTTGAGGGAATGTGCTCAGTTGGAGCCATTCCTTGCCTCCACCCCTAAGCTACACCTCTGAGTTGACCCATTCCAGAGAGAGGCCCCGGCACCCAAGGGACACATTTTTTTTTTTTTTTTGGAAATGTAGTTATGTTTTTATTCAGGAACAATCAAAATGTTTTTGAAGTACGATTTTGGTCCATATCATATAATATAAGCAGTTTCACCCTGCTCCCCCCACCACCCCTTATCCAAAATCCATGGATGGAGTATCTAGGAAATGCACAATTTGCATCTTAGAAATAGCAGCATCCCCACAGGGGACCTCGTGAGGCCTGGAGACTCAGCCTAAAGAAGGCAGCCTACTCTTCCACCTATAGCAGCCATGGTTCAAAGGCACGTTACATCTTTCTCTTAAGATGTCAAGGACATTAAATGTCCTAAGGTCAAGGACTCAGTTGCTTGTGGAGATGTTGATGCACTCAGGGAGCGTACTGGTACCTGATTACCATTGTTTTTCCATTCCAGTGGGTCTTGGATTGAAACTAGCACTTTGGGTTAAGGTCTGCTGTGATTAACCCTCCCCTCTCTTGCAAGCCCCAGTTTAGGGAGGAAGTCTCTGCATGGTTGAGAAGTCAGCCAGGCTTGGAAAGCTAAGGTGTCCCATAGCATCTTTGCTCTTGCTTATACCTTCTCACAAAAGAAGGCTTCCCGGGAATCCCCTTAGTTGCTCAGGTCATCATGATTGTAATTGCCTTCCAGAAAGCCAGAGGTCTTGAAAGGCTTCTCTTTGGTAGCAAATAATAGGAGCTCTTTCCTTCTCCCACCCTATGTCCCATCCCCCAGATAAAGATACTAATACACAAGGAGGAAATTTAACTTTTTCTAGGCCACACAGCAAACCAGCAGTCAAGACTTGAACCCATATCTCTTGACCCTTGATGCAGGCCTTTGTCCATTGCCATGTTCTGCTTTTTCTGCGGTCTGTTATGACTTCCTCTGTTCTCTGGAAGAGTCCTGAAACTCTCAACCTACAAAATAGCCCCTGAGAGAGAAGCATCTGGAGGCATGTACTAAAATTCCCAGAGCAGAGGGGAAACCTGTCTCGCAGCTCCCATCAGTAGGGTAAGGCCCTGGTGCCTCCGGCTCTCCAAGGTCTGAGAATCTCAATTCCCAGAACTACAGAAGACCCTCATCCGTCGAAAAGTCCGGCAAAGTAGAGGAAGATTGTCTATCTGGCTGATGCCGAGAAACAGTGGGACTGGAGTTGGAGCCCCAGAAACACGACAAGGGCAGGAGATGGAGGCGCTCACTGACGGAGCTCTTCCACATCTATTCTTTTTGTGAAGCCTTCCCACAGCTCCTTGGACAGCTGTGTGGACCTCTCTTTGCAGGTAAAGAAGCTGAAGCTGGAGGCAGACCTGGGACAAGGGCTCCGACCCGGTAGCCTGGGGGTCCGCCATTGTTCCCACCCGCCTGCAGAACTTCATCCCCACCTCCTCTGTACGCACTTCCCTCCTCCCATGAAGACATCACCTTGGAGGGTGCTCCCCAAAATGATTCACTAAGAGCCTACTACAGCCAGGCTCTGTGATAAGTTCCAGGCTTTGGGAACAGAGTGGTACTTGAATTTTCTCCTGCAAGTGTTCAGAGCCTCCTGGAAGAGGCAAGGGCCTAAAACTGGGGTTGTTAATGTCCTTCGGGTCACAGACCCCTTTGAGAAACTGACGAAGGCATTAAGAGTATCCTCAGGAAAATGCCCCTGCATTTTTGAATTTGAAGAAACACTGCATACAGGGTCAATAGTCTCCCAAAGGGAGCCCCGGACCCGCCACACCCTGCCTGGGGTGCTCCTGGATCGCAGATAAAGAAACTCTAGGCCAGATAATGATATCATAGCCTTGTTCCTTGAGAAGAGTTGTTAATTCTCTGAAGACATCTCATCACAGTGAACAGAGGATGGGAGCCTGCGTGTGCCTTTGTGATCGTCGTTATCATTTGGGCAAAGTTGTACATGTGCCAGCGTCCCGTAGTCTCTGATTTGTTGTCCCAGGGTTGGGGAGGAAGCCAAGGCACAGAGAAGGGTGACCAGCACCAGAGCCAGCTCTGGTGCTCAGAGAGAATGGAGATGTGGGACCCAAGTGCTCTACTTCTGTGGGGGATGGCAGGAGGCCAGATGGGATGTGGGGGAGACTTAGGAAAAGAGCCCAGAGTTAAGCACCAAAGTTTTTGCAATGGGATTTCACAGGGTTTTTAAGAGCTCAACTTTGAGATGAACAGGAGGTTTAGAAAGCCTTTATAAGGTCTTTCTAAGTACTGCTGACAGCTAAGAGTGGCATGCCCCTGAGAGTCTATGATTATCTCACAGGAGAGATCTGTATGGGAGCCTTATTAAGAACAGAGCATGTCAGTGGGAGGGAGGAAGGGAGCAGCAACGTGTTCACAGCTCTGGAGGGCAAGTGAGGCAGCCTCCTTGGTTTGCAACGTGCCTTGCAGTCTGTTTCATTATTTCTGCAAAGACCCACGGGAGTGGCAGAGAACCCCATGCGCCCCAGAAATTCCAGGACACTAGGGTTGTCGTAGCAAGAGGTAGTGGCTGCCCGTCTAAAGGTATCCTTAAGATAAACATGGGCTCGGGGTCTGCCCCTCTACATCCAGAGTGATGTGACAATCTAGATTAGAAGGTACCCCCCAGAACCTAGAGCCCTACAATTCCCTGGATTGGTGGCCTCCAAAAAAGAGTATAAAAGATGTTGCTTCAGTGAGATCTTAATCCCCTCCCATGTGCTCCCGGGTGCATGGAGTCCCAGTCAGCCCGGCCGAAGACTTGAGGTTCACTCTGGAGCCTGGGAGCCTGAGCTTCCACATCAGGTGGAAGTGCAGAAATGGAATGGGCCAAGGATAAACCCAGGAGACGGATCCTGGGAGAGCATGTGGTCCAAACCCTTCATCTGACACATGGGACAGCAGTGTGACATGGCTTTGCTGCTAGACTTGTGAGAACTGCTGATGAGGGCGATAATAATAGCTAGCATATTTTGAGTGCTTGCTGTGTGCCGGGCACGGTGAATTGATAATATCTTACACATTCTCCGTGAGATGAGCATCATAGCATGGTTGGGTGTCCGTGTTATATACATGAAGGCCCTGCAGAGAATGTGGGCCCTGGAACGCCAGCCCTCAGCTCCGGTACCTTCTGGGTGGGTCCTGGGTAGTAACTTAATGTATTAGTTTCCTATTGCTGCTCTTCCATATCACCACACGTTTCGTGGCTGAAAACAATACACATTACTATCTTGGCGTTCCATAGGTCAAAAGTCTGGTACAGGTTTCATCAGACTGAAATCAAGGTATTGACAGGCTTCATTCCTTTCTGGGATCTCTAGGGAAGAGTCCATCTCTTGCCTTTTTAGGTTGCTGGCAGAATTCACTTCCTGGGGTTTATAGGAGGCCCTCTTTTCTTCCTGGTTATAAACTGAGGACTGTTCCCGATTCCTGGAGGCTGCCACCTTCCTTGGCTTGTAGCCCCTTTCCTGCATCCTCAAAGCCTGCAGTGGCAAGTGGAATCTTCTCCGTTGCATCTCTCTGGTCTCCCTGCTGTCATTGCGTAGCTCTCTGACCCAATTGGGAAAGGATTCGTGTGATTAGATCAGGCCTACCTGGATAATCCAGGATAATCTCCTCATCTCAATGTCCATAACCTTAATGACATCTGCAAAGTCCCATTTGCAGAGTCTGGTTGCAGGGGGGAGGGGGGATTAGGGTGGGGCTGTCTTTAGGAGGCCATTCATTATTCTCTTACCACAGTGAGAGGGAAGAGCACTTGACTTCTTGGTTTTGTTAAGCAAGGAAGATGAGGGCACCACCTTTGGACTGCTACTATGAGCATTGAATGTAACCACCATCAGCAGAGGTCCTGGCACAGTGGTAAATGTTTACTTGGTATTAGCTGTGGGGTTTGCTATCAGACCTGGTCTGTGGTTGAGACTAAGAGACATTATGTAACTTGCCCAAGGAATGACATTCAGAACTCCATGAGAGAAAAGAGTGCATTTCATTCATCCCCCATAGCCCTTAACACAGTGCCTGCCTGGAAAAGATGCTGAGTACATGTATGTGGAATAAATGACTAAGAACCAAAAAGAGAAAATGACCTGTATGAGCACTATTAGACTCAGAGTATGTCAGAGATGGAGAGAACCTCAGTCCAAGCCCCTCATTTCACAGCTGGAAATCAGCTCAGCGGAGAGGAAATCTGCCTCAGGTGGCCAGTAATGGCAGAGCCCCAGAATGTAGCCTGTGCCTCCCTGGCCAGTATGTCTTTCTCTGCGCCAGCCTCTATTTACTTCTGTAGGGGTTTCTAGACCCTGTGGTCCTGGCCAAGCCAGAGGCAGTGCAGTGGGACAGTGGTGTTGACTCTGACCCTGGCCCCTGGCACAGCCTTGGAGAGAGAAACTAGCATAGAGGAGAGAGCCCCTTACCCTCTCTTCTTAGAGGTAGCCTTCGTCAAGGCCTATCTGTAGCTTGTTGCTCAGGCTTCTATAGATTTCTAGAGGCAGCTCCCCAGTAGAACACAACAAGATGCCTGATACCCACTCATAAGGCTGCATGGCATAGTCAGGGCGCTTGGGTATAGTGTACCCAGTTCACTTACAGCCTTATGGGACCATGGGCCATTTGGTTCCTTGGGACTCAGTTGCCCCATTTGTAACCCATCTGGACATCTCCAGGGTCCCAAGTGACAATCCTGGACTTCAGGCCCGTTTCAGAGGGATGGTTCAGGAACATTCACATCAGCCTCAGGCAGAGATGTACTGTTGTCCCGAGGGCTCCCTGGCTCTGCTTAGGCTAAACACAGCTTGGCAGCCCATGAGATCTTTCTGGACAGCTGGTAGTGTTCCCTGTCTCCGTGAGAGCCAGCTAAGGCGGGACGGAGTAGCGCCCAGTGTCTGTGGCCCCTGAGGCTGTGCCAGGCTGCCCCTGACACGAGGCCACCACAGGGAAAGCCATTATATTTCTGTAGAGCAGAACGTGGCATATACCCTGTCTCATGGGAATTACGGCTTCACTGTTGTGTCTGATTGTGTGAGAAGAGTTGAATAAACTCCGAATTGTTCCTTTCAGGGCAAGAGATGTCAAATGTCACAATGTCAGGGGTACCAGGTAATTTGTTGGAGGAACGGAGGATGTGGCGTATGGTACTGTGAAAGGGGAACTAACGTGTGTTCCTGCCATTTGCCAGCCCAGGCTTGGCACTTTTGCATATTGCCTACTTTCATTTCAATCCCTTGAGGCAGGTATGATTTTTCCCAGTTTTACAGATGAGGAAATGGAGGTTGGTAAGTGGTGACATTCCTGGTCACCCAGAGGGTACTAACGGGAATTATGTGGGCTCTAACTAGTTGGATCTGGGCTTCATTGGCTATCAGGTCAGCATGTAGGTATATGCATTCTGTCCAGATCCGCGGGGGCCAGAGCCACCTCCCCTACCTTCTGATGGAGGATGGAGTTCGTTCTAGCAGAGAGGGAAGGGGTAAAACGGTGCTGTGATGACAGCCCCTTTCATCGGTACGACAAAGTACTTACCGAGTGTGTGCTGTGTGTGCTGTTCTGGACACTGGTGATAAAACTGTAAGGGCAAGAGTCAGAGTCCTTGCCCTCAGGGAGCCGCCATTCCAGTTTCAGAAAGACACACAACACAGGTAATAGATGACAGATACTTAATGCATGGAGAAAACTAGAAAGGAAAACATGATGGAGGGCAGCTGGGGAGCTGCTTTAGCTAAAGTGGGTCAGGGAGCCAGCCTTCCTTGAGGAAGGAAATCTTAGACCCCAATGATGAGAAGGGGTAGTCATGCAAAGACCTGGGAAGGAACTTTCCAAACAGGAATAACACAAAGACAGAGACAGCGGTGAGCACATGGTGATCCAGCAACGACCGGATGATGGGAAGGCTACCGAGGTGGCTGAAGCCAAGGGAGTGAGGGGGAGGGGGAAGGGAGGCCGCAGCCCTGGGAGGAGCCTAGGGGCTGTCGGGAAGAAAGTGTGTTGAGAAGCCCCTGGAGGGAGTGAATTAGAGATATAGTCTGATGTATACTCACTCTGATTGCCATGTGGAGGACAGGCAGTGGAGGAGCAGGGGGGGACCAAGGAGACAGGGAGACGGCCTCAAAGTCCTCCAGGTGGGTGAGAGGTGGGGGCGACTGGGACCCGGGTTGTGGCCGTAGATGTGAGAAATCACCAGAATTGGGCAATATTTGCAGTATGATTAGGACAGTGGTGTGCTGGGAAGCGAGCCCGAGTGGAAGGGAAGCCCTTGTTTGTACCGTGCCAATTTCTGTGCTGTCCCATTCCCACCATGGCTGCTTCCAGGCTACCAGTCTGACAGTGCGTGATGCACAGGCAGCTCTTGCGAGCCAGGGTGAGCCCACTCCGGCACACTACAGTTCCGCTGTGGACAGTCAGGAGGCAAGAACTGTGTTCCAAGGGCTTCGGGCTGAGCAGCTCCGTGGTAGTGGTGACCTCCACTGAGGTGGTGAGGGGCAAACATGGTTCTGCTGTGGCCATTTTCACTTTCAGATGCGTATTAGACATCTGTTTTACAAACTCTGGGCGTGTGCCTACTTCATCTCATTTAAATGTCAATCCTTCCAATACCTGTGCGGTTGGTGGTTTCTTCTCCATTTACAGAGCAATAA
This sequence comes from Prionailurus viverrinus, assembly GCF_022837055.1. NCBI lineage: Eukaryota > Metazoa > Chordata > Mammalia > Carnivora > Felidae > Prionailurus > Prionailurus viverrinus. The sequence goes on along the minus strand of NC_062575.1, from coordinate 29,368,625 downwards.
CGCGCAGATAAAAGGGGCTAAAACCCTGGCCAAGGTTGGACAGCCAGTAAATGGCAGAGCTGAGTTTGAACTTAGTTGGGTTTGATGTCACTCTCAAGAACCTAAGTGTTTTAGCCAGAAACTATGCCATCTTCGGCTCTACAATACATTTCTTAGGATTTTAGAAGTGGGTCTTGAGTAGGTTTGGGAACAGCCTCCAGACCAGAGATTGCAGGATGGTTGCCTAGAGGCCATACCCCACCCTCAGATGTGAATGGAGTATGGGGGTTTTGGGTTTTTTGTTTTATTTTTATTTTTTTGAAGATGGGGAGCTTTTCTTGTTTGTTTCATTTTGGTTTTTGCCTTCTATGGCATTTTTTAAAAGAGAACAAAGAAAGAAGTGGCATTGCTTTATAGACGAGTGTGTGTTCTCTGGCCACCACCTCCATCCCCACCCCACCCCTTCACTGCCTACCTGCTTAACGCATGTGTGGCATAGCAGGATCGACAGGAAGGTCTCACCCTGGGGTGGGCTTGACCAGGTGACCCTGAGCACTGCTCTGGAGCTGGTGGCACTTTCCAGAACCAGGGAGAGGGTCCGGCCTACCTCCATCTGGACAGGTTCATGTATTCCAAGTGCCACCAGTGAGCAAAGCTCCCCCAGGCCTAGTCTGGGCCCAGCCAGGCTGCACTAGGATAGGTCGAGCACACCTGGGAGGTAGCAGGTCTCCCTGGACATCTTGGATGTTGCCCCTCGTCAGTAAAACATGTCTGGGTCTGTATCCTTAATATATGTAATTATATTCTGTATGTTAAAATGCATAGGGACAAATAGGAAAATTAACAACAAATTACTGTAACTAGAAATGTTAGTGTTTCTCCCATACCCCTGTGGATCACGGGAGCATACCCCCTCTGGTTCCAACCCACTCTCAACCCGAGCCTGCTGGCCTGGGGCTAGTGCAGTGGGAAGAGCCTGGCTGGTTCCAGGTCCCAGGTCTGCTCATTAGTTTGCTGCGTGCTGTGAGCACGTCTCCTCACCTCACTGCCTCACTTCCTCAGGTCCACATAAGTGTCTCTCTCTTAGGTCTTTTCGGACCACCCACCCCACGTAAACCAGCATCCCACCCTACTGTTAGTACCTCTTCTCTTTCTCTGCCTTTTTCTTCCTGAAAGTACTTACTATCCTCTGACGTGTATATATATATTTTTGTTCATTATCTGTGTTTCCCCATGTATGCTCCATGAGAGCAGGAATCAGCTGTTCTCTGCTGTGTGCCTGGCACATAGAAGGAACTCAACAAATATTTGTCAATTGAATGAATTTCCTTTTCTCTGTATAACTGAATGCTTCTGAGTGAAACTTTGTGATGAAGGAGAAATGAAAAATGACTTTAATGCTCAAAAGGAGGATTAGGAGAGTAGAGGTAGAATCATTTTAAGGAATGTCTGCTTTGTTGGAAGACACCACAGTTGTCTTTACTGATTGTTGGGGGATAGAAGCTACAAGTAATGGGATCTCTGCTGACCACCAGGTACTGTTCTAGGAGGCGATAGACAGACAAAAAGAAAGAACTTAATCTTCACAGTAACCCAGTGAGGCAAGTTTCATTATCTCAATCTTATAGAATCAAAGCAAACAAACAAACAAAAGAAACACTTGGCCCAGAAACTTAAGTGAATCTCACTGGAAAGTGCCTAAAACCGTGGCAGGCACCCAGTGAATATCTGGGGATGGAAGAAAGCCCCGCTATTTATGTTCCTAAAGCTTCTCGGGCTCTTCGACCAGAGAGCCTTCCTGGAAGAGGGGTGTATGCCCAGGGAGGTCAAAGGACATCACCTGAAGCAGCCTACTTCAGGCCCAGAGTTTCTGTGATATCTGGCTTTTTATTCTAAAACCTCATGTGAAATTCATATCACAAAACAAACTCATCTTGTTTGTTTTACTGTAAAAATGATGCTTTTGATTATTTAGCTACTTACATTATAGTTTTGTTTTGTTTTGTTTTTTTGAACTTCCATTAGAGCTGCTGCTCGTGGGTGGTAAGCTCCTGGTGTGAGTTTTATATACCAGAAGTCATCCAGCCCAGTGTGCAAAGACCACAGTGGAGCCGGGTGTGGGGCCTGGTCTCTTCCATCCCCTCAGCGGGATCTCGTGCCACTTGTCCCTGTGTAAACATGGCTTGTCCAGAGGAAACGGGATGTTCACTTCCAAGCCCGGGCCATCTGTTGTTTCAGACCTGGATGGTGGCTGCACCTGGGCGAATGGGGCCTTCAGCAAACAGTGCCTTGCCTGGCCCCCTGATAAGGGCTTACCTCTCAAGCAGATTTTATAGCTCTGCCCTTCATCCCCAGTCAGAGAGTGGGTGGGGAGAGAATGCAATAGCCCTGAAGCTGTTGGAATAACCTTTATGGTTTGTTTTCTATAAACCAGAGGTCCAAGGTGGTATGTGAAACAGACCGCAGAGACTTGGCCTACAAGACTCTGATGTCGGGAGAGCTAAGGGCCTTTGGGAAGGGACCTCTTGTCAGGTTAATGCTTCAGTGACGGAGTTTCCCATCACCTCTCTAAGGAGGGAGTGACAGCATTCCGCTGGGTCTTGGGTGACGTTTCTTCAGTCTGTGTGTCTTTGTTGGCCTCCTTCTAGAAGCACAATCCATGCACGTTCAGAGGCATACAGTGGTTTACAACTGGAAGGGCTCTTAGATTCCATCCCGCTCACACATTTCACAGATGGGAAACTGAGGCCCTGCCCCACTGTGATCTGGTACATCCTCCACTTCATGGATATATCATGAAGCCAGGGCCCAAAGACACAGCAAGAGGCAAAGAGAATGAGAGTATTCAAGTCCAAAAGAGGATGCGCTGTTACTTGGGCAGTTTGGCTTAGTCTGTCTCTGAAGAACTTGGTTGGTCCCTGTTCAGACCCAGCCCAGCCAGGTCCCAAACCTCTGAAGCCCAGGGTGGCTGACTTGGGGAGCCACTGGGAGGTGGGCTCAGAACAGACTCACTCTACCCACCTTCATTCAGGTCTCTAACCAAATGTCACCTCTTCCAGGAGGCCTTCTTTTAAAATGAGAGCCTGTCTTTTAAAATAGCACCCCTCATCACTCACTGTCCCCTTCCTTTGCTTAATTCTTCACCTGCCACGATCTCTCATGTGTTTATTTGCTCATTCTCTGTTGTCCCTTTCTAGAACATATGTTCCCTGAAGAACAGGGCCAGGTCTGCTTTGTTCACGGCCATATCCCCAGAACCTAGAAGAGTACCTGGCATGTTCTATGTGCTTAATGCATATTTGTTGAATGAATAAAAGGAGGAATGGGGGGTTGTGAGGGATCGGAAGAAATAAGTATGGTGCGGAGGTACCGGGAGGAATCGGGCAGTTCTGAGAAAGATCAAGAGATATGGAATGGGCAAGAAGAAGCGTGTGGGCTGGGGGCCTCTGCAGGATGTGGAGCACATGGAGCTGCTTACAGACCGTCAGTAGCCGTGGGAAGGAGGGGTGGTGATAGGGTAGAATCAGGGAGATCACCGTATTTGGGGGAGCAACTGGGAGGGACTGGATCAAGGAAAAGAAGTGAATATCCCCCTCACTTTTGAACCAATTACATAAATCTGACCACAGACTCTGAGTCTTTTGAAACTCACCGAGCTTGATACTAGGCACTGGCATCTGAAGTCAAGGGTTTTTGATTCCCTGGTGGCCCAACCTATATTTCCCAAAGGGCCTCTGGTCCTTTGAGGCTCAGTAGCTTCCCCCTAACAGGGCAGGGCCCTTGGCAAGGTGAGCCTGGTCCCAGGAGGCAGGTGTATCTCAGTTACAGTGTCACCCCGTGCTGCCTGCCACCTGGTGTCAGATCATAGGGAGAAAGAGATTGTGGGAGCCAGAGGGGCCCCTGGGCCATCTGGTCCATTCCCATCTCTTGCAGAAAGGTGAGTGGGGCCAGTGCCTGGAGTGGATAAAGGACCTCCCTGAGGGCACACAGCAAGACAACGGCAGAGTCCAGACCAGACCAGAACCTGCTTTTTTTAAAAATTCATACTTCACTATTGTTGTTGCTCTTTTGATGTTTTCTCCCTCCTATAGCCTCCCCTACAAAAATAATAATAATAATAACAACAACAATCCCCAAAACCTTGGCAAGGGCCTCCTGATGTCTGCTCTAACATGACTGACCCCCTTAAGCTTTATAGCTCTGAGGTAGTTGCTGGAGAAGTTCATACATTTTCAGAAATGTGCCCAGTGAGACAAATGATGTTTCAGGCTAAAGAAAGTGGTTCCAGTGGGCCAGGTGTTTCCCAAGTTCATATTCCTTGGAATTCTGATTGCATGAGCTTTTAACATGTGGTCTATACCCCCTCACAAAATAGTTGTAAGGCAAGTTAAGTCTAGAAAATCCTGCCGATTAAATCCCCATCTTGGAGAAACACAATGGTCTTTAGCATATTAAAGGCTCTGAGAAGTTCTGTAGTTAAAAAAACTCCCAGCAGCTCTTTTTGTACAACTCAGTTTCCCACACTCGTTTGACCTCAGAACTCTTTTTGCCTGAAAACTGTCGGCCTCTCACAGATCTGGTCTCCTCCAACCACAGACCAACTATATCACTCACTCAAGTTAATACCCAACTTTTACTTATTATTTTATACACTCCTGGGTTTTTTTACTTTAATAGTAAAGACTCACTGACTGAGAAATTGAATGGATGGTCTTCTCTGTATGGACAGCAAAGCATGTTTCTGAGAATCAGATTCCAGCTGAGCAGGCACCAGGTTAGAAATGAGCTGCTTTCTGCAGGGCGAGGCTTTCACTTCCTCTGCCCTATCCTCCCTGTGCATCAGTGGGGAGCCAGCACCCAAGAGGATATAAGTCACAATGTGGAACTCAGAAGCAGAGCGTGAGGCAATTTCCTGGAAGGTGACGGTGTCATCTGAACGTTTCAGGCCTCGAGGTTCCAAGCCTTGTGGATTTCTATTCCTGGTTATTGCATGCAGGTCTGTGTTTGCCCCAACCAGAGAGTTGCCAGCATGAGAACCACTTGTGCAGTATCACAGGAATGAAGCTGCCTCTGGAACTGCTTTCCGGAAGGGGAAGTAGTCCTCGCTGTCAAAGCAGGACCAAGAGCCCTTTGGCCACCTTAGCATTCTTGCCCCCCAAAGGCTCCACATTCCTTCCTCTGGGGTTTGCACCACAAAATGGCATGTGAACCCTTAGCCTGCTGGTGTTGATTTTATTTTCTCTTGAGGAAACAAAACCGAGGCACTAGACCAAAATAAGCAGCCCAGATGTTGTGTTGACCCGGCTCTGCTGGGAAGCCGTGATATTGATTTGCCCCTGGCCTCCCTTTGCCTTCAGTAACCTCAACTCTGCCTGGGACACCTAAGCTGAGTGGTTGATTCCTCTCCATTCCGTGGCAGTGTGTTCATCCAGACACCTACACCCACGTTGTTTTATTCCTAAAGGAGCCAGGGTTTACCTAGACTTGGGTATTTTTGAGGACTGTGAGTGGCCCAGTCCTCCTGGTGTCTGGTGACACCCCAAGGAGAGTCTACCTGTCTCACCCTCTCTGGCTGGAGGACCCGGTGGCAACCAGTCTAAGGAGTGGCAAAGGCCTGAGCAAAACTTGCGTGACCAGCCAGACTCATGGCCTTAGCCCTCTGGCCCAGAATGTCTTAGGCTGGGGATACTTAGGATTGGGGAGGGATGCACATCAAGACTGATCTCTGCAGAGGGGGTGGACAGAAATGCTGGAGGCCTGCAGCTGAACGCTGTCTTTCAGGAAGTACAGCTGGAAAGAGAGGTTAGCTGTGAATCAGCCAGGCCTGAGATTCCTCAGCCTCTCCCATGGGGTTCTAACAGCCAGTTTGGAGAGATCTCACGAAAGACAAAAGCCTGGGTGAGCCTGTGAACTATTTCAGAGCTGACTCAGCTTTTCTCAGTTCTGCAGCTTCCATTTTCCCCAGTCCCTGGGTCATTTGCTTCTCATATCCAGAAAGTCTTCTCTGAGAGCATGGAGTTCTTGAGGGCATATGGTTCAGAAGAAGACCAGCAACCACCCCACCCCCCGCCCGCCATCCCCACAACACTCTTGTTCTAGGACCACAGTGGGTGTGCAGACAGACGGTCCTTTCCAACTCAGAGATTCCCTCAAGAGAGCACATTCTAGCCCTAACAGTTGAAGAGACCAGCCTGCCTCTCTCCCCATGGTCAGTGGTCTGGGTTGGAGACCCCTTTCACTTGGGGTGACAAGTGCATGGCCATCTACAGCTGCACTGCACCTGGCTTGTGAATATTCAGCCAGCACTCTCCCCTGCAAATGTTATCCATGTCTCTCTTACCCCCAGCTCCCCAGGGAGTTTAAATATGGGTCTGGGTGCTTGAGATCCACAGATGACACCCATTCTCTGACCAGGCAGAGATGCTTAGCGACAGCTCACAACTCTGAGGGTGCAGTTGGAGACCGGGGAAAGGGTATCAGATTTGTGCCCTCTTGAGATGAGTTATTTTTTCTAGTGTGACTCCCTCAAAGAAATTCCAGGACTTCCCTCTGGTGGCATGTGGCATCAGGATGTTAATAAAAGACTTAGTCCATGTAGATTGTCAAGAAACATGAAATAGATTTAGAATCACAAAGAAGTTAGGAGCTTCAAGAGAGTAAGGGCAACTACCCTGCCCTTCTAAATCTTTTTTTTTCAGAGACAGAGAGTGAGCAGGGGAGAGGGTCAGAGGGAGAGAAAGAATCTTAAGCAGGCACCACACACTGGACATGAAGCCTGAATGGGGGCTTGATCCCACAACCCTAGGACCATGACCTGAGCTAAAATCTAGAGTTGGACACTCAACCAACTGAACCACCCAGGTACCCCCCACCCCACCCTTTTACAAAGGAGGAAGCTGATGCCCACAGAGGCCACAAGGACACACAGCAGTTGAATGGCTTCCACTCTGGCAGCCTCTGCCGTCTGTCATTTCCCCTCAGCTCCTAGGGTGTTCCCTTAGAACACACACCAATCTAAAACTTGTCTCCAAAGGCAGTGCTCATGGTGGAATGCTTGCTAAGAGAGAACCTTCACTTTCATGGGTCTTTGATGGAGATGTGGAGTGTGCCCAGCCTTCCTCAGGCCTCCCTGACTATTCTGTTCTGCAGGCTGCAGCCTCTGTGTCCTTTTATCCTTTGACCACCTAGCTCTATCCTGGGACTAAGAAAAAGAGTAATCCCACCTTGCAGCTAGCCTATTGGACCAAGAGGAATGTGCGTTGATTTTGGCAGGAGGTAAGATATTGATCTTCATCATTGGACTTGTGTGCATCTCATGGCCATGTGTCAAACAGGGAGGGAAATAGAGTGGCACTTTATGTACAGGACTTGGTAAATCTTTGTCATTTGAAATCATCACAAAGAGGGATCAAGACTCCCCTGTTTTCACTTGAGCTGGTGAGTCTGAGTCACAGTGTATTTTGACACAGGGAAGCTAAGCATTGGTCTCAAGGTAAAGACTGTGTCAGCCCAGTCTCCATTTGAGTCCAGGCAGTTATTCTTGATGCTGCTTCATAGGTAAAGAGGAAACAGTGTTCTTCCATCATTACTTCTCAGATCTTTCCAGAAGAAGCTGAACTGGTTGACATTTGCTGGCAAATCCACATTGATCTCTGAAGAAAAGAAATGAGTGATATAGGCAATTCTGGCTGTAGTTGATATTGAAGACTTTTAGTACTGTTGAAGAGAAGGGAACGTATGTTAAATTGTATCTTTTCTGTTCGCCCCACAATTCACTCTCTCTCTCTCTCTCTCTCTCTCTCTCTCACACACACACACACACACACACACACACACACACACACACACACTGATCAGTTTGAATCTGTGGGGTTAACTGTCAGAGGTAGACTGAAGGAGAGGAAGGGGAAATAGAAGTGCCCTTCTTAGGGACCTTAGAGATTCCCAGATATGATTTCCAACAGGTATGAACCTCACTGGTCCAGGCCAGCCCAGTCAGTTTAATCGGCCAGGGTCACAGAGATAAAGTACCAGTGTTTGATCAAACTGCAAACAAAAGTCAGGACTCCCAGTCCAGTGCTCCACTTTACTGTACCATGTTACTTCTCTCACCTGAAGTGCTCTTTCCAGGCTGGCCCACGACTCCCCACAGCAAACTGGTCTCATCACATTATAGTCACACCAGCAGCTTTTTTCTCAAACTCAGTGATCGTCCGTAATCATCACACACCTTATGGCTTTGAATGGCTTTTGTTTGTTCCACAAATCCAGACTCACCAATAGAGAATGAAGCTTTAACACCATTAAGTATTTTCAGATTCCGAATACATTCTGGAAAGGGTTGTCAGAAGTACTTTAGCCAGTGGCAGTGTTGGTGGAGCATGTGTGTTTTTACATTTGGATACCTGTGTCTAGTTACACTGCCCACTGCTGGGTGATCCTGGATAAGTTTCCTTCATTTATCTGTGCCTCACTTACCTCATCTATAAGATGGGAATGATAGGACCTAATTTATAAAATCAGAAGGATTAAGTGGAATGCTGGTGGCACATAAAATGCATTCAGAGAGTATTTGCCATCGGCATCTGTGACGTCACCATCATCATCAGTTTATTCTTCTCTCTCATTTTCATTTACATTAATCTCTCTTATAGTTGTAGATGTTATCAACCAACACAAATAAATATGAAGAATCAAAGCACTAAAGAGTAATGACATTAGCCTGGTGGGGTTTGTGCAGTCATTCAACAGATAATTTCTTCTAAGCACTATGTGCAAGACATAGAGCTGTTTTTTGGGGTGAATAAGATAGATGTTCTACCTCCATGAATCCTATCTCTTGGTAGGGAGACAGGCATTTATTGGGTAATTACCAGTATGCAGAGTGTCACCACGTGGATGCCCTATGTCTGATAGAGGAAGGAGAGAGAAGAAATCATGCATTCTGGTGGCCACCCCACTGTTCCAACCAGAAGAACGCAATGATCTCCCTGGAAATCAGTCTGTGTAAATTTAACTCTAGAGGGAAAAACACAGCCGTTCCATTTCCAAACTGGAATTCTCCCCCCCCCCATGTGTTTTTGGGAAGCACAGATGCCTTGGCATTTTCTCTCTAACAATAACAGAGATTGTTCACAATTATGAATGGTTTTGGTTGACTTCAGCTCCAACAAAACCATGAATCATTTCATAACTTCTGAAATTGCAAAGAAATAACAAACACCGTGGCTCCAGGGGGAAAAATGGACAAGTTATGGGGCACAGAGTCATCTAAATTAAAACATGAATCCTTTTTTGTTTATTTAGTAGCTGTACATTGCAAGGCCAGCTGACAATAGATAAAAAAGCCAAGTTCAGTATCTTGGTACCTGGGGGTACCACTTGTACATTCTCATCTGTGTAATCCATAACTGGCTATGATATAACCTCCTTTCTTCAGTTTTCTCAAAGCTTTGAGCCCAAAGCATTATTTCATACATTTTACCATGTTCTAAGGAACTGAGAGGGAAAGGAGGTACATGGGCTGAGTCTCATGTGATAGAGGGTCTCCATCATGAATGGCGTTACAGATACCCACATGCATATACACCCTTAAGTGGGAGCACTTTTTCCAGTAGTCTTGTTGCATCCTTCTTATACTTGGCCATCAGACCAGGTTTTCGAAGGGTGGGACTGAGAGGGTCAGACTTACCCGATATGTGACAGCCTATGTATGAGGTGCCAACAGGGCCTAGGACTTGAGATACAGGCTAAGATATAGGTTGGCAGCTCCTTCTCTTCCATCTTAATCTAGAAGGATGCTTTTTTTTTTCTTTAAAAAAAAGGTGCATCTTGGGGCGCCTGGGTGGCGCAGTCGGTTAAGCGTCCGACTTCAGCCAGGTCACGATCTCGCGGTCTGCGAGTTCGAGCCCCGCGTCAGGCTCTGGGCTGATGGCTCAGAGCCTGGAGCCTGTTTCTGATTCTGTGTCTCCCTCTCTCTCTGCCCCCCCCCCCGTTCATGCTCTGTCTCTCTCTGTCCCAAAAATAAATAAACGTTGAAAAAAAAAAATTTTTAAAAAAAAAAAAGGTGCATCCTGGACAAAGACACCCAGATGTCCTTGCCCATGCATGCATTCAGAGGCACAGCCAGGCTTTAACATCTCAGAGCTGAGACTAGGTTGGCAGGTAGGGGCAGACATATGATAACAGTGCCATAGTCTCTGAATCTTGCCTTGCAACCTATTGACATTCTTTTTTAATGTTAGTAATGTCAGTGTAGCTATAAGAATTTGTCGAGGGGCACCTGGGTGGCTTGGTTAAGCATCTATGTCGTGATTCTGGCTCAGGTCATGATCTCACAGTGCAGAGCCTACTTGGGATTCTCTCTCTCACCCTCTCTCTCCAACCCTCCCATGCTTGTACTTACTCTCTCTCTCTCTCTCTCTCTCAAAATAAATAAATAAACTTAAAAAATGTTGAAAAGGTCCTTCTTTTGGAAAATAGGTTCCAGAGAGCCATTGCTGCCCCGAAACTCTACTTCTGCTCCTGTCTTCTCCACCCTGAGGGGAATAAGACAGATGGCCGTAGGCTCAGACCTGTTGCTCCGGCGTGCCCTTCCATACACACATTTGTTTTTTGTAACATTTTTATTCACAATTAACACTTGCTTGTTGTAGATAAGTTAGAATATAAAGACTTAAAAAAGGAAGAAATTCAATATCATCTGGACTCCAACCAGGAAAGCAGTTAGCATTTTGGTGTATATATTTCCAGACTTCTTTTGATGCATGTGTATGTGTTCTTAAACAAAAATTAGTATGAAACCAAACACATAATTTTGTTACCCTTCCTTACACCTTTTTTTAAAGTTTATTTATTTTGAGAGAGAGACAGAAAGAGTGAGCAGGGGAGGGGCAGAGAGAGAGGTGGGGAGAGAGAATTCCAGACAGCCTCCACACTGTCAGCACATAGCTCCCCCCCCCCCCCGCAACACGGGACTCGAACTCAAAAACCACAAGTTCGGGACGCCTGGGTGGCGCAGTCGGTTAAGCGTCCAACTTCAGCCAGGTCACGATCTCGCGGTCCGTGAGTTCGAGCCCCACGTCGGGCTCTGGGCTGATGGCTCAGAGCCTGGAGCCTGTTTCCGATTCTGTGTCTCCCTCTCTCTCTGCCCCTCCCCCGTTCATGCTCTGTCTCTCTCTGTCCCCAAAATAAATAAACGTTGAAAAAAAAAATTAAAAAAAAAAAAAACAAAAAAAAACCCACAAGTTCATGACCTGAGCCAAAACCAAGAGTCAGACATTTAACCACCTGAGCCACCCAGGTGCTTTTGCCCCTCCTTACACTTAATATAGAACATTTTACCATACCAACAAATATAGGTGCCTAACACTTTGCGTGCTATGTGGACCTATTGAGAGATCTTTCCTACTGTTTCTCCCTTCTTGCCATTAGAGAGCAGAGACAATAGAAAATGCACTTAACAGAGCACCTGGGTGGCTCAGTCGGATGAATGTCCAACTTTGGCTCAAGTCCTGATCTTGCAGTTCATGGGTTTGAGCCCCACATCAGGCTCTGCACTGACAGTGCAGTCCACTCTGTTTCCCTCTCTCTTTGCTCCTCCCCTGTTCATGCTCTCTGTCTCAAAAGTAATAAATAAATGAACATTTTTAAGGAAAAGTGGAGAGGCACCTGGGTGACTCAGTCAGTTAAGCATCTGACTCTTGGGCTCCGGTCATGATCTCACCATTGGGGAGTTTGAGCCCCATGTCAGGCTCTGTGCTGACAGCACAGAGCCTGTTTGGGATTCTCTCTCTTTCCCTCTCTCTCTGCTCTTCCCCTGCTCGCTTGCTCTCTCTCTCTCTCTCTGTCTTTCTCTCTCGAAATAAATAAATAAACTTCAAAAAAGTAGTCTTAGGAGATAGTTTAAAAAGAAAATGCACTTTACCATTGCATCAAAGACTGACATCTTGGGCACCTTTGAAAGTTTTGCGGTAGCCAGTCACAATCACACCACCTGAGACACTTCCACCTCTGAGTGGTGATTATGAGTACACTCAGTGCATCAGCCATGAGCCGTGGCCAAGGTGAAGGCCAGCTCTGTAAAGTACACCGCCAGCTTTGCCACTATATACCATGGGAAATCGCCTTGGTGCTGCTCAGAAGCGCTGAGCAGGTTGCCTCAGCAAAGAAAATGCTTTAATAGAATTCTCTTTAGTAATTAGATGCTTTAATAAAAAGCAGCCAGGTCAGTGTTCCCTTCTCCAGTCAAGGCTTACTCCAGCTGGAAAAAACCTTCCAGGGACAGAGAAGGTCGTAGGGATGCACTGGACAGGCCCTGTCCCCCTACCTGCGGAGCCAACAAGGACTGGTCAGATACTACCAGATGATAATATCTGTCCCCCTTTTGCGCCTATATCTGGAGGTTCTAAGCCATCATATTCTTCTGGTTTTAATGAAGGACTGTTTCAGTGATAAATTCTAGAGATAATTGCTGAATGTTAATTATACTGGGGAAAAAGTTAAGAATTTTCATATTTAGAACAGATTGGCTAATGTGGGAGCTCACTACGTACAATCTAGGTGCCAGACCCTTCTGAAAGTCATTGTGAATTATCACCGTAGCCTTCAGCAATGGTTGTCTTTCCCAAGGTGAATAAATAAGATTGCTGTTTATTCATTAAAAGACAGCATACGGCATCTTAGGATAGACAACTTGGCAGAGGCTGTGGTAGTGCCTTTGGAGGAGAAGGGTCTTAGCAACTGTCCTTGGGCCATTCAGAACCGGAGTCCTGTCTCCACAAAGGTAGGTCAAGCTTTTGAATCAGAAAAACAACCTGTCATTGTCTCCTGGAACTGCAGAATGTGAACAGGTGACTGGTCTGGAAAGTGAAGCAGGAGGCCTCATTGAACACGCCCTGGGTTCAGGGCAGGGGCTCCAACCAGCCCTCGTGGCTGAGGAAGAGATGGGAAGTGTGTCTGAAAGTCTCCTCAGCAGCCTCTGGGGAAGTGCCTTCTCACTGGTTCTGGCTCAGTCTGTACAGGGCTCAGGAGAGGTACCAGCCGGGCATAGAGACATTGTCTTGTGGACACCATTCCCTGGACCTTGCTTGTCCATCTAGTGGTGGAAAGTGTTCTGCTATTCCTCATATCCAAATTTAGTTGAGCTAGCCATCATTGGGCACCCTGTCTGTTGCCTTGCCTTCGCGTGTCTGTGGGGGAGGCAGGTATGAACATGATAGTAATTTCACTCCCCTGGGTGATACCAGTTTTCAACTATTTATTTCCCTAAAATGGTTTGTTTTTTTTGTCCCATGAATCTAGCCTGGCCCTGTTTAATGCTTTTATTTGATGGTGGGTCCCAAATGTGTATACATTTGAATTTGAACATGTTTGATGGCATTTCTTCTGTTGTCTAGGACTTTTATCTGGATCTCATATAAAAATCTAACTTTTCCCATTTCTGTAGACCTTTGCCAGTTCCTCCATGAAATGCCTACACAACATTCTAAGAGCTTTGTGAGTTGATCTTGGTTTAATTGGTTGGTCTAGATTGTGATTTCCTCTCTCTCTCCAAGCACAAGGCTACTCATGGCTGGGTACCGAGGGTAACAAGGTTGTGAACTGTGAAGTAGACCAAGGTGTTCTCCTCAAGTGATGTCATCCTTCAGATCCCAGATGTGGGAGGGATTTTTGGAAAACTGTAATAGGACAAGTTCTCCACGGGCTCCAGTTTGATTTGTCTCCACACAGGATGGCCATCCTTGTGCAGAGGGAGAAGGCAGGTGATAGCCAAGGCCAAGATGCCTCCAGAGGAACAGTGCTCTTTCCAGGAAGGTGGCATTGGCACCATTCAGCTCTCTCTAGGGCTCTGTACTCTTCATACTCTGTGTGCTAGGTGGTCCGGGCTCTCCTCACTGCTTCATGGAGCAGGGGCAGACCTTGAAAACTGAGCATTTCTGCTGCTGCAGCCCACCAGGAGCCATGCAGCGTGTGTCTGCAGACCCTGCAGTGCTCCTATGGAACTTTTCCCAGTAAGTCCAGAATACCTTGGGTGAGTGCTGATGCCCAGAGCCTGTGTTATAATTCCCACCATCAGGGAATGCCAGTATGATTGAGCAGCAAAGCTTGGGGGGGGGGGGGGGTGGCGTGGTGAAGCATCCCTTCTCAAAACACTGTCTCAGTGTGGAACATTGAAGGTACAGGCATGACTGTATATATAGCATACTGTTCACTCACTAAGTGGGAGGAAGTGAGCCCCTCTTCTGTTCTCTTCCAGTCATTCTGATCAAGTCGAGAAGAGAGTTTCAATTGGGCACTAAGATGTTTTTAACATCCTTCTCTAAGGCTTGTTAATCTTTTAACAGATAGCATTTTATTATATGGTTTTGTTTCCTTTGTATTTACTTTCATGGTTATCTCCTATTTAAAGCACGTAATACTGACTTTCCATTTAAGGCAACAATATAGAATTTCTTTTTTAAATAATAAGATATATTTGTTTCTAGTATATAGAATTATATTAAACTGTTAAGCTAATCGAGTGTGGTGGTACATGGCTATGACCAAAAATCATGAGGGTAGTCCTTGAGTGACCAAAGTCTGAGAAATGCTAAATCAGACCTGTTCCTTACCATGCAGTCCAGCATCCTTTCTTGCCAAGGCAGCTGAGAAGGCATTTTGATTGAGTGTGTGTGGATTGTATCACTCACAGGAGCTCCCGTCTACAGGCCTGTGGGAGCTGAACATGAGCTGAGGTCATGCTGGTGCTGGCAGAGACCCTGGCCTTGAGCCTTAATGGGAAGCTACACTTGGGAAAATAAAAAGCCCCGGACTTGGGAGTTCCCTGTACCATATCTGGGAACAGCCTGTATACAGGGTGGTCACCATGGAGGATGGGGCTGTGGAGGTCACTCAGCCCACTCTCCTGCCAGCCTCGGACAGCCTCAGGGACTACAAAAATACTAATAATAAACATGTATTGGGCTCGTACTACATGCTGGCACTTCACATGAGTTATCTTATTTACTTCTCATAATGCTAAAAGGTAATAGTGGTGGTCGTAGTAAGAAGAGGAGGAGGAAGAAAAATATGGGGAAAAAGTTAATATTTATTGAATACTCTCCTCGAAATGATCTGCAGATCCATTGCAATGCCTATCAGAATCCCAGGTGCCTTCTTTGTAGAAACTGACAAGCTGATTCTAAAATTCATGTGCAATTTCAAAGAACCCAAAATAGCCAAAACCACAAAAAAAGAAAAAGAAAACAGGACTTATACCTTCCCGTTTCATGACTTACTACAAGGCAGCAATAATCAAACAGTGTGGTACTGGCACAAGGGTAGACATATAGATCAATTGGAATAAAACTGAGAGTCCAGAAATAAACTCATTACATATATGGCCAATTAATTTTTTATAAGGGTGCCCAAACCATTCAATGTGGAAAGAATAGTCTTTTCAACAAGTGATACTGGGACAACTGGATAGCCACATGCCAGAGAATGGTGTTGGACCCTTACCTCACACCATATATGAAAATTTTCTCAAAACGGATCAAAGACCTAAATGTAAGAGCAAAAACTATAAAACATAGGGATACACCTTTATGAGTTTGGTAAAGGATTTTTAGATATGACACCAAAAGCAGAAGCAACAAATTAAAAAACAGATAAATTGGACTTTGTGAAAATTAACAGTTTTTGTGTTTCAAAGGACATCATCAAGAAAGTGCAAAGACAACCCAAAGAATGGGAGAACATATCTGCAATTCATATATCTGCTAAGGGATTTGTATCCAGAATATATGAAGGACTTCTACAATTCAAAAGACAAATATCCTAATTAGAAAATGGGCAAAGGCTCTAAATAGACACTTCCCCCAGAGATGACATCCAAATGGCCAATAAGCATATGAAAAGATGCTCAACATCATTAGCCATCAGGAGAATGCAAATAATAAAAACCCCAAGATACCACTTAGCACCCAGTAGGATGGCTAGAATGAAAAAGTTAGGTAACTAACATTGGTCAAGGATGGAGATATCAGAAGTCTCATATACTCCCGGGGGGAATGGAAAATGATGCAGCTGCTATGGAGAGCAATCTGGCAGTTCCTCAAACACTTGAACATAAAAGCTACCTTATGACTCTGTGGTCTGACATTATGATGTCATGATTGGAAAACAACCCGAATAGACACGTGGATAAACAAAATGTGGCACCTCCATACCATGGAATATTATTCAACCATAAAAAGGAACAAAATACCAATACAGGCTATAACACGGATGAACCTTAAAAGCATTGTACTGAGTGAAAAAGGCCAGTCGTAAAAGATCACATACTATATGTTTTCATTCATAGGAAAGTCTAGAATAGAGAAATGGTTAGGGACAGAAAATAGATCACTGGTTACTTAGGTAAAAGAAGGGACATGAGAGGGGAGGTGGGGGAAGGTGATAGTTAAAGACTATAGGATTTCTTTTTGAGGTAATAAAAATGGTCCAAAATTGGGTGTGGTGATTTGTATATTCATATCTGTGAATATACAAAAAATCATTGACTTGTATGCTTTAAATAGGTGAATGGTATGATGTGTGAATTATATCCCAGTAAAGCTATTAAAAACATTTATTGAGCACTTACTAAGTACCAGGCACCAGTCTAAGCATTTTACCTATTTTAAGTCATTTTATTTTCACAGCCACCCAATGAGGTATGCCTCATTGAATGAATATCCCCCATTTTGCAGCAGAAGAAACTGAGGCAGAGTTGCCCGAGGCACTATTTTTACCCAAGCACATAAGGAAGACAAGGCACAGAGCTTAAGCACAGAGGTCTGTGGTCATGTAACAGTCACACAGTGGAGGGAGAATTGTAGTCTGGTACCAGAGCCCTCCCCCACTCTTGGCCACTCACTGTGCTGGTCTAGATGGAAAAGAAAGGGTCTCTGTCCTTGGGGAGTTAGTGTCTACTTGCACACCCAAGAAGCATTGTCTGGATGACACTAATTCATGCAGACTTCAGTTAAGGCATGGCATTACTGGGCCTGTTTCCTCTTTCTTAAACCATGTCTTAGGCTAGATGCAAGAGGACCCCGTCCTGGGGTTTTTGAAGGTAGTAATGCAGGTCTGTGGACAACCTTTAGCATTAAAAAAAAAAAAAATTCTAGCAGGTATCCTATCTGTGAAAAGGCCTCACAGGCTAATGAGACTGCTGAGCATCTATGCTCTTGGCTGGAATCACATCCAACCAGGGCAGTGCCCTGGTTACCTCAGGCTGCTGAGAAGCTGATTAGCAGTTGCATATCTGACTGTGCTTAGCAAGAGTAAGAAATTGAATCCTTCATTGCTTGAGAAGGGCTGTGTGGTGCAACAAGCCTTCATAGCCTGTTTTCTGAGCCACTTGGTGGGAGAGGCCAACACTCATCTGGAGGCCTCCACCTCTTTGCCAGACTGTGATTCTCCAAGATCCTTGGACTCCCACTGGACTTGCCCTGCCCTGGACCCCTGACTTCCTGTGGTCACTCAGATCCCAGCTAAGGAGGCCTCTCCTCACCACTCAGGAGTTCTTGGTGGAAGGCTGGAGCCAAGGTGGTCAGTGGGTGGGGGCTGGCCACCACAGCCAGGCGCACCCATGCTGTCAGGAAAATGGGCTGGGCCCACAGTTCTCCCAGCCACCACCGCTTTTTCTCTTTAAATAAGCAGAAGGCAAGGCCCCAGGCCCACTCACTAGTACCATCCTGCATTATGCCTAGGGAGCTCTGAAAATAAGTCAGATTAGGAATAATTGAGGTATAGGCTGCACCAACGGCCCCTCAGGTCTACTCCAGCACTAGTGTTCTGTGTCACTGATTTTCAAAACCTGTTTTACTAAAATGTTTCCATTGCGTAAAACAGCGCCTTTGGGACCCAGCCTATACTAGAGTCTAAAGACAACGGAGCCAAGATGAAGCCACTGAACAACATTGATTTATTTTTATAGATAAGGAAACCCTTTTGGTTTATTTAAAAAGATGCCTCGTCTACCACTATTGGTCTGGGGAGATGTGGCCTTTCTTAGGCTGTTGTTGCTGATCTGATAATCAGGATCATTTATCCGCTCGTAGAAATAGGGGACTGCTTCTTCTGCCCTGTGCAACTACTAAATTCATTTTGTATGGATTTGTCCTGTAATCACAGCCCCGATGCTGCATTTGATTCAGCTTGGCTGGAGGATGCTCAGGTCTTTTGTAGATGAATTCATGGCCCTGACCATTTAGAGAGTGGCATGCCCTTAGGGGAGCCAGAAAATCTTGCTCACTGACTCATTCATTAACACACAAACACAGCGGAGATGGCCCTAGGTATTTGGGAAGCCTGTAGAAGTTGAGATGGATGTGTTCCTGACCCAGAAGGAGCTGATAAGTGTCTAAGAAGGTAAATGTTTTATAAATGCACGCACTTATCACTCTAATGCAAAGGCAGGAAACGCTTGAGCCAGATGGAGGGCTGGGCGCTTGAGTATAAGGAGGAATTATTGGCTGCGAGAGGCCCAAGGAAGGTTTTCTGGAGGAGATAGCCATTTAAGCTGATCCCTAGGGAATCAGTAAGATTTGGGAACTGATATGGTGTACTTTCTCTGTCAAAACCTGGCCCACAGAGAACAAGAATCCTAGCAGTTGAGACAGAGTACCAAGCCTGGAGCCTGCAAACTGAGGGGGTAGATGAAGGGGAGAGTTCCTAGAAGATTATCAGGGTAAATCACTCTCCCTCTCTGTGCTGAGTTTTCCATTCTCAAAATGGTGAGGCTAGTGAGACAGTGGTCAGCCACTTTGTGCTCTAACTTCTGAAAATTCAGTCCAAGCTCCTTGCTTTTTAGAAGCCCTAAGGTGAAGTTACCATCCATTAGGTGGTTATGATGGCCACGCACTGTGCCAAGTGCTTTACGTGCACCAGAAACACCCAATGAGGTCGTCAGTTGCTCACCAGGTCCATCTATTCACTTAGCAAACTGAATAATTCTGTGTGCCAGGTACTGCCCTAGGCACAAAATGATGAACAATACAAGCATGGCCTGTGCCCGGGTGAGGCTTATACAGTTTTATAGAGAATAACAATAAACACACAAAGGAATCTCATGACAAATTGCGGGAAATGCAGGCATTTTAGGAGAGAGGCTAATGAGAGTGTTGTAATTTAGATCCAGTATGTTGGGGGAAAGGGCAACACATTCAAACCCAGAACCCAAGTGGTAATGACTCTGCTTCCTCGCAGCTAAGATCTCTGCAGGGTCCATGAGTGAGTCGGGGACAGAAGTTAGGCCTCTCGAGGCCCCAGGTTCGCCTCCTTTCCTCACAGCCCAGCCACCCCTCAGGCACATCCCTGTCTGCCTGACTGGTGGGAAACATGGCTGACTCCTACCAAGACACCTATTTGAGGTGAAGTCAGAGCAGCCCTAACACCCGAACTCCCCTTTTCATCCAACTCCTCAGGGTGCATGACTCTCAAGTCCTAAAACAGTCATTGAGCTTTCCTCCAAAGTCATGTATTGGAAAACCCCTGTTTAAATCTGCCAGCTGTAATCACAAAGGGCATCGGTGAGAAAACCCCTGCTGTAGAGTTGGTGTTCATGGCGACATACCCCGGTCACAATCTGGGACAGATGCAGGGATTCTATTGCAGGTGTCTCTGGGCCCTACCATTGCCCATTAATGGATGGTCAAGTTCAGGGTCTCCCAGCTAAATTCAGCTCTAGGAAACTTCCCAGCAGGGGCTATGGACAGGGAGCCAGTGTGTTCATGCACCAAAGGAGCTTCTCCTCTGCCCAGGATTCCCCTTCAGGAAAACTCCCAGCACCGCTGTCCCCCACAGCCCCCAGCACTCCTCTGTGGCTTTATTGTCTGTGCTTTGTGATCTCCCTCACGTGTCCTCAGGACCCCAGCAGTCTGTCTGTGGCCAGTCTGCTGTCCCTCCTCTCCTGCCTGCCCCTTCTTTTCTTTCCTACAGCCCTTTCCCCTGGCACAGCGCTCTTGTCTCTCTTCCCTGGGTGTCCGCCTCTACAACAAGATGTCTTAAAGAGCGAAGTTTTAATTTATGTTTGTTAATTAAATAAATTGATCAAATAAGCCTTTATATTATGTAATATTTTGTACGTATTAAAAGCCTATATGATATCAATATAAAGTACTAACAGCCAGTTTTGCCAAGTTAAATGTCCTATGTGACCCACCCCTGGAGTGACAGCCTCTTTAACTGGTCACTTTTCTCCTGTGTCCCCAATGTAATTTATTGTCCACATATCTGCTGAAGTAGTCTTTGCCCAGCTCAGCTCCCCTCAATCACACACACACACACATACACACACACACACACACACACACACACACACACACACACACACACAAACTCTGCACTCCACAGAGCACGCGGGCTAGGGCTGGCCATTCTGAGCAGCACAGAACCACCTGCGCCCTGCACTCTGCTATCTCCCTGCCTTGGAGTGCAGTTTCCTTTACCTGGAATAACCCCACCCACATGTCCCACATCTCTGCCTGTCACACCCACCTCTTCTAGGCCGCAAAGTGTCATGGTTTTTCCCAAAGCCGCACCTGATTTCTCCATGGGCTGTGCTTCCTCCTCCTCTGAGCCCCTTTAGAACACGGGTGCTTTTTCTTTCCTCTTGCAACATCTCACATTTTGCTGCTTTTTATTTTACTAAGCTTAGTTTTTTCTAGATCTTGTCTCGCATACAGGGTTATAAGCCTCTTGTAGACCACCCCATGTCTGAATTTGCAGAGCCTAAGCAGAGCACCAAGCACATAACAGATGCTTGGTAAATCATTAGATTACAATGAATTGAACAGTCCTCCTCCAACTCACATCTTCTTCCCTGAAACCCTGTAAAAATAGGCACCCGTCGGTCTCCCTAGGGAGACGGAGTTTCCTTGGGCAGGAATATGGTTGATTCTTGATAAATACTGCCTGGATGAATGAATCTTTGCAAGTATTCTGCCCAAGATAGAGGGTTGGACTGAATGGTTTCTAAGGCAAAAAGAAATGTTAACCTGTGCCACTTCTTGATAAATAGCTTCCATATAATGATATTTGGAATTGCAAATTAAATATCATGTAAAGACAAAGCAATTATGATATTGAATGTGAACTTTTACAAATACCAGATAAGGATCACAGCTCTCAGAAAACTACTCATAAAGGTTTGAAGTCTCTCTGTAAGTGTCTTTGGGGATCAGGGGTTGTGAGGGAGAGTTTTTGTCTACATGGTCTCACTTATCCGTGCCTTTAACACAACACAAACTGCTTTGCTTTAAAGAATAATACTTTAAAAACATGATAAGAAAAACATGCACAATTCCTTGAAACAATTTTTAACAGTATAATGTATTTATGCCTTCATTTTTACTGTCATAACAACAGAGAATTTATCACATAAAAACATCCACCACCCTTAACTGTTATTTCTGTTTTCCTGTGATATTCTCCAGTCCTTGTCCATGTGTAGCAAAGAAGCTTTCACTTCTTTTTTTTTAATTTTTTTTAATGTTTATTTATTTTTGAGAGAGACAGAGATAGAATGTGAGTGGGTTAGGGGCAGAGAGAGAGAGGAAGACACAGAATCCGAAGCAGGCTCCAGGCTCTGAGCTGTCAGCACAGCACAGGCTCGAACTCATGAGCTGTGAGATCATGACCTGAGCTGAAGTGAGACGTTCAACCGACTGAGCCACCCAGGTGCCCCAGCAGCTTTCACTCCTGCCAGAAGTGAAATCAGAATGCTGATGCGCATGCGAAATCATCATGAATGTGAAATCTAATAGACAGATTTTGTGAGCTCCCACTAAGTATAAAACCCTGTGCCCAGAGCAATGGAAAATACAGAGTTTGTCCCCTGAACGAGTGTTTACTAAGTACCCGTGCTGTGCCTTGAGCTTCTCTGGGCTTTGAGAAGAGGCGGTGAATAAGACCAGCCACCAAAGAGAGAGAAAAGTAATATATCTGGGGCAGGTAAGCTATGAAGAAAAATAAAGCCCAGAAGAGGGATAGAGGGAGCTGCTGTTTCCTGAGGGTGGTCAGAGACATCCCTTCCAAGGTAACTCTAAGAGATTTGAAGGAAATGTGGGAGAGTGGGAAGAGTGTTCCCAGCAGAGGGAACAGCAAAGGCCCTGAGGTGGGGGCCTTTGTGGTGTGTTTAAGGTCTGGGGAATGGTGGGGTCAGGAAATATCAGGTCAGGAGGCTCAGGTTAGCCATGTTTGAGGCTCAAACAAGGACTTGAGGTTTTTTCTAAGCATGACGGGAGTCTTTGGAAAGGATTACTCTCACTGTGGAGAACAGCCTGGGGACAAGGACTGGAAGCAGGGAGATGGCTAGGGGACTGTTGGGAGTTGCTCAAGAGAGACCTGTGGTGGCCTGGACCAGGGTGATAGTGCTTTAGGGAGGTGATAGAGCAGTCAGGTTCTGGATATGCTTTGAAGGTAAGAGGATTTCCTTTCCTATTGATTGTGTGAAGAGAGGAGTCCAGGGTGAATCCAATGTTTGGGGCCTGGGTAACTAATAAAACAGAGATGTTGCTCGCTGAGACATAGAAAAACACAGGAGGGACAGATTTGGTTGGCAGAATCAGGAGTTTTTTTGGACCCGTGAAGCTAGATATGCCTCCCCCTAAGGTCATAGCAGACATTGCCACAACACTGTTCCCTGCTCAACTCAAATGTAGGCCCAACATCTCAACCCTGTGCTTCAGAAACCCGCTCCTAAGATGAAGACTGTTCCACTTTCCTAGTATTGATGGAAAATCCAGTGAGTGTGCATTGGGGAGGGGCTATTCCGAATGATTGGTGTGATCTGGGAAAGTTCCAAGGAGGAGAGGATGTTGAAAGTGAGCTTTCCTATCAGGGGACTGTTGGCTGCAAGTAACTGAGAACACAGCCCAAAGTGGCTTAAACCTTATAGGAATTTGTTAGCTCACAGATCAAGAAGCCTGGAAATTAAAGCAGTCCCAAGGTTGCCAAGTGAAGCCATCAGGGACCCAGGTCTTTCTGTCTCTGCATTCTGTCAGTCTCACACAAGCTAGCTCCTCGCTACAGCAGCTCCAGGCAGCATGGTTTCACATACCTAAATCCAGGCGCGATAAAGAGCCTAACCCTTACCCGTTTCAAAATCCCCAGTGGTAGACTTGCCTTTATGTCTCATTGGACAGATTTGGGTCATACTTCTCTTCTTAATCCAGTCACTGACAAGGCAGGTAGTTAAATGAGGAGCTTAGACCCATCAAGAAGAGTTATAGACATCAAAACACAGATTCTACTTGGCCAGCAAGGAAGAGAGAGAACAAGGTGGATGGCTTGGCCACCAACAGCATCTGCCCAGCCTTGAATTGTCTGGAGCAATTGGTGCTGAGAAGTAGGAAGGGAAGGTGTTCTAGGTGGGATGAGAAGTTTGAGCAGAGGTACAGAAGCATGAGATACAAGGTACATCCATCAGACAAACTGGGTTGTTGAGTTGTGTACAAGTGTGGCAGAAAGGCCAGAAAGAAACCATAATCACAAAGCTTGTTGGGGACCTCTCAGATAATCAGGCGTCTTCAGGGTCTTTAGGCCCTTAAAAACCACAGATCTCTCTGCTTTCCTCTATGTTAACTTCACTCTCAGATGGGCTCACCCCTCAGGGCCACAAGGTGGCCGCCTCAGCCTCAGGCCATCCATGGCCTCACTTTAAATACCCTTACAAAGTGTGAGTTTCCTGACTGGGTATCCCAGGAAAAGGCTTACTGCTTCTCACTGATTCTAATTGGCTGACATCCCCATCCCTGAGTCCCTGAAGCAACCACCGTGGTTTTGAGGAATGCAGTGTGCTCAGACCTCACCTCAAAGACATTGACCCAGAGCCAGGGAGGGGAGGTCCTCCAAACTCCTGATAGAGAACACAGCTGGTGAAAAGGTGACACAATACTTGGAAGTCCCAAGCCACAAATATCCAATCTCAGATTCTACCTCCACATCCAAGGAATATCTAACAGATTTTATTCCACCATCCCTGACGTGTTTTACGCCCTACAACAAGCTAGCACAGGCACCTCGTTTAATCCCCACATATCCCTAAAGTGGCTGGATGGGAATTAGCCCACTCTACAGATGAGGGTCAGAGAAATTAAATTAATTATTCAGGATCATCCAGATAGGAAATAGCAGATCTGGCCCTGGAATCCGGGTCTTCTGTCTGTAAGACCAAGATTGTAGCCTACTCTGCCAGGAAAATTGCCCATCACATTTATGACTCAGTCTGAGCCTGCATGCATATTTGAAGAGAGAAGTTCTCAAAACTGCACAAATGAAATCAAGTTGAAGAGTCAGCTCAAGGAGTTACCGTCACTTGAAGGCTTGTGATATGTAAATGGTAAAATAAAGAACATCATTAAGCTCAAGGGCATGTTTTAATAACAGTTAATTAACTTTTACAAAACAGTCAGCAAATATTTCCCCCTTCTGCTGAGATGGGTCCTAGGAAGGACTGTAAGATAGAACCCCAGGTGGCCGAGTATGCGCTGGCTTTTCCTAACAGCCTCCTTTATAAAGCAGAACTTGTCTGTGGGTGACTGTCCTCACACTCCCCACCCCCCACCCCTTGCCAGTGTGCAAGCCATCATCAGCTGATAGTCCTGCAGATCACGTGGCAGAATGCAGTCTGCTCCCAAGGTTGGTACCCCGAGCTTTTCCCACCAAGTGGCATTGTCTGCCCACCGTCCACCTCATCTGAACTTCAACTCCAGTTGGCCAGCCAGGCTGCCATTTCCTGTGATCAGGAGGTGGCTCCAGGATGGATTCTAAGGCACCCTGTTAGATTTCTGGCTGTTTGTAAGTACTTTTTCTGCGGTCCAGATAGGACCAGAAGGCTTCGGGCAAGAGGGCACTAGCTACCGT